>NC_064646.1:140668242-143068242 GCF_023864345.2 Schistocerca serialis cubense
TATACAACAAATAAATGAGGACGTAGGGGGTATATGTTACTCTGAGATGAAGAGAATGGGAAAAGTCGTGGCAGGTTGCATCAAACCAGTCAAAAAACTAAACATCAAAATAAAACAAAAACAGAAATAAAATATCGAAGCAGATTTTTTTTTGTTAGCGGTGCCCCCTGCTCACTGGTTTCGCGTTTTGGATCAGTATTCGTCACTTCTTCCGATCCAGTACGTTATCTGGTCGTAGGTCTGCAATACATCTTTACTGAGTGTGTCGAGTCTTATGTCTTCGTCGTGGTGTTTACTCATCCACAATGAGATGATACGCAGAAGTTATCAATGTGCCATGAGCTTTTCTCTGTACATGCCTGTACATCAAGGGAACTATTCCCCGAAATTTGGGGACATCATTGACATCCCTACACATGCCATAGCCACGGACGTAGCAGCAACACCTTCGTAGGAAGCCACTATCTTCCGCCATCTCGGATTCGCTGTCGCACTGATCACGTCTGGGCGGATGAATACGCGCCCTACAACATTTCGACAGCTAGGTAGCTGACAACCAGCATATGGAAAGCCGTCTGCGGAAAACCTCTGTTATCTAGCTGACGAACTGGAGGATTCTGAATGTTTGTAATTATTTGGGCAGTGACGATAACCGCTACGAAACTGAGTTGGCTTATTGCGGATGTTAATTTAATAAATGAAGAAACTGGACAGGTGTGAGTGGGACTCACGCTCTGGGCGTTCCGTAAAAACTTAATTACCTTCATAGGAATCGAAAACCTTAATGAGATTTGCCCGTTATCGGCATTGATACTGGCAAGATATCAGTTCTGGGAATTCCAAGAGTGCCGGCCGCGTTGGCCGTGGGGTTCTAGGCGCTGCAGTCCGGAACCGCGGGACTGCTACGGTCGCAGGTTCGAATCCTGCCTCGGGCATGGATGTGTGTGATGGCCTTAGGTTAGTTAGGTTTAAGTAGTTCTAAGTTCTAGGGGACTGATGACCTAAGATGTTAAGTCCCATAGTGCTCAGAGCCATTTGAACCAATTCCAAGACTTTCGAGGATATTTTAATTTTGGACTCTGATAACAATGGGCGGACAGACAGTCCGATAAGTGCCAAAAAAATTTTTGTTTGATAAAACCACAAATTTGCAACTTTAGGATTTTTTCTTTAGTCGTACTGTGAAACCTTGCTTCTTGCCAGATTTCAAGATTCTAGGTCAATGGGAAGTACCCTATGGGTTCTGAAGAATGAGTTTGCGAAATTCAGAGTATGTGACATAAATCTTTTGATTACATTGACTTGGGAGCTCACATTTATTATACCGTGAAGGGACCATACACCTTTGTCTATGACGTAAATTTAAACTTGATACGTGTACCCGTTCCTGAGAAAAAATAGCTTTTAACAGTCAGGTAGGCAGACAACAAAGTTATCACATAAGGGTTCCTCTTTTACTGACTGAAGTACGGAACCCTAAAAGGGGTGCCCGTTTTAGAACGAAGCTACAGTTGAGAAGAATACTCCTTCGGTTTTCTCGTATTATAGGACGTTCGTATGGTAACAAGGGTGCTGCGCCTTTGTACTTGTGTTTATCCATGAGCATTACTATTCACTCACATGTCAGCATCATATTTAGGCCAAAAAATATGAATGTTCATTTTTTTTTTAAATCAATATTTATTTTATTGGTTTCCCTCGCAAAAATTTGGAAATTTGTGGTAAGTTCCTATGGGACCAAACTGATGAGGTCATCGATCTCTAGGCTTACATACTACTTAATATAATTGAAAGTAACTTACGCTAAGGATAACGCACACACCCATGCCCGAGGGAGGACTCAAAACTTTGGTGGGAGCAGCCGCGCGAACCGTGGTAAGGCGTCAGAGACCGCGCGGTCGGTTTTCTTTGCACGTACACCATTACAGATTCATTTTAAGGGACAGATAAACCATCGATTACATTTTTGACTAGTTTCGTTTAACCGACGCGAGCTAACCTCAGCCCTTATTTGCCCTGGTGGCAACACGTTAGATAAACTTCCTGGCAGATTAAAACTGTGTGCCGGACCGAGACTCGAACTCGGGACCTTTGATTTTCGCGGGCAAGTGCTCTACCAAATGAGCTACCCAGGTTGAGTTCGAGTCTCGGTCCGACACACAGTTTTAATCTGCCAGGAAGTTTCATATCAGCGCACACTCCGCTGCAGAGTGAAAATCTGATTCTGGAGACACGTTAGATGTTTAAACTGTTTGGTGTGAACTAACAAGTCGCGCTTTCGTCTCTTTTGGAATGACGCAAGGCGTCAACTACATCGGTGGTCCAATGGCGCGGATCTAATCAAGAATGAGCCGTTTCATCTAGATGTGGAATATCCGAAGAAACGTGTGGACCCCACGCCGAAAGACCTAACCCACAAAATACTCTGTCAGGTTAGAGCTGGACACTTACGTACTGTTCGTCAGCTGGACTAATGACAGAGGCGAAGAAAATGCAAAGTTGTTTATATTTCGGTACAGAGTTTTTAAATCATCGCTAGTGCCACACAAATCCTCACGAAAGTCTAGCTGGAGGCGCTAAAGCACATATATTCTGCGCCTAGTAAAGCGTTGCCATTAAAGTTCCGAAAGCGTAGGTTCTAAGGCGAGTAACGAAATTATTGCATCGTCCTATATACATTGTGTTTTAGATAAGGCGTGTTTCTCGGCAACTTACAAAGTAATAAGTCAAGGAAATATTTATTTCGGTAGGTAATGGTGAGAATCAGTTTCTTTCTGAGCAGTTGTGAAAACAGTTTATTTAGTTATCTTCCAAATAATCGCAACAACAAGCATAATTTTATAAACGACACGTTATTATTTATAGGGTTCCGTGCGAAAATCGGTAAAAACAGAACCCTTGTAGCATCACTTGTCCACATGTATGTCTGACTATCCGTCAGTTAAAAATCCGCCTTCTCAGGAATGGATAGACATATCAAATTGAAATTTATGTCACGTACCGAAGTTTGTGGTGCCTTGGTGGTGTGAAAAAGTTAAGCTTTTAAGTCAACGCAATCAAAAGATACGACCACTTATGTCACATACACTCGCTAAATCACTCGTTAGAACCTGTAGGACACTTTCCCTTGACGTATAATCATTAAATTTGATAATAAGAAAGAACTGACGGTATAAGTAAAGGAAAAACCAGAAACCCGTTAATTTGTAATTGTAGCACATGAAAAGCAATTTTCTTGTCATTTGTTACCCGACTTCAAACTCAAAATTAAAACATTCGAAAGTCGTGAATTCTCGAGCCCGTTATCTTGCCAGTATCGATGTCGATAAGAGATTATCGATTCCCTGAATAGATGAAGTGTGTACACACGTACTTAAGTACGTACAGAACCCTCAGAACGCAAATCCTACCCGCACGTGGTCAATTTTTTCCCTAATGTGTAGCTGATGTTTTTAGACGAACTACGTACAAATGATTTTAAATGAAATTTCTGTCAGTTTTAGTTAAGGAGTTAGAAACGTTCTAAGTTTTAGGCTCAAATGGCTCTGAGCACTATGGGACTTAACATCTATGGTCATCAGTCCCCTAGAACTTAGAACTACTTAAACCTAACTAACCTAAGGACATCACACAACACCCAGTCCTCACGAGGCAGAGAAAATCCCTGACCCCGCCGTAAGTTTTAGGTGCGGATGCAACATGAAGCTACTGGCGTCACGGAATTACAGGCTTCCTCGATGCATTGTCTGAAATCATCTGGGTTGTTTGGTGAAAAACAGGATTCTTACACATCTCCATAAAAAGAAATCTAATTCCGTTAAACTGAGCGAGCGTGCGGGCCATTCCCGAGAACCACAGCGTCCTAACCTCCTTTCAGGAAATTTTTAATTTCTTGCACATCATCATGAGCAGTATGAGCTGCGTGACATTGTGCTGCTTCCACATCGATCTGTCACTGGTGTCCAGACTGACATTTCCCAGCAGAGGACCTGAACTGTCAGCGATAAAAGTTAGGACCACGCTCTTGGATTTTTGAGACGAGTTACCTACCAAGGGTTTTCTGTGGCCAATTAGTGCGTATTATGAGGATTCATTGCATCATAGTTTGTAAGCGTGGATTCATGCGAGAACGCAACGCTTTGTGAGGCACCTAGGATGAAATTATTCACAGCCAAATCGTAGAAACTAACTCTCCTACGGAAATCTTTCCTTTTCATTTCCTGTGTCAATGGTAAGGGGTACTTGTGAAATTGTGTGTACTATTCGCGACACAGACGTAAGGCAATTCCTCGCTTGCTGGCATAGTCCTTCCTTGCTAGTGTTCATCTCACCGTCACGCCGTCTCTAACTATTTGTACTTGTTCCTTGAAGCCGTTGTTCAACAGGTAAGTGTGTAATGCCTGATGGATCGCTTCGACTAGGACATTTCATTGGCTGTGTGTGCCATGTTTATTCCACGCACAATGAACCTCGTTTGCTTGCGCGTTCCGACCTGCTCTGTTTACGGCAGTGTGAGGGATACATTCTACAAAGTAACCGACAGTGACTTCAAACAGCCCATCGAAGAAGTTTATCGCTCCGTGGTAAGTAGCTCACACCCCAAGCTTCGAACGTTTCTAGTTTCGAAACTAAAATTGGTAAAAATTTGATTTTTATTAATTTGTACGCTGTTAATTTATATGCTACGGCTACATAATTAAAAAATATGTTCTGTTTTTTAAAAAAATACGATATATTGTTGGAAAACAACTAATTAAATAATGTTCATAACTCGGCGGAGAGAGTACTGTTTAGTGCGTTTATCCGTCTAAGTAATTATTCCAGTAACTTATTATTTTGTGAGTTTCAGATAAAAATACCGTACCTGAAATAACGGTTTTACCTTTACTAATGTACCTGATGGCAAAATTAGTTATTCGAGTTTACACTGAGATATCATGGTAGCAGTTCATATCCAGCAATACCAGTGAACGCAGCAATAAGACTGTGTGATAGAACACATCGTGTAGTGGTTTCCGGAGTGCAGTTCTAGATGCAGATGAAAGTGCTCTGTTGAAAAACTTCGGATATCCTGATTCGTGTACATTTTAGTATCACAACTTTGGGTTGACAAGCATGAGTACAGAGTCCGACAAAGATCCGGAGACTCAGCTACGTAAGACTCACGCACCGGGGTTCCGTACAAACTTAATTATGTGTATGGACAGTTCATCCATTCCAGAAATCGATAAACACTATTATTTTTGCCTATCATCGACATGGAGATTGACAACGTATTGGTCCCAGACTTTCGAGCATGGTTCAGGTCGGAAGTCGAATAGCAAATGACGAAAATACTTTTTTCGTATGGTATGATTAAAAATTAACAATTTTCCGATTTTCCCCCTTGTACTGTGAAAAGTTTCTTCTTGCCAAATTGCACGTGAAGGGGAAGTACGGTATAGGTTTTAATGAGTAAGTTTGCGAGTATCAAATTATGTGACATTAATGCCCGTATCTTTTGAATGAATTGATTTGAAAGCTAACTTTTACTGTACCACCAAGGGATCTTGGACCTTAGTATATGATGAACTTCAACCGTGAAACGTCTACCCGTTTCTGAGAAAAAAGAGGTCTTAACAGACAGACGGACAGACAGACAAAGTTTCCTCATCTGTTATAATTACAAATTCACGTTTTTTGGATCTTTTCCTTTGGCTGTAGTATGAAACCTTGCCACTTGCCAAACTTAATGATTCTAGGTCAACAGGAAGTACCCTGTAACTTTTGATGACCAAGTTTGCAAACACCAAAATGTAACGGAAATGGCGGTAGCTTTTGAATGCATTGAATTAGGTACTAACGTTTATTATACTTGACATATATTTCAAATTGATATGTCTGCACGTTCCTGAGAAAAAAGGGTCTTAACAGACGAACAGACAGAGACAGTCCGGTAACAAATGAGAGAAAGACGTGTGACGTAGTTACAGATACACAGTTTTCGGATTTTTTTACCTTTGGTTGTCGTCTGAAACATTGCATCTTGCCAAATTTTATGATTTTGGGTCAACCGGAAATACTCTACAGGTATTGATTTCTGAGTTTGCGAGTATCAAATTGTGTGCCATAAATGGTCGTGTTAGTCAACTGTACTGACAAAAAAATTTCACTTTTAAAATCATCAGCCGATCGTAGGCCTTATTTGGAGACGTAATTCTCAAGTAGAGAAATGCGCTTTCACCAGTTGGACAAAGACAAAGAGGGATAAACTAATCCCACAAGCGCTGTTTTTTTCCACCAAATAAGATACGGAACCCTAAAAAGAGTGAGCAGCCGTACGAAACCCCTACTACCCAAGCTGTGCGTTAACTGTTGACAGGTTCGCATGGGGCCTAAAGAGAAATGAACCGTTACCCATATCATCTGCGCTACGCCGGACATTCGTTTCAAAAATTGCAGTGAGTAAATTACACTACTGGCCATTAAAATTGCTTAACCAAGAAGAAATGCAGATGGTAAACGGGTATTCATTGGACAAATATATTACACTAGAACTGACTTGTGATTACATTTTCACGCAATATGGATGCATAGATCCTGAGAAATCAGTACCCAGAACAACCACCTCTGGCCGTAATAACGGCCTTCATACGCCTGGGCATAGAGTCAAACAGAGCTTGGATGGCGTGTACATGTACAGCTGCCCATGCAGCTTCAACATGATACCACAGTTCATCAAGAGTAGTGGCTGGCGTATTGTGACAACCCAGTTGCTTGGCCGCCATTGACCAGACGTTTTCAATTGGTGGGAGATACGGAGAATGTGCTGGTCAGGGCAGCAGTCGAACATTTTCTGTATCCAGAGAAACCCCTACAGGAGGTGCCACATGCGGTCGTGCATTATCCTGCTGAAATGTAGGGTTTCACAGGGATCGAATGAAGAGTAGAGCCACGGGTCGTAACAAATCTGAAATGTAACGTCCAGTGTTCAAAGTGCCGTCAATGCGAACAAGAGTTGACCGAGACGTGTAACCAATGGTACCCCATACCATCACGCCGGGTGATACGCCAGTATGGCGATGACGAATACACGCTTCCAATGTGCGTTCACCGCGATGTCGCCAAACACGGATGCGACCATCATGATGCTCTAAACAGAACCGGATTCATCCGAAAAAATGACGTTTTGCCATTCGTGCACCCAGGTTCGTCATTGAGTACACCATCGCAGGCGCTCCTGTCTGTGATGCAGCGTCAAGGGTAACCGCAGCCACGGTCTCCGAGCTGATAGTCCAAGCTGCTGCAAACGTCGTCGAACTGTTCGAGCAGATGGTTGTTGTCTTGCAAACGTCCCCATCTGTTTACTCAGTGATCGAGGCATGGCTGCACGGTCCGTTACAGCCATGCGGATAAGATGCCTGTCATTTCGACTGCTAGTGATACGAGGCCGTTGGGATCCAGCACGGCGTTCCATATTACCCTCCTGAACCCACCGATTCCATATTCTGCTAACAGTCAGTGGAGCTCGACCAACGCGAGCTGCAATGTCGCGATATGATAAACCGCAAACACGATAGGCTACAATCCGACCTTTATCAAAGTCGGAAACGTGATGGTAAGCATTTCTCCTCCTTACAGGAGGCATCACATCAACGTTTTACCAGGCAACGCCGGTCAACTGCTGCTTGTGTATGAGAAATCGGTTGGAAACTTTCCTCATGTCAGCACGTTGTAGGTGTCGCCACCGGCTCCAACCTTGTGTGAAGGGTCTGAAAAGCTAATCATTTGCATATCACAACATCTTCTTCCTGTCTGTTAAATTTCGCGTCTGTAGCACGTCATCTTCGTGGTGTAGCAATTTTAATGGCCAGTAGTGTATAATATACTGATACTGAACCAGTCTCTTTAGGAGGTAAATGGAATCTCGCCATAAACTTTGAAAACAAAAGAAAATACGAACGTTCTATTCGTATCGTTTTATGATGCTAGCCGGTTTAATTGTTTGTTTAAAGGTGTTCTTATAGGTCGAAATCTGTACCCCGAAGTAAACTCGATTAATACTCAACACCTCTGTGCTAATTTTTCTTCAGTATGAATTTATTTATAAAAATGACAGTAGGACATTTAGCTGAAGTATAGTTTCCAAATTTTGGTCCTTTCGACGGGGACATACAGTAGAAATGCATGGTTTGGCATGAAGAAAATATCTTAAAGGTTCAGAAAAATATAATTAACTGAGATGTCTGGGTTCTGCTGATAACTAAAACAGACCTTTTGTTGGCTCACTAAAACACGAGTAACTAGTTAAAGTCTAATAAGGTTAGAAGTTGTGAGATGTGGATGCAGTCTCTTAATTGAATTATTAACTAGTAAGTCAAATGTGAAATAACGACGTTTTAGACGATTACAGAGATATAACTGAAGCCACACACAAAGTAAATGCTTAGCAATGATGGTGTGAATTGACGACAAGATGTTTCGAGAACAAGATATATTTAGCTTGGGTTGGGGAAAAGGCACCAAATGTATAAATTGTTAGCTTAAAAACTGCTTTTAAAAACCAATTCGTTTTTTTCCAAATCCCTGGAACCAGTGTAGGACAGGACCGAGAAGAATGAAACGTTTACAACTGTAGCACGGAAAACGTGAGTGCTTTGCAGAGATAATTAGAACTGCAATGCAGCAGAATCTCTAACACAGATACACAGTATCCCCCGAAAATTTCAATTCTGGATTTGAGGGAGTGGTTTTACTTCATAACATAGCAGTCACGTCAAAGAAACTGATATATGAAAAGATTAATAACACACGCGTGTATTTCACCATTGATCTCGTAATAGAAGGAAAATGAAAGTAGGTCGTTGGATAACGTGACTGGTGTGATTATCGTACATGTCACTGTAGATAATACTACTGTTAAATAATACTGTTAATGAAGAAATTTAGCATACAGTAATCTGTCGTAACAGCAGATGAGTTGTCAGTTGAAGATAGGCCTATCTCGAGAAGGAAGGAAGGAAGATTAGGGTGTGACGTCCCGTCGACATCGAGATCATTAGAGACGGAGGACAAGCTCGCAATGTTTCAAGATTGAGGAAGAATATCGGCCGCGCTATTTCAAAGGAACAATGCCAGCATTTTCCTCTAGAGATTTAGAGAAATCACGGAAAATCTATGTCTAGATGTACAGACGCTCATTTGAACTGTCGTCCTTCCGAATGGGAATCCAGTGTGCTAACCACAGAACTATTCCGTTCTGTCATTCGAAAGGGAATACACCAAATAAAAATACAGCAAATAAAATGTGTCCAAGTATTGTCAGTTTCCGTTACATCGTTGTAGAAACTGTCATGGATATCTTTACACCTATAATGGTAAATAATTCCTTGTCTCCTTTCCCAAGAAAGAGCTCTGAAGATAACGGCAAGAATAATAAATCTCTCAGTATATTGAGTACTGAGCGCCATGCAGTTCAGTTATTTGCAGACCTTGGATCCAAATGATGATTAATGAGAAAAATCGTATCAACAGGAAAGAAAGTTAACACCAAGGAGAACTGTGTCGGCAAATCTAACAGAGATGAGAGTATTTAAAAATTGCTTGAGGATAAAGTAGATAAGAAGCATTTGCGACTAGTGTCTTAATATATTAACAGAATCTTCCGTCGGTTCTTGGTAGAACAACATTATAATAATAAATGAAAAGCACCAGTTTGCTTTTGTTCTACAATATTATTTTTATTGCTAACCGGTTTTCGGCTTACAAGGCCATCTTCAGACATTTACTGAGTATTATCACCAAGAAGTTAAATGTTAGCAGACAACATTGGAAGAGAAGTAACACATCTAGAGTGAAGTAGAAACATACAGTGAGTAACATCTTTGCAATGATATAGTAAGAACTGAACAGTACATAAATAACAATGGAGTTGACAGGAAAACATTTAGCACAAAATAGGAATAGCATGCCTACATAACAGTTTCTATTAATAAACAAAACTAATAAAATAAGATAAAATTAGTACTAGACAAGGCTGCATCAAGAGGTATGAAACATGGAGAGTGATACACAACCAATTAAGAAAGAAGAGACAGTTGTCAATGTAAATACAGAATACACGAGGAACTTAAGCAATATCAATAAGATAAACAGAAATTAGTAAATGCAGGAAAATTATGTAGGCATGCTATTCCTATTTTGTGCTAAATGTTTTCCTGTCAACTCCGTTGTTATTTATGTACTGTTCAGTTTTTACTATTTCATTGCAAAGATGTTACTCACTGTATGTTTCTACTTCACTCTAGATGTGTTACTTCTCTTCCAATGTTGTCTGCTAACATTTAACTTCTTTGGTGATAATACTCAGTAAATGTCTGAAGATGGCCTTGTAAGCCGAAAACCGGTTAGCAATAAAAATAATATTGTAGAACAAAAGCAAACTGGTGCTTTTCATTTATTATTATAGTGTCTTAATACACTCCTGGAAATTGAAATAAGAACACCGTGAATTCATTGTCCCAGGAAGGGGAAACTTTATTGACACATTCCTGGGGTCAGATACATCACATGATCACACTGACAGAACCACAGGCACATAGACACAGGCAACAGAGCATGCACAATGTCGGCACTAGTACAGTGTATATCCACCTTTCGCAGCAATGCAGGCTGCTATTCTCCCATGGAGACGATCGTAGAGATGCTGGATGTAGTCCTGTGGAACGGCTTGCCATGCCATTTCCACCTGGCGCCTCAGTTGGACCAGCGTTCGTTCTGGACGTGCAGACCGCGTGAGACGACGCTTCATCCAGTCCCAAACATGCTCAATGGGGGACAGATCCGGAGATCTTGCTGGCCAGGGTAGTTGACTTACACCTTCTAGAGCACGTTGGGTGGCACGGGATACATGCGGACGTGCATTGTCCTGTTGGAACAGCAAGTTCCCTTGCCGGTCTAGGAATGGTAGAACGATGGGTTCGATGACGGTTTGGATGTACCGTGCACTATTCAGTGTCCCCTCGACGATCACCAGAGGTGTACGGCCAGTGTAGGAGATTGCTCCCCACACCATGATGCCGGGTGTTGGCCCTGTGTGCCTCGGTCGTATGCAGTCCTGATTGTGGCGCTCACCTGCACGGCGCCAAACACGCATACGACCATCATTGGCACCAAGGCAGAAGCGACTCTCATCGCTGAAGACGACACGTCTCCATTCGTCCCTCCATTCACGCCTGTCGCGACACCACCGGAGGCGGGCTGCACGATGTTGGGGCGTGAGCGGAAGACGGCCTAACGGTGTGCGGGACCGTAGCCCAGCTTCATGGAGACGGTTGCGAATGGTCCTCGCCGATACCCCAGGAGCAACAGTGTCCCTAATTTGCTGGGAAGTGGCGGTGCGGTCCCCTACGGCACTGCGTAGGATCCTACGGTCTTGGCGTGCATCCGTGCGTCGCTGCGGTCCGGTCCCAGGTCGACGGGCACGTGCACCTTCTGCCGACCACTGGCGACAACATCGATGTACTGTGGAGACCTCACGCCCCACGTGTTGAGCAATTCGGCGGTACGTCCACCCGGCCTCCCGCATGCCCACTATACGCCCTCGCTCAAAGTCCGTCAACTGCACATACGGTTCACGTCCACGCTGTCGCGCCATGCTACCAGTGTTAGAGACTGCGATGGAGCTCCGTATGCCACGGCAAACTGGCTGACACTGACGGCGGCGGTGCACAAATGCTGCGCAGCTAGCGCCATTCGACGGCCAACACCGCGGTTCCTGGTGTGTCCGCTGTGCCGTGCGTGTGATCATTGGTTGTACAGCCCTCTCGCAGTGTCCGGAGCAAGTATGGTGGGTCTGACACACCGGTGTCAATGTGTTCTTTTTTCCATTTCCACGAGTGTAGTTTAAAATTCATGAACTTAAATTTTCCACTAAGCTAGTGATTGGTGCCAGTGACGAAAAAATGTCCAAGACGGTCTAAAATTCTTTACATGAGAATCAACCATAATTAATGACGGGAATAGACTGAAAGCTTGTGTCTTGGACATGTGTGTCTTTGACATGTGTATGGTGAAAAAGATTGTGTAACATGCGACAGACTCTTGATGGTTCAACAGCAATGATATGAACTTCCTACGAAATTAAAGAGAGTGTCATTTCAGATTTTAATCAATTCAAAGCTTTACTGAAAAGCAAAAGTGTATGGAGAAGTGTCCAGTGTGTTCAGCAACCGACCTGACAAAAAATCCTAGCTAGATTTCGTTACAGGTAAAGTGAGTGGACAGATCAAAACCTGTCTTTACGGTCGCTCAGTGATTGTATTAGAACTGAAAGGAAGATGATACAGATAAGCCTGTGACTGGATTCAATCTCCGCTGAGGAAGCTGGTAGTACAGTTACTTGTTTCAGCCATCTGGGAGACGCCGACGTGACGTTTTGAAACAAGTGCTCGTAGAACAGATCAACTAAAATCACTCAACAGAGGAAAGACAATTGGACCTGCCGTTCCTAAAAGCACTACGATAAAATTTTCGCCATTTCTAGCTGCAGTCTGTGGTACGTCGCTGGAGCAAGAAGTGTCCCAAAGGATTGGCGACTGGATGAGTGTTTAAACTGGACGGAGAATTCTGCCGCCACGTCTGCCGGAGGACTTGCACCCGCCTCCATGCCCCCAGAAAGTTTGGGAGCATATTTCCGCACGATGTGAACTGCAAACTCATGCAGTCACTCGTTCTACTGAATCTTGTAATATTTCTGGCTTAGTCAGCCATCATATTAGGCTCCAAGAAGCTGTTCCCAGAGCAGTGGAGATGCAAGAAGTATATAGATGACGAAATGTGGTCCGAGGTACCTGTGACATGTTAGATTCGGTACCATTCCCGTGAGAAATGCTACTGCTCTGTGATTGGCTACTGTGTTCGGAGCAAGGGCACCAAAATGTTAAAGTATAGTTATTATTATTAGTTAAACTACTCATTGGAATGACTTCTCTTTTTAATATATATATCTCTCAACAGCTGACTATGAATCAGTCATTTTAGAATTATTAAAAACAGTTAAAATCAAAATCAAAAGACTGACGAAATTGCAGACGAAGCACTTCGGCAGCGTTCGGGTCACGCCTTTTCTGGTGTGGCGCACAAATTGTTTCGGGCTGTTCGTCACACTGGATTAGGCAGTCGAGAAGAACAGACATGTCTGTCGTAGGATGTGTTTTCAATTTTTATTTAAGTTCCTGTTCGTCACTCTGGATTAGGCAGTCGAGATGTAGAGTCACGTTGTCTGTGGCAGGACGTGTTTGCCAGTATTCAGTACTAAAAGATTCACTCCGGTTGTCATGAGGCACAGACACGTTCCACAAATAGTGTAAAAATACATTTTCGTAAACATTGTGTTTGACCATGTACTTTGCTGTATCAGAAGGTGTTGTGTTAAGATCACGTAGTCTTCTCGTGTGGCTATATTAAAATATGCGAGTGGCATCCCAAAGAAATGATACATTATTTCAGAACAGAACCTCGCTAAAAGTCAGTTTCGGCCTCAAGATACAGAACCTACGACCTGCGTGTTGTTTTCTGCACTGGGACATCAACTTGAAGACAGGTTAGTGAACTATAACAGAACCCTCGTATTCCACAGAGTGCAGTGGAAACAACTAGGCGCGTCACGTGTACTGCATGCACAGAACAAACGTGCTCAGTGACGTCATCTGCAGTAATGCAGAGGAGGTAAAGGAGGATGATCGTTATTAACACCAACAACCAATTCATTCTTCCTTTCTTGCCGTAATCTCCACTATTGTGATGTAATTCAACAAGTCATGAGTAGTAAAAACACAAGATGGTTGGAACTGAACAAGAAGGTGCATTAGACCACCACCAATCGAGGATATGACCGTGTCAGTGTTTCGTATGCCCAGTCAGGTTGGTTGTTACCCGACAAGTTAATGGAATACCACACGTTACGTCCGCTTCCTTCAGTACGCACGCGCCCCAGTACCTCGTTGTCGAGGTTAAACGTCTCTCTTGCCACCATGATACAAACAGGTGGTGTCACTTGTCTAGATTACTACCTGTGCACGTTCATAAGGCAACTACATTTGTGAGCCTTGCGCACGCCAGTTTTTTGTCGACAGCTGCGGCCCTGCATTGCATGTCTTTGGCCGTTGCCTAGGAACGAGACCACGCGCACACTTTGCCCGAATTCTTACGCGAATCGTCACCTTAGTTAGCGCGAGTAATGAGTGAATGGGCAAATATCCTTTAGGAACATTACGAATGTAATTTGTGGACAGTTGGGAATGTGGGTCCCGTTTAGGGTACACATTTTCAGCTGTCCCCATTGAGGTATGTCAACAACACTTGTTGGCAGCTGAGGGTTTAGTTTAATTATTTCATCAAAATAAAATTCGCAGACTTCCCACTGAGAGAAACTTGGGGAATTCAATAATGTGCAGAAAAAAAGGATCAAATGGCTGACAATGAGGTGGTTACATTATGAAATAGAATACCCATTTACCCTTACGTTTAAGCAGCCTCAGAGCCCTGGTGTGTAATTTGACGAAATCGACTTAAAGAAGCATGGGCATCTCATGACTTACTTTCGTAACATCCAACAGGACCCTCTGTATACTACTCGTCAATCAGCAACAAAAGCGGAGGAAAAGGACGTGGAGGATTTACTGCTGTACATTCCATCTGGCTATCACCATGTTTTCAATAACCTACCGTGCAACACTGCCACAAGAACTTCCTCTGCTTTGCAAGAGCAAGCAGATGAAAGTGAATCTAAATCGCTTTAAGTTCCTGTTGGGAAATATTTGCTACGAGCAAAGAGAAGGCACAAAACTATAATTATATATTTCAGAAAAGGGATTTTCATAACTGTTTCTTTAATAAAACCTAAAGACTAGAACAAAGGGGAAGATATGAGAATAATACATTCGGTGCGCAAAAGAATCAAATCCAAAGTTTTACTTTTCTTTTGAATGCAGCAACTAATACCACTTAAAAAAATGGTTCAAATGGCTCTGAGCACTATGGGACTCAACTGCTGAGGTCATTAGTCCCCGAGAACTTAGAACTAGTTAAACCTAAGGACATCACAAACATCCATGCCCGAGGCAGGATTCGAACCTGCGACCGTAGCGGTCTTGCGGTTCCAGACTGCAGCGCCTTTAACCGTACGGCCACTTCGGCCGGCAATACCACTTAAATTTGCCATTATTCTGTATGGGAATACATTATACAAAATATCTTTTATGATTCAGATACATTGAAACGCTGTAAACGTTTCCTTGTAATTATCATGCAGGTTTCTCGTACGATCTTGTCAACCGTATCATGTCCGTTTTTCTGAGAACTTTCTTATTCGCTTGTGCACTGAGCGCCTCACATATTACACTGTGAATAAATGTTATCAAAGTGATATTCAGCAGATGCCGGTAAATGTTTAATTCTTTTACTACGTAAACCATCGTCATGTAGACGAATAGCGTGTGGCACTGCTCTGCTTGTAAGGAAGTTGTAGTGTACACTGTTATGATTCCTGTTCGTCGCACGTAAACATAGCCATGCTGTCACTTTGGTCAAGTTCACGTTGTTGCGTAACGTGTGTCAAGCATTAGTACTTCTGAAATGTATATACACACTTGTGTAAAAGCAGGTCAGGTCTTACCTCGTGTCCGTCGGCTGACTGGTGATCAGTGGCCCTACGACGAAACGGCGCTTGCTGCCTGCTTGTGACTGCACCACAGCGCACAAACACTAGGTGTCGCTGGTCGCGAACAGATATACCGGCGCACGCTGACTTGTGGGAGTTGGCTGCAGACCTGATATCTGCGCTTCCGCGGCTGCTCCGCCAGCAGCCGTTCTGCGCGCTTACGGCGCAAGAGCTAACGAACGCCCGAGGTCTTCGTGACGTAGTACCACACGGCACGTGCGACGCACGGAAATGCTGACTCAGCCAGAGTCGCCAGATTGCGCGAGTTTCAGGCACGTGGCGTTCAGAGTCGCACCGACAACGGTCGGCAGACGCAGTCGCCAGAGTACGTGGCCACATCGGCCGACAGCCTGATCACAGTGCGTCCTATCTCCTTCGTAAATTTTTGGTAGGATGACGAAGGTTACAATCTATTTCAACTGCCGTGAGGAAGATGAATGCCCTGACACCTCCGTGCCCGGAGAGGAGTGCTGCATTGCGACTTTTGCTAGTAAAAGAGGGCGGAATGATGCTAGTGTGCTATATGTATCTCGAAAAGAAATGGCTAGTACTGCACATTCTTTCCTCAATTACAGGAATAATAACAATACAAGTTTTAAGAGTATGTCAGCTGTAGAGAGAAACCTTCTTTTACATAATCGAGATGATTCGTGGTGATACTGAAAAGCAAAATTACAAACATTTTAGCCGGCCGCGGTGGCCGAGCGGTTCTAGGCGCTGCAGTCCAGAACCGCGCGAGTGCTACGGTCGCAGGTTCGAAACCTGCCTCGGGCATGTATATGTGTGATGTCCTTAGGTTAGTTAGGTTTAAGTTGTTCTAAGTTCTAGGGGACTGATGACCTCAGACGTTAAGTCCCATAGTGCTCAGAGCCATTTGAACCATTTTTACAAACATTTTGCACAACCTCAAATTCAGCGAACCAGAAACATGACAATTAACTTCCGATGACTGCTTTTCAGCATACGTGTGAAAGACAAAAGTAAAATTTATATTGAGATACTCCGTTAAACTTAAAGCTCTGAAAAATGGGAAACACATTCGCCAAGTATCTCGAATAACAGAATCATCACCCTACAGGTACAAGTACATCAGTAAGTAGCAATTATAATTCGTAGACAGCTAATGCTCACCCATCTCAGTCTAAAAAAGATCCACTAAAGTAACATTAAGCATAAGATGCGCCACCTTTCTCACTTAAAGAAATTATTTTTTAACGGTATAGTTTATGCCTAAAATTTCTGATAAAGATTTTCCCTACAGCGTAGTTTCCATTAAATGACGCTTCACACATACCGGCCTGTGATAGCACTGGCCGTGATGCCAGTGGCGGATACACAATGAGGACCGGTCGGGGTGGCCAAGCGGTTCTAGGCGCTACAGTCTGGAACTGCGCGACCGCTACGGTCGCAGGTTCAAATCCTGTCTCGGGCATGGATGTGTGTGATGTCCTTAGGTTAGTTAGGTTTAAGTAGTTCTAAGCTCTAGGGGACTGATGACCTCAGATGTTAAAGTTCCGTAGTGCTCAGAGCCATTTGAACCATTTGAACATAATGAGGGAGAGGGGGGGGGGGGGGGGTGGGGACTTCCCGCATTGCCACCCGCGCCGCACCGGCCAGTCAGCCCGTAAGCTATTCGTTCCTTTCTTTCGTCAGTCGACTCGACTGAATCGAGTTTCGAGTAGTTGTACTTTCCTATTTATTTACTCATTTCGTTATCAGTATGGAGTAACCCACCGCCTTGAAATGTAAGGTGGGCCGGATGCTTCTAAATCTAAAAGCAAATACTTCTTATTGGTGTAGAGTTGTTAATGCTTCTTTTTCTTTTTTTATATAATATAAAGAACATAATATATAAAGATTTCTCTAAGGTTACTGAGAACTGAATGCTTAACAATTGTTAAAATGGTTCCATATAATTTGTTTCTGCCTAGTTGATGAGAATATAGTTTATATAATGCAAACAACAAAGAAAAATAAAAAAAGAAAATGTAATACAATGAATGGGATAAAATAATTTGCAGTATGTAGAGGGAAGTGATATACTGCATTTGAATGTGTAATATAGTCTAAGTAGCATGTTGGTTGATAATGGCCTATTTCTACCGATTTCAGATTAGAAGGTCTCGGTAGAACCTCGATCTATTCTCATCTGAAATGGTTTGTGCCTATGTATGTTCACTATGTCTGTGTGGATTGGTACATTACGGGGAGTGCTGCAAATCAGGACACTACATGATACTCAGCAGCTGTTTGTTTGTCCTACTGTTGGTAGTTGTGGTATATTGTATGTGATACCTTAGATACATACACCTGGTATTATACAGATTAAATACTGATTGAGCATTTCGTTCATGGAGTACATGAATTTTAGCTTTACATGAGAAATACACTTATGTTCGTAAATTTTTTAGTAGAAATAGAATGTAGTTCATTGCTACTTGACTGCATTATTCCTTAAATAACTCAATGCATAAGATTTTTATTTTTCTACATACTTTATACAGAAAATATATTTGATATATAAAATTCATTGATTGTATCTTTGAATACTGTAGACTTCTGTCTACACACAGTAAGACGAGTAATACATTACTGCTCGTGTGCAGTATACTTTAAACACTACGCAGTATGTCGTTGGGGAGGAAGGGCCTCAGAATAAAACTTCTTCGAGCCTTCTGCCCCCAAGCGACGTTCCCCTTTTACTACCGTCCTAGAATGTGGCGTCGGCGTCTGTTTGTTTTATGATTGTTACTGCATGTTGTGTTGTTTGTGTCTGTGTTCTGGCTTGCAGTGTCATGCGTTGTTGGTTTGGGTCCCTTACGTATTGATCCCTTCGCTTAGCGTTCCTTCCTCGGTTTCGGTTTGGCGCTGCAGAGTGTTCGATACAATATCGGTTACGCTATTTATTGTGTTTTAATCATCGGGATTACGCATTATTCTGGCGATGTCATTGTCGTTCTGTATAGGTCTCACTTTTGCTAGGGTGTTGCATAGCAGTGTGATATGTCCTGGTGTCTCAGTTTCTCCGCAAATGCATACTTCATCGTCAGTTTTTCCCATGCGGTTTAAGTGTACCGGATACGGCTTGTGGCCCGTCGGGAAATGGACCATCCCCCGGCTTGGGTCGACATGTTTCAGTTGTAATCTTTCGCGTGCGTCAGGAAAGAAAGAGTGTACTCGGCGATCCTTGTCGGATACGTTCCACTCTCTCTGCCATGTTTGAATCCGCCACTGTTTCATTTGTGTTTTGTTCACAGTGTTGGTTCCCGTAATTTGGGTGACTTTATCGAGTCTGACCCTCTTAAGAGAGTAAACTGGAGCTCAATAACGTTTTGTTATGTCTATAGGGCAGGTCCCCATCACAACGCAAAGTGCCTCTAGTGTCGTGGTGTTGAGGGCTCAGCTCATTCTCAGCAGTACACTACTTTGACCCTGTCTTGCAACTGTCTTGTTAGTCTGTATGTTCAGTCTGTGAGCCCAAGCACTTGCGGCGAAGCATGCGATGGATTCAAATATCGCAATGTGGTAGATCCTTGCGGTCTTAATAGGTAATTTGTACTGAGTTGTGTTGAGTCTTGCTAGTTTGTGCATAACTTTGGAGGCTTTGTCAGTTTGATATGATGATTGAAAGTCTGTTTTTCGTCAAGATGCAGTCCTACATAACGTGTGTCTTGCTTCCTCTGTATGCTTGCATTTTCTAATTTTAGAACTGGCTTTCACTGTAGTGTCCCTCTAAGCAATAAATATACAGTTTTGTTGGGAGATATTTTTAATTATTTTCTTTGCACCAACTGTTAATTTTATGAAGCAGTTGCGTACCTCTTGTCTCCAGTGCTGCCCTCGAGTTGGCTGACACCGCGACGAGCAGGTCATCTGCGTAAGCCACCACACCTCTTACCCTGTCGTCACTCTTCAGGGTGTTCAGCAAGGGCTCGATTGCGATGTCCCAGAATATTGGTCCTCAGATCGAGCCCTGTTTACATCCCTTTGTTATTCTCTTGATAACCTTTCGTGTACCAGCCGTCCACTCCGTCATTCTGCCTCTGCAGTTGTTGAGGAAGCTATTGTAGAGGGAAGTTGATAGCTTCATTTCCCTTAACCTTGTGATGAGGGACGGACACCACAAGTTGTCAAAAGCCCCGGCTGTGTCGATTAGTATGGCGGCCACGTATTTTTCGCTGATGCTATTTGTAACTGTCAGTTGATTGACGGCGTCTTCTATTGATCTGCCTACCCTGGAGCCGAATTGATGGGGCGTTAGGTCGAGGAGGTATCTGAGCGATTGCCGGTCGCGGTAGCCGAGCGGTTCTAGGCGCTCAGTTCGGAACCGCGCGACTGCTACGGTCGCAGGTTCGAATCCTGCCTCGGGCATGGATGTGTGTGATGTCCTTAGGTTAGTTAGGTTTAAGTAGTTCTAAGTTCTAGGGGACTGATGACCTCAGATGTTAAGTCCCATAGTGCTCAGAGCCATTTGAACCATCTGTGCGATTGTAAACGGTCACACCGGAGCCTTTCCTGTACCTTGTCGATAGTGTTTAAGAGGCAGGTCGGTACGTTTTGGGCTCTGTTGGCTCTTTGTCCTGTGATTTCCTGATTATTACTAGATTAGCAGTTTTCCAGAGGTTTGGAATTCTACCTGTTAGTAGTGCCTCGTTGAACATATTAGTAACAAAGGTGTGATTTGTGTTAATGTTTGTTTTAATGTTCCTGAAAGTATTTTGTCTGGGCCGGGTGCTTTTCGGTTTTTAAGCCTGCTGATTGCCGTCGCGACTTCTTGCGCGAATGGCATGGTTACACTGTCACTGATGTATGGTTGCCTTATCCTTTCTCTTAGGTCAGCGTGTTGTCGTTCGTCTTATGGGGGGTCATCATCTGGGAGGTGCCCGTTCAGAAGATATTCTGCTGTGTTTCTCCATCCTCTGGTCATTATGCCGTTAGCTTGCTTTAGTGTTGACGGAACTGTCAGTGTCTTAATTCGTTCTGTTTTATCTTGTATGGTTGTTCCCAGATGTCGTTCTGTAGCTGGGTTTTGACAAAATTGGTTTAGTAGTCTTGCCTTGTTGTCTTTAGCTGTTTCTGGTATTTCTGTTTAGCGTCACGATACACGCCAAGTCTCATCTGTCTTTCAGGAGCTGTCTTTGTTCGTTGGTAGTACTTTCTTTTGCCCCGTGATTCCTTCCTTAGTCTTGTCAGTTCTGTCGATCACAGTTGTTTCTGTCCCCGCCCAGTTTCTCCCCGCGGTATAGCTGCTTCCTGTGCTCTTTGTCGGATCTCTGTCAGTAGATGAGTTTTGTAATCTATATTGCCTTGAACAGTGTGTAATGACGACGCCTCAACAATATCTCGAACTTTTTGCCAGTCGGCTCTTCCTACGAATAAATGCTTCTGTTCGTAGTCCATGTTATGCGTATTGACATATCTGTGCGTGGTTATGACGATTGCGTTGTGGTCGCTGTGTGTGGCTCTGTCTAATACCCTCCATGTGTTAACTAGTGGAAGAGATTTTTCTTTCTCTAGAGAAAGGTCTGTTACTTACACCACCGGCGTCTCCGCGGTAGGTAGGTGGCTGACTATCCCTATTCAGTATGAAGAGGTTGCATTCATTTACTACGTCAAGCACTAGTGGCCCCCTGTCGTCAGTTCTGTCTGAGTTCCACAAGGGGGATTTTGCGTTGGTTTCGGTTAGAATGGAAGCCTTTTTCTTTCTGAGTGTCGTGCAATGTTCTTTATTTTGTCTAAGAAAGGTTCTTTATCATACGAGTAGTGAGCGTAAATAGACGACATGAGCCATATATTGTCCGTCTGTTATTTCTGCTGTGGCAATGTGTTCAGAGCAAACCTAGGAGATCTGTGTTACTGTGAGGTTTTATTAACTACTAGTATTGCGGATTTCGCGTCTGGTGTTCCTGCTATTGTGATGTAATGTAAGGGGAGCCCTGAAATCTTCCCGCCTCGCAGAAAAGGTTCCTGAACGCAGGCGATGTCTGCTTTTGTTTCTTTTAAGAGCCTACCTAGTTCCCTGTTTACTAGGATACTGCCCTGGCAATTTAATTGTATTACCTTTAGGAGGGACATCTAGTGAAGGAAAAACACTTGGGTGTGGTTTCTTTAAAATCCAGAAACACGCTTCGTGTGCTTCACGAAGTCCTTACATACTTTCTCTAGGTTTAGGCCTTCTCCCTTCGCACACATGCCTCTCCTAACAAAATGGTTCAAATGGCTCTGAGCACTATGGGACTTAACATCTGGGGTCATCAGTCCCCTAGAACTTAGAACTACTTAAACCTAACTAACCTAAGGACATTAACCACATCCATGCCCGAGGCAGGATTCGAACCTGCGACCGTAGTGGTCGCGCGGTTCCAAATTGAAGCGCCTAGAATCGTTCGGCCACACCGGCCGGCCCTCTCCTAACAGCTTACACAGTTCTATGGGGTTCGTTGGGAGATATTCAACTCATAGGATCATCCTGTCAGTTTGTTCTGTAGTTGGGAAGCAGATTTTATCCCCGTTTTCATGCTTAGTTCGTATTACATAGCGAAGAGCTGTTCGAAATATATCCTTGTTTTCTAGGCTGCTAAGTCGTAGGTCAGCTTCTAAGTTTTCGTAGTTTACGTGATTAACGGTATTCAGCTTGGGGTTCCTGATTGCGTCTAGTTGGTGTTGTTGACTGTTTGTTTGTTGCTCCGATTTCGAGTAATTCTGTAGCGCAGCATGTCTTTCCTGCTTTATGGTTTCTGGTAGTGTGGAGTTTGATGTGTTTTCGCTGCGCATTTCCCCTGATAATGACTTGTTGTTTTTGATCTCTACCGGGGACTTGTTCGTGAAAGGTGACTGTTGTATGTCCGTTTCTGGGGTGGTTGCGTTTGATGTTGTGCCGGTACAGGATGTGTCTTTCTGTTCAGTTACATTACTGTTTTGTTTTTCGTAGTGACTGTGTTCGCTACCCCCGAAGACAAAACGAACTGGTGTAATATAGGGTCTACATTTGGTTGTATTGCATTATACTTGTTGCGCGGGTAGTGTACAATTGTCTTTCTTTGTTTTTCCCTGTGGTGTTGGATTTCTTGTGAACTCAGTGACATCTTCATTCTCAGGATGTTCAAGGACGTCGTTACATTTCTCTGTACTATCTCGCAGTATTTCGTCTTCCAGTTCAACTCGTAAAAGGAGACCAGCCTGGAAGATGGCCCAATCAAACATGCGATATTTCAGGTGCCTGGTAATTCATGTTCAATTGTACCCTGCACGCACGTATCGTCTATATAGTCGGTAATGCTGAAGTACCTAAACTGTATTTTCTCCCAGAACTGAGGTATTACATTAGTATTAGTATCTGCATATGGGGGTTGTAATATCCCCATGTGTTGCCGCCAGGCAACGGCTCGCCACCGGACACTCATCCTAGTCGACGGCGATTTGTATCTTTGCCTGTTTGTGTTATTTGTTACGTCTGTTCCTGCGTGTGTTAAGGGGGTTGGTTTCTTACGGTTATGGTAGCTCTCCTTGTTAATGTATGTTGTCCAGAAAATCGTACTCAGTGCGCTCTATTTGTCTTTCGTAGAACTGTTTATACGTAGGAAGTCTGCCCCCCCACCCCCCTTCCTTATCGTATGTTCTGTTTCTGTGTTTGCGTGGTATACAGCCTACAGGATTCTCCTGCCTGCGTTCTGACTTTCTGTGTCCCGGTTTTGCACGTCTCCCGCATACTGGATCCTTGTCGCTACGCTTCGATGGGTGACAGAAGCCCCAATAGTTAAAACATTTTTGTACAGCAACAAACTCATTGATATACAAAGATTCAAAATGAATAAAAACCCTTCCAATTTGAAGCATAAGTAATGTACTCTTGCCGACACTTCTAGAATATTGTTTACTGTTCTTTTGCCTTTTGTCCTATTTTAAATTTTATTTTAACCTCGCTATCGAACTTGTCTCCAGTAATGTGTTCACTCAGGTTTATTTTTAGAGCTCTTTTAAGAATTGCTGATCAGTTAAATATGTTGAGACATTGTGCACTGCCAGCAGGGGTCTGAACTTATTGGGTTCTTCACACCTAATGCCCTTAAGCTGTGCTGTTTACTTGTGATTCTGTTTCAGTTATAACAGTGTTTGCTGTTGACCTGATTGATTTTATTTTTAATTTGTCTTGCTTGAGGTTAATTGTGTTACTGATTGTTTCTCTAATGGTTCTCGCATTTTGGTTGGTATCTGATTTAAAGAAAAGTGTGCTGGACTGTTTAGCTTTTGTTTGTTGAATGCGTTTCTGTACTTTCCTTTTAGGTTTTGCCATCGGGCCGGCAGCCGCAACCGCTGCAAATGAAAGTGAGAGGGGTTTATTTCCTGACTTTAGTCTCTGATTTTCGGATCTGAGCTCCGCTATTTCTTGTTCCATGCGCTGAATGCGTTCCTGGGCATCTGGTGCGTTTGCAACTGCTAGTTCTTTTCTCAGTGTTGCGATTTCTGTTCTGAGTTCATCATCTTGTCCATGAAGCCTTGCTTGACCTAGTGCGAGTGCCCAAGTTTTGTATCTAACCTGTGATGTAATTGTGGCTGACGCCCTTTTTTTGTTTTAGTTGATTCTGGAACTCCGCTAAGATCTCATCTACAGCGTTTAGCATTTTAGTTTCTATTTTATTTCTTTTGAGAATGAACTCTTCGCTGGTGTAACACCCTAAGGAACCCCAAAACCCAATTAGGAAGGACCATCATGATGTAAAGTAGGGAAAAGTTATCCTGACAGGGACGACAACTTTGCCGATGATATAACACCAGAAAGTCTTGATAAACATCAACATTAAGCATTACAGAGTGTGTTTTGCTAGAAAGGAAGAAGAAAGAAAGGTCATATTTAGTTATTTGCCAAACATCTAAGTAATAATTGCAAATTAATACCATGAAATTTAAGTCCAAAGAAATGTCGGTCAGAGAGAACTTTTATGTGGAAGAAATTCAATGCGTCTACAATACTCATTCACGGAAAAAGTACGTCACTTGCTAGCTATCGTGCTATCAAGTCATACGAGAGCAGCCATTGCCATAGTTGAGCGAACGGAGCGCGACGAGATTATTTTACTTTCAAGAGTCGTTGTCGCGTGACGTAGACGCACGGATTTTGTGAACTGATAGTCAGACTAGAGACTTGAACCGAGATAGTATGCTGACTGTGTATACCGAGTTGTTGGACTTTATTAACAGAAGTAGGCAATATTGACTCAACATTCATATAAGTGAACTTATAGAAAGGAATGGACAAAATTTCAAGACCATAATACACGGTTAGTCTCGAGTAGGAGACATTGACACGACGCCGGCCGCGGTGGTCTCGCGGTTCTAGGCGCGCAGTCCGGAACCGTGCGACTGCTACGGTCGCAGGTTCGAATCCTGCCTCGGGCATGGATGTGTGTGATGTCCTTGGGTTAGCTAGGTTTAAGTAGTTCTAAGTTCTAGGGGACTGATGACCTAAGATGTTAAGTCCCATAGTGCTCAGAGCCATTTGAGCCATTGACACGAATACATGAAGAAGATACAATTACGCCGAGGGTTAAAGCTGTCGTAATTGTTACTATACTTGAAACTAACAGAACTGACAGTGCTAATTGACCGTGTGTGCGTGTTGGTTCAAATGGCTCTGAGCATTATGGGACTTAACTTCTGAGGTCATCAGTCCCCTAGAACTTAGAACTACTTAAACCTAACTAACCTAAGGACATCACACACAACCATGCCCGGCTCATAATAATTCAACTTCATACCATAAGAGAAATCAGAGTGCGCAGTTCGCATTAAAAAGGAAACTGTGCGGATTCGCAATCAAATTTTAACCATTACGGGAGGAACGATTTCTTAAGAGCTTTTTCAGATCTTGTCTCTCGTTAACCGACGGAGACATCCACATCGCGCATCGCGTCTCGACTCCACCGACGGAGCTGTAGCAGTAGCAGCTCCACGGCGTCGACAACACCAGAACGTGGCGGAGAAGGGACGTAACACTGGATACCACTCGTCTTTTTGCTCCCGTGCTCCCACCCTTCGGAGTCGCGTCACTGTTTCGACGTCCTCAGACTGATGTGTGGCTCACACTGATTCAGGGGGCACGCTCGGCATTTTCCAAAGTAGCAGCGGCTGTCGCCAGCGTGGATCAGGTATGCTCCAGTGTCCACGTATACTCGCGGACGAGGAGCTTAACTTAGTCGAAAGCCGATGCACACGTCCCAAACTCTTCACAAAGTGAGGCAAAGAGAGCGCGCACCGGACGAAATTTGCTGTACGGCAGCCGATTCCCAAATTCTGGAAACACTGCGCTTGTACTTTCTTCTCTAAACCGAGTGCCACCAGTTCCATTAAGCGCAGTACGCTCTATGATTTGTTCCACAGTTTGTCGCGCTGTTG
Source organism: Schistocerca serialis cubense (assembly GCF_023864345.2). Taxonomy (NCBI): domain Eukaryota; kingdom Metazoa; phylum Arthropoda; class Insecta; order Orthoptera; family Acrididae; genus Schistocerca; species Schistocerca serialis. The sequence continues at coordinate 140,694,335 of NC_064646.1, forward strand.
CTCTGTAACGCCAGGAAATAAGAGCCAGACGCCAGTTGACAATACCTGCTGCCAGCTTCCCGCAGACGGCGTCTGCTGAGTCGGGGGCTGCCGTCTGGACGTCTGACGCAGCGCCGGCCTCTGTGGCCGAGCGGTTCTAGACGCTTCAGTCAAGAACCGCGCTGCTGCTACGGTCGCAGGTTCGAATCCTGCCTCGGGCACGGATGTGTGTGATGTCCTTGGGTTAGTTAGGTATAAGTAGTTCTAAGTCTAGGGGACTGATGACCTCAGATGTTAAGACCCATAGTGCTTCGAGCCATTTGAACCTGACGCAGCTAACAGCCTTGGCTCGCGCAGTCAACCGGCCGCAATCCGCGCTGACAGCACCGTCTGCGTTCCGCGACACTGCGACCAACACCGACTCAAAGGAAGGCCTCGGCGCTTGGTGGTGACGTCACGTCAGCTAGGCACGGCGAACGCCAGGTCTGTTGAAGGCAGAAACGCCTGGGCGTGCTTATCACTATAAATCTCTTATTTTTGGACATACTGTTTGGTATTGTTTTCGATTCTGCAGTTTTATTTAGATGAAAGGTTTTCTTACTACTTAAAGCTACAAATGAAGACAATAATAACTAAATGTCGTGTGGCTAGGGCCTGGTGCAAGTCTTTCGATTTGACGCCACTTCGGCGACTTACGCGTCGATGGGGATGAAATGATGATGATTAGAACAACACAACACCCAGTCCCTGAACGAAGAAAATCTTCGACCCAGCCGGGAATCGAATCCGGGCCCATTTTTTTTTAATCTCATTTTGTTCGTTATAGTTCGTTGCAATTGTTCGCGGCGGACGACCCCTGACGCCAGTTTGAGTTCGTTATTGATCCATTCACTCAGTTTTTTTTATTACAGAGGGCAGCTAACCCTCTGACCGAACACGCTGACCTACCGTGCCGGCTTTTTTTCATTTTGTTCGTTTTCGTTCGTTGTATCTGCTCTGGGCGGACGTCGAAAGACACCCGTTTCAGTTCGTTGTTGATCTATTAACTCAGTTTTTTTATTACTGAGGGCAACTGGCCCTCTGACCGAACACGCTGAGCTACCGTGCCGGCAACCCTTAGGATTCACAGTGTGTCGCGCTGACCACTCAGCTACCAGGGGCGGACACAAATGAAGATCATAGATCTGTATTACTGAATCCTGTCGAAACAAACGTAGATCAATATGAGAAGATGCTTTGCCCCATGGCAAGCTTCGGAAATTTTACATTCAAGTAATTATATTTACTTGATCCATTTTGTTATCGAAACTTACCCCAACCCCCTTACAATGAACTCGTTTCTTTTATTTATTTATTTATTTTCGTTTGACATCGTCACTGGAAATGTGAACTAATTTACATGTGTAAATGTCCAACTGTTGCCAGTCATTAGAGTACAGTCGTTTTCAACGAAAGGAAGTCTAAACAGGAGACAAAATAGCTTCATACATCGAAAATACTGCTGAGCTTAAACTTTTTTAAACATGCACAATAGAAAAGATAAATATTCCCCTCTTGCAACTGGAAGGAGAAACTTTATAAGATAAAAAAATTTTATTTGAGAAAAGAAGTATCTCTCTTTTACCTCTTCTTCCGTCCCCCACCCCCTCCCCCAATGTGTACAATCCCAAGATATTTCATTAACATTCAGTGCTCCTCACCCCATAGTAAACCAAGATACCTAAAGAAGAGCAACAATATGTTCACAGTTTCTTGTAAAAGCAACCCAGTACAAACGTAATTTCCTCAGATTTACAAATAAGGTAAAGAAGCACGACTTCTGTTGCTGCTGGACCATGAAGTTGTTTTTATATGTCAATCCTTAAAACAGGTGGAAATTTAAGTTCAGGAGTACACTATTTGTTAAGAAGTGTAACGAAATGCACAATCAATTGATTGCAGAAATCTGCCGGCCGGAGTGGCCGAGCAGTTCTACGCGCTACAGTCTGGAACCGCCCGTCCGCTACGGTCGCAGGTTCGAATCCTGCCTCGGGTATGGATGTGTGTGATGTCCTTAGGTTAGTTAGGTTTAAGTAGTTCTTTGAACCATTTTTGATTGCAGAAATCTCCCAGAAGAATGTGTGTTGGTTAGCTACCGCCAATAGTTTCACATTTTCCTGTGTCAGAGAGGGAGAGACCACCATTATGAGTACGCCTGCAACAGACCTGGTGTTCGCCGTGCCTAGCTGACGTGACGTCACGAACAAGCGCCGAGGCCTTCCTTTGAGTCGGTGTTGCTGCAGAAAGCACAACGCGGCGCAGCCGACGGAGAAGACAGTGGCCTCCCTTTCCGCCGACGAAACTTGCCACACGGCACGCAAGAATACATTAACTACCAAGGGAAGAAAGGCCTATCACGGCCAAACTACAGTTTCCGAACTAGTCTTTAATGCGTAACGTGACAGATTACACCTTTAGCTATCGTTGCAGAAACTTGTATCGCACTCCGACCACTTTTTTCCATCACAAACGCGACAACAAGCGGAGCGCTCGCCGAACACGTGCACACGCCACGCCACTCTCCCGTGTAACTTTCCTATGTAGCACGCGCGTCCTCGTCATCGTATTTTATACGTTTCTGTCAGGCGAAAAGCTAACGCATACCTACGAGAAAAGTCGCAGGCATTCTAGTGATCTCGATACCTTTTTCTGTCTGGCATTTGTTCGAAAAAAGTCGCGAATATTCTACTGTTTTCTTGTACAGAGATCCTTCGATAAGTAGCGCTATAAATACCGACTATTCGCCGAATAGGAAGCTAGTTTGCATTCAGAAGCAGAAATATTAAGACTGAAGAATGAATAAGTAAAAAGTCGTAGTTGTAGCAAGTTCAAGTGTGAAGATTAGTCAAGAGTGACAGTGATCATTTGTTTGTGAAGTATTAATAATAGTAATTCATAGTAATTTCTCAGTAACAATATTTTTACTAATAACGTAACAGTAGTTTCCCATACCTATCTCTGGCTTAGCTCTGTTGAACACTCACCCTGACATTTGACGATGTAATTAACCAATTTGCCAGGAAGGATAGGAGCATGGAATTCATCATTTAAGGAACAGAACCACAATTGTAACTTTTTCATATCATAAGATGGCATTGTGTTGTATATCAGTATAATCAGTTTAAATATAACTTCCTTAAACTTTGCATGTGACTTTAATTTTTTGTTACGGCAAAAGTAACGGTGGCTTAAGATATCTTTATCGCTGCTTCCTTGAGGTTTTCCTGTGTCCGCCACTACCATGATGCCACAGTGACGTTAATTCACTGTGGTCAGTGTTTCTTCCAGCCGGTGGCAGTGCACTTGAGCAGCTGGGATGGCGAAGTTCTCGGACAACAATCTCATGCTCATTGCTGTGATTTTGGATGAAGATGACGAAAAAGTGGGTTCATAAGGCGTGGAAAAATAGGGCAGTAGAAGAGGAATTTTCCACTCTGTACAATGAATTGATGTATTTGTACAATGGTGCAACGTTTTACGAATATTCAGAACGTCAGAAAATTCGTTCAGCTTACTATTGAACAATTTTGAAGTTTATCCGAAAAAGCGAAACACACAGCGGAGAAAAACCATCACACTAAGAAAACGTTTCACCGTTCGCTTGAGATTAGTTGTTTCATAATAATATTAACACACACTTTGACAGTTTGTTAATAATTAAGTACATGAAATCGACGTTCATCATTATTGGTATCTGTTGTATAGCCTTGAGTGTTCTATTCCGTTTCACGCGATACCAATTCATTACCTCTAAGACTACCGGTGAAATCTTCATTTGTTATATCCCTAATGTCTACCTATTTCAGATATTTGGTCACTGGAGATGCGCTGGACACGATTTTGTTCAGTTTTCGCATGGAGCAGGATGCGGTTGACAAGGTCGGACGAGAAACCTGCAAGATAATTACAGACAATTTGATTGGCGAATTGATACTTACTCCAACAGGAGAAATGTGGAAGAACGTCGCTAAAGATTTTTATGAAATGCGGCATTTTTCGTAACTTTATAGGTCATGTGGATAGGAAACACGTTTCTATTCAGGCTCCTTCTAAAACTGGATCGCTATTATATGATAATGCAGGCTTTCTCGACGAATCTCGATGGTAAAATTTTCTCAGGTTGACAGCCGAGTCAATGTGTTGTTCTGTCTTCGCCTGGAGATGGCAAGTAAGAAACTTGCTGAAACGTCGCAGGATAACAACACATTGACTCGGCTGTCAACCCGAGAAGATTTTATCACGGATCGCTATTGTTTAATTACACAAAGACATTCTCCAATTAACAAATACATTCTCCATAGCTTTGTTACCTCTTGGAGACACTAACTGTAATTATATTGCCATTGATGTCAGAGCATATGGGAAAAAAATGCTACAGCTGTAGCCAACACTCTTAAACAACAATCTTTTACCTAGCTGGCTGTATTCATTAACGTAAAGTCCTATGCACTTACTTGTTGGTTTTTAGTTTTGCTCCTAGTTTATTGGTTCAAATGGCTCTGAGCACTATGGGACTTAACATCTGAGGTCATCAGTCCCCTAGAACTTAGAACTATTTAAACCTAACTAACCTAAGGACATCACACACATCCATGCCCGAGGCAGGATTCGAACCTGCGACCGTAGCGGTCGCGCAGTACCAGACTGAATCCTAGTTTATTCCACAGTGTATTAATCAGCTCTGTGTCCACGTATTTGTGGGGGGGGGGGGGGGGGGGAGGGGAGTGATCATACAACTGAGGATAGTTGGGCTCTAATTCAGTAAGTTTTTCGTCATTCATGTTTACGAAGGAAAAGTGCTGTACTGCAACACAACGACCTGACCGCGCCGTGGCCGTGAAGTGAGAAATTATCGGGCGTAAGAAATACGACGGTTATGGTACGGCGTCGGCAGGAAAATAGCTTGCATTGTCACGGCCACACAAGGGGTGAGAGTGAACACTGCGCCTTAAATTTATACAACAATACCATCAATCATGTCGGCGGCATAACGGGCCGGTCATGGCACTGTTGCGCCCCTAATGTATGTGAAGTGGCCTCAAAACTACGACATCAACCCAGAGATTTCGAACTATGTCCCAGTTATATTTTTCATCCGTAGGATGCCATAAATTCCTTCTTTCTTGGACGAAACTTATCTGTTTCTTACAGTCTATAGATCGCGTGCGAGAACGTCGCCAAGTTCGACGGAAGAGAACATATTTGAATTTCACAGAATGTCGTCCGAGGTTTGCACGTTCGGGCGATGAGGTCGGCTCCACTGTGACTGCGCATTTACTAACGTAATGATTTGGAAAAGTCGCCATATTCTGCTGAGGCCGGTCGGCGTCGGAATCGGCAGATGTCGGTGCCAATATACCTCAGGCGGTGACGTAGACCCGCTGTGCACTTCGAGGACTGTGCCTGCTACGCAGTGACTCGGTAAAATCTGTCGCCATAGCCAATTTCAGTCTGAGAGTTAAAGAGCTACCATGACTGTTTTTCTATTTTTTTTAAGTGACGTTTTTAAATGGGGCTGCTGCAGTGCTGTGGGTGGCGATCTGCGAGAGGACACCGATTACGTCCATCCGTCGGCTGCTCGACACTGGGATGAAACTCGTCTAGGGACTTCCCGTAACAAGACTTTGGTTCGCTGCCAGTCCACTTGGAGAGCTGAAATTTAACAGTCCTTTATCATGCCGTTTTCTTTTTGGACGATTAAAGTCGTCCGTATTTACTTTTCTTTCGTTTTCAACAAAAAAAAAAAAAATGGCTCTGAGCACTATGGGACTCAACTTCTGAGGTCATTAGTCCCCTAGAACTTAGAACTAGTTAAACATAACTAACCTAAGGACATCACACACATCCATGGCCGAGGCAGGATTCGAATCTGCGACCGTAGCGGTCTCGCGGCTCCAGACTGCAGCGCTAGAACCGCACGGCCACTTCGGCCGGCTCGTTTTCAACAGAAACTGGTTTCGTCACATTGTGTTTCTAACTGCGAATTCTTGTTTATATTTCACTCTGAATTGCATCATAAATACACTAAAGCGTCAAAGAAACTGGTATAGGCACGCGTATTCAAATACAGACATATGTAAACAGGCAAAATATGGTGCTGCCGTCGGCAATACCTGTATAAGCAAGTATTTGGCGCAGTTCTTAGATTGGTTATACAAAATTTAAGTGAATTTGAACCGTCTGTTATAGTCGGCGCACGAGCGATGGGACATGGCACCTCCGAGGAAGCGATGAAGTAGGGATTTTCCCGTACGACCATTTCACGAGTGTACCACGAATATCAGGAATCCTGTGAAACATTAAATCTCCGACATCGCTGCGGGCGGAAAAATATCCTGTAAAAACGGGACCAAAGACTACTGAAGAGAATCGTTCAACGTGACAGAAGTGCAGCCCTTCCACAAACTGCTGCAGATCTCAATGTTGGACCATCAACAGGTGTCAGCGTGCGAATCATTCAACGTAACAGCATCGATACGGGGTTTCGGAGCAGAAGGCCCACTCGTGTACCCTTGACGACTGCACGACACAAAACTTCACCCGGTGCCTGGGCCCGTCAACACCGACATTGGGCCGGCCGGAGTGGCCGAGCAGTTCTAGGCGATACAGTCTGAAACCGCGCGACCGCTACGCTCGCAGGTTCGAATCCTGCCTCGGGCATGGATGTGTGTGATGTCCTTAGGTTAGTTAGGTTTAACTAGTTCTAAGTTCTAGGGGACTAATGACCTCAGAAGTTGAGTCCCATAGTGCTCAGAGCCATTTTTTTGAAGCGACATTGCACTGTTGATGACTGGAAACATGTTGCCTGTTCGGACGAGTCTCGTTTCAAATTATATCGAGCAGATGGACGTGTAGGGGTATGGAGACAACCTCATGAATCCATGGGACCTGCGTGTCAGCAGGGGATTGTTGAAGTTGGTGGGGGCTCTGTAATGGTGTGGGGCGTGTGCAGTTGGAGTGATATGGGACCCCTGATAAGTCTACATACGACTCTTACAGGTGTCACGTACGTAAGCACCCTGTCTGAGCACCTACCTTCATTCACGTTCATTGTGCATTCCGAGGGACTTGGGCAATTCCAGCAGGACAATGCGACACCCCAATCGTTCAGAATTGCTGTAGAGTGTCTCCAGGAACACTCTTTTGAGTTTAAATACTTCTGCTGGCCACCAAACTCCCCAGAGATGAACAGCATTGAGCATATCTGGGATGCCTTGCAACGTGCTGCTCAGAAGCGATCTCTACCCCCTCGTACTGTTACGGATTTATGGACAGACCTGCAGGGTTCATGGTGTCAATTCCCAAAAAATGTTCAAATGTGTGTGAAATCTTATGGGACTTAACTGCTAAGGTCATCAGTACCTAAGCTTACACATTACTTAACCTAAATTATCCTAAGGACGAACACACACACCCATGCCCGAGGGAGGACTCGAACCTCCGCCGGGACCAGCCGCACAGTCCATGACTGCAGCGCCCAAGACCGCTCGGCTAATCCCACGCGCCAGTCAATTCCCTTCAGCACCACTTCGGACATTAGTCGAATCCATGCCACGTCGTGTTGCGGCACTTCTGCCAGCCGGCGGAGGCCCTAAATGATACTAGGCAGACGTACCAGTTTCTTTGGCTCTTCAGTATATGTTTCTTGTATTCTGCTTTATTTCTCCTCTCATCAGTGGTACTGGACAGAGTAAATGATTCCATGTTTGTTTTTGTTTAATCTAAAGTAGAAGCTGGTTTCTTATCATCGTGTTCTGTTGACTCGTTTATTATATTTGTTCAAATGGCTCAGAGCACTATGGGACTTAACATCTGTGGTCATCAGTCCCCTAGAACTTAGAACTACTTAAACCTAACTAACCTAAGGACATCACACACATCCATGCCCGAGGCAGGATTCGAACCTGCGAGCGTAGCGGTCGCGCGGTTCCAGACTGAAGCGCCTAGAACCGTTTGGCCATAACGGCCGGCTATTATATTTGTTACCGCTTATTAATAGAGCTGGTATTTAGCACCGGCAGCTGTGGACGAGCGGTTCTATGCTCTTCAGTCCGGAACCACGCGGCTGTTACGGTCGCATGTTCGAATCCTGCCGCGGGGATGGATGTGTGTGATGTCCTTAGGTTAGTTAGGTTTAAGTAGTTCTAAGTCTTGGGGACTGACGACCTCAGATGTTAAGTCCCATAGTGCTTAGAGCCATTTGAACCTTTTTGGTATTCAGCTTTATTACATCTTGTCACTGAAAGAGATTGTAATTCTGCTTTGAATGGCGTTGCTTCTTGCCACTGGGTGCCATGCATTTTGCAGTGATTTGCAGAGTATGGACGTAGATGTTAATCAGTATGCTTTGTAGTCATAATTATTAGAGTATTCTTCCTTGCAAATGCTACAATTGCTGCAATAGTTACCCAGATGTGTTTACACGTTATAACAGGTACTACAGACAATACATTTCAACAGAAATCAAAGCACTACAATCATCCCTCACTCCAAGAGAAATTTCGGCCTCCATCAAATTTACGAAGTACGAAAAACGGATGTGAACAAAAGTAACGTAGAACACGAGCAGTATACTTACAATGCATTTAAATCGAGCAGTTAACAGATGGATTCATATGTACTAACAAATAGACATGAGTCCACGGAACACCAACGTCTGTTTTCTGTAAAAGAAAAACGTTTATGGATTCATTTACTCACTTGTCACTGTTATGAATGCGAGAAAAATTAAGCACAATTCGAACAACTTATTTACACTGCATATTTACAATGGAATTCGAAGAGCGTAGTACACACAAGAAGATCGTAATCAGGAGCAGAAAATAATGAAACTAGCCTCTGTTTCATGTCATGTCAGATGATTTTTAGGTTTTGACATGCGCTAAAGCACAATTATTTCCATTTGATTTTGGCCATGCAGTTGAAATTCCAATATTGGGTCTTACAAATAAACAATTTTACTGTCTAAAGGCGAGAACGATTTCATTTAAAAAAATGTTACTTGACTTGGGACCCCAGCTACGAGAAATTAATTCTGATTTTTGATTGATGCCTCTCAAATATATTACTTTCTAGAACAATTCCAGGTACTCAGTTTAAAACCAAACTACGAGGTCGACCCAAAAAACGTAAATGAAATACATTATCATCTAATGCTCGTATTTTATAAAACATGAATACGGATTTTCGTGCCAGATTTTTCCGTATTTCACTTTCAGGCCGCTCCGAGCGTAACTGTCGTTTCCTGTTCTTATATCTTAACAAGGACTTGTACTTCTTATAATATGGTGACTTGTGGCTGCTCACGGGCGCCTTAATGGAAGCATTCGTCAGTGTTCACGTGGTTATTTAAACTGCCTCAGTCAACAGGATATCGTCGGGGTAAGATGTACACAGTTACTTATCTTCTGTGCGCGAAATACGTGAAGGGGTCGAGATTCCTCGGGAAACTTGGAAAATTTATTTAGGAAACACTATATACGATGGAATGATAAGCGTGTTTAAATATGTCCATAGTAATTTTCATGATAAAATGCAAAACGAGACGCTGTGCGACATCATTGAAGACTTGGTGGCAGAAGTTGACACAAAAGTCATGTGTGAAATGTTTATTAGAAACTACCAATAAAACCATGAAGCTATAGAATCGAACTCCCACGAGCAGAAGAGCTTCAAACGTTTGATTGCTTTATAAATGATTTTATATTTCAAATATTTAACCTTAAGCGCGTAAGCGAGAAATAGTTTAGAAAAGATTTGAAACTGTGCTTAAAGTTTGTAGAAATCGGTAGGTGCTCTCATTATAAAGTACTGGATGAATATTGTCTGTGTAAAAGATGCTCCATTTTAAGCAGAAGGTAGTTTTTTATGCAGCTCGCTGTTTATGACGTCTATAATCTTCCAGGTAAATGTGGATACTGTCTGGAAACTGTACCGAGCGGGGCAGTGCAGTGGCTAACACAATGGACTCGCATCCGGGAGGACGCACACGCGTCATTTTTCAATGATTTTCGTGAGTCGCTAAGGCAAATGCCATGATGATTCCTTCGAAAGGGTAGGTCCGCTTTTCTTTTCCATCCTTCCCTAATTCGAGCCTTCTTCCACTATCCTTCCCTAATCCGATCATGTGCTTCGTCTCTAATGTTGGGACGTTAAACATTAATCTCCTCCACCTCCTCTGCAAACTGTGTTACGAATAAAGTCGATAGGAAGAAGTAATAAAATAAAACGTCATGTCTGATGCTGGTATTTTACGGAATGAACAGTGAAAATGTAGTAACCTACACTACTGGCCATTAAAATTGCTACATCAAGAAGAAATGCAGATGATAAACGGGTATTCATTGGACAAATATATTATACTAGAACTAACATGTGATTACATTTTCACGGAATTTGGGTGCATAGATCCTGCGAAATCAGTACCTAAAACAACCACCTCTGGCCGCAATAACGGCCTTGATACGCCTGGGCATTGAGTCAAACAGAGCTTGCATGGCGTGTACAGGCAGAACTGACCATGCAGCTTGAACACGATACCACAGTTCATCAAGAGCAGTGACTGGCGTATTGTGACGAGCCAGTTGCTCGGCCACCATTGACGAGACGTTTTCAATTAGTGACAGATCTGGAGAATGTGCTGGCCAGGGCAGCAGTCAAACATTTTCTGTATCCAGAAAGGCCCGTACAGGACCTGCAACATGCGGTCGTGCATTATCCTGCTGAAATGTAGGGTTTCGCAGGGAGCGAATGAAGAGTACAGCCACGGGTCGTAACACATCTGAAATGTAACGTCCACTGTTCAAAGTACCGTCAATGCGAACTAGAGGTGACCGAGACGTGTAACCAATGGCACCCCATACAATCACGCCGGGCGATACGCCAGTATGGCGGTGACGAATACACGCTTCCAATGTGCGTTCACCACGATGTCGCCAAACTCGGATGCGACCATCATGACGTTGTAAACAGAACCTGGATTCATCCAAAAAATGACGTTTTGCCATTCATGCACCCAGGTGCGTCGTTGAGTACACCTCGCAGGCGCTCCTGTCTATGATGCAGCGTCAAGGGGAACAGCACCCATGGTCTCCGACCTGATAGTCCATACTGCTGCAAACGTCGTCGAACTGTTCGTGCAGATGGTTGTTATGTTGCAAACGTCCCCATCTGTTGGCTCAGGGATCGAGACGTGGCTCCACGATCTGTTACAGCCATGCGGATAAGATGCCTGTCATCTCGACTGCTAGTGATACGAGGCCTTTGGGATCCAGCACGGCGTTCCGTATTACCCTCCTGAACCCACCGATTTCATATTCTGCAAACAGTCATTGGATCTCGACCAACGCGAGCCGCAATGTCGTGATACGATAAACCACAATCGCGATAGGCTACAATCCGACCTTTATCAAAGCCGCAAACGTGATGGTATGCATTTCTCCTTCTTACACGAGGCATAACAGCAACGTTTCACCAGGCAACGTCGTTCAACTGCTGTTTGTGTATGAGAAATCTGTTGGAAAATTTCCTCATGTCAGCACGTTGTGGGTGTCGCCACCGGCGCCAACCTTGTGTGAATTCTCTGAAAAGCTAATCATTTGCATATCACAGCATCTACTTCCTGTCGGTTAAATTTCGCGTCTGTAGCACGTCATCTTCATGGTGTAGCAATTTTAATGGCCATTAGTGCATAAACTTCCTTTTTGTCATCATTTTGTGAGAGCTGTCAGCGAGAGGGAGTTTCGTAAACGTTTGAATATTACGTGTAAGGCTTGTTGGACGTCACTAAGTGCTCCTGTTCTCAAATAATGGATGACTGAAGTCAGGATACTTGGGCGTCGTCTGTTAGGCTTCCTCAAGACAACTACACAGGCTGTAATCATAATACTTGTCTTAATGTGTTACACTTTTAACGTAAGACTCTACATCTTAATGAATAAATTATAACTGAATGTTAAATTTATAAATTCGGCCAATAATTTTTGTTGCCCTGGAAGCCATTAGGTAGTCAACCTGTAACTGTCTTTGAGTTCTTGTATAGTAGCTTAATAATATTACAGGTGGGTGTTTCGAAGCGAATCGGTCCGTGTACGACAGTGCACGGTGCTAATGTGTTCCAAAAAACCGCACGTAAAAATGCGATTTTGCGGGGCCGTCATATCTCGGTTCTTCTCATCAGAGAGACAGAGCATTCTAGTGTTCTGGATAACCCTTGACCTAGCAACTGTTTGTATATCTATGGGAAGAACGTGGATACTGTAGCTATCCCACAGTACAAGGTCAAGACTGAACATAGCTTAATTCAGAATGAAATTTCCACTCTGTAGCGGAGTGTGCGCTGATATGAAACTTCCAAACGGATTAAGACTTTGTACAGGGCGGAAACTCGAACTCAGGACCTTTATCTTTCGCAGGCAGTGGTCTAACCACTGAGCTACCCTTGCACGACTCACGACCCGCACTCATAGTTTCATTTCGGCAAGTACCTCAGCTGCGACTTTCCAAACGGTTCCTGTGTCGTGCTTGACTAGCTGGGTCGGTAGAACACTTGCCAGCGAAAGAAAAAGGTCCCAAGATCGAAACTCAGTCCGACACACAGTTTTAATCTGCGAGGAAGTTTCATAAGACCCTTGCTCGGGACCATGCAAATTGAGCAAATAAGTTGGTTCTCTTGCGTTATGTGTGGTCAAGGGCTGACCTTAAGTGCCTTATAAAAGCACCGTTTGTTCATGTGCGGTTGCTGAGAAAACCTCGAAAAAGCATGATTTTTGGGTACCAGTTGTGACGACGGCCTGTTCTACAATTTCTTTTCGTGGCACAACGTCCAATTTTTTACGATGTGTTCTTAAGATGATATTCTTTTTCCTTCTTGTTATATGTGACATTCGATGCTGAGATTTTGCTGTCGAGATTTGAAAAACTCTATTTCTTATAACATTTTTAACCTTGTAAGATCCAAATCATAATCTGGGTATTTTCGATGAATTGACATCGAGAAGCAAAGTATAAAAAAAATGTAAAGCAAATGTTTTATGCTACCCTTAAATTAAGCATACTTATTTGTTGTTTATGTGTTTCCAAGTATATAAATATATCCAAGTATTTTAATAAACTGTTAAAACTTTACTGAAATATAGAATTCGTTTTGTATAGGCAGCACACACTGCTATAGCGGGGAAAAAAAGGGAACCAATGGAAAACATATTGCTGATAGAGCACAAAAAGGCGAATATCTTCCTCTTAGAAAGACGCTAAGAGGAAAGTAGGGAACCAGCTGCCTCAATCTTCATTCCGCCTTCCTCACCAAAAATTTTTTCATGCGAACATATTTATGCTCTTTTGTGGTAAAGAGAGCAGCAGATAGACAGTGACGGTGGCAGAGATAGGAGTCAGTGTCTGTACGGTGGGAGAGAGAAAGTAGCAGTGAAAGAGAAAAAGAGATGGATGAAGACAATAGCAGTGCAAACCAAAGAAATAGGAGATTTTGATGGCCAGTGAGAGACAGCATCAGTAAAAGAGAAAGAGAGATGGGTGGAGATAGAAGTAGTCTCAGCAAAACAGAGAGGAGACAGAGAAAATGAAATGTACAGATGGGTGGAGATAGAAGTAGTCCCAGCAAAACAGAGAGGAGACAGAAAATGAAATGTACAGATGGGTGGAGATAGAAGTAGTCCCAGCAAAACAGAGAGGAGACAGAGAAAATGAAATGTACAGATGAGTGGAGACAGAAGTAGTCCCAGCAAAACAGAGAGGAGACAGAGAAAATGAAATGTACAGATGAGTGGAGAGCATACTTGGGCCTGGGGGGATTGGGATTCCTCCTCCCCCTTCAGTCCTGCGAACTGCAACACATAGGTACGGGGCCGAAATTTCAAGCAAGTGGATATAAGGAAAAAAATACGTTGGATGCCCCAGAATTTGTTGACTGCCGAGATATGCTGGAGACAGTGGCAGTGGAAAAGAAAGACTAAAGGAGACAATGTAATTGTGAGAGGAGATAGCGGAAGTGGGATATACTGTAAATGAATTGGAGAAACAGGAGAAAGTGGGAGAGGTACATAATATACAGACAATGCCAGTGAGAGGAAGATGTTGAGTATCGCCAGAATTGTTAACACATTTATCCCATTTGGGGACAAGATTGATGGCCACAAATGTCTTTCTTCATGCCTCCAAAAATATTGAAACCACACGGGAAGAGATTGGGACTGTATGGAGGATATGCAGGGACTTCGCAGTATGGTTCTTTGGGCAGGCCCACACATAACCTGGTTGTTCTAACTACACTATTGAAGGTTCACTGGGAAGCTCTTATACATCCTCCATAGAGTCCCAATCTCTTCCAATGCGGTTTCAATGTTTTTGGAGGCATGAAGAAAGACATTTGTGGCCATCAATTTCCTTTGGACGAAGATCTGGTTCCACAAGCAATGGAAACATTTTTCCATGGAGGCACTGACCAGCTTTCCTCGTTGTGGGGTAAGTGTATTATCAGTTATTACGATTACTTCTGAAATAATAAACACTTTACTTACTTTTTTTTCATCTCGCTTGTTTTAATTTGACTGTCCCTATGTTCCTTCAGCATCAATGCTATCTTCAAAGACTTCCTTTAGAACATTCTTTCACATTATGAAAGAACCCTTAACGCCATGACAAACTAAATTAGTCCAAGCTTATCTCCTGCTAGCGTCTACCACTAGTACAGCAGTATTTGTAGTAAGTTAAGATGAAATTCTATGATGATTTCGAAGTTTTCTCTTAAGTTGTAATTGGTACCAGTGTCCAAGAGTGACGATGTCTGCATAACCCTATTTAAACAAGGTTTTTTTTTTACAAAAATAGTCTGAAGTATCTTTTCTCAATTTTTACATATCTGCCATTTATTTCCACTTCTTGTTGTTCAATTAGAACAAAGTCACAAGCACTACTTATATCCAGTAAGTTCAGAATTATGTTACAAGACATATTGCATAGTTGTTCATTGATACCTAGCTAAGTGCTTCACGTACAGTTATCTGCATTGTCGAAATACTAGTGGTACTTTCAGTGTCATATATGCAAAGTATATTAATTAGGCTTTGTTCCAAAAAATATGAAAAACTGATGACTCAAATTAACAATTTATAGGCTACAGCTTTTAAGATTTGTCATAATTCCAAAATATTCAATATTTTACAAATAGAAAATTTCTACAGTTACTGTCACAGTAAAAGTTATTTATAAAAGTAACAAAATAAATTACACATTTTTGAAAACTACATTGTTGTGCCTCAATGTCAGTGTAACATAACATTAAGCAAGTTAGTAAAAATATTGTTGAAATCTCTCATGAAATAAGGTAAAATGATTTTACAAAACAGAAGTAAAAATTAGGTTGTTTCTTACAATTTTTTGTGATATGGAAACTAGTTTTCATATTACAACCCGTTATTGCTACATAATTGGTAAAACATAAATGTAAGCCAGAGCCTTACATGAATGTAAATAGAATTGACAAATGTTGAAAAACATGAATTAGGTCTCTTACAATTGAAAATAAATGTAAACATCTCTAAAAACCAAATGGTATCATCAACTCCCCTAATTAAGAGAAATTGCATAAGATCCTAGTTTCCCTCACAGTGTTACTCAAGGAATATGCATGAGATGGTGTGATTTTATGGAACATATATGCAAAATGTGAACCTAAAGAAAATTTTTACATTTATGTCTATAATTTACTAAGATGTTACATGTAGAAAATTATTTAGTTATGACAGCACAACACAATTGATATACATGGTCTTCGAATAAAAATCTAATAAGAGCTCTAAGAACTTTTTTAAAAATTGAAATTTTTATGCAGCAAAGTTTATCTAGAATTATCTACTGAGAATAAAGACCATGGAAATCATTAAAAATTTAAATTTATTTTATAAACAGTATATCAAATAACATACTGATTATTCACATATAACAGAATTCTAAAAATTTAAAAACTATTTTCAAGTAACTATTACTGTACACATGGTAACAAGAAGATCCATTACATCAAACTTTTTTTAAGTGTACAGAAAAGTTCATTAGTCTTTTGACAATATGTAACCATGCAGTCCATGACAAATTGTGTGTCCAAAAAATGTCCAATTTAATTATGAAAGTGAAAATATTTGAAACCAAAAATTGATTTTTTAGTGATGTGTAATGAACAATAAATTTTTGTACTCAGCAAGTCACAACTTCCACCCATTCATGAACATTCTTTTTCTTATTTTGGTTATAGCAGGTGTTATGGGCTTGTTCCAGTGACTTTCCCCCTGATTAGTTCTTTTATTAGGGTGGAGAACTGGCAAACGTATCTACATACAATATATACATCCTACTGGCATGTGGGTATGAATTTTTTTAATTTAAACATAGCACACTCAGTTTAAAATAAATATATTCATATTGAATAAAATAAGGTAGTGTTTCGTAAATAAAGAACTATTTTAACACAGAAGTATAAGATTTCATAAGAAAAGATGAATTGAGCATTTTACACACTACCATAGATTTAAAGAGTAAAGTATTGTTCAAACTTTGCTCTAAGGGAAGTGTGTTGCTCAAATTTAGTGGATGGGATGAATGATGGAAAACTGGTACTTCTGAAGAAGTTCAGCCAAAACCTATCAGTAGAAGAGGACAGAAAGGATAGCAACAGTAATAAGGCAATAGAGTAAGAAGTGAAAGGAGAAGGCCTGAAAAATGAAATGAGTAGTATCCAAATTTGGCAGAAAAACGAATTGTAAATAACATGACTAAAGCAACCTTATTACTGAAAATTTTGTTTGAAATTGAACTCCTGAAGCCTAGCACTTCATCACAGCTTGGCATTAATCTAAAATATATAATAAAATCAATATTGGTCAGTATACAACAAAAATAGTCAAGTCACACAGAGAATTTACATACATAGGCTATGAGATACTAATTACTATAATGGAAAAGTTTATAAATTATAGAGTGCAGCAATCAGTCATCCTTTTTTAGATTTTATTACGCAGATCCAGATTTTGGTTAGTGCCTAGCCATTCTCAATCCACCATATTCTATTGTCAATGCATGTAAGTCCCTGTTGTTTGGGCATCAGTCATATTTCTTTGAATATCAGTAATAAAATCTAAAATAGGACAACTGATTGCTCCACTCTGTAATTTAAAGCCACATAACATTCGCTGAGTGCACCCACTTTCCGAATGGAAGGTAGCCTAATGGAAAAGTTAGCTGTCATATTTTAAGGTATAAAATTAATGAACACCAATTTTTTATTAATTATGCAAATATATGAAAGTAACGTAATTTCAAATTATTTTATGTTCAACAAACCCAAAAATAAGAACATGAATATTTTCGTACTATACTATTTTCTTTAAAGTAATTTTAATCAACAATGGATTAAATATCAAAAATTATTTGAATTCCTTGTTCTTTGACAACTACAACAAGTACATACTTATTTAGATATAGTAAAATTGTGAATATCTTTCCTTTCTCTTCCTGTTCTACCACTGTCAAACATCTTTATATTTTATATTACAGCAAAATGTGTGGAGTATCAATAACAACATCTAAAAATTATTTAAATAGTCACAGCACTTAGTTCCCTGATAAGCATATATTTGTATACAAATCTACATTTTAAATAATTTGACTTCATCCCCCAGTTTTATTTTATCCTATGTCGAAATGACATGTTTTAAATTTGTAAAAGAGCATTACACATGTGATTCTTCATCACAGTATCAGAAATTAATTTTTAAATTATGCATCAGGATAAAGTCTTCTGTATTTGCACAAAAATATGCGGCTGAGAGAGGGATTACCATGTATCATGTATAAAAGTTATTGTTGCAGTCATAGTAATGACACCTTATAACAAAATAACATACAGAATTGAAGATGTTAATTTCACTAAGCCTCTAACAAGCAGGCGTTCGAAGCAAACTGAGGAAATATAACTTACAAAGAATATTTCAAGCAAAAATATGACAAAATACAGTTGGAGTTCATGAGCAAGATGATTCAGTATTTTTAGTTTCTAGAGGCAGGTTTTTACATTATACTGGCAAATATAGTTTGGTTCAAAAAATCTTAGTACAGAAAAATCACAAAAGTTTCTTATTTATAGACAGGATAGTGAAAGAATGGAATGATTCAGGAAAAGACAAGTGACACTACTGTGATGAAGTAGGCATTATGCACCAGATAGTGTAATCAAAATAGTGATTTATCTACATTTTCTAATTTATGATGGGACATATTGTAATATTTTTTAAACTCTTTGATTTTGGACAAATAGAATTAGTATGTTTTTATGAAAATATAGTAAATACAATCTTCTTTCCTTTTCCATGTCAACCAGCATCAAATATCTTTGCTTTGCACTTACTGACAAGAAAAATGCGTGAAGCATTATCAAAAATATAATAAATAAATTTTGTGTACTGCAGATGATATTTATTTCTGAACAGCATGAGACAGAGTGCCATAATAACAGCATATGGTAATGAAATTAGTTTAAGTACGATTAGTACAAAACTGAGATACTAGTTTACTGTGATTTAAAAGTTGGAAGTATAAAAGACAAGCTAGAGAGAGATGCATTGGTTAGACTTTAGTGAAGTTGCATTATAGAGAAACTGACTTAATCACTTAGCCTATGCGATATGACACTCATCTATACCATAATATGGAGAAAAAGAACGAAATAGTTCTAATTTCTACTTTTCGTAATCTCACAGTATAATCTGAAAGGGAAAATGTATCACCCAGACTGACCCTGCCTTTGTTAAATTTATTATTATCATGATATATCTTTGATATATGTAAACAAGAACTACCTACTACCACATTTTGCTGAACATTGAAAAATACATTCATTTCTATTTATGTTCAGCTTTGTATTTAGTATGTCATACAGTTTCAAAGTTTATTTTTATAGTCAGTAAAAACATTATACTTCCTTCTTCACGTAAATCACTCTAGTAAGCACCTGGTTTCGAAACTATGTCATCACAATAAAGGTCTCTACTGAAATTTTAGGTAACACAAATATGCTACACTAATTCCAAGGAAGAAGATGGTCTGGAAGTACCGAAGCAGGTTCATACTGTTGCAGAAGGTAGCAATAAGTGCTGCCCAGAAGAGAAATCGGGCAATGCCACTTGGTTTGGGTAACTTTGCAAATATATAAAGGGTTGAAAATGGGAAAGTCGAACAAGATATGAGAGGCAGTGATGCGGAAGAGTCTCTACCGTCAGTGGCAGAAAGGAATATTTTCTTGATTGACCTTACCGAAGTACTCGTCGGCCGTTTTATGATTGCTACTGATGTAGCATTTCAAATCATCAGGCAGTTTCTTCCGTAATTCTCACACTATCTCCGACTATCAACGTATATGTTTTAAATTCTCTAAGCTCCTCAGTCACAGCAGTCTTTAATGATACTACGTAAAAAGTCAAATAAGACTTCACAAGTTTGAAAATTCATATAAATTAATTCATAGTACCTACAGAGGTGACTGTAGTATGAATTTTAGGGAAATACATCAAGTTTTGTCTCGTGTAGTTCGCCAATGTCAAATCGCACCCTAAGGAGCACGAGCGTGCTAGCTGTGTGTTTTGGTTTGAAGAATAGAAGTTAGTGACAGCATTTCAGCGTAATTTCCATATTAAGTGCGCTAAAGATCCTCCTAGTAGGCCTACAATTTATGAGTGGCAGAAATATTTTGGAGAAACGAGGTGCTCGGTAAGACATGGGAAATCATCGGGCCATCCAAGCCCATCTAACGACGTCGTTGAGCGAGTGAGACAACATTTTGTCAACAGCCCTACGATATCGAACCTGCGAGCATCTCGTGAACTGCATATCCAACATATGAATGTTTTGCATGTGTTGAGAAACTGTTTGCCTTTGAAACCGTACGGATTGATGATCGTATAAGCAATAGAAGACCCTGATAAACTATCTCCCAAGAACTTCTGTGTGGATATGTTAAATCGATTACATGAGGATGACCATTTCTGAACTTTTCACTTAAGTGGAAAGGTTAACACACCTAACTATAGGATTTTGGGCAGTGAAAATTCACATCAAACATTGAAACATATTCGTGATAGCCCTAAACTACACGCTTTTTGTGCACTGAACAAGAACAAAGTGCATGGCTCCTTGAGAGAACCAACAGGGTAGTGTACCTGGATATGTTATAACAATTTTTGATACCACAGATCGATGAGGATGACTGAACAAGAACGAAATGTTTACTTCATGCAAGATGGCGCACCACACCACCGCTGATTTCCAGGTCAATGGATTGGTCATGATGTGCCAATTGTATGGCCCCCAAATTTCCCAGACTTGACACTACTCAATTTTTTTAAAAGCGGAATTCATCAAGGATATCTTGTTGTACCTCCTGTGCTGGCTACTCTAGATGAACTTAGAGCCAGAATTTACGCCACCACTGAGCAATTTACCCTTGCAATGCTACAATGAGTTTGGGAAGAAATTGACTGGCGATGGGTGTGTGCAGGATAACCAATGGAAGCCACATACAAAATCTTTAGACTAAGGTAAAAAAAAAAACTAATGTGATTTCCTACAAAATAACACTAAACTCATCTTTATATCTTCTTTCAATAAATTTACATCAATTTTTAAAGTTGTAAAGTCCTTTTTGATACTTCCTGTAGTTCTCTAGAATTTTTGCCACGCTGAACTCACGCCACACTATATCCTGTTTTTGCACAAACCAAAATTGCTCTAAAAACTTGGCTTTGAACTCCGTCTCTAAGTTCAAACGACATTTCTTTGCAACTACTTGCCATAGCATCAGTTGCTGAATTAATTGTTTCCTAATTACTCATATCGATTGGTAGCACTCCCTGTTTAGTCTGCGGACTATATTTCTTCTATCTGCTCAACAGCTCTGATTTTTGCGCAAATAAAGGAATATTAATCGCATTTTTATGCAATTCTGTATATAATGACTCTACTTCATTACGAATATATGTAGTTATGTCACCTACACTGCTTTATAATTGCATAACACCAGACTGTACATTCGTGACGATATCTTTGAGGGCCACAGAGTCAACTTCCGTTTCATCTGTAATTTCTGTCTCTATAACCAGGACGAGGCCCTGCAGTTTATTCCCAACGGTTGGTTCTACATTTTCTTCTATTCTTCGTATTTCAGTATCAAATCTTTCGCTGATACGTGTAACTTGGTTCTTTACTTTCTTCGAGTCTCCTTTTACTGTGGAAATCAAGTGTTGAGTTCAATAATCCTTCGGTTCCGTAAATTCAGACTAACCGAATCCATATCTATCTTGTTTGTTAAGTTACATTCTAGATAAGAGATTCTAGCCTCCAGTTTCGGGTTATCAACTTTAATGTGAGACTCCATCTTCTGATTCCCAGTTTAGGTCTAACTTTAGATCTGAGTCTCCAGTTTCGGTCTCAGGCATAATATTAGTTTGTAGAGCCTCCATATTACAGCTCATAGTGGTCTGTTAACAGCCATGTTTTGCGTCATTCACATGATTTTGGAGCTGGAAGATTGATGTTATACTCCCATTCTTATATTCTGTTTCGCGTTTTCTTATCCAAAAATGTTGTAGACTCATTCTCTGATTTTATGTGGATTTGCTCAATGGTAATGTATTCTCAAGCACACTATCGTTAGTTAATGGTGGCAGAGATGAATATAGCCGCTTTCCTCTTTCCTGTGCGAGGGTAGGGGAGGGGAGGGCGGGGGGAGATATTACTTTGACAGTGCTGAGGGGAGGGGCAGAAGGGAATGTTATAGGTTCCAAATTTTAGTGATATCACACTTTAAAAATTGCAGTGGTATGAATATTTAAAAATTTCTGTTAATCTGTAATAAGTAATTAAATTGTGTGTAAATAATAGATAGTTGTAGCCTAAGTTAATTAATCATCTTAAAGAATAAAATTTTAAGGGCAGCAATAAACTAATGTTGTTGCTTATAATAACTTACATTTACAGCCAACTAATGCTTCGTGGCATTTTTGCAGCATACCTGTTAATGACATCATCAATGAAAGTTTCTGTGGGTTCCTCATCCATTTCCGCTGACACCTTAAAACAAGCTTGAAGTGTATCCTGACCCATTCTATTTCTTACTTTTGTCATCACCTATTCATTGCACTGAATGACCTTGATACACTGATAGTGGAAACAAAAATTCACAGCAGCCATTAAGTCAGTGTGCTTAGCGGTTCACGCTGATGCCAGCCCATAAGATAAAAGAAGCAACATCAAAGACAAATCTTCTGATTTATTATGAGCATACTTATAACATACTTAAAAGACCGCACCAGCATTCTAAAGTCGTAATGTCAAGCACAGTTCTTTAGAAACATTATCACTAAATTCTTAAAAGTTTTAAAGCTTTCAAAATATGCACATAGATCTATCACTTTGATAGCCTTGCACTGAGCCATTACCCAAATTCATTAGTGACACTTTTCACTAACTTCCTTGCATTTCCCATAGTTTGTTTCTTGTTCCTCATACCCACTTTTAATTTCTGTTGCAACCACTTGTCGTCTTTCAATTTAATTTAATGTTTCATTCTCTGCACTATGATCATTGGAACGCAGAGACAGTTAATATATTTTCAATGTTCCACAGTTCCAGAAACAAGTATAGGGAGTTGAAATTTTGAGTCATTGTTTTTGTAAAATGCCACTTACGTTTGACACAGCATTTAATGTATTGCCAAAATTCACTAAAGGCACAATGATATTTTTGTTGTTGTTGTGGTCTTAAGTCCAGAGACTGGTTGATGCAGCTCTCCATGCTGTGCAAGCATCTTCATCTTTGAACAACTACTGCAACCTACATCCTTCTTAATCTGCTTAGTGTATTCATCTCTTGGTCTACCTCTATTATTTTTACCCTCCACAATACCCTCCAATATTAAATTGGTGATCCCTTGATGCCTCAGAACGTGCCCTACCAAGTGGTCCCTTCTTTTAGTCAGGTTGTGCCACAGTCTCGTCTTCTCCCTAATTCTATTCAGTACCTCCTCATTACTTACGTGACCAACCCATCTCATCTTTAGCATTTTTCTGTAGCACCACAATTTGAAAACTTCTATTCTCTTCTTGTCTAAACTATTTATCGTCCATGTTACACTTCCATACATGGCTAAACTCTATACAAATACTTTCAGAAAAGACTTCCTGGCACTTAAATATATACTCAATGTTAACAAATTTCTCTTCTTCAGAAATGCTTTCCTTGCCATTGCCAGTCTACATTTTATATCTTCTCTACTTCGACCATCATCAGCTATTTTGCTCCCCAAATAGCAAAACTCATTTACTACTTTAGCGTCTCATTTCCTAATCTAATGCCCCCACCATCACCCAATTTAATTCGACTACATTCAATTATCCTCGTTTTGATTTTGTTGATGTTCATCTTATATCCTCCTTTCAAGACACTGTCCATTCCATTCAGTTGTTCTTCCAGGTCCTTTGCTGTCTTTGACAGAATTACGTCATCAGCGAACCTCAAAGTTTTAATTTCTTCTCCATGGATTTTAATTCCTACTCCGAATTTTTCTTTTGTTTCCTTTACTGCTTGCTCAATAAACAGATTGAATAACATCAGGGATAGGCTACAAACCTGTCTCACTCCCTTCCCAACCATTGCTTCCCTTTGATGCCCCTCGACTCTTATAACTGCCATGTGGTTTGTGTACAAATTGTAAGTAGCCTTTCGCTCCCTGCATTTTACCGCTGCACCTTCAGAATTTGAAAGAGGGTATTCCAGTCAACATTGTCAGAAGATTTCTCTAAGTTTACAAATACTAGAAACGTAGGTTTGCCTTTCCTTAATCTATTTTCTAACATAAGTCGTAGGGTCAGTACTGTTTCACGTGTTCCAACATTTCTATGGAATCCAAACTGATCTTCTCCGAGTATGGCTTCTACCAGTAAAGAATTCGTGTTAGTATTTTGCAGCCGTGGTTTATTAAACTGATAGTTCGGTAATTTTCACATCTGTTAACACCTGCTTTCTTTGGGACTGGAATTATTATACTCTTCTTGAAGTCTGAGGGTATTTCACCTGTCTCATACATCTTGCTCACCAGATGGTAGAGTTTTGTCAGGACTGGCTCTCCTAAGGCTATCAGTACTTCTAATGGAATGTTGTCTATTCCTGTGGCCTTGTTTCGACTTAGGTCTTTGAGTGCTCTGTCAAGCTCTTCACGCAGTATCATATCCCCCATTTCATCTTCATTTACATCCTCTTCCATTTCCATAATATTGTCCTCAAGAACGTCGCCCTTGTGTAGACCCTCCATATACTCCTTATACCTTTCTGCTTTCCCTTCTTTGCTTAGAACTTTGTTTCCACCTGAGCTCTTGATACTCATGCAAGTGGTTCTCTTTTCTCCAAGGGCCTCTTTAATTTTCCTGTAGGCAGTAACTATCTTACCCCTAGTCATATACGCCTCTACATCCTTACAGTTGTCCTCTAGCTATGAGTGCATAGCCATTTTGCTCTTCCTGTCGATCTCATTTTTGAGACGTTTGTGTTCCTTTTTTCCAGCTTCATTTACTGCATTTTTGTATTTTTTCCTTTCATCAATTAAATTCAGTAACTCTTCTGTTACCCAAGGACTTCTATTAGCCCTCGTCTTTCTACCTACTTGATCCTCTGCTACCTTCACTATTTCATCTCTCAAAGCTACCCATTCTACTTCTAATGTATTTCTTTCCCCCATTCCTGTCAATCGTTCCCTAATGCTCTCCCTGAAACTCTCTACAACCTCTGGTTCTGTCAGTTTATCCAGGTCCCATCTCCTTAAATTCCCACCTTTTTGCAGTTTCTTTAGTTTTATTCTACAGTTCATAACCAATAGATTGTGGTCAGAGTCCACATCTGCCCCTGGAAATGTCTTACAATTTAAAACCTGATTCCTAAATCTCTGTATTACCATTATATAAACTATCAGAAACCTGTCAGTATCTCCAGGGTTCTTCCATGTATACAACCTTCTTTTATGATTCTTGAACCATGTGTTAGGTATGATTAACTTATGCTCTGTGCAAAATTCTACCAGGCGGCTTTCTCTTTCATTCCTTGCCCCCATTCCATATTCACCTACTACGTTTCCTTCTCTTCCTTTTCCTGCTATCGAATTCCAGTCACCCATAACTATTAAATTTTCGTCTCCCTTCACTATGTGAATAATTTGTTTTATCTCATACATTTCATCAATCTTTTCGTCATCTGCATAGGTAGCTGGCATATAAACTTGTACTACTATGGTGAGCGTGGGCTTCGTGTCTATCTTGGCCACAATAATGCGTTCACTATGCTGTTTGTAGTAGCTTACCCACATTCCTATTTTTTTATTCATTATTAAACCTACTCCTGCATTGCCCCTATTTGATTTTGTATTTATAGCCCGGTATTCACCTGACTGGAAGTCTTGTTCCCCCAGCCACCGAACTTCACTAATTCCAACTATATCTAACTTTAACCTATCAATTTCCCTTTAAAAATTTTCTAACCTAGCTGCCCGATTAAGGGATCTGACATTCCACGCTCCGATCCGTAGAACGCCAGTTTTCTTTCTCCTGATAACAACGTCCTCCTGAGTAGGCCCCGCCCGGAGATCCGAATGGGGGACTATTTTACCTCTGGAATATTTTGCCCAAGAGGACGCCATCATCATTTAACAATACAGTAAAGCTGGATGTCACATTATTAAGATAAAATTTTCTAAATATATTGTTCGCTCTTCAACAAAATGTTTCTTTTGCTAACCATATGCCTCCTAGTACTTAGAGTCTATAGTAGTTAGAATCTTTTTATTTTGCTGGCTGTAGTTGCTGCTTGCTGTAACTCCTGTAGTTTATGTTATGAAAATTTTCTGTGAAGTTATTATAAAATAAGAAATAGGGTTTGTTATTGAAATGAGTTTAGTTAATTAACAGCGTTGGAGGTAGTTTCACATTGCTTTAATTTCATTTTCTGTAATTTTTTTATTTTGAGGATTTCTTGCGATTCAGGGCCATTCTTTTGCGTTAGTTATTGGAAGTCGTTTTGTCACTGTACAGTAGTCAGACTACATAGCAACATGAAAATCATTGGCAGAATAACAATAATTACAGAGAAAGATCACATTTCCGTGGTAGTGACTATGACAGAGACAACCGTAGAAATAGACAATATGGGAACCAGAATAATTATTATCGAGGGAGAAAATAAGGCTTCGATGCACCAGTCCACCTCGTAATTATGATTCCGGGAGAAATTCTCCATCACTTAATCGACAAGAAAGAAATTACAGAAATGACCGAAAACATGACAGACGCTATAGTCATGACAACAGACCTGAATTTAATCATAACTGGCATGATTCAAATTGGGCAGGGCCCCCACGATAAGTTGAAATTGTAGAAATGAGACGTCCAAGTTCCAGTAGCGACGGGCGACAACGAAGAGATAATAGACAATGACTTGCACCGTTCTTTCTGGCAAACATGTAAAAGTTTATAGTGATAATCGAGACTGCAATTTCTTATGTCATCAAAACTAAATCATGACAGGTTGAAACGTTGGGCATTGTTTCTGCAAGAATTCCGCTTCACAATAATCTACATCCTGGCATATAAAACATTGTTATGGACACACTTTCACGTGCACCTCCTGGCCTTGAGAAAAGCAACACAGAAGCTAACCTTGAGAAAAATTTCAGTGTTCTCTAGATTCAAAAAGAAGATTTTGAAAACTTCGTCACTACATCTTGAAGGACATTGCTAATAAGCAAGACGAAGATCCAATTTGGAAAGATGTTAGAAGTAAATGGCATGAAAAGACACACTCTCAGATTCGTCATTGTTGGTAATCTTCAAAGGTTGTGCTGTTGATGACAAGCTGTGGGTACTTTGTATTCCTGGCGATTTTGTTAATAAGCTCATCTGGTACATTCATTTCAGCTACGCACATTTTGGTCCACAAAAAAGCTATCATATTCTACAGACGACTTGTTATTTTAACAACATGGAAAAGAGAATTCGGAGAGTTTTGTCTATTTGCAAACTTCGTCAAAAAGCTAAACCGTCTACCATCTCACACCGTGCTCCATTGTTTACTATTATTCCTACTTGATTAAAAGAATTAGCTGCCGTTGATCATCTGGGACCCCGTGTTAAGACATTGAATGGATTTTCGTACGTTCTCGTCGCTATTGAACTTACTTCAAAATTTGTTTCTTTGCAACGTTACGCAAAGCCACTGGAAGTTCTGTATCCGACGCCTATGGTAAAAATTTCTTTCGTGAATTTGGACATATTGACAAGGTCGTTTCACATAACGGACCACAATTCAGGTCAGCTATTTGGTCACGAAAGCTTCGGAATCGTAAAATCAAACCTGTTTTTATTTCATTGTACTCTCCACATTGTAACCCGTCTGAACGCATTATGAAAGAAATTAATAATCTTTGCAGACTTTATTGTCACTGGAATCATCAGTATTGGGACAGATACTTACACTTATTTCAAAATTTGCTGAATGAAATGCCTCATGACTCCACTGCTTCACCGGTGACCTCTTCTTGTACTGAAGAATGATGAACCACCGAACAGAATCAGAGAGCTTTTACCTTTTACGAGTACACGTAAACTTGGACATAAAGACATAATTGGTTTGGCTATTAAAAATAGAAATTCTGCTGCATCCAAAAGGAGAAAACTACACTGTGAGACAAATGCAAAGAAACTACACATTGGTCAAAAAGTTCTCATTAGAGCTTATTCATTGTCACATAAGAAGAAACATTTGAGTCAGAAATTCTTTCTGATTTGCAATGGACTTTGCAGGATCCGATGTATACTGCATGGTAACTGCATTGAAGATGAACCTCTGCGTAATCAGAAAAGTAAAGGATTACCCTACTTCTCTCATGTAAAATCGTTTATTGAAAAATAATTTGCTTTCTGACTTAGTCTTTGCTGTATAAAATTTTTCTCTTCAAGTTACTATTACGCCTTGTCGCATTTAGAAACTGTTAGCATGCAGCAATGTTTCAGTCAACTATCCAGTCAAGTACCTGTAGAACATATTAAGAAAGTAATTTTACGAGTATGCTTTTATAGGGAGCAGATGACAGTCTTATTGTGAGTACATATTCGCTTGTCAGCTGCGCGATTGCGTCACGACTACAATGCTCACATTTTTGGAACCTATATTGCTAATGAGGTTTACTGCAACATTTTGGTTTACTTGAAAAGACATTTTCAATTAAAGTACTTTCTGAGAGATCATAGATGACACAGTATTTGGTTTGTTTGACAGCCACACTATTATACTACGACGCTACATATGAGTGACACAATTTTCATTATTGCTTTTACGCTGTATCTGTTTTATGCCCGCACAGTTTTTCTACGTTATTTTGGAAAATAAAACACGTTTTGGTAGTGACTTTTGTGGCGTGGGTACAACGAAATAGTTATTTTCGTAACTGAACAATATATTACAGTACAGTGCTTTCAAGATCACGGCAATGAACGTAGTAACTATGAGATTTATACGCATAGCACTTTACTTTTGTGTATGACAAGGTGAGTACATTGATTTTTGGAGAACTTTGCTTATGAACGACGATAACTAGTGCGCTTGGCACATTTTTAAGTACAGTTCAGAGCTACTTGATATGCATTTGAGTGATTACTTTTTTTACTTGAAACATTATTACAATGTTTTTGAACTACAATGATACGGAGAAGTATATGAAGAAAGTAACTGTTCTCCAAAGAACAGATACCATTGATGACCACGCAGCTTCTCTAGAATAAATGATAATTAATTGAAACCCTCAGCAGGGATAAGTCTCTGCAGTCGCGCTATTCATCTATGTCCTCGATGGCTCGTAAGTAGGAGATCCTGGGTTCGAGTCCTAGTCGGGGCACACATTTTCAGCTGTCGCCATCGAGGTATATCAACAACACCTGTCGGCAGCCGAGGGTTTCAATTAATTATCATTTATTGATACGGAGGTTTTCAGTGATACATTTCATTCTGTAGTTTTTATCAGTAAGATCTGTGGTATGATTACATTACCCCTCATGGGGGTACACCTGCTTTCTGTGCCGTGCATGTGGCAAGCACAAGGAGCCCTGGCTAATATGGTATTTGCGTACGCAATTTTGCACATTGGTACCATATTTCTCTAACACAGAATTACACAGCTATCTGGTTATTTAACAGAGAGAAATGGACATTTTTATTACGTTTCTGACACATGTCTAAGTAGTTACACTGTTGGATTACTTTGCATTTATGAAATTGTACTTTGTCTGCGTTTTGTGAACTGTTCACATATATTTTCGGAACCATTGTGATGCTGCAAGAGCTTTGAGTGATGTCTGTTGTATGTGATCATGATTTTTGATGCACGTTTGAGGAAGATGACACTACTGAAACGAGCACAGAGCATGTTTTGGAGGTTTTGAGATTGGTGAAGGGAGCTACGATAGTTCTGAGATTTTATTGACGTGTTATGATGATATTTTTACGACGACAACGTGTATTGTGATGTCGAGATGTGGTTATGATTAATACGAAAAGTGAGAATGTATGTGAATGAGAGTACCAGAAAGCCAACGGAAAATTTTGGATGCTGTTATTGATGAGATTTCGTTTCTACACTTCTCCGGGAATTTTTCAACTTGTGAAATTTTTTTGTTTGTATCAAACTGTTGTTATAACTGAAACTGTTGTCGTAAATATGTTGATAAAGAGTATATGTGATCTTGTCGTAATGCTCTACTGTGCTGGGATGCGTGTTAGCCCCCTTGAAATGACTCATTGTTGCGTTGCCTGTCAACTCTACTGGTGCTGCTTCAGCCACTTTTAATCTCGTCACACTCCTGCAAGCGCTCGCATAGCTGTAGAAAAGAGAGGTTATTACTTGTTTCAGTTTCAACTTTGTGCTACTTACTAAAACGCTTATGAATTGATGAGAAATATTCTTATGTTTACACGCCTGATTATGACAAGTGTCTCTCTATGAGAGTTCAGAGAATTTCTACTGACTTATGAAATGCCACATGGCTACTGAATGATGTTTTTATGTTTTGATTTGTACATATTTGCTTATTTAATTTAATATCTGGTTTCGAACTGGGCTGCAGCTTTGGCTTTACAAAATAAAATTCAATACATATGCTAATATGAACACTTTCTGTCAACACATCCATTAAATAATAATTTTATGATCCACATTCCTAAAAAAGAACACTTGGAAAGGAAAGAACGATAAGAAAGAGAAGGGACTAGTAACAGGAACTGTATACATATTTTTTTTCAAGAACTTGATAATATTTTTGGTAGAATAAGTTGTTGTGGTGCACCACGTTAGTGTTAAGATGTGACATAGGATCACTACATTTCACGTGAGAGATTGTACAGTATTGTTCCTTGTGTTAGCGCTTTGCATAGTTTTGATGATCACAGATGCACACATGCTGTTGTAAGCTTACACATATATTTCCCTTATCTGCATTTCTGTCTTCACTGTAGTATTTTTTCTGCTTGTGATGCTGCTTTTTGTCAGGCAATGTCCTCCTGAATTTTACTTTGTATTACTGTGCTAAGCCAGTTTTACGACTGATTTATTTTTATTGCTTGCTGCATATTGCCTTATATTATTGTAATGTTGCAATTGCT
Organism: Schistocerca serialis cubense; assembly: GCF_023864345.2. NCBI lineage: Eukaryota > Metazoa > Arthropoda > Insecta > Orthoptera > Acrididae > Schistocerca > Schistocerca serialis. The sequence continues at coordinate 140,725,103 of NC_064646.1, forward strand.
TTGCTAATTTGGATACGCTGCTGTTTGCTTTGCCAATTTGCATTTCTGTCATTGTTGTTTGTGTTAATTTTTTGTGTTGATGCATTGCCTCGTTCTCTAGTTTATGTATCTGAGGTCAGTAGATTTAAGTTAGCTTAACAGGGGGTATGCTATATGAGAAAACGAGTTATGAGGAGTTGGGAAAAAATGCATTTAGGAGCTATAAGGAAAATGTCTGGTCAAAGAGTATTGTATAATGAGCAACAATATATTTTGGAAGAGGTAATGAACAGGTATAAGTAGGGTATAGTGACAACATGTTTAGGTAGGATCTTCTTGGAAACGAATGATGAGGTATAAGCACTGGTTGAAGGAGTAAATAGAGATAGCATGCTTAGATAGGATTTTCAGTGAAAACAAATGCTGAAGTAAGCTAGGTCTGCGAGAATTAAATGAAGTTTTGGTTGGAAATGAAGTAATTTTGGTTAAAAGTAAAGGAGATATGCATGAAAGATATTCTTGAAACGCGAAAAATGAAATACAGGTATAAAATGCACACCATGGGTACTACAGTATCAAATGTTACATTTACACTTATACGTTAAACATTTGCACTCGAAAAACAGATCCTGTCCTTTCCTTTTGTGTTATTCTGCTATGCTTATGTGCACCCTTGTGTCTCTGTGTTCTTCCTATCTCTTTGTGTTTACCTGAATCGAATAGGTTTGGTAGAATTTTTTTCCTTCTAATACTAAGATGCGTTCACTATGATGAGGAATACTGTTATACTCAAACCTAATCTCTGTTTTTGTACTGTGTTCTTTACTTTAGGAAGATGTTCAGACATTATTTATTCTGTTATGTTTGCTTTTAATATTTATGTGTCAAGTTAATGTTTCGTCATAATTCCTGTAATACTCATCCACATACTTATTTTTACTATTTTTGTAAAGCCTCTGTTACTACAGATGTTACTTGTATTATCATGTTCTTCACTATAATGATGTTTTCATTACATTTGTAATTGTATTCTTATGCTGTAAAATTGTAATTGTATAGACACCAGCTCTTCAATTTAGGTAAATAGTAGGGATTCTTTTTCCTGCACATATCTGTCTGTTTGTCATACTTCATGTATTAAATCTCAGAGACTATATGGCTGTGTTAGTGATTGCACATGTGTTGATAATTTAGAAAGGGACTGGTTAACAGCATTGCAAGTTGTAAGAATATTGCAAAAACAAATTAGTGAGTGCACAAGTGATGGTTTAAGGACTTGTAATATGAATCAATATTGACTACACAGTACTGGCTCACAGACTTGCTATATTACCACCAAGACTCTTCAGTTGTAATTGTGCACCCACGCAGTTGCAATGGATGGCTTCTGGCCATCTCTACAAGGACTATGGTGGGTCTGCACCTTTGGTGGCCCACTACTATCAATCTCCACTAAGACTGTAGTGGGTCTGCTCTGTTGTGACCCATGAATACTACCGATATTCTTCAAGACTTCGACTGAAACTACTGTGGGTCTGCTCTGTTGGGGCCCATTGCCAATCTTCCAATACGAACTGAAATCTTTATGCTAAGAGTCAGCACTGTGTTTCCATGGGGAGGACAACAATACTTCTTCAAGGGAGGACAACAATATTTCTTCAAGGCTGCACAGTTGTCCATTACTTACTTGTACATTTTCATATACTGCTCAGTCTTTCTGTGTAAAACTGGCACACACTTCTCTTGTAATGAATTGTTAGGGCTGTCTTTAGGGATCATGAGGAGAATTTTTACTTTATTGACTCACAGCATATTACTTAATCTTTGTGTGCATCTTCTCTACTTGATATTGTTAATATAAAAATTTTAACAACTTAGCCTTGGCCACTGCCCAAAACTCTTTGTAAAACTTTTCGAGGGGATCTGGGTAGGGTAGGGAGGGGGGGCTGTGTATGTAGCCTGTTGTTCATTTGCAGGGCTATAGATTGTGTTAATATCGCTGATAGCGATATACACCCTCGGCAAAAGATTCCGTGGTTGGATGGTCTAGCAGTTAGCGAGTGGATAGAGAAGCATATGGACATGTTTTTCTTAGTGGAGTCTCTGTGTTGGCAGGACATGCATTGTAAAGTGAGACGCAAGGAAATATAAAATGAGGATGGATGTTGTTGATAGCATTTAGGTAGTGGAATTATTGACAACTATATAATTTTTAGAATTGGATGTCACATGGATAAGGTAAAATTTTCTAAATACATTGTGTGTTCTTCAACAAAATTTTTCTTTTGCTAGCCATATGCCTCCTAGTAGTTAAGAGTCAATAGTAGTTAGAAAATAAAAAGTGGGGTTCGTGATCGAAATGAGTTTAGGCGGTTAACAGAGTATCATATTTCTTTAATTTCACATTTTATTAATGTTAGGATTTCTTGCAATTCAGAGCCATTCCTTTGTGTTAATTATTGAATTGCACACAATAATAATTGCAAGGCTAGGAAAGCAATCTACGTATGACTTACATGCCACTGGAAGACATTGGCTGTTACATACTGATGTCAGCACTCTAAGGGCATAAAATGCTGATAACATTCTGCTTTCAAGTATCTTTTTGCATTCATACAACTATAACTCAGAATCAATATTCATTCGTAGAAATTTTGCGTTTGTTCGCAGTCTTATAGAGGTATCTCACACCGATCATTGAACTATATGAAAAAAAGCCGTAAATTAGTTACAAAGTACGGCGTGCATATACTTTATTCAACATGTAAACGTCACTACAGATATTCGGATTTAGGTTACGTGTTCAATATGTCTGTCATCATTGGCGATGATGTTGCACAGACGAATAGCGAAATTCAGCATCACCAGCTGAAGTGTCGGAACAACGATGCTGTCGATGACCCCCTGAATGGCTGTTTTCACTCAGCAATCGTTTTTTGTTATTGTTGGACAGCTTGTCTTTAAAAATGTGTGTGAAATCTTATGGGACCTAACTGCTAAGGTCATCAGTCCCTAAGCTTACACACTACTTAACCTAAATTATCGTAAGGACAAACACACACACGCATGCCCGAGGGAGGACTCGAACCTCCACTGGGACCAGCCGCACAGTCAATGACTGCAGCGCCTTAGACCGCTCGGCTAATCCTGTGCGGCTCTTGTTTTTAATACAGCCCTACAAAAAGGAGTCAAATGTGTTCAGATCCGGAGAACATAGCGACCAATCGAGGCCCATGCCAGCGGCCTCTACGTATCCTTGAGCCAGAACGCGGCCCCAAAAGTGCTCTTCCAGGACATCAAACACTCTCCTACTTCGATGGGGTCGAGCTGCGTCTTGCATGAACCATATCTTGTAGAAATCAGGGTCATTTTGGATAATGGGAATGAAATCATCTTCCAAAAACTTCACGTACCGTTCGGCAGTAACCGTGCCACCAAGGAATATCGCACCAATTATTCCATGACTGAACATTACACACCACGCAGTCAACCGTTGAGGGTGAAGAGACTTCCTGATCGCGAAAAGCGGATTCTCAGTCCCATAAATGCGCAAATTTTGCTTACTGCGAACCAATCCAAATGAAAGTGGGCTTCGTCGCTAAACCAAACCATACATGCGCACACTAATTGCCATCACGTCTCGCTCCCAACCGTGCAGGTTGAACGTCCTAAAGCAGACGGTTAAGAAGTGATGACGATTTTATTTCATATAGTTCAATAATTGTTACCCTGTAACTTTACTGTTTATTGGGCAAACTAAATTTCCTTGAGGTTTTCGTACGGCTTCTTACCGAACGAGCTGGCTCAGTGGTCAGCACACTGGAGTCGTATTCGGGAGGACGACAGTTGAAATCCGCGTCAGATCGTCCAGATTTAGGTTTTCAGTGACTTCCCGAAATTGATCCTGGCAAATGCCAAGACGGTTCCTTTCAATGGGCACTGCCGACTTCCTCCCCAGCCCTGAAACACTATGAGATTGTGCTCCACCTCTAATGATCTCGATGTCGACGGGACATTGAACACTAAACTTCCCGTCTCCCTTTTTCTGTTTTCTCTGCAAGGAGTTCTCATGTTTTCTCAGTGACAATAACATTTCTGTCATCAGCAAGTAGGAATTTTTTCTCAATGACAAGCACTATCGGGAAAGTCACTGATGAAGATAAGGAACAATGTTGGTCCAAACATGCTGCCTCGAGGAATTCCTACATTAATGCATTTTCTTTCTGATAAGCGTTTCAGTAAAAGTTTAGCCTAGTCTGATGTTTCACCCTTTGTAATCTGTTTGCTAGGTACGATAGGAAGCAGTAAGGCTTCTTTATCAAGGTTATTTTTAAAAGTATGCAGCGAGATATATTCCTGTTGTGTGAGAAAGGAAGATACATGATTTCTCAGTAAACAGGATTCACGGTTTTCAAAATATCGGTGAAGAGTGATTCCCTACACCGCTTTTAACACTTGTACGCCGACGTAATCTTATCTGCTACTCTTGAGGTGTGCGACTCGAGATTGTGGCTTAGCTCGTTGTCAGCACCGGTTACCGTAAATGTGGATTAAGGTCCAGTAACACGTTAGGCCAGAGGTAAGATTAGTCTGTGCACCTGGGGTACGTGGCGAATTTATTTTGTTTACGCAATCGCCTTGTTGCCTATGTGACTGCCAGTTTTCGTGTTCATACAAAAGGTTCCACAGATGTGGAATGGTGAATTCACTGCATACTTACGACTGTCCCTGAAGCTGTAGTTTTCACTGGAGAAAAAGTGTGAACTGTAACAATGGTGACAGTGGGCGATGTTGCTTGCTGCAACAGCCCATAATTAGTAGTCGGTTGGTCCTAAATAATTTATGGTATCTTTTCAATAACTTTGCCAAAAAATCTCCAGAAAATATATTGTACAGTTACTGTACAGTTACTAGTCCCTGATCTACCGATTTTTAAAAAATATGTTCATTTTGTAGCGCACATCTTTCTGAAGAGTTCAGTATATAAAGCATTGTGCAGTGCCACGCCTCTTCACACAGCATTCTTCTATAGCACGTTACTGTATTTCGCTCTGTGGAATTCAGACAAGTGTACTTCGTAATGGAAGCCATCAAGGCTGTACTCAGGACAATGGAATGGAAGTCATCAAGCCTATGCTCAAGACAGTGGAAATTGAAGTTCCCTGTGATGTCTCTATTATTTGCGACTGGGAGAAGAAGAACTCTTCAGAAAACTTGCACTTTTTATTGCCTATTAGCTAAGAACTTTCTCTTTTGTGTGACATAAAATTAAATGTGACAAACATAAAACCAGTAAAGACAAGAGACAATCAGGACAGTGCACATTTCTTCAACCCTTAGGAAGCATTTTCTTCTCTCTAATATTGCTACAGCTCTACACGGCATGCTTTCCTTTCTGTGAAAGAATCTAATACTTCATCAAAGTTCGTGAAACGTTTTGCTACATGAATAATCAAAATGTTGTTGTCTAATACTGAAAAAGTTGTTAATACGAATAGTACCCAAGACTAGTGTAGTTTCTCGATTTGATTACGTCTATTTCGTCGCTGTCTGCTAGATAAAACGAAATAGACCTTCCCAATATTGCAGCAGTTGTAATAGATGCCGAATAAGCGAGACTGTTTTGGAACAGATGGTCATTTTCATGTATCTGATTTACATAAATAACACGACAGAATATAATTCACGAAGTACCAATACCATAGCCTGGCCAACTGGCAGCGCGGTCTAACGTGCGGCTTCCCGAGCGGGAAGGCGTGCCGGTCCTCGGCACGAATCTGCCTGCCGGATTAGTGTCGAGGTCCGAGGTGCCGGCCAGCCTGTGGATGGTTTTTAAGGCGGTTTTCCATTTGCCTCGGGGAATGCGGTGTGGTTCCCCTTATTCCGCCTCAGTTACACTATGTCGTCGATTGCTCCGCTAACACTGTCTCCACAAACGCGTACGCCATAATTACTCTACCACGCAAACATTTGGGTTTACACTCGTCTGGTATGAGACGTTGGGGGGTCGGGTCGACTGGGGGCCGAACCGCAACTGGTGTGGGGCGGCGGTGGTGTGGGTGGACTGCTGTGGCCTTTTGTGGGATTGTGAACCACTGAGGTTTACAGGAGGACGAAGCCTCTCCATCGTTTCTTGGTCCCCAGTTTAATACACAATATACACAGCAATATCATATGCCTATTAGGCCTGATACAAGCAAAAAGTTTTATGTGAGGGAATAGTTCCACATTTCATTTATGTGCTCCAGTTTCTCAAGCATGAGATCAAAAATAGTATTATGAAATTTTTATGTAAGTTTGAAATCGTGATATTCTTACATATAATTTCTGTGATGTCTTCGTTTCTTGTCCTTTTTCGTTCTAACAGAGTTAATTCTGTAACTATTCCTACCATTCTCGAAACATATTCTCCGGATAACTTCACTAACGTTTCAGATTCACCAGATCAGTTATTTCTCGTTTATTCTCCAGTTAGGTGTTATTACGTGTTCGTACAACGCGTTTTCCACGCTGTTCCAAGAATACAACTTACTTGGGTACAAACCGGGGAATGTACAACTGGCCCTTAGTAGTGTAGGGATCCAGCAATAATTTTCTGTCAAAATTTCATTTTCTTGGATACATCTGGAACATATTATGTAATCTTTCTAACTTGTTATTCCTGTTAGTTGTTTATTTCCACTCTGGTAGTCTGAATCTATGGATTTTGTTACTAATTATATCAACGCTGATCATTCATATACCCAATCACCCACATAAACAAACAGCGACGGTCATTCATCCGTTCAGGTTTATTCGGCTCAGTTTGTATAGCCCCAACCCCTTTTGTCTGCTGCGAATTTTCTTATTTCTAGATGCGATGGGGATTCTCCTGGCAGAGACATCAGGTGCACTATGTACACATTCAAAAATCAACTTACGATTCATTCAGAAATCAACTTAGAATGTGTTAAAAACGTTTAAAAACCAACTGCGATGCGCTTCAAAATCATTTGAATAATCGGTAGACCAAAGAATGCTGAATGATAGGCGCTTTGTGAAACAAGATTTTTTTTCTTTAAGAATATAAATTTGGCGCCCCTTGACATTGCCGGCCAGGGCAGATACACAGGTTTCTCCCCCGCCCCTCACTAGATCCATGTCTGACAGTTACCGTTTATAGCGGGTATGCTGTTCGTTGTTATTAAAAAAGAGTAATACGGGAGGTATAATCGCATTTAAATTGTTGTAAAATGTGTTTCAATAACTAGGACATTATTTAAACCTCAAAACAGGTGACTTCTGAGACAATTGACGTGGGAAAATTCGCCTAAAAACTAAAACAATGCGCAGCACTTACTAAGTTGGTTATTCACAACGTATGTGTCTGACGCTCTCATTTCTTAGTTTGTCTCAGAGCATCTTATTTGTGTGATAATCAGTTCTGCTTTCTGAGCGAATTTACTGGCGGTATTTTCATTATGTCGCGCCACTGTTTAATTGAAAAAGGACAACTTTTCATGTGGACAGAATCTAATATCTTGAAACGTGATGTTGACTTTCAGTAGGGCTTTTAAGTGCTTTTACCCGTTTGAAAGGGGGAAGTGTGCGTTGTAAGGAGACTGTAACGAATGACACAGTTATAACAGATAATGCCAACATACAGAGTTCACTTAGTACAGTGTATAACCTTCTGCTTGCTAATGGATGCTAATAGGAGATTTTTTCAGTGAATTCTTGAAACCAATAAAGCACGGGAAGCTCGTCCTTCTCTCGAATACGATCGAACGTACTTTTGTGAATTTATGGTTGAATTCAAAATGAAGTGACAGGAATGTTGGGTTTGTGTAGGTCGTGTTTGGAAGTATTTATCAGATACGTAAGAATGCAGCTGATCTATGGAGCCATATATTAGCACAAGTACTTTAACGAAGTATAAATTCCATTTATCATTATCGAAAGATACAATTATGCTTATCGGTTTGATTGGCAAACAATCATCTGCAGATGTGGTGGTGAGATAACACGTACACTGTCTTATAAATTATAGAGTGCAGCAATCAGTCGTCCTTTTTTGATTTTATTACGCAAATCCAGATTTCAGCTATTGGCTAGCCATTCTCAATGCGCTGTTTTTTTATTCTCAATGCATGTAAGTCCCTGTTGTTCGGGCGTCAATCACAGTTCTTTGAATTGAATAGTATTCAGAGAACTGTGACTGACGCCAGAACAACAGGGACTTACATGAATTGAGAATAAAAAATAGCGCATTGAGAATGGCTAGCTACTAGCCGAAATGTGGATTTGCGTAAAAAAATAAAAAAAGGACGACTGATTGCTGCACTCTATAAGTCACATACAGTAGCTGAGTGCATCCACTTTCCGAATGGAAGATAACCTGACGTACACTGTCTGCTGATAGCACCTTGAAACTGACTAGTCACATCTTCCGATGACTTCATGTGATATTTTACAACAATACTCCTCAGTGGTAGTTGGTTCCTGTCTGTCAGAATGTGAGGTTTGCTTGGTCTTAGTTTAGCTGTTGTTGTTCCTTCGCGTTTCTCTTCATAAGCACATTACCAACAGTGGTCCTCGGCATCTTTAGAAGTGCAGAGATGGCATTGAAGGATTTCTTAATCAGGTGACATCGTGTGAGTAGTCCACATTGGTAGTATAGTAATCGGTGTTTTGGCACACTTTTCGAGCCGTATATACACTACTGGCCATTAAAATTGCTACAACACGAAGATGACGTGCTACAGACGCGAAATTTAACCGACAGGAAGAAGATGCTGTGATAGGCAAATGATTAGCTTTTCAGAGCATTCACACAAGGTTGGCGCCGGTGGCGACACCACCGACAGTTCGACGACGTTTGCAGCAGCATGGACTATCAACTCGGACACCATGGCTGCGGTTACCCTTGACGCTGCATCACAGACAGGAGCCCCTGAGATGGTGTACTCGACGACGAACCTGGGTGCACGAATGGCAAAACGTCATTTTTTCGAATGAATCCAGGTTCTGTTTACAACATCATGATGGTCGCATACGTGTTTGCGACATCGCGATGAACGCATATTGGAAGCTTGTATTCGTCATCGCCATACTGTCATATCACCCGGCGTGCTGGTAGGGGCTGCCATTGGTTACACGTCTCGGTCACCTCTTGTTCGCATTGACGCACTCTGAACAGTGGACGTTACATTTCAGATGTGTTACGACCCATGGCTCTACCCTTGATTCGATCCCTGCGAAATCCTACATTTCAGCAGGATAATGCACGACAGAATGTTGCAGGTCCTGTATGAGCCTTTCTGGATACAGAAAATGTTCGATTGCTGTCCTGGCCAGCACATTATCCAGATCTCTCACCAATTGAAAACGTCTGGTCAATGGTGGCCGAGCAACTGGCTTGTCACAATACGCCAGTCACTACTCTTGATGAACTGTGGTATCGTGTTGAAGCTGCATGGGTAGCTGTACCTGTACACGCCATCCAAACTCTGTTTGACTCAATGCCCAGGCGTATCAAGGCCGTTGTTACGGCCAGAGGTGGTTGTTCTGGGTACTGATTTCTTGCATTTTGTTTACGACCTTCCACTAAGGAAGGGATTCTATTTGTGTTTATCTGCTCTGCATAGTAACTAACAGTTCTTGATAAAACTTTACGTAGTTTTCGTGTTAGATTTCTTAGTGTTTTCTTGATCGTTTAGAACAGAAAGCGCCCTAAAACCGTCTTTTGTTTGTTTCGCGGCCGTTAGCCACTAGTCACTTGAATCAGCAGTTGTCTTGTGACAGCCAGAGCGAGAGCACCAGCAGCAGCGAGTACTGTTTGTATAAAGCGTTTTTGTACTTATTTGCTGCGCTTAGCTTTTAAATAGTTTTTCTGGGAAAACCTAGCGTAGTTTTCGCGTCTCGTATTTCAGTGAGTGTTTCTTGATTATCAGAGTAGCTCATCAGAAGATTATCTTGGGAATTTGTCACCGTATAGAGTAGGGTAAACATAGTCATGTGTAGGGACTGTGGTTGTTGTGAGCGGACGCAAGGAGAATTGGCCACTCTTCGGGGGCAGGTGGAGGCTTTGTCTGTTAGGCTCATCGAGCTCGAGGCGCAGGCGTCGGCTTGTAGTGGCGTTGGGGCAACTGTGGTGAGACCTATGCCTACTTCGGTGCCCTTGGAATCACATGGACCCCCTGATGTCGCTGCGTCTTCCGGCAGTGAGCATCTTACCGGTCAGCCATCACTCCAGGGTGAATGGCGGACAGTGGTGGGCTCGCGCGTGCCTGGCCGAAAGGCGAAGGTGGGATCTGGCCGCGTGGCAGCTGCCTTACCCCTTTCCAACAGGTACGGGGTGCTTCCTAGTGGTGATGACATCGTTTCCGAGCCACCACAGGATGCCTCGCCTGTTGGGCCAGTGGTCGATTCTCCGGCAAGTTCCCGACAGTCACAGAGGGCGGGCCTATTAGTTATAGGGAGCTCCAACGTTAGGCGGGTTATGGAGCCCCTTAGGAAAATAGCGGGTAGGTCGGGGAAGAATGCCAGTGTGCACTCGGTGTGCTTGCCGGGGGGTCTCGTCCGTAATGTGGAGGAGGCCCTTCCGGCAGCTATTGAACGCACTGGGTGTGACCGGCTGCAGATAGTAGCACATGTCGGAACGAATGACGCCTGCCGCTTGGGTTCTGAGGCCATCCTTGGTTCCTTCCGGCGGCTGGCTGATTTGGTGAAGACAACCAGCATCGCACGCGGAGTGCAAGCTGAGCTTAATATCTGCAGCATAGTGCCCAGAGTCGATCGCGGTCCTCTGGTTTGGAGCCGTGTGGAGGGTCTAAACCAGAGGCTCAGACGACTCTGCGACTATAATGGTTGCAAATTCATCGACCTCCGTTATTGGGTGGAGAACTGTAGGGCCCCCCTAGACAGGTCAGGCGTGCACTACACACCGGAAGCAGCTACTAGGGTAGCAGAGTACGTGTGGCGTGCACACGGGGGTTTTTTAGGTTAGAGGGACCCCCCCTTGGGCGAAACGATAAAATACCTGACGGCTTACCAGAGAGGACATTATCATCGTTGATAAAGAACGTCCGTCCTCAGAGACCAAAAACAGGAAAAGTTAACGTAATATTGGTAAACTGCAGGAGTATCCAGGGCAAGGTTCCTGAATTAGTATCTCTTATTGAAGGAAATAGTGCGCATATAGTATTAGGAACGGAAAGTTGGTTAAAACCGGAAGTGAACAGTAACGAAATCCTAGACACAGAATGGAATATATACCGCAAGGATAGGATAAACGCCAATGGTGGAGGAGTATTTATAGCAGTAAAGAATTCAATAATATCCAGTGAAGTTATTAGCGAATGCGAATGTGATATAATCTGGGTTAAGTTAAGTATCAAAGGTGGGTCAGATATGATAGTCGGATGCTTCTATAGACCACCTGCATCAGCAACCGTAGTAGTTGAGCGCCTCAGAGAGAACCTGCAGAACGTCGTGAAGGAGTTTCGTGATCATACTATTGTAATAGGGGGAGACTTCAATCTACCAGGTATAGAATGGGATAGTCACACAATCAGAACTGGAGCCAGGGACAGAGACTCTTGTGACATTATCCTGACTGCCTTGTCCGAGAATTACTTCGAGCAGATAGTTAGAGAACCAACTCGTGAAGCTAACGTTTTAGACCTCATAGCAACAAATAGACCGGAACTTTTCGACTCCGTGAATGTAGAAGAGGGTATCAGTGATCATAAGTCAGTGGTTGCATCAATGACTACAAGTGTAATAAGAAATGCCAAGAAAGGAAGGAAAATATATTTGCTTAACAAGAGTGATAGGGCACAAATCGCAGAATATCTGAGAGACCACCATCAAACGTTCATTTCTGAGGAAGAGGATGTGGAACAAAAATGGAAAAAATTCAGAAACATCGTCCAGTACGCCTTAGATAAGTTCGTACCGACTAAGGTCCAAAGCGAGGGGAAAGATCCACCGTGGTATAACAATCATGTACGAAAGGTACTACGGAAACAAAGAAAGCTTCATCATAGGTTTAAGAGTAGTCGAATCATAGCTGATAAGGAAAAGCTGAACGAAGCGAAAAAGAGCGTAAAGAGAGCAATGAGAGAAGCATTCAACGAATTCGAACATAAAACATTGGCAAACAATCTAAACAAGAACCCTAAAAAGTTTTGGTCATATGTAAAATCGGTAAGCGGATCTAAATCCCCTATTCAGTCACTCGTTGACCACGATGGCACCGAAACAGAGGACGACCGAAGAAAGGCAGAAATACTGAATTCAGTGTTCCGAAACTGTTTCACTGCGGAAAATCGTAACACGGTCCCTGACTTCAGCCGTCGCACGGACGCCAAAATGGAAAATATTGAAATAAACGATATCGGAATTGAAAAACAACTGCTATCACTTAGTAGCGGAAAAGCATCCGGACCAGACGAGATACCCTTAAGATTCTACAGTGATTATGCTAAAGAACTTGCCCCCTTTCTATCAGCAATTTATCGTAGATCGCTGGAAGAACGTAAAGTACCTAGCGACTGGAAGAAAGCGCAGGTCTTTCCCATTTTCAAGAAGGGTCATAAATCAGATGCGAATAATTATAGGCCTATTTCGCTTACGTCAATCTGTTGTAGAATAATGGAACATGTTTTGTGTTCTCGTATTATGACGTTCTTAGATAATACAAATCTCCTTCATCATAACCAACATGAATTCCGCAAACAGAGATCATGTGAAACTCAGCTCGCCCTATTTGCCCAAGAAATTCACAGTGCCGTAGACACTGGCGAGCAGATTGATGCCGTATTCCTGGACTTCAGGAAGGCATTTGATACGGTTCCGCACTTACGTTTAGTGAAAAAAATACGAGCTTACGGAATATCGGACCAGGTTTGTGATTGGATTCAGGATTTCCTAGAAGAAAGAACACAACATGTCATTCTTAACGGTTCAAAATCTGCAGATGTAGAGGTAATTTCGGGAGTACCGCAGGGAAGCGTGATAGGACCTTTATTGTTTACAATATACATAAATGACTTAGTTGACAACATCGGTAGCTCCGTGAGGCTATTTGCAGATGACACGGTTGTCTACAAGAAAGTAGCAACATCAGAAGACTCGTACGTACTCCAGGAGGACCTGCAGAGGATTAATGCATGGTGCGACAGCTGGCAGCTTTCCCTAAACGTAGATAGATGTAATATAATGCGCATACATAGGGGCAGAAATCCATTCCAGTACGATTATGCCATAGGTGGTAAATCATTGGAAGCGGTAACGACCGTAAAATACTTAGGAGTTACTATCCGGAGCGATCTGAAGTGGAATGATCACATAAAACAAATAGTGGGAAAAGCAGGCGGCAGGTTGAGATTCATAGGAAGAATTCTAAGAAAATGTGACTCATCGACGAAAGAAGTAGCTTACAAAACGCTTGTTCGTCCGATTCTTGAGTATTGCTCATCAGTATGGGACCCTTACCAGGTTGGATTAATAGAAGAGATAGACATGATCCAGCGAAAAGCAGCGCGATTCGTCATGGGGACATTTAGTCAGCGCGAGAGCGTTACGGAGATGCTGAACAAGCTCCAGTGGCGGACACTTCAAGAAAGGCGTTACGCAATACGGAGAGGTTTATTATCGAAATTACGAGAGAGCACATTCCGGGAAGAGATGGGCAACATATTACTACCGCCCACATATATCTCGCGTAATGATCACAACGAAAAGATCCGAGAAATTAGAGCAAATACGGAGACTTACAAACAGTCGTTCTTCCCACGCACAATTCGTGAATGGAACAGGGAAGGGGGGATCAGATAGTGGTACAATAAGTACCCTCCGCCACACACCGTAAGGTGGCTCGCGGAGTATAGATGTAGATGTAGATGTATGCACCCAAATTGTGTGAAAATATAATCACATATCAGTTCTAGTAGAGCATATTTGTCCAATGAATACCCGTTTATCATCTGCATTTCTTCTTGGTGTAGCAATTTTAATGGCCAGTAGTGTTTTCACCTTAGGTTAGCACCGCCCCGTATATACGTGACTATGACGTCACAGCCCAGCCTGGCAACCTTCCGGAAGCTTGACAGCAGCCCAGCGCGGCTACGCACGTGTGATGCGCATGAGCGCACACACACACACACACACACACACACACACACACACACACGCACACACACGTACACACCCCTAAATCAGCGTATGTAAGATGTAACTCAACTTGAATTACGCATATTTTTGCAAATTAATCCGGCTGCTGTGTGTATTGCTGAATTCAAGCCACTTTACTAGAGCTTTACTTCCTTTCTTATGTGTAAGTTTCTCAATAATTTTTGTTGACGGATATTTTGTTTTTTGTAGCTCTTCAACATAGATAGCTCCAGCTACGGGCTGAGAATTGTAATCATCGAGGAGATATGTTCTCGGAATAGATTCTTGCCCTTTACGTATTTTGAAAGTTTCCGTGGACCAGTTTGCGTTAAAGGCTTTTTGTGATAATTGTCCTCCTAGGATATGTCCGGCGGGTAAGTCGATGAAGCTCATGAGCAACGGCTGCTTTCATCACGCTCTCTTCTTAACCAGTTCATTATGGAAGGCGATATACCTTTGAAATGACAGAATTTTGATAAAACATTTGCTTATATCGACTGGAGTGCTGGGGAAAAAATGAAGGAGGAGAAGAAAATGAAAGAACATACATATATTCTAAGAGGAATTGTTATTGTTCTCAAAGTTCCACCTCATAATAAGTTTTATGTTAGTCTTTGCCAAACGTCGATCTTCAGAAATACTGAAAGATTTTTTCAGAGTTTTCAATGAGGGGCAGTCGAAAGATCACATGTTTACTACTCTACCACGATGCACACCCAGTAAAGAAGATGTCCATTCTACTTTTTCTTGTCCCATCACCATAATATAATCACAGCATTTGCACAACTTCCTCAAAGTATTCCTCGCATTAAGTACGACACAGCGTCCATTCCTCGCTGCTCATGGTGATTAGGTGTTGGTCATCAGTTTATCTCCTGAGTTTCTTCTGATAGACTGCTAAAGGCTACAGCTTTAGCGATAGTGAGATATTCCTCCGCAATAACATGCCTTCCATCTATGAGCATAGCAGCTGCTTGTTTAAGCACAATATTATATGCATCATCTCTGAATCCTTGAGGATCTACGAATGCTATCTTCGTACTGGTAAAGAATGAAAGAAAGAAAAGTCAGCGGTGATATCATGTAATCTTCTTTTCTTTTAGTGCTACTGTGGCTGGTATCATTGTAAAGTTGTAACTAAGACACTTGATATTGTACACTATGTGATCAAAAGTATCCGGATACCTGGCTAAAAATGACTTTCAACTTCATGGCGCCCTCCATCGGAAATGCTGCAATTCAGTATGGTGTTGGCCCACTCTTAGCCTTGATGGCAGCTTCCACTCTCGCAAGCACAAGTTCAATCAGCTGCTGTAAGGTGTCTTGGGGTATGGCAGCCAATTCTTCACTGAATGCTGCACAGAGGAGAGGTATCGATGTCGGTCGGTGAGGCCTGGCACGAAGTCGGCGTTCCAAAACATCCCAAAGATGTTCTATAGGATTCAGGTCAGGACTCTGTGCAGGCCAGTCCATTACAGGGATGTTATAGTCGTGTAACCACGCCGCCACAGGCCGTGCATTATGCACGCTTGCTCGATCGTGTTGCAAGATGCAATCGAAATCCCCGAATTGCTCTTCAACAGTGGGAATCCAGTAGGTGCTTAAAACATCAATGTAGGCCTGTGCTGTGGTAGTGCCACACAAAACAACAAGAGGTGCAAGCCCTCTCCATGACAAACACGACCACACCATAACATCATCACCTTCAAATTTTGCTGTTGGCTCTACACGCACTGGGTGTGGCTTATGGGCAGGCGCTCGACCATGATATCCAAGTTTTCTCACCTCCCACCTAATTCCCATAGTACTTGCAGTGGATCCTGATGCAATTCGGAATTCCTGTGGGATGGTCTCGATAGATGTCTGCGTATTACACATTACGACCCTCTTCACCAGTCGGCGGTCTGTGTCAGTCAACGGACGAGGCCGACCTGTACGCTTTTGTGCTGCATGTGTCTCTTCACGTTTCCACTTCAATACCACATCGGAAACAGTGTTTAGGAGTGTGGAAATCTCGCGTGCAGACTTATGATATAAGTAACATCCAATCACCTGACCACATTCGTAGTCCGTGAATTCCGCGGAGCGTCCCTTTCTGTTCTCTCACGATGTCTAATGAGTATTGAGGTCGCTGATATGAAGTACCTGGCAGCAGGCAGCGGCACAATACACCTAATACGAAAAACGTATGATTTTGGGGGTGTTCGGATACATTTGATCACATAGTGTGTGTGTATGTGATAAGAAACTTCTGTTACACGGTGTACCACAATGAGCTCGCTATCAACCTCCATCATCTTCACCTGAAGTTGCCACTATTTTGCAGGTGCAGTAACGTAAGAGTCCCTCGAAAACCATACAGGACCTGTAATTAACCATTCTGAGATGACTAGAAGCCGTTATGAATGTCAACGGTTTTCCTGCTACATACTAGGCATGATAACGTGTTACGTTTTTCGTGTTTCCATATTTTTTGTTCACCGCTAAATTTAACTTAAACATTGGGGAAGGGGGGAGGAGGGGCACCAATCTGGCATTCGCTGATAAGCTAGGGGTGCGTCAGATGCTCATGGTGCAATTCAATCAAAATACCAACATTAGTCTAATATTAATATACAAACTGGACTACGGATAACTGGAAGGTCCATATTTTTCAAAGAAATTTCGGGCTTGCAGCCAGTCGTCATTTACTAAGCTCCACTATGGTTTCGACAAGGTACCTGCTAGTTATCCTCAGCTGAGCCACCTAAGACTGACGAAGACTCCCCTTGTCTTTCAGTTGACAATCGCGCTGTGTGTATTTCGCACATGTGTTAAGACCGCAGTCATGGCTGACCACACTACCCGTTGGACAGCGCCACCACTGGTGGAATAGTGGAACTGTCAGTTGTCTCCCCGTTCACCGTGGCCACTCGAAATTGCTTTTGAAAACGCGCCCATGTGGACAGTTTACTACAGACTAACAGTTCACATAGAACTTGTGCTTGGACTTGTGCATTTCAAGCACACGTCGCAAAAGTTGTGTCCACTCACCTCGTATCTTGCAGTAGTTGTGTTTCTCTCCTAGAAGACCTTGCACTGTCGTAGACCCGTTGATTACATCCTTCGTGGCTGTAATGAGGATCAAGGATTTTCTAAATCTGCTGAATGACTTTGTAATGTCAGACAAATTTATTGCCATGTTGCAATGTGAGCCACTACACTTCGTCATGATCACAAAGTTAAGATTACGAACGAATTAGAAAACAAACTGTCGTACTGTACATACCAGATTGACCTCATTATCATAAATCTCCTTTCTAACGTGAACGTCCAATTAACTTCCAATAGTAAACTTACAAACTTAACTGCCAAGAATGAACTGTCAAACTCAACTCCCAAAACTGATATGAGGCCGCAAATCTGGTGTCCAGTTATACTGTAGTCTCTGTTTTCAATTTTCATCCAGTTAAAGGCCTGGAAAGGCAACGCTTACTTTTAAGGCATAGTCCGTGGGAGACGAGAAAACATGTTGCTTTGTTCTTTCACGTGATCACAGACGCATCTTCTCCGTCGTTTCACGTGTCACACATGCAACTAGTGTGTGTCGCAACGCATCACGACGCAATACGTGTTGACCAGCTGGATTTAAACCATATTGCACCACATTACATTTTCCTCAAGGGTCAATTAGCCATAGTTGTTATGTGACATCTTTATTCGCAGGTAATAGTGGAAATGATGGACTTGCAAGCATTAACCATCTGGTAACAGCTATCAGATTTTAAAAAAATGGCTCTAAGCGCTATGAGACTTAACATATTACGTCATCAGTCCCCTAGACTTAGAACTAGTTAAACTTAACTAACCAAAGGACATCACACACATCCAAGCCCGAGGCAGGATTCGAACCTGCCATCGCAGCAGCAGCGCGGTTTGGGACTGAAGCGCCTAGAACCGCTCGGCAACAGAGGCCGGCCAGCTATAATATTTTCCTCCATGCTTATTTCCACGCATTATTTAATAATGGAACTCTAGAAAGATGTTCCAGTAGTTCAAAATTGTTGTGTTATCATAATCCGTTGAATGCTCGGTGGAGATAGAATGTTCACCAACAACAGACTGGGTTGGCGAGTGCAGGGTTGATATTCGGTGCAGCTTTCTCGCAAGGTGCGAGAATTCTGGCCTACGCTAGTAGTATCACTTTGGAAAGATATTTTAAAATTACAGCCTTCCACAAATAACAAATTGTTTTTCACTGATCCCAAAGGGTTTGCATTATTAGACGGTGGGCGGAAAACCGCTTTCATCCGAAATTTCCGGAGGATTCTGGCTATGTTGAACGAAATATTGCCAACAAATAGAAGAAAATTTACTAGAGATTTTGGTGGTGTGTTCTCTTCTATATCTACTTTTTGGTTTCTTGCTTTAACTAATAGTGCAATATCAATATACTGGATAGAATATTCATTTTATCTCGGCTTAGTCTTTAGGTGGGTCACCTCTTAGACAAACGATGTGGATTGGAGAATGTGTGAACTCTATGTGCATGTGTTCTAAACAGACTCACAATTTGCTACTACTGATGACAGCTTGACGATTGTAAGTACAAATCTAAATGAGTAAGCCATCAATTTTCCGTGTAACCAAAACGTCCCGGAAAGGCAAACAACCATCTTCCTGTTCCATCATCTTTCGGGCGTGCACTCGGGACAGCGACAATTCTTCTTGCGTTATTTCGGCTAGTAACCTCCCAGCCATCTTCAAGGCGAGTCGGACACTGAGTTCATAGCGTTTGCGCGTGCGTATATGTTCGGAGAGTTACGTGATACAAAGCTGCTGAGGATTGAAAGCGCATGCGTCAAAGATATCAAAGTCGCCACTACTGCGCTAGTCATAGATAAGATGTATATATTAAAGATATAGATATAAGCTCAGAGTGCAAGCAAAATAGTGCTGCTGCGAATCCACAGTGCTTGTAAATAAATAATTAATAATTAAAAGTGGTAACATCTGTCGGAAGTGAAGATGCAGAAATTCTTTCCGAACGAAGGTGTGAAATAAGCGGTTTCCAAGCATTGTCAAGATGAAATCCTTCGTCACGGTTTAGCAGGTTGTCAGCTAGTTGTATTTCTACAGCTTCCATAACAACTGAGTCCCAGAAAGATGAAGCAGTAGTTAAAATCTTAACATTCTACTGGCCATGCCATGGATTATAAAGATGTTAAGATTTTAACTACTGCTTCATCTTTATCTGCTTTCAATCCTCAGCAGCTTTGTATCACGTGACTCTCCGTATAAATAGGCACGCGCAAACGCTATGAACTCAGTGTCGGCCTCGCCTTGAAGATGGCTGGGAGGTTTCTAGCCGAAATATCGCAAGAAGAATTGTCGCTGTCCCGAGTGCACGCCCGAAAGATGATGGAACATTATGTCCGCCGAGAAAACTTCAAGAATCACAACCATCTTCCTTTATTTCAGTTGAGGATTCAATGCAAAATGGAAACGAGGTCATGTAAAAACTGTATTAATTTATCTTTTCTATGAGGTCACACTATGGAAGTATCGTCCACACACTTCCAAAATGCAGCTGGCTCAAGGGTCACACATTCCAACGCTCTCTCCACGAAGCCCTTCATAAAATCCAACAGGAGAGAACGGGACTACCATTGGCGACTCCTTCAATCTGTTCAAAAAGGTCTTGGCTGAAAATAAAACAGGTTGAAGAAAGAGCATGCTGAAACAAAGCAGTGCTGTCTGCCTGTAATTTATGATCAGTTAGTGCCAAAGCCTTTGCAAGAGGGACCTTTGTAAAAATTGATACTACATCAAAGTTCACTAAACAATCCAAATCGATGTTTATTAAATTTGCCAAGTTACCTACATAATGTGAGCATTTATCTACCAGTGGCCTCAGCAAAGAAACTAGACGTTTCGTTCGTTAGATAACGTGTAGGTTCACCAACGTTGCTTGCTATTGGCTATAAAGATAGATCCTCCTTATGAATTTTCGGAAAGTCGTAGAGTCTGGGTAGTGTGCAACCATGTAATTCTAGACTATAGATTTAAAAATTCACGATAGGTCCATATGCCCCCAACTCACATGCAGTTGCTGTCTACAAGAAATTCATTCAGACCACTCTTACAGACTTTCTGCAGGATATAGCTTTCAGCCTTGCAAACAAGAGAAAGTTTGTGCTTTATACATTATAGTACCACTGCCAGTTGCATTAAGATGGATTGGCTCTCGTAGTGCATTTAGGCTCATAAGGAAACATAAATTTGACCTCTTACCTTAAGGAGAAAAAAAGCACACTTGCAAGAAATGGGTCCCAGAAATCGATCCTGCACGAAAATTTTGGCCGTATTTCTGATAGTATGCAGTTATGACTATTTGGATGTACAGCTTTCAAACATTTGTGCTTTCACTTGCTGTACCCCACTACAGCCGCCTAACGTCCCAGCATGAAGAACTGTACTGCGCAGTCACAACCAGAGCCCTCCTATTCAGGGCTATTGAAAACAAGAGAGGACGAGGGGTTCACAGTTGCCGACTATGTTTTGAAATCTTTTCGAAAACACGTTACTTTACATCAAAAGAGTACAGAATATGGCAACCTCATAAACGTGAATGTACAAACTACACTAAGGAAAAAATCGCGACATCAAAAGATAACTACTGTAGAGTTATGAAATTTCCAGGAATACAAGCGTCTAGGTGACATAAAAAAGCACTTAACGTAGTAAGATCACAGGTTAAGGAGAACCATTGCAAATGTGAAACTTAGGTACATTAAAAACCAGTGTAATCGCCAGAATGTTGAATGCAAATGTGCATGCATTGTACAGGTGGTGGGTATCAGTTTGTGGGATGGAATTCTGTGCCTGTTGCACTTGGTCGCTTAATGCTAATTGTGGATGATGCTGGAGTTGTCGTCCAATGAAATGCCATATCTACTCGATTGGAGACAGACTGGGTGATCAAGTAGGCCTAGGAAACATATCAACACTCTGTAATGTTGGGTAACAAGAGCGGTATGAGGGCGGGCTTTATCATGTCGGAAAACAACCCCTGGAGTGTGGTTTATGAGTGGCAGCACAACAGGTCGACTCACCAGACTGACGTACAAATCGGGGACAACAATGAACATGTTCCTGCTGTCATATGAAATCGCACTGTAGATCATAACTCCAGGTGTAGGTCCAGTGTGTCTAGCATGCAGACAGGTTGGTTGCTGGCCATGAGCTAGTCTCCTCCTAACAAACACGTGGCCATTACTGGCACTGAGGCAGAACCAGCTTTCGTCAGAAAACACAATATACCTCAACCCTGCCCTCCTATTACCTCTCACTTGAAACCACCGAAGTCGCAAATGGCAGTGGTAGTAGTGGGACAAGGGAGGCATCAGCACAGTTTTTAGTGCTGGTTGCCTGCATTCAGGGGCAAATTTATTGTTCTCTTTTGATTGACAGATCCCTAAATATTGTTCTGCTAAGTGGATTATGACCCCTTGGGGATAATCTATCATTCTGAGAAACCCCCCTCCCTCCCCCTCCCCCTCCTCCTCCAAACTCCTCGGGAAACCAACCTTCCCCCTCTCCCTTGCTGATACAGGTACACTTTCAGGCCTTAGTTATTCGAATAGGCCTCTCTCACTTTAGCAACTTAATTGAGTACTTAAGTAAATTAATCAATTACTTAACCCCTCCCACACTGGCAAATCCCCCAATCTTGTCCCCCACTCGTCCCCATACCTGGAGAGGAAGGATCTCACGACGGGAAATTCAATTATGTAACAAAAGATACACTGTTTATTTACAAAAAAATTCAGGATATAGGGGTTGGATCTCTCTTAGTCATCATTCTCTGCTGTTTGGAATGATTTAAGTCTTGCAAAAAAATTTTATTCCTATTTTGCAAGGAATAGCATCATGAAACAGTCATGGCATAATTAATTAAAGAGTTAGAAAACTTTCAATTGCGAAGCATGCACTGTCCACCATCAGCCATCCACTTGGGGTCCTGCAAAGCAACTTGTCCATCAGTGGCCGCCTCATATGGAAGTGTCCAACAAGATGTGTCCATTCAGGCCCCATGACTGACAGACCGGACGTCGTGCTAATGCCTGACTCTGAACAAAAGCGTCAGGTAGTGGCAACCTTTTAATATATGATACCCAAGAAATTCCTGTCGAAACATGTACACTCTTTCTCTTCTCTTTCCCTCTCTCAAGTGGTATCATACTGTAGTGTGCCACTGCCACATCTACGAGCGCTGTCAGTCGCAGTCGGACCAAGCCACAAACAAAGCAGCGTTTACCTGGTAAACCCCCTAGCCTCCCCCCTACGGAATATGGATGCATGTGAAAACTCCTTACAAGGCAAATGTCTGACTGAGAATTGATCCAGAGATACTACTGTAGTCAATAAACTGATTCAATAATTAATTTCTGGTCGTATGATCACAATGTAGAGAATAAGGGGGGAGGGGTGCAATAGCTCACTGCTCCCAGTCGCAGTCAGTCTCTGGAAGAAAGAGAACCATGAAGCCTTGCCAACAGTTGAGATCCTTGTCTGCCTCTCCATTGCAGAGGAAGCATAAATGTACTTACTCATTATATTCATTGCTGCTATACTGCAAGTAGCAGTTCATCCTTCTCCTCTTCTTCTTTGTCAAGTTCCCTTTCTTTGTTTAATTCTATGTCATTGTCTGTGGATTCTTATTGTTTCTTCTTCTTTGTTCAGTGGCCTCTGTGATTCTAGAGCAGCAACAGCCACCATCAACTCATCGGGAGATGCAGTGAACTCCGGCCTGTCAAGATCAGCGGTGGCAGCAGCACCGTGGACTCCTGTAGCACATCTGGCCGACACACTGGAGCAAGACAACCAGCTGCTGTTTTCCATCCTGCTCACTGATTTAGACACCCAGCAAGTCTCTGACTCTCAGATGTACTGTGCTGTGGGTC
Source organism: Schistocerca serialis cubense (assembly GCF_023864345.2). Classification (NCBI taxonomy): domain Eukaryota; kingdom Metazoa; phylum Arthropoda; class Insecta; order Orthoptera; family Acrididae; genus Schistocerca; species Schistocerca serialis. Next base: position 140,748,184 of record NC_064646.1, read on the forward strand.
CTAAACCCATGGAGTGGGTCAGTAATGGTTTGTATACACCATCCCAGAACATTCTGATGTTACAGCAGGGCACAGGGTTAATGTGGGGGATAAGAAGCTGCCGATTCCTCCCAGTGCTTTACAGCTTTTCACTTCAACTTACAATTTCACAGCTAGTGGTTCAAAGCGCTTAATTATTGTTTTAGAAGCTTCAGATGACAGTGACTGACGTGTTGTGTTAGAGATTGAAAATGCAATGAGAAGTGTTAAAGTGGAGGTGGTATGGGATGGACTGTGTCATGCTGAACATTACATTAACCATGCTGTTTCTTTGCAGGAAATGAAGAATGTACAAGTAAATAAACAGTATAGAATGTGTAAACTTGTACGCACGTTAGCTGAAAAACAGTAATGCTAGACATAGTGGTAGACAAATTTACTTCCATATATCCTTAAGCTGGCTTCTCCGACCCCAGGTTCCCTAACTCAAATTGTTCGGTGCAGTGGAGAATTCTCTATCCCCTGTTACATTTCTGCACGCTCTTACGGAAACACCCTGTGTACAGGGTGGTCAGAAATTGTCTGAAAAGCTTGTAAGGGTGTTGCAGGGTAGGTTATGTTGAGTGATAAGGGTTAAGAAAAAATTCGGTAAGTTGCTCCATTTATGAGTTAATAACATTGATGTTAGCTAGTCACGTCATTGCACACGAAAATTCAGGTGTACTGCTGGACACAATTCAAGGTGCTCTCACAGCGTATATGATGGTGCACGAGATTATTCAGCTTTTGTCTCGGGTTCGATCGTTATTACCATACCATGTCCGATTTCTGTATCGCCCACTTGTTCGGTTTTAGGAAACCAAACTAAGAACAGGTTTGGCGACACCGTTTCTATCAGGCGGCTTGAATTTTCGATCCGCAGCGGCCTGGTTAGCTAACTTAAATAGTAATAGCTTGCACACGTAACGATTTTTTTCTCGACAATTATTTCTCAATACAACTCCCATGCAACACACTTTCAAGTTTTTCAGACTGTTTCTGACCACCCTACATACGTAACGTCCCCTTAGAAAAATTAATGAATTACTGTGCTGATAAACATCTTATGTTTTTTGATTTTCAAACAGCTGAGCAAAACTGAACGTACTCAGACATTCACTAAAGTGATACACAATATTTTTAGCGCAACACAATCTGACTTTCAGTAATCCCTACAAAGGAATGGCCTTGACTAACAATAACCTATACCTTTCATGAATTCTTACCTCACAAAAATCTTCGTTACTCGAACTACTGCAATACAGCGAGCTCCAATACTGCCAGCTGAATAAAAGATTCTAACTACTGTAGGCACTAACTACTGATAGGGATAGTTAGCAAATGAAAGAGAATGAACAATGTATTTACCTTGATAGTGTTCAAAAGTCATAATATATATATCAGTTCATGACATCCAGTCTTACAAATTTACTCTGATGGACACACGTCCAGATCATCCGCTCTCAAAACTCCGCCATCTCTCTCCCCACATTCACCACTGCTGGCGGGTCACCTCCAACTGCACAACACTACGAGTTGTTAACAGCCAACTGCCCAACACTACAATGGCAAATTCCAACAATGCAAACCAGCCACAAACTGCACACAGCACAGTCAGTGATTTTCATACAGAGCGCTACATGGCGTTACCAACATAAAAGCCTACACACCCTACTTACATAGCCCCCATACTCCCCACAAAAAATTTTACAAATTGTTTTGGGCAGTGGCCAATAATGATTTGATAAAATTTTTCGTAATTACAATAACAAAGATATCAAATGCACACACTTATTGATACAATGTTGGTCAAAAGCTAAAATTTTCTCACAGTCCATAAAGACAGTCCTGATCATTCATCACAGTATTAATTACAATTTTCTGCACAAAGTCTGAGCAGTAAAATAAAATGCACACAGAAGTAGTGGACTTCCATGCAGCCTTGAAGAAGTAGTGATGTCCTTGCAACAGAAAGATAATACTGACTTTTGACATGCAAACAGGTAATGGTCCACAACAGAGCAAACCCACAGCAGAGTCAGTCGAAGTTTTGAAGAATATTGGTAGGTAGGTCATCACAGAGCAGACCCACTGTAGTCCTGGTAGAGATTACGGTATTGGTGGGCCACCAGAGATGCAGACCCACTGCAGTCCTTGTAGAGACGGCCAGCAGCCATCTGTTGCCACTGTGGAGGTGCACAATCACCATCGAAGAGTCTTGTGAACAATATAGCAAGTCCATAAACCACCACTTGTTCACTCACCAAGTTTTTGGAATTGTCCTTAGAACCAGCAATGCTGTTAACCAGTCCCTTGCTGAATTATCAACACATGTGCAAACACTAACAGTCCCAACTTCTGATCTAATGTGCATATACTATGACCAACAGAAACGTGTGCAGTGAAATGTAACTTAATTTAAAGAACTGGTGTCTATACAATTACAAATTTACAACATAAGAATACAATTACAAAGGTACAAAATACATCATTAAAGAACATAACAATATAGATAACATTTGTAGTAATAGGGGCAATACAAAAGAATATAAATAAACATATACATCAGTGTTACAGGAATTATGACATTAGTAAATATATAAAAGGTCTAAATAACTTTCGAAACATCAACTTCACGCGTGAGCATTAAAACAAAACAGAATAAATAATGTCTAAACATCTTTACAAAGTAAATAACGTATTATAAATGCAAATTATGTTTGAGGATAACAGTATTCCTCATCATAGCGAATGTAGCTGAATATTAGAAAAATTCTACAACATAAGTATTATCAGATAAACACATATAGACAGGAAGAACACAAATACACAAGGTACACAGACACACAGTGGAATAACACAAAGGACAGGTCAGGGTTTGTTTTCAGTGTGACATTTGGTACTGCAGTCCAACCCAAAACCTCATTTCATAGATGTTTCCTCTTATTTCACTTTTTTTTAAATACCTTGTCAATGCATTTCTTCCAATTCCTCACAACTCACTCTCTTATATAGTCTACCCTCTCTTAAGCTAACTTAAATCTACTGAGCTCAGATGCTAAACTAAGGGACAAGGCAATGCAGCAGTACAAAACAATTAACACAAACAGAAATGACAAAAAAATGCAAATTGGCAAAGCAAGCAGCAGTATATCTAAATTAGCAAAGCAAATGCAACATTACAACTAATATGAGCCAATGTGCAGCAACAGTAAAAATAAATCAGTAGTAAAACTGGCTTAACAGAGTAATACAAAGTGACATTCAGTAGCACTATGCCTGGCAAACAGCAGCAGCAAATACAATAACTTATACCTAAATATGACATAGCTCAAGCAGAAAAAATAGTACACTAAAGACAACAATACAGATAAGGGAAATGTCTATTCACATCTTAGTGTCTATGTAATTAAAGTGGTGTACCACAACTTATTCTACAAAAAAAATTACCAAGTACTTGAAAAGAAAATTATGTATGCAGTTGCTGTTATTAGTCCCTTCTTATTGTTCTCTCCTTTCCAAGTGCTCCTTTTATCGAAGAATGTGGATCATAAAATTATTATTTAATAGATCTTTTGACAGAAAGTGTTCACATTAGCAAATGCATTTAATTTTATTTTATAAAACCAATGCTGCAACACAGCTGGAAAACAGATATCAAATGAAATAAGCAACTATGTAAAGCAAACCATAAAAATATCATTCAATAGCCATGTGGTATTTCATAAATCAGTAGAAGGTCTCTCAACTCTCGTAGAAAGGCACTTGTCATAATCAGGTGTGCAGATGTAAGAATATTTCCCATCAATTCATAAGCATTTCAGTAATGAGCACAAAGTACGTGCTCCATAGTATAATCATATGTTTCCAAGTAGTAGTGTGTCATATTTGCGATGCTTTCTACAAAGGAATGTCAATAGCGACGTTAATGGCCGCTTTTTTCTCCACCTAACAGCTTTTTCTCCAGACAGGTGGCACAGCTGGGCACCCACGACGCATTACATGAGGGTCACTTAACTTTCTTACCTAAAAATTTACAACAGCAGTGACAGTCTCATATAAAAAAATTTCACACGTTGAGAATTTGCGCTACAAATGTGTAGAAACAAAATCCTATAAATGTAACAGTGTCCAAAAAAATTTCGTCGGCATTGTAATACATTCACGCACTTACATACATTTCATAACTCTTAAAGTACGATTCTTGGTTTCCAACATCCTTTTTCACAAATCAGCGTCCCTAACCACTACTCATTATTCCTTACCTTATTACACATACACATATTCGTCGACTTTCTTCAATATTTCATCATTATAAATATGTAGCATAATCAAATTCCTCATATAGCATCAGCTTATTGATCATACACATACCTCAACAGCATAATACACATCGTCGTCGTAAAAATAACATCATAACACCTCAGTCAAATCTCAATAACGTCGTAGCTTTCTGCAATAATTTCAAAACCTAAAAAAATTCTCTGCTCATTTCAATAGTGTCATCTACCTCAATCGTATTTTAAAATCATGATCCCATACCAAATACATCATTCAAAGCTCGCATAGTATCACAATGGCTCCGAAAAATATATGAACAGTTCACAAAGTACATACAAAATACAATTTCATAAGTGTGAAGTTATCCATCTGTGAAATTGCGGAAACATCTGTCACTGATGTAGTAAAAAAAATGTTTGTCTCTCTCAGTTAAATGATCAGATAGCAGTGTAATTCTGTCTTACAGAAATATGGTACCAATGTGTAAAGTTGTATAAGCAAATACCATATTAGCTAGGGCTCCTTGTGCTTGCCAAACACATGGTACACAAAGTAAGCGTGTACCCCCTAAGGATTAATGTAATTATACTGTCAGGTGTTACAGATTGCAGCAATGGAATGAAATGTATCACAGAAAACTTTTGTATCTTCGTGATTCAAAAATCTTGAAAAATAAAATTAGTCACTCAAATACGTGTCCTTTAGCGCTAAACTGTGCGTCTTGTTGTAAGATAATCTCTGTCATTACTTAACGGTAAAAATGTGCCAAGTGTCGTAGTTATCGTCCTCTGCAAGCAAAGTTATGCTGAAGTCAATGTACTCACCTCATCATAAACAAAAATGAAATGCTTTGTGTATAGATATCGTAGTTATTACGCTTATTGCCGTATGAAGAAAGTACTGTACTGTAACGTATTGTTGTGCTACGAAAAAGGCTGTCTCATTGTAGCTATACCACAAAAGTTACTACTACATATTTTACTTTCCAGAAGAATTCAGAAAGACTATGCAGAGATAAAACAGACACACTGCAAAAGCAACAATATAAATTATGTCACACATTAGTAGCGTCGTAATATAATCGTGTAGCTGTCAAATAAACTAACGACTGTGTCATGTGGTATCTCTCAGAAAGTACTTTAAATCCAGAATGTATTTTCAAGTAAACCAAAATGTTGCATTAAAATCTCATTAGCAGTACTGGTATATGTTCTAAGTATGTGAGCGTTATAGCCGTTACGTAATCGTGCAACTAACAAGCAAGAATGTACACACACAATAACATTGTGTCATCTGTGTCTATAACAATGCACTCGTAAATACTGTCTAAATATGTTCCCTAGGTTCTAGACTGGACAGTTAATTTTAAAACATAGTTGCATGTTAACAGTTTCCAAGTGTGACAAAGAGTACTAGTAACGTGAAGTGAAAAATTTTATAGCAAAGACTATGTTAAAAAAACAGATTATCTCTCAATAAACGGTTTTACATGTGAAATGTAGTGCAAACTTTACTCTTCATAGTACTCAGAGTTTCAACTTGAACGCAATTATCATGTGGTATACGTCGGTTAAGATTACTGGAATTTTTCTCAAGGTTAGCGTCTATGTTATCTTTCTCTGAGCCAGCCGGCGCACGTGGCTGCCTGCGGTGCGAGTCATTGTCTGTCTCTTTGTTGGCGCGCGTCGTTATTAGGATTAGGAGACGTAACTTCTACAAATTAACCTTGATGAGAAGGCCCTGCCCTGTTTGAATCTCGCCAGTTCTAATGAAATTCAGGTCTGTCGTTTGTCGGTAGTTTACATAGTTTCTTTTTTGTCGGTCATGTGGTGGAGAATTTCCCCCGGAATCATAACTGCGCGGTGGACCGTTGCGTCTGACGTTATTCTGTCTCCCTTGATAATAATTGTTTTGGTTCCCATATTGTCTGTTTCTATGGTTGTCTCTGTCACATTCACTACTATGGAAGTGCGATCTTTCTCTATAATTATTACTACTCTGCCAACGGTTGTCATACGGGTGGTGTCTGTTTTGGTCACGATTTACGTTGTAAGAATAGCCTTGTCGTGTCCATTTATTATTTCTGTCATCGCGGAATTGTGACAGATGTGACCTGTAATTGTTGTGTTCTTGTTTTCGCGTCCTGCGATTGTCAGTGTCAATTTCCAATTCTTGTAACAGTCCCTGAAAAGCTTCAATGTCGTCTTTGCAACGTCCTGCCAAAATAATGTGTCGTAAATGTTCAGGCAATTTGATTAAGCAAATGCGGATGAGTTCTGAGGGGCTGTATGGGTTTGACAGGTACTGATTCTTGTGCAACATGTCTTCAAAATATTTCACAACACTGGAAAATTCAGATTGTTCGAAATATTTCATCATTATGATGCTATGTTTTACTCGGTCTTGTGTAGCTTGAGGCCAATATGCTGAGAGGAAGGCATGATAAAATTCTCCTTCACTGTGACAATCGAGAATGACCGATCGCATTCTTATAGCTGGTTCATTCTCCAAGTAGCCACACATAAATTCTAACCTGTGCTCCAATGACCAGTTGGGAGGAAAACAATGAGAGAATTGATGAAGCCATGCTTGTGGATGAATGTCGTTGCCAGAATTCTTAAATGTTTTGAATTTACATGTAGTAATGAACAACTTATAGTCAAACTCATCATGTCGGCGAGTCGCATATCGGTCATTGTTACTTCGTTTCGGTGGTTCAATCTCAAAATTCAGTGCGCCTTGCCAATTCCTTTCATAATTTCCGAAATGCCCTGTGTTATTATTTTGCGACTTTTCCGTATTTCTCAGTCCCTCTTACCGTGTTGGAGCGCGAGTCTCCTCTGAAATATGTAATTCTTTTATTACCTGTGTCAACTCATATTATGCTTTCCAGATTTCTGTTTTTTACTGCATATTGATTTGATTTTGATTTTGTTTGAATTTTCAAATTTGTTCATACTCTTCAGTGTCAGTGAAGGCTATGGGTCTTGTGTCATTCGTATCATCATCTACCTTTGTGGATAAGTTGGTGAACTGATCCGAAAGTTCGGTTACTTTCTCCGATACAGAACTTATTTCCTCAGTGTGTTTTTCTGAACCAAGTTTCAGAGTGTCCATTTGTGTTGAAATCGTATCTACTGTGTCCTTTAAGTTTTCCTGAGTTTTTGCAAGTTGCGTAACCGAATCGGTAGATGCAACTGAGTCAATTGTAGCTTGGAAGGTGTCGTGATTTTCATGAACAATAGTTTGCATTTCTTTTATGGCTGCTTCGTGATTCTGTAATGCATCTTCATGCCGCGAACAAATAGGTTGAAAATGCTCACAAATTTGTGTTTTTACGTCATTACAGACTTTCTGACATTTCGATTCGATTTTAAGTAACTCAGCAGCTAAAGCTTCATGTGTTTGTTCAAGCGTGGTATCTAACTTTTGAAGCTGTTGCTGTGATTGTTCTTGATTTTGTTCCACTGCGTCTAACTGTTTCTGTGTTTGTCTCTGGTGTTGTTCCATTGTGTCTAACTGTTGCTTTGTTTGTCTCTGATTTTGTTTCATTTTTTGAATTAATTGCAATAATAATGTATTAGTGTCTGGAATCTGTTCCTCTATGCTTTACGGCAGTGCATTTGCACCGGCAACATTCACATTTTGACGAGCAGAAAATGTGTCTTGACTTATTTGAGAAAACGGTGAGGACGCTAAACCTGAGTCTACAGTATTTGCAAGATTGTGTCCTGTCATTTCGGATTCCTGAGGCGAACTGTTGCCGACCGATCGATCGAGAATGCTTCCCTGTTCACTAATTGTTTCACTGTCTACACCATTATTTGCCGCCCGCTCCATTTCCCTATGCACAATTACCAAATTACTATGTTGAACATTAGTTAATTCATTACACGGTTGTGCTGATACACTGCTATCGTCTTCACTGTCATTTCTCAGTTTACTTTGAAGCCTAGTATTACGTTTTTCACACGCCATAATTGTCACAATGTTTCACACGATAACACAGAAAAGCACAATTGGAAGAGTAAAATAAGAAAACACATTAACATAGCACTGAAAAGAACATTAACCAAGTGGGACAAGCATGTAATGGCAGTTGTGGGGAAGGCGGATAGTCGTCTTCGGTTCATTGGTAGAATTTTGGGAAGATGTGGTTCATCTGTAAAGGAGACCGCTTATAAGACACTAATACGACCTATTCTTGAGTACTGCTAGAGCGTTTGGGATCCCTATCAGGTCGGATTGAGTGAGGACATAGAAGCAACTCAGAGGCGGGCTGCTAGATTTGTTTCTGGTAGGTTTGATCATCACGCGAGTGTTACGGAAATGCTTCAGGAACTCGGGTGGGAGTCTCTGGAGGAAAGGAGGGGTTCGGAGAAAAAAAATCGGAGGCCTTAGAACTTGAATGCACCTCGTATTTGCACTAACTACGACAATATTTAATACTGAAATCAGTGGAGGATCGTAAACGCAGATCCACAATTATTTCGCAAAGGTCTCCTTTGTGGATTCATGTTTACTCCTACATCTTTGCTTCTGTTATCGTAAACTTTCGCCAGTGTCGACCAGTTGGATGTGAACAAACGAAAAGTTTACATTTCAAATACATTTGCATAAGTACGACAATATTTCATGCAGAAGTCAGTGGAGGCTCGTTACACAGATCCACAATTATTTCGCAGAGGTCTCCTTTGTCGATTCATGTTTACTCCTACATCTCTGCATCTGTTACCGTAAATTTTCACTTGTGTCAGTTTTGTCTGTTAGTTATGACATAACCTGTATATTTTTAATGCTGTTTCTTCTCTGCGTCCATGGAATTTGGATTGCAGTTACCTAATCAGGGCATGCATTTTTGCGTCTTGTTTTGTAGTTATTACAGGCATATTTTCTCATTTCAGATGTTTACCGAGGTAGATACGTAGACATCGCATTGTGCCGTGGAGTATTAACGGGGATTGAATACTTCTGTTACCTTGCTGGCTTTTAGTGTCACTTGTCTTTCATTTATCTATAACATTGACTGAAAAGTAATACCTTCACCTTCATAACTCTTCAAAAGTTGGCAGGATAGGTATGCGACAGGTACTGGCTTGTTCCGTAGCCTCTTCTCTACAGCTCCAGTTGGCGGGAAGCCTTAGCATTGAATGGTTGTGTTCTTACACTGTAAAGTATGGAACCCTGTGCAGACGGTCGGTCAATGAGATTTAAGCAACGTGCAGTCACTGAATTCTTGACAGCAGAAGGTGTCACCCCAAAGGAGACTCATCAGAGAATGAAAGCAGTTTATGGTGATTATGTTGATGTGAGTACTGTGCGTCGTTGGGCGAGTAAGTATAAAGATGTTGAGGCGGAACCATCTGACCTGCGTGACAAAGAGTTGGGCGCCATGTGACAGCAACCACCGAGTTTCACAAGCAAAATGCTGACAGATTGATTCAGGACGATCGTCGTATCACTCAGAGGAATTGAAAGGACACTCGACGTTTCACAACAACGTGTGGGTCACATTATTGCTTTGCTTGGCTATCGGAAGATCATTGCACGATGGGTACCCCGAATGCTGACTCTCGATATGAAAGCGCACAGACTCGAATCTCACCACCGTACAACATCCTCCATGCAGTCCTGATTTAGCACCGCCTGACTTCCATCTGTTCCCGATAATGAAAGACGATCTGCAGGGACATCATTATGGTTCAAATGGCTCTGAGCACTATGGGACTTAACATCTGTGGTCATCAGTCCCCTAGAACTTAGAACTACTTAAACCTAACTAACCTAAGGACGTCACACACATCCATGCCCGAGGCAGGTTTCGAACCTGCGACCGTAGCAGTCGCGCGGTTCCGGACTGAGCGCCTGAACCGCTAGACCACCGCGGCCAGCGACATCATTATGCTTCTGATGAAGACGTTGAGAGAACTGAGAGACTGTTTTTGCGGAAACAGAGTGTCGACTTCTTCCGTGACGGATTCACAAAACTTGTTCATCTTTGGCCGAAATGTATCCAATTGGCTGGTGGTTATGTAGAAAAGTGAATATTGGCAATTAAAGATCACATTCTAAGGATTATTTCTGCGTTTCACTTATTAAAATAATCCTATCGAAGCCCAATTAACGACGGTGGAGGCATTACTTTTCATTCAACCCTCGTACATATTCGTTGGGTTTTGATTTATTCTCCAATTGGTTGATCGAGCATTTGTTTTTTCCAAGTAGACAAGAGTCTTTTTTTTGAATTATGATACTCAAATTCTTGATAGCAGTAGGGTTATAGAGTACTGTAACTTCTTGGTATTGGTCGGTACAGGTACGTCTGAATTCGGAAAATACACTACTGACCATTAAAATTGCTACACAAAGATGCATATGATAAACGGGTATTCAATGGACAAATATATTATACTAGAACTGACATGTGATCACATTTTCACACCATTTGGGTGCATAGATCCTGAGAAATCAGTACCCAGAACAACCACCTCTGGCCGTAATAACGGCCTTGATACGCCTGGGCATTGAGTCAAAGCTTGGCTGGTGTGTACAGCTACAGCTGCCCATGCAGCAGTCGAACATTTTCTGTATCCAGAAAGGCCCGTACAGGACCTGCAACATGCGGTTGTGCATTATCCTGTTCAAATGTAGGGTTTCTCAGGGGCCACCGACGCCAACCTCTGAAAAGCTTTGAAAAGCTAATCATTTGCATATCACAGCATCTTGTTCCTGTCGCTTAAATTTCGCGTCTCTAGCACGTCATCTTCGTGGTGCAGCAATTTTAATGGCCAGTAGTGTACCTGTAGCAATTGTGACTATATATTGCACTCTGGGAAACGTTTTTATGTTGTACACTTTCCTTTAAGGCCCTACGTTCGGGAGAGCCTTGTAACGAAATTGCGTCTTTACAAGTAATGCACTTAAGAGTGATAATTTACGACGAAACAGACTAATTAAAGTATTATACTTAAGTGTGATTTGTCAGTAATGCTAATAAAATGAAGATTTGCGCCAGATGCAGGAATGTAATGATTGTACAGTAAAACTGCGTTTATTTGCACAAAAATGACCTGTTTTTATTTTTTTTATTTTTTTTTACAAGTACTAAACTGATACACGATCCAGCCACATTAAAGAGACAACGTTTCAGAATCCTGCATAACCACCTTTTGTAGCGCGGACGTGCGGTTAGAGAGTCAGTGAGGTTCTGGAACGTACCGAACGGGATGCAGGATAATGCCGACTCCAGTGTCATGGCCAGCTGCGCTATGTTTCACTGTTGAGAATCTGTGGGGCGAACTGCCCGATCGAGGCGGTCCCGGGGAGTTTGTTGGTCAGGGGAATACAGTAAACCCATTCTGGTTCTCTTCAAACCAAGCACGTACAATGCGAGCTGCGTGGCATGTTGCGTCGTCCTACTGGTACATGCCATAATGCCGAAGAAAAACGAACTTCATATAGGGGCGGACATGGTCCCAAAGAATAGATGCATACTGGTGTTGATCTACTCTGACTTCCAGAATGACGGAATCACCCAGGAAATGCCACTAAAAGATTCGCCAGACCATAACGCCACCTCCTCTGGCCTGGTCCGTAGACCCCAAGTTTGTACGATGGAGCATAAAATTTGATTCATCTAAAAAGCGCATCTGTTACTAGTCAGTGGACGTCCAGTTACGGTACTTGTTGGATCTCGCCCACTCATCTCGTATAGAAGGTACTTAAGGGATGCTGCGTTCTCGGAATGTTATACAACAATTCAAGCAAATAACATTAGTAGTTTTATTTCTATAAAGCAAATTGAGAATACTTAACTTAGACTACTGGCTATTAAAATTGCTCCACCACGAAGATGACGTGCTACAGATGCGAAATTTAACCGACAGCAACAAGATGCTGTGATATGCAAATGATTAGCTTTTCAGAGCATTCACACAAGGTTGGCGCCGGTGGCGACACCTACAACGTGCTAACATGAGGAAAGTTTCCAACCGATATCTCATAAACAAACAGCAGTTGACCGGCGTTGTTGTGATGCCTCGTGTAAGGAGGAGAAATGCGTACAATCACGTTTCCGACTTTGATAAAGGTCAGATTGTAGCCTATCGCGATTGCGGTTTATCGTATCGCGACATTGCTGCTCGCGTTGGTCGAGATCCAATGACTGTTAGCAGAATATGGAATCGGTGGGTTCAGGAGGGTAATACGGAACGCCGGACTGGATCTCAACGGCCTCCTATAACTAGCAGTAGAGATGACAGGCATCTTATCCGTATGGCTGTAACGGATCGTGCAGCCAAGTCTCGATCCCTGAGTCAACAGATCGGGACGTTTGCAAGAGAACAACCAACTGCACGAACAGTTCGATGACGTTTGCAGCAGCATGGACTATCAGCTCGGAGACCAAGGCTGCGGTTACCCTTGACGCTGCATCACAGACAGGAGCGCCTGCGATGGTGTACTGCCGGCCTTCGTGGCCGAGCAGTTCTAGGTGCTTCAGTCTGAAGTTATGTTTAAGCAGTTCTAAGTTCTAGGGGACTGGTGACCTCAGATGTTAAGTGCCATAGTGCTCAGAGCCATTTGATGGTGTACTGGGTGCACTGGTTGCGCGAATGGCAAAACGTCATTTTTTCGGACGAATTGCGGTTCTGTTTACAGCATCGTGATGGTCCCATCCGTATTTGGCGACATCGCGGTGAACGCACATTGGAAGCGTCTATTCGTCATCGCCATACTGGCGTAATACCCGGTGTGATGGTATGGGGTGCCATTCCTTACACACGCCTCGGTCACCTCTTGTTCGCAGTGGACGTTACATTTCAGATGTGTTTCGACTCCTGGGTCTACCCTTCATTCGATCCCTGCGAAACCCCACATTTCAGCAGGATAATGCACGGCCGCATGTTGCAGGTCCTGTACGGGCCTTTCTGGATACAGAAAATGTTCGACTGCTGCCCTGGCCAGCACATTCTCCAGATCTCTCACCAATTGAAAACGTCTGGTCAATGGTGGCCGAGCAACTGGCTCGTCACAATACGCCAGTCACTACTATTGGTGAACTGTGGTATCGTGTTGAAGCTGCATGGGCAACTGTACCTGTTTGATTCAATGCCCAGGCGTATCAAGGCCGTTATTACGGCCAGAGGCGGTTGTTCTGGGTACTGGTTTCTCAGGATCTATGCACCCAAATTGTGTGTAAATGTAATGACATGTCAGTTCTAGTACTATATATTTGTCCAATGAATACCCGTTTATCATCTGCATTTCTTCTTGGTGTAGCAATTTTAATGGCCAGTAGTCTATATTTACAAAAGGTGTCGCAAACGATGGGCGATATACAACATAAATCCTGGTTCTTGCTATAGACAATGTTCCTGCAAGTTGACACACGCCAATTGATCTGCGAGTGCTGGTCTACAACTGTGCCTGTACTGTCCACTAATGTCCGTATACGGAGCCGATCTGAGCACTAATCACCAAGGCTGGCTGGAGCGGCGCTTGCATTCACTTCTTTCAGGGGCACTCCTGTCGTTTCATCGCCTCCTCTGGTCTTCCGTTATTCGTCTTCGTTCTGGCGCTTGTGGTTACGTCAGAACAGTACTAGCGTGTAAATTATAGCCTTTGTCTTTGATGAACAACAGTCTTCATGGGTGCACGGAAGAGGCGCCTGGTGCATAGACCCACACACAGCAACATTCACTGCACGGTCGTTGGGAAGACGCTGTTGGTAGCCCCTTTGTTCATGCTGGGTAATCAATAACTCAACAGTTGCACGTCTCCGCACGCCTCATTCACCTGTGCTATCTATGGACCGTGGTATACTACGGTTGTCTCACCACCAGTTCTGGATACCACTGTTTTACCATGGCTGCACGCGAACAGCTAACAAACCTAGCAGTTTCGAAAACGGTTCCACCCATGGCCCAAAAGCCAATGATCATGCCCCTTTGGACATCAGATAAATCCCTCAGTTTCCACATCCACCTGGCAGCTTTTTATACCTTCCACTGCTAGTGTTTACACCGGCCGCATGTGAGTGGTTACCGCAAGTTGACGTCGAACGTAAGTGGTGGTCACATTCATGTGACTGGACTGTGTGGTCACACTTTAAAACAGTTATTAGAACACTGATGGTCACTAAAATAGCAACAATATAATGACAAAATGTAACAAACGTTAAATTAGCTTGAAGAGTACTATGTGCCTGGATGTCCAAATAATTAGCATTTTAGAGCAACCGCACACGGAAGATAGGAATAATGCTAACTACGCTCCGTATATAAGAAATGGTTACATAACATGTTTAACATTCAGAACTTGCAATTGAATATTTTTGTTTGTGTTTACGAATTACGTTAGCCAATTAAAAGAAAAGCGAGCGAGGTGGCGTAGTGGTTAGCACACTGCATTCGTGTTCGGGAGGGTGACGCTTCAAAAGTGTCTCCGGTCATCCTGATTTATGTTTCTTGTGATTTTCCTAAATTGCCTAAGGCAAACGCCGGGATGGTTCCTCCGTAGGGGCACGGACGATTTCCTTCTCCATCCTTCCCTAATCCCCGTCTCTAATAACCTCGTTGTCGACGGGACGTTAAACACTAATCTCCTCCTCCTCCTTCTTCAAAAGAAAAATCATATTTCTTTAAAGGACTCAGAAGGTGAAACAATTGGAAATACTAAAAACTAGGTGAGAAACCTAAGTTGTCAATATTAAACATTTCCGGAACCATGTAAAATATATGTCCGCCCAGCAGTATTGTAAAAAAGTCTTCACGAAAGTATGTGTAGTCTCTGGTTTTAGCAATATTAATTACATTTAGCTGTACCAAGTAATTTTTTTTCAAATGGTAGTGTAGTAATTTCTACCACATGGGTTGCAGATCTGAAAGAGACTAATACAACGGTATTTCACCCCCAGAACTTCACGTTTACTCACTCAGCTTCACTATTCTTCCACACTTTGCTCCTTTCAGATGATTATTGTATACTTGATGACACTGAAAGACAATACTAGCTGTATCTCCTAACAGATGTCTGGTGCAATAGGTATTTCCAAACATGGTTAATAGTTGCATACCTTCCAGGTTCTGGTCAGCAACGTATGAACCGCCGTACTGAGGGATCGCAGCATTGTGCACCAGGCACTGTCTAATCCGTTCCCATCCACGCCTGCCATACGATGACAGGTAATGGACTCCCTGCAGCAATCTGCGTCAACCCACAGCGTTGACCGGAGGCTAACAGCAGTCCGAATAGGGAATAGTCGTCCCACACGTAGGCTGCCGTTAACGCCACAACGCAAACGTCTGAGTTTGGAGTGGTGTCGCGTCTGGGCATGTGGACTGCTGATGAATGGCGTCGCAGTGTGTTGAACGATGAATCGAGGTTCTGCACTGTCCCCAGTGGCCATCGTCCAAGACTATGTCAGCTACCTGGCAAGGAGCCCCATTCTTGCAATGTTTTGGAGAGGCAGAGAGATAGATGTTCCTGCTGGGATTATGGTGTGGGGAGCCATCGTATACGACTTTAGGTTAAAACCCTCCTGTCTCTCCGGCTAATTAGGCTTTTCTATTTGACCGTGTACCTAAAGTCCCTAATCTGTGAGGAAAAGGCGTCTACTCTGGAGAATAATGCAAAACTGAGAGAAGTAGATGAAGGTATAACCGAATCGCCACTGCTCAGTATTTTAGCAATGACGATTAGCAACAAAGTTCGGTTACCTTTATACGTTTTTTATTATGTAAACTAGTTTTCAATTAACAGTAGTTAGTGGATAATTTGGAAAAAATGTTTTCAGAGTTTTCATTAATGACAAGAGCCAACGGTCGCCAGTTCCTCGCCGGAACAAGAATAACGAATTTTAAACTGAACTTTATACATGTAACAAATCTTAGGTAAGAATAGTTATTGGCGTCATGACGTAGGAATAGTGCGTTAGGTATTCAGATACTTCATACCACACTAAACAGTAGTCAAATAGTAATCCAGTAGCAAATGCATACAACATATTATATTAATTTCCAAATATCAATTAAAGTAAGATTGTTTATAGGGTGTGGACAGAAACTTTTTGTTATGTTACTTACCGTAATACTGACTGTGACAATTGTAGCAAGCAGAAAGATTGTTTGAATTTGCTCATTACCTAGCAGTTACTCTGATATTTCTATGTAATAAAAGTTATAAATTATGCCACAAGCTATAAATTAGAATTGTGCTTTGACAATGAAATTCAGTGTCCAAGTTACGTAAAGTTTCACTACCAATTCTTTTTTTATTATTAAAGTTACTTTATTTTTAGCAAATGAATTAATACTGACTTTTGCATCATTCTATTTCTGACATTATTCATACTATAGCCAAAGATTTCATTATTACGTAGTTGTCCAAAAGTTGTAAAAATTACGTTTTGATAATCTAATAAATTAATGTTTACTTCATTTTCAGTTCATTTTCTGATTATCTCGGTTCATACAAAGGGATACTATGGATACTACTTGGGTAACGACCTAGGAAAATTATTTACGTCACAATATGCACGAAAACAATATTATTTAAGCAATAAAATTCCAACTAAGCTGGTCAGCCTTTACACTTCCAGTTATAAAAAGTGTAGATCTTACTTCACTTTATGACGCCGTTGGTTTGTCCAGTGGCTTTACTTAGCGGTAAAATAGAGCACAGATTGATCTTCTTTCCATACCATAGCCAATAACGAGGGCCGACAGTACTTTTGATGTTATGTGAATTACTCTTGCTGCATTTGTGCTGTCTCCATTAAATCCCATGCACATAGCTTAGCCGTATGAAACATCCGCCAAAACAGCCATTTCGGTTTTCACTGTTCCAAACTTCGGAAACAGACTTTTTATATCTGCACTTTTGCATAGCCACACCGGCGTATACACACAACCATCGACACCAATCGTCTCTTCGCGACTCGGAACTGCTACTTTTTTGGCACGCTCATACGCCCGGCGATAATGCATTTTCAATTTATTACACTCTTTGACAATATCTTTTCCATGAATAGGCTAGCGTGTCAACTTAAATGTTAAAATTCCATGCGTATTCTCTTTCTTAAACAACAAATAGCATTTGTATTTGACAACATATTTACAAGAATAATATCAGCACAACTAATAGGACAAACTTCGTAAAACACATAGAAAATGTATGATCGTCCACAGAGTTGTGATGTTACAAGGTCACAGGTGGTACCTACTGAGGGAGCTGTGACGGTACTTCAGTATGTCAAGGACATCAGCCTTCTCGTGTGTAGCCTGCGGTAGTACCGTGGTGCAGTTTTTCAACATGGCAATGTTCTTCCACATGTGACACGTGTCTGCATGAACTATCAGCGTGATACTGAGACACTCCAGCGCCGGCTAGGTCCCATATATGTCCCCGACAGAACGTGTATGGGGCGAGCTCAGAAGTCAGTTCCATCCCAGAGCCAGTACCCAGGTTGGTTGGTTAATTTGGGGGAGGCAACCAAACAGCGAGGTTACCAGTTCCATCGTATTAGCGAAAGATGTGGAAGGAAGTCGGCCGTGCCCTTTCACAGGAACCATCCCGGCATTTACCTCAAGCTATTTAGGGAAATCAGCGAAAACCTAAATCGGGATGGTTTGAACCGTCGTCCTCCCGAATGCGAGTCCAGTGTGCTAACCAATGCGCCACCTCGCTCGGTCAGTATCCAGGATATCAAGGACCAGCTACAACGGCTGGGCGCCTTATTGCCTTGGGAAACGACACGATCGCCTTATCACACCCTTCCCAACTGAATCCGCTACGGTCGCAGGTTCGAATCCTACCTAGGGCATGGCTGTGTGTAATGTCCTTGGTTAGTTAGGTTTAAGTAGTTCTAAGTTCTAGGGGACTGATGACCTCAGATGTTAAGTCCCATAGTGCTCAGAGCCATTTGAGCCATTTGAGCTAACTGAATCAGTGTATGCATCCAGGCCAGAGGGAGGTCAATGTCATATTGATAAGAGGGCCCAGACAGCCAAGTTCTTTGTAAATTTGACTCAATGTTTTAATCACAGGAATAATATGAAGTTTTATGTAGTTTCCTGCTTTCCTTCTCGGCGTTCCACTATTATTGTGATCCAGTACTGGCCATTAAAATTGGTACACCAAGAAGAAATGCAGATGATAAACGGGTAATCATTGGACAAATATATTATACTAGAACTGACAGGTGATAACATTTTCACGCATTTGGGTGCATAGATCCTGAGAAATCAGTACCCAGAACAACCACCTCTGGCTGTGTTCACGGCCTTGATACGCCTGGGCATTGAGTCATACAGAGCTTGGATGGCGTGTACAGGTACAGCTGCCCATGCAGCTTCAACACGATACCACAGTTCATCAAGAGTAGTGACTGGCGTATTGTGACCAGCCAGTTGCTCGGCCACCATTGACCAGACGTTCTCAGTTGGTGAGAGAGCTGGAGAATGTGCTGACGAGAGCAGCAGTCGAACATTTTCTGTATCCAGAAAGGCCCGTACAGGACCTGCAACATGCGGTCCTGCATTATCCTGCTGACATGTAGGGTTTCGTGGGGATCGAATGAAGGGTTGAACCACGGTTTGTAACACATCTGAAATGTAACGCCCACTGATCAAAGGGCGAGACCGAGAGCTGTAACCAGTGGCACCCCATACCATCACGCCGGGTGATACGCCAGTATGGCGATGACGAATACACGCTTCCAATGTGCGTTCTCCGCGATGTCGCCAAAAACGGATGCGACCATCATGATGCTGTTAACAGAACCTGGATTCATCCGAAAAAATGACGTTTTGCCATTCGTGCACCCAGGTTCATCGTTGAGTACACCATCGCAGGCGCTCCTGTCTGTGATGCAGCGTCAAGGGTAACTGCAGCCGTGGTCTCCGAGTTGATAGTCCATGTTGCTGCAAACGTCGTCGAACTGTTCGTGCAGATGGTTGTTGTCTTGCAAACGTCCCCATCTGTTGACTCGGGGATCGAGACGTGGCTGCACGATCCGTTACAGCCATGCGGATAAGATGCCTGTCATCTCGAGTGCTAGTGATACGAGGCCGTTGGGATCCAGCACGGCGTTCCGTATTACCCTCCTGAACCCGCCGATTCCATATTCTGCTATCAGTCATTGGATCTCGACCAACGCGAGCAGCAGTGTCGCGATACGATAAACCGCAATCTTGATTGGCTACAATCCGACCTTTATCAAAGTCGGAAACGTGATGGTACGCATTTCTTCTCCTTACACGAGGCATCACAACAACGTTTCACCAGGCAATGCCGGTCAACTGCTGTCTGTATATGAGAAATCGGTTTTCCTCGTGTCAGCACGATGTAGGTGTCGCCACCGGCGCCAACCTTGTGTGAATGCTCTGAAAAGCTAATCATTTGCATATCACAGCATCTTCTTCCTGTCGGTTAAATTTCGCGTCTGTAGCACGTCATCTTCGCGGTGTAGCAATTTTAATTGGCAGTAGTGTATTTGCAGTGTCTTTTCTGAGGTATTTAGACAAGTAGTTTTTTTACGGGAAGAGCTTGCAATATATCATTCCTAGCTACACCTGTGGGTTCGTCGTCCTGGTTATTGTGGAGGCTAGACTCGCTTTCTAGATGTGTGTCTTCCCGCAATTAATCTAACTACGACAGGTGTTTCGAACATCTGTTAGAAATAAATCTGGGAGAAGTGCGGGGTTAACTCATGTTTGCAAATAAAAAAAAAGAAACAGAAACTCCAGAAAAAATCCCTGACGTCTCTTAGGTGTAGTTGTTACTGACGCAGTACGAAATACGATAAGACACGCCGCAGTAAAGATCGTAAGACACGACATTATCCGCGCGACACTCACGTTCGCACAGCAGTGATACAACAAGGAACAAGAGACAGCAGGCGGTAACAGCCTCACGTGTGGCACTTCGCAGCCGGCCTTTATGCGGACAACATTCAAATGTTTCACGTATTTTCTTCAGCCTGGAAAGAAGTATGGCTCTCCTCCCAACATTAAAAACAATTTCGATATGTTGGCTACATTTGGTATGCGGCCTTGTCTGACCTAAAGTGTATCTAATGTAAACGAGCCAGCAACTGCATTTTTTTGCTGCCAACTTTTCAAAATAGGCTCTATGTTTTGCTTATTCTTTAAGTATCCAACAACTGTGGGAAATAGCGAAAAGAAACCAGCTATGATATCGTACTATAAGATGCAAAAATAAGTTTTTTTAGCAACTAATTTCCTCAAAAGCGGATGATAAAGCTCGTGTAGCAGAGAACATAGTGATTAATTTTTTATTCGAAAAGTAAAAATTTTACTGAGAAAATAATAATGGAGATAGATGAGCATTGCTTCATGTACACAAAACAGTTGTTTATCAAACACATTAAATGACTTGAAATTTCTCTCCCCATGTGCAGTAAGATACTGTTGCATGGCGTAACCACCTCTCCGTGTTGTGCTGTGACGTATTACAGAGAACTGTACTGGTATTGCATTGCTATCGTCCCAGTTTGAACAAGCCAGTTTGGTTCAGCTACGTTTCTACACTCCCCACTAATGCGGGTTGCTTTTGTACAGTATCGCAAATCGCATTGCATTTCATATTACATATCGTACGGCTCCAGTGAGAACACTGTCTTAGGAAAGGCACCCAATATATAGCAAATGGAAATGAAGGAAGTTGTCGATTATGCATGCACTGTTGGTTGGACGTTAAATGTGTTGCAAAGTTAAGTTTATACGCTGTATTGTGACAGGTACCTGGTGGGGCGTGGCTACCGCCAGAGGAATTTTGTGCAGACCACGTGCTAGGCAATGCCTCTGTTACCGTGGTTTTGACGTGCCTGCAACCAGCCAGCGCACCGTAGGAACATGGCGCACCTGATTTGATGGAATGGCCAACTGGAGTCCACGTTCCATCTCCCGTAGGATGGCATTCATTCACCCACAGTGATCTAAATTACAAGAAGTAGCAAATTAAGTTGTTCCAGATCAAATATATTATCATTTAGAATTTCATCAATTATCATATCGATATTGGGATTTCTCTGGTGGTTATCACAGTACAAGGCCAGAACGAAGATTTTCACCAGCCTCTTGCAAAAATGGGGTAAGACATGGAAGGTAAATATAAAAAAGTAGCTTTTGTTAATACTCAAAAAACAAGTGTGGCAGCAGAAGATTCAACCTTGCAGTCTCCTAAGAAGAGCTGTGTGTTACCTTCAGCACATCAGCTGTTTAAGACTACAAGGACATGAGAGGATGAGAAAAAATACAGGAAAAGAAAAAATCAACTTTCATCTTTCCTCAGTGAAGTTTCTAGGTCTCTGAGTTTGCAGAGGAGTAATTGTTAATATTTTTTCCTTTCAAGATATTTCGACAGCTTCCCTAGTTGCCGTCGTTAGATGCTGAGCAAATACACACGTCAAAAAAAGTTTTGCATCACCTCGGTTCCGAGAGTTCCGGAACCTGTACAGAAAATTGGAATAGAGATCAACATGAACATCATTTCCGCCCTGTTTATGGCTCATGAAAACCACACATTGCATGTTGTATCACCATACAGTGAGACCTTCAGTGGTGGTGGTCCAGATTGCAGTACACACCGGTACCTCTAATATCCAGTAGCATGTCATCTTGCATTGATGCATGACTGTATTCGTCGTGGCAGACTATCCACAAGTTCATCAAGGCACTGTTGGTCCAGGTTGTCCCACTCCTCAACGACGATTCAGCGTAGATCCCTCAGAGTGGTTGGTGGGTCACATCGTCCATAAACAGCCCATTTCAATCTACCCCAGGCACGTTCGATAGGGTTCATGTCTGGAGAACATGCTGGTCACTCTAGTCGAGCGATGTCGTGATCCTGAGGGAAGTCATTCACAAGATGTGCACGATGGGGGCGTGAATTGTCGTCCGTGAAGACGAATGCCACGCCAATATGGTGCCGATATGGTTGCACTATCGGCCGGAGGATGGCATTCGCGTATTGTACGGCGCCTTCCACGACCACTAGCGGCGTACGTCGGCCTCACATAATGCCACCCCAAAACAGCTGGGAACCTCCAACTTGCTGCACTCGTTGGGCAGTGTGACTAAGACATTCAGCCTGACCGGACTGCCTCCAAACATGCCTCCGACGATTGTCTGGTTGAAGGAATGTGTGACACTCATCGGTGAAGAGGACGTGATGCCAATCCTGAGCGTTCCATTCGGTATGTTGCTGGATCCATCGGTTTTGCGCTGAATGGTGTCGTGGTTGCAAAGACGGATCTCACCATGGACGTCGGGAGTGAAGTTGTGCATCATGCACTTTTGCGCACAGTTTGAGTAGTAAAACGACGTCCTGTGGCTGCACGAACAGCATTATTCAGCATGATGGCGTGGCTGTCAGGGTTCCTCCGAGCCATAATCCGTAGGTAGCGGTCATCCACTGTAGGAGTAAGTAACCCTTGGGCGGCCTGAGCGAGGCGTATCAACGACAGTTCCTGTCGCTCTGTATCTCCTCCATGTCCGAACAACATCGCTTTGGTTCACTTCGAGACGCCTGGACATTTCCCTTGTTGGGAGCCCTTCCTGGCACAAAGTAACAACGTGGACGCCATCGAACTTCGGTATCGACCGTTTTGGCATGGTTGAACTACAGACAACACGAGCCGTGTACCTTCTTCCTGGCGGAATGACTGGAACTGATCGGCTGTCGGATCCACTCCGTGTAATAGGCGCTGCACATGCATGGTTGTTTACATCTTTGGGCGGCTTTAGTGAAATCTCTGAATAGTCGAGGGAATGTGTCTGTGATACAATATCCGCAGTCAATGTCTATCTTCAGGAGTTCTGGGAACAGGAGTGATGCTAAACGTTTTTTGATGTATGTATTTCGTTGCTCACTGCTTCCAGTTTAGTTCAAGTCCAAACAGTAAGCAACGAAATTTGGACTTTACACATGACAAAACAACCAGTGAAGTCGTCGAAATATCGTTGAAGGGAAAAAATGATTGTGACGCCACTATGTGTTCTATTGTTTTGTTACATGTGTGTGCCCTGTCTTTTACGTATGTTAATTGGATTGTAATAGATTAGCATTTTATACCATGAAATATATGCTTACTGTTTCTGGACATCGATTTGTTTATTGCAGGAAGGTTATGTTTAAAGGTTAATAATGCCTTTTTGGCTTGAGTTTATGTATACTTATGAATTTATAACAGTGTGTCTAACGCCAGGCGAGATAAACAAACTGTACCTCACTCTTAGATTATTAAATTTTTACAGTGGTTGTTACCCAGGTAGTAATGTATGAAGTGGTAGAGACGAATACCAATGTTACTGCATGTGGGTTCATGATTCGTACTATTCTAGAACTTTCACACATCAGTGAAAATAAATAATATTAATCGTATACAGATATAAAAATATTAACTTTCTTGCACAATGTACACATTGCATAATGTATACTCACTTAAATGGAACACTCTCCTGCCTATACCTACACATATACACTCTCAGCAGCAATGCAGTACGTGCCGCCACTTTGGTGTTGGAGCCAAACAGGCAGACACCTGAAGGTAGCTGACGTCATTGCACGTACAGTAGCTTACTTACCGTCACTCATGATAATAAAACTGTTGATCTGGGAGCACAGCCGTGGGTAGTGGCTGGTAAATAATAAAAATGTACAGTCAAATGGCAATACTGGTCTCATTCAAAAAATGTACTATGAGTGTGGTCCACAACTATGGAAAAATAAAAAATGAAATGTTTTCGTTGAAAACTCTTTGAAAGCATTTATCTGCACTCTTGATCCGTAGTGCTGAGTCAGTCCCAAACATCTGTGTTAAACATTACAACATTACAGATCATTTATTGTGGTTTGAAATATTTTATAACACATCAGATAATAAAATTTGTGAATATTCTAATGCATCTGAAAAAATCTACACTTTCTTTGACAATGTAAATGTCAGGTACTTTGATAATACTAATAGATTACAGCAATAGCTATTGTAGAGTTTCACGAAGGCAACCTCTCGGTCACTACACGTCCACGACACGGATAAGACTGTGTTACGTGGGGAGACGTCCTAAGTCGCTGGCCACCCGCAGCTGGTGCGCGGCGTTTCGCCGCGCGGTAGCGTCATCAGGGGCGGAGGCTGGCCATCTCCAGGGCGTTGGCTGAGGTGCAGGCGGTGCCGGTGGGTCTGGAATGGGCGCCGCTGCTGCTGCCGCCCCCAGAGCGGACACTATCGTTCGTTACCTGTCAACCAGCCAGCCGTCACCATCCCCCGTCACTGCGCGCCTCTCTCTGAAGGAGCACACCACGGGGGCTTCTTTTATTTACCCGGCATTTACAGGGGAGCGAGTCTTCAGGCTTCATTAATACAATTAAAATACTCTAGTGTACGAAACAAGTACAGAAGTAACTTCCGCACGATGTGTCACTCTGCTAAGTAATGTAATTTGATGAAATTGCACCAGATATACACTACTGGCCATTAAAACTGCAACACCAAGAAGAAATGCAGATGATAAACGGGTATTCATTGGACAAATATATTATACTAGAACTGACATGTGATTACACTTTCACGCAATTTGGGTGAATAGATCCTGAGAAAACAGTACCCAGAACAACCATCTCTGGCCGTCATAACGGCCTTCATACGCCTGGGCATTGAGTCAAACAGAGCTTGGATGGCGTGTACAGGTACAGCTGCCCATGCAGCTTCAACACAATACCACAGTTCATCAATAGTTGTGACTGGCGTATAGTGACGAGCCAGTTGCTCGGCCACCATTGACCAGACGTTTTCAATTGGTGAGAGATCTGGAGAAAGTGCTGGCCAGGGCAGCAGTCGAACATTTTCTGTAACATGCGGTCGCATTATCCTGCTGAAATGTAGGGTTTCGCAGGGATCGAATGAAGGGTAGAGCCACGGGTCGTAACACATCTGAAATGTAACGTCCACTGTTCAAAGTGCCGTCAATGCGAACAAGAGGTGACCGAGACGTGTAACCAATGGCACCCCATACCGTCACGCCGGGTGATACGCCAGTATGGTGATGACGAATACATGCTTCCAATGTGCGTTCACCGCGATGTCGCCAAACACGGATGCGACCATCACGATGCTGTAAACAGAACCTGGATTCATCCGAAAAATTGACGTTTTGCCTTTCGTGCACCCAGGTTCGTCGTTGAGTTCACAATCGCAGGCGCTCCTGTCTGTGATGCAGCATCAAGGGTAACCGCAGCATGGTCTCCGAGCTGATAGTCCATGCTGCTGCAAACGTCGTCGAACAGTTCGTGCAGATGATTGTTGTCTTGCAAACGTCCCAATCTGTTGACTAAGGATCGAGTCGTGGCTGCACGATCCGTTACAGCCATGCGGACAAGATACCTGTCATCTCGACTGCTAGTGATACGAGGACGTTGGGATCCAGCACGGCCTTCCGTATTACCCTTCTGGACCCACCGATTCCATATTCTGCTAACAGTCATTGGATCTCAACCAACGCGAGCAGCAGTGTCGCGATACGATAAACCGTAATCTTGATAGGCTCCAATCCGACCTTTATCAAAGTCGGAAACGTGATGGTACGCATTTCTTTTCCTTACACGAGGCATCACAACAACGTTTCACCAGGCAACGCCGGTCAACTGCTGTTTGTGCATGAGAAATCGGTTGGAAACTTTCTTCATGTCAGCAGTTTGTAGGTGCCGCGACCGGCGCCAACCTTGTGTGAATGCTCTGAAAAGCTAATCATTTGCATATCACAGCATCTTCTTGCTGTCGGTTAAATTTCGCGCCTGTAGCATGTCATCTTCGTGGTGTAGCAATTTTAATGGCCAGTAGTGTAGAAAGAACTGCTGCAGTATAGTACAGCGGGTAACTTAAAGAAGTACAGAGTGGGACTAACAGAAATGACACTTTTAATCAAGTACAATAATTCCACTGCAGCTATCATGCAAAATCACCAAGGCTGGGTACGTTTTACAGAAGCTCGAAATGTAGTGCGGACGTCAAAGCGAGATGCTTTTAATAGTTTCCACAATGAAACATTATCTCAAAATTCTGGTCGTATGTAAAGTGCACCAGTGGCAAAAAACAGTCAATACCGTCACTGCGCGATAGCGATGGAAATGGTACTGATGATGGCGCCACTAAGGCGGAGTTACGAAATACAGTTTTGTGGTGTCACCGCCAGACACCACACTTGCTAGGTGGTAGCTTTAAATCGGCCGCGGTCCATTAGTACCTGTCGGACCCGCATGTCGCCACTGTGTGATCGCAGACCGAGCGCCACCAGAAGGCAGGTCTCGAGATACGGACTAGCACTGTTGTTGTTGTTGTTTTGTTGGGGGAAGGAGACCAGACAGCGAGGTCATCGGTCTCATCAGATTAGGGAAGAATGGGGAAGGAAGTCGGCCGTGCCCTTTGAAAGGAACCATCCTGGCATTTGTCTGGAGCGATTTAGGGAAATCACGGAAAACCTAAATCAGGATGGCCGGACGCGGGATTGAACCGTCGTCCTCCCGAATGCGAGTCCAGTGTCTAACCACGGACTAGCACTCGCCCCAGTTGTACGGACGACGTAGCTAGCGACTACACTGACGAAGCCTCGCTCCTTTGCCGAGCAGATAGTTAGAATAGCCTTCAGCTAAGTCAATGGCTACGACCTAGCAAGGCGCCATTAGTAACATTGCATGTATCTAAAGAGTCTCACTTGTATCGCCACAATCTCTAGATGTACCAAAAGGATGGATTAAAGTTAAGTATTCCAGAAGCTACGTACTTTTCTTTATAGCATTCATTACGTATCCTGTTTCAGACCTCACGCCATCCGGCTTTATCTTAGCGCGTGCCTTTCGGCTTCCTCTCATTTTATCTAGGCTGTCTTGTCTAGACACAACAATTTTTGGCGACGAGTCAACGGAAAAGGTCTTGTTCTTTCTAATTGCTTACATTTACTTGTGTCATGGCTTCGCCAGATGTACTGTCCGAATTTTATCGCTTGCAGAATCAGCAGACGCAGGCGTTATAGGATGCCCTTGGACAGCTCGTCCAGGGTCAACGTGCACTGCAAAACGATGCGGCCGCCGCCGCTTCACCGCTACCGCAGCCACAACATGCAGTTGCACCACCATTCCATAATTTTCAAGCAGACGTGGAAACATGGACGGAGTGGTCACGCCAGCTTGGATTTCATCTCGCCGCCTACAGAATGCAAGGTAACGAGCGGCAGCCTCATTTATTGGCATGTGTAGGGGTGCAAACGTACCGTGTGATAGTGAAATTATTTCCCCGACGTGACGTAGCAACTCTGTCCTACGAAGAAATTTTGTCTGCTTTAGATACCTATTTCAAAGAAACGGTCAATGTCGTTGCAAAAAGGTATACTTTCTTTCGTACAAAACGTACGGCCGGTCAAACTAATAGGGAGTGGGTTGCAACATTGCAAGGCCTTACAAGGGATTGTGCTTTTGAGTGTGAATGTGGACTCCCTTATTCAGATACAATGGTACGTGATGCACTAGCACAGAACGTTTCTGATGTTCGTATACGGGAGCAAATTTTGAAACTAGTTAATCCCTCCCTTCAGCAAGTGATAAACATATTGGATAGGCAAGACACGCTTGACTTTGCTCAGGAATCATTTGAAACTTCGCCAGTCGTGTGTAACATTAACCGGCCCGCCGGGTGCACTGCGCGGCCCGGTGAACTGCCCTCGCACACGTCCGCGCAGCTGCCGCCACGCTCTAAACCCGGTGTGCCGCGCCAGCATACAAATGCAGTGAAATCATGCCCGCGGTGTGCTGCTAGACATTCGCGTGACAATTGCCCGTCACGCCAAGCTATTTCCTTTTTCTGTCATAAGAAAGGACATGTTCAAAGTGTTTGCCAGAAAAAGCTCAGATCAGCCAATCACAACCATTCCAGGCCGTTTGCTTCGCGCCGGAATCGAACCAAGGACACTCAGGCTCGTGGACCTTCACCCATGGACATTCATGTAGTTAATTCCACTTCATCCAGTGCCACTGTCTCTATCAGTGACTGTGTTCGTCCCACACAAAGTGTGCGTCGACGTCGCAAGAAATCGCGTCAAGTCGCAAGTGCTTCTGTACCAGTGTCTGTTCAAATTGCACGAGACAGTCGCTCTTGTCGTCAGCAGGACAATAAACTTTTTGTAGATTTGGACTTTCATGGCAACGTGATACCATTCCAGCTCGATACCGGAGCTGCAGTTTCATTGATCAATCACGACACGTACAAACAACTGGGCAAACCTCCGTTGCGTGCCGCACATGTTCAGTTAAATAGTTATTCAGGTCAGAATATCCCTGTGTTAGGACAGTGCACCCTTCTTGCAACATATAAGGGACAAATAAAACTTCTATCATTTTACGTTCTTCGTTCTTCTACTGCAGTGAACTTGTTTGGTTTAGATTTATTTCAGTTGTTTAACATGTCTATAGAAAATCAGGTCCTATCAGTGAATCAGACTGTGCCTTCAGACAGTGTTTCTCGTCTGTGTGATGAATTTGCAGACATTTCTGCACTGAGCTTAGGTTGCGCTCAGAACTATGAAGCACATTTGGAACTGAAAGTCAACGTGCAACCGAAATTTTTCAGAGCGCGCAATGTTCCTCACGCATTGCGTGATGAGGTCGCAAGAACATTACACAATTTAGAATCACAAGGTGTAATTGAACGTGTGCAAGCTTCTCTCTGGGCCTCACCCTTAGTAATTTTGCCAAAACCTTCCGGAAAATTGAGACTTTGTGTGGACTTCAAGGCCACTGTGAATCCACAACTAGTGACTGCAACTTTTCCTTTACCCCGCCCGGAAGATCTTTTTGATAAACTGTGCCCGGGTAAATACTTTTCGAAGTTGGACCTAGCAGATGCGTACTTGCAAATACCAGTGGACGAGGAATCCCAGCGCGTCTTGGTGGTTAACACGCATCTTGGTTTGTACCGATTCAAAAGACTGCCATTTGGGTGTGCATCCGCCCCTGCATTGTTTCAGCAATATTTACAAACTGTTTGTGCGTCGGTCCCTACTGCTGCGCACTATCTGGACGATATTGTGATCTCCGGAAAGACAGCTGACGAGCATTTAGCACACCTACGAACATTATTTCAGGTATTGCGACAAAATGGTTTTCGCTTGCGGAAGGACAAATGTGTGTTTTTTGCTCGTGACTTACCATACCTGGGACATGTAATCAATGCCCAAGGCATACATCCGAGTCCAGAGCACCTCCGTGCCATACAAGACTTGCCTTCGCCGCAGAATGTGAAGCAGCTACAGAGTGTGTTGGGTAAAATTAACTATTATCATCGCTTTCTGCGCAATGCCTCTTCCATTTCAGCTCCGCTTCATAGCTTACGACGTAAGGGTGTTCCGTTCGTCTGGACGACGGAATGCGAACGCGCCTTTCGCCAGTTGAAATCGGCGTTGCTTTCTAATACTTGCCTTACGCCATTCGATCCCCAGAAACCCCTTTTGTTGATGGTAGATGCATCGGATTTCGGGATCGGTGCTGTGCTTGCGCACAAAGATGGGTCGCATGATCGCCCTATTGCCTTTGCATCCAAATTGCTCTCGTCTGCGCAAAGAAATTATTCACAGATAGAGAAAGAAGCTTTGGCTCTCGTGTTTGGTGTTACTAAGTTCCATGATTTCTTGTATAGTCGTCACTTTACCATCATCACAGACCACAAACCTTTGACGTCGCTTTTTCATCCGAACAAGCCTGTACCTCCGCGTACAGCGCAGAAATTCATTCACTGGTCTATTTTCCTCTCGCAGTACCGCTACGATATCTTGTATCGGTCCACTGCTAAGCACGGAAACGCCGATGTGTTGTCCCGTTTGCCTGTTGCTGAGGATAAAGCATTCGATTCTTCCGAACTTGCTTGCATGTTCATTGATTCGGAAACCGATGAAGTGGTCGAATCGTTTCCGATTGATTTTCGTCGTGTAGCTACAGCCACAGCTGCTGACCCTGTCCTTGCTACCGTTTTGCGTTTTGTTCCTACGCAATGGCCTTTGTCAAAGTCTCGGATCGAGGATCCGTTGGTTCGCCGATTCTTTGCTCACAAGGAGAGACTTTTTGTTCGACGTGGTGTTTTGTTGTTGCGTTCTGATAATGATCAGTCCCGAGTCGTGGTCCCACGTTCGTTACAGTCCTCTGTTTTCCCGCTTCTTCACCAAGGACTTCGGGGTATAGTGCGAACGAAGCAACTTGCTCGTCAGCACTGTACTTGGTTCGGAATCGATGCTGCGATTACGAATATGGCGTGTGCCGAACAACAATCCGCACCGCCGCGGAAAGTCTTTGCATGGCCAAAAGCCACTTCCCCTTGGCAACGCTTGCACATCGATTTTGCTGGTCCGTTCTGGAATGCTCGATGTTTGGTTCTGGTAGATGCCTTCAGTAATTTTCCTTTTGTTGTCCGGATGTCTTCCACGACGTCAACGGCCACCATCCAAGCGTTGGCTGCTATCTTTTGCATTGAAGGTCTTCCGCAGACTATTGTTTCCGACAATGGCCCACAATTCATGTCTGCAGAATTTCAGTCATTCTGCCAGGCCAATGGTATTCAACATCTGACATCCGCGCCGTTTTCGCCTCAGTCAAACGGTGCCGCCGAACGATTGGTCCGGACTTTCTAGTCACACATGTTGAAGTTGAAAGAGTCGCATTCTCGGGAGGACGCGTTGTTGCTCTTTTTGTCATCGTATCGCTCTCAGCCCCGAGATGGTCGCTCGCCGGCTGAGTTGCTCCACGGTCGTCCTCAACGAACCTTGATGTCTTTGCTGCACCCGCCGCATCAGGTTCCTGCGCAGCGGCAGACTTCTGCTTTTGCTCCAGGCGACGTTGTATTCTATCGCAACTATCGAGGTTCACGGCGTTGGCTCGCAGGGCGCATTCTTCGCTGCCTCGGCCGCGCGATGTATTTGGTTTTGGGGGCCTCTGGTGAGGTGCGTCGGCATCTCCATCAGCTGCGCCTCTGTCGTCGCACGGGTTCTGCCGCTCCCCGTCTCCTTTCAGCGACGGTGCTGTCCGGTCAGCGCCCTGGGGACCCATCTACTGGCTCGCCTCATTCCCAGATGTTACCGACGATGCCTTCTATTTTGCCCCATGGCGACGCGCCGCTGCCGCCTCCGCCGCCGCCGCCGCCGCCGCCGCCTGTCCTCCAGCCGGCGCCGCCCGCAGTGGACTCTTCGCTGCAGCCGCCTAGCGCCTCCCTGGGTCACGCGCCGCCGATCGCTTCCCGTGACCAGCCGTCCTCCGCCATGGAACTCTTGCCCGCTCCGGACCACATGACGTCGTCGCGCGTCGGATACCCCGACGCAATGGAGGTCGACCCTTCGGCCCCTCCTGTCTCTTTACGGGCGCATACGCCGCATATTGACGTGCACCCTGGACTAGGTTTTCAGGCGTTTCCTAGCTCCCCTCGGACCGAATGGCCGGGTGCGGGTGGCACAGCCTCGCCTGTTGTTAGGCCCCCCACATCATCGCATACGTCAACATGGGGTCCTCCCCACGGCGGGCGGAAGCATTATAACACGACCGTTCGCCGATTTCCGGGGGGGGAATGTGGTGTCACCGCCAGACACCACACTTGCTAGGTGGTAGCTTTAAATCGGCCGCGGTCCATTAGTACATGTCGGACCCGCGTGTCGCCACTGTGTGATCGCAGACCGAGCGCCACCACAAGGCAGGTCTCGAGATACGGACTAGCACTCGCCCCAGTTGTACGGACAACATTGCTAGCGACTACACTGACGAAGCCTCGCTCCTTTGCCGAGCAGATAGTTAGAATAGCCTTCAGCTAAGTCAATGGCTACGACCTAGCAAGGCGCCATTAGTAACATTGCATGTATCTAAAGAGTCTCACTTGTATCGCCACAATCTCCAGATGTACCAAAAGAATGGATTAAAGTTAAGTATTCCAGAAGCTACGTACTTTTCTTTATAGCATTCATCACGTATCCTGTTTCAGACCTCACGCCATCCGGCTTTATCTTAGCGCGTGCCTTTCGGCTTCCTCTCATTGTGTCTAGGCTGTCTTGTCTAGACACAACAAGTTTTCCGTAATTCCTTCATTAAAGAAGATGAATTAAATATTCCAGAATTCGAAACCAGAACAGCTGTTAGCACGAGTGACTTAAAAGTAGATATCTTAGGTGCTGCGAAACAACTCAAATCACTTAAGAAAAGCAAATCCTCCGGTCCAGATGGTATACCAACCAGGTTCCTTTCAGAGTATGCAGACACAATAGCGCATTTCTTAGCAACCATATACAACCACTCACTTGGCGAAAGGTCTGTTCCTAAAGACGGAAAGTAGCACAGGTCACACCAATATTCAAGAAAGGAAATAGAAGTAGCCCATCGAATTACAGAGCCACGTCACTGACCTCAATTTGCAGTAGGATTTTGGAACATATACTGTACTCGAACATTGTGAATCACTTTGAAGAAAATGAGTTATTGACGCATGACCAACATGGATTCAGAAAATATCGTTCTTGTGGAACACAGCTAGTTCTTTATTCCCATGAAGTAATGAGTGTTGTCGACAAGGGACCTCAGATCGATTCCATATTCCTAGATTTCCAGAAGGTTTTTGATACCGTTCCTCACAAGCGACTATTAATCAAATTGCGTGCATATGGAGTATCGTCTCAGTCGTGTGACTGGATTCATGATTTTCTCTCAGAGAGGTAACAGTTCATAGTGATAGACGGTAAATCGTCGAGTAGAACAGAAGTGATATCTGGCGTTTCGCAAGGTAGTGTCATAGGCCCTCTGCTGTTACTGATTCATATAAATGATCTAGGTGACAATCTGAGCAATCCCCTTAGATGTTTGCTGATGACGCTGTAATTTACCGTCTAGTAAAATCATCAGACGATCAATTCCAATTACAAAATGATCTACAGAGAATTTCTGTACGGTGGGAAAAGTGGCAATTGGCACTAAACATAGAAAAGTGCGAGGTCATCCACATGGGTACTAAAAGAAATCCGATAAATTTCGGGTATACGATAAATCGCACAAATCTAAGGGCTGTCAATTCAACTAAATACCTAGGAACTACAATTACGAGCAACTTAAATTGGAAAGACCACATAGATAATATTGTGGGGAAGGCGAAACAAAGACTGCGCTTTGTTGGCGGAACACTTAGAAGATGCGACAAACCCACTAAAGAGACAGCCTACATTACACTTGTCCGTCCTCCGCTGGAATATTGCTGTGCAGTATGGGATCCTTACCAGGTAGGATTGACGGAGGACATCGAAAAAGTGCAAAGAAGGGCAGTCCGTTTCGTGTTATCGCGCAATAGGGGTGAGAGTGTCACGGATATGATATGCGAGTTGGGGTGGCAGTCACTGATACAAAGACGGTTTTCTTTGCGGCGAGATCTATTTACGAAATTTTAATCACCAACTTTCTCTTCCGAATGCAAAAATATTTTGTTGACACCCACCTACGTAGGGAGAAATGATCATCATAATAAAATAAGAGAAATCAGAGCTCGAACGGAAAGATTTAGGTGTTCCTTTTTGCCATGCGCCATTCGAGAGTGGAATGGTAGAGAGGTAGTATGAAAATGGTTCGATGAACCCTCTGCCAGGTACTTAACTGTGAATTGCAGAGTAACCATGTAGATGGTGGCCAAGCGGTTCTAGACGCTACAGTCTGGAACCGCGCAACCACTACAGTCGCAGGTTCGAATCCTGCCTCGGCCATGGATGTGTTTGATGTCCTTAGGTTAGTTAGGTTTAAGTAGTTCTAAGTTCTAGGGGACTGATGACCTCAGAAGTTAAGTCCCATAGTGCTCAGAGCCATTTGAACCATTAACCATGTAGACGTAGATCACGATTTGTGATAGTCCTCTGACAGTACAAAAGGGGAGACATAGTTCTTAATAGGGTGTAACACTAATGTGGATGGCAATACATGCTTTGCAATGTGCTCCCATGCTGGCTACAGGATCAGTAAGTATTTCTTGTGGTAGGGCATTCCATTTCTCCACCAGCCCAATTGACATATTCTAGAAGGTTGTTGGTGCATGTGGATGTACTGCGATACATCTCCCAACCGCATCGCCCCTCTATCCAAGAGCTCCTCAACCTGCACTGTTCAAAGCGGTTGCGCCTTGTCATCCATAAAAAGAATGTCAGGGCCGAATGCACCTCGTACCCTCATATGGAGAGAATTGGGAAGACACAATACACATGTACAGTGTGGAACAAGATCGTTTTGATGGTCCAGGTTTTATGGTGTGGGGAGGTATAATGTTGCAAGGGAATACCCACACCGGTCAACGTTTTTGTGACACCGTATTCCTCTTCCACGTGTGCGGCTTTTCAGACGTGCTTGCGGCCCTGAATCCATTTTTATGGACGATAAGGCGCGACCACATCGAACTGCGCAGGAGGAGGAAGAACTCTCAGAACGAGAGAATATTCGGCAAACGGACTGGCCTGCTCGGTCCCCCAGCTTACATCTCTTCGAGCATGTGTGGGACCCGCTGGGGAGACACGCTACAGCTCCTCTACGTGCACTAACAAACCTACAGCAGCTGTCAACACCGCTGGTGGAGGAATAGCGTCCTACCAGGAGGGTAATACGGAACGCCGTGCTGGATCCCAACAGCCTCGTATCACTAGCAGTTGAGATGACAGGCATCTTATCCGCATGGCTGTAACGGATCCCTGAGTCAACAGATGGGGACGTTCGCAAGACAACAACCATCTGCACGAACAGTTCGACGATGTTTGCAGCAGCATGTACTATCAGCTCGGAGACCATGGCTGTGGTTACCCTTGACGCTGCATCACAGACTGGAGCGTCTGCGATGGTGTACTCAACGACGAACCTGGGTGCACGAATGGCAAAACGTCATTTTTTCGGATGAATCCAGGTTCTGTTTACAGCATCGTGATGGTCGCATCCGTGTTTGGCGACATCGCGGTGAACTCACATTGGAAGCGTGTATTTGGCATCGCCATACTGCCATATCACCCGGCGTGATGGCATGGGCTGCCATTGGTTACACGTCTCGGTTACCTCTTGTTCGCATTGACGGCACTTTGAACAGTGGACGTTACATCTAGATCTATATCTACATCTACATCTACATGATTATTCTGCAATTCACATTTAAGTTCTTGGGAGAGGGTTCATCGAACCACAATCATACTATCTCTCTACCATTCCACTCCCGAAAAGCGCGGGAAAAACAAACGCCTAAACCTTCCTGTTCGAGCTCTGATTTCTCTTATTTTATTTTGATGATCATTCCTACCTATCTAGGTTGGGCTCAACAAAATATTTTCGCATTCGGAAGAGAAAGTTGGTGACTGAAATTTCGTAAGTAGATCTCGCTGCGACGAAAAACGTCTTTGCTTTAATGACTTCCATCCCAACTCGCGTATCATATCTGCCACACTATCTCCCCTATTACGTGATAATACAAGACGAGCTGCCCTTTTTTGCACCATTTCGATGTCCTCCGTCAATCCCACCTTATAAGGATCCCACACCGCGCAGCAATATTCTAACAGAGGACGAACGAGTGTAGTGTAAGCTGTCTCTTTAGTGGGCTTGTTGCATCTTCTAAGTGTCCTGCCAATGAAACGCAACCTTTGGCTCGCCTTCCCCACAATGTTATCTATGTGGTCTTTCCAACTGAAGTTGTTCGTAATTTTAACACCCACTTACTTAGTTGAATTGACAGCCTTGAGTATTGTACTATTTATCGAGTAATCGAATTCCAACGGATTTCTTTTGGAACTCATGTGGATCACCTCACACTTTTCGTTATTTAGCGTCAACTGCCACCTGCCACACCATACTGCAATCTTTTCTAAATCGCTTTGCAACTGATACTGGTCTTCGGATGACCTTACTAGACGGTAAATTACAGCATCATCTGCGAACAACCTAAGAGAACTGCTCAGATTGTCACCCAGGTCATTTATATAGATCAGGAACATCAGAGGTCTCAGGACGCTTCCCTGGGGAACACCTGATATCACTTCAGTTTTACTCAATGATTTTCTGTCTATTACTACGAACTGCGACCTTCCTGACAGGAAATCACGAATCCAGTCGCACAACTGAGACGATACCCCATAGGCCCGCAGCTTGATTAGAAGTCGCTTGTGAGGAACGGTATCAAAAGCCTTCCGGAAATCTAGAAATACGGAATCAACTTGAGATCCCCAGTCGACAGAGGCCATTACTTCGTGCGAATAAAGAGCTAGCTGCGTTGCACAAGAACGATGTTTTCTGAAACCATGCTGATTACTTATCAATAGATCGTTCCCTTCGAGGTGATTTATAATGTTTGAATACAGTCTATGCTCCAAAACCCTACTGCAAACTGACGTCAATGATATAGGTCTGTAGTTCGATGGATTACTCCTACTACCCTTCTTAAACACTGCAGCGACCTGCGCAATTTTCCAATCTGTAGGTACAGATCTATCGGTGAGCGAGCGGTTGTATATGATTGCTAAGTAGGGAGCTATTGCATCAGCGTAATCTGAAATGAACCTAATCGGTATACAATCTGGACCTGAAGACTTGCCCGTATCAAGCGATTTGAGTTGCTTCGCAACCCCTACGGTATCTACTTCTAAGAAATTCATGCTAGCAGCTGTTCGTGTTTCAAATTCTGGAATATTCCATTCGTCTTCCCTGGTGAAGGAATTTCGGAAAACTGCGTTCAATGACTCCGCTTTAGCGGCACAGTCGTCGGTAAAAGTACCATCGGCACTGCGCAGCGAAGGTATTGACTGCGTCTTGCCGCTTGTGTACTTTACATACGACCAGAATTTCTTCCGATTTTCTACCAAATTTCGAGACAATGTTTCGTTGTGGAACCTATTAAAGGCATCTCGCATTGAAGTCCGTGCCAAATTTCGCGCGTCTGTAAATTTTAGCCAATCTTCGTTCTTCTGAACTTCGCATGCTTTTTCCGTTGCCTCTGCAACAGCGTTCGGACCTGTTTTGTGTACCATGAGGGATCAGTTCCATCTCTTACCAGTTTATGAGGTATGAATCTCTCAATTGCTGTTGCTACTATATCTTTGAATTTGAGCCACATCTCGTCTACATTTGCGTAGTCAGTTCGGAAGGGCCGGCCGGAGTGGCCGAGCGGTTAAAGGCGCTACAGTCTGGAACCGCACGACCGCTGCGGTCGCAGGTTCAAATCCTGCCTCGGGCATGGATGTGTGTGATGTCCTTAGGATAGTTAGATTTAAGTAGTTCTAAGTTCTAGGGGACTTATGACCACAGCAGTTGAGTCCCATAGTGCTCAGAGCCATTTGAACCATTTTTGAAGTTCGGAAGGAATGGAGATTGTCTCTTAGGAAGGCTTCTAGTGACACTTTATCCGCTTTTTTAAATAAAATTATTTTGCGTTTGTTTCTGGTGGATTTGGAAGAAACTGTATTGAGCTTAGCTACAACGACCTTGTGATCACTAATCCCTGTATCAGTCATGATGCTCTCTATTAGCTCTGGATTGTTTGTGGCTAAGAGGTCAAGTGTGTTTTCGCAACCATTTACAATTCGCGTTGGTTCGTGGACTAACTGCTCGAAATAATTTTCGGAGAAAGCACTTAGGACAATCTCGGAAGATGTTTTCTGCCTACCACTGGTTCTGAACAAGTATTTTTGCCAACATATCGAGGGAAGGTTGAAGTCCCCACTAACTATAACCGTATGAGTGGGGTATTTATTTGTTATGAGACTCAAATTTTCTCTGAACTGTTCAGCAACTATATCATCGGAGTCTGGGGGTCGGTAGAAGGAGCCAATTATTAACTTAGTTCGGCTGTTAAGTACAACCTCCACCCATACCAATTCGCACAGAGTATCTACTTCGACTTCACAACAAGATAAACCACTACTGACAGACACAAACACTCCACCACCAATTCTGCCTAATCTATCTTTCCTGAACATCGCCTGAGACTTCGTAAAAATTTCTGCAAAACTTATTTCAGGTTTTAGCCAGCTTTCTGTACCTATAACGATTTCAGCTTCTGTGCTTTCTATTAGCGCTTGAAGCTCAGGGACTTTCCCAGCACAACTACAACAATTTACAACAACAATTCCGACTGTTCCTTGATCCAAGCACGTCCTGTATTTGCCATGCACCCTTTGAGATTGCAGCCCACTCCGTACTTTCCCGAGGCCTTCTAACCTAAAAAAACCGCCCAGTCCACGCCACACAGCCTCCACTACCCGTGTAGCCGCCAGCTGAGTGTAGTGAACTCCTGACCTATTCAGCGGAACCTGAAACCCCACCACCCTATGGCGCAAGTCAAGGAATCTGCAGCCAACACGGTCGCAAGACTGTCTGAGCCTCTGATTCAGACCCTCCACCCGGCTCTGCACCAAAGGTCCGCAGTCAGTTCTGTCAACGATGCTGCAGATGGTGAGCTCTGCCTTCATCTCGTAAGCAAGACCGGCAGCCTTCACCAGATCAGATAGCCGCTGGAATCCAGAGAGAATTTCCTCAGATCCAAAGCGACACACGTCATTAGTGCTGACATATGCCACCACCTGCAACTGGTCGCACCCTGTGCTCTTCATGGCATCCGGAAGGACCCTTTCCACATCAGGAATGACTGCACCCGGAATGCACACGGAGTGCACACGGGATTTCGTCCCCTCCTTAGCCGCCATATCCCTACGGAGCCCCATTACGCTCCTAACATTGGAGCTCCCAACTACCAATAAGCCCACCCTCTGCGATTGCCCGGACCTTGAAGGCTGAGAATCATCCTCTGAAACAGGGCAGGCAGCTGCATCTGGCTCAGCCAGAGACAGTACCTGAAACCCGTTTGTCAGACACACTGGGGAGGCTTTCTGATCAGCCTCCGAGGACGTCTTTCGCTGCCTGCCACGCCTTGGAACGGCCTCCCAATCAACCACAGGCGAGGGCTCAGCCCCACTGCGGGCAGCAATCGGAGCAACTACAGCGTCAGACCGATCTGGGAACAGATGGGACGAGGTTGACATCCCCGCGATACCCAAGTCTGGCTCCCCACAGTGATGCCCATTGGCAACAGCCTCAAGCTGCGCAACCGAAGTCAGCGCTGCCTGCAGCTGTGAGCGAAAGGATGCCAACTCAGCCCTCATCTGAACACAGCAATCACAGTCCCTGTCCATTCTAATCGCTGTTGAACAACAGTTACTGAAACCGAGCCCGAGCCTAGATAACGCAAAGAATGTATGAACTAACCTGTATAAATGCCTAACGACTGCGCTACAATCTGCCTGAATTTACGATTACAGATGTGTAACGACCTGTGGCTCTACCCTTCATTCGACTGCTTCCCTTGCCAGCACATTCTCCAGATCTTTCACCAATAGAAAACGTCTGGTCAATGGTGCCAAGCAACTGGCTCGTCACAGTACACCAGTCACTATTCTTGATGAGCTGTGGTATCGTGTTGAAGCTGCATGGGCAGCTGTACCTGTACACACCATACATGCCCTGTTTCACTCAATGCCCAGGCGTATCAAGGCCGTTATTACGGCCAGAGGTGGTTGTTCTGGGTACTGATTTCTCAGGGCCTATGGACCCAAATTGTGTGAAAATGTAATCGCATGTCAATTCTAGTATAATATATTTGTCCAATGAATACTCGTTTGTTGTTGCTGTGGTCTTCAGTCCTGGGACTGGTTTGATGCAGCTCTCCATGCTACTCTATCCTCTGCAAGCTTCTTCATCTCCCAGTACCTACTGCAACCTACATCCTTCTGAATCTGCTTAGTGTATTCATCTCTTGGTCTCCCCCTATGATTTTTACCCTCCACGCTGCCCTCCAATACTAAATTGGTGATCCCTTGATGCCTCAGAACATGTCCTACCAACCGATCCCTTCTTCTGGTCAAGTTGTGCCACAAACTTCTCTTCTCCCCAATCCTATTCAATACTTCATCATTAGTTATGTGATCTACCCATCTAATCTTCAGCATTCTTCTGTAGCACCACATTTCAAAAGCTTCTATTCTCTTCTTGTCCAAACTATTTACCGTCCATGTTTCACTTCCATACATGGCTACACTCCATACAAATACTTTCAGAAATAACTTCCTGACACTTAAATCTATACTCGATGTTAACAAATTTCTCTTCTTCAGAAACGCTTTCCTTGCCATTGCCAGTCTACATTTTATATCCTCTCTACTTCGTCCATCATCAGTTATTTTGGTCCCCAAATAGCAAAACTCCTTTACTACTTTAAGTGTTTCATTTCCTAATCTAATACCCTCAGCATCACCCGACTTAACTCGACTACATTCCATTATCCTCGTTTTGCTTTTGTTGATGTTCATCTTATATCCTTCTTTCAAGACACCATCCATTCCGTTCAACTGCTCTTCCAAGTCCTTTGCTGTCTCTGACAGAATTACAATGTCATCGGCGAACCTCAAAGTTTTTATTTCTTCTCCATGGATTTTAATACCTACTCCAAATTTTTCTTTTGTTTCCTTTACTGCTTGCTCAATATAGAGATTGAATAGCATGGGGGAGAGGCTACAACCCTGTCT
This sequence comes from Schistocerca serialis cubense, assembly GCF_023864345.2. NCBI lineage: Eukaryota > Metazoa > Arthropoda > Insecta > Orthoptera > Acrididae > Schistocerca > Schistocerca serialis. The sequence goes on from NC_064646.1 coordinate 140,789,091, forward strand.
TACTCCCTTCCCAACCACTGCTTCCCTTTCATGTCCCTCAACTCTTATAACTGCCATCTGGTTTCTGTACAAATTGTAAGTAGCCTTTCGCTCCCTGTATTTTACCCCTGCCACCTTTAGAATTTGAAAGAGAGTATTCCTGTCAACATTGACAAAAGCTTTCTCTAAGTCTACAAATGCTAGAAACGTAGGTTTGCCTTTCCTTAATCTTTCTTCTAAGATAAGTCGTAAGGTCAGTATTGCCTCACGTGTTCCAGTATTTCTACGGAATCCAAACTGATCTTCCCCGAGGTCGGCTTCTACTAGTTTTTCCATTCGTCTGTAAAGAATTCGTGTTAGTACTTTGCAGCTGTGGCTTATTAAACTGATGGTTCGGTAATTTTCACATCTGTCAACATCTGCTTTCTTTGGGATTGGAATTATTATATTCTTCTTGAAGTCTGAGGGTATTTCGCCTGTTTCGTACATCTTGCTCACCAGATGGTGGAGTTTTGTCAGGACTGGCTCTCCCAAGGCCGTCAGTAGTTCCAATGGAATTTTGTCTACTCTGGGGGCCTTGTTTCGACTCCGGTCCTTCAGTGCTCTGTCAAACTCTTCACTCAGTATCGTACCTCCCATTTCATCTTCATCTACATCCTCTTCCATTTCCATAATATTGTCCTCAAGTGCATCGCCCTTGTATAGACCCTCTATATACTCCTTACACCTTTCTGCTTTCCCTTCTTTGCTTAGAACTGGGTTTCCATCTGAGCTCTTGATGTTCATACATGTGGTTCTCTTATCTCCAAAGGTCTCTTTAATTTTCCTGTAGGCAGTATCTATCGTACCTCTAGTGAGATAAGCCTCTACATCCTTACATTTGTCCTCTAGCCATCCCTGCTTAGCCATTTTGCACTTCCTGTCGATCTCATTTTTGAGACGTTTGTATTCCTTTTTGCCTGCTTCATTTACTGCATTTTTATATTTTCTCCTTTCATCAATTAAATTCAATATTTCTTCTGTTACCCAAGGATTTCTACTAACCCTCTTCTTTTTACCTACTTGATCGTCTGCTGCCTTCACTACTTCATCCCTCAGAGCTACCCATTCTTCTTCTACTGTATTTCTTTCCCCCATTCCTTTCAATTGTTCCCTTATGCTCTCCCTGAAACTTTGTACAACCTCTGGTTCTTTCAGTTTATCCAGGTCCCATCTCCTTAAATTCCCACCTTTTTGCAGTTTCTTCAGTTTTAGTCTACAGGTCATAACCAACAGATTGTGGTCAGAGTCCACATCTGCCCCTGGAAATGTTTTACAATTTAAAATCTGGTTCCTAAATCTCTGTCTTACCATTATATAATCTATCTGATACCTTTTAGTATCTCCAGGGTTCTTCCATGTATACAACCTTCTATCATGATTCTTAAACAAAGTGTTAGCTATGATTAAGTTGTGCTCTGTGCAAAATTCTATCAGGCGGCTTCCTCTTTCATTTCTTAGCCCCAATCCATATTCACCTACTACGTTTCGTTCTCTCCCTTTTCCTACACTCGAATTCCAGTCACCCATGACTATTAAATTTTCGTCTCCCTTCACTATCTGAATAATTTCTTTTATTTCGTCATACATTTCTTCAATTTCTTCGTCATCTGAAGAGCTAGTTGGCATATAAACTTGTACTACTGTAGTAGGTGTGGGCTTCGTATTATGATGTATCATGCAGCGTAACTTGCTGTGACAGTGCGAGAGAGAGAGACAAAGATATTGTTTATTACTCTGTGGCGGACAGCGCTCACATAATTATTCTTAGGATATAGTTTTTGTTTTGTTCTGGTTAAGAGTAATTTTAGTAGTGGAGAGCCATTCTTGTGATGTAAAAAAATCGACGCCATTGCGAGTTTTTGATTCACATTGTAAAATATAAGTGCATATGGAAGGAAATCAGTTAATAGAACAATAAAATATTGTTCATTTCAAGAAGGTACGTCTTATTATACACCCAGCGATGTACTGCTATTGTGATTTACTAATAAACACCAGTTGAGAACAGTTCCGACGGGAGCGTTCAGTTGTAGTGAAATAGTTCGATGTTTTCTTCGGAAAAGAAGTCACTTCATGGATCATTCAAATCCACAATAGTAACTGGACATTTCTCAGAACTGAAAGCAATCTGATTGCTATGCAACAGACCCCCGAAGAATATTTCTCCGTATTTTGGTTACCACTTTCAGCTCAACATGGTACCTGCAGCATCTGGAGCCGATTTCTACAACAGCGGAAGCGTGTAATCGCCATCAGTTTCACACATCGCCCTGTGTACGCTGTATGTATTGACCCACAACAGTGAACATACAGTTACTCACACAAATAGGAAGACAATACTAGGTGGTGTGGGGAAACATTTCAGTATAATGGCCCTATAGAGATAAACAGTAAGTAGCCTAGTAAGAAAAGGAGTCGTTATAAATGTCTACCGTTAGACAGGACACGATCCTGATACAACACTCATAGTGAACCTGCAATATAAATATGTTAGTAATTTAGTAAGTAATGTTTCATTGTGTGTATATATGTCTAGTCTTATAGAGTAACTACATTATGGTCTTTTGTATGTTTCATGCTAACTGAACGTGCGGGAGTATCTTGTGAAGAGAACGAGTACGCCGTCCCAGCAGCCGAGCAGAAACTTCAAAAAGGCCAGAACATTTGAATTACTAGCTTTCTTGAGCATTTATGCATTGTAGTGGCCCCTCATGTAGAAATTTTCTAAGTATAAATAGAGTTGCTATATTAATTTTACTAGAATTCCAGTATTTCAGTAGATATAGTAAGACAACATTTTATGTGTTATCTATGCACTGTTTTTGTGTCACATTGTAAAGTGTACATTAACAGCATTAGGACATTAACGTTTTTGCGTGTGTAAAAGTTTAATAGTCACTTTTGTAGGACTTACTTAGAGGAGAAACTGTCAATTGTTCATTTACATGGTGATAACTAGATCTATGTTCAAAGCCAATAAGCAAGCACGCATCACAATGCCACAAAATGAATTAAATAGTGTGAATGCATCGTCAACTAGTGCCACAGAATTTAATACCGCCGTAGTTAGCGATATGTCTATTACTGCTGAGCAACCAGCAATAATTAATGCGCTCATGCCGTCGACACAAACGGTTGCTAGTTCCGACATTCATATGTCGAAAGAAGTCCAGAGAAATATGCAGCAACCAACAAACAACATGAATTTCATCTCTGACACAGACGCGTGCGAAAACGAAATGACTGTACCGAAAATTGTGTCGGTACAATCCTCATTAAGCCCAGTGCAATCGCCAATTGCTGAGAATACCGATTTGTTATCCCAGCTGATGTCAAGTTTGACTGTCATAACACAAGGGATTAAGGCATTGGAAACATCGCAATCTAATCTTGCAACGGCACAATCCACGTTTGCAAACGACATGAATCGTAGATTCCAGGCATTGGAGAGTGCGCAATTTAATTTGGCTCAGGAGCAATCTAATAAACTAAAAGAAATAAATGATAAGATTACTGAAAAATTCCAGAGTTTGGAAACAAAGCAGAGTCACTTGATTACTAGTCAGGCACAACTCATAGTTACACAAGAACAACAGTATCAGGAATTAACAAACAAATACAAAGACATCTTATGTCGTCAAGATACACTAAATCATCAAGTGCAAGAAGTTATACATGTACAGAACACTATTGCGCAAGACGTGAGTACAATTAAGCACGATAACGAGCAAGCTGTCATTGAGCTTACTCGGAGGATAGACACTCTCAGTTTCGAAGGCGAGAAACACATAGAGAAACTTTTCAATGAACATAAGATCGCATTTCCTAAGGACATTGAAGATTGGGCGAAAGAGCAAACAGAGACAGTGCGAAATTATGTTGACAAAACCTTGAAAGAAACGGTTTCTAACGTGCAAGTTAACAACGAAGCTGCACAAGAACAACTTAAAGCAGAAGTTAAAGAGATTAAGGAGAATATAGGAGATGAATTTCCTGCTTGGAAAGCAAAGATAGAAAATACATTAAAAGCATGCCAGCAGGGTCTAGTTAATACTAGAGGGGCACATACTACTTGCAGTTTATCAAAAGCAGACATTATTCCTGATGAAACCAGTGAAACCGAATCCATGCAACAATATCCATGTTATGGTGCATATTTACGTAATCAACCAGAAACAAATTATCGAGATTATCATTCACCGCGTAGTAGCCACCAGAATACACCTGTGACTATGAATGAAGAAAAAATGCTTAAATATCGTCAATTCCAGATATTTATTCCCGAAAGGAAGTCGATCAATCCCGTGGTATTTATCAAGCAATTTAAAGGGATATTGCCGCGAATGTGGACTGAGCAACAAAAAATTATGTACGTTGCAGGATTCATACATGGAGATGGATCGATGTGGGCGTCAGAAGCATCCGATTGGTGTCAAGATTATGACCAATTTGAACGCGCTTTCTTGCACAAATACTGGAATAAAGGTGTACAAGAAAGACTACGTAAGGAAGTTTTTAATCCACAACCTTTTTCTTTCAAAAATGGATCTTTAAGAAAGTATTTCGAGAAGTATATAAATAAAAGTAAATACTGGAATGAACCAATCCCGACGCAGGATATCAATAGAATATTAAAGGGCAAACTTCCACTTGAAGTTAAGGAAAAACTTCTACATGTGCCTGAACAACATGTGGAAGATTTTCTAGCCACATTGGATTCAATAGACATTCTGTTCGAAGAATCTCGTATGCGCTATAACCAACCAAGTTACCAACCTAACAAATACAATAGTAACAACAAACAGTATGGAAACAAACCTTTTGCACACAATTCACCAAACCCACAGGTGAATTATTTCCAGAAAAACGTGAAATTTGGTAACGAAAATCCCGACAAGTGTAATCATGATCAACAATGTGAACAAACATATAAACGGAAATGGAGGAAGAATAATAAGAAGAGGAAAGGATACTATCAAGAAGGGAATTATCAGCAAAAACGACGATATCAGCAACCAACCCATGAATATCACAACCAACCACAAACTTCAGGTTGGGTACCAAATGATAATGCAAATGAATGGAGAAATCTACCACCAATAATAACCGACGTAACGGAGCAGACATCTACTAATAATGGACAATCGTCAAACTAAACTCGACTGTCAGAAGCCCCGACGGTGCAGTCGAGGAAGTTTTCAGGGGCGAAAATTCGAGCGTCAAATTTTTCCGGTACAATGGAGGCAGATTATTAATAGAAGAACTTCAGCAGGTTATGATGCCTTGTCAAGAGCAACATATCACTGTACCTGTTGCGAAAATTCAGGCGGCGATTGAAGGCATTACTGTGCAAGTTACTTTAGATACAGGAGCAGCAGTAAATGTCGTTTCTGATAAGTTATTTCAAAGAATACTTCAGAAAGCCAATCCACCGATTTTTCCTGTTCAATGTTGTAGAATTGTAGGTCCTACTGGTCATAAGTCTTCTCAGGTTATAGTGCAGACTCAACTCCAGTTAGATATAGGAAATGTAGCTATAAATTGCACGTTCCTTGTAATAAAAAAATGTGGTTGAGGACTGTATCCTGGGTATAGATGAATTTAGAGAGAGAAATTGGCATATCGATTTTTCTCTAGGCCGTGCCAGTTTTACAATAATGGATCAGAAACATCAACTGAATCTTCTCAGGGAATATAGTACCCATGGAAAGTATTGTCAGGGACGAAAGCTGCAAATAAAGTGGATACATAGCAAACCTGTACGGTATTACCAAATTAATTATTTGCAACCAGTTTTAAACCCTGAAGTTGTGGTATATGAAAAGGTGCAAGAACCTGAATATTTGCAACAACACCAAAGAAAGCAATTATATGATCTTCTACAGGAATATCATGAAGTCTTTCAAGAAAGACCTGGTGTAATCAAGGGATACACATGCCATTTAGATGTGATACCACACCAAGTTTTCTGCCGTATTTTTTATCCAGTACCGTGGCACCAACGAAAGGCAGTTGATGCGGAAATCCACCAGATGCTTGAATGGGATCTGATCGAACCTTCGACGAGTCCATACTGTAGTCCGCTTCATGTTGTCTCGAAAAAGGGAGGAAAAGTTCGTCTCGTGCTAGACGCACGGCAGATAAATAAGATTATCATGCCCGTGCGAACTCACCCGGAAAACATCGATGAGCTAATTCAAAAGTTCGAGGGGATGAAATACTTAACAAATATTGATTTGAGAAGTTCATTTTGGCAGGTGGCTCTAGACGAACCATCAAAAAGGTACACCGCATTTGTACATGCAGGTAGAAGCTATCAATTTAAGGTTTTACCTTTTGGGCTAAACGTGAGCTCAGGAGTTTTTATAAATGCTCTAGATCATGCATTGGGACCTGCACTTCGAAGCAATTTAACTTTATTTGTGGACGACATGCTCATAGCTACGAGCACATGGGAGGAGCACGTTGATTTATTGAGAAGAGTGTTAGAACGTTTCAAGGAAGCAGGCATAACCGCAAATCTGCAAAAGTCCCATTTTGCTCGAGATAAAATCAAATTTTTGGGTCATCTTATAAATGAAAAAGGCATCTTACCGGACTCCGAGAAACTAAAGGCAATCAAAAACTTTGCAGTTCCAACAACAAAAAGACAGTTAAAGGGCTTCCTCGGAGTTGTCTCTTTTTTCAGGCGTTTCATTCACGACCACTCTATTAATGCAGAACCGTTGTACAGCTGTTGCGCAAAAATACTCCGTGGGTGTGGACGCAACAATGTCAGAATGCATTTGAAGCAATAAAACATGCCTTAGTCAATTCACAAATATTATATCATCCGGATATGAGCCAAGAATTCGGTTTAATGGCAGATGCTTCGGAAATTGGAATAGGTTCATGCTTCTTCCAAGTAAAGATGATAGATAGGAAATCAACTTTCTGTCCAATAGCTTTTGCTAGCCGACTCTTAACTGCTTGTGAAAGAACATATACGACTACCGAAAGGGAAGCATTGGCCGTAGTCTGGTCATTTAAGAAATTTTACTATTACTTATATGGAGCGAAGACAACAGTATACTGTGACCACAAAGCGTTAAGTTTTTTGCAAACGTGTAAATTATTACATCCAAGATTAGCAAGATGGACGCTCTCACTCCAAGAGTTTCAATTTGAAATTAAATACCTAAGCGGACAGGATAATTTCATCGCTGATGCACTGTCTAGAATGCCAGATGGAGATTTGTCAACTATCAACATCACCAGCAATCCGTCCGAATTTAATGTTCTTATAATGACTGATAGAATATATAGGAAACATTTTCTTGACATGTGTAAGAACATGGAAAAACTACAGAATGAAGATCCTCGTTGGCATTCAATAAAGGAAACTTTAGCAAAGCCTGGAAACGATGATCTGAAGAGACTGTACAAAGTTGAGGACGACGTCTTATTTCTCAAAGGGCATCTTGATTCAGATAATTGGAAGGTGTGTATTCCCGAGAAGAATGAGAATGACTTAATTTTGCACACGCACATCACTTGGGGACATTTTGGAGTATTAAAGTGTGCTCGGAAGATTCAAGCATATTGCTACTTCCCAAAAATTCGCAGGAAAGTGCACAGACAGTTAAGGAAATGTAAAATTTGGCAGCTAGCCAAACCAGGAAATTTTTGTGTGAAAGATTTCCTACATACTACTATACCCACTAAACCGCTGTCAATCATTTCGGTCGACGTCTGTGGTCCTCTACCATCATCAAGGGGAGGATGCAAATATATTGTAGCTTTTCTTGATATATTCACTAAGTATGTCAAACTTTATCCATTAAAATCAGCTACTTCTGCATCCATAGCCAAGAAGCTGGTCAAAGATTATATAGTCAAAGTAGGCAAACCAGAAGCTATTCTTTCTGACAATGGGTCAATGTTCACTGGATTTCGTTGGAGGCAAACATTAGCCAGTTGTGGTATAAAACAAATTCTAACATCAGTGTACCACCCTTCGGCGAATCCCGTGGAACGAATTTTTCGTGAATTAAACCGGTTCATGAGAACATATTGCCACAACCAGCAACCCAAATGGATCGATTATCTTTACGATTTTCAGGAAATTGTAAACAATATGCCACATACTACGACAGAATACACCCCATACGAACTGATGTTTGGAAAACAGGAACAGAATGACTGGATTCGACCAATTCCTAAAGTAGCTATTAACAAAATAGACCTACAAAATAAAGTACGACAATCCTTACTTAATATAATGGACAAGGCAAGAAAAAGGAAAATATATTTTGACAATCGACTTGGAAAAATAAAAACATATAAAGTGAAAGACCAAGTTTTAGTAAAAACTTATCCTAAGGCTTCACTTATACAGAGGAAGAACACAAAATGGCAATTATTGTATCAAGGACCATTTGTGATTACCAAAATACCCCATCCAGGAACTTATGTTTTGAAGGATGTGAAGAATGGAAAGGTGAAAGGAATGTATCCTCATCACTTGTTAAAGCAATTTCATGATGACTGAAGATTCTGAATATTGAAAATACTATTCTTATCAAATAATATTGATTAGAGAATTTTCATTAAACCTATGAATCATACTTAGGATAGTTTCTTTTTTTTGCAATTTAGTAGTTAGTTTTTCTTTTCAGGCATACTGTACGAGAGATATGCAGACATTATGTATAGGTTTTCCACTGTAAGGATAAGTTTTCTTTTCAGTATGCAGAGAATTTAGCTATAGTATGAATGATTTCTTTTAAAAAATTTTTATTTAGTAGATAGTAATATCAATCAGGTTTCACAATGCATAATGACCATGGGTTAGTGACTCAAATGAATCTGGTCTATGGCAAGATATTGTTTCTTATGTCAACTTAACAATCTCAATGTATGTTTGTATTTGCTTTTTTACTCGCTGAGCTGAAGTCATGCTGTTCGGAAGGGGTAACCTGTTCTCAGTTTTAAAAGGACGCCTATTACTTTGTTTCAATCTTTTGTGATGAACATTGTCTTTAGAATTGTACTATTGTTGTAACATACCTGTGTATGTATATTATGTTATATCAATTGTTGCTCGTGAAGTTACCAACTGAGCGAATGCCTTTCAGTTATAAGCCCATCAACAAGTGTTAAAGTCCATCTGAAAGATGACGAGCATAAGTTGACACGGCAGCTCCAGTTGGATTTGTGTATAGTGCATTCTAGGGTTGTTGATAGAAATGAAGAATACCTTACGACTTCCGAATATTTCGAATTCAGGACAGAGAATTAGAAAGAACTTTAGATTAGATTCTATTTCAGCTCAGCATAGATCAAACGCCTTTTCCACGGAACTTACACTGACTCTTATTTTCATGTTAACCATATGCGGAAAACCATAATACCCACGAGGAGACGGTGAAATGGGAATAGAATTCAATCAGTTACCCGGAGATGACTGATAGAAGGGAATCGTAGATGGACGTAAACCAACGCGTCGACGGTTCACCTCAAGACACAGAAGATTAACAGTGTTGTGTTTCTTTTGTGAACAGTGTTTAAATTCATTCAACAAAAAAATCCATATTGTAAATATTTTTTTTTATTTTCCTTTGTAATTCAATTAATTACCCTTGCAAATGAGAAATACGAGGATGGTAAATCTACCCCGCGGTTTTCCTCGGTTTTCCTTTGTGGGGCTTGGCCGAATGGCTAGATTATCCGTTTGAGACATCCCAAGGCGAGTGACAGAAGCTCTGAATGATGATAAAAAAGGTTTCTGATCACCTCTCATGCCATCCTCGACAAATGAATAAAAGCAAGCATGTAAGCTATGCATATATGCTGCATCAGGAATTCAGCACAGCCTTTGTCAGCAGTATATGCACCCAAATCTATAATTTACATTTAGCTAGTCATTCACTAATACCAAAATATCATAAGAAATACAGTGGACATTAATACTCTAGTGGACTTTAATACAGCGTCATAAACAATCACCGATATAGTGTTGTGTGAACGCTCGTGTTTGTTTTTGCCCAAAAACGTTCGTCCACAAGAGGGGCATATATGATGTATCATGCAGCGTAACTTGCTGTGACAGTGCGAGAGAGAGACAGAGATATTTTTTATTACTCTGTGGCGGACAGCGCTCACATAATTATTCTTAGGATATAGTTTTTGTTTTGTTCTGGTTAAGAGTAATTTTAGTAGTGGAGAGCCATTCTTGTGATGTAAAAAAATCGACGCCATTGCGAGTTTTTGATTCACATTGTAAAATATAAGTGCATATGGAAGGAAATCAGTTAATAGAACAATAAAATATTGTTCATTTCAAGAAGGTACGTCTTATTATACACCCAGCGATGTACTGCTATTGTGATTTACTAATAAACACCAGTTGAGAACAGTTCCGACGGGAGCGTTCAGTTGTAGTGAAATAGTTCGATGTTTTCTTCGGAAAAGAAGTCACTTCATGGATCATTCAAATCCACAATAGTAACTGGACATTTCTCAGAACTGAAAGCAATCTGATTGCTATGCAACAGACCACCCGAAGAATATTTCTCCATATTTTGGTTACCACTTTCAGCTCAACATGGTATCTGCAGCATCTGGAGCAGATTTCTGCAACAGCGGAAGCGTGTAATCGCCATCAGTTTCACACATCGCCCTGTGTACGCTGTATGTATTGACCCACAACAGTGAACATACAGTTACTCACACAAATAGAAAGACAATACTAGGTGGTGTGGGGAAACATTTCAGTATAATGGCCCTATAGAGCTAAACAGTAATTAGCCTAGTAAGAAAAGGAGTCGTATGGCCACAATAATGCGATCACTATGCTGTTTGTAGTAGCTTACCAGCATTCCTATTTTCCTATTCATTATTAAACCAACTCCTGCATTACCCCTATTTGACTTTGTGTTTTTAACCCTGTAGTCACCTGACCAGAAGTCTTGTTCCTCCTGCCACCAAACTTCACTAATTCCCACTATATCTAACTTTAACCTATCCATTTCCCTTTTTAAATTTTCTAACCTACCTGCCCGATTAAGGGATCTGACATTCCACGCTCCGATCCGTAGAACGCCAGTTTTCATTCTCCTGATAACGACATCCTCTTGAGTAGTCCCCGCCCGGAGATCCGAATGGGGGACTATTTTACCTCCGGAATATTTTACCCAAGAGGACGCCATCATCATTTAATCATACAGTAAAGCTGCATGCCCTCGGGAAAAATTACGGCCGTAGTTTCTCCTTGCTTTCAGCCGTTCGCAGTACCAGCACAGCAAGGCCGTTTTGGTTATTGTTACAAGGCCAGATCAGTCAATCATCCAGACTGTTGCCCTTGCAACTACTGAAAAGGCTGCTGCCCCTCTTCAGGAACCACACGTTTGTCTGGCCTCTCAACAGATACCCCTCCGTTGTGGTTGTACCTACGGTACGGCTATCTGTATCGCTGAGGCACGCAAGCCTCCCCACCAACGGCAAGGTCCATGGTTCATGGGGGTTCGTTTATCATCTGCATTTATTCTGCCAATTTTAATGGCCAGTAGTGTACATTCTGTATTACACTATAGCAGTTATTTCTATGGTCCAGGTTTCATCGAGCTATGATACATGGTAGTTTTGAACACTAGTATTCATAAAAAATATACGTTGGTAGGGCTAAAAACTGTCGTCTGCACTTGGTGACATGATGTGTGAGGGCTTCAAAATCTGAATCGATTTAGCAAGACGAAGATACGAGGATTGGAACTTTAATAGTGGCAACTATTTATTTACAGCTCGTACAAAATAGTACGTGTTTCGAAGTTTTACTGACCTTCGAAGTAGTCACCAGCATTGTGTATAACCCGCTGCCAGCGATGTGGAAATCGTTGGATACTCTTTAGCAGTGCCAGTTGTGTTGACAGTTCGAGCGGCGCGGTCTGTTGCCCGACAAATTTGTAGCAGTTCTCAAGCAAATGCCGTGAAGTGTTTCTTTCAGTTTAAAAATCGAGTTGAACTCACGAGGGCTTAAGTCAGGGGACTGCAGTAGGTGGTACAGAACTTAGCAGACCCATCAGTCAAACAAATCAGTAACAGCTTGCACTGTTTGCGCTTGAGCATTGTCCTGCAAAATGATGGTCAGGTCCTGCAGAAAGTGTCATCACTTCTGTCTCTATGCTGTTCATTTTTGGAACAGAACCTACGACCAACTTAGAAGTGATGACACTTTCTGCAGGACCTAACCATCATTTTGCAGGACAATGCTCAAGCACGTACAGTGCAAGCTGTTACTGATTTGTCTGATTGATTGGGCTGCTAAGTGCTATACCACCCTGACTTAAGCCCTCGAGAGTTCAACTCGATTTCTGAGCTAAAGGAAACACTTCACGGCATTCGCGGCAGAACTGCTACAAATTCGTCGGGCAATAGACCGCGCCGCTCGAAATGTCAACACAACTGGCACTGCTAAAGAGTACGTATCCTAAGACTTCCACATCGCTGGCAGCGGATTATACACAATGTGGTCACTACTTTGAAGGTCAGTAAACTTTGAAACACATATCTATTTCGTACGAGCTGTAAATAAGTTGTTGCCACTATTAAAGTTCCAAGCCTCGTATTTACGGAAACTTCCGAGGTCACCCTACATTTCATTCATTGACAAGCGAGTGAACTGCGTATATGTAAAGTAGGGTGTGAATAAACTCAAACCTCAGAGGATGTAGACATTGATTAGAAGACAGCAGCACAGAGAAAAGGAAATTTTTAGAGAAGAGAACTAATTATATCGTTAGATCATATGCAAAGAAATTGCAGTAAGTGGAAATTCTAACAGAAGATGTGAGGAGGCAACCAGAGTGACTTCAGCTGAAAGATCTACCTGTGGATAATGACGCCAAGACAGGCAGTTGTGGCCGAATGGGAGTCGGAGGCCAGTGCTGGAACCCGAAATTGTTGGACGTGGGAGTGACTGTATGAAGTGAGATCGACTTTCGTGAAGAAGTGGTAAGGTAATTAAAAGTGTGGAGACAGGATAGTGAGAGTGGAAGATAGGACCCTTAGTGAATATAAAATTAAACCTACATCAACAAGTTGTTTTGATTGGGTGCAACACAGTGAACACACGTAGTGAAGTAAGTAGTAACACTGTCTCATAACGGTTTGTGTAACAAAATAACCGTGAAAATAAATAAGAGATATTGAGAAAGGAGTGATCATACGTCTTTCTCATTGCAATAATCCTTCGATTACTAATTGACAGCCACGCGGGATTAACCGAGCGGTCTTGGGCGCTGCAGTCATGGACTGTGCGGCTGGTCCCGGCGGAGGTTCGAGTCCTCCCTCGGGCATGGGTGTGTGTGTTTGTCCATAGGATAATTTAGGTTAAGTAGTGTGTAAGCTTAGGGACTGATGACCTTAGTCCCATAAGATTTCACACACTTTGAACATTTTGAACTAATTGACATTAAGAAAGAGCAGAAGAGTTCGCCATCACAGATCTGATTTATCTTAACGTAAGAAAGAACAATGTATTAGTATTACAGCTGTGTAGCATAGTTCTTCAACGAAGGAAACAACACGGGGAGGTCAGCTTTGTTTGCATATCGCAGAATCTTATGTACTTTTCTTGCAGTCAGATTCCGTTGTGTATAGCCATTAACGTATTTCAGACGGGGAACAGTAAGTATGGTATACTTGGTTTAACGTGTCAGAAGAAGTGGAAGGATTATCATAGTATCGGTGCCGTAGGCTTCTGGTAACGTTTTCTAGGTGAGGGATTGGAGTGCATTTTAAACACAAACATTTTAAGTTAGGCTTTACTGGAACCATTACCTATATCGATTGAAACAACAAGGTTACTGATGGCATTCTCTTGAGGCGCTAAAAATCCACAGTGTTTCGGCTGATGGCTTCTGCGGCAGTTCGTGTGGTGACTGTCGTGGCGTCCGTCATCACATCAATGCACTAGGAGCGCTAGGACGAAAGCTTGTGTGTTTTTAACCGTTTGACGAGGCTGGGAGCACGAGAGAATTGTATATCGCCGTGAAATCATGAATTCGTGCAAAAAAGTTTACTCTTACCATGCACAAGTTTCAGAAGCTTGAACCTCCATCATTGGGTAGATTTACACTGTCTGTCCTAGGAGTTCTATAATTGATTTGGCTCCTGGGATGCAAGTGACGTCAGCCTAGTGGCTACGGTGGTAACCTGAACTAACAATTGTAAACAACAGATTTGCGAACATTCATGAGGTGAACATGGCAGGTGCCATAACCTGATTTCCCGGAGACTTGGCTCATTGGAAGAGGAGTGAAAATAAATGAACGCGTGTCTTAGCTTTTCCATAGATACTCGACCGTTTCTGAGAAAACGACGTTCAAGGTTTTTGACGTAATTGAAATGTCTTTTATATAGCGGGCGATAATCTCAGACATAATTGTGGCACACTGGCTGGCGTCGCGGCCTCTCAAATTTTCGCCCCGCATTTGAAGCCCCATTATTGTTTTTATTTGTTTTTTCGTTCATCCTTCCACGTCTATACAAGGCTAGTACACGAATGTTTCTAACCAAGTTTGGGGTGCAAGGGCTTACATTAATTGTGAAATCACAACTGGTTTATCGTAATAAGTGTCATATATTTGTTGTATATGATAAGTGTTTGGTAATATCAGGGGCTACAATCTTTTTAAATTCTCTTATTGCTATATTTCGTCCTTATGCCAGTTCTTATATGAATTCCTATAGTTTATGCTTATGTTTGTTCTACAGGAACATTTTCTGCATTCCCTAGGACGATACTGATCGCAGAAACATTCCAAACACCACGTGTGAAGGGAAGTTTGCCACAGTAACATTTCTTCATACGAATCTCATCTAGAGAAAGAAAAATCATTAACGTTGTTGAAGACTTCACGCATTCCCAATAACTTCGTGGCAAACCACGCATAGCGGATCGCTTTACCGAAAACTGGCGCCTGTTATTGATCATGAATGAAAATACGCTACAGGAATTAAACTGAAAACAATTTAAAATAATTTTCTCGTTGATTTATTGATTTTTTAAAAAGTCATTCATCAGACATAAAATTAGTAGACGAATAAGGACAACGTTATTTCAGTATACATTGGAAAATATTCTTGTAGTAATCTCGTACGGACATGGATAGTTAAATTAAAAACGAAAATAAAAACAATAATCGGGTATCGAACATGGGGAGCAAAAAAACCCAGTACGTTGTCCTCGATGGTGAGTGTTCATCGGAGGTGAGGGTATCGTCTGGAGTGCCACAGGGAAGTGTGGTAGGTCCGTTGTCATTTTCTATCTACATAAATGATCTTTTGGATAGGGTGGATAGCAATGTGCGGCTGTTTGCTGATGATGCTGTGGTGCACGGGAAGGTGTCGTTGAGTGACTGTAGGAGGATACAAGATGACTTGGACAGGATTTGTGATTGGTGTAAAGAATGGCAGCTAACTCTAAATATAGATAAATGTAAATTAATGCAGATGAATAGGAAAAAGAATCCCGTAATGTTTGAATACTCCATTAGTAGTGTAGCGCTTGACACAGTCACGTCGATTAAATATTTGGGCGTAACATTACAGAGTGATATGAAGTGGGACAAGCATGTAATGGCAGTTGTGGGGAAGGCGGATAGTCGTCTTCGGTTCATTGGTAGAATTTTGGGAAGATGTGGTTCATCTGTAAAGGAGACCGCTTATAAAACACTAATACGACCTATTCTTGAGTACTGCTCGAGCGTTTGCGATCCCTATCAGGTCGGATTGAGGGAGGACATAGAGGCAATTCAGAGGCGGGCTGCTAGATTTGTTACTGGCAGGTTTGATCATCACGCGAGTGTTACGGAAATGCTTCAGGATCTCGGGTGGGAGTCTCTGGAGGAAAGGAGGCGTTCTTTTCGTGAATCGCTACGGAGGAAATTTAGAGAACCAGCATTTGAGGCTGACTGCAGTAAAATTTTACTGCCGCCAACTTATATTTCGTGGAAAGACCACAAAGATAAGATAAGAGAGATTAGGGCTCGTACAGTGGCATGTAGGCAGTAATTTTTCCATCGTTCTGTTTGGGAGTGGAACAGGAAGAGAAGATGCTAGTTGTGGTACGAGGTAACCTCCGCCACACACCGTATGGTGGGTTGCGAAGTATGTGTGTAGATGTACATGTAGAAAAGTAAAACTGCGACGGTTTGTCACTGTGCCATCTTTTCTGCTAAACTATTTTCTCGATAAAAGGATCATAAAGTACCTCAAAACTCTGAGCGTCGGTTTCTGAGAAACGATCGAGTATCTATGGAAAAGCCCAGACAAATATTCGCTTCTCTTTTTTCTTTTTTTTGACTCCTCTTCCACTCAGCGAAGTTTCTGCGAAATCAAGTTATGGCACTTGTCGTATTCTTCTCGTGCAGCCGTAGTGTTTAAACGTTGCTGGTGTCACAAACGACAGTGTAGCAACATTTCTAAATTAAGAAATGCTCTTGAATGATCTGAGCCCTATGCAATACATCTGCTATGCTATCAGGCGTCGCCCGGTAATTATCGGGAACTGCGAGACCTGTTCGTAAATATTAGGTGCCACATACCTCCGGAAACCCCCTAAGGACACGCAAAACAGCAAAAGTATTGCATTTAAAATGTGTGCGGTTTTAAGCAAGTGATCATAAACTTTTCGCTCATCAGTGTATATTGCTCATGTGCTATATACATTGTAATGTTGACTCATTAAAGGTGATTGGTTAGGTGTAAGAGAGGATCTGTGGGCTCTAATCTTTAGTGGTGAAAGATATGCACAAATAGGTGTATAATTTAGAGAAATCTCTTTATATTACTACAGCATGAGGCAAGCGGTGCTTAAGTACACTCCTGGAAATGGAAAAAAGAACACATTGACACCGGTGTGTCAGACCCACCATACTTGCTCCGGACACTGCGAGAGGGCTGTACAAGCAATGATCACACGCACGGCACAGCGGACACACCAGGAACCGCGGTGTTGGCCGTCGAATGGCGCTAGCTGCGCAGCATTTGTGCACCGCCGCCGTCAGTGTCAGCCAGTTTGCCGTGGCATACGGAGCTCCATCGCAGTCTTTAACACTGGTAGCATGCCGCGACAGCGTGGACGTGAACCGTATGTGCAGTTGACGGACTTTGAGCGAGGGCGTATAGTGGGCATGCGGGAGGCCGGGTGGACGTACCGCCGAATTGCTCAACACGTGGGGCGTGAGGTCTCCACAGTACATCGATGTTGTCGCCAGTGGTCGGCGGAAGGTGCACGTGCCCGTCGACCTGGGACCGGACCGCAGCGACGCACGGATGCACGCCAAGACCGTAGGATCCTACGCAGTGCCGTAGGGGACCGCACCGGCACTTCCCAGCAAATTAGGGACACTGTTGCTCCTGGGGTATCGGCGAGGACCATTCGCAACCGTCTCCATGAAGCTGGGCTACGGTCCCGCACACCGTTAGGCCGTCTTCCGCTCACGCCCCAACATCGTGCAGCCCGCTTCCAGTGGTGTCGCGACAGGCGTGAATGGATGGACGAATGGAGACGTGTCGTCTTCAGCGATGAGAGTCGCTTCTGCCTTGGTGCCAATGATGGTCGTATGCGTGTTTGGCGCCGTGCAGGTGAGCGCCACAATCAGGACTGCATACGACCGAGGTACACAGGGCCAACACCCGGCATCATGGTGCGGGGAGCGATCTCCTACACTGGCCGTACACCACTGGTGATCGTCAAGGGGACACTGAATAGTGCACGGTACATCCAAACCGTCATCGAACCCATCGTTCTACCATTGCTAGACCGGCAAGGGAACTTGCTGTTCCAACAGGACAATGCACGTCCGCATGTATCCCGTGCCACCCAACGTGCTCTAGAAGGTGTAAGTCAACTACCCTGGCCAGCAAGATCTCCGGATCTGTCCCCCATTGAGCATGTTTGGGACTGGATGAAGCTTCGTCTCACGCGGTCTGCACGTCCAGCACAAACGCTGGTCCAACTGAGGCACCAGGTGGAAATGGCATGGCAAGCCGTTCCACAGGACTACATCCAGCATCTCTACGATTGTCTCCATGGGAGAATAGCAGCCTGCATTGCTGCGAAAGGTGGATATACACTGTACTAGTGCCGACATTGTGCATGCTCTGTTGCCTGTGTCTATGTGCCTGTGGTTCTGTCAGTGTGATCATGTGACATATCTGACCCCAGGAATGTGTCAATAAAGTTTCCCCTTCCTGGGACAATGAATTCACGGTGTTCTTATTTCAATTTCCAGGAGTGTATATTGGTTTGCCAAGTTGTGTGTGACGACGTGCTTTGGCCGCTCTGTACCTTTGGAGGGCGCAAGTGCGCAGGGCCAGCTGCTGGGTAGCTTGCTGCGGAGCTGCCTCACGACGGTGCGGTTGCAGCAGAAGATGTAGAAGATGAACGCCGGCCGCATCACGTTCACCAGGTCAGTCACGATCCACACGTAGGCAGGTCCGCCCACTGCCCACGACACGATCTCCATCAGCCACGTTACGCCCGTTAGACCGAACAGTTTGAGGTACAGCGAAAGCCTGCAAAGGAGAACACCTTCTGTGGCGACTCACATCGACTCACATCTACACTACTGGCAATTAAGTTTGCTACACCACGAAGATGACGTGCTACAGACGCGAAATTTAACCGACAGCAAGAAGATGCTGTGATATGCAAATGATTAGCTTTTCAGAGCATTCACACAAGGTTGCCGCCGGTGGCGACACCTACAACGTCCTGATATCAGGAAAGTTTCCAACCGATTTCTCATACACAAACAGCAGATGACCGGCGTTGCCTGGTGAAACGTCGTTGTGATGCCTCGTGTAAAGAGGAGAAATGCTTACCATCACGTTTCCGACTTTGGTAAAGGTCGGATTGTAGACTATCGCAACTGCGCTTTATCGTATCGCGACATTGCTGCTCGCGTTAGTCGAGATCAATGACTATTAGCAGAATATGGAATCGGTGGGTTCAGGAGGGTAATATGGAACGCTGTGCTGGATCCCAACGTCCTCGTATCACTAGCAGTCGAGAGGACACGCAGCTTATCCGCATGGCTGTAAGGGATCGTGCAGCCACTTCTCGATCCCTGAGTCAACAGATGGGGACGTCTTCAAGACAATAGCCATCTGCACGAACAGTTCGACGACGTTAGCAGCAGCATGGACTATCGGCTCGGAGACCCTTGACACTGCATCACAGACAGGAGCGCCTGCGATGGTGTACTCAACGACGAACCTGGGTGCACGAATGGCAAAATGTCATATTTACGGATGAATCCCGGTTCTGTTTACAGCATCATGATGGTCGCATCCGTGTTTGGCGACATCGTTGTGAACGCACATTGGAAGAGTGTGTTCGTCATCGCCATACTGGCGTATCACCCGGAGTGATGGAATGGCGTGCCACTGGTTACTCGTCTCGGTCACCTCTTGTTCGCACTGACGGCACTTTAAACATTGAACGTTACATTTCAGATGTGTTACGACCCGTGGGTCTACCCTTCATTAGATCCTGCGAAACCCTACATTTCGGCAGGATAATGCACGACCGCATGTTGCAGGTCCTGTACGGGCATTTCTGGATACAGAAAATGTTCGACTGCTTCCCTGGCCAGCACATTCTCCAGATCTCTCGCCAGCTGTAAACGTCTGGTCAATGGTGGCCGAGCAACTGGCTCGTCACAATACGCCAGTCAGTACTCTTGATACACTGTGCTAACGTGTTGAAGCTCCATGGGCAGCTGTACCTGTACACGCCATCCATGCTCTGTTTGACTCAATGCCCTGGGCACTGATTTCTCAGGATCTATGCACCCAAATTGCGTGAAAATGTAATCAAATGTCAGTTACAGTATAATATATTCGTCCAATGAATACCCGTTTATCATCTGCATTTCTTTGTGGCGTAGAAATTTTAATGGCCGGTAGTATACAATTACATCAAAAATCTACATCTACATGAAAACCACAAAATATCTGTATATACGTCAAAAATCTATTTCTACATCGAAAATCTACATCGACATAATAACTCTACATCTGCATCTAAAATCGACATAAACGATCTACATCTACACCTACTTTTATATTTCGAAGCTACCTTGTTGTGTGGCAGAGGTAAGATCTAGTACAACTATTATATCTCCTCTTCACTGTTGTATTCAGAAATGGTGTGTGGGAAGAACATCTCTAAGTAAATCTTTGTGTAAGCTTTAATTTCACGTCATGGTCATATTGCGAGTTGTATCTGGGCGAAAGTAATAAGTTGCCTGAATCTTCTTACATTCTACGATCTCAGAATTTTGACAGTTCACCTCTCTATAGTGCACAATGCCTCTCTTGTAGCATTTGCTACTGGCGTTTGATGAGCATCTTATCAACATCTACAAGATTATTCCGCAATTCACGTCTAAGTGTTTGGCAGAGGATTATAGAATCACTTTTAATTGTTTCTCTACCCTTCCACTCTCTAATGGCGCAAGGAAAAAATAAATAGGTAAATCTTTCCGTGGAAGCTCTGACTTATTTTATCACGATGATGATTTCTCCTTATGAAGGTGGGCGTCAAAAAAATATTTTGACGTTCGGAGGAGAAGTGGATGATTTAAACTCCGCGAGGAGATCTCACTCGAAAAAATCTCGCTGCAACGAAAACGACATATATTCGAATGACTGCCACTCCAAATCCCGTAACGTGTCCGCGAGACTATTGCCCTATTTCCATTCCATAATAATAAAAAACGAAGAAACTTTACTTGAACTTTTTCGATGCCCTCCATCAATCCTACCTCTTAATGATCCCTTACTGCAGAACGAAAGTTCACAAGAAGCCGGACAAGCTTATTGTAGGTAACCGATGTGAAGCCATCATACAACTGTTATTCAAGCAATATAGAGGATTTTCAGTACAATTTTCAATCGTGTGATCATTCCCACAACATATTTCGGGACAATATTATCCCGCTTTCAAATGGTAGAAAGCGAGGAAACCCGATAAAATAATCCTCCTTATTCCGACAGACAAATAAGAGTTACAGACGTCCTGTGTTATAACCTACCTTAAAAACTTTTTATGCCTCAGGCCCCCTCACAACTTAAAACCACATAACATTAAACATCACAAGCCGGTGCATCAACCGTTTCCGAGGAACAACTGCAAGCTGAAAGCCGCTGCCATCACCTACCAACGATAATATTTACTTACAGCCTACTGCTCAGCACCAACTACACTACCGTCTATCATAAAATCTTTGAGAAATGCCTGTCTGTCACTATGTTATTCTAACTACCTCTAAGCTGCAGCCCGAACGGAAATAGCATGCGTAATTCCTATGTCACTAGGTAAAATATATTGGTGGCTGCTTCTTAAGGTGGATACTGCTAACGTGTGTTCAGAAATGCCCTTCAGACACTTCCTTCCTCTCATTTAAAACGGAGATGCACTCTTACTTCTAGGCATAACAAATCTCTACCTCGTCTAAATTTGATAGCAACCACCGTCGTTCTTTCTGTTATATTCCCCCACGAATGTTGCTCGTTCTTGATATGCTTTGCTGCATCTGACGAACCGTTCTCTCTATTACTCTGCTCTTTAAATGTAACTTTAAAATTGCGTCCCGTCTGCCCCACATATCTCACTACACAATCCTGACATTTTACTTCATTCATTCTCGATTTCCTCATCTAAGTCTTATCTGTGTCCATCTTATGCTCAGCCTCTGTCATAATTTATTGTCCATCTTGAAAACAATTCTAAACCCTTTCCTGTTAAAAAAATCTCGCTAATTTCTGTGAGATGGTATCCAAATATGGCATGACTCTATATTTCTTTGGATTTTTGCCGTTTTTCTGGTTACCATGCCTAACTACTACATCCAATCGACCTTTCAAACACAACTCAAAGCCATTTTCGACCGCTATTTGTTTAAGGTTTTTCATTTCTTCTTTCTTGTTTTCCAGTTTTAGAGGTATGGAATTAGTCCTGTGCATCGTATTATTGAAAAATTTTGATTTGTGCTTATGAGGGTACCATACCATTTTTGAAAAATGCTAATTTTTGAAAAATGAAAATTTTTTGAAAAATGCTTATTTATGCTTATGAAGACAGCTTACCAATAATCGCCATTGTGAACGTGGGTTTCCTAAAAATCCGTATCTCGAGCATATTATTCTTATTCTCGATCCTCAGGTCCAGATAATTTAAGACTCCTGGTTGCACATGCTCTACTTTAAAAGCTATGTCCTTAAGCATCTTATTGAAGTAATTCATCAACCCATTTATTTTTTCCTTGGTCCCCTGATATACTATGAAAACATCATCAACGTGTCTTCTGTTCATCCATATCTTGGAACTGTACTTAACATTTACCTTTAAAAAAGCTGTTTCGTTCTTATTCAAGAAGATGTCTGCCATCCCATTGCTAAACCTTTATCTTGTACATAAAACTTACCATTAAACTTAAAATAGTTTAACGATAAAACAAACTTTATAATCTTATAAATTCATCCACATGCACATCAGATGTTTCACCAGTAGCCACAAACATATTTCAGCTAGTGACATATGATTTACGCATGCTATTTCCATTCAGATTGCAGCTTAGAGGTAGTTTTAAGTTAGAATTGTCAAGGACCAGAATTTCTCAAAGATTTTATGACAGAGGGTAGTATGGTTGGCGCTGAGCATCACGCTTTAAATAAATGTTATCGTTGGTAGGTGATGGCAGCGGCTTCCTATTTTTCAGCTGTATCTCGGTAATGGTGGATGCGCCGGCTTGTGATGTTGTATATTTTACCGTTTGAGTTAATAATGCACATGTGCAGCCTGTTTTTATGTTGTGATGAGTAGTGGAACAAACCAGGCATCACCCCATTTTGCATTGTTGCTAAATTTATTCAAGATGGTGGATGCAAGAGGGCGGGCATAGATGTAGCAATGTCGCACATATCATGGAGGGAATTCAAATTTTGGTGGCAAAGTATGTCAGTTGCTCTACCTCCACTAACCTAAATCCACCCCCTAGGAAATGGCAGGAAATTAAATAGAAATGGCAGGAAATTCGAATTAATTGGCGGGAATATCAAATTTCGTGTGTTCACCTTAAGGCCTGGAGACCAACTGATCTAGTTCACAACACCAGCACCAGAGAGCATATGAGGTGGAATTCCTCAATTGACTGTAGTATGAAGAGATTTGGGGTTAACGATCGCAGGTAGATAGTGCTTTAAGTCACACACAGGACATGCAGTTGATATGAGTCAAATGCAGGTTATACCACACAACTGATACACCCTGACACAACAAGAGAAAAAAAATGGTGAAATGCATGATAAGTGGCTTGCAGCAACATCTCCCTCTCTCTAGAATGCGTCATCAGACTACCATTAAATCATACCTTGTTATGTCCCCATCTCAACCGATCACTCCATCCACTTTCAGTCATCATTTAACGCACATGCAAGTCAATTTAGAGGCAGATGGTTCTCTTTTCCAGGAAAGCATCAAAGATAGCAGTGAGCTTGCATGTATCTCTATTACCTCAATTGACATACAGTAAAATGTTGTTAAAAAACATGCAGCAACTGTTTGTGTGGTATTTGTTAGCTGAAACGACATGGTTCTGATTGGTGGAGAGTATAGCGAAGCACATTGTAAATACTGTTTGTTAGGATTTAAAAGACCTAAACAGTTCTGCACAGGGCAAACAGATGAACCTAGTTGTAAATTACAGCTGCAGGAGAAAGCTTTGTTTGGCGCTGTCCTTACGCATTGTACACAGTTCGTAGAGCTGCAACATGTTCCCATTTCCACTTAGTGGTCTAAACATGGTCCTGTCGCAATAACTTAGCTTATCCTGATTCTCCGTGGGTAGCAGAAGGTGGCAGATATCACTCTCTCTGACTTCGGTTCAGTTCTGACTTAAATTGGGACTATCACATGGACAAAGCTGCAAGGAGGACGGAGGAGGGACTGATGAACAGTTCCAAGATGCAGAGAGACTGTCTAAAACCACTTTGGACTTTTGCTGTATGGAGTCCTTAGCAGATAAAGGGAACTCGTTTCGAGATATAAGAATGCCTTAAATATGATTCACTAGTGGCTGTAATCATTAAAAGACTTCTCTATAGGATCCAACGTAAGTATGTGGTTGAATAGATGGTCTTGATGACAAAATGCAGATAGCATATCTACCAGAGTGTAGCACTATAGATCTGAAAAGCCAGTGTCCTGGTCATAGGATATTGTACATTTCTTATGATGTCAATCTAGCGTTGCATTTTTTAAATGATTCGTCACATAGGACACTATCTACTGCATGTGATCATTCTCAGTCAACCATCGTTCTCCCGCTCCTATAACCCAGTGGATACATCGCAGAACCTCTGTTACACTACCTACATTGCATTGAGATAGAGTGAATTACAAATAATCTTTGTTAGCATGAGAAATATCTAGAAGCGGAATGAGGGAGTTCCTTAAAACCTCGTTGCTTAGCTGAGTCACTTTCTAAATTCGATGAGAGTCGTGATTTTATTACGAGCTTACCCCGCCAGCGACGTGCAGCTTCGCTTTTGGCCTGTTAATATACATCCCAGTGGTCACACTTATACTCAATGTCGCGGTATTTGTGTGGAAGGCCACTTCATTCACAAGCAATAACATACCACAAAAAATGGTTCAAATGGCTCTGAGCACTATGGGACTTAACATCTATGGTCATCAGTCCCCTAGAACTTAGAACTACTTAAATCTAACTAACCTAAGGACACCACACACATCCATGCCCGAGGCAGGATTCGAACCTGCGACCGTAGCAGTCGCGCGGTTCCGGACTGAGCGCCGAGAACCGCGAGACCACCGCGGCCGGCTAACATACCACAGCTTGTGTAGTTTGTTGCATGGATACCATTGTGCCCCCCCCCCCCCCCCTGCAGAACCAAGACCGCTTTTTATGCAGGGTGACAGTAACATACAGCATCTGTTGTGATCTGTTTTTAATAACTGGTCACTTATAAGACAAGTGCGTCTCTCTTCCTAAGACACACTGGTACCACTCGCAACAAAAACAAATACGGCATGTCCGTCCATCGGGGACTTTCCCTCAGTATGTTCAGTGTCAACTGCATTCAGTTATGGTCGAAGTTTTGTACTTAATATGGGATGTGTGATAGATTCGTTATCATCAGCAGGCTTATGAAGTATGTGTTGGAGTGTGAAGTTGCTGTGACCATTGTTCTGACATGTGCAAAGAATGTGACTATTTCCTGTCATAAGGGAGGTACAGATTTGATGTGGGAGACTGCGATTCAGTGCATCGATAGCAGAAAATGTTATCTAGAAAATTATGTCCAGTCATAAGGAGGATATAGATACTGATAGTTCCAGAGCCACACCCATCAGGAGGAGACTTGTTTTGACATTTTACTAATTGTCAAAAATCACTATACTGGGGCTGCAATCGTAATATTTAGTTGTAATTACAGTGATAAATATATGTCTGGTTTCCTAGAACGATTCCGTTTGGTGTGCAGGTGCGTGGGAATGACAAATGGTGACCAGAACAAACTGACATTCTCGGCTTACCACCAGTCTGCTAGTAGTGCGACAAACTATGCATTTCGTTAGTGCGGTTTGCCTACATTAGGAGCAGGTATGCACTTAGGGGCAAAACTATTGTTCTCCTTTGAGTGGAAGATCTTTAACCTATTGTTCTGCTAAGGGGACCCTTCCGCTTGATCGACAATTCCTCAACCTATCCACCCCTATCCCTCCCACCCAATCTCTCAGGGAACGTCAAACTCTACCACCCTCCCCCTCGCTGATACAAGCACACTTTTGATATCAATTTGAGTGACAAATTAATTAAATCAATCAATTAAGTAAATCTGATTTCTGGGACACTTCTTAGCGCCCACCCCTGCCCCTCCCGGAATCTGGTGGGAAAAAGACTATTGATTGGTCATTAAGGGGGAATTCGATTGCAGTGTATGGAATATTGTTCAATTAATCTGGACAATGTACAGATTATTGTTTAATTATTTGTGGCAGTGTATGGAATGTGGTTTATTTAATTAGATAAAGAATTTGTCAGGAAATCGGTTGCAGTGTAAGGAATATTGTTCAAGAAATTCAGACAAAGTGTGGAATATTGTTTATTTAAACAATTTATGGGGTTGTTGGCAGTGTTCTGAATATAGTTTATTTATTTATTTAAAGATGTATTCAGGAAATCGATTACGCCCCCCACCCATCTCACCCCCTCGCTGGTACAGGTACACTTTCAGGTCTGAGTTATTCAAATGGCCCCTTCACTCTTATCAGCCTAATTGACTAGTTGTTTAAATCGATCAATTAATTAACCCCTCCTCCTCTGATAAAACTCTCATTCGCCCTCTTCCCTCCTCTCCACTACCTGGAAACTGGTGGCTCTGTGGTGGAGAGGAAGGATCTCATGGCAGGAAATTCACGGCTTTCAGAATGAGATTTTCACACTGCTGCGCAGTATGCACAGATATGAAACTTTCTGGCAGATGAAAACTATGTGCTGGAACGAGACTCGAACTTGGGACCTTTGCCTTTCGCGGGCAAGTGCTCTATCATCTGAGCTACCCAAGTACGACTCACGAAAGCTGTGAGGATGGGTTGTGAGTTGTGCTTGGGTAGCTCATTTGGTAAAGCTCTTGCCTGCAAAAGGCAAAGGTCCTGAGTTCGAGTCTCGGTCCAGCACACAGTTTTAATCTGCAAGGACATTTCGTATCAGCGCACATTCCGCTGCAGAGTGAAAATCTCATTCTGGAAACATACCCCAGGCTGTGGCTAAGCCATGTCTCCGCAATATCCTTTCTTCCAGGAGTGCTAGTTCTGCTAGGTTCGCAGGAGAGCTTCTGTGAAGCTTGGAAGATAGGTAACAAGATACTGGCCAAATTGAAGTTGTGAGGACGGGTCGTGAGTCGTGCTTTGGTAGCTCAGATGGTAGAGCACTTACCCGCAAAAGGAAAAGGTCCCGAGTTCGAGTCTCGGTCCAGCACACAGTTTTAATCTGCCAGGACATTACGTATCAGCGCACATTCCGCTGCAGAGTGAAAATCTCATTCTGGAAACATCCCCCAGGCTGTGGCTAAGCCATGTCTCCGCAATATCCTTTCCTCCAGGAGTGCTAGTTCTGCTAGGTTCGCAGGAGAGCTTCTGTGAAGCTTGGGAGGTAGGTGACAGGGTACTGGCCGAATTGAAGTTGTGAGGACGGGTCGTGAGTCGTGCTTTGGTAGCTCAGATGGTAGAGCACTTGCCCGCAAAAGGCAAAGGACCCGAGTTCGAGTCTCGGTCCAGCACACAGTTTTAATCTGCCAGGATATTTCGTATCAGCGCACACTCCGCTGCAGAGTGAAAATCTCATATTGGAAACATCCCCCAGGCTGTGGCTAAGCCATGTCTCCGCAATATCCTTTCTTCCAGGAGTGCTAGTTCTGCTAGG
The DNA here is from genome assembly GCF_023864345.2 of Schistocerca serialis cubense. Classification (NCBI taxonomy): domain Eukaryota; kingdom Metazoa; phylum Arthropoda; class Insecta; order Orthoptera; family Acrididae; genus Schistocerca; species Schistocerca serialis. Next base: position 140,816,612 of record NC_064646.1, read on the forward strand.
TTCGCAGAAGAGCTTGTGTGAAGCTTGGGAGGTAGGTGACGGGGTACTGGCCGAATTGAAGTTGTGAGGACGGGTCGTGAGTCGTGCTTTGGTAGCTCAGATGGTAGAGCACTTGCCCGCAAAAGGCAAAGGTCCCGAGTTCGAGTCTCGGTCCGGCACACAGTTTTAATCTGCCAGGATATTTCGTATCAGCGAACACTCCGCTGCAGAGTGAAAATCTCATATTGGAAACATCCCCCAGGCTGTGGCTAAGCCATGTCTCCGCAATATCCTTTCTTCCAGGAGTGCTAGTTCTGCTAGGTTCGCAGGAGAGCTTCTGTGAAGCTTGGGAGGTAGGTGACGAGGTACTGGCCGAATCGAAGTTGTGAGGACGGGTCGTGAGTCGCGCTTTGGTAGCTCAGATGGTAGAGCACTTGCCCGCAAAACGCAAAGGTCCCGAGTTCGAGTCTCAGTCCAGCACACAGTTTTAATCTGCCAGGATATTTCGTATCAGCGCACACTGCGCTGCAGAGTGAAAATCTCATATTGGAAACATCCCCCAGGCTGTGGCTAAGCCATGTCTCCACAATATCCTTTCTTCCAGGAGTGCTAGTTCTGCTAGGTTCGCAGGAGAGCTTGTGTGAAGCTTGGGAGGTAGGTGACGAGGTACTGGCCGAATTGAAGTTGTGAGGACGGGTCGTGAGTCGTGCTTTGGTAGCTCAGATGGTAGAGCACTTGCCCGCAAAAGGCAAAGGTCCCGAGTTCGAGTCTCGGTCCGGCACACAGTTTTAATCTGCCAGGATATTTCGTATCAGCGCACACTCCGCTGCAGAGTGAAAATCTCATATTGGAAACAACCCCCAGGCTGTGGCTAAGCCATGTCTCCGCAATATCCTTTCTTCCAGGAGTGCTAGTTCTGCTAGGTTCGCAGGAGAGCTTGTGTGAAGCTTTGGAGGTAGGTGACGGGGTACTGGCCGAATTGAAGTTGTGAGGACGGGTCGTGAGTCGTGCTTTGGTAGCTCAGATGGTAGAGCACTTGCCCGCAAAAGGCAAAGGACCCGAGTTCGAGTCTCGGTCCGGCACACAGTTTTAATCTGCCAGGATATTTCGTATCAGCGAACACTCCGCTGCAGAGTGAAAATCTCATATTGGAAACATCCCCCAGGCTGTGGCTAAGCCATGTCTCCGCAATATCCTTTCTTCCAGGAGTGCTAGTTCTGCTAGGTTCGCAGGAGAGCTTCTGTGAAGCTTGGGAGGTAGGTGACGAGGTACTGGCCGAATTGAAGTAGTGAGGACGGGTCGTGAGTCGCGCTTTGGTAGCTCAGATGGTAGAGCACTTGCCCGCAAAAGGCAAAGGTCCCGAGTTCGAGTCTCGGTCCGGCACACAGTTTTAATCTGCCAGGATATTTCGTATCAGCGAACACTCCGCTGCAGAGTGAAAATCTCATATTGGAAACATCCCCCAGGCTGTGGCTAAGCCATGTCTCGGCAATATCCTTTCTTCCAGGAGTGCTAGTTCTGCTAGGTTCGCAGGAGAGTTTCTGTGAAGCTGCGGAGTTAGGTGACTAGGTACTGGCCGAATTGAAGTTGTGAGGACGGGTCGTGAGTCATGTTTTGGTAGCTCAGATGGTAGAGCACTTGCCTGCAAAAGGCAAAGGTCCCGAGTTCGAGTCTCGGTCCAGCACACAGTTTTAATCTGCCAGGATATTTCGTATCAGCGCACACTCCGCTGCAGAGTGAAAATCTCATATCGGAGACATCCCCCAGGCTGTGGCTAAGCCATGTCTCCGCAATATCCTTTCTTCCAGGTATGCTAGTTCTGTTAGGTTCGCAGTAGATCTTGTGTGAAGCTTGGAAGATAGGTGACGAGGTACTGGCCGAATTGAAGTTGTGAGGACGGGTCGTGAGTCATGCTTTGGTAGCTCAGATGGTAGAGCATATGCCCGCAACAGGCAAAGGTCCCGAGTTCGAGTCGCGGTCCAGCACACAGTTTTCATCTGCCAGGACATTTCGTATCAGCGCACATTCCGCTGCAGAGTGAAAATCTCATTCTGGAAACATCCCCCAGGCTGTGGCTAAGCCATGTCTCCGCAATATCCTTTCTTCCAGGCGTGCTAGTTCTGCTAGGTTCGCAGGAGAACTTCTGTGAAGCTTGGTTGGTAGGTGACGAGGTACTGGCCGAATTGAAGTTGTGAGGACGGGTCGTGAGTCATGCTTTGGTAGCTCAGATAGTTGCGCACTTGCTCGCAAAAGGCAAAGGTCCCGAGTTCGAGTCTCGGTCCAGCACACAGTTTTAATCTCCCAGGACATTTCGTATCAGCGCACACTCCGCTGCAGAGTGAAAATCTCATTCTGGAAACATCCCGCAAGCTGTGGCTAAGCCATGTCTCCGCAATATCCTTTCTTCCAGGAGTGCTAGTTCTGCTAGATTAGCAGGATAGCTTGTGTGAAGCTTGGGGGTAGGTGACGAGGTACTGGCCGAATTGAAGTTGTGAGGACGGGTCGTGAGTCGTGCTTTGGTAGCTCAGATGGTAGAGCACTTGCCCGAAAAAGGCAAAGCCCCGACATCGAGTCTCGGTCCAGCACACAGTTTTAATCTGCCAGGACATTTCGTATCAGAGCACACTTCGCTGCAGAGTGAAAATCACATTCTGGAAACATCCCCCAGGCTGCGGCTAAGCCATGTCTCCGCAATATTCTTTCTTCCAGGAGTGCTAGTTCTGCTAGGTTCGCAGGAGAGCTTCTGTGGAGCTTAGAAGATAGGTGACGAGGTACTGGCCGAATTGAAGTTGCGAGGATGGGTCGTGAGTCGTGCTTTGGTAGCTCAGATGGTAGAGCTCTGGCCCGCAAAAGGCAAAGGTCCCGGGTTCGAGTCTCGGTCTAGCACACAGTTTCAATCTGCCAGGACATTTCGTAACAGCGCACACTCCGCTGCAGTGTGAAAATCGCAATCAGAAAACAACCGCCAGGCTGTGGCTAAGCCATGTCTACGCAATATCCTTTCTTCCAGGAGTGCTAGTTCTGCTAGGTTCGCAGGAGAGCTTGTGTGAAGCTTGGGAGGTCGGTGACGGGGTACTGGCCGAATTGAAGTTGTGAGGACGGGTCGTGAGTCGTGCTTTGGTAGCTCAGATGGTAGAGCACTTGCCCGCAAAAGGCAAAGGTCCCGAGTTCGAGTCTCGGTCCAGCACACAGTTTTAATCTGCCAGGATATTTCGTATCAGCGCACACTCCGCTGCAGAGTGAAAATCTCAAATTGGAAACATCCCCCAGGCTGTGGCTAAGCCATGTCTCCACAATATCCTTTCTTCCAGGAGTGCTAGTTCTGCTAGGTTCGCAGGAGAGCTTGTGTGAAGCTTGGGAGGTAGGTGACGAGGTACTGGCCGAATTGAAGTTGTGAGGACGGGTCGTGAGTCGTGCTTTGGTAGCTCAGATGGTAGAGCACTTGCCCGCAAAAGGCAAAGGTCCCGAGTTCGAGTCTCGGTCCGGCACACAGTTTTAATCTGCCAGGATATTTCGTATCAGCGAACACTCCGCTGCAGAGTGAAAATCTCATATTTGAAACATCCCCCAGGCTGTGGCTAAGCCATGTCTCCGCAATATCCTTTCTTCCAGGAGTGCTAGTTCTGCTAGGTTCGCAGGAGAGTTTCTGTGAAGCTTGGGAGGTAGGTGACGAGGTACTGGCCGAATTGAAGTTGTGAGGATGGGTCGTGAGTCGTGCTTTGGTAGCTCAGATGGTAGAGCACTTGCCCGCAAAAGGCAAAGGACCCGAGTTCGAGTCTCGGTCCAGCACACAGTTTTAATCTGCCAGGATATTTCGTATCAGCGCACACTCCGCTGCAGAGTGAAAATCTCATATTGGAAACATCCCCCAGGCTGTGGCTAAGCCATGTCTCCGCAATATCCTTTCTTTCAGGTATGCTAGTTCTGCTAGGTTCGCAGGAGATCTTGTGTGAAGCTTGGAAGATAGGTGACGAGGTACTGGCCGAATTGAAGTTGTGAGGACGGGTCGTGAGTCATGCTTTGGTAGCTCAGATGGTAGAGCATATACCCGCAAAAGGCAAAGGTCCCGAGTTCGAGTCGCGGTCCAGCACACAGTTTTCATCTGCCAGGACATTTCGTATCAGCGCACACTCCGCTGCAGAGTGAAAATCTCATTCTGGAAACATCCCCCAGGCTGTGGCTAAGCCATGTCTACGCAATATCCTTTCTTCCAGGCGTGCTAGTTCTGCTAGGTTTCCAGGAGAGCTTGTGTGTAGCTTGGGAGGTAGGTGACGAGGTACTGGCCGAATTGAAGTTGTGAGGATGGGTCGTGAGTCGTGCTTTGGTAGCTCAGATGGTAGAGCACTTGCCTGCAAAAGGCAAAGGTCCCGAGTTCGAGTCTCGATCCAGCACACAGTTTTAATCTGCCAGGATATTCGTATTAGCGCACACTCCGCTGCAGAGTGAAAATCTCATTCTGGAAACATCCCCCAGGCTGTGGCTAAGCCTTGTCTCCGCAATATCATTTCTTCCAGGAGTGCTAGTTCTGTTAGGTTCGCAGGTGAGCTTGTGTGAAGCTTGGGAGGTAGGTGACGAGGTACTGGCCGAATTGAAGTTGTGAGGACGGTTCGTGAGTCGTGCTTTGGTAGCTCAGATGGTAGAGCACTTGCCCGAAAAAGGCAAAGCCCCGATATCGAGTCTCGGTCCAGCACACATTTTTAATCTGCCAGGACATTTCGTATCAGAGCACACTCCACTGCAGAGTGAAAATCTCATTCTGGAAACATCCCCCAGGCTGTGGCTAATCCATGTCTCCGCAATATTCTTTCTTACAGGAGTGCTAGTTCTGCTAGGTTCGCAGGAGAGCTTCTGTGAAGCTTAGAAGATAGGTGACGAGGTACAGGCCGAATTGAAGTTGCGAGGATGGGTCGTGAGTCGTGCTTTGGTAGCTCAGATGGTAGAGCTCTGGCCCGCAAAAGGCAAAGATCCCGAGTCCGAGTCTCGGTCTAGCACACAGTTTCAATCTGCCAGGACATTTCGTAACAGCGCACACTCCGCTGCAGTGTGAAAATCTCAATCAGAAAACAACCCCCAGGCTGTGGCTACGCCATGTCTACGCAATATCCTTTGTTCCAGGAGTGCTAGTTCTGCTAGGTTCGCAGGAGAGCTTGTGTGAAGCTTGGGAGGTATGTAACGAGGTACTGGCCGATTTGAAGTTGTGAGGACGGGTCGTGAGTCGTGCTGCGGTAGCTCAGATAGTTGAGCACTTGCCCGGAAAAGGCAAAAGTCCCGAGTTCGAGTCTCGGTCCAGCACACAGTTTTAATCTGCCAGGACATTTCGTATCAGCGCACACTCCGCTGCAGAGTGAAAATCTCATTCTGGAGACATCCCCCAGGCTGTGGCTCTGGCTCTGAGCACCATGCGACTTAACATCTGAGGTCATCAGTCACCTAGAACTTAGAGCTAATTAAAGCTAACTAACCTAAGGACATCACACACATCCATGCCCGAGGTAGGATTCGAACCTGCGACCGTAGCGGTCGCTCGACTCCAGACTGTAGCGCCTAGGACAGCACGGCCACTCCGGCCGGCCCCCAGCCTGTGGCTAAGCCATGTCTCCGCAACATCCTTTCTTCGAGGAGTGCTAGTTCTGCTAGGTTCGTAAGAGTGCTTCTGTGGAGCTTGGAAGATACGTGACGAGATACTGGCCGAGTTGAAGTTGTGAGGACGGGTCGTGAGTCGTGCTTTGGTAGCTCAGATGGTAGAGCACTTGCCCGCAAAACGCAAAGGTCCCGAGTCCGAGTCTCGGCCCAGCACACAGTTTTAATCCGGCAGGACATTTCGTATCAGCGCACACTCCGCTGCAGAGTGAAAATCTCATTCTGGAGACATCCCCCAGGCTGTGGCTAAGCCATGTCTCCGCAATATCCTTTGTTCCAGGAGTGCTGGTTCTGCTAGGTTCGCAGGAGAGCTTGTGTGAAGCTTGGAAGATAGGTGACGAGGTACTGGCCGAACTGAAGTTGTGAGGACGGGTCGTGAGTCGTGCTTTGGTAGCTCAGATGGTAGAGCACTTGCCCGCAAATGGCAAAGGTCCCCATTTCGAGTCTCGGTCCAGCACACAGTTTTAATCTGCCAGGACATTTCGTATCAGCGCACACTCCGCTGCAGAGTGAAAATCTCATTCTGGAGACAGCCCCCAGGCTGTGGCTAAGCCATGTCTCCGCAAGATCCTTTCTTCCACGAGTGCTAGTTCTGCTAGGTTCGCAGGAGAGCTTGTGTGAAGCTTGGAAGATAGGTGACGAGGTACTGGCCGAATTGAAGTTGTGAGGACGGGTCGTAAGTCGTGCTTTGGTAGCTCAGATGGTAGAGCACTTGCCCGCAAACGGCAAAGGTCCCCATTTCGAGTCTCGGTCCAGCACACAGTTTTAATCTGCCAGGATATTTCGTATCAGCGCACACTTCGCTGCAGAGTGAAAATCTCATTCTGGAAACATCCCCCAGGCTGTGGCTAAGCCATGTCTCCGCAATATCCTTTCTTCCAGGAGTGCTGGTTCTGCTAGGTTCGCAGGAGAGCTTGTGTGAAGCTTGGAAGATAGGTGACGAGGTACTGGCCGAATTGAAGTTGTGAGGACGGGTCGTGAGTCGTGCTTTGGTAGCTCAGATGGTAGAGCACTTGCCTGCAAATGGCAAAGGTCCCCATTTCGAGTCTCGGTCCAGCACACAGTTTTAATCTGCCAGGACATTTCGTATCAGCGCACACTCCGCTGCAGAGTGAAAATCTCATTCTGGAAACATCCCCCAGGCTGTGGCTAAGCCATGTCTCCGCAATATCCTTTCTTCCAGGAGTACAAGTTCTCCTAGTTTCGCAGGAGAGCTTCTGTGAAGCTCGGAAATAGGTGACGTGGTACTGGCCGTGTTGAAGGTCTCGAGTTCGAGTCTCGGCCTAGCACACAGTTTTAAACTGCCAGGACATTTCGTATCAGCGCACACTCCGCTGCAGAGTGAAAATCTCATTCTGGAAACATCCCCAGGCTGTGGCTCTGGCTCTGAGCACTATGCGACTTAACTTCTGAGGTCATCAGTCACCTAGAACTTAGAGCTAATTGAACCTAACTAACCTAAGGACTTCACACACATCCATGCCCGAGGCAGGATTCGAACCTGCGACCGTAGCGGTCGGTCGACTCCAGACTGTAGCGCCTAGAACAGCACGGCCACTCCGGCCGGCCCCCAGCCTGTGGCTAAGCCATGTTTCCGCAACATCCTTTCTTCGAGGAGTGCTAGTTCTGCTAGGTTCGTAAGAGTTCTTCTGGGAAGCGTGGAAGATACGTGACGAGGTACTGGCCGAGTTGAAGTTGTGAGGACGGGTCGTGAGTCGTGCTTTGGTAGCTCAGATGGTAGAGCACTTGCCCGCAAATGGCGAAGGTCCCGAGTTCGAGTCGCGGTCCAGCACACAGTTTTAATCTGCCAGGACATTTCGTATCAGCGCACACTCCGCTGCAGAGTGAAAATCTCATTCTGGAAACATCCCCCAGGCTGTGGCTAAGCCATGTCTCCGCAATATCCTTTGTTCCAGGAGTGCTAGTTCTGCTAGGTTCGCAGGAGAGCTTGTGTGAAGCTTGGAAGATAGGTGACGAGGTACTGGCCGAACTGATGCTGTGAGGACGGGTCGTGAGTCGTGCTTTGGTAGCTCAGATTGTAGAGCACTTGCCTGTAAAAGGCAAAGGTCCCGAGTTCGAGTCTCGGTGCAGCACACAGTTTTAATCTTCCAGGACATTTCGTATCAGCGCACACTCCGCTACAGAGTGAAAATCTCATTCTGGAAACATCCCCCAGGCTGTGGCTAAGCCATGTCTCCGTAATATCCTTTCTTCCAGGAGTGCTGGTTCTGCTAGGTTCGCAGGAGAGCTTGTGTGAAGCTTGGAAGATAGGTGACGAGGTACCGGCCGAGTTGAAGTTGTGAGGACTGGTCGTGAGTCGTCTTTTGGTAGCTCTGATGGTAGAGCACTTGCCCGGAAAAGGTAAAGTTCCCGAGTTCGAGTCTCGGTCCGGCACACAGTTTTAATCTGCCGGGACATTTCGTATCAGCGCACAGTCCGCTGCAGAGTGAAAATCTCATTCTGGAAACATCCCCCAGGCTGTGGCTAAGCCATGTCTCCGCAATACCCTTTGTTCTTGGAGTGCTAGTTCTGCTAGGTTCGCAGGAGAGCTTCTGTGAAGCTTGGGTGGTAGGTGACGAGGTACTGGCCGAATTGAAGTTGTGAGGACGGGTCGTGAGTCATGCTGCGGTAGCTCAGATAGTTGAGCACTTGCCCGGAAAAGGCAAAGGTCCCGAGTTCGAGTCTCGGTCCAGCACACAGTTTTAATCTGCCAGGACATTTCGTATCAGCGCACACTCCGCTGCAGAGTGAAAATCTGATTCTGGAAACATCCCCCAGGCTGTGGCTAAGCCATGTCTCCGCATTATCCTTTCTTCCAGGAGTACAAGTTCTGCTAGTTTGGCAGGAGAGCTTCTGTGAAGCTCGGAAATAGGTGACGAGGTACTGGCCGTGTTGAAGGTCCCGAGTTCGAGTCTCGGCCTAGCACACAGTTTTAAACTGCCAGGACATTTCGTATCAGCGCACACTCCGCTGCAGAGTGAAAATCTCATTCTGGAAACATCCCCCAGGCTGTGGCTAAGCCATGTCTCCGCAATATCCTTTCTTCCAGGAGTGCTAGTTCTGCTAGGTTTACAGGAGAGGTTCTGTGAAGCTTGGAAGATAGGTGACGAGGTACTGGCCGAATGGAAGTTGTGAGGACGGGTCGTGAGTCGTACTCTGGTAGCTCAGATGGTAGAGCACTTGCCCGCATTATGCAAAGGTCCCGAGTTCGAGTCTCGGTCCAGCACACAGTTTTAATCTGCCAGTAAGTTTCAGTTCAAGGGTTTATTGTCTAAATATAAGAAAAATTACTTTGCAGGTGTTGGAATTCTCTTGGTGATCATTCCCTGCTGTCTGGGAAGATGCAGGTCTTGTAAGAAGTAATTAAATCGATCACTTTTTTTTCATTCTGATTGCACAAGCAATTCTAATATAAAATACCTTTCACACAGAATCACACTAGTAAAAATCTTTCGTTCGTGTAGCATGGGCCATCTATGTATCGCAGAGAACACCACCGAACATGCCACCAGTAGTGACAGGTGTTTGTGAGGCACTGCAATCTCCGTGTATACATCTGCTTGACAGAGGTCCTGTTCACAGAATTAATGGCGGCGTGGCGTGTAATTTCACGTGTCAAACGACAGTGCTATGCGTTTACCTGTTTTTTTGGAAGAGGTATTCTCCATTACTAACGATCATTTTACGTAGGAATGATGCGAGCACAGTATAATTTCTGATGTGAACAGTGGATGCTACACACCTCTGGAAACCTATATTATGCATGTATCACACAGAATCGATGTTTTAAGAAAGTAGATTTTTTTTCATTTTACAGTTTGTCACTATATTTTATCGTAGAGAAACCGCCAAGGAGCATGAATGTCATACATTGGAAATATATTTCTTGCATTGTAATATTAACAGCCTTGCACTCCACACGACAAATAGGTCGGAAACTGCAACGATCAGACATTATAGCCTGTTTTAAGTACAGAACCGCGTAGCCTTAGGAGTGCATGCGTTTATGTTCTCTCTTACCAATAGCTTCCCGGCACTAATCCCAGACACCAGAACAATACATTAGAATTGATTTACGTAAAATGCTTCGAACTCCATCCGTCTGGAACTCCATTGTGCATAAAACCACCTCTTTCTTGTGCTTGTTCATGTTCTTCTCAACTGTCTGCTATTACATCACAACACTTTCATATCTACTACTACACACCGATAAGGGGTGCCAAGCTCCCCGACATGGGCGCATTTGGAGAAATCTTGTGCACTTAGATGTGTGTGGAACAGCAGTTACGATCTCGGTACGCTCCATTCTTTCACAAGACGCAAAATATACCGGTCTACTTCTGGTCAGCTGCAGATTAAGTCAGTGACGGTTAGTTAGGTTTAAGTAGTTCAAACTTCTAGGGGACTGATGACCTCAGATGTTAAGTCTCATAGTGCTCAGAGCCATTTGAACCATTTTTGACATGTTTGAACAATGGCTGTTCCTGAAAGTTATGGAAGATTCCCAGGACTTCATTTTCCAACAGGATGGAGCTCCGCTCCATTGGCCCGTGATGTACGAGGCTTTTTGAATGATTCCCTTCCCTAGTGCTGTATCCACCGCATGGGACTTGAGGACCTGGCTCTGCAGTCCTGATCACCGAGATCTCCTGATCTCACTCCTTGTGACTATTTCTTATGGGGTTTTGTGAAGGAAGCTGTTTACGCCCGGCCTCTACCAACCACTCCGAACTATCTGAGGAACCGGAACACTGCTGCTGTGGACTCAGTAAAAGCAGATACGGTTTCGCGTGTGTGGGACGATTTTGGCTACTGCGTTGATGTTTGCCGTGCAGCCAACAGTGGTCACATTGAACATTAATAACATTTGTCACTTTTATATTTACTAAGGAATTATTAATAACTAATTAATTACAAATTACACTGTTGTTGTTGTTGTTGTGGTCTTCAGTCCTGAGACTGGTTTGATGCAGCTCTCCGTGCTACTCTATCCTGTGCAAGCTTCTTCATCTCCCAGTACCTACTGTAACCTACATCCTTCTGAATCTGCTTAGTGTATTCATCTCTTGGTCTCCCCCTACGATTTTTACCCTCCACGCTGCCTTCCAATACTAAATTGGTACCGAGCGAGGTGGCGCAGTGGTTAGCACACTGGACTCGCATTCAGGAGGACGACGGTTCAATCCCGTCTCCAGCCATCCTGATTTAGGTTTTCTGTGATTTCCCTAATTCATTTCAGGCAAATGGCGGGATGGTTCCTTTGAAAGGGCACGGCCGATTTCCATCCCAATCCTTTCCTAACCCGAGCTTGCGCTCCGTCTCTAATGACCTCGTTGTCGACGGGACGTTAAACACTAACCACCACCACCACCACTAAATTGGTGATCCCTTGATGCCTCAGAACATGTTCTACCAACCGATCCCTTCTTCTGGTCATGTTGTGCCACAAACTCCTCTTCTCCCCAATCCTATTCAGTACCTCCTCATTAGTTATGTGATCTACCCATCCAATCTGCAGCATTCTTCTGTAGCACCACATTTCGAAAGCTTCTATTCTCTTCTTGTCCAAACTATTTACCGTCCATGTTTCACTTCCATACATGTCTACACTCCATACAAATACTTTCGGAAATGACTTCCTGACACTTAAATCTATACTCGATGTTAACAAATTTCTCTTCTTCAGAAACGCTTTCCTTGCCATTTCCAGTCTACATTTTATATCCTCTCTACTTCGGCCATCATCAGTTATTTTGCTCCCCAAATAGCGAAGCTCCTTTACTACATCAAGTGTCTCATTTCCTAATCTAATACCCACAACATCACCCGACTTAATTCGACTACATTCCATTATCCTCGTTTTGCTTTTGTTGATGTTCATCTTATATCCTCCCTTCAAGACACCATCCATTCCGTTCAACTGCTCTTCCAAGTCCTTTGCTGTCTCTGACAGAATTACAATGTCATCGGCGAACCTCAAAGTTTTTATTTCTTCTCCATGGATTTTAATACCTACTCCGAATTTTTCTTTTGTTTCCTTTACTGCTTGCTCAATATACAGATTGAATAACATCGGGGAGAGGCTACAACCCTGTCTTACTCCCTTCCCAACCACTGCTTCCCTTTCATGTCCCTCGACTCTTATAACTGCCATCTGGTTTCTGTACAAATTGTAAATAGCCTTTCGCTCCCTGTATTTTACCCCTGCCACCTTTAGAATTTGAAAGAGAGTATTCCAGTCAACATTGTCAAAAGCTTTCTCTAAGTCTACAAATGCTAGAAACGTAGGTTTGCCTTTCCTTAATTTTTCTTCTAAGATAAGTCGTAAGGTCAGTATTGCCTCACGTGTTCCAGTATTTCTACGGAATCCAAACTGATCTTCCACGAGGTCGGCTTCTACTAGTTTTTCCATTCGTCTGTAAAGAATTCGTGTTAGTATTTTGCATCTGTGGCTTATTAAACTGATTGTTCGGAAATTCTCACACCTGTCAACAACTGCTTTCTTTGGGATTGGAATTATTTTATTCTTCTTGAAGCCTGAGGGTATTTCGCCTGTTTCATACATCTTGCTCACCAGATGGTAGAATTTTGTCAGGACTGGCTCTCCCATGGCCGTCAGTAGTTCCAATGGAATGTTGTCTACTCCGGGGGCCTCTTCACGCAGTATCGTATCTCCCATTTCATCTTCATCTACATCCTCTTCTATTTCCATAATATTGTCCTCAAGTACATCGCCCTTGTATAGACCCTCTGTATACTCCTTCCACCTTTCTGCTTTCCCTTCTTTGCTTAGAACTGGGTTTCCATCTGAGCTCTTGATGTTCATACAAATGGTTCTCTTATCTCCAAAGGTCTCTTTAATTTTCCTGTAGGCAGTATCTACCTTACCCCTAGTGAGATAAGCCTCTACATCCTTACATTTGTCCTCTAGCCATCCCTGCTTAGCCATTTTGCACTTCCTGTCCATCTCATTTTTGAGACGTTTGTATTCCTTTTTGCCTGCTTCATTTACTGCATTTTTATATTTTCTCCTTTCATCAATTAAATTCAATATTTCTTCTGTTACCCAAGGATTTCTACTGGCCCTCGTCTTTTTACCTACTTGATCCTCTGCTGCCTTCACTACTTCATCCCTCAAAGCTACCCATTCTTCTTCTACTGTATTTCTTTCCCCCATTCCTGTCAATTGTTCCCTTATGCTCTCCCTGAAACTCTGTACAACCTCTGGTTCTTTCAGTTTATCCAGTTCCCATCTCCTTAAATTCCCACCTTCTTGCAGTTTCTTCAGTTTTAATCTACAGGTCATAACCAATAGATTGTGGTCAGAGTCCACAACTGCCCCTGGAAATGTCTTACAATTTAAAACCTGGCTCCTAAATCTCTGTCTTACCATTATATAATCTATCTGATACCTTCTAGTATCTCCAGGATTCTTCCATGTATACAACCTTCTATCATGATTCTTAAACCAAGTGTTAGCTATGATTAAGTTGTCCTCTGTGCAAAATTCTACCAGGTGACTTCCTCTTTCATTTCTTAGCCCCAATCCATATTCACCTACTACGTTTCCTTCTCTCCCTTTTCCTACACTCGAATTCCAGTCACCCATGACTATTAAACTTTCGTCTCCCTTCACTATCTGAATAATTTCTTTTATTTCTTCATACATTTCATCAATTTCTTCGTCATCTGCAGAGCTAGTTGGCAATTACACTATGGGCCATTAAAATTGCTACACCAAGTTGAAATGCAGACGATTAACAGGTATTTATTTGACAAATATATTATACTAGAACTGACATGTGAATACATTTTCACGCAATTTGGGTGCATAGATCCTGAGAAATCAGTATCCAGAACAACCACCTCTGGCCGTAATAACGGCCTTGATACGCCTGGGCATTGAGTCAAACAGAGCTTGGATGGCGTGTACAGGTACAGCTGCGCATGAAGCTTCAACACGATACCACAGTTCATCAAGAGTAGTGACTGGCGTATTGTGAGGAGCAGTTGCTCGGCCACCATTCAATTGGTGAGAGATCTGGAGAATGTGCTGACCAGGGCAGCAGTCGAACATTTTTTGTATCCAGAAATGCCCATACAGGACCTGCAACATGCGGTCGTGCATTATCCTGCTGAAGTGTAGGGGTTCGCAGGGATCGAATCAAGGGTAGAGCCACGGGTCGTAACACATCTGAAATGTAACGTCCACTGTTCAAAGTGCCATCAATGCGAACAAGAGGTGTCCGAGACGTGTAACCAATGGCACCCCATAACATCATGCTCGGTGATACGCCAGTATGGCGATGACGAATACACGCTTCCAATGTGCGCTCACCGCGATGTCGCCAAACACGGATGCGACCATCATGATGCTGTAAACAGAACCGGGATTCATCCGAAAAAATGAGGTTTTGCCATTCGTGCACCCAGGTTCGTCGTTGAGTACACCATCGCAGGCGCTCCTGTCTGTGATGCAGCGTCAAGGGTAACCGCAGCCATGGTCTCCGAGCTGATAGTACATGCTGCTGTAAACATCGTCGAACTGTTCGTGCAGATGGTTGTTGTCTTGCAAACGTCCCCATCTGTTGACTCAGGGATCCGTTACAGCCATGCAGATATGATAAGCCGCAATCGCGATAGGCTACAATCCGACCTTTATCAAAGTCGGAAACGTGATGGTACGCATTTCTCTTCCTTACATGAGGCATCACAACAACGTTTCACCAGACAACGTCGGTCAACTGCTGTTTGTGTATGTGAAATCGGTTGGAAACTTTCCTCATGTCAGCACGTTGTAGGTGTCACCACCGGCGCCAACCTTGTGTGAATGCTCTGTCGATTAAATTTCGCGTCTGTAGCACGTTATCTTCGTAGTGTAGCAATTTTAATGGTGAGTAGTGTATTAGACATTATTAAATTTATTTATTTGATATCAAACATTATGAAAAAAGTCTTTGAAACTTCCTCCTTTTCTTCGTATAAAGCTTGTTTATTTTGGATTTGTACTTGAATAAATACGAAATTTTCAAAGTGGGTCTATCATGTAGACTGGCCTCGGTCCGCTGAGGGCAGTCTTGTCTCGCGTAGTGCCAGTGTGTGTGCAGGGACAGATGACTTGTGACCGGCGGCTGTGGTGGATGACCTACCGAGCTTGCAAGGACAATGTATGATCCATGTACTTATGGTGTCCGTGATATATGTGTGAATGTCTGATGGTCGATAGCTATATACAACATTCTCAAGTGATGATTTTATTTGGTGCAGGGCACGAATTGTGTGCTTACTACATCGATATAGTATACGGTGGCATGTAGCCGCGTTGGAGATCGGTTTCATTCAAGCTTTCGTCGTCAGCGGCAGAGGAGTGTAATTGAGGAAGTGTCAAATACGGATCTGACGATCTGTAGACCACTTTTGCAGGGTTTAGTTGTCAGTGAAATAGTTCTGCAATAGTTTAGACGCTGAAAGTCTCATCTGCAGAAAAAAGTGGCGGACAGTGCTCCCACACCAGCAGCAGCAGCAGTTTGGCGGGTAAATTCAGTAAGAGCCAACCAGAATGATCCATTCATTCATCCTTTGTGCTGGGACATAGGAGCCTCTACGCCTGGTTCAAACATGATGGTGAAAGGTATCTACGGAAAGATTTGAGAGGAGCATTATGTCTTCTTTGTTCAAGTGTTCAAAGACAAGTTGGTGTGATGCTGTACCTCATCCGCCATTGTGGCATTGTTACATCTCTAGACCAGCAGCTATAGGGCACCGAAAATTCCAGCCGTTTTTCTCTTCTGTAGGACAGTGCTCCGAATTCCGTTTTCCTGTCTGTGCTTAGACAGTGCCCTCTTTCCGTACAACAAGAATACTTTTATGATTAATGGTGTTTTCGTAAGCATGCACAGACATGATGAAGCCTTTTATCGGTGAGAACATGAGCAAAACGTTTACCATTTCTGAGATCTATGTTGGAAGGACAATACGGGATGGATGGGCTGTCCCATTAGGATCGCTAGGCAGAATGTACCCTATGTTATACTTGGCTATTTTCGTAAACAGGTCCTGTTAGGACAAGAATTTCCATGCAGACAAGCTGAGACATCACGAAAGCTCCTACAACAAAATAGCGACGAGAATTATTTCTGCAACACTTAATGATTTCTGCGTGGGGCTGATATGTAATGGACAGATTCTGCTGTTAGAATCACTAGGAAGAATGCATCCTGTGTTACTCTGGGTTATTTTCACTAACAGTTTTGGGAAGCACTGCAAAAGATTTCTATAGCGTGTCCAGAGGGATACTTGGCTGTTATGTACACAGACATGAGATGTCATTATAACACTGACAATATTTTAGATGCGCTTGCGGGGCCGAGTCGCTAGGCAAACATCTCCCGCTCGGAAATAGGCCTGTGCTGGAACCACAGGTACAAATGCTATGCATCAGCCGCGATGGCTAGGTAAACATGTTTCGACAGGAATTTCTCAGATGTCAAGTATGAAAGGGACGCTGCCGCCTCATGCTTGCGGGACCCAAACTTACACCTGCACGTGGCTTGGCAGCTGGCGGTCAATTCGTCGCTTTGCAGGGTCCGCCGTTGCACCCCAGTTACTGGCAGTGTATGCGGTGGTGTTCTCTGTGGTACAGTGGATAGCGCATGCTTCGCAATCTGTTAAAAAACAGAAGTGGATCTACCAGGTTCCTCTTTTTTCGAGTTTTCACATAAAGAGGCAGGTGTGATGTTTCTAGTTACTCAGTGGTTTGAACTATGCCCCACATGATGACTTTGTTAAAGTTTTGGGTTTCTAGACATGTAACTTTCTCTCCTTACTTTTGGAATTGTACTGTACAAGCGATTGGTAACACACCGCTATGTAGTTAATATAGAGAACCATCCCGTAAATGGTATGATATTCTGACAAACCGTGTTAAAATACACACATTCTTGTAATCCTGAGTCTAGAGACGATTACAACACGTTGCAGAAACCATGGCAGGAAGCAGGCCAGATGGGAAGCAGTACCATCAGTGGAAGCCTCTGTGCCAGGGAAACCAGCGCAGCCTTTGTACACTAGTTTAGTGTGTGGCCACTGTCTGCGTAGGGCGCTCTGATTGCGCATCAAAGCACTGTGTGTGGGGACTGTTGCCTTGTGACCATTGGCGACAGTGGATGACTAACCGACCAACCTGATGGGAAAGATGTAGTGCTGTGACTATGTACTGTGCATGTGCCTATTTTATATTTTTTTTTTTTGAGGGGGGGGGGCCTTTATGTCTTCTCAGCATAAGTACGAGAGTGAGGTGGTCGATAGCTATATGCAGGATGCAGAAGTGATGACTTTGTATGGTGCAGGAAACGAATTGCGTTTATTGCGTCGATGTGGTATGGTGGTACATACGTTTGTGGTGATATAGTCTGATTGAAGACCAATTTCATACCGAAAGACTCAAGCTTTCGTCGACAGTAGCAGAGCAGTGTAATTGAGGGAGTGTCTTTGGCCGTAGTTCCTGTATATCGTGATCAGTAGACCACTTTTTCAGGGTGTAATTTTCAGTCCAATATGACTGCTGTATGTTTTCCGATTTGTACAAAATAGTTTGCCGCTCAAAGTCTCGTAATTTGTCTGTGTGCAGGAAGAGACAGTGTTCCCAAACAGGCGGCAGCAATTTGGTTGGTAAATTCAGTGAGAATCAATCAGAGTGCTCCATTCACAGGTAGTTCCATTACATCAGAGCGTCACAAGACATCGTTTGTGCAGGGTGTAGGAGCCTTTACAGAATGACTCGAACAAGACAGAGGTAAGGTATCTCCGAAAACTTCTGTGACGTCTGAGAGTCATGTGATTTCTTTCCTCAAGTGCTCAGAGGCAAGTCCAAGTTGACCAGCCTCCTCTGATTTGTACAGATGGGGTGTTGTCCCCCACCCCTTCCACACCTGCCACTGCGGTTTTACAGCATCTCCAGAGCAGCAGTTGTAGGACATCGAAAATTCACCGAAAATGTCATCCATTTTTCTCTTCTATATTTCTAATTCTCATTGTTTTTTTCCACAGTCTAATGTAAGATTCGAAATATGTCATGAACTTTTAGATATGTAATTGTTCTGATTTTACCATTTGTGCTTATACGCTAGTGTGCTCCAAAAAGAGAGAAAAATAAAAATAAGAGCCTTAACATTCCTGACTCCAGCAGCAAAAATAAACTAATCGCACTCAGCGTTTCAGAAAACTGATCAACACCACAGCAGCTGTAGGACTTAGAAAGTTTTATCTCTCTCTGACGGTGCTTTCAGCCAAGCAGCTAAACCTCAAAAAAGTGGTAAGCATCCTGTTCAGATTTGCAGAGACATTTATTTTGGCTTCCAAATATCGTCGTTTTGGTGTGGGAAATCGGATACTGCGGTGATACCGGTATCGAGAACTATAGCACACAAACTGTCTCAGGGAGGGAGGCTGGGAGGTTTCAGAAGTATGCCAGAACACGCCACGATCTTTTTAGAATCAGTGTTCCAGTATGGAGGTATTCCTCGGAAAAAAAGTGTAATTACATCGCAAACTATTTAAATATTCTTGCGTCATCTGCAAAACTCTCTCTCTCTCTCTCTCTCTCTCTCTCTCTTTGTGCATTGGTAGTTCCTGTGACATCTTCAAGCTATGTATGGGACAATATTCCGTACATTGCTTAAACACCAAATTTAATAACTCCTGAAGCAGTTCATGTTCAGTGACAAGTGATATCCTTGTGCCACAAGGAATGAAAGTGCGTCAGGGATGAGGAGAAATGTTGCAGGTATTTCCAGCACAACAAGAAGCACTCTACGTGACTGTTATGTTGGCAGTGGCCGGTGGCCAGAGTGGAGCAGCTAAGTGCATGCTTCTCCCTGTGGCCGTTACTCAGGCGCATAAAGCACATGCGAGAAATTTTTTCAGATATGTGTAGTATGATCTGGGAAAGTGTAATTACATGGTTCATTTGACTACGGGAATAAAAAGAAAGTACCTATTTTTTTAACATCGTCTACATTGTTTAAACGCCAGCATCAATATCGAGGTGTGTTTGCAATTACAGAAATAAACAAACAATGTACTTAAACAAATTGTTTAAACAGCGCCTTATGCATACTATATTAGCATTCCATCAACAGGTCTTCCCAGTCCAGCAACTCGACACAGGTTGAGTAAGTTTCCCGCCAGTTTCCAGTAGGGGAGGGGTGGTGAGGTGAGGGTTGGTGGAGGGGAGGGCCAACAGTGTTGTCTGGTGCTGGTGTTGTAAACTAGGTCAGTTGGTCTCCAGGCCTCAAGGTGAACAAACAAAATTTGATAGCCCCATCAGTAAATTCGAATTTCTTGCCATCTCTTTTTTAATTGCAACTATTTCCAGGGGCAGGGGTGGGTGGAGTTGGGTTAGTGGAGGTAGCCCAACTGACCTATTTTCTCACCAAAATTGGAATTTCCCATCATGACAATAGTGTGCCATTGCCACATCTGTATCCACCATCTGGGATCCGCCATCTTTAATGAATTTGGCAACAATGCAGAGTGGGGTGATGTCCACTTTGTCCCACTACTTAACGGCGACAAGGCCATATGGAATAAAAAAAATGTAATGTAGAGTATAACTCAGGACATTGGTAATCTTTATATGTCTGTCGTTATAAAAACGACTGTTTTGTCTAGTTTCCTTGTGTTTAGAGCTTGAAAACGGAATAATGTTTTCCTGAGATATGTTGTGATAATAATGGCATGATTGCTGACTGGGCTGAATATCCTCAATTTTTGCTTATTATAAGTAATCTCTTTAGAAGAGATGTTGCATTTTCCAAGTGTTCCGCCAGTAAAATGCAGCATCTGTTTCACCTACTCCACCACATATTCTATGGGAGGTTTCCAGTTGAAGTTGTTGATAACTGTGATCTTGAAAAGCGTCAGTCAAGTGGTGGACCGACATATACACATATCATTGGCATTGATTCAGTTTATCATAATCCGGATCATATTTTGATCGACTTATGAATATCTTATGCTGGTAACATGGGTGATATCGGGGTCTCCAAAAGTCGAAAGTTACCATATCTTAAATTCTCTATATTTGCGATGATTGCATATCCATATTTGTTGTGTTATGAATCTGATGGAGTCTTGGATGGTAGTAGGGGGAGGGGGCACTTGAATCGAGCCTCTGGATCTCTCTGCAGAGAATAGTTGAGCTCTAAGGATTGGGTCACCTTGACCAGGGGACGACAACCCGGGCTCTAACCACCAGATAGACATTTATGGGTCACGTATTGTCTGCCACACTGCCTGTGGGGTTCGTGTTGTCAGAATTCCACAAACTACAGCCAAGCACATTGTGGTCTGGCCCTATGGCTAAAATGTCCAGTACACTTCTAACATTCTGCGTGGTGTCTGTTTGTTCTATATCGTGTCTCCCTACCACTTTCGTGCAACGACGCTCTGAGCGTGTTTTTTAGGCAATTGACTGGTTTGAACCTGGGACATGTTGCTGGTGAGGAGACGCCAGACCACACATGACATGTAGAGTTCAGAAGAGTTCAGTGAGACTAGTGATGATATAACCAAATACTTAATGATTTCAGCGTCAGCTCCACTGCACTCCCTGTAAAAGAATCTTAATACTAACTAACTTTAGTGGAAGGGTTTCAAGGCTTTCCTATTTTTAGTTAGCTGGTAAAGCAACATCGAAAAAGCAGTTAAGTTTGGCACTGGAAATTTTATTCTACTCACAAAACATTGTTTATAAATTGCACTATTGATAAAAGGAAATGTTTTAATACAGGATGGTAAAAACCAACTGCGTTCAACAAAAATGTGAACGAATATTCCCTGAGTGGGTTTCCAAGTTCTACAATGGATCGAAGGATGACCTATGCCATATCACATCTATAATCTAGGTTTAAATTAATTTTCACAAGAGAGAAAACTATCAAAATGGTCTACAGTGACCCTCAATTATCTTTAATTATTTATCTAACTTGTCGGAAATTACAGTGGCTGATGTGGCTTCTCAATAACTATATAACAGAAAAATCATTGCGTTTCAGATTTTTACTTCAAGTGGCAAATGTGAACACCATGAGCTTTAATTGACGATCGACACTAGTATTACGCAAAAAGGGGGTGTAACAGATGAGACTTCTGGAGTTCTGAGTAAAGCTTTATGCGATGTTATGCGGCATCGCGTGCGTTCATTACCTTGTCGGTGTTCGTCAGGGGGCGGCGGACATCACAGCTCCGCTCACCTCGCCGTCTCGGAAGCAACTCTGTCCTAACTTCTCCTTACTGCAATTTACCGAAGTTGGTTTAAAAAAAAAACTATCTGGCTGTGTTTTCATCTGACCAATCAGGGTCTCAATGTTAACCTTAAGCTCCGCCTACAAAAATTCTGTCTATCCAAAGAGAAACGTTATACTTTTCGTGGTGGGGCTATGTTTTTAAAGTTTGCAACGTAACAGAGACGCAAAAAAGTCTCACGCTAAAACTTGCAGCTGGTGTAGTCCTTTTAGTGTTATCGTAAGATCTATACTGTTCTTCTGGAGGGCTCCATCTTTTAACATGGGCTGGGGGTGGCCCTGACGAAACAGAGACGTCAAAAAGTCTCACGCTGAAACTTGCGGCTGGGGTGGCCCTTTTAGTGTTATCGTAAGATCTATACTGTTCTTCTGGAGGGCTCTAGCTTTTAACATGGGCTGGGGGGTGGTCCTAGCGGTTAGCTGGCAACGTGGGTGTCCGTCCCTTATCGTAGGGCCTTCTCGCTTAACACGGTTCTGCTCTGGGCTTCTGTTCTCGTTTCTCCCCTCGGAACTGCGTCAGTCTCACGGTGGGAAGGTATGACATGCATTTAGGCATTCTTGTGTTAGTCTGTGGTATTCCATTTGCTCACTCGTTACTCGTATTACTTGGTTAATTTAATGTCACGATTTATTCAGAGCTATGTGACATACTACTGGATTTGCTTATCATGTCAGGGTTTTCATGGAAGGTGTTGGATTTGCCTGACACCTCACACACTGAGGTGGCGAAGGTCGTGGGATAGTGAAATGCACATATAAGACAATGATAGTACCACATACACAAGATATAAAAGGGCAATACATTGGTGGAGCTGCCATTTGCACTCGAGTGATTTATGTTAAAATGTTTTCGAAGTGATGACGGCTGCGCAGCGGGAATAAACAGACTTTGAACGCGGCATTGTAGTTGGAGCTAGACACATAAGACATTCTATTCCGGAAATCGTTAGGAAATTCAACATTCCGAGATCCACAGACTCAATAGCGTGCCGAGGATACCAAATTTCAGTCAGTGCTTCTCGCAACAGGTCATGCAGTGGCCAATGGCCTTCACTTAATGGCAGAGCAGCAGCATTTACGTAGAGTTACCAGCTTATCAGTGGTAACAGGCAAGCAAAATTGCGTGAAATAAATGCAGAAATCAGTGTCGAGCGTAAGACGAACATATACATTAGAGCGTTGCGGCGAAATTTGGCGTTAATGGGCTATGGCAGTAGATGACCGATACGAGTGCCTACGATAACACTACATCGCCTGCAACCTCTCTCCTGCACTTGTGACCAAATCGGTTGGGCCCTTGGCGACAGGAAAACTGTGTCATAGATGAATGCCGATTTCAGTTGGTAAGAGCTGATGGTAGGGTTCGAATGTGGCACAGACACCACGAAAGCATAGACCAAAATCGTCACCAAGACACTCTGCAAGCTGTCGCACTGAGTTCTGAGGCCCAACTGAACCGATCATCAACTAAAAATGGTCATGTCCGGCTACTTGGAGACTCCTTGGAGTCATTCGCGGACTTAAGGTTCCCAGACAACGATGTCGAGTCACTGGGTCACAACTGTTCACAGTTGGTTTGAAGAACATTGTGGATAATTCAAGGGAATGATATGGCTGCTCAGACATGAATCCTATCGAATATTTATGAGACGTAATTGAGAGATCAGTTCGTGTGCAACATCCTGCACCGGCAACACTTTTGCAATTAAAATGCTATAGAGACAGCATGGTTCAATATTTCTGCAGGCGACTTTCAACGACTTGTTGAGCCCATGCCACGTCCAGTTTCTGCACCACGTCGGGAAAAAGAAAGTCCAACATGATTCTGAGAGGTGTCGCTTAACTTTTACCACATCAGTGTATAATGAACCATGTCGTGCATTTGCCTAGTGCAGAATAACTTATTTTTTGCAGTCGGCCTCTCTGCCCAAAGAAAGCTTGGTGCAATGTTATTTTCTCAGTAACACTCTTGCTAGAAATCTGGAGGGTGCCACGCTTGTGTGACAGTTGGGCCATGTGGTGTGAGAATTTTCCTCTCTCTCTATGCCATAAGATGGGAAGGTAGTTCATTTGATGGTCTAAATAAATATAATTAAGTGGGAGTTCAGTACGCTGTTTTCTAAGAATTTTAGACGCAGGTAAACAGCTCATTGCATGACGTGAAAAGATATCAAGGAATGGGAGTTTAGAGTTCGTTTTTCTCAGGAAGGCACGTCATTGGATAATTTAGAAAACATTTTCCAGGTGGAGCATTGGGCAACTGTTTTGGGAAAAAACTGTGATTGGCCAGTGTTTAATGCAGCCTTCTAATTGTTAAAGTGTCTTTTGCATGGGTTTTGTGCTGAGCAGAGGGAAAAGACCGAATTTTTTTACTTTCTGGATAGAGACACGAGGTCGACACTTGCGTTTTGGAGGTGTGGAGGAGCGGATTCTCTGGAATGAAGATGCAGGACACTCTGACTCTGGAGATGCAGCAGAAGGCAGACTTGCATTTTTGAGGATCAGCCCATCACACAGCGGCAGATTGGCAGTGGTTGGCAGCAGGCTCGGCCTTATGCAGGACTGCCCCCCCCCCTCCCCAACTCATAAACTATGGTGAGAATATGTTGCCGCACAGGCTGGTAGTAAGACACAGGGGCTTTGAGCGCATTTTTGATATCAAATTTTAATGCAAATTAATTAAATTGATCACTTAATTACCCCTCAGACAAACCCACCATCACCCCAATCCACCCCCACCCTGGATGACATCATGTGTTTTCCTCAGCCTTCGTATGGGTCCCCAACCACGTCCACTCCCCCTCACCACCCCAGTCTCACCTACCCTATTGGTGGGTATTTCAAATTTTTGCAGGAATTTCAAATTTTGGTGGGAATTTTGAATTTTGTTAGAATTTCGAATTTTGGTGGGACTTTCTTTGTCCCAGGGCTGTGCTGACGTCCCATGCCAACACCCATCCAGGAAATGGCGGGAAACGAAAAATGGCAGTACCCTTTCTGGGACTCGAACCCTGTTCCTTGTGGACAGAAAGGCCAAGTCCACCCCCCCCCCCACCCCCTAACACATGGCGGAGGTAAGTTGCTATGAAACCAAATTACTGAGGTCATAGGTCCCACCAACACGTGGAAAGTACCCAGATGCATGTGAGGAAAGCTAGGTTAGTGTGCTTTATTCATTTTCGGTGGGAAATTGGAGCAAAGATCGGTCCTAATTACGTAATTAATCATAAAGATCGCTCCAAATTACACAACTATATGCATAACTCTACGCAAGGGCTGCCTAAAATCGCAATACAGCTCAAAAATTGGTGTTACTCTGCTGGGAAAAAAGTTTCACAATACCACTTGAAACTAGTGGCAGGCACACTCAAACTCTACCCTTCACCTAGAAGCAAGCGGGAAAAATGGCTGGAATGGGAGGTACCAGCTTCATTTTTATTTTTGGCGGAAAATATGTTCAACTGACGAGATGCTGGTGTTGGTCACAGAGGAGTTCAATAAGTGTATTACCTCCAAGCACAAAGCTGAGGACTGTATCTATCACTGTTTCATGTCAGAGTTCGTTACAGACGCCTCACCCTGTAGCCAGAAAATAGAAGCCAAAACACACTACTGCTAATGATGGGAAATGCTTCACTGCTCTAATTACACATTGAAAGTATAGTGAAAAAAACAATTCTCGGTTTATCACTCTTCCACAGGCATACGAGTAACACCCAGCCCACCTTGATTTGACATTCCTTCGCCAATTCGAAAGCATATAAAACCAATTAAACAATATGACATAAATGAAGGCCATCCCACCCCACACACCACGGCCTGGTCAGGGCATAGCTGCCTAGGGCGACCACACACATACACTGGACTGACATCACACCACCCACGCACCTTCTATAATGTGGAATCTATTAAAAAGGGAAACACAGTCGTGATGATAACAAATGTCCTCTTTCCACGAAAATATGTGCAATCCATTTCCTTTTAGTTTTATGAGAAAAACCGCTATAGTTTTTGTTTGATCGCAGGATTCAATTCTTATCTCATTTTGCGACGTCCAAAGAAATGCACCGCTGCCGCTTGCAGATACAACCCCTATACATCTGCACCCTGCGTAAGACCAGAAAAGCAGAGTGGACTGTCTGCGCGGTTAGAGGCGTCATGCCACGAATTGCGCGGCCCTTCCCGCCGGAGGTTAGAGTTCTTCCTCGCGCATGAGTGTGTGTGTTGTCCTTAGTGCAAGTTCGTTTAAATTAGTTTAAATAGTGTGGAAGTCTAGGTGCCGATGCCCTTAACAGTTTGGTCTCTTATGAATTCACAAACATATGTTTTGAAGATCAGAAAAGAAACTTGCACTACTTTCCAGCGAAAATTACCGATCACCGCAGAATGTCCTCATTATATCGAAACCGTCATCAGAGTAAATAAAAAACGAGAGTTTAAACCCAAATGAAAAAGCATGTATGTTAAGTTATTTCTTTCAGCTTGATGGACAAATTACACGACCTGAGAGCATCTCTCGCATTCAAATCAGTGTCTGTAAATAAACTGTCATGTACATATGTATTACAAACATTTCAGACACGTAAAATAACAGTAGAGAATACAATATTTCACATCATTTGCTCACATTCTGGTATAAACATAATCATTTTACGTTCGACAACAAGAAGTTATAATTCAAGAGAGCGATCCTGTTTTGTACACTATGACAAGACCCATTTTACCAATGCAAAGCTGTATCACATCACCATTTACGAAACAAATCGTGAGAGCCTGTCCTGTAATAAAAATCTTTATAAGGTTTTACTGCATCTCTCTTTCTTCCATTACACTGAAAGTATATACCATCGGTGTTTTTGGCCGGAGTGGCCGAGCGGTTCTAGGCGCTACAGTCTGGAACCCCACGAACGCTACGGTCGCAGGTTCGAATCCTGCCTCGGACATGGATGTGTGTGATGTCCTTAGGTTAGTTAGGTTTAAGTAGTTCTAAGTTCTAGGAGACTGATGACCACAGCAGTTAAGTCCCATTGTGCTCAGAGCCAAGCCATCGGAGTGTTTACATTTGATGTTTTTACTCCATATCTCCTCTGTACCAACCAGTGTGTAAAATTTCTATCATACAACAGACAATCATTCCCAATAGCAGCAGATTCTTGCGTTCCAGTTTCGTAAGCAACTTGATCGTCACACACTGTTTCATGCAAGCTACTTACATGTCGGGGAAACACACTATCATTTCTAGGTTCCACAATCAGCTATAATCCAAGTGGTGCCTACTTTATAACTAGAGGTTGTGAAGAATGAAATAACACAGGACCTGTGGTAACATCTATTCTTAAACATGCAATCATGATGATAATAATAAAAACAGATATGTTTCTGATAGAATAGATACAGCTGATTTCTATTAGTTTTATGAGAAAAAGTTTGAGAGAACTATCTGCATCTAAACCTTAACCAGCTATACCACTCCTTGTAGTAGAACCTCCTATAAGATTTTACTGTGTCTCTCTCTTTTGTTATTTCAGAAAAAAATTATCTGCATGTTGACATTGAGCATATTACATATACACATATCATTCCATTGGAGCACGTGGCCAGTGCTCGAAGAAGCTTGCACAGATCTGTGTAAAGTTTTGTCGAGTGTAGTGGAGGAATACCATATCTAACAGACTATTAAACACAAGAGAGGGTTTCTGTATTGTCTCTTCACAAGCAGTTTAATACATTGTTTTTAGGTTGTAACACATCCAAGCAGTGTACAACTACAACTTTGTGTACTGCCACACACGTTTTTCTACAATGAGTTCGAGGTCTGTGTTAGGTGCCAAGCCGATATTAACACGTTTTGATCCATTGGCTCGCACAGAAAGCTAAACACCACATTGTGTAAACTATGCAGCTCCCACAACACACAGAAAGGGAGTGTGGGTGTTGGAGAAAAAATTCCTTTATTCCCACACATATTTAGCAATAACTTAACACTACACACATGAATGAATTGTGTAGACATGAACAGCACGGAATAACCAACAAAAGCTAAGTCAAAGAATAACTATATCCCTGCACGTAAATTAACACTTCACGGAATGTTTATGAAGCACTGTACACTTGTAGGGATCGATTGTCAGAAATAGGTCACTACATGACTTCCCACTTTAATGCTAACGATACCGCAGATTAAATTTCACACGCCGTCCAGCTCTTGTAACTACTTCTTTCTTGAAACCGGGCGGTGCGTTACGTGTGTCAGTGGTTGTGTCAGGGAGTGGTGTAGTAGTCCTCGACGTCGGTCTTGGTGTTGCAGTGACTGGTGTTGTGGTGTTCATGGGGTACAGGAACACATCTTGTAGCTTCTCCTGTCTTCTCTGGTTTGTGTTCAGTGGTAGCTGTGGTGTCTGTTGCGTCCAGAAATGCAGGCTTGATACGGTCCACTGCAACTGTGGTGGGTGTACCGTTAACCATTATGCGGAAAGTATTGGTATCCCTACTGACTACCAGATACGGTCCGTCATATGGTGGCTGCAGTGGTTTACGCACAGTATCATTGCGTAAGAATACATGCGTGCACTTGTCTAGCTCCGCAAAAACGAACGAGTGTATTCCAAGCTGGTTTCTGGGCATTGTTGGTCTCAATTGGCGTAAATGCTCTCTTAATCTTGTGGTGAATTCTGAGGCTGTGATTGTATCATCTGCCATGCTGTGCAGAAATTCTCCTGGTAGGCGTAATGTTTGCCCATACACCAGTTCTGCTACTGTTGCTTTCAGATCACTTTTGAATGACGTTCGTAGACCCAAAAGTACGATAGGTAATGTGTCTGTCCAATTCGGTGTTGCGTGACATCTCAGTGCTGCCTTTAACTGTCGATGAAGACGCTCAACCATGCCATTTGATGCGGGGTGGTATGCCGTGGTGCGTGTGCGTTTCGAACCTAATAACGTAGCCAATGCTCTGAAAACGTAGGCTTCAAATTGTCGTCCTTGATCAGTTGTAATTCTTAGTGGAACTCCAAACCGGGCAATCCAACCACGAAAAAATGTTTGAGCTATAGTTTCTGCAGTGATGTCCTTCATTGGAAATGCCTCAGGCCACCTAGTAAATCTGTCAATCACCGTGAGGCAATAACTGTAGCCTTCCGATGTCGAGAGTGGGCCGATGATGTCAACATGCACATGGTCAAAACGCTGATTTGGTGGAAGAAATGTGCCTAATGGTGCACTGGCGTGCTTTGTGATTTTATTCCTCTGGCACCCCAAGCATTGCTTCACAAATGTTTTACAGTCTGTGTGCATAGATGGCCATACAAATCTCCGTTTGACCAACCTGAGTGTGGCTCTTACTCCTGGGTGTGACAGATTGTGCATTGATGCAATTGCCTGTGTTCTGAATTGCTGTGGCACAAATGGACGTATCTTTCCTCTTGCTACGTCACAGTACAACTCAATGCTTGCTTCAGGAAATGTCACGGGCTGTAGCTTCAATCCTTTCTCTTGTTGCAATAGATCACGCAACTCACTACCACATAGTTGCGAATGCGCGAGGGCGTCGTAATCAATGGCCTTTGTCACTGCTTAAACCTGTGTGATATCTGCTACTGTAGACACTGCTTCTATGCGAGAAAGTGCATCAGCTGGAACATTTAGCTTCCCTTCCACATACACAATGCTGGTCATGAACTGGCTGATATAATCTAAGTGTTGCTGCTGCCTGGGCGATGCTTTCTCTGGCTTTACCTTAAAGGCATAGGTAAGCGGTTTATGATCTGTGTAAATCGTGAACTGCCGCCCTTCTAATGCGTGTCTGAATTTTTTTACTGCCGCATAAGCGGCGTACAGCTCACGGTCATATGTTGCCCAACGTTGCTGAGATGGTGACAACTTATGACTATAAAATGTAATGGGCTGCCATAACTGATCAATTTGTTGCTGAAGTACGGCACCAATGGCAGTGGACGAAGCATCAACCATTTTTGAGTGGAGCATGCGCGACCGGGTGTGCTAATAGTGCGGCCTCTGCTATAGCTTTTTTTATAGCGTGAAACGCGGTGTCCGCCTCGATAGTCCAATGCACGCTGTGGTTAGGTTTAGGTGCGCCTTTAAGTAGTTCATTCAATGGTGCAGTTATCAGTGCATGATTGCGAATGAAGCGTTGGTAGAAATTCACTACTCCAATGAATCGTCGTAATTCTCTGACTGTGACAGGGCGGGGGTATTTGCTTATGGCCTCTACTTTATTATGTGGCGGTCGAATACCCTGTGCATTCACCAAATATCCTAGAAAGTGGACCTCATTCTCACCAAAAACACACTTGGAAGGATTAATTACTAGCCCATGTGTGCGTAGGCGATCACACACTTGTGCCAAATGCTGTAAGTGCTCCTCTTCCGATGCAGACATGACCAATAAATCATCTATATACACATAGCAAAAATCTAAATCTCTTGTAACCTCATCCATAAATCGTTGGAAGGTCTGGGCGGCATTACACAGTCCGAATGGCATTCGGGTGAATTCAAATAGACCGAATGGTGTTGTCACCGCTCTTTTAGGAATGTCTTCTGCAGCTATAGGGATCTGATAGCAAGCTCGAACTAGATCAATGGTAGAAAATATAGTCTTACCGTGAACATTTGCAGATGAATGAATTGTGCAGACATGAACAGCATGGAATAACCAACAAAAGCTAAGTCAAAGAATATCACTGCACGTAAATCAACACTTCACGGAATGTATATGAAGCACTGTACACTTGTAGGGATCGATTGTCAGAAATAGGTCACTACAGGAGAAATAAAACACAGAGGCGATGTTTCTCCATATGGAAACTGGAAGAGTTTGAGGTATTGTAGAGCGTTTCCAACAGCTCTCCAAAGATGATGACCTGTACAGTCAACCTCATCTTCTGCAGTGGCAGTATCCTGTTTCGAGGAGCATTGTTTCCTATTTTGCAGTCGTGTACATGATTGCTGTTCTTGTGTTGACCTTTACGAGAAGGTGCTGTTCACAACAAGTATAAGGCAGTAAAATACGTAAAAAGAGGTACTGTTTTCTTACTGGTGAAAAAAAAAACATGTGGAGGGCATCACAGCATATGGAAATGGGACGAGTCCTCAACATTGAGGAAAGCCTCCAAACAACTAGAGATCCAATGTTGCGCCAAGGCTCTCTCCATCTCAGCCAAGCGGTTTCAGTCATTATGTCGTAATCAACAGTGTAGCAGCAAACAGATGGTATAGGAAAGACACTATTGATATAAGTCGACATACTTTAGTATGCACTGCAGTTGATAGCGCGATCAATTTTAGCAATTTTACCAGTTGTTCAGTAATTTCAGTGCCAGCCAATTACACAGCAGTTTGCTTCCCTGTTTCTGTATTATCGCTAAATTTCCTCTCCACTACTTTGCAGGTACCATATACTAGATTGACTGAGCAGATAGATAGATGACTGTGCAGGACATCCATTCGGCCATTTACACAAAGTATGCCAGATAGCGTGCGATACCGATGCAATTAGGTTATCTACGTATTTCCAGTGCATCGCTCATAGTGCAGAATTTACAGTTACGACTGGCCATCTTTCCACATGTGGATGGGCATCACAGAGTATTCTCGAATTTGTGGGGTAAAATCGGAGATTGACAGATCCCACCCATATTGTCCTTGACCAGTTCTCCATGCAACACCAACCTTACCCACGACAACAATCCAAATGCACAAGATCTCTCCAGATGCGTGTGTGTTGAGGAGGGTAGAACCTCTTATCAATGTATAGTGGGCATCAGAGTGATGCAGTGAGATAAAAGACAGTTAAGCAGAAATGTGTGGTTTATACATGATGGAGCTCCAGATGGATAGAGTTGGAAATACTTCATGTAAATCAACTGTGCTATCAGTTCTGAATCATCATTCCACTGTCTGAAGTCAGTGCCGGGAAGAGAAATGATCGTAGAGAATAAATACACACTCATATGGTTACATGGCTCTGCACCTAAAATGTTATATTGTTAAATCTGTGTGGTTTCTGACGTATTAGTTGCGTCGAATGCATTGCTCTTAATACTCTAATGCAGGATGTATTTGTCTAACATCAGACATACAACCACGATACAAGTTTCCTCCCCCAATCACTATGGCGGAAAACTTTGAAATGATGAAACTAATTCCTTCTACACTGTTGTGGTGTGCTAGGCAGGCATCACCAGTGTATATCCGCCGCTCGAGCTGCTTGTAAACCAACTAGAACGAAGTCAGGAAACTGCTGTTCTGTCTCTTAGGAAATTAATGGATTTTATACGTGTTTTTAAGTTGGAAACATACCTTCCCTCAATCACACTTCTTGCGTCAGTCGTGCTTATCATTAATAGTAGCAGTATTGGTTTTTACATATGCAGCTATGTCTCGCTAGGAAATACAGCGAGGAAAAACCGACATGAGTGTTTTCGATAGCTGATACATTGAGGTACCACCCACGCCCTGCTGCACGAAAATACACATGAAGAAGCAACAGCTTCTTATGGGGCAGTAAAAACCACAATCAGTAGCCAAAGGAGATGTAACAGTCTTATTGCTGTCTACAGTAGCATCACTACAGCTGTGGTAGCATTCCTCTTGCACAAAGAAGATCTGGTCTGATGTTAGGTAGTTTTGCTCACGTGTGGGATAATATAGCAGTTTCGCCCTAACTCCATGTCTCTTCAGTACATCCCCCTCACACTATTTAACGTGCCATGTGTGACATCCAGTAACATCCACATTTTACTGCATGTGTGAGGACACAGTTATAGTTTACAGGGGAGAGCAGGGTGAAAAGTGAATACAAGCCAGAGCATAGTTTTTAAGCTTTTCTCAGTCTTCAGTGGCAGGATACCCCCGACCCACCTCAATTCCCCGCTTTTCATGATGCTTTTTCTCTAATTTTATATATTCTCAGTCAGTTACGTAATTTTTCAAGCTTTTTCCTTCTTTATATATTACGTCGTATTTCCCTAAATTTTACGCATTTTCCATCAATTTGTCGTAATTATACCAGGTTTTCATCGATTTCCACCGAGTTTGTGTCATTTTGTCATATTTTTCCGTACGTGTATGGTCATATTGCCGCCACACCCATGCACTGTTTGATTTTATACGAGGGTATCTGCATGTCCGATACACCAGCCTACTAAAATATTCTAAGGATTCCCCTCTTCCCAGCAATCTATGTGCATGCATTTTGGATGGGAAAAATCATGAGAAGTATAGTAACACTCGCCTCGTACCTAGATGAGACTCATCAAGCGGTGCAGATTGGAAACTAGTAGTCTGGGAACAAACCCGTGTACTGCTATGGCACATGAGAGAGCTTGTCTGCAGACCCATGTAATGACAAGCTTGATGAAAACTCAAAAAATCTGACGCAATTCTACGTGTTCATCTGGGTTCCACTCTACCATGTGGGGGTCTGCAACAGGGTGTTGAAATGTGAAAAAAGTTGATTTCTGCTGCAGGTCTGATATTTTTCCCCATGAGTATATGCTGTTATTGCTTAGCAGATGAGCTTCGCTATTTTTGTTTACACTGCCCAACTGCAATACGTCCCCACAACCATGTTAGGCAGTCTAGAAACTGTAGATTTGGAGTATTTGTTAAATTCTAGTAATATTCTATTCATTAGTTGACAATGTCAACTGCACTCAGCATCCTGGAATGTGAGAGTTTCCCCTTCCCCCCACTAGAGAGTGCGCACCTAAGGCAACGTAATTTGCAGAAGAACAGCAACTTATGCATAGTAACCGCAACCGTCCACCGCTGACAGCTGTACACACATACATATAACGGCTATGTGTGCATATTACCAACTGCGAAGTCTCGATTTCAACCGCTTTTCCATTATTTTCGACAGTGATACAGCGCCGCAAATAGTGAAAAACTCCTCGCAGAAAGATACTGCAAGGCGTGTTAACACATTTAAATTCATGCTGCTAAAGAGCATAACATCTTCGATGCAGGTAATATTACCGATGTTTCGTAACAATATTGTCTAGATTCTCCAGTAATAATGACAAACCGAAGCATCCTGCCGCGCCGATCACACCACCTATTGCACTCTAAAAGATCCACGATCACGGCACATAATCATCCCATCTGCGCTATTTTGTGTGCTATATGACCCACCTCATTTGTGAGTCTTATTCTTATGTACGGTACAGAACAGCGCATCAGTCAGACAGTATGGCGCTGTACTCGAACTGGATGTCGCAAAACAATGAGGTAAGAATTGTATCCTGGAGTCGAATGTAAAAATTATACCGATTTTGCTCCTAAAACTGAAAGAAAATGGACTGTGCCTATTTTCGTGGAGGGAGGCCATTTACTACCATCGCGGTTCTCTTTTCCTGTGTAATATAGGCTCCATTACAGGAGGTGCGTTGAAATTAAACAAAACTGTTACAGTGCAGTGTTCTCACATTCAGAATGGTGGGCTCTTGTGGCAGCAGTGTGGTGTCGGTCGAGTGTGTGTGTGCGGTCGCCTTACCCAGCTGAGCTCTGACCAGGGCGCGGCGTGTGGGGGCGGGATAGTCGTCATTTATCCCATACTGTTTAGTTGGCCTTACACGCTTTTGTGATGGCGAAGGACCTTCGCCTCAAGGTGGGCTGCGTGTCGTTCACCTGCCAGGGGAAGTAGGCTGTAGGTAAATGGACTGCATCTAACAGCAACTGACTGCTTGAAAAAGCCTGTGTCCCCCTACAGGTGGAGGGAGAGAGGGAGGAGGGAGGGGAGGGATGAGGGGATGTAAGAGGGTCTCCAATCTCGGCAATTTTTTTTTTTTTTTTTTTTTTTTTTTTGTCAACTACAAGGCAGCAAAAGCGGCCAAAAATTTTATTTTCAAAAACTAACACTTGACTTGCTGTGTTTCTTCCTTGGTGACTGCAACAACTTAGAAGCTTCTACACTCTTTATTTTTATTTATTTATTTATTTATTTTATGTATATGAAGGAAGGTAAGAGAAAGGAGAAACAAAAACCTTTATTATTCACAAAATAAACATAGTACGTCCTGACACATGATAACCGTCCTGGAAGGAACCTCGCTGCCGTCCTACCATGCAGCATGAAATAACAACAAAATCAAAATGGGGCCACTTCCGGCACCCTAAAGAAAAGTATTTAGGGATATGAAAACAAAATTTTAAGTACATCCAATTGCTAACTGTTCAAGCGTGAGTTCTTCGTAGGTCGCATACTCGCATAGTGTTCTTAGTCGATCACATTACTTGGTCGGTTTCACAACGAAAGCACCGCCGCTCATCTTTGCGCACCCGGCACACCCCAAGTACCCAAGTATATGGCGGGTCCGCAAATACCGTTACCAGGAAATTGGCATACCAATCCTTGTACTTTTGTAGCCGTAATAGTTTCGTGTGTCCATCTTGCAAGTATTGCCAGTAATCCAGGACGTTCAGTAAGTTCTTACGTGTGTCTCTATAGATGTAATGGACCGTCATACCTGTGATCCACGCCACTGCGTTCGTCTTATGACGCGGAAAATACGTTTCCTCTGGAAAAAATACTATGTCAGAACAGACTGCTGTATAGATAGTGCGCCGCATGAACGCTATTATCTTTCTTGCGAGAGTCCAGACAGCCAATGCCTCGCCGCAGACCAGCCGATGGTCGTCCGTATCCAGCACGCCGCATTGCTGACACAAGGGCGAATCCGCCAAATGTATTGCGTACTTTTTATCATTTGTAGGGTATTTTCTGTTGACGACAATGTACCATATTGACCTGACAGATGTAGGTAGGTGGGGGTGGTGGACCGTGCGCCACACCACGTGCCAATTAACAGCTGGATGTTTGCGTTCCACCCTATTCCGGGCGATCTGTCGAAGGAGCAGATGGTACACGTCCTTCGATGTCGACTGTCGGGTCGTCGGTAAACGCTCTCGAACGTAATTGTGTTCCACGAGGAACGTGCGCACATACGTTAAAGGGGGTGATATATGGCCGACACTGACTGGAGGAAGATGCGATGTGGGTACGAGTTCTTCGATGATCGTCCCCGTAAGCGAGTGATTCCTGTTGCGCCACCGTTTGAGCATAGTATTAATATACATGGCACGCGCCTTCTCGTGCACGTTCACTAAACCAACGCCCCCCTCTCGCGCTGGGAGGGTAAGCGTGTTGTACTGTACCTTAAAGAGTTGTCCCAGGCACACATAGTACCCAAAGCCGCCTGAATCCTCATAGCCATCGTGCGCGTCAAGGGAAGAAGGTGCGTCAGGTGGCACATCATGGGCGCGAGATAAAGGTTGACGAGTAACACTCGCTGCAGCATATCCATCGACCGTAGGGCGTTTAGTCGTACTGCCGTGCGGACTCTGAGTAACAATCTTCGGTAGTTGTCCGCAGCCGTTCTCGCTGTCTCTTTATGAAAGGTGATACCCAAACAGCGGAGGGTTTTCACCGCAGGTAAGGGTCCTTCCGTTCCTGGTTCTAGTCCACGCCCCACATGCATGAATTGTGATTTTCGGTAGTTGACCACACTTCCAGCTGCCATCCCATACGTCTGTAGCCAATCCAGTGCTGTTTGAGTCTCCCTCTCATTCCGTACGAGGAACACAATATCATCCGCGTATGCTCTGCATTTGAATGATAATTGCCGTAGGGAGATCCCGCTAAGACGGCGGCGAAGGCCTGCGAGGCACGGTTCTAAGGCGATTGCATAAAGGAGGATCGACGAGGGGCAACCCTGTCTCACTGATCTTAAGATCTTAAAATACTCAGTTCTCCCTCCGTTGACCACCATCGCTGATCTGGCGCCGTGCAACAAACGCATCACAGCATTGGTCAATAATGGCGAGACACCCATCCTATTCATCACCGCCGCGAGGTACACATGATCCACGCGATCAAAAGCATGATCGAAATCTACTGCGACCATCGCCCCCCGGAGGCGGCATGCAGCCGCGAGGGCGACGACGTCACGATAGTCTCCCAAGGCTGTGTGGATATTACTGATGCCGCCAAGACAAGTCTGATCGGCATGTATTCGATTCTCCAGCGACTTTTTGATACGACTTCCCAGGATGCGCATGAAGATCTTGTAGTCACTATTAAGGAGGGTCAAGGGGCGATAATCACAAGGCCGTTTGCCACCACGGGGCTTCGGTATTGGTATCATGAGCCCTTCCGTGAATTGAATGTGAACCGGTACTTCTTGCTGCAGAAGCTCATTAAACATACATAGCCACATCGGTGTCATAATGGTCACAAAGGCACGGTAAAATTCCAACGGGAATCCGTCTGGACCTGGGGACTTGTTGCAAGCACCTCGTGTAATCGCTTCCTCCAGTTCTTCACACGTAATTTCAGATAAACCGTCCGCTTCCCCGTTCACACTCGTCGCGTCTGGGATCTCTTCCAGGACGTTCCCCAGCTCCCTCTGACCCTCCCCGTTGCTCGCATAGAATCTGCTAAAATGATCCGTGAACGCCTGTGCTATGCCCCTCTGTGTTGTAAAACGACGGCCATCGCCGAGATCGATCTCATGTATCAAATTCCTGCGTCTTCTTCGTCTTTCCTTTATCACATAATGCATCGAGGGAACCTCGTTGGGCAGGAAATCCTGCGACCTCGCGCGTATCATCGTACCTGCCATCCTCTGCTTCGCAAGTTGTACCAGCTTCGCTTTAACTCGGTGGACGGCCGTCTGGCGTTCTGGTGTAGGTGGTTGTGCTAACAGTTCCCGGAGAGCCGTAAAGTAAAACTCAGTGGTCGTGCGCTGCCATTGAGAAACTTCCTTCCCGTAACCTATTAACGTCCTCCGTAAAGCTGGCTTCGCGCACTCGATCCACCACTGCAGGACAGAACCGAAAGAATTTCGTCGACGGAGGCAGCCATGCCACGCGTCCTCCACCATGCGTCGGCATTCTGCATCTCGCAGGTGGGAGACGTTCATCTTCCAATTACCCCTCCGTCTCCACACCTGCTGTCTATTAAGGTTAACCGTACAAATATATGCCTCGTGGTCTGTAAATTCCGTCGGCCATATTTCTGCGTCCACCGTCGACGTTGCAAACGCCCTTGAAACGTAGATCCGGTCCAAACGGCCCGCGGAGTGGCTAGTAAAAAATGTATATCCTGGTTGGTTTCGATACTTCAGGTCCCATGTATCGACTAATTCCATCCCGTTGACCAGCTCCCTAAGTTCTTGGCTAGTAGTATAGTTAGGTTGTTGGTCCTTTCTATCGAGCACACAATTAAAATCTCCGCCGAGTATGCAACCATCGTATCGTCCCTGGAACAACGGTGTAACCTCATGGGCGTAAAAATCTGCTCTGTCCCTTCTCTTATCCGAGCCTGACGGTGCGTATATGTTGATCAAACGTATCCCACCTATGGTCACGGCCGTACCACGGGCAGAAGGCAAATATTCCACTTCGTCTGCACGTATCCCTTCCTTTAATAGAATAGCTGTGCCAACGCCCCTCTCGTCACACGGGGAACAGTAAATGTCGTAACCGTAAAAGTCCGAGGGGGGAAGTACCCGAACTTCTTGTAATAGTGCTATGTCTAAATCCGCAGCCTTTATCATGTCACTGAGCATCTTGATTTTTACCGGCGTCCCAATGCTATTGATGTTAACAGACCCTATCCGATAAGCTTGTTGCATGGCTGTTAACGTAGATAGGGCACCGTACGGTCGCTAATTCTTCCGTACATAGGCTGCTGTCGTACTAACGTCCCCCGCCGTACCCTCATATGGTCTGCCGTTATTCCGTGCACCCTTCCGGTCTTACACCGGGAGAGTGCGTGGGAGCAGTTCCTCTAGCATCATCAGTTCCCCACGGGGGTGAGTCTTCTGACCAGTCCCCTAGTGTCCCATCGTTGTCGTGCGGTGCAGACGCCGTAGCCTCCTCAGTAGCCTGTTGCCGCCGATCGAGCGCCTTCGCTGTGTCTGGAGCATCGTCAGCGGTAGGTCGTGCCGCCGTCCCGCTGGCCACCGTTGCATCCACGCTAGGCAGTTCTTCTGTATCCATGGTCGTCTGTTCTGTACCCGTAAACTTCTCAGAATTGTCTGCTAGATCAGAGTGGTCGTTCTCCACCGTGAGGCGACGCTTCTTCCGGCGTTTTGGTGATCGCTGTTTACGTTGCCGGGCCTCGGAATCAAAGGTCAGCATGGTCTCCAGTTGTTCGTGGGGGACGTCGGAATCATGCGCCGTCGTATGATCGACGTCTCCAAGTGCGTTATCTGAAGGGGCCGCAAGCGGAACCGAAGAGAGGGCGTCCTGTGACTGCTGCAGGCGGTCCACCGCAACGTCGTCTTTCTGTGGCTCGCCACGATCCGTCGCTGTCTGTGTGTTCTGGTACGCGTCTGTCTCGCGGCCCACGTCATCGCGTAATGCGGCGACGTAAGTCATGGGGAGCACAGTCGGATGCGGCGTGAGGGGTGGATCATTCCGTAGCAGCTGTAATAACCTTCGTTGAGCACACTCAGAACGTATGTGTCCCTCCTTCCCACATACAGAGCACGTCCTTGGTTGACCGTCGTAAATGACAATCGCCCGACAACCGGCGATGTACAAGTATGACGGGACGTGTTTTCGGAGTTCGATCCGTATTTGTCTGACGCCATTGAGGACAGGATACGTCTTGAAACTCGCCCATTTTTCAGCCACGTGGGATAGGACCGTTCCGTAAGGACGCAGGGCGTCTGTCACCAATTCTTTTGGCAATTCGAATGGAAGCTCAAATACGCGGATCGTTCGGAGGCCCATGCCGGCGTGTTCAACAGTTACCGCTCCAACATTCCCGTCCGAATGACAGAAACGAAGTCCTTGTCGGTGTCGAAGTAGTAGTTCGTCACATGCCGCTTCATTTATGAGCTTGACATAGACCACGCTGCTGACTATAGATAAGTGGATTCCAACTAGAACGTAAGGTTCGATTTTCACCTCGTCCCGTAAATAACGTTTGATCTCGTAAGCCTTCGGTCGAGCATATTCGTTAGCAAAACTAAATTTCAGTGTCGATTTGCGGAACGACAAAGCCATGATTCGTTCTATGTATACCGCCACACACCGCTACACACGTAACGTAAACACCTCTCGCACAGACGTGCGGCAGGGACGTAAACACCGTCCGAACCGCTGCGCCGCCGAAGGCTGACTGTGGCAATTTGTGATCGTACATCGAGGAGAACGCACGTTCAACTGCCACCGCTCTCGCCCGTTACAGTATTTTGGGACGACGATTTTCCCCACTATATACAGGGTGTTACAAAAAGGTACGGCCAAACTTTCAGGAAACATTCCTCACATACAAAGAAAGAAAATATGTTATGTAGACATGTGTCCGGAAACGATTACTTTCCATGTTAGAGCTCATTTTATTACGTCTCTTCAAATCACATTAATCATGGAATGGAAACACAGAGCAACAGAACGTACCAGCGTGACTTCAAACACTTTCTTACAGGAAATGTTGAAAATGTCCTCCGTTAGCGAGGATACATGCATCCACCCTCCGTCGCATGGAATCCCTGATGCGATGATGCAGCCCTGGAGAATGGCGTATTGTATCACAGCCGTCCACAATACGAGCACGAAGAGTCTCTACATTTGGTACCGGGGTTGCGTAGACAAGAGCTTTCAAATGCCCCCATAAATGAAAGTCAAGAGGGATGAGTCAGGAGAGCGTGGAGGCCATGGAATTGGTCCGCCTCTACCAATAAATCGGTCACCGAATCTGTTGTTGAGAAGTGTACGAACACTTCGACTGAAATGTGCAGGAGCTCCATCGTGCATGAACCACATATTGTGTCGTACTTGTAAAGGCACATGTTCTAGCAGCACAAGTAGAGTATCCCGTATGAAATCATGATAACGTACTCCATTGAGCGTAGGTGGAAGAACATGGGGTCAAATCCAGACATCACCATCAATGCCTGACCAAACGTTCACAGAAAATCTGTGTCGATGACGTGATTGCACAATTGCGTACGGATTCTCGTCAGTCCACACATGTTGACTGAGAAAATTTACAATTTTATCACGTTGGAATGAAGCCTCATCCGTAAACAGAACATCTGCATTGAAATGAGGATTGACACATTGTTGGATGAACCATTCGCAGAAGTGTACCCATGGAGGCCAATCAGCTGCTGGTAGTGCCTGCACACGCTGTACACGGTACGGAAACAACTGGTTCTCCCGGAGCACTCTCCATACAGTGACGTGGTCAACGTTACCTTGTACAGCAGCAACTTCTCTGACGCTGATATTAGGGTTATCGTCAACTGCACGAAGAATTGCCTCGTCCATTGCAGGTGTCCTCGTCGTTCTAGATCTTACCCAGTCGCGAGTCATAGGCTGGAATGTTCCGTGCTCCCTAAGACGCCGATCAATTGCTTCGAACGTCTTCCTGTCGGGACACCTTCATTCTGGAAATCTGTCTCGATACAAACGTACCGCGCCACGGCTATTGCCCCGTGCTAATCCATACATCAAATGCGCATCTGCCAACTCCGCATTTGTAAACATTGCACTGACTGCAAAACCATGATCGCAACATCATTTACACGAACTCTAAACTAAAATGACGATTTGGGGTGGGGAGGGGGGGGGGGGGCGGCGGGTCAAGCGAAGCTACTTTTGGTGAGTAGATTTCATTCCGTTAAGAACTATGTGTTGTGTTCTATGTATTAGTAAACCCTGATTGAATTACAACTGCCCCGCGGAGTGGCCGCGCGGTTAGAGGCGGCATGTCACGGTTTGCTCGGCCCCTCCCGCCGGAGTTTTGAGTTCTCCCTCGGGCATGGGTGTGCGTGCTGTTCTTAACATAAGTTAGTTGAAGTTAGTTTAAGTAGTGTGTAAGTCTAGGGCTCGAGGACCTAAGCAGTTTGGTCCTTTAGAAATTCACACTCATTTGAACATTTGAATCATAAATCTGGTCCGAAAGTTTCCGTCAGCTAGTATTTTGTTCTGAATCTGGTCAATCTGGAGAGTGCGAATTGTGTCTCTGCATAGATTCAGCGTGACGTAAACATCTCTGATGGGCCCTGTTCGATCTGTAATGTATTCTATGATGAACTGGAACAGCGATTTAACTGTTCTATTGCTGAAAAACTATTGATTTTTCAGACTCTTCCACGTAATGTACGGGAAATTCACTAAAATTACTGCCAACTGCACAGGGGAAAAATTTAATCTGATTCATGCAGAGGATTGAGCTTTCCTTAGAAGTGGATGTAGTGCAGTGAACCATTGACAGGTCTCAGCAACATTACAGAACGGGAAATGTGTGTGAATTAGCACTTTGTCTGGAATTCACATATTATAAGGAAGTTTTCACTCAGTTTCAATGAAATGTGTATGAACAGTTCTTGATGGAAGAGGAACTAAAGCGACCTATGTTAGTATACTAAAGAATGTATACATCAAGGTTACAGCTTCCATTAAGCTTTGTCACGACAGTGAGAAATTCGTAACTGAAAAAGGAATCGGGCAGTGATACTCCATGTCATCGTAACTATTCTTAGCATTCGTACTGAAAATAAATCGTCTTAAATTTGGTGATAACCTTGCACTACTTACCTGTATAGAACATTATTTTAGCTGTTGGGGACTCAGGAGTTACTTTCAGGCAAATTTGGGTTTTGTCTGCTTGTCTGGAGCTTGTTTTGTTTTTCCTGTTCTATGTAAAGTGCTCTGTGCGGCAAGCAGACAATTTTTAAGGAATGTTGTGATCGGAACCTACTACACTCATTTAGGAAGGCTCTCTCTTGTCTTTCTGTTGACGTCAGGCATTCTTCAGACCCATTAACAATATTGCAAAGGGCTCGAGTGCCAAAGGAGATAGGTGCAATCCTACACCGGATCTCGGGCACCCTATCCGCGATAGCAAGATATGAAATTAACACTGGCTCAACTACAACATACATAAAACCTCTCTCAAATAAAGCAGGGATAAAACAATAGTTTATTGCCCTTGTCAAAACACTATACTCAAGTCTTGAGCAGAAGTTGGAACGAGAAATTTAAAAGCAAAAAATGGTACAAATGGCTCTGAGCACTATGGGATTCAACATCTGAGGTCATCAGTCCCCTAGAACTTAGAACTAAGTAAACCTAAGGACATCACACACATCCGTGCCCGAGGCAGGATTCGAACCTGCGACCGTAGCAGTCGCGCGGATCCGGAATGAAGTGCCTAGAACCGCTCGGCCACCTCGGCCGGCTTTTAACAGCATCAAAGCACAAGCATTACCTTAAAAAGAACTTGATATTAATCAAGCGTGCCAAACAATAGAAAGTACCTTTTCAAGATGCGACGCATGTACTACCGGTTACGTTATCCATGAAGAAATGAACAGACAATTTGATTTAAACACGCCAAGAAGTAACAAGCACTTCAGTTCGTCAGAAGGATTACTCAGGCTATTATTAACTGAAACCTGACAAGAATTACAAATCACTAATGCTTCCACACAGTAGTTGTTACGACTACCATGAGGAACTCCTTTCTTGATAAACGAGAGCTGAACAGTTAAAATACACTGAAGCGCCAAACAAGCTGGTATACACATGCGTATTCAAATACAGAGATATGTAAACAGACAAACGCTGCGGTTGGCAACGCCTGTATAAGACAACAAGTGTCTGGTGCATTTGTTAGATTGGTTACTGTTGTTTTAATGGCAAGTTATCAAGATTTAAGTGAGTTTCGACGTGCTGCTATAGTTGGCGCACGAGCGATGGGACACAGCATCTCCGACATGGCGATGAAGTGGGGATTTTCCCTACTACCATTTCACGAGTGTACCGTGAATATCAGGAAACCAGGAAAACATCAAAGCTCCGACGCCGCTGCGGCCGGAAAGCGATCCTGCAAGAACGGGACCAACAACGACTATACAGAATCGTTTAACGTGACAGAAGTGCAAGCCTTCTGCAAACTGCATCAGATTTCAATGCTGGGCCATCAACAAGTGTCAGCGCGCGAAAGATTCATCGCCTCGGCTGGGCCCGTCACCACCGACATTGGACTGTTGATAAGTGGAAACATGTTGCCTAGTCGGACGAGTCTCGTTTCAGATTGTATTAAGAATGGACGTGTACGGATATGGAGACAACCTCATGAATCCGTGGACCCTGCATATCGGCAGGGGACTGTTCGAGCTGGTGGAGGCTCTGTAATGGTGTGGGGCGTGTGCAGTTGGAGTGATATGGGACCCCTGATATGTCTAGATACGACTCTGACAGGTGACACATACGTAAGCATCCTGTCTGACCACCTGCATCAATTCATGTCTATTGTGCATTCCAACGGACTTGGGCAATTCCAGCAGGAGAATGAGACACCACACACGTCCAGAATTGCTACAGAGTGGCTCCAGCAACACTCTTCTGGCTACCAAACTCCCCGGACACGAACATTATTGAGCATATCTAGCATGCATTGCAACTTGCTGTTCAGAAGAGATCTCCACCCGGTCGTACTCTTACGGATATATGGGCATCCCTGCAGGACTCATGGTGTCAGTTCCCTCCAGCACTACTAACAACGTCAGTCGAGTCCATGCCACGTCGAGTTGCGGCACTTCTGCGGGCTCGCTGGGGCCCTACATGACAATGCAGGTGTACCAGTTTCTTTGGATCTTCAGTGTAAAACAACACATATAGCTACCAAGACCCTCTAAAAGAATTAAGTAAGAACAACACTGAAAGACTTAACCTAAAATACTCTCCCTGAGATATTTGCCTTTTTATACTACTGGCCATTAAAATTGCTACACAAAGAAGAAATGCAGTGATAAACGGGTCTTCATTGGACAAATATATTATACTAGAACTGACATGTGACTGCATTTTCACGCAATTTGGGTGCATAGATCCTGATAAATCAGTACCCAGAACAACCACCTCTGGCCGTAATAGCGGCCTTGATACGCCTGTGCATTGAGTCAAACAGAGCTTGGATGGCGTGTACAGGAACAGCTGCCCATGCAGCTTCAACACGATACCACAGTACATCAAGGGTAGTGACTGGCGTATTGTGACGAGCCAGTTGCTGCGCCACCATTAACTAGACGTTTTCAGTTGGTGAGAGATCTGGATAACGTGCTGACCAGGGCAGCGGTTGAACATTTTCTGTATCCAGAAAGGCCCGTACAGGACCCGCAACATGCGGTCGTGCATTATCCTGCTGAAACGTAGGGTTTCGCAGGAATCGAATGAAGGGTAGAGCCACGGGTCGTAACACATGTGAAATGTAACGTCCACTGTTCAAAGTGCCGTCGATGTGAACAAGAGGTGACCGAGACGTCTAACCAATGGCACCCCATACCATCACGCCGGGTGATACGCCAGTATGGCGATGACGAATACATGCTTCGAATGTGCGTTCACCGCGACGTCACCAAACACGGATGCGACCTTCATGATGCTGTAAACAGAACCTGGTATCATCCGAAAAAATTACGTTTTGCCTTTCTTGCAGCCAGGTTCGTCGTTGAGTACACCATCGCAGACGCTCCTGTCTGTGATGCAGCGTCAAGGATAACCGCAGCCATGGTCTCCGAGCTGATAGTCCATGCTGCTGCAAAAGTCGTCGAACTGTTGGTGCAGATGGTTGTTGTCTTGCAAATGTCCCCATCTGTTGACTCAGTGATCGAGACGTGGCTGCACGATCCGTTACAGCCATGCGGATAAGATGTCTGTCACCTCGACTGCTAGTGATACGAGGCCGTTGGTATCCAGCATGGCGTTCCGTATTACTCTTCTGAACCCACCGATTACATATTATGCTAACAGACATTGGATCTCGACGAACACGAGTAGTAATGTCGTGAGATGATAAACCGCAATCGCGATAGGCTGCAAACCGACCTTTATCAAAGTAGGAAACTTGATGGTACGCATTTCTCCTCCTCACACGAGGCATCACAACAACGTTTCACCAGGCAATGCCGGTCAACTGCTGTTTTTGTATGGGAAATCGGTTGGAAACTTTCCTTATGTCAGCACGTTGTAGCTGTCGC
Source organism: Schistocerca serialis cubense (assembly GCF_023864345.2). Classification (NCBI taxonomy): domain Eukaryota; kingdom Metazoa; phylum Arthropoda; class Insecta; order Orthoptera; family Acrididae; genus Schistocerca; species Schistocerca serialis. Next base: position 140,861,562 of record NC_064646.1, read on the forward strand.
CACCGGCGCCAGCCTTGTGTGGATGCCCTGAAAAGCTAATCATTTGCATATGACAGCATCTTCTTCCTGTCGGTTAAATTTCGCGTCTGTAGCACGTCATCTTCGTGGTGTAGCAGGTTTACTGGGCAGTGGTGTAGTTTAAGAAAAATAGGCCATAATAGAGCCAGTAGGTTGCCTACGAGGAAGAGGGTTGAGCATATGTGACGGAAGTTCAAAAATAGGCTTTACCAAAGCAGGGTTGCAAAAATGACGGCGGTGAGTTGAGCACCAAACAGGCAATAATCACTAAACCAGAGCAGGACACACAAGAGTCACTGGCCGGAATGTGTGTCACAGAAACACCAGAGGATGTTCATCTTTAGAAAGAAAGTGGCATATTCCTAGCTCCATCTTCGATCATGCATGCAAACAAGTCAAGCTAATGTACACTCAACTTACCGATCAAATGGCCGGTAAAGCGCAATAACTGCTGCAGACAGCGTGGCAAATTTCACGCGTGCATGGTGTGCGGGCCGCGTACCAGCCACGTGTGGGCCAAGGCCCAGCCTGTCACTTGGCTTTGCTCCTTCCTTCTCGGAGGTACCTGGAGCAGCGCTGTATTTCATTTAGAATTTCGGTGCGGCATTTTTCGGTAGGCATAGCCTCTGAGTTGTGGAGAATCGTGGTGTCAACGCTATTTACCCTTCGCTATTTGTTCGTGATATGAAGGACACTCACAGGTCCAGAGGCTATTTGCACAAAGAGAGGCATTCTAGCGATCTACCGTCACAAGCATTTACTATGAATGGCAATGACACTGGAGGGGGATGGTAATTCTCTGTTCGCACAAGCGACGGGTACAGCATATTTGCTATGAAACTTCATTACAATACCATGCAGAAACAAATTTAAAGATTGAGTTGAACAATGGAAGAGCAAAAAGATACAATGCTCGACTGACGGGATTTATTGTTCTGTACATTAAGAAGCACTTTGTGCTAAATTTTCAGGCTTGGATCACTTGAAGAAACTGGTGGTATGCATAATATCCCAATGTCTGTTGCAACAGGTTTCAGTGGAACTGAACCAAGAGTATGGAGACTTCATATAGTACTGCAAAGTGCATTGGCTAATTCAGGGGGCATGCCTAGAACGATTTTTCGTTTTAAAACTTGCTGTTGTTGAATTTATGAAGGAAAAAAGAGTGAAGAAACGAAAATTAGAATATCTGGACTGGTTTGCAGACTTCGCATTTTAAGTGGACTTGGCCGCACACTGCCTACCGTGAGATATTGTTAGGTAACGTCTTTCTGATTTGCTAGAGATACATTTAAAAAGAAAACTGCGTTGTAGAACGCATAAATTCTCACAAAGAAAGTCAAGTTCCTTAAGCCCACTGGCTTCAAAGAAAACGTGCAGTTTGAAGCACTCATTGTGGCCTTCAAAGAATTACACGGATAGTTTTATAGAGATTTGCATCTGTTTTCAAAGTGTTGTCGAGATCGTTTGGCATTTCAGCTGAAAGAGCATCTATGCATGTGTAGATGTAACTGACTGACCTGCAAGGTAATTCCAGTTTTAATGACAATTTTTTTTAGATTATAGTTGTCTAGAACGTCTACATTGCTTGTTTCAGGTAGATTTTCCTTTCCCTGTAATGAGGTTGCAAAAGTGCTACAACATTTCTACGAACATATTAGCGTGAAAAACCCTTTCTCGATTATGAAACTGAATAAACCATGATTTCGTCGTCAAACTGGTGTTACGATTAATCAGGGAAAACCCCCAGTTGGGAAACGGGGCCAAAATTAGTTCGTTACTGTCGAGTTGCAATTTACAATTTATTTTTTATTTCAACCATTAAAAGTCATTTCTTTATCACTTGACCAGGAACAGATCCAAAAAGCTAGCAGACATGAGTGCCTTTTCAAAACAATTCTCTTTACAGTTAACGGCCAAGCCATTTTACTTAAAACCGGTTTTGATAAAACATTTGATAACAAATCAAAATTTTCCAAGAAGTGAAACTAAAAACTTTACTTTACCGTTAATAGCCAAGCCATTTTACTTAAAACAGACTTTGATAAAGCATTTAATAACAAAATTAAAACTTTCCAAGTAATGAAAGAAAAACAGCAATTTGCATACAATTTCGCTACCGCACATATAGGGAGCCACTTCTTTAAATTTTGGCACAAGATGTTAAATTACCAGGGCTCGCTAACAGGGAGGCAGAACTAGCATTTTCAAAGGATGCCAAGTAAATTAAAACAATCAAAGTAAAGATACAGTGAGTCACCTTTTACAGTAACTAACGTAATTAAAAAAAAAAAAAACACCTATGAAAGGCAAACTTAACTTTTTTAAGAAGTGGCCAAAACCAATCAGAGTAAAATACAACCATCTGACATTTTACAATAACTAAACAACTTTAATGCCGTGTCCTGCCACCAAAATGTCCTAGGATAGAAATAATTAACCGACCGGGTGTAAGGGCGCCCACAATTGTCTCCCGAAGGATGCTCAGTCTAGAAGCGGACTAAAAGACCCACAACGCCTCACATTCAGCAATCACATCGACCTCACGCGAGGCCAGGGGAGGAGGAGGAATCAAATCAGGAACCATAATCACTGCCCAAAAATACACTTCCTCCCAGGCAGTATCAATAAGAAGTGAAAAGATCACTGTCTATAAATACACCGGCGACAGGGACAGGAAACACGAACGCAGGAGGCCACAAGGCAGAAAAGACGCTGGTTGCACAAACCAAAATTCTTCAGTTAGCATCTAAACCTCTAACCAACTTAACTCGCAGTTTATCAGAGAAACAGCAGGTGAATTCCAATGCAAAGGTTCCTCACACCCGACCGTGTCCACGTCGCCAGCGTACCCAACTGGACACAGTCACGCAGCCACGCGCTCTGTCACCGGAGCCATCGTCTTCTCTGCACCCACGACGGCGAAATACCACTCCTCAGGTTAGGCGAGTTACTTGTCCATCATTCTCGCCTCCAGACGGAAAATTTAAAGACATCCGTTGCCGCTCCCACCAAGTAGTGACTCGGAAGCACAGCCGTGGCCCCCGGGTGTTCACAGCAAGAGCTTACAGCCTTGTCCAGTCAACTCGTTCCACACGTCTCTCACCGCCGGGATAGACCACGCGGCTTCACGGAACAACAGCCAACTCTCCACCGCATTTTACGTGGGCTTGACCGCACACTGCTTACCGTAAGATACTGTTAGGTAACTTCTTTCTGATTTGCTAGGGATGCATTTAAAAAGAAAATTGCGTTGTAGAACGCATAAATTCTCACAAAGAAAGTCAAGTTCCTTAAGCTCCCTGGCTTCAAAGGAATTTTAAAAGGCGACCGACCGACTCGTCACCGCTACGCAACCAACAACCAACCGGCCATCCCCGCCCCCCCCCCCCTCCCCCTCGCCTTAATGATCTTATTCCCTTACGCAAGGATAACAGGAAGCAACGACTCGAAGATCGATAAGACCAGACACGAAGCCAGAGGGGAATCTCAACAGAAACGTAGGCAGCATAACGGCAAATATGAAAGAATCAATTAACGATGTAATGGAAGGACTCAGAACAATCTTAACAGCGCGATATATGTTGAGAGCCGACACACGGCTCACGTGGAAACTTCAGAGCAAAACTCTGTAAAATTCTCTGCATCTGCCCATATGCCGACAGTTAGTCCCATGTAAAAAGTATGTCGTCAGCTCACCAAAAATGATTAAATAATACTTAAAACTTACACTCCTGGAAATTGAAATAAGAACACCGTGAATTCATTGTCCCAGGAAGGGGAAACTTTATTGACACATTCCTGGGGTCAGATACATCACATGATCACACTGACAGAACCACAGGCACATAGACACAGGCAACAGAGCTTGCACAATGTCGGCACTCGTACAGTGCATATCCACCTTTCGCAGCAATGCAGGCTGCTATTCTCCCATGGAGACGATCGTAGAGATGCTGGATGTAGTCCTGTGGAACGGCTTGCCATGCCATTTCCACCTGGCGCCTCAGTTGGACCAGCGTTCGTGCTGGACGTGCAGACCGCGTGAGACGACGCTTCATCCAGTCCCAAACATGCTCAATGGGGGACAGATCCGGAGATCTTGCTGGCCAGGGTAGTTGACTTACACCTTCTAGAGCACGTTGGGTGGCACGTCCTACATGCGGACGTGCATTGTCCTGTTGGAACAGCAAGTTCCCTTGCCGGTCTAGGAATGGTAGAACGATGGGTTCGATGACGGTTTGGATGTACCGTGCACTATTCAGTGTCCCCTCGACGATCACCAGTGGTGTACGGCCAGTGTAGGAGATCGCTCCCCACACCATGATGCCGGATGTTGGCCCTGTGTGCCTCGGTCGTATGCAGTCCTGATTGTGGCGCTCACCTGCACGGCGCCAAACACGCATACGACCATCATTGGCACCAAGGCAGAAGCGACTCTCATCGCTGAAGACGACACGTCTCCATTCACGCCTGTCGCGACACCACTGGAGGCGGGCTGCACGATGTTGGGGCGTGAGCGGAAGACGGCCTAACGGTGTGCGGGACCGTAGCCCAGCTTCATGGAGACGGTTGCGAATGGTCCTCGCCGATACCCCAGGAGCAACAGTGTCCCTAATTTGCTGGGAAGTGGCGGTGCGGTCCCCTACGGCACTGCGTAGGATCCTACGGTCTTGGCGTGCATCCGTGCGTCGCTGCGGTCCGGTCCCAGGTCGACGGGCACGTGCACCTTCCGCCGACCACTGGCGACAACATCGATGTACTGTGGAGACCTCACGCCCCACGTGTTGAGCAATTCGGCGGTACGTCCACCCGGCCTCCCGCATGCCCACTATACGCCCTCGCTCAAAGTCCGTCAACTGCACATACGGTTCACGTCCACGCTGTCGCGGCATGCTACCAGTGTTAAAGACTGCGATGGAGCTCCGTATGCCACGGCAAACTGGCTGACACTGACGGCGGCGGTGCACAAATGCTGCGCAGCTAGCGCCATTCGACGGCCAACACCGCGGTTCCTGGTGTGTCCGCTGGGCCGTGCGTGTGATCATTGCTTGTACAGCCCTCTCGCAGTGTCCGGAGCAAGTATGGTGGGTCTGACACACCGGTGTCAATGTGTTCTTTTTTCCATTGCCAGGAGTGTACTTTGTTTGTGAGTTGTGTTGTTGAGGAATGTGAAATATAAAACCAAGTCACACGCAGTGCAACAGCACTGCCATTAAAGTCTGGCATGCACGCAGTTTTCTCCTCTATCCCCTCCTCACGCTCAGACAGCGTAGCACGTCAGTAGGGGAAAAGTGCAGCCAGACTGCGCGCTTTGTCACTCGTGCCCGCGTACGGCACACGAATCAAAATCTTGGCCGTCCCTGCTCTATACCAACAGCGCCACTACACACAGCCTTCTGCTGGAACATGAGCGTACTGGGAAATCTGGTCACACTAACCCAAAAACGACTACGTTCTGTCTCATGCGTCATCCTCTGTGCGACCCCTGACAAGCCTCTGCCTGACTGTCCACTCCACTGTTCTTCGCCAGAGATCGCTAGTTCCCAGATACCCAAAGATGGCGCTCCAGTTCACCGGTATCGACCTCGCCACACAGCTCAGAAATACACTACTGGCCATTAAAATTGCTACACCACGAAGTTGACGTGCTACAGACGCGAAATTTAACCGACAGGAAGAAGATGCTGTGATAAGCAAATGATTAGCTTTTCAGAGCATTCACACAAGGTTGGCGCCGGTGGCGACACCTACAACGTGCTGACATGAGGAAAGTTTCCAGCCGATTCCTCATACACAAACAGCAGTTGACCGGCGTTGCCTGGTGAAACGTTGTTGTGATGCCTCGTGTAAGGAGGAGAAATGCGTACCATCACATTTCCGACTTTGATGAAGGTCGGATTGTAGCCTGTCGCCATTGCGGTTTATCGTATCGCGACATTGCTGCTCGCGTTGGTCGAGATCCAATGACTATTAGCAGAATATGAAATCGGTGAGTTCAGGAGTGTAATACAGAGCGCCGTGCTGGATTCCAACGGCCTCGTATCACTAGCACTCGAGATGACAGGCATCTTATCCGCATGGCTGTAACGTATCGTGCAGCCACGTCTCGATCTCTGAGTCAACAGATGGGGACGTTTGCAAGACAACAACCATCTGCACGAACAGTTCGATGACGTTTGCAGCAGCATGGACTATCAGCTCGGAGACCATGGCTGCGGTTACCCTTGACGCTGCATCTCAGACAGGAGTGCCTGCGATGGTGTACTCAACGACGAACCTGGGTGCACGAATGGCAAAACGTCATTTTTTCGGATGAATCGAGGTTCTGTTTACAGCAGTACGATGGTCGCATCGGTGATTGGCGACATCGCGGTGAGCGCACGTTGGAAGCGTGTATTCGTCATCGCCATACTGGCGTATCACCCGGCGTGAGGGCATGCGGTGCCATTGGTTACACGTCTCGCTCACCTCTTGTTCGCATTGACGGCACTTACATTTCAGATGTGTTACGACCCGTGGCTCTACCCTTCATTCGATCCCTGCGAAACCCTACATTTCTGCAGGATAATGCATGACCGCATATTGCAGGTCCTGTACGGGCCTTTTTGGATACAGAAAATGTTCGACTGCTGCCGTGGCCAGCACATTCTCCACATCTCTCACCAATTGAAAACGTCTGGTCAATGGTGGCGGAGCAACTGGCTCGTCACAATACGCCAGTCACTACTCTTGATGAACTGTGGTATCGTGTTGAAGCTGCATGGGCAGCTGTACCTGTACACGCCATCCGAACTCTGTTTGACTCAATGACCAGGCGTATGAAGGCCATTATTACGGCCAGAGGTGGTTGTTCTGGGTAGTGATTTCCTAGGATCTATGCACCCAAATTGCGTGAAAATGTAATCACATGTCAGTTCTAGTATATTTGTCCAATGAATACGCGTTTATCACCTGCATTTATTATTGGTGTAGCAATTTTAATGGCCAGTAGTGTATACTGAAGTTTTCCCGTGACCAGCAGCGTCGCCCGCTTTGTCCCCGACAGAACTGGTCTGGGACCACGACGGCGGCGCCTCACCTCCCGCGGTCCTTGCGCTGCTCCCTGCGCGCCTGCTCCGGCCCCAGTTCCTTCTGCTGCTCCTGCTGCTGGCGCCTCTTGCTGCCCCCGTGGTGTCGCTGGCTGCCCGGCTTTCGCAGGATGTCGGAGCCGCGCTGTGCCACGTAGATGCGGCCCGCCGTGTACACGAACAGGCACAGGTTGGACACCAGCAGCAGCGCCATCGGTCCGTAGAAGTACAGCAGCGTCGCCGGCTTCCCTGCAACCACAACGGCCGTAGCATACCGTATTATAAAGAATAAGATTTGCTGTAGATTCGCAAGAGCCATACCAACACCGACTCAAAGGAAGGCCTCGGCGCTTGTTCGTGACGTCACGTCAGCTAGGCACGGCGAACGCCAGGTCTGTTGCAGGCATATTCATAATAGTGGTGTCTCCCTCTCTGACACAGGAAAATGTGAAACATTGGCGACAGTTGACCAACACACATTGTTCTGGGAGATTTCTGCAATCAATTAGTTGTGCAATTCATTACACTTCTTAACAAATAGTGTACTCCTGAACTTAAATTTCCACCTGTTTTAAGGATTGACATACAAAAACAACTTCGTGGTCCAGCAGCAACAGAATTCGTGCTTCTTCATCTTATTTGTAAATCTGAGGAAGTTACGTTTCTACTGGGTTGCTTTTACAAGAAACTGTAAACATATTGGTGCTCTTCTTTAGGAATCTTGGTAGAATATGGGGTGAGGAGCACTGAATGTTCATGAAATATCTTGCGACTGTACACGTTGGGGGAGGGGGTGGGGGACAGAAGAAGAGACAAAAGAGAGATACGTGTTTTATCAAATAAATTTTTTTTCTTATAATATTTCTCCTTTCAGTTGCAAGAAGGGAATGCTTATCTTTTCTAATGTGCATGTTTGAAAAAGTTTAAGCTCAGCAGTATTTTCGATGTATGAAGCTATTTTGTTTACTGTTTAGAATTCCTTTCGTTGAAAACGACTGTAATCTAATGACTGGCAACAGTTGGACATTTACACCTGTAAATTAGTACACATTTCTAGTGACGATGTCAAACGAAAATAAATAAATAAAAGAAACGAGTTCATTGTAAGGGGGTTGGGGTAAGTTTCTATAACAAAATGGATCAAGTAAATATAGTTACTTGAATGTAAAATTTCCGAATCTTGCAATGGGGCAAAGCATCTTCTCATATTGATCTACGTTTATTTCGACAGGATTCAGTAATACAGAACTATGATCTTTATTTGTAGCTTTACGATAGTAAGAAAATCTTTCATCTAAATAAAACTGCAGAATCCAAAACAATACCAAACATTTTGTCCAAAAATAAGAGATTTATAGTGATAAGCACGCCCAGGCGTTTCTGCCTACAACAGACCTGGCGTTCGCCGTGCCTAGCTGACGTAACGTCACCAACAAGCGCCGAGGCCTTCCTTTGAGTCGGTGTTGGCCATACACTATCTGATCAAAAGCATGCAGACAACTATTAATAGACATTAGCATGGGGTGCGTCCATCCTCCACTTTTATGCCTGCTTGATCTCTGCTGGGGACACATTGAATGAGGTGTGTGAATGTCTGTGATGACTGACAGCCCATTCTTCCGCAAGAACCTGTAATGCCACTTCCTCGGAAGAGAAATGAAAATAAAAAATTAGCTCCAAAATTCCCAGATTTCCCCAAAACAAGTTCCAAATTCCATGAAAAATGAACAAGCAAACAAATTTCCAGTTAACACTATTATTTGGATATTAACCAGTAACTGAATCGGGAATAACGGGCTTGCCGCATTGGATACACCGGTTCCCGTGAGATCACCGAAGTTTAGCGCTGTCGGGCGTGGTCGGCACTTGGATGGGTGACCATCCAGGCCGCCATGCGCTGTTGCCGTTTTTCGAGGTGCACTCAGCCTCGTGATGCCAATTGAGGAGTACTCGACCGAATAGTAGCAGCTTCGGTCAAGAATACCATCAAAACGACCGGGAGAGCGGTGTGCTGACCCCATGCCCCTTCTATCCGCATCCTCCTCTGAGGATGACGCGGCGGTCGGATGGTCCCGGTAGGATACTTGTGGCCTGTAGACGGAGTGGTAATTGAATCAGGAATCTAATACTTGGTAATTTAATAACATACGTAAGAAAGATAGGATTCCAGTAAAATCAAACTCAAAATTCAAAATCATAGTAAATCGCAAAATTATTATAATTAAAATTCGCAAAGTAGAACCAACGTTCCCAAAGAATACTCCGTGTGAGTACTCTTTGAGATTCGTGAGTAATGGCTAAGGATAATTTAATCCATTGTCACTACTTACGAGAGTTAGCCGAAGCAGGTCAAACTTTTGAATGCTCGTATATGTAGGCGCAATTAGATTTTTTCCAGAATTGATTATTGCGACCTACTACGACGCAGTGAGACAACAATTTGACTTAAAATAAACGTTATTTAGAATTCCGATAGAGGACTTGCATATATTAGACAGAAGTTACTTTTAATTACATAACCTGAAGTTAACACTATTTAGGAAGTGAACACAGATAGACAATTTCATTCGTAATAACTAATGGACTATGGAACTTGACGATAGTTACGAAGCATATATTTTATAATTCCCCCAACACCTGAGAAAGCTTCTTCCTCTCGTCTCTGTTAGGAAGTGACTAATATTGAGTAATAAACCAGCATATCGTGTCAATTCATACATTTATCATTCAAGTTTTACAATATTATTTATAGAGATAACGTGCTGCGATGATATTTGACTGAAGCGCTCGGCTCGGCGCTTATATAGAAACTCCCTGACATTAGGAATTAATTACACTGTTACGACTGATTATAAATTTGAGATTACAACCAGTCTATAGGGAATTCGGTGTCGCTGGAATTAATTTGAACTTATCACTAATATTTAAATAGCAACTGATAAACCATTGATTATAAACGATTTAATTACGACATTTGGTGAAGTGAATATATCGCACAAGTCTCGAGTTTAGTTCATCAATGTTCTGTTTGGAACGTGTGTACCGATACATAGGAAATAACAATGTCATTGCTCTACCGCTGAGTGTTAGCCAAGACCGAAGATCCGAAGGACGTTACAAGCCCAAACCAAAGAAGGTCATAAATTATTACAATGAAGATCCAAAGAAACTGGTACACCTGCCTAATGTCGTGTAGAACCACCGCGAGCACGCAGAAGTGCCGCAACACGACGTGGCATGGACTCGACTAACGTCTGAAGTAGTGCTGGAGGCAATAGACACCATGAATACTGAAGGTCTGTCCATATATCCGTGAGAGTACGAAGGGATGTACATCTCTTTTCAGCGGCATGTTGCAAGGCTTTCCAGATATGATCAATAATGTTCATGTCTGGGGAGTTTGATGGCCATCGGAAGTGTTTAAACTCAGAAGAGTGTTCCTGAAGCCATTCTGTACCAATTGTGGATGTGGGGAGTGTTGCATTGTCCTGCTGAAATTGTCCAAGTGCGTCGGAATGCACAATGGACATGTATGGATACAGGTAACCAGTCAGGATGCTCACGTATGCGTCACCGGTCAGGATAGTATCTAGACGTATCAGGTTATGTATCCCGCCTGGAAGGCGGCGCGTAGGTCTGCTCCGGTAAACTGAAAGGTCGGCCGAACGAAGGAAGTGATTAGGAGCAGGAAAAGGCAAAACACGTCGTTACTGCTTGTCAAATGGTAGATGTTTACTATAGGCAAAAACAAGTTGATAAACGGTTACATAACTTTGCAATGAGGTGCCAAGTGTCCCGGCCGTCTGCTCTTGATGAAATGGGCAGAATCTGGAGCGGAGCTCGTAGAGCTCTCCCGCTCCAGCTAGAGTGCGCTGTCGTCGGTGTCTGCCGTAGTGCCAACTTTAGAAATTGTATTTACGCCGTGGCATCGTAGCTATCCATGCCACATCAGGGATCCCATATCATTCCAACTGCACAGGCCCCACACCATTACAGAGCCTCCACCAGCTTGAACAGTCCCCTGCTGACATTCAGGGTCCATGGATTCATGAAGTTGTCCCCATATACGTACACATCCATCCATTCGATACAATCTGAAACGAGACTCGTCCGACCAGGCAATATGTTTCCAGTCACCAACAGTCCAATGTCAGTGTTGACGGGCCCAAGCGAGGCGTAAAGCTTTGTGTCGTGCAGTCATAAAGAGTGCATGAGTGGGCCTTCAGGTCCAAATGCCCATGTCGATGATGTTTCATTGAATGGTTCGCACGCTGATACTCTGACGGCCCAAGCGAGGCGTAAAGCTTTGTGTCGTGCAGTCATCAAGGATGCATGAGTGGGCCTTCAGGTCCGAAGACCCATGTCGATTATGTTTCGTTGAATGCTTCGCACGCTGACACTTGTCGATGGCCCAGTATTGAAATCTGCAGCAGTTTGCAGAAGAATTGCACTTCTGTCACGCTGAACGATTGTCTTCAGTCGTCGTCGATCCCGTTGTTGCAGAATCTTTTTCCGGCCGCAGCTATGTCGGTGATTTATTGTTTTACTGAATTCCTGATACTCACGGTACACTGGTGAAATGGTCGTACGAGAAAGTCTCCACTTCCTGGCTACCTCGGAGATGCTGTGTCCCATCGGTCGTGCTCCGACTATAGCAACACGTTGAAACTCACTTAGCCGGCCGCGGTGGTCTCGCGGTTCTAGGCGCGCAGTCAGGAACCGTGCGACTGCTACGGTCGCAGGTTCGAATCCTGCCTCGGGCATGGATGTGTGTGATGTCCTTAGGTTAGTTAGGTTTAAGTAGTTCTAAGTTCTAGGGGACTGATGACCACAGCAGTTGAGTCCCATAGTGCTCAGAGCCATTTTTTTGAAACTCACTTAAATCTTGATACCCTGCCATTGTAGCAGCAGTTCTCGATCTGTCAACTGCGCCAGACACTTGTCGTCTTATACAGGGGTTGCCGACCGCAGTGCCGTACACTCTCTGTTTACTTATCTCTGTATTTTAATATGCATGCCTATACCAGTTTCTTTGGCGCTTCAATCTGTTTATTTATTAACATTACAGTCTTGGTAACTATGGTGGGTCGTTCGCTGCTAAAAATTAGTAACAATTTGCACACAGACATTTCGTGTTTTTCTAGAAATTCTCTCAGTGCTGTTATTTTTCTTATCTTTTAAATAATTACATTGTTAATTACAAATATGTGCTTCATAAAGTACAATCTGGGAAATGAAAAAACCTTACTTTGTTCTTAGGAAGAAATAATAGAAGAGAGGAAAGATTCAGATGATAAAAGAGGTCTATTTACCTGGTCATTTTAAGAGGGAGGGCTTCAATAAACACTTAGAGCCTGTCTCACCTGAGTTAGCGTATTCTGTTGCACTATACTTACAACTGTATGTACTTATGTGGCGAGATTAACTCTATGTGGTTTGTGTATGTGGTTTAACCGTAGTATTTCTTATTAGAATTCCTTCGGCCATTTGCTCGTACCGTAAGTGGGAGAGGAGCTCTGTGGACGGCGACCTTGAGCCTCGTCTCTCCGAAAGGCACTTCTTATCTATATTGTGCTTCCATCTTTGTGTAGTTAAGATTTATGATACTTTATATGTATGTTTATACACAATGTTATGAAATTCACATGTTTTACGATTAGCATCTAATACAGTTTACATATTAACAAATTACATGTTTGAAAATAATGATGCAAAAAAATTAAGAATTACTTGTTTTACTCTGTACAAACAGGAAAATTCGTCGTTTAATATTTTATTACTAACTTATTACTTGTAGTTTTGTTACAGTCATGTGATCTTTTTTAAAAAATCTTATGGGACTTAACTGCTAAGGTCATCAGTCCCTAAGGTTACACACTACTTAACCTAAATTATCCTAAGGACAAACACACAGACCCATGCTCGAGGGAGGACTCGAACCTCCGCTGGGACCAGCCTCACAGTCCATGACTGCAGCGCCTTAGACCGCTCGAGTCATGTGATCTGCTGCTATGTCTTATATGTATCTGTATCTGATGAAACTGATGTCATCATCTGTTCCCATATCAGTGTTTGAATCTCTGTTGTCCCATGCATCATCTTGAGGTGTAGGGTTTGCGTCTGGTCGCGATTTTTTATATGGTCGTTGCTGATTGTAAGTCTCGTGCAGACTACTTGATATTTCATCAGTAATCCGGTTAGGCATTCAACATTTATCTGGGTCTCTTAATAATTGCTCTATTTCTTCGATTTCTGTCATCGGTGTTATGTGTGTGTGTGTGAGCCCCACGTTTTAGTGTTGTGTGGTCGGGGGATGCCTGTTCCCCACATTCAAATGAATCACTTGCGGTGCAGCTGTGTAGGGCGAGGGCCATGGCCCCTCAGCAAATGTACCATACCGAGACTTGGGTGAACATGTATGATCCTCAAACGTTCCTGGGTATTCGGGAAGAAGGAGAAGACCCGACGATCCTTGTCAGATGTTTCCTACTTTTCTCTTTGCCATGTCTCAACCTTCCAAAGATTTAATTCGTATTTTTCTGAAATATGCTCCTCTGCTATCTCGTGTACCTTCACCAGTCTTCTCCGTTAGAGTCAATATGCCGCTGTTGTGTGTACAATGGTTATATCAGTGTGGTAGGTCACAAGTACAAGCGTACGGCTTCCACGGACGTGGTACCAAATGCTCCTGATATTCTGGGAAATACACTTCTTTGTCCACACCTCACGGCGGCTTTGTATGTCGCGAGTGACAGTCGATGTGGCCAGGCACTTGCTGCGAAGCTCGCAACAGACTCAAAGAGAGCTGTATGATAAATTCGCAGCGTCTTCAATGGTTGTCTGTAGTGAGCTGAGTTTAGCGTGGCAACATCGTGCGTTAGTATTGTCGCTTTTTCAGTTGCAAGTCTTACGTGCTTGTTGAATGTTAACCGTTTGCCAAGTATATGGCTAGGTACCTTGTCATTTTTCTCTGCATGCTAGTGTTGTTGAGACTAATGCTGGGATTCATCTGCAGTCTCAATCCCTTCCTGTAGTAATGCCGAAGATGGGAACATTGATATTTTGCAAAGTATTCTGAAGGTATCATCAGAGCACAGTGAGAAAAGGATAAAAAATTTGAATAACGTGACACAAGACTGGACGAAAATTGAAGCACGTGACAGGAGAGGCGATAAAACAAATTTGAAAGACGGGAAAGAAGGTAATGGATTTTGCCAGGAATCTGGAACAGATCAATAAAAGATTAATAAAAAATTTTGGGAGGAACATTAGCACAATTTAAAGGAGAAAACTACACAGATGAAGCAAATGGATGTCAGGAGTTCAACACTGTAGTAAATAAGGCACATGCAGCAACGACTCGTTTGCCAATACAGAGAATTTCTCCATTCATTTCTTGGAAATCACACATTGTGAACCCGTTAGTGAACAAAATGAACAGTGTTAGCGTATTAGTAATCAAAATGAGGAAAAGGTAATCCTGTTAATATAGAGACTGTTGAGGACAAAACACTAAACTTAAGGAAAATCAGTGTTTTTGACTGGCTAGCTAATTGTAAGCCATGATCAGAATATGACAGTGAATGTGAACTTCCTTCACCCTCTGTGCCCAGCGACCAACAGTTTCCCTGCAGATGCACCACGAACTTCACACATACATTTGTGGATGGTCCTCACACTTTCTTTCTCCGCAATGATGAATTCGATGAAGACACGCTGGTTGTAACGTACATCACTTACAGGCGCCACTGCTGCAGCTAAGCTGTCGGAGGGAACGAAATTTTGAGCGCGCACTCAGGAAACTTCAAACATTCAGACCTAACGCTCACATTCTCAGTATCGTTGACAGCTGAGAACAGAACGTAGGGTATTAGTTTTCGAGCGATCCTCGTGATTTTTGTCAGTATTTTGATATCATCCATTTTAGGGGTATGAGATAGCGATTGTCATATTTTAACAGTAATAATTGTAGCATCCAACGTTTTTTTGTCCTATACATGACAGTGCTTCATCGCTAGTTTCTGAAACTTAACTCATGAGATTAAAAAAAACTAAAAATCCTACAACGCATTTGCAGTGTTCGTGCAATAAAACAGAATAGAAATACATTGTCCCGTAGGTCCTCGTCTCCGATTAGATACGAGGAACGCAAAGATGCAATGTACATAAATGCGATTAATCAGTTGTTGCGAACCATGCGTACGAAACTGGCCATCCCCTTAAAGGAATAGAAGACGACTTAGAAATACGGCGCATAGAAAAAGAAGTGCGTCAACTCTATTAGCTGGCAGAGTTGGAGACTGCCGTTTCTTAGAAGAAACGTAACGGTATTCGTAACTCGCAAGTGAAAGACAACTGAATGAGATTTGTTAACGCTTTTTTAGAATTATTATGCAGCAGATGTATAATTGGTCAACGGCCTTGCCGCAGTGGATACACCGGTTCCCGTGAGATCACCGAAATTAAGCGCTGTCGGGCATGGCTGGCACTTGGATGGGTGACCATCCAGGCCGCCATGCGCTGTTGCCATTTTTCGGGGTGCACTCAGCCTCGTGATGCCAATTGAGGAGCTACTCGACAGAACAGGAGCGGCTCCGGTCACAGAAAACCATCATAACGACCGGGAGAGCGGTGTGCTGACCCCACGCCCCTCCTATCCGCATCCTCTACTGAGGATGACACGGCTGTCGGATGGTCACAATGGACCATTAGTGGCCTGAAGACGGAGTGAAGATGTATAATTATTTTCAATACATCTTTGACGAAATAGCGAGAGGCTGACGACCGTAGACAACATGCAAGTAGCACATTTGGAAATGAGGGAAACTAAGGGACCAACAAATAATATCATGGTTGAGCCAATAGCTGCACTTGCACAGCAACACCCAGGTACGTCAGTTCACAAAAATCTCGGACATCTGTAGAAACGTCAACTAGACACTCCTGAAGACCATAGCAGACCAGGAGAACGCGATCTGGTGGGGTGAGCGGTGTAATATGGGACGACTGCTGACGGAAGTCGGCAATTTCAGTTGTAAGGCGTGGGCCCACAGTCACAGCGATTTTATTCTATTTCACTGTATAAACGCAAAAAATATACTGGTAGGCCGTTTAGCGTTTTAACCTCATGAGCTAAGTTTGACATTCTGGTGATGAGACTATTCTCTCTCCTCTCGAAACGCATTGTTGAGTCCTGGGTAGTATTTTGCATGCATTCTGTTAAAATGTACCATCTTTGAAAATGGAATAATTACATTCTTTTTGAAGCCTGCGGGAATTTGGCCTGTGAAATCCATACGTATTATAAATACAAACTACTGATCTGATTTTAACCAAACTTGGTACACATATCACTTACGGTCTGGAAAGGATACGACGTTGGAGTGCTGCGTTATTCTGAATTAGCGATGCAAAGTTCCACTGATCACGCATGCGTGTCCAAATGTACTCAGCTAGTACATATGAGTATACAGGGTGAAAAGTATTAAACCGACAAACTCTGGGAGGTTGTAGGGGGCGTCAAAACAAATAAACAAATATTTTTCCCTAATGTCATTTTTTCCTGTGAGGAGTATTTAAAACGGTAGAGGAAGATTTCTCTGGCGGCAAATTAATTAAATCAACAAACACTTTTCTATTTTTTTTATGACCAAGAGACAACACATTAACACAACCAAATTCCAATTACAGTACATTTTCAAAAATGCCGCCTTTGACACGTAAAGAAATGTTACACCGTCGGATCATGTTCTGTCTGACACGAGCAAAAATCACAGGAGTATCCTGAATTGTTCCTGCTGCTGCTACTATCCGGGCAACCAGATCCTCTTCTGATGCATCAGGAGTTGCGAAAACAAGGTTGCGGATCTCTCCCCACACAAAAAAGTCCAGAGGGGTCATATCTGGGGATCGAACAGTCCATGGTACGGGACCACCTCTAGCAATCCACGTTACTGGGAACCATCGGTCCAGGAATCGACGCACACGACGACTGAAGTGTGCCGGCGCCCCGTCATGTTGGAACCACATGCGTTGTGTTGTAGGGAGCGAGACGTCTTCCAGCAATTCTGGCAATGCTCTGGCTAGAAAATTGTAATAGTGCCTGCCGTTTAATGGCCTAGGTAGCAGATATGGCCCAATTAAAAAGTCCCCAACAACACCGACCCACACATTAACGAAGAACCGCACTTGATGAGCGCTGGTAACTGTGGCATGTGGGTTATCCTCACTCCAAACATGCGAATTGTGCATGTTGAAGACTCCATCACACCCGAACGTTGCTTCATCGGTAAACAACACAGAGGATGGAAATGTAGGATGCATTTCACAGTGTCCCATGTACCACTGCGAAAACTGTGCTCTGGGTGGATAATCAACTGGTTCCAGGTTGTGGACACGCTGTAAGTGAAATGGACGTAACAATTGCTCTCGAATGACTGTTCTTACATTCGTCTGACTCGTCCCCACGTTACGTGCAATTGCACGAATGCTGATTGAAGACAGCTTCCTCAAATTGCAGCGTTCTTACCGTGCGACGGCGTCCCTGTCCAGGTAATCTGCTAGATGACCCGGTCTCACGCAGCCCGTCCGTTGTGGTGCGCTACGTAGTACGCACCAACCACACAGTGTACTCACTCCACGTGTATCGCTCCATTAGTAAACAGAGACAACGCGCTACTACACTGGTGGACAGCAGTTGTCTACAACTGAAGAGCGTAATACGCCCTCTAAAAACTGAAGCTCGTAATACAGCCTCTAGCAACTAAAGGTCGTAATACGGCCTCTAACAACTTGTAATGTCTCTTGCAACTGTCCACAGACATAAAGACTCGCTGGTTTTTTGGCGCGAGCTAAATTCTATTCAAGAGAATTTAATTAACTAGCTTAGTGTGTGTTTATAAAATTACAGTTAATAAGAAAATTCTTCATCGAATTAATAACAATGTGTCATTTTCCAGTTGGATTTGTTTGTTGTTATATTGCATTCATATATGTTCATGAGAAAATGCGGCAATCGGAGTATAAAAGAGAAAAATTTGATCGTCAATCACTACTAACAAAGATTAATTTCAGCTGGAGAGGTCATGCAGCAAGACTTAATTAAACGTTCTCTATCAGCAAAATTTCATTGTAACCATGCATGAATAAGATATAATTTTTTTTTGAAATTGTCTCAAATAATAAAGTTTTTAATATTCTGACATGCTATCCACATTCGTACTTGAAACCAAATTAGGAAAGATTCAGATCTACTTCCACCTGGAAAAGCCAACGAAACACAAAAAAAATAAAAAAATTAAAACCAGGATTAGAACCTTTCGGCTTACTCAAGAAGATGGATGAAATTATCCATGTTTTCAAAATTGTTTTCCGATCTGGAGTTATGATATTGTGCAACTACAGTATCGATTAAGACACCTAGGTGTGGAAAGTATAAGACGAATGGATTTTCCCATTCCTCAGATGGAAGATTGGATGGATCAGGTCCATATTTGAGTTTAAACTGAATCTGGAGAAATACGAATAATTGAATGGATCAGGTCCATTATTAAGTTCAAAATGAATCTGGAGGAATTCGACTAACCCTTCTCTTCCAGGAATATTTAATAGTTGACCATTGCTTAGACGAATTTCGATTGTTTCATGCCACAATCCTGAGTACCTGTTCCTGAGGTTCCTTCTGGTCTCTCAAATCCGTTACGTTTCCTGTCCGGTACGCCAATGCGACGCCTGTCTCCGTGCCGTGTCCCATGTTACGGTTCGATCAGTTTCACCGCAGTTCAGCAAGACATCGATGAAGAAAATTTTTCTGAAGATCGTAAAAATTTTCATGTGTAAAGATTTGTTTTGGCTATGAGGCAGATTTTATCTTTCCTACGAATTCTAGAATATCTCTCAAATTTCTAAATTGTTCTGTCTTTCCTATCATCTCTTTCAAATTCTAAAGGTGGCAGGGGTAAAATACAGGGAGCGAAAGGCTGTTTACAATTTGTACAGAAACCAGACGGTAGTTATTAGAGTCGAGGGACATGAAAAGGAAGCAGTGGTTGGGAAGGGAGTGAGACAGGGTTGTAGCCTCTCCCCGATGTTATTCAATCTGTATATTGAGCAAGCAGTAAAGAAAACAAAAGAAAAATTCGGAGTAGGTATTAAAGTCCATGGAGAAGAAATAAAAACTTTGAGGTTCGCCGATGACATTGTAATTCTGTCAGAGACAGCAAAGGACTTGTAAGAGCAGTTGAATGGAATGGACAGTGTCTTGAAAGGAGGGTATAAGATGAACATCAACAAAAGCAAAACGAGGATAGTGGAATGTAGTCGAATTAAGTCGAGTGATGCTGAGGGAATTAGATTAGGAAATGAGACACTTAAAGCAGTAAAGGAGTTTTGCTATTTGGGGAGCAAAATAACTGATGATGGTCGAGGTAGAGAGGATATAAAATGTAGACTGGCAATGGCAAGGAAAGCGTTTCTGAAGAAGAGAAATTTGTTAACATCGAGCTCAGATTTAAGTGTCAGGAAGTCGTTTCTGAAAGTATTTGTATGGAGTGTAGCCATGTATGGAAGTGAAACATGGACGATAAATAGTTTGGACAAGAAGAGAATAGAAGCTTTCGAAATGTGGTGCTACAGAAGAATGCTGAAGGTTAGATTGGTAGGTAACATAAGTAATGAGGAGGTATTGAATAGAATTGGGGAGAAGAGGAGTTTGTGGCACAACTTGACAAGAAGAAGGAACCGGTTGGTAGGACATGTTACGAGGCACGAAGGGATCTCAAATTTAGTATTGGAGAGCAGCGTGGAGGGTAAAAATCGTAGGGGGAGACCAAGAGATGAATACACTAAGCAGATTCAGAAGGATGTAGGTTGCAGTAGGTACTGGGAGATGAAGCAGCTTGCACAGGATAGAGTAGCATGGAGAGCTGCATCAAACCAGTCTCAGGGCTGAAGACAACAACAACAACAACAACAACAACGTGATACCTAGTTGGGGTCTAAGCCTCCTGGTTTTCCAGGGTTTCCCTGTGAAGGCCAGTTACTGAGTAGTTAGACCAGAGTAACAACTATATAAGTCCATCTTCCCTGGTTGTGTACGTAGGATGCGGGTATGCCCCAGTACACGTGAAAGCAACAACTAGGTATGTAGGTAACGAAGATCGGTGTTAACCTATACCAAATCTCTTTCAATTCTTGTAATCAAAAAATCTTACTGACTTCCTAAAATTTATAGGAACGCATGTTCCGCAAATTCTAACGAGTTAGCCAATACAATAGTTAGCTCGCAAAGTGGATACATATCAAACTGAAGAGCGTAACACGGCCTCCACCGGTTTAAATAATCCTCATAGGAAAAAATGACATTAGGGAAAAATATTTGTTTTGATGTCCCCTACAAACTCCAAGAGTTTGTCGGTTTAAATACGTTTCACCCTGTATAAATAATGTTCGTGAAAGAGAGAATTTGTTGAGTAGCAGATGTCTCATTGTGCATCATCAGTAAGTGTGTAGGCGCAGGAGCTGACCTGTGAACCAGCAGGTGCCCTTATTGATGTTGGGCTTGAAGGGCGAGTCTTCGGGCACGGCGGGTGAGAACTCGGCAACAACGGCGGCCGCGCAGATGGCAGCAGTGCAGCCCCAGGCGTAGGCAGAGTACCACAGGAAGCGGCGGCGGTCGCGCTCTAGCTCCGGGGACTGCGTGGTGCGCATCCCGCTGCAGCCAGAGGAAGCAGTGGCGTCACTGTTCAACAAAACTGGACACATTGCAGTTCTAGAACAAGAAAATACATAGTTCAACTTTTAGGAGTCTCCATTGATAGTCTAATTAGGCTGGTGGTTTTCTTCATGGAGAAATCCAAAAGACAGGTGTGAAATTTAAAATTTTCCCGGCGAACTAAATATTCAAAAACATTCTGGCTTGCAGCCGGGCGTCGTTAGCTTCCATCCACGATATTTCGACTGGACAACTGCCAGCCATCCTCAGGTGAGCCATCGAAGACTGACGAAGACGCCCTCCGTTCCGTAATATACAGGGTGTTACAAAAAGGCACGGTCAAACTTTCAGGAAACATTCCTCACACACAAAGGAAGAAAATATGTTATGTGGTCATGTGTCCAGAAACACTTACTTTGAAAAGTCCCCTTTGAAAAATTGTACATGACTGTGCTTAAACTGACACACAATATTTTTTTTTGGCGCAACGCAATCTGACTTTCAGTAATCCCTACAAGAGAATGGCCCTGACTAAATTAACCTATACGTTTCACAAATCACTTACCTCACAAAAATCTTCGTTACTCGAACTACTGCAATACAGCGAGCGCTACTACTGCCAGCTAAATAAAAGATTCAAACTACGGAAGGCACTAACTACTGATAGGCATAGTTAGCAAATGAAAGATTTTAATAGAGAACAAACAATGTATTTACCTTAATAGTCATAATATATATAGAAGTTCATGAAATCCATTCTTACAAATGTACTGTTTCTGATGGACACACCTCCAGATTATCCATTCTCAAAAATCGGCCATCTCACTTCCCCACATCCACCACTGCTGGCGGCTCGCCTCCAACTGCGTGACGCTACACGCTGTTAACATCCAGCTGCCCAACACTACAATGGCAGACAACAATGCAAACTAGCCACAGACTGCACACAGCACAGCCAGTGATTTTCATACAGAGTGCTACCTGGCGTTACCAATATAAGAACCTAAACAGCCTACTTACCACTTTCCATGTTAGAGCTCATTTTATTACTTCTCTTCAAATCACATTAATCATGGAATGGAAACACACAGCAACAGAACGTACCAGCGTGACTTCAAACACTTTCTTACAGGAAATGTTGAAAATGTCCTCCGTTAGCGAGGATACATGCATCCACCCTCCGTCGCATGGAACCCCTGATGCGCTGATGCAGACCTGGAGAACGGCGTATTGTATCACAGCCGTCCACAATACGAGCACGAAGAGTCTCCACATTTGGTACCGGGGTTGCGTAGGCAAGAGCTTTCAAATGCCCCCATAAATGAAAGTCAAGAGGGTTGAGGTCAGGAGAGCGTGGAGGCCATGGAATTGGTCCGCCTCTACCAATCCATCGGTCACCGAATCTGTTGTTGAGAAGTGTACGAACACTTCGACTGAAATGTGCAGGAGCTCCATCGTGCATGAACCACATGTTGTGTCGTACTTGTAAAGGCACATGTTTTAGCAGCACAGGTAGAGTATCCCGCACGAGATCATAATAACGTGCTCCGTTGAGCGTAGGTGGAAGAACATGGGGCCCAATCAAGACATCACCAACAATGCCTGCCCAAACGTTCACAGAAAATCTGTGTTGATGACGTGATTGCACAATTGCGTGCGGATTCTCTTCAGCCCGCACATGTTGATTGCGAAAATTTACAATTTGATCACGTTGGAATGAAGCCTCATCCGTAAAGAGAACATTTGCACTGAAATGAGGATTGACACATTGTTGGATGAACCATTTGCAGAAGTGTACCCGTGGAGGCCAAACAGCTGCTGATAGTGCCTGCACACGCTGTACATGGTACGGAAACAACTGGTTTACCCGTAGCACTCTCCATACAGTGACGTGGCCAACGTTACCTTGTACAGCAGCAACTTCTCTGACGCTGACATTAGGGTTATCGTCAACTGCACGAAGAATTGCCTCGTCCATTGCAGGTGTCCTCGTCGTTCTAGGTCTTCCCCAGTCGCGAGTTGTAGGCTGGATGTTCCGTGCTCTCTAAGACGCCGATCAATTGCTTCGAACGTCTTCCTGTCGGGACACCTTCGTTCTGGAAATCTGTCTCGATACAAACGTACCGCGCCACGGCTGTTGCCCCGTGCTAATCCATACATCAAATGGGCATTTCCCAACTCCGCATTTGTAAACATTGCACTGACTGCAAAACCACGTCCGTGATGAACACCAACCTGTTGATGCTACGTACTGATGTGCTTGATGCTAGTACTGTGAGGCAATGAGTCGCATGTCAACACAAGCACCGAAGTCAACATTACCTGTCTTCAATCGGGCCAACTGGCGGAGAATCGAGGAAGTAAAGTACATACTGACGAAACTAAAATGAGCTCTAACATGGAAATTAAGCGTTTCCGGACACATGTCCACATAACATCTTTTCTTTATTTGTGTGTGAGGAATGTTTCCTGAAAGTTTGGCCGTACCTTTTTGTAACACCCTGTATAGCGTGCAGCGAGTATTCCGCGCATGCGTCAAAATCATATGGAGAGACGAACCACACCGCGCGCCAGCAACGCCCCCGCTGGTGGAACTGCAGAACTCAGCTGTGTTCGGCGTTGTCAATTGCCGCGGCCATCGGAGTACTCTGACGTCTTCGTCTGGAGCAGATCTTAGCGATGACGGGGTTCCACGCATTATGTAGCTGGTAGCCTTTGTCACGGTTGATAAGATTGTCTGTCATGCGAATTTCTGCTGATTCTTTTATGACGGAGTCCCAAAAGGGTGTTGCTGTGGCCAAAATTGTTGTCTTGGCATACTCCATTGAGTGCCCAGTGGAAATGCAGTGCTCAGCAATTGCAGACTTGCTAGGTTGCAAAAGGCGAGTACAGCGTTGATGTTCAGTGCAACGTTCTTCTACTGTTCGCAATGTTTGTTCTATACATGACATGCCACACTGACAAGGTATTTCATAAATTCCCGCCTTCCGCAATGCCTGATCGTCTTTCACTGATCCCAGCAGGTCGGAAATCTTCGATGGTGGACGGAAAATTACTTTCACTCCGAAACCGCGGGGGATTCTTACAATTTTGAAGGAAATGTTGCCAACAAAATGAAGAAAAGCTAAAGATTTAGCAGACGTGCTCTCTTCTTTCTCCACTCCCTGTTTCTTTGGCTTAATTGCAAGTGCCTTGCTAATTTGCCGGGTAGAATAGCCATTCTCTTTGAAAACCCTCTTGAGATGGGCAAGCTCTTCAGGCAAACTATCTGTATCTGACACTACTTGAGCTCTGTGTACAAGTTTTTTAAGTACACTCGTTGTTTGCGATGGGTGATGGCAGCTGGACGAATCGAAATACAAATCAGTATATGTGGACTTTCGATAAACCGAATGCCTCAGAGAGCCATCACTCTTCTGTCTAACTAGCACATCCAAGAAAGGGAGGCAACCATTTTCCTCTCAAATGGTTCAAATGGCTCTGAGCACTATGGGACTTAACTTCTGAGGTCATCAGTCCCCTAGAACTTAGAACTACTTAAACCTAACTAACCTAAGGACATCACACACATCCATGCCCGAGGCAGGATTCGAACCTGCGACCGTAGTGCATTTTCCTCTAATTCCATGGTAAACCGAATGTTCTCATGAATGGAGTTGAGGTGATCTAATAACTCCATTAATTTTTATTCTCCATGTGGCCACACTACGAAATCAGCAGCCCTCAAACCAACTGTTTTTTGGAGGTACGTGGATGACACTTTCTGCTCCAGAGGAAGACGTCAGAGAACTCCGATAGCCGCGGCAATTGACAACGCCGAACACAGTTGAGTTCTGCAGTTCCACCAGCGGGGGCGCTGCTGGCGCGCGGTGTGGTTCGTCTCTCCATATGATTTTGACGCATGCGCGGAATACTCGCTGCACGCTATATATTACGGAACGGAGGGCGTCTTCGTCAGTACCCGCTGGCTACACCAGCTCGCTGCATAGCTAGCACTGCAGAACTGTGCTGAGGAGACACCCAACAAGACAACCTACGTGTGAAGACGCATTACATCGGCATGCATGGGAGGCAAAGCAATAACTGCTGCGAACTCCATCACACATCGGAGGACAAGTTATCTCCGTGCAGATCCACGCGAGTCTTCGTCAGTCTTCGATGGCTCACCTGAGGATGGCTGGCAGTTGTCCAGTCGAAATGTCGTGGATGGAAGCTAACGACGACCGGCTGCAAGCCCGAAATCTTTTCAAAAGGCAGGTGTTAGACCTTGTAAACTTATGGGGTGGTGCATATATATCGACGACACATTAGACATGGTGAGAAACAGCTGTGTGTTTTCCCAAGACATCCTAACAGTCTCCACTTCGACATTAAAAAGCTGGAGGTAGAGGCAGAAGAGGACCAATAGCTAGACTTTCTAGATGTGCTGGGTACGAGAAATGCTGAAAACATGGGTCGCAGGGTGTTTAGAAAACCGATATACACCGACCGATATCTGCTCAAACTTTCAGATCATCACTTAAGTCAGCAAAGAGGAAAGATTAATACGTTCGTAACACGTACAAGACGAATTTCTAGCATAATTAATCTAACAGTATTCGCTCTAGAACTCACAAAATCAATGTCCCTCTGAACTACCGTAAAAGGCGTTTCAGTTGCATTAGTGAATATATGATCTGTTTCCACACATGGGACATGTTTATAATGTTACGATATATCGTAGCATCTTTGACACTCAAATGTTTGTAAGCACTTTGTATGTATCAAAACATGTGGGTGCATGTTAGAAATCTTTTCTGTGACAAATATAAAGTGTTCAGTGAGAAAAATTTACGTGTGCAACGATAAGAATGCAGTGGGAATGCATTCACACCTGTTCGACGAAAACTATGAACACAAACACTCCA
Organism: Schistocerca serialis cubense; assembly: GCF_023864345.2. Classification (NCBI taxonomy): domain Eukaryota; kingdom Metazoa; phylum Arthropoda; class Insecta; order Orthoptera; family Acrididae; genus Schistocerca; species Schistocerca serialis. The sequence goes on from NC_064646.1 coordinate 140,887,268, forward strand.
AACCGACATTTCACGTAAGTCACATCCTGTGCAAGTCTGTAACGCAACCATCTGTGTGGCGTGCTTACAATTATGTATTATTTATATTTTAGGACAATTAACCTGTAAAAAAACGCACCACATGTTCTAATGAAAGCATCAAAACCGTCTTAAGATGAATCGTAATGATTCGAAACCGGTAACAGTACGTTTTGAATAATGGAAATGAAAATAAATTTGTGGCTGCTTGCTGTCTCAACACTATCAAACCATGATAATGCTCATAAAACAGAGAGAGAGAGAGAGAAAGAGAGAGAGAGAGCTACATCCCATCCAATTCCAAGGCTAGTGGGCAGGTCAATTTCGGAGTCCGTAATATCGTTCAAATGTTCGAGAGCGATATGAAATAAAATTAGTCTATTGAAGGAACATGACAGGTATGTTAGGAGGATTTTGATAAAGTGTGTTGCACTCATACAGGTAACGGCACAGGAAAGCTGCTGTGGCCAATACAAGGGAATTTTTCAAATTTTTTGAGTCCTCATCAAGTATGCGTACCAGAAGACATAGATCGAATTCAGAAAAGTGCAGGTAGGATCTTAACAGGGCAGCGTAACCGACACTGGAGTATACCGGAAATATTCAGGGTGTTGAATAGGAAGTTCTGGAAAAACGCGACATTGGCTCTCGAAATCCGACTTGATAAATCTAGAGGCCCGATATTATAGGAAGACGGCACAACATAACCTGTGTCACTGTCTCGTGAAGGGTTAATGAGAATACGATGATGGATTAGGGGGCATTTGTGGTGTGCAGCCAGTCACTTGTTGTGTTTGGAAAGAACTACATTTCGGTCTTGGTGGAGTCGCCAGTGATTGTTGAAATCGAGTTTCAGAATGTTTTACTGTCAGGCGCAATTACACACAATTTCAACAGGAAATTACCGGTTTCGTCCGTCAGCGACGACGTTCAGGTAATGAGAAGAAAGCAGGAGCTCAAGCAAACCACGTTGTCAGATACTATTCACACGTCGAACCATTCAACAATTACATACTTACAGAAACACATTATACATCCACATTTTTGTCTAGGACGTACTGTCCGAGACATAAATTAACAATATTTCCAGTCCACTCATTCAGACCGAGGTGTTCGGCAGGTTTTTCTTGGTTGTAAGGCAAACGACAGAATTGGAAATTTTCTCCCATAAATTCCCATTGGGGAACCCCTGGACCCGATACCAGTTCTCATGTAGTCTGTCTAGATGAGCAGTTTAGAACTCTGCAATGAATCCGTCTCTCGAACAGCCTGCCTTGTGCATCAGAGCAAGTAATGAGGAGCTGAAAAGCACGATGGGTTACAGAGCCAAAGAGTTACATATTTTCATATTTTTGGCTAGGTCCGTGTTGTCACTGGTACACATTAAATGTGGATTCGAGCTCATGGTTCCGACCAAGGAAAATGACTCAAATGGAAGTCCATTCCCATACCTACCCAAACATTTCGAAGTAGGTAGCCTTTATTCCATTCTCATTTATTTGCGATCTGGCTGAGAAGAACCAAGCTGTACGGTGCCTCAGGATACCAAGCAACCTCTCTTGCTTATTAGGGCAAAAGAGAAAATTTAAAAACAAGTTCTTTGTCAGTATCGAGAAAGAAAATTCGTATTGTAACTGTTAAAACATTAGCTAAGTACAGAAAAATCAGTGATCATCCCGATAATGGTAGATGCTGTACACAATTAGGTGATAAAATTGACCCCTGGTACCTAGAAGACCTGCTCCACACACATCCTCTGTGCCCAGGCGGTAGAACAGAGAGAGAGAGAGAGAGAGAGAGAGAGAGAGAGAGAGAGAGAGAGAAATAAAACCAAGGGTACTAAGCTTTATGTGTACAATCGCCCACTTGAAGACATTTCATACCACTATAATTATTTTCATAGGTGGAAGGTAGTTAGACACATACGGTAAGTTTCATTTCACTCGTTAAGCTTAATTAAGGGTAGTACCATTACTGTTTCCTTCACAGCAAGATTATAGTGTAGTAAACGAAACTCAACCAAATTTTCTAAAAGTTCTGAGTGTTGGAGACTGGAGGTAAAGTTACTCACGTGAAGGTGCAGGACATGTCGATACACATGACGTTCAGCCAGAAGAAGGCTGCCAGGAACGTGAACTGTATGACGAACGCTGCAACAGACGATCACAAGAAGTTAAGATTTCGTCTTGGTGGCACGCTAAAGTAAATCGTAGTGACAAGAATGACAAAGATCAGGTGGAAACTGCTACAGAATATTTTCTCGGTGAATTTTTATAAGTGCAAGAGATTCATGCAGTCTTCTGTATGCTAACTGCCCTCAACCAGCTACCAGTTGCTCATAAAAACAAATGCTATCTTTTGGTCCTGACATACCGAATACTACGTCCTTGAACTTTAAGCTTTGATCTGTGCGCACACAAACACACACACACACACACACACACACACACACACACACACACACACACAGAGAGAGAGAGAGAGAGAGAGAGAGAGAGAGAGAGAGAGAGAGAGAGAGAGGGAGAGAGAGAGTGAAATACATTTCAAGAAACCGGCTAGGCACATGTATACAATCTGTTAGCACTTGTTCATCTATACGCAACGTTACTTGCACTTGTAATGTTCCGTAAGTTTAGGTGGTGCACCACATTGGATTATTGTTTGAATTGTTGTAAAGCCATGATTAATTGGTTTTACTTCAATAAATGAATAAACAAATGCATTATAATTTATACATATTTTAGGCGCTGCCCGCTGTCGTTGACAATCCTGGATGACATTAATATATTTATTATGTGGTCTGGAAATGTGCTTGTCTTGTGATGGTTTTGAGCATATGATCGCTTGTGAAACATGTTTCTAGTATAGTTATCACACCTGCAGGACATAAATGAAGCGGTGTGCAGTTCGCCCGTAAGACCAAGTAAATGAGCAATGGTAATTCTGGGAGGTACATGTGGTCAACCAGTCTTACAAACGACTCCGTATTCTGGGCACCGCAGCTGTGGTAGTACATTATTTAGCAAGAATTTAGCAGTGTTTGCAGACATGTATATTGTTGCTCTCGTGTGCAAGAAGCAATCCAGGAAGCAAACAGAAGGGAAACTTACAGTTGTAGCAACTGGTTGGCCCTGCTCAAAATGCAGATGAATGTTTTCCCCCTCCTGAAAACGTTTCCAAAGGGGTGAAACGACGCTGTCGCCAATAGTAAATTGCCAGCCATTTTATTTGCGAACGGCTTCTAATCTGCCAACAATCGCTTCTCGTGCAGTGTCGTCATTCTGGCGGCAGGAATCATTCGCACCAACAGCACACACAACAACATTAAGAGACCTTGTATTGGCTTATAATGTATGCCTCTTCTTACCAAATTTTCCCACCGTAGTTTAGCCAGCGTCATGTTCCCATGACGTAGTGTATTCTCCTGGATCTCAAAGATCCCTTAACGTGTGGACTATCGGCTCGAAAGCATCCGGACACTACTGTGTAATGTTGAATGGACTACTAGATTTCACGAGAGGCAGAAACCGCCAGTGTAAAACAGAAGCAGTATCACCAAAGTGGGTCCGTCAGGAGGGCTGACTTCAAACTTGGACTAGTCACTGGATGTTACCGGAGTAACACATCCAACAGGAACATTTAAACCTCTCTTCATCTGCCCAGGTCGACTGTTGGTGATGAGACATCCAAAAGTTGATGGCACATTAGGTCATGCCGTATATCGGAAACCAACACACACAGATCTATATCTCCATGCCAGTAGCTGCCATCATCCTTCACAGACCATAGGTGTCCTTAACACCTTAGTGCATAGGGCGCACTGTGTATCCGATAAAGATAATTTGCAAGAAGAGCTCACATACCTCAAGAGCATTTTTAAATCGAATGGATTTTCTCCGCAACAAACTCGTACAGCTTTCAATGCAAAACCTAGATTGCTGGTATGTGATGGGAAAGAAGATGGTAATTCCTTCATAGCTAGTGCGTTTTTGCCCCATGTGGGTGCTCTTTCCTCGAAGATAGGCCATATTGTTGAGAAACACTGTGTTAGGTGATATACCCCCCGCCCCCCCCCCCCCCCCCCCCCCCCCCGGAGATTGCATCTTTATTCGGTTCTGTGAAGGACGATTTATAGCTTTGCAAAGCGGGTGGGTATCAGATTCCTTGCCGAAATTGTGAGAAGTCGTATACAGGTCGAACAACACGCACTGTTCATGAGTGATGTGTGGAACATCGAAGATACACACGCTTATTACAGCCAGACAAGTCAGCTGTGGCCGAACACTGCATTGATACAGGGCATTCCATGAATTACAGGGATGTGATGATTTTAACATAAATCTCTTCCTTTTGGGAATCTGTTTTCAGGGAAGCTATAGAGATTAGATTAGCTAATAATTTATAAATAGAGATAATGGTTTTAATTTGGACAAAGCATGGAATCCAGTTCTTGGGGTAATTAAACTGCAGAGAAGTCGTCACGGTGTCACCGCCGCCGATCATACATCGATAAGCGAATAGAATGTCTGTATGCCTTCGCCACAGGCATCGCATGTGTAAAAGCGTATTTCTTTGCCGCCGACCAGCATCTGCGACCCGCACGCGCAGTACTGCTACGGTGGAGCATATAAGGCCGCGCTTGGCATCTTGTCGTCAGTCTTGTGACTCACTCTGAGGATGACCGGACGATACGCGGCTGAAATATCGGTGGAGAAAATTTTATTTGCGCGGCTGCATGCCCGAAATTTAATGGACTATTCATTACGCGACGACAAATTGAAAATGCACTCACTGAAAGCGTCCCCAACAGAGTTCAAGCAGTCGTAAAGGCGAAGGGGGGACACAACCCATATTATTGTCCACTAATAGGTGTCCGGATGCTTTTGATCAAGCAGCTTATAGTCGACGATGTTTGAATATCACAGCCGGTTATGATTCACGTTCCAGAGAGTTATTTAAACTGGTCTGTCATGCATCTTCAGGCAAGGCGACGAACACTGTCGTGTGCTTCTCACGTTGCCCAATTTATTGATGCACTGTATGCTGCTCTGGGCAGGTGCCAAGATCGCAGTAGCGCGACAGTCAACACTACTCGCCCTACGTCAGCAGGAAATGAAGAATTCCATGTTTTTTCCAAGTAATAGGGCTTATCGCATAGGATCACCTTTTCCGCCATGTTTACATTTAATCGTTATTCTCGTGTATTTTTCCTTTATTTATCGAAATCAGAGAAATTAGAAATGAAAAGGTAATATCCGTAGTACCACAGGGAAGTGTGATAGGACCGTTGCTGTTTACAATATATATAAACGAACTAGTAGAAAGCGTCGGATGACCTTTAAGGCTATTCGCAAATGATGCAGTAGTCTATACCAAAGTAGCAACGCCATAAGATAGTAAGAATTTGCAGAACGACCTGTAGAGAATTGATAAATGGTGCACACTCTGGCAGTTGACCCTGAAAATAAATAAATTTAACGTTTTGCGCATACCTAGGAAATGAAATCAACTTCTGCACAGTTACACTATTGATGACAAACAGTTGGAGACAGTAAAATACACTACTGGCCATTAAAATTGCTACACCACGAAGATGACGTGCTACAGACGCGAAATTAACCTACAGGAAGAAGATGCTGTGACATGCAAATGATTAGCTTTTCAGAGCATTCACACAAGGTTGGCGCCGGTGTCGACACCTACAACGTGCTCACATGAGTAAAGTTTCCAACCGATTTCTCATACACAAATAGTAGGTGACCGGCGTTGCCTGGTGAAACGTTGTTGTGATGCCTCGTGTAAGGAGGAGAAATGCGTACCATCACGTTTCCGACTTTGTAAAGGTCGGATTGTAGCCTGTCACGATTGCGGTTTATCGTATCATGACATTGCTGCTCGCGTTGGTCGAGGTCCAATGACTGTGAAATGCAGAATATGAAATCGGTGGGCTCAGGAGGGTAATACGGAAGGCCGTGCTGGATCCCAACGGCCTCGTAACACTAGCATGGCTGTAACGGATCGTGCAGCAACGTCTCGATCTCTGAGTCAACAGATGGGGACGTTCGCAAGACAACAACCATCTGCACTAACAGTTCGACGTCTGCAGCAGCATGGACTATCAACTCGGAGACCATGGCTGCGGTTACCCTTGATGCTGCATCACAGACAGGAGCTCCTGCGATGGTGTACTCAACGACGAACCTGGGTGCACGCACGAACGGCAAAACGTCATTTTTTCGGATAAATCAATGTTCTGTTCAAAGCATCATGATGGTCGCATCCGTGTTTGGCTAGGTCGCGGTGAACGCACATTGAAAGCGTGTATTCGTCATCGCCATACTGGCGTATCACCTGGAGATGTGTTACGACCCGTGGCTCTACCCTTCATTCGATCCCTGCGAAACCCTACATTTCAGCAGGATAATGCACGACCGCATGTTGCGGGTCCTGTACGGGCCTTTCCGAATACAGAAAATGTTCGACTGCTGCCCTGGCCAGCACATTCCCCAGATCTCTCACCAATTGAAAATGTCTGGTCAGTGGTGTCCAAGCAACTGGCTCGTCACTATACGCCAGTCACTATTCTTGCTGAACTGTGGTATGGCGTTGAAGCTACATGGGCAGCTGTACCTGTACACGCCATCCAAGTTCTGTTTGACTCAATGTCCAGGCGTATCAAGGCCGTGGTAGTTCTAGGTACTGATTTCTCAGGATCTGTGCACCCAAATTGCGTGTAAATGTAATCAAATGTCAGTTCCAGTATAATATATTTGTCCAACGAATACGCGTTTATCATTTGCATTTCTTCGTGGTGTAGCAATTTTAATGGCCAGTAGTGCATCCAGAGCGATGTTAAGTGGAATGACTACATAAAACAGATAGTGGGAAAAGCAGGTACCAGAGTCAGATTCATCGGAAGAATGTTACGAAAGTGTAACTCAACCACGAAGGAAGTGACTTATAAGGAGCTTGTTCACCCGGTTCTTGAGTATTGTCCATCTGTCTGGGATTCCTTTCAGGCAGGACTCATAGAGGAGATAGAGAAGATCGAACGAAGATCGTCATGGGATCGTTTAGGTGGCGAGAGAGCGTTACGGAGATGCTAAACAAACTGCACTGGCAGACGTTACAAGAGAGGCGTTGTGCGTCACGGAGAGATTTACTATTGAAATTTCGGGACAGCAGTTTTCAGGAGGAGTCGGAAAACATATTGCTTCCCGCCACATACATCTCGCGTACTGACCACGAGGAGAAAATTCGAGATGTTAGAGCCATACAGAGGCTTACTGACAATCATTCTTCCCACGTACTATTCGCGAGTGGAACAGGGTTGGAGGGATCAGATAGAGGTATCGAAAGTGCCCTACGCCATACACTATTAGGTGGCTTGCGGAGTATGATGTAGACATAGATGTAGATGTAACATTTGACATTGGCATTTCCGATCCAGCGTCCTTAATTAATTTTGTAGTCTACTATTGTTAAAGTTCTTCTTTTCTTCACCACGGAAACGCCCGGCCACTATTGTGGGAATGACTTTCGGACCTTGTTCAAAAATTACCTGCTGTTTTATGTTACCCATTTATGATAACTTCCTTAGGATATCTAAATATCCAGAGGCAGAATTACTCTGATTTCTAAATTAATCATCAGACATGCTGTTATGGAACCAGGAATGATATTGTCTTCAATCCGAAGACTGGTTTTATGCAGCTGTCCACGCTACTCTCCCTGTGCAAGCCCCAGCATCTCTATAGCCATCTGCACCTGCTTACTGTTGTCAAACCTTCATCTCCTCCTGTAATTCCCCTCCCCCTCTCCCATACACAGCTCCCTCCATTAGGAAACGGTATCACAAATTTCTTTCCTCCCCAATTCTGTCCAGCAGCTAATCATTAGTAGTACGAGATACCCATTTAATCTTCAGCATTCTTCTGTAGCACCACATTTTAAAAGCTTCCACTCCGCTCTTGTTGAACTGCTTGTCGTCCACTTCCACACGAGGATACACTCCAGCAAATATCTTCAGGAAGGACCTCCTGACACCTACAGTTACGAGAGCCATCCAGAAAATAAAGAACATTTCTCCAAAGCAAGATGTTCTTTAATAATACTACAGAAACTCAATATACACGTTTTGACATATACTTTGACTACTTTTCCGCGTAGTCCCCCTTTTACATTGAGACATACGTTGTACCTTGTCACGAGTTTGTGTATACCGTGTGGCTGCCTTGCTATCGAATTAAGTCACGACAGCATCCTTCAGGTCATTTGCGAAGCGTATACCAGCAAGCTGCTCATTCAGTTTTGGAAACAGGAAACAGCCCAACGGTGCCAGGTCCGGAGTGCAAGGAGAATGCACGAAGATGTCCCACCGGAATTTCTCACGCGGCGAGGCGTGTGTCTGCTGGGCAGTTTGCGAACGTGTATTGTTGAGCAACAATAATTCCACGCGAGAGCTTGCCTCTTTGGCAGTTCTGCATCGCCTGGCTAAAACGTTCAAGGATAGCACTGTATGTGTCGCTATTGATCGTTTTGTTGCCTGGCATGAAATGGACGAGAGAGACGTCTTCACAATCGCAGAATACAAAAACCATCACTTTCTGGTTATATCTAGCTTATTTGAACTTGCGTGGCTTTGTGGCGACCGAGGATGACGCCACTCCATAGACCGTCGCTTCATTGTGGGGGTGTTATGATAAGCCCATGCTTCATCTCCTGTAACCATCTGGTCAATAAACGTATTGCCTTCCTTTTCGTAAAGCTTCAAGAACGCTAATGCAGCACCCACTGCCGCAGCTTTCCGGTCATCCCCGAGTATGCATGGTACTCACCGTGCACAGATTCTGTGGTACCCTGAGTACTGACTGAAAGATCCATGCACCATTAAACGATATACTACCTGGCACTGCACTGATGGGCTGTGCGGCTGGTCCCGGCGGAGGTTCGCGTCCTCCCTCGGGGATGGGTGTGTGTGTTTGTCCTTAGGATAATTTAGATTAAGTAGTGTGTAAGCTTAGGAACTGATGATCTTAGCAGTTAAGTCCCATAAGATAAAAAAAAAAAACTTCCTGGCTTTGTTCATGCACGTCGCTAATCGTGGATGTCGATTATCTCGGATGATACGGTCAATCTTTTGTTTCAGAGCATCTGTGATGACGGAGGGTCGTATTGATCTCTCTTTGTCATGAACGTCCGTTCTCCCATTCTTAAATATTATGCATCACTTTCGAAGACCGGCTGCAATCACTAACAAGTCTGCGGCGAACGTCACAGAGTCTAACATTTTCGCCAGTTGGAGTGGCCGAGCGGTTCTAGGCGCTACAGTCTGGAACCGCGCGACCGCTACGGTCGCAGGTTAGAATCCTGCCTCGGGCACAGATGTGTGTGATGTCCTTAGGTTAGTTGGTTTTAAGTAGTTCTAAGTTCTAGGGGAGTGATGACCACAGCTGTCCCATAGTGCTCAGAGCCATTTGAACCATCTAACATTTTCCGCTTGGAGAAAACAAATAATATCTTGGCACCTCACAGTCGGCAATTTTCCCAATCGGCACAAGCATGATCACATCTATCTCTTCAGTTAGAATGTGACAATGTCCGACTTAACAAACGCATCCGACAACTGTCCGCGTCGCACTGAACACAAGATACCAATGAGCGGCTGCCTCAAGACAGGTGCGCGGACTGTACTTGCAAAATAATTGGAATAGAGATAAACATAAACATCATTTCTGCCCTTTTTATTGCTCATGAAAACCACACATTGCATGTTGTACCACCATACAGCGAGACCTACAGAGGTGATGGTCCAGAGTGCTGTACACACTGGTACCTCTAATACCCAGTAGGACATCCTCTTGCATTGATGCATGCCTGTATTTGTCGTGGCATATTATCCACAAGTTAATCAAGGCACTGTTGCTCCAGATTGTCCCACTTGAGCTGCGTCACGTCTTCCATAAACAGCCCTTAACTATCTATCCCAGGCATGACCGATAGGGTTCATGTGTGGAGAACATGCTGGCCACTCTGGTCGAACGATGTCGTTATCCTGAAGGAAGTCATTCACAAGAGGTGCACCATGGGGGCGCGAAAAGTCGTCCATGAAGACGAATGCCTCGCCAATATGCTGCCGAAATGGTTGCACTATTGGTCGGAGGATGGAAATCACGTATCGTACAGCCGTTTCCGCGCTTTCCATAACCACAAGCGGCGTACGTCGGCCCCACATAATGCCACCCCAAAACAGCGGGGTAATTCCACCTCGCTGCAGTCGCTGGACAGTGTGTCTAAGGCATTCAGCCTGACCGGGTTGCCACCAAACACGTCTCAGACGATTGTCTGGTTGAAGGCATATGCGACACTCATCGGTGAAGAAAACGTGACGCCAATCCTGAGCGGTCCATTCGGCAAGTTGCTGGGCCCATCTGTACCACTCTGCATGGTGTCGTGGTTGCAAAAATGGACCTCGCCATGGACGTCGGGAGTGAAGTTGTGAATCATGCAGCCTATTGCGCACAGTTTGAGTCGTAATACGACGTCCTGTGGCTGCACGAAAAGCGTTATTCAACATGGTGGCGTTGCTGTCAGCGTCCCTCCGAGCCATAATCCATAGGTAGCGGTCATCCACTGCAGTAATAGCCCTTATGTGGCCTGAGCGAGGCATGTCATCGACAGTTCCTGTCTCTCTGTGTCTCTTCCATGTCCGAACAACATCGCTTTGCTTCACTCGTGACGCCTAGACACTTTTCTTGTTGAGTGCCCTTCCTGGCACAAAGTAACAATGTGGATGCCATCGAACCGCGGTATGGACCGTCTAGGCGTGGTTGAACACGAGCCTTGTACCTCCTTCCTAGTGGAATGACTGGAACTGATCAGCTGTCGGACGTCTCATAGGCGCTGCTCATGCATGGTTGTTTACATCTTTGGGCGGGTTTAGTGACATCTCTGAACAGCCAAAGCGACTGTGTCTGTGATACAGTATCCACAGTCAACGTCTTCTTCAGGAGTTCTGGGAACTGGGGTGATGCAATTTTTGATGTGTATATATTCAATGTTAAGAAAGTTCTCTTTTACAGAAAATCTTTTCGTACTGTTCCTAGTCCGCATTTGATATCCTCTCAAGTTTGGCCATTGTCAGTTATCTTTCTATCCAAACAGCAAAACTCATCTACTAACTTTATTAATATTTAGCCTCTCTGATTTAATTCTACTACTTTACATTATCGTTTTACTTTCGATGGTACTCATGTTTTAACTCTTTCTTGAGACACTGTTCATTCCTTTCAATTGTTCTTCCTAGTCCCAAGCCATTTCTGCCGGCATTTCAGTGTCATCAGCGAAGCTGAAAAATTTTATTTAATTTTCGTGAACTTTATTTCCCTTTCATTTAATTTCATTTACTTCTTGCTCAGTGTATAGATTGAATAACGTGGAAGATAGGTAACAACCCTATCTCACTCGCTTCTCGTCTATTGCCAAACCTTCATGTCTCTCTGTTTTTATGACTACAGCCTGGTTTCTGTAAAAGTTGTAGATAACCTCTTGCTCCCTGTATTTAAATCCTGCAACCTTCTGCATTTCAGTGAGTGTATTCCAGTCAGCATTGTCAAAAACTTTCTTTAAATACAGACGTGTTTCGTGTTTGAAGGTGTTCACAAACCAGTTTCTTTTTAGATAGATTTCTCATTGTACAAACACAATTTTCGCTTCTGAAGTTACAGCATCATCAGTATTTTTTAACTTTATTTCTCATGAACACATGTTGTTGCTTTCGTGGTTTTCTGTATTTAGCGTTACAGCTATTTCTCTTACCAAGCTTGGCATTTTTCCTAGCTTGTCATTTTTCTGATTTCGCTGTTCACTGCACGGTGAAAAACAGCACTTTCAAATTTTCATCCTGTAACTGTTCAGGAAATACGATAAGAAGGCGAAAGATATCGAGAAACACACTCGTAGACGAACACTAACACAAGAGAGAGAGCTTCAGCCTCAACATGAACGTTCACAAACCATTTAATTACGTCTTTTTCACATCCAGCTACTAGAGTCACATTGCACATTGCACTTTGCTAAGAAACTGCTGTAAAAGAGGGAATACTCATAAAGTTTAAAATCTGACGCTCTTCTCTTAACTAAGTTCGAGTTACAATGCCGAGAAAGATCACGTCCTAAGTATAAGCTGGCTTAAACGAAGTTAAACCTACGTATACTATTGTGTCATTCCTCGTCCGATTAGGACTGCCTGTTGCATTTATAAGATCTTTGTTTTTTTGACAAAAAATATCTAACTCCCTTCATTTGGTTTATGTATATTGCCATTGGATGGTAAAGCTACAGCGATTATCAGTTGATTCATAGTACCTTTACTCTCATTCAATCACACATGATCAGTTTTGATATTTTAATCACCTTGAGATGCTGCAGCTACAATGACACTTCGTAGTTGCAAGTGCAAGACGACGGCCCTGAGCAGATTTATAGAGAGTATGCCTGTTTGGATGAGGTCAGTCACACGAGTGCTGAAAGGAACTCGTTAAACTTCGGTTACACGATAAGTCTAACCACAAAGCCGTAAATTCAACTAAGTACCTACGTAATACTATTACGAACAACTTAAATTGGAAGGAACACATAGAAAATGTTGTGGGGAAGGCTAACCAAAGACTGCGTTTTATTGGCAGGACACTTAGAAAATGTAAAAGACCTACTAAGGAGAATGCCTACACAACGCTTGTCCGTCTTCTTTTAGAATACTGCTGCGCGGTGTGGGATCCTTACCAGATAGGACTGACGGTGTACATCGAAAAAGTCCAAAGAAAGGTAGCACGTTTCGTATTATCGCGAAATATGGGAGAGAGCGTCACAGAAATGATACAGGAATTAGGTTGGAAATCGTTAAAACAAAGCCGTATTTCGTTGCGACGGAATCTTCTCATGAAATTCCAATCACCAATTTTCTCCTCCGAATGCGAAAATATTTTGTTGACACCGACGTACATAGGGAGGAACGATCACCACGATACAATAAGGGATATCAGAGCTCGTACGGAAAGATACAGGTGCTCGTCCTTTCCGCGCGCTATACGAGATTAGAATAATAGAGAATTGTAAAGGTGGTTCGATGAACCCTCTGCCAGGCACTTAAATGTGATTTGCAGAGTATCCATGTAGATGTAGATGTAGATGAAGATGATAAAGATGCCGAAACCAGTTGTGACTGAATACGTCACATGGAACCGTGGCTAAGAATGAAGCTATTGTGCATTATATGTATGACATCAGGGACTGTCTTCTGTATAGGAGAGCATCTTCCTTCACTAAGCGTGACTTCTTGCTATCGTACTTTCTGTCACAGTAGTCTAAAGTAATGTGGATTATTAAGAATATTATATTCGAAGTAGGGATGCCGGTTATCACTGAAACAACTGGTCTTTGTTATATTGTTTTTTTTTTCATCTCCATTTTAACCTGGCTACTAAAACCGCTCAAAATAACCGGTTCGTGAAAGAAGCGATTTTCGGTTTTTCTTGCTGTTATTTCCAGTAATAAACGCAGATATCGCACAGAGACTGAAAAATTCTAACACTCCCTCAGACTCTTGCGTTATACGTTTCAAGATACTGTACCTAGAATAAAAATATCAAAAAACAGGTAAACAAAGAAAAACGTGACCCGTATACTATTAGCTGCTTTTCTAGAGAAGTAGCGACGGGTGGATACTACAAAAAATCGCCGGTATTCCCCTAATGATTACAGTTTTTTTAAACTCTGTCCAAAATCATGTTGTAATCGAGAATCATACCCTGGGGCGCTACGAATAGTCAGTATTACGGGATGAAAACTGAGGTTGGAGAGCTCTTTTCTGCGTGTTATGCTGCCCCTGCCCATTTGAAACGGTTACAAACAGATAGAGATGCACCACCTAGATAAGAACAGTAACTCAGCTAGCTTCTATTTTATCTAAAGAAACACTGTTTCTAGCCTTGTTTCACAGTTTATTATTAATGTTATTGGGAAACCTAGGTTTCAGGTTATAAGCCCATTTTCAAGTACATTACTGATTCCCAAAGATGATAATGCACAAATAAACATGATGAGAAGGCAAAGATAATCATCTCAACTTCTTCACGTATTGATCCATAGCTTAATGTACAATTACGTCAATGACCATTTTTAACAAATTACATACATTATTAAGCATTCACCCATTGCAATGCAATGAGTGGACTAAAGCTATACATCAGCCAAGAGCTTTTTAACTACTGGACTGGAGCCAAAGTTTGGCTTCTATCCTGGGCTTGTAATCTCATCTAAAAGAGGTGAATAATTGCATTGTGTTTGCTCGTTTAATAACAGGTTAGGGGATATACACATTACTTTTTAATTTCTAAAATTTCTAATTGGTTCAGTTTGGCCTCCTTTTCCTCTGTGTGTGGAACGTGTGCATCTATTGCGTATTTGTGGTTATTGTTCAGGCAATGTGCTGCAAAGGCTGAATCAGGCTTCTTCAATCTCCAGCTTCTGTGGTGTTCCTTAAGTATGGTACAGATTGACCTCCCTGTCTGTCCAATGTAGCAAGACTGACACTCATGGTATGTGATTTTATAAACCCTACTTTTTGTGATAGCTGGTTGTTTGACTTTTGCATTGAACAAGAAACTACCTATCGTCTGAAGGACATAAAAAACCGCAGAGAAGCCCTTTGCCTTCAAGATGTTACTTATGCTATTTGATGTTTTCCCTATAAAAGGTAATCTGGACCATTTCTTTTCCTGTTTGTCTGTGTTTTTCATTTGGAACAGTAGAGACCTGGCTAGCTTCTTCATCTTTTTGCCTAAAATTTTATTAATGGTGGTGTTGCAGTCAAATTCTTTATTTATGGGTATTATTTTTATTGTATTAAGTTCCTGATCAAAGTCTTCTAGGGACATAGGGATAGAAAGAAGACGGTGGATTGTTTGTAGGTTATAGGATGTTGGGAGGAAGCCGGATGGAAGTGTCAGTGAAGGAATCTTTTCGGTAAATTTTAAATTTACGGTTACGTCTTCTATCTTTAAGCTTAAAGATAGAAGTCTCTTACATTCACGTTCTATGGTGGACGTGGACGGCCAGCACCTGTCGCTTAATCGTGGTTTCGCCATTCTTCAACCACTTTTCATAGATCCTCAAGACAGCAGCACGCGGACAGGTGACGAGATTCGGTTGAAACCTTCCTAAGAGACAGTTTCCGTTCCTTCCAACCTAATCATATAAACAACTGCAAATTTGGAAAGACATCAGCTGTAGAATGGAATGATAACGATGAATATTTGTGCCGGACCGGGACTCTAACCTGCATTTTCCGCTTATCGCAAGTGGTTGACTAACCATTTCTTGTTGCTTTTTTAATTTAAAAAAATACCAGGTACTAGAACTCGATTTCCCGCTTATGGCGCGGAGTCGCCTTACCATTTTTTAATTTTTATTTTAATTTTCTATTTTTTTGTTAAACAGAATATCTTTATTCTTAAAAAGCTGCCCTTCGAGGGGTAAAGAAGGTAACTACGAACAAAAAATACTGAAGCATAAACAGAACGTAAACGCCGCGTTCTGGCAGCAGCAACATTAGACTCGGCACCCACCGCTAGCATCAATCAGAACGTCCATGAATCATAACTCGTCATTCGGGCTGGGCACGTCTTCACGAAGAAAGGGTTCATATGATTCTGCCACTTGCTCCAGTCCGTTCCGTAAATTTAACATGGACATGAGGCTAACTTCTTATACCCGGCACACCCCAAGTGTGGGGAGGGTCCAAGATGACACTAACCGGATAATTAGCGAAGTACTGGCAGTAGCGTGGGTGGTGTCGTAAAAGAGTGAATCGTTCCAATAAGGAGGTCTGAAAATTGGGAAAGTGTTTGTCATCATCACGGTAAAGATACAATGTGGTAAGGCCCTTCATCCATATCACTGCATTCATCTTAGTATGTGTATAAAATGTCATATTTGGGATAAGAAGGGATGTCGAAGTTACTGCTGTAGGGATCATTTGCTGAATGAGGGCCAACATACGTCTTATCAACCTCCACATCTCCACGAGGGACCCACATTCCACACGGTGTTCATCTGTATCAGGTATATGGCTATGGGGACGCGACGGAGAACCAGCAATACGTATGGAATGGAGTCTCTGGCGATTCGTGTATTTGTGGCTGGCCACCAAATACCTGGCCACTCTGGCATTGAACTCAAGAATAGCGCCATACACTGAACTCCAGACCACTGACCAAGTAACCGAGAGCAGACAGCTTTCAATCGGATTTCGGGGATGGTCTCACATCATATGACAGTAAACATCACGGGTCCTGTGCAGTCGCTCACTTGGCGGGTCAGCGTTGGCATAACAGAAATCCACAAAAAAACTCCTTTAGGTGAGGTAGTGGTGGCGAAATATACGCCCCTACAAGGAGTGGTTCGTGATAAGTGGATGCAAGATTTTCAATCAGAGTCGCTGTGAAGCTGAGCTGGCGGTGGTTTCATGTTTTCGTCACCGTGGAGACATACACTACTGGCCATTAAAATTGCTCACCAAGAAGAAATGCAGATGATAAACGGGTATGCATTGGACAAATATATTATACTAGAACTGACATGTAATTACATTTTCACGCAATTTGGGTGCATAGATCCTGAGAAATCAGTACCCAGAACAACTACCTCTGGCCATAATAACGGCCTTGATACGCCTTGGGCATTGAGTCAAACAGAGCTTGGATGGCGTGTACAGGTACAGCTGCCCATGCAGCTTCAACACGATACCACAGCTCATCAAGAGTACTGACTGGCGTATTGTGACGAGCCACTTGCTCAGCCACCATTGACCAGACGTTTTCAATTGGTGAGAGATCTGGAGAATGTGCTGGCCAGGGGAGCAATCGAACATTTTCTGTATCCAGAAAGGCCCGTACAAGACCTGCAACATGCGCTCGTGCATTATCCTGCTGAAATGTGGGGATTCGCAGGGATCGAATGAAGGGTGGAGCCACGGGTCGTAACATATCTGAAATGTAACGTCCACTGTTCAAGTACCGTCAATGCGAACAAGAGGTGACCGAGACGTGTAACTGATGGCACCCCATACCATCACGCCGGGTGATACGCAAGTATGACGAGACGAATACACGCTTCCGATGTGCGTTCACCGCGATGTAGCCAAACACGGATGCGACCATCATGATGCTGTAAACAGAGCCTGGATTCATCCGAAAAAATGACGTTCTGCCATTCGTGCACCCAGGTTCGTCGTCGAGTACACCATCGCAGGCGCTACTGTCTGTGATGCAGCGTCAGGAATAACCGCAGGCACGGTCTCCGAGCTGATAGTCCATGCTGCTGCAAACGTCGTCGAACTGTTCGTGCAGATGGTTGTTGTCTTGCAAACGTCCTCATCTGTTGACTCAGGGACCGGGACATGGCTGCACGATCCGTTACAGCCATGCGGGTAAGATGCCTGTCATCTCGACTACTAGTGATACGAGGCCGTTGGGATCCAGCACGGAGTTCCGTATTACCCTCCTGAACCCACCAATTCCATATTCTGCTAACAGTCATCGGATCTCGACCAACGCGAGCAGCAATGTCGCCTTACGATAAACCGCAATCGCGAAAGGCTACAATCCGACCTTTATCAAAGTCAAAGATGGTACGCATTTCTCCTCTTTATACGAGGCATCACAACAACGTTTCACCAGGCAACGCCGGTCAACTGCTGTTTGTGTATGAGAAATCGGTTGGAAACTTTCCTCATGTCAGCACGTTGTAGGTGTCGCTACCGGCGCCAAGCTTGTGTGAATGCTCTGAAATGCTAATCATTTGCATATCACAGCATCTTTTTCCTGACGGTTAAATTTCGCGTCTGTAGCAAGTCATCTTCGTGGTGTAGCAATTTTAATGGCCAGTAGTGTATAAGGCAGCTGCCCTAACCCACACATTGACCATTTCGAGACCACCCTTTGTGGTAGGGTGTGTGAGTGTGTCGTATCACACTTTGATGATCATTCCTACACTGGAAAAGTAACTCAATACTGCTTGTAAGCTGCGGACTATCGTCTTTGGCACTGGGAGGGCTGTGACCAGATGGGGTATGTCGGATGCCAGATAGGTAGTGACATAAGCCACCCACTGTTTCATGTTCAAAGATTGCAGCAAGTTGCTATGGGCATCTGTATGCATGCCTTGTAGGAGACGAGAATAGGTAAGATGTGATGCCTCTCGACTGTCATACGTGAAGATAACCCACAGACATTTGATATCCAAGACTGGGTATGGGACCAAGCTCCCTTCTGGGAAGCTGGTGCCAAGGACCATCACTCCAGACTTATCCATGTTTAAGCGGCTTCTGGCTGTAGCACCGTATTGGCGATCCAGTAGAGTGATCTTGGGACTTTGGCTGCGAAACGCAGTAAAAACACCAGATCGTCCACATAGGCTCGACATACAATGGTATGGTTCTCAACGGAAGTCCCTGCAGCCAGGGTCATAGTGCATGAAACAGTGGCTCCATGGCGATGGCATACAGGGGGCAACCTTGCCTCACAGAGCAGACAATAGTGATCTTGCCCTCCATACATGCATTGATCGTAACCTGTGAAGTCGCTCCACGCAGAAGGTGCGTGACAGTGCTTATGAAGGTCTGAGGGAAGGCCAGCTGTAGCAGCACCTTCTCAAGATAGTCATGGCATACTCTATCAAAAGCGCGGTCAGAGTTTACTGTCACTAAGACTCCTCACACACGACATGTCTCCACCAGTGTGTTGACATTGTGGTAGTCGATGAGCGCCGTCTGAATGTTGCTGTTACTGCCAAGACAGGGCTGGTTGGTAGAGAGGACGTGGTGCTGAAGACTCTGAATTCAGTCAGCCAGAATTTTCGTAAATATCTTGAAATCGCTGTTGAGCAGCGTAGAAGGTCGGTAACGGTCAAATCTCTGTTGGGCAGATGGCTTGGGGACCGACATAAGGATGCCATCGACAAAGGCAGGCGGCATCTGCATTGAAGGATCCATCATTTCTTGATACATCGTAACTCATTGGGGCATCTTAATATCACGGAACGTACGATAGAACTCCATCAGGAGACCATCTGTTGTTCGCTGCTTAAGGGTTGCCGCCGCGTTGACATCGAGGGTCCGAGGCAGCAAGCGGAGGACTTCATTCATAACCGTTGCATCATGGTCTTCTGTGCGTAGAACTGCCGGTTATGATCCAAGAAGGCGTCGGCAGTATCGTTTTGAGCCGTCAGGCGCCGGTCATGTGTCATATCCAGCCTGGAGATAAATGCTCTGAGACATCTGCGACGTTCATGGATAATGTGGTACATTGCCAGCAGTTCACCCCCCTATCTGGTCTTGACTATGAATGTGCAAAAGCGTGCCCTCGAGGCGACGAATTGTAAGCATTACGATCATTGCTCGTAATCTCCGAACGTCAGCCTCACGCCCTGGCGATGGTGGCTGGGTAGATATCTCCCGCAGTAGCATAAATTGATATTCTATGGTGTGCCGTTGCCAACACACAGCCTCTTAACGGTAATTCATCACTACTCCGCTGTGTGTCGACAAGGCGAAGGTCTTGGAAAAACTGGAAATCTGTGGTGAGGTCTTATGGGACCAAACTGCTGAGGTCATCGGTCCCTAAGCCTACACACTACTTAATCTAACTTACGCTATGGACAACACACACACACCCATACCCGAGGGAGGACTCGAACCTCCGAAGGGAGGAGCCGCACGGACCGTGACAAGGCGCCTCAGACCGCGCGGCTACCCTGAACGGCGCGAAGGTCTTGCACCAGGCGTTGCAGTTCTCTGCATTTGCTAATGTGTGGTATTTGATCCTGTGGTGATAGGACACAATTGATGTTGTCCCCTAGGATGATATGATCGTAGCGTCTCTCGAATAAGGACGCGACCTCCTCCGCATAAAATCTCGAGCGGTCTCTCCTCTTATTCGTACCAAAGGGGTCATACACATTCACAATCCTGACGCTCTGATACGTGATAGCAAGTCCTCGTGCTGACAATAGGTAGACCACACCATCGATCACGATGCCATCCTTCACATAAAGGCCATACCACTACCATCATCTGTGCATGACACCTTATAAGAGTCGTATCCATAAATAGACGGGAACCTCAGAACTGATGGTGCCAACCGGTAGGCCTGGCATTGGGAGGCAGTACTGGTGGCGCCTGTTGGGAGAGGTGGAGACGGGAGATCGGGAAAAGGACCCGCAGTCAACAAGGGGTCCTCTCCTATGTCCAATGGCATTTAACTGCCGTGATGTGAAGCAACTGCAACCGCTTTAGCTATTCCAGCAGACATCACGTACTCGACATCGTCGGCCTGCGCAAGCAGGTTTGTGTTGCGATCATCCCTCGGAATTAATGGGGCAGCCGAAGTTTACACTTGGTCCGTGACAGAGTCATATACGGAATCCATCTGCTGCCATTCATTCAGAAGCGTGGCACTGGGAGAGGCTTCATTCGAATCCGCCGCTGATCGGATACTGTCAGGGGGAATCGATAATCATATCTTCCTGCTGGGGATGGTCGCCTCTATCGACATCTTCGTCTTCTGTTGACTTAGTGCAGTAGGTAACGGATGGGGACTGTCGACGTTTCTTCCGTCGCTTTGGAGTCCATTGTTTACGGACATGAGAATCGGTATCCGACAACGACTGGGGATCGTTGCCATTAGGGAAAAAACCGGCGGTTCTCAGAACCAGATCTGCAGTAGCCAGCCTCTTCTGGCACTGCAGAATGCCTCTGAATCGGAAGCTGCTCTGTGTGGAATGAAGGTGACGCTTAAACCGACGGTCGATTATCAGATGGAAGAGTTTGAATGACCCCTACGTATGTCAGTGGGAGCACCATTGGATCGGGCGACATTTTCTCCTCCCCTGTCGGTAGTTGTGTGGTGCAACGCTGCATATAGCTTGATCTGAGAAATCCCTCTTGCACGCATCCCAAACAGGTCCTGGTCTGGCCGTTGTAATTTACGACGACACGGCATCCGCCGATGTTCAAATAGGACGGGACATGTTTAGTAAGGTTGATGCACACCTGGAGCACCCTATTCAGAACGGGGCACCTGGTAAAGTGTGCCCATTTTTTCCGCTATATGGCTTATCACAGTGCCATATGGTCACAACACTGCGATCACCATCTCTGCTGGCACCTCTAACAGCCATTCAAATGCACGGACAGTTCTCTGGCCGATACCTGGGTGCTCGAGTTTCACAGGGCCAATGTGCCCATCCGAATGCCTAACTGAAAGTCGCTCGTCCCTTTGAGAATCTTACAAGACAAGTCGTTCAACAGTTTCAGGTGTACAGGTATACCCCCCCCCCCCCCCGCCCCCTTGTCCCCCCCCGCTCTCGATGGAGAGGTGAATCTTCATTACGCAGTGGTAATCGATGTGAACGATGTCTTGCAAAAACTGTTCAATTTCTGATGCTTTTGGTAATGCGTACTCGTCCGTAAAACTGAACATCAGTGCCGACTTTCGCTGTGAATATGTCATGGTGCATCGAAGGAAGTAAGCAACACGGAGCCGGATGTAAACAACAGCAACACAGCGCGCTCGCTAACTCGGCAGGGACGTAAACAGGACGTCCGAGCCGCTGCCCTGCCGAAATCAGGCTGTCATTTGGCTACCCACGCGCGACTGGGCAGCGATTCTGTGTAGCATGGATCCGACAAATCCTTCATAGCTTTGCAGGACTCAGACGACGGGTGGCTAGCACGCATAGTACTAGCACCCAACGTGTTCCACACCAGTGTGCCATCCCCATGACGTTATTGTGAAAATTTACGAAACTAGTGCGACGATACAAAAACAATCATAATAACTAAAATATTGATAAAAGCCATAAAGATGATGTGTTGTGATTATTGCAGTGCAATGTTGGAAAACAATATAGAGAAAGAACAATGAAAATTACTATAAATATGAAAACCGTGTGTAATCTGCGAACAAAGATAAAAGTGAATAGACAGTCCTCTAACGAGGAAGAAAGAGAAAAAACTAACTACTCTTCGTTTTGTTCTTGATTGTAGAAGGACGCCATTGACGATTCGTGATGAGAATGGCTCTGAGCACTATGCGACTTAACTTCTGCGGTCATCAGGCGCCTAGAACCTAGAACTAATTAAAATTAACTAACCCAAGGACACCACACACATCCATGCCCTAGGCAGGATTCGAACCTGCGACCGCAACGGTCGCTCGGTTCCAGACTGTAGCGCCTAGAACCGTACGGCCACTCCGACGGCGAGGAGTCTGGGCCAGTCTCTCGTCCCCAGCTTGCTAGTCTGTCTCTCGTCCGCATTTGTCAGGCAGTTAGTGTCTGTCTGTCATTCTGAGTGCTAGTATGTCTGTCGTTCGGATCAACCTTTAAAGCCGGCAAAATGAGTCTTTCCACTCCGCCAGTAGGAGAACTCTGCGAGTGGTCGCCCGGTCGGGGCTTAGTTCCTGCGTCTGAGTCTGCGCGTTAGGCCGCCAGTCTGCTCGAGTTTGCTCAGGCAATGGTCATTGGCGGTTGGATCGATCGGTTGGTCGGTCGCGCACTGACACACAAGATGACTTGTCCGTCTTGACCGTCGGCGCATGTGAGGTCGCCACGGGAGTCCAGCGGGGTATAGCGAGGGGTAGTGGCTTCGCGGTCGACACGAGAGCAACAGGGGTCAACCCACGACATCAGTGCGGCCGTTGCGAGCTCCGACGTCGTGAGACGGGAGATCGGCGCGGCTTCCTACATCTACATCTACATTTATACTCCGCAAGCCACCCAACGGTGTGTGGCGGAGGGCACTTTACGTGCCACTGTCATTACCTCCCTCTCCTGTTCCAGTCGCGTATGGTTCGCGGGAAGAACGACTGTCTGAAAGCCTCCGTGCGCTCTCGAATCTCTCTAATTTTACATTCGTGATCTCCTCGGGAGGTATAAGTAGGGGGAAGCAATATATTCGATACCTCATCCAGAAACGCACCCTCTCGAAACCTGGCGAGCAAGCTACACCGCGATGCAGAGCGCCTCTCTTGCAGAGTCTGCCACTTGAGTTTGCTAAACATCTCCGTAACGCTATCACGGTTACCAAATAACCCTGTGACGAAACGCGCCGCTCTTCTTTGGATCTTCTCTATCTCCTCTGTCAAACCGATCTGGTACGGATCCCACACTGATGAGCAATACTCAAGTATAGGTCGAACGAGTGTTTTGTAAGCCACCTCCTTTGTTGATGGACTACATTTTCTAAGGACTCTCCCAATGAATCTCAACCTAGCACCCGCCTTACCAACAATTAATTTTATATGATCACTCCATTTCAAATGGCTCCGTACGCATTCTCCCAGATATTTTACAGAAGTAACTGCTAGCAGTGTTTGTTCCGCTATCATATAATCATACAATAAAGGATCCTTCTTTCTATGTATTCGGAATACATTACATTTGTCTATGTTAAGGGTCAGTTGCCACTGCCTGCACCAAGTGCTTATCCGCTGCAGATCTTCCTGCATTTCGCTACAATTTTCTAATGCTGCAACTTCTCTGTATACTACAGCATCAGCCTCGAAGAGCCGCATGGAACTTCCGACACTATCTACTAGGTCATTTATATATATTGTGAAAAGCAATGGTCCCATAACACTCCCCTGTGGCACGCCAGAGGTTACTTTAAGGTCTGTAGACGTCTCTCCATTGATAACAACATGCTGTGTTCTGTTTGCTAAAAACTCTTCAATCCAGCCACACAGCTGGTCTGATATTCCGTAGGCTCTTACTTTGTTTATCAGGCGACAGTGCGGAACTATATCGAACGCCTTCCGGAAGTCAAGGAAAATAGCATCTACCTGGGAGCCTGTATCTAATATTTTCTGGGAGCAGCAAGGTTCTCTGCCCGAAAACTTATTTCTTTCTGCCTCTGAATAAATTGTAACTGTGATACTTAGAGGGTGCTTTCTGATTATAATTTTAAATCTGTCTTTTGCGTCAGTTGAAGCGGCTGGTAGCGGACTGCTCGGGAGAGCGATTTGGGGGTGCTGCGCCAGGTCTTCTCGAGAAATCGCAGTTTATTAGAAGTTAAGTGAATGGTGATATATTGTTTGATTTACTCTTGTTAAATTCTACTTGTTTTCTTGGTGAGGTCACCAGCCGTTTTGCTTTGGGGTTGTCCCACCATTCTGCTTCGTTCGCCCATCCGCGGGAAGGTGGTTGTTTATAAATTGGGTGGTCCGTTTTTCCCTTGTGGAGTAGGGGCGGGTTAGAGCAACCTGCGGTTCGGGTTGTTCGGTAATCTTCCTATCAATCTATCGTACGTTAGTAGGTGCCTCTGTAATGTTTGTCGGATTTGGTGTGTTAACAAATTTACTTCTTGGATTGTAACGGCCTAATACCTGAAATATGTTTTGATCTTTGGAAACTTTGATATTATTGCCTATGACCTTGAGAGGCGGTATCTGTGTACAATAGAGTATCTTTACTATTGTTTGGCCAACCTTGTAGAAATTTATAGAAGATTGAATTTCATGGGCTTTATTTAAATGATCATTTTAGTGTATAAAGTTGCCACCCTTTCACCGTAAAACTTTTCTTAGAAGTTAAAATCAAGTTGCACCTTCGGTGGCAAGGTTTCTATTTTAATTGTTACTGTTTTGTACCATTTCCATCCCTCCTACGGGGAGTGCATAGTTTGTGTGCTTGTGTAAATTGTTAGAACTCTTAGATTAAAGTTTTATGATGTGTTGCAGATTTGCGCCAGTGTAGTCTTTCAGAGGCTGTTGTGAGCGGTCGTGACTACAGCCGTGTCAAAAGGGAGCAGCAAGGTTCTTTGCTCGAAAACGTGTTTCTTTCTATCTCTGAATAAATTGTAACTTTGATATTTATAGAGGGTGCTTTCTGATTATAATTTTAAATCTGTTTCTTAAAAAACATGCCTTTAGGCACTATGAAAGTGAATAAAATTCCCATTTGTTAAAAGGAATTTGGTTATGATTTCATCAGTTACTCCGTGGCAACTACTTCCATGCTTACATAGTGTGATTAAATGTGTTAATGTTCTTGATGAATCGCTAGTAAATAAAATAAATTCTTAAGAATATTCTTTGAAAATAAATCACCGTTCGATATATAAAATGATCGCTTGACGCCGTTCTAAGGGACAGTCTCCATTCCTTCCGAACTGACTGTGTAAGCATTAAATGGATTCGCAATTGCGAATATGGATAACCATCGGCTGTAGAATGGAATGATGACGATGAAATTTTGTGCAGGACCAGACGCGAACCTGCATTTGCTTCTTATAGCGAGTGGACCCCTTGAAATTTGGCTATCCATGCAAGACTTATGGCCAGACCCAAACATGCATATGTTATGAACCATGTGTCTGCAACCTGTACACGTACATCCATTATGCATATTAATGTACATGTGAGACATTTTACATGAAAGTCTCTTGCCCGGTGTCGTGGATAAATACGATATTACAGTGTTGTGTAATTCTTAATTACAATGAAAAGCTCCTTTTAACATGCATGTATATACGAGAGAGCTTTGCGTCGTAATTCAGAATAACACAGGCACTGCAAAATCATGTAAGCGTAGACCAGAAGTGGCTTAAATCAATGAAATGGTATTGGCAGCAATTGAGAGATTTATACCAGGCTAACACAAAAGCTGTTTCTGCAATGAAATATTAATTTACTTTCAGGTGAAACACTTAAGCAGACAATTTTCAGCGAGTGAGTTCCTATTTTTAAGCCGTGTAGCGTAATTTTCTCGCCCGTAATGGCGCCTTTGAAACAAAACGGGTCGGAACACTGGTGTAGAAGCAACGAGAAAAGCATGCCACATTTTAAAGAGCGCTAAATCCCGAAGACTGGAAATATTTTAAAGAGCTCGTCATTTGGCGCGGATTTCAATGCAAGAGGTTTTTAATAGTATCCACAAAAAAACTCTATCTCGTAATCTGACAGAAAACCCAAAGGAGATTCTGATCGTATGTGAAGTACATCAGCGATAAGACGCCATCAGTACCTTCATTATGCAACAGCGATGGCAGTGCTAACCGATGGCAGTGCCATTGAATGGGGGGTATTAAACAGTCATCTTTGCAGAATGAAATGGTACCAGTTGATCTGCATTTGGATTTTCCGTTGTCCATATTCTGCAATTCAGCGTATTGACATCTCCTTGGAGATGTAAATTGGCTTCATCTGTCCACAGAATGTTTCATGGCTGTTCATTGTCCACTTCAATGCGACCAAGAAATTCCAGAGCCAACACCTGTGTTGTTGACAAATCAGCAGGAGGCAACTCGTGACTAAAGGAGGTTTTGCATATAGCAATGCAGGATGTTCCACAGGATTTTATGCACAGCGCTCGCAGACATTTCCCACATTCGGGCAATTTCCTGTACACTAAGTATATGCACGCCACCGCTCGACCCCCCCTCCAAAGCTGTGGCCACATCTCCAACAGACGTCTGACCAACTGCCTTCATCCCTCTGCCATATTACACTTCAAAAGAACCTGTCTTTTCGAATTTTGCAATCATTTTCTCCAGAGCCTTAGCAGACATCAGACGAACGGCTTTTTTCACACAGTCACGATTCTTGTAAAAGAGCTTTACCAGCGCGCGCACACACACACACACACACACACACACACACACACACACACACACATATATATATATATATATATATATATATATATATATATATCAGTCAGGTGTAAAGACCAAAGATCCATTCCTTCAGTGCCAATGGACACCAAGCCTCCTCTCTTAAGCAGCAGAGCAGATTTCGAGTCGCGGTCTAACATCAATTTTACCTGCTACCTTTGATTCATTTCAGCGCCGAAATGCAGCTAACGATTGATGGTCATAACGTTTGGGCTCATCAGTCCTTACTAACCGGCCAGAACATTATGATCACCGACATACTATCGATATAAACGCATTCAGGTGATAGCAGCGTCATCTGGCGAGGAACGATTGCTAGTCAGACACATGCACAACATGTAGTAGGCTATCACTGTGCATGCTGTTCATATGCAAAATGTGGAAGGCGCGCAATCTGTCTGAGTTTGACCGAGGCGGATTGTGATGGCCCGGAGGCTCGAAAACTGCACGACTTGTCGGGTCTTCGAGACGTGCAATGGTGAGGGTCTTCAACATACGGCGAAACTAATTTGAAACCACGTCCAGAAGTCGCAGGGTTGGGCAGCCACCCCTCATTACAGATGTCGGACGTCGTAGGCTGAGCAGACTGGTAACAGACAACAGACGGCGAACTGTGACGGAACTAACGCCAGACTTTATTGGTGAGCAGAGAGGAAGTGTGTCTGAACACCCAGTGCAATGAACGATGGGCCTCCGCAGTCGACAGTCAATGCATATGCCAATGTTAACACAGCTACATTGGAAGCTACGACTCAAAAAGGCATGTGACCATCTGCATTGGACATTGGTATAGTTGTATAACGTTGCATGGTGTAATGGATCCCAATATCTTCCTCATCATGCCAATGTTAGGGCGCAAATCCGCTGTCCTCCAGGGGAACAGCACCGGGACCACCTATACTGTGGGACAGAGACGAGCTGTCAGTTGCTACATTATGCTGTGGAGAACGTTCACATAGGCATCCATGGGTCCAGCGGAGCTCGCGCAAGGCACCTTGACGACCAAGGAGTTGCAGACCATTTATACCACTTCGTGACGATCACAGTGGCATTTTTCAGCAAGATAATGCGCCATGTGACTGTGATACCGTGGTCCGAGGAACACAGTGGCGAGTTTCATTTGATCTGCTGGCGCCTCAGCTTGCCAGATCTGAACCCAGTCGAACACATCTGTGATGTCATTAAAAGTGGTGTCAGAGCTCATCGCCCCCCTCCCCGGAATTTACGGGAGTTAGGTGATCTGGGTGTCCAGAAGTGGTGCCAGCTGCCTCCAGCGACCTACCAAGGCATCATTGCTTCCATGCCTCGCACGACGACTCGCTGCTGTTATCGTGCCAAAGGTGGACATACTGGGTGGTTATAATTAAACTTTCCCTATTTAACTCGTTATGACACGGAAACGAAATACCGTAAGAGAACGAAACTTGGCAGTATTGATGTTAAGGACATGGGGAAGAGAAATAATCCAGAATCAATTCAATTGAAACACTTTCAATATGGTGGTATGGTACATTATAACATTACATACTGGTACCATTATTGCTACAAAAGGGGCTAAATATGGCGCCCATCAGTGACCCGAAGAGATATGCTGCGCTTCGGATCAGCACATGTGTGAATGTTCCCCTGGTAAACCTTATCCTTCAGATAGCCCCCCAAACAGAAATAATGGAGAGTGAGAGCAGATGATCGTGCCGGCCAACCATTTGGAAACGATAGGCTGGTAATTCGATCGTTTCCAAATGTGTTTCGGAGAGGCAGGTAAACTTCACGCGCGATGTGCGGTGGGGCCCCATCTTGAATGAAAGCTGTTGAGTTCAATGCGTCTCTCTGCTATAGGGCGGGTATGACATGCTGGCGAAGCATATCGGAGTAGCGCTGGCCAGTCACTCTGCACGTCTTTGGTCCTCGAGCGCCAGCCTGTTCAAAAAAGGGCCAATGATGAACGTAGCCGTGAAGCCACACCATACGGTGACACGTTCACTGTATGGAGGAACTTTGCGCACAGTGACTGGAGGTGAAGTTCGCGCACTGGGCAATTCTGTGTGTTCACCACACCTGTCAGAGAAAAATGAGCTTCGTCTGTCCATAGGGTAGTCCAGGGCCAGCCCTCGTCAACTTCAATTCTTGCGAAATCAACACGTCATTGTGCGCCCTGTGGTGCAAGCTGCTGTGCGATATGGACCTTGTACGGATACCATTTGAGAATGATTCGAAGCACCTCCTGTACAGTGGGCCGCAGGATGTTCAGCTGTCATGACCCAGCACGTGCACTGCCTGACGATTGGGAATTGGGCGCATCGTTGTCTTCCATAGCGACAGTGACTTCATCAACCATCTGTGGTGAAACCGGTCTTCGGCCTCTTCCCAGAGCGACGCCCAGTTCTCCAGTTGATTCTTCTTTATCATGCTCCGCACAGCAGGTGGAGAAAGATGACCCCTCCCTAATCCTTTCAGCCGGTGATATTCTTGAAGTGCAGCTGCAGTGTTACTGTTGTTTTGATAATGGAGCTTCGTCAACAGTGCCCTGTTCCTCTCGTCCAAGCTCATGTTGACACTTTGAGAAGTGTACTGCGATTGGTCAGGTGTGTGAAACTATGAATCACGATGGCTGATAATGGCACCTGGTGGCCATAGTTGGAACTGGGCGGTGGTGCTGAGACGCATGGAAATCATGCACTATATAGTCTGGACATTAGAGCTACCAAGTTTGGTAGGAATGATACACTACTGGCCATTAAAATCGCTACACCAAGAAGAAATGCAGATGATAAACGGGTATTCATTGGACATATATATTATACTAGAACTGACATGTAATTACATTTTCACGCAATTTGGGTGCATAGATCCTGAGAAATCAGTACCCAGAACAACTACCTCTGGCCATAATAACGGCCTTGATATGCCTTGGGCATTGAGTCAAACAGAGCTTGGATGGCGTGTACAGGTACAGCTGCCCATGCAGCTTCAACACGATACCACAGTTCATCAAGAGTACTGACTGGCGTATTGTGACGAGCCAGTTGCTGAGCCACCATTGACCAGCCGTTTTCAATTGGTGAGAGATCTGGAGAATGTGCTGGCCAGGGCAGCAGTCGAACATTTTCTGTATCCAGAAAGGCCCGTACAGGACCTGCAACATGGGGTCGTGCATTATCCTGCTGAAATGTAGGGGTTCGCAGGGATCGAATTAAGGGTAGTGACACGGGTCGTAACACATCTGAAATGCAGCGCCCACTGTTCAAAGTGCCGTCAATGCGAACAAGAAGTGACCGAGACTTTTAACCAATGGCACCCCATACCATCACGCCAGGTGATACGCCAGTATGGCGATGACGAATACACGCTTCCAATGTGCGTTCACCGCGATGTCGCCAAACACGGATGCAACCATCATGATGCTGTAAATAGAACCTGGATTCATCCGAAAAAATGACGTTTAGCCACTCGTGCACCCAGGTTCGTCGTTGTGTACACCATCGCAGTCGCTCCTGTCTGTGATGCAGCGTCAAGGGTAACCGCAGCCGTGGTCTCCGAGCTGATAGTCTATGCTGCTGCAAACCTCGTCGAACTGTTCGTGCAGATGGTTGTTGGCTTGAAAACGTCCCCATCTGCTGACTTAGGGATCGAGACGTGGCTGCACGATCCGTTACAGCCACGCGTATAAGATGGCTGTCATCTCGACTGCTAGTGATACGAGGCCTTTGGGATCCAGCACAGCGTTCCGTATAATCCGCCTGAACCCACCGATTCCATATTCTGCTAACAGAATAATGCGAGCAGCCAGCAGCAATGTCACGATACGATAAACCGCAATCGCGATAGGCTACAATCCGACCTTTATCAAAGTCGGAAACGTGATGGTACGCATTTCTCCTCTTTATACGAGGCATCACAACAACGTTTCACCAGGTAACGCCGGTCAACTGCTGTTTGTGTATGAGAAATCGGTTGGAAACTTTTCTAATGTCAGTACGTTGTAGGTGTCGCCACCAGCGCCAACTTTGTGTGAATGCTCTGAAAAGCTAATCATTTGCATATCAAAGCATCTTCTTCCTGTCGGTTAAATTTCACGTCTGTAGCACGTCATCTTCGTGGTGTAGCAATTGTAATGGCCAGTAGTGTAGTTTCCGTGCTACAGCGTGTTAAATACGGAAAGTTTAATGATAACCATCGGGTACTTGCTATTAGGTAGTTCTGGCTGATGGTGTATATAGCCCAGGCGCAATACAGTGTCTCACCCCCACCCTCACCTACCTTGGCCTCACCATGGACCATCACCTCACTTAAATCCCTCATCTCCGCTCCATCCAATCCAAAGCCCACAACCGCCTCCGACTCCTCAAACTCCTCTCTGGCCGGACATGGGGGTTGCACCGCTCTACCATCCTCCTGACCTACAAATCCTTAATCCGTGCCATCCTCTGTTATGCCAGTCCCACCTGGATATCTGCCGCCCCCCCCCCCTCAAATTCTATGTCCCTCCAGATCCTTGAGCGTCATGCACTCCACCTCGCCTTCTGTATATGCCTCCCATCCCCCACGGGGATCCTCTATGACCTCATTCCTCCCCCCATCTGCTCATATTCCTCGAACATATCCACATCCTCTACACCTCCCACCGCCTTGATCCCCCTCACCCCCTGGTTGCTCCTCTCCTCTCCTGTCCCGGCCCCCTGCCACGTCTTCACTGTTGTGTCCCCCTACCCTCCATCTCTACGCCCTCCATCTCCTATCCCAAGGTGGCTCCCATCAACTGCCCCTCCTAGATGATGCCCTCTCTACCTCCATTTATCCCTCCTATCAACTCCCCCTCCTTTCCTCTGTCCTTTTCCCGGGCTCCCTCTCCCCCCTTCCATCCTCTTTCTTTCCCACTTCCCCTCTCTCTGCCCCATTCTCTCCCTTGAGTCCTTTTGCATTT
This sequence comes from Schistocerca serialis cubense, assembly GCF_023864345.2. Lineage (NCBI taxonomy): Eukaryota > Metazoa > Arthropoda > Insecta > Orthoptera > Acrididae > Schistocerca > Schistocerca serialis. The sequence continues at coordinate 140,918,941 of NC_064646.1, forward strand.
GCCTCCTCTGCCTTTTCCCATTCCCTCTTGCGTCTGCCCTGCCCCTCTTCCCCCTTATGAGTCCTCTCCCTCCATTGGTTCCCCACCCCCTCTCCTCCCTCCTTGTTTACCCCCTCCTCCAGGTCCGCCTCCCCCCCATCTGCCCTTGGCCAGGGAGTGTCATCTTTGTGCCGACATTTTCGTGCAGTCTTTTACAGTGAGTGTTTTACAGTGAGTGTTCTGTGTCGTGTGTCTTTTGGGAAGTGTTGCGAACGGCCATCATACTGTCGCTGGGTGTGATTTTTTATCTCTTGCGAACAGAAACCAGACTGTCGCCATGTTTTTTAATTGTGTGTCTACTATGTTACTTGTCTGATTCCTGTGTATTCTATTAACATTGCCAACCCCTTTGCTTTCTGATTTAACTTTCCGCAATTTTCCGCCTTTTTACGATTTAAGTCACCGTTTTATCGCCTGTTTTTCTAGTTGCTTTTCTTCTTCCGTTTTTAAAAAAGTCTGTAGGCTGTAGAGCAGCGTACTAAGCTGCTGCCAGCCCGCCCCCTTTGGGGGGAATTGAAAGTCAATAAAGGAAAAAAAATACAGTGGTTCGTGCATCAGTGCCAACAAGAGTGGCGGCTGTGTGGGAGCAGCGGCAGCCTTAGGTACTGACCGAGCAGCACGCAGCCCGTGGGCGACCCCGCGGTGGGGCTGAGGTGCAGCACGGCGGTGGCGACGAAGGCGGCGGCCAGCGTGGCGTTGTGGGCCAGCGAGAGGCGCGCGTGCAGGCGGCGGCGCAGCCGCGCGGGCAGCAGCAGCAGGCTCTGCACGGCGACTGCGCAGCACAGCAGCAGCCCGCCCAGCGCGAGCAGCACGCCCTCCACCACGTGCAGCGCCGACGACGGAACCTCGAGGTGCAGGCACGCCAACACCACCAGCGAGGAGTCCCTGAACAGCACGCGCTCCGCGCAGAATTCCTCCGGCGCCAGCCACTCCCCGGTCGGCATCTGTGAGCAGCACCAACCACTCACCGTCTCTCCTCTTTCGGGCGGCGCTTCTAACGGTCTAAAGCCGTCAGCAGACGGACCGTGCATCCGAACGTTCAGCGTTGAGCGTGCTGAGTTTCTGACGTCATAGTGTGGAATAGCACGTTCGGGAGTCTTTCTGAACGTGCAGAGCAATATCTGGTATGTCAGATATTCTGAGCGTGCATCTAAGCGATCACCAATGAGATGGCACAACGCCACCTACGTTACACACACGCCGTCTCCCTACAGTACAGAGTTGTGAGGCGCCCTATTGGGATTCATTTTGCCGGCCGCGGTGGTCTAGCGGTTCTAGGCGCGCAGTCCGGAACCGCGCGACTGCTACGGTCGCAGGTTCGAATCCTGCCTCGGGCATGGATGTGTGTGATGTCCTTTGGTTAGTTAGGTTTAAGTAGTTCTAAGTTCTAGGGGACTGATGACCACAGTAGTTAAGTCCCATAGTGCTCAGAGCCATTTGAACCAAAGCCATTTTGGCATTCATTTCAAGCCTATATGTACAGGGTGTTACAAAAAGGAACATCCAAACTTTGAGGAAACATTCCTTACACACAAAGAAAGAAAATATGTTATGTGAACATGTGTCCGGAAACGCATACTTTCCATGTTAGAGCTCATTTTATTGCTTCTCTTCAAAATCACATTAATGGAATGGAAACACACAGCAACAGAACATACTAGCATGACTTTGAACACTTTGTTACAGGAAATGTTGAAAATGTCCTCCGTTAGCGAGGATACATGCATCCACCCTCCGTCGCATGGAATTCCTGATGCGCTGATGCAGCCCTGGAGAATGGCGTATTGTATCACAGCCGTCCACAATACGAGCACGAAGAGTCTCTACATTTGGTACCGGAGTTGCGTAAGCAAGAGCTTTCAAATGCCCCCATAAATGAAAGTCAAGAGGGTTGAGGTCAGGAGAGCGTGGGGGCCATGGAATTGGTCCGCCTCTACCAATCCATCGGTCACCGAATCTGTTGCTGAGAAGCGTACGAACACTTCGACTGAAATGTGCAGGAGCTCCATCGTGCATGAACCACATGTTGTGTCGTACTTGTTAAGGCACATGTTCTAGCAGCACAGGTAGAGTATCCCGAATGAAATCACGATAACGTACTCCGTTGAGCGTAGGTGGAAGAACATGGGGCCCAATCGAGACATCACCAACAATGCCTGCCCAAACGTTCAGAGAAAATCTGTGTTGATGACGTGATTGCGCAATTGCGTGCGGATTCTCTTCAGCCCACGCATGTTGATAGTGAAAATTTACAATTTGATCACGCTGGAATGAAGCCTCATCCGTAAAGAGAACATTTGCATTGAAATGAGGATTGATACATTGTTGGATGAACCATTCGCAGAAGTGTACCCGTGGAGGCCAAACAGCTGCTGATAGTGCCTGCACACGCTGTACATGGTACGGAAACAACTGGTTCTCCCGTAGCACTCTCCATACAGTGACGTGGTCAACGTTGCCTTGTACAGCAGCAACTTCTCTGACGCTGACATTAGGGTTATCGTCAACTGCACGAAGAATTGCCTCGTCCATTGCAGGTGTCCTCGTCATTCTAGGTCTTCCTCAGTCGCGAGTCATAGGCTGAAATGTTCCGTGCTCCCTAAGACGCCGATCAATTGCTTCGAACGTCTTCCTGTGGAGACACCTGCGTTCTGGAAATCTGTCTCGATACAAACGTACCGCGCCACGGCTATTGCCCAGTGCTAATCCATAGATCAAATGGGCATCTGCCAACTCCGCATTTGTAAACATTGCACTGACTGCAAAACCACGTTCGTGATGAACACTAACCTGTTAATTCTACGTACTGATGTGCTTGATGCTAGTACTGTAGAGCAATGAGTCGCATCTCAACACGAGCACCGAAGCCAACATTACCTTCCTTCAATTGGGCCAACTGGCGGAGAATCGAGGAAGTACAGTACATACTGACGAAACTAAAATGAGCTCTAACATGGAAATTAAGCGTTTCCGGACACATGTCGACATCTTTTCTTTATTTGTGTGTGAGGAATGTTTCCTGAAAGTTTGGCAGTACCTTTTTGTAACACCCTATATACAGGGCAATTACAAATGATTGAAGCGGTTTCATAAATTCACTGTAGCTCCATTCATTGACATATGGTCACGACGCACAAGAGATACGTAGAAAAACTCATAAAGTTTTGTTCGGCTGAAGCCGCACTTCAGGTTTCTGCCGCCAGAGCGCTCGAGACCGCAGTGAGACAAATTGGCGACAGGAGCCGAGAAAGCGTATGTCGTGCTTGAAATGCACTCACATCCGTCCGTCATAACAGTGCAACGACACTTCAGGACGAAGTTCAGCAAAGATCCACCAACTGCTATCTCCATTCGGCGATGGTATGCGCAGTTTAAAGCTTCTGGATGGCTCTGTAAGGGGAAATCAACGGGTCGGCCTGCAGTGAGCGAAGAAACGGTTGAACGCGTGCGGGCAAGTTTCACGCGTAGCCCTCGGAAGTAGACGAACAAAGCAAGCAGGGAGCTAAACGTACCACAGCCGACAGTTTGGAAAATCTGACGGAAAAGGCTAAAGCAGAAGCCTTACCGTTTACAATTGCTACAAGCCCTGACACACGATGACAAAGTCAAACGCTTTGAATTTTCGGCGCGGTTGCAACAGCTCATGGAACAGGATGCGTTCAGTGCGAAACTTGTTTTCAGTGATGAAGCAACATTTTTTCTTAATGGTGAAGTGAACAGACACAATGTGCGAATCTGGGCAGTAGAGAATCCTCACGCATTCGTGCAGCAAATTTGCAATTCACCAAAAGTTATCGTGTTTTGTGCAATCTCACGGTTTAAAGTTTACGGCCCCTTTTTCTTCTGCAAAAAAAAAAAAAAAAACGTTACAGGACAGGTGTATCTGGACATGCTGGAAAATTGGCTCGTGCCACAACTGGAGACCGACAGCGCGGATTTCATCTTTCAACAGGATGGTGCTCCACCGCACTTCCATCATGATGTTCGGCATTTCTTAAACAGGAGATTGTAAAACCGATGGATGGGTCGTGGTGGAGATCATGATCAGCAATTCATGTCATGGCCTCCACGCTCTCCCGACTTAACCCCATGCGATTTCTTTCTGTGGGGTTATGTGAAAGATTCAGTGTTTAAACCTCCTCTACCAAGAAACGTGCCAGAACTGCGAGCTCGCATCAACGATGCTTTCGAACTCATTGATGGGGACATGCTGCGCCGAGTGTGGGAGGAACTTGATTATCGGCTTGATGTCTGCCGAATCACTAAAGGGGCACATATCGAACATTTGTGAATGCCTAAAAAAACTTTTTGAGTTTTTGTATGTGTGTGCAAAGCATTGTGAAAATATCTCAAATAATAAAGTTATTGTAGAACTGTGAAATCGCTTCAATCATTTGTAATAACCCTGTTTATGCCGTTTCTAGGCACCAGCAAATTGACAATCACTGGAAAAACCGTTGTTAACTTTGTGATTCGTTGCAATAAAATAATGAGAAACATATTTGTGGCAAAAGAATTATTGTAACTTGCGTATTATGAGAGTAGGCTATTTGAAGTCAGCGACACTCTGAAGATCCACCCAAAACGTATTGTTCTTGGTACAATTTGTTATAAATAAATTTCAGTTAGTAACATATCTACGATTAAGGTTTTAAGCAAGCCGTATGATTAAATTCGAGTATTGAATTGTTGGTTTAGCGTAATTAGTAGCGTCCGTGACCTCAATACAGCCGTTAGATGGGGCGGTGGTTCATGTCTTGACGTTTCCAAATTTTTTTTCCTAACATTCACGTTTTTATTAGGTTCTCATACTTTATTACTAGTTTAATTTAAGTATATACTACAATATTTGATGGTATGTAAATATTAAGTTCACCTTTCCTCTTTTCCTTTTTTTTTTTTTTTTTTTTTTTTTGATGACTTTGTTCGATTGGCTTAATCTACAGGACAGCTTGCGCTACTTGTATAAAGATATTTTGCTCCTTTTTCTTTTACACTTTGTAATTCACATGTTGCAAAGATTCTGCTGCTTGGTAGGAACAGTGGTCAAGTAAGACTGACCTGGGGGTTTTACTAAAATGCGGGAATGACGAAACAATGTTTATCTTATGCGGAGAAGTATTCCAAATTTGAACCGTACTGTTTGTAATGGAACATTTATGAGCCTTTGTCCTTATTGATTTGACATGGTACTTTCCCTTTCGTGGACGATGGAAGAAATGTGCGTTTTAATAGAGCTAACGTGGGAATTTTACGCGCGCTCTTTGAGCAAACTGTGTTATTTACGAACTAGAAACATCCCTCAACTGCCGCTGGAGTGCGTTGCGATCGCGTATACCACGTTGGGGCCTACGTACCGTATGCACAAGTCGCATCGTTCCTGAGCGTTCAGCAGCACGTTGAACTTCGCACGCTCAACGTTAACGATCCACAGCACGGTCCGTGTGCCGACGGGTTAAGGGTTGTGTGTTTACAGTGCAATAGAAACATCTCGTGTTGAATTTGTGGCCGGCCGGTGTGGCCGTGCGGTTCTAGACGCTTCAGTTTGGAACCGCGTGACCGCTACGGTCGCAGGTTCGAATCCTGCCTCGGGCATGGGTGTGTATGATGTCCTTAGGTTAGTTAGGTTTAAGTAGTTCTACTAGGCGACTGATGACCTCAGAAGTTAAATCGCATAGTGCTCTGAACCACTTGAACCATGTGTTGAATTTGTAGGTGATTTGGGGGTGCACCGAGTTCGAAATTTAGTACACATAGCTGCTTCGCCTGGCAGCAACTATGGCTGAAACCCGGTAGAACATCCAACTGGACACCGGCTTAGATGACAGGTACAAGTACTTCATTACATGCTCATTCAACTCTGTCCAAGAGTCCTTCAATCTCAGCGTCCATATACGTATACACTCATCCCGATAATAAAGTCTTCCGAAGTAAGAGTGAGTTCAGGTGTGCCGCAAGGGAGTGTCGTAGGACCGTTGCTATTCACAATATACACTCCTGGAAATGGAAAAAAGAACACATTGACACCGGTGTGTCAGACCCACCATACTTGCTCCGGACACTGCGAGAGGGCTGTACAAGCAATGATCACACGCACGGCACAGCAGACACACAAGGAACCGCGGTGTTGGCCGTCGAATGGCGCTAGCTGCGAAGCATTTGTGCACCGCCGCCGTCAGTGTCAGCCAGTTTGCCGTGGCATACGGAGCTCCATCGCAGTCTTTAACACTGGTAGCATGCCGCGACAGCGTGGACGTGAACCGTATGTGCAGTTGACGGACTTTGAGCGAGGGCGTATAATGGGCATGCGTGAGGCCGGGTGGACGTACCGCCGAATTGCTCAACGCGTGGGGCGTGAGGCCTCCACAGTACATCGATGTTGTCGCCAGTAGTCGGCGGAAGGTGCACGTGCCCGTCGACCTGGGACCGGACCGCAGCGACGCACGGATGCACGCCAAGACCGTAGGATCCTACGCAGTGCCGTAGGGGACCGCACCGCCACTTCCCAGCAAATTAGGGACACTGTTGCTCCTGGGGTATCGGCGAGGACCATTCGCAACCGTCTCCATGAAGCTGGGCTACGGTCCCGCACACCGTTAGGCCGTCTTCCGCTCACGCCCCAACATCGTGCAGCCCGCCTCCAGTGGTGTCGCGACAGGCGTGAATGGAGGGACGAATGGAGACGTGTTGTCTTCAGCGATGAGAGTCGCTTCTGCCTTGGTTCCAATGATGGTCGTATGCGTGTTTGGCGCCGTGCAGGTGAGCGCCACAATCAGGACTGCATACGACCGAGGCACACAGGGGCAACACCCGGCATCATGGTGTGGGGAGCGATCTCCTACACTGGCCGTACACCACTGGTGATCGTCGAGGGGACACTGAATAGTGCACGGTACATCCAAACCGTCATCGAACCCATCGTTCTACCATTCCTAGACCGGCAAGGGAACTTGCTGTTCCAACAGGACAATGCACGTCCGCATGTATCCCGTGCCACCCAACGTGCTCTAGAAGGTGTAAGTCAACTACCCTGGCCAGCAAGATCTCCGGATCTGTCCCCCATTGAGTATGTTTGGGACTGGATGAAGCGTCGTCTCACGCGGTCTGCACGTCCAGCACGAACGCTGGTCCAACTGAGGCGCTAGGTGGAAATGGCATGGCAAGCCGTTGCACAGGACTACATCCAGTATCTCTACGATCGTCTCCATGGGAGAATAGCAGCCTGCATTGCTGCGAAAGGTGGATATACACTGTACTAGTGCCGACATTGTGCATGCTCTGTTGCCTGTGTCTATGTGCCTGTGGTTCTGTCAGTGTGATCATGTGATGTATCTGACCCCAGGAATGTGTCAATAAAGTTTCCCCTTCCTGGGACAATGAATTCACGGTGTTCTTATTTCAATTTCCAGGAGTGTACATAAAAGACCTTGTGGATGACATCGGAAGTTCACTGAGGCTTTTTGCGGATGATGCTGTGGTATATCGAGAGGTTGTCACAATGCAAAATTGTACTGAAATGCAGGAGGATCTGCAGCGAATTGACGCATGGTGCAGGAAATGCAATTGAATCTCAATGTAGACAAGTGTAATGTGCTGCGAATACATAAAAAGAAAGATCCCTTATCATTTAGCTACAATATAGCAGGTCAGCAACTGGAAGCAGTTAATTCCATAAATTATCTGGGAGTAGGCATTAGGAGTGATTTAAAATGGAATGATCATATAAAGTTGATCGTCGGTAAAGCAGATGCCAGACTGAGATTCATTGGAAGAATCCTTAGGAAATGCAATCCGAAAACAAAGGAAGTAGGTTACAGTATGCTTGTTCGCCCACTGCTTGAATACTGCTCAGCAATGTGGGATCCGTACCGGATAGGGTTGATAGAAGAGATAGAAAAGATCCAACGGAGAGCAGCGCGCTTCGTTACAGGATCATTTAGTAATCGCGAAAGCGTTACGGAGATGATAGATAAACTAAAATCAGAGAGATTAGAGCCCACACAGAGGCATACCGACAGTCCTTTCCACGAACAATACGAGACTGGAATAGAAGGGAGAACCGATAGAATTACTCAAGGTACCCTCCGCCACACACCTTCAGGTGGCTTGCGGAGAATGGGTGTAGATGTAGATTTTTTTTTTTTTTTTTGGTCATCAGTCTACTGACTGGTTCGATGCGGCCCGCCACGAATTCCTTTCCTGTGCTAACCTCTTCATCTCAGAGTAGCACTTGCAACCTCCGTCCTCAATTATTTGCTTGACGTATTCCAATCTCTGTCTTCCTCTACAGTTCTTGCCCTCTACAGCTCCCTCTAGTACCATGGAAGTTATTCCCTCTTGTCTTAGCAGATGTCCTATCATCCTGTCCCTTCTCCTTATCAGTGTTTTCCACATACTCCTTTCCTCTCCGATTCTGCGTAGAACCTCCTCATTCCTTACCTTATCAGTCCACCTAATTTCCAACATTCGTCTATAGCACCACATCTCAAATGCTTCGATTCTCTTCTGTTCCGCTTTTCTCACAGTCCATGTTTCACTCCCATACAATGCTGTACTCCAGACGTACATCCTCAGAAATTTCTTCCTCAAATTAAGGCCGGTATTTGATATTAGTAGACTTCTCTTGGCCAGAAATGCCTTTTTTGCCATAGCGAGTCTGCTGTTGATGTCCTCCTTGCTCCGTCCGTCATTGGTTATTTTACTGCTTAGGTAGCAGAATTCCTTAACTTCATTGACTTCGTGACCATCAATCCTGATGTTAAGTTTCTCTCTGTTCTCATTTCTACTACTTTTCATTACGTTCGTCTTTCTCCGATTTACTCTCAAACCATACTGTGTACTCATTACACTGTTCATCCCGTTCAGCAGATCGTTTAATTCTTCTTCACTTTCACTCAGTATAGCAATGTCATCAGCGAATCGTATCATTGATATACTTTCACCTTGTATTTTAATTCCACTCCTGAACCTTTCATTTCCATCATTGCTTCCTCGATGCACAGATTGAAGAGTAGGGGCGAAAGGCTACAGCCTTGTCTTACACCCTTCTTAATACGAGCAATTCGTTCTTGATCGTCCACTTTTATTATTCCCTCTTGGTTGTTGTATATATTGTATATGAACCGTCTTTTTACAGAATCTCGAACAGCTTGCACCATTTTATATTGTCGAACGCTTTTTCCAGGTCAACAAATCCTATGAAAGTGTCTTAATTTTTCTTTAGCCTTGCTTCCATTATTAGCAGTAACGTCAGAATTGCCTCTCTCGTCCCTTTACTTTTCCTAAAGCCAAACTGATCGTCACCTAGTGCATTCTCAATTTTCTTTTCCATTCTTCTGTATATTATTCTTGTAAGCAGCTTCGATGCATGAGCTGCTAAGCTGATTGTGCGATAATTCTCGCACTTGTCAGCTCTTGCCGTCTTCGGAATTGTGTGGATGATGCTTTTCCGAAAGTCAGATGGTATATCGCCAGACTCATATATTCTACACACCAACGTGAATAGTCATTTTGTTGCCACTTCCCCCAATGATTTTAGAAATTCTGATGGAATGTTATCTATCCCTTCTGCCTTATTTGACCGTAAGTCCTCCAAAGCTCTTTTAAATTCCGATTCTAATACTGGATCCACTATCTCTTCTAAATCGACTTCTGTTTCTTCTTCTATCACATCAGACAAATCTTCACCCTCATAGAGGCTTTCAATGTATTCTTTCCACCTATCTGCTCTCTCCTTTGCATTTAACAGTGGAATTCCCGTTGCACTCTTAATGTTACCACCGTTGCTTTTAATGTCACCAAAGGTTGTTTTGACATTCCTGTACGCTGAGTCTGTGCTTCCGACAATCATATCTTTTTCGATGTCTTCACATTTTTCCTGCAGCCATTTCGTCTTAGCTTCCCTGCACTTCCTATTTACACTCCTGGAAATTGAAATAAGAACACCGTGAATTCATTGTCCCAGGAAGGGGAAACTTTATTGACACATTCCTGGGGTCAGATACATCACATGATCACACTGACAGAACCACAGGCACATAGACACAGGCAACAGAGCATGCACAATGTCGGCACTAGTACAGTGTATATCCACCTTTCGCAGCGATGCAGGCTGCTATTCTCCCATGGAGACGATCGTAGAGATGCTGGATGTAGTCCTGTGGAACGGCTTGCCATGCCATTTCCACCTGGCGCCTCAGTTGGACCAGCGTTCGTGCTGGACGTGCAGACCGCGTGAGACGACGCTTCATCCAGTCCCAAACATGCTCAATGGGGGACAGATCCGGAGATCTTGCTGGCCAGGGTAGTTGACTTACACCTTCTAGAGCACGTTGGGTGGCACGGGATACATGCGGACGTGCATTGTCCTGTTGGAACAGCAAGTTCCCTTGCCGGTCTAGGAATGGTAGAACGATGGGTTCGATGACGGTTTGGATGTACCGTGCACTATTCAGTGTCCCCTCGACGATCACCAGTGGTGTACGGCCAGTGTAGGAGATCGCTCCCCACACCATGATGCCGGGTGTTGCCCCTGTGTGCCTCGGTCGTATGCAGTCCTGATTGTGGCGCTCACCTGCACGGCGCCAAACACGCATACGACCATCATTGGCACCAAGGCAGAAGCGACTCTCATCGCTGAAGACGACACGTCTCCATTCGTCCCTCCATTCACGCCTGTCGCGACACCACTGGAGGCGGGCTGCACGATGTTGGGGCCTGAGCGGAAGACGGCCTAACGGTGTGCGGGACCGTAGCCCAGCTTCATGGAGACGGTTGCGAATGGTCCTCGCCGATACCCCAGGAGCAACAGTGTCCCTAATTTGCTGGGAAGTGGCGGTGCGGTCCCCTACGGCACTGCGTAGGATCCTACGGTCTTGGCGTGCATCCGTGCGTCGCTGCGGTCCGGTCCCAGGTCGACGGGCACGTGCACCTTCCGCCGACCACTGGCGATAACATCGATGTACTGTGGAGACCTCACGCCCCACGTGTTGAGCAATTCGGCGGTACGTCCACCCGGCCTCCCGCATGCCCACTATACGCCCTCGCTCAAAGTCCGTCAACTGCACATACGGTTCACGTCCACGCTGTCGCGGCATGCTACCAGTGTTAAAGACTGCGATGGAGCTCCGTATGCCACGGCAAACTGGCTGACACTGACGGCGGCGGTGCACAAATGCTGCGCAGCTAGCGCCATTCGACGGCCAACACCGCGGTTCCTGGTGTGTCCGCTGTGCCGTGCGTGTGATCATTGCTTGTGCAGCCCTCTCGCAGTGTCCGGAGCAAGTATGGTGGGTCTGACACACCGGTGTCAATGTGTTCTTTTTTCCATTTCCAGGAGTGTATTTCATTCCTCAGCGACTTGTATTTCTGTATTCCTGATGTTCCCGGAACATGTTTGTACTTCCTCCTTTCATCAATCAACTGAAGTATTTCTTCTATTACCCATGGTTTCTTCGCAGCTACCTTCTTTGTACCTATGTTTTCCTTCCCAACTTCTGTGATGGCCCTTCTTAGAGATGTCCATTCCTCTTCAACTGTACTGCCTACTGCGCTATTCCTTATTGCTGTATCTATAGCGTTAGAGAACTTCAAACGTATCTCGTCATTCCTTAGTACTTTCGTATCCCACTTCTTTGCGTATCGATTCTTCCTGACTAATGTCTTGAACTTCAGCCTACTCTTCATCACTACTATATTGTGATCTGAGTCTATATCTGCTCCTGGGTATGCCTTACAACCCAGTATCTGATTTCGGAATCTCTGTCTGACCATGATATAATCTAATTGAAATCTTCCCGTATCTCCCGGCCTTTTCCAAGTATACCTCCTACTCTTGTGATTCTTGAACAGAGTATTCGCTATTACTAGCTGAAACTTGTTACAGAACTCAGTTAGTCTTTCATTCCTTGTCCCAAGCCCATATTTCCTGTAACCTTTTCCTCTTCTACTTCCCCTACAACTTCATTCCAGTCGTCCATGACTATTAGATTTTCGTCCCCCTTTACATACTGCATTACCCTTTCATTATCCTCATACACTTTCTCTATCTGTTCATCTTCAGCTTGCGACGTTGGCATGTATACCTGAACTATCGTTGTCGGTGTTGGTCTGCTGTCGATTCTGATGAGAACAACCCGGTCACTGAACTGTTCACAGTAACACACCTTCTGCCCCACCTTCCTATTCATAACGAATCCTACACTTGTTATACCATTTTCTGCTGCTGTTGATGTTACCCGATACTCATCTGACCAGAAATCCTTGTCTTCCTTCCACTTCACTTCACTGACCCCTACTATATCTAGATTGAGCTTTTGCATTTCCCTTTTCAGATTTTCTAGTTTCCCTACCACGTTCGAGCTTCTGACATTCCACGCCCCGACTCGTAGAACCTTATCCTTTCGTTGATTATTCAATCTTTTTCTCATGGTAACCTCCCCCTTGGCAGTCCCCTCCCAGAGATCCGAATGGGGGACTATTCCGGAATCTTTTGCCAATGGAGAGATCATCATGACACTTCTTCAATTACAGGCCACATGTCCTGTGGATACACGTTACGTGTCTTTAATGGAGTTGTTTCCATTGCCTTCTGCATCCTCATGTCGTTGATCATTGCTGATTCTTCCGCCATTAGGGGCAATTTCCCACCCCTAGGACAAGAGAGTGCCCTGAACCTCTATCCGCTCCTCCGCCCTCTTTGACAAGGCCGTTGGGAAAATGAGGCTGACTTCTTATGCCGGAAGTCTTCAGCCGCCAATGCTGATTATTTATCAAAATTTAGGCAGTGGCGGGGATCGAATCCGGGACCGAAGACGTTTTGATTATGAATCAAAGACGCTACCCCTAGACCACGGGAAGGGAAAGCAGAAAGGTGGAATCAGTATATAGAGGGTCTGTACAAGGGTGATGTACTTGAGGACAATATTGAGGAAATGTAAGAGGAAGTAGATGAAGATGAAACGGGGATATGATACTGCTTGAAGAGTTTGACAGAACAGTGGAAGACCTAAGCCAAAACAAGGTCCTGGGAGTAGACAACATTCCATTAGAACTACTGATAGCCTTGAGAGAACCAACCCTGACAAAACTCTATCATCTGGTCAGCAAGATGTATGAGACAGGCGAAATACCCTCAGGCTTCAAGAAGAATATAATAATTAAAATCCCAAAGAAAGCAGGTGTTGACAGATGTGAAAATTACCGAACTATCAGTTTAATAAGCCACGACTGCAAAATTCTAACAAGAATTCTTTACAGACAATTGAAAAAACTGGGAGAAACCGACCTCCCCAAAGATCAGATTGGATTCCGTAGAAATGTTGGAACACGTCAGGCAATACTAACCCTACGACTTAACTTAGAAAATAGATTAAGGAAAGGCAAACCTACGTTTCTAGCATTTGTAGACTTAGAGAAAGCTTTTCACAATGCTGACTGGAATAGCCTCTTTCAAATTCTTAAGGTGGCAGGGAGCGAAAGGCTATTTACAATTTGTACAGAAACCAGATTACAGTTATAAGAGTCGACGGGCGTGAAAGGGAAGCAGTGATTGGGAGGAAGGGAGTGGGACAGGTTTGTAGCCTATCCGCGATGTTATTCAATCTATATATTTAGCAAGCAGTAAAGGAAAAACTTTGAGGTTCGCCGATGACATTGTAATGCTATCAGAAACAGCAAATACTTGGAAGAGCAGTTGAACGGAATGGACAGTGTTTTGAAAGGAGGATATAAGATGAACACCAACCAAAGCAAAACGAGGATAAGGGAATGTATTCGAATTAAATCGGGTGATGTTGAGGGAATTAGATTAGGAAATGAGACGCTTAAGGTAGTAAATGGGTTTTGCTATTTGGGGAGCAAAATAACTGATGATGGTCGAAGTAGTGTGGATATAAAACGTAGATTGGCAATGTCAAGGAACGCGTTTCTGAAGAAGAGAAATTTGTTAACATCAAGTATAGATTTAAGTGTCAGGAACTCGTTTCTGAAAGTATTTGTATGGAGTGTGGCCATGTATGGAGGTGAAACATGGACGATAAATAGTGTGGACAAGAAGAGAATAGAAGCTTTCGAAATGTGGTGCTACAGTAGAATGCTGGAGATTAGATGGGTGGATCACATAACTAATGAGGAGATATTGAATAGAATTGGTGAGAAGAGGAGTTTGTGGCACAACTTGACTAGAAGAAGGGATCGGTTGGTAGGACATGTTCTGAGGCATCAAGGAATCACAAATTTAGTATTTAAGGGCAGCGTGGAGGGTAAAAATCGTGGAGGGAGGCCAAGAGATGAATACACTAAGCAGATTCAGAAGGATGTAGATTGCAGTAGTTAGTTGGAGATGAAGAAGCTTGCACACAATATAGTAGCGTGAAGAACTGCATCAAACCAGTCTCTGGACTGAAGGCCATAACAACAACAACAGACTAGAATGTAGATGACGTTATTTCCATTTACTTTGAGAAACTGTGCTGAAATGCTAACCATTTGAATATCCCATCATACCACCTTGTCGAGCCTGTATATACTTCCAAATGGGTTGCAGTCGGAGCCAATTATACTGACATACGAGCTAGTGACTTTCCATAATGGCATATATTCTCCAAATCCTGTTCGAAATAAACTTTTGAAAAATGCTGGCAAGAAGCAACACTTTACTAAAGGGCACTACACTGAACAGCCAAATAACTGGTACATCTGCCTAATGTCGTGTAGGGCCCCCGCGAGCACGCAGAAGTGCCGCAATACAACGTAGCATGGACTCGACTAATGTCTGAAGTAGGGCTGGAGGGAACTGACACCATGAGACCTCCAGGGATATCCATAAATCTGTAAGAGTACGATGGGTTGTAGATATCTTTTGAACAGCACTTTGCAAGGCATGCCAGATATGCTCAATAATGTTCATGTCTGGTGTGTTTGGTGGCCAGCGGAAGTGTTTAAATTCGGAAGAGTGCTCCTGGAGCCTTTCTGTAGCAATGTGTGTGGTGTCGCATTGTGCTGCTAGAATTGCCCAATTCCGTCGGAATACAGAATGGACATGAATAGATTCAGATGATCAGACTGGATGCTTACGTACGTGTCACCTGTCAGAGTCGTATCTATACGTATCAGGGGTCCCATATCACTCCAACTCCACACGCCACACCATTAGAAAGCTTGAACAGTCCCCTGCTGACGTGCAGGGTCGTGGATTCTTGAGATTGTGTCCACACCCGTACACATTCATCTGCTCGATACAATTTGAAACGAGACTAGTTCGACCAGGCAACATGTTTCCAGTCATGAACAGCCCAGTGTCTATGTTGACGGTCCCAGGCGAGTCTTAAGGCTTTATGCCATGTAGTCATCAAGGGTACACGAGCGGCTCTTCGGCTCCGAAAACCCATAACGGTGATGTTTCATTGACTGGTTCGCACGCTGACACTTGTTGATGGCCCAGCACTGAAATCTGCAGCAATTCGCGGAAGAGTTGCACCTCTGTCACGTTGATCGATTCTCTTCAGTCGTCGTTGGTCCCGTTCTTGCATGATCTTTTTCCGGCCGCAGCGATGTCGGAAATTTTTATGTTTTACCGCATTCCTGATGTTCACGGTACACTCTTGAAATGGTCATACGTGAGAATCCGCACTTCATCGCTACCTCGGAGATCCTGTGTCCCATCGTTCGTGCGCCGTCTGTAACACCACTTAAATCTTGATAACGTGCAGTTGTAGCAGTAGTAACCAATCTAACAACTGCGCCAGACATTTGTTGTCTTCTATAGGCGTTGTTGACCGTAGCGCCATATTCTGCCTGTTTACATATCTCCGTATTTGATACGCATGCCTATACCACTTCTTTGGCGCTTCAGTGTATACTCATATACAGTTATTATTTATTTACATATTTTACGCCCTCATTGGAGCACTTTATTCATTTCATATATATTTAAGTCTTAATACTAGTTGTAGATTTGGCTTTTCTCTTCTCCTCCCAAAACTTCTTCATCATTTCTGACCTGGCTGCCCTTTCTTCATCAGTTGTGGTGTATTTTTTGCATTCAAATATCTTTAGTTTAAATCTCGCGTCACTGTACTTCAGGATGTTCTTCTCTTCTCCTCCTTCAATTTGTTGCATTGTCAAGTCTAACAGGTCTAAACCATCTTGAACTTCTTTGAACCAGTTGTTTTTGGTCTTACTTTTCCAAAAGTAAGTGAACAGTTGTTTCAGTAGCCTGGTTTCTGGTAGTCTGAAAAGGTGGCAGAAAAAAGCTACCCTCCTTTTCCGCATTGTGTGAATTATTGATTCAGTTTCTTGGTATACAACTTCGTTAAGTAATAGACGCCGCTGTCCCTCTACTTGGTATTTTTTGTTTATAATTGTTCTAAGGATTCTTCTGTCTGCCTTCTGTGGTTTGTCTGTGGTTGATTTGACGTTCATCGTGAAAAGTGTTTCACTAGCATATATTGCTTCAGGTTTAATAGCAGAGTGGTAGTGACAGAGTTTTGCGTTTATCGAGAGACATTTCTTCTTCTAAGCTGGCCAAGTGATGCGTTGTGCTTGTTTCAGTTGTTCTGCTTTCTACTGACATTTTCTCGTTGAATTCCAACTTATAACCTCCCCGAGATATTTGAATTTATTTACAATTTTAATTTGTTTGTTATCATTCAGTTCAATAGCTGCTGTTTCGGCTTTGAAGGATGGCATCATTTTTGTCTTTTCAAACGAGATCCGTAGTCCGACTTTTGGTGCTATTTTTTCGAGTTCTTCAATTTGGTGTTTAGCCTCTTCCACGCCATTTGCGCACAGCGCTAGATCATCAGCAAAGGCCAGACAATTGATTTTGATATTTCTGCCAATCTTGATGTTTGGTTGGCATTTCTCATTCCACTGTCGCATGACTTTCTCCAGTGCGCTGTTAAATAGTAGTGGGGAGAGACCATCCCCTTGTCGAAGTCCCGTCAGGATTTCAAATGATTCAGGTAGTTCCCTCTGAATTTAACTTTTGATTTAGTATTGTTAAGGGTGAGTCCAATAAAATTAACGAGTTTCAGGTGCAGTCCAAATTCCGCGAGGATTTTAAGTAATGACTCACGATGGAAATTGTCATATGCTTTCTTGAAGCCAATAAAAGTGGTGACCAACTTCTTGTTTCTCACTCTTTGTTGTTTCATGATCGACTGATAATGTGATCTGGGCAGCTTCTTCCAGGACGAAATCCTCCTTGATATTCTCCAAGTTCTTGGTCGAGTTGTTCCTGATTTCTTGTAAAGATAATTCTAGACAAGATCTTACATGTAGCATCAAGCAGCGAAATCCCCCGATAGTTGTTTGGATCCGATCTACCACCCTTTTTGTGTATTGGGTGGATTATAGCTGTATTCCACTCATCTGGCATTTTTTCAGAATTCCATATGTCTACTGTGAGCTTATGGAGGTTCTGAAGTGTTTGGTTATTTGCGTTCTTCCACAGCTCTGCGACCAGTTGATTCTCCCCTGCTGCTTTGTACTTTTTGAGCCAGCTAGTTGCTTCGATCACTTCACTGAAGTCTGGTGGTGTAATCTTCTCTGGAAGTGTTTTGTTTTTTGGATGTGGTTGGAAATCTAGGTATTCTTTTGGTTCCTCGGCATTTAGTAATTCTTTGAAGTGATCAGCTAGAATGTTGGGGCATTGTCTTGATTATTGTGCGCTAGTTTCCTATTTTTATTCTTCATCATGAATGTGGTGGAGTATACTTTGATTGATATTTTTCGAATGTCCTATAATAGTCCCTTGTTTTATGTTGTTTGAATGATTCGTCTATGAAGCTTAGGTTTTTTTTTATGTTCTCTTTTGATTCTTCTGATTTCCTTGGCCGTTTGTCTTCTGGCAGTGGTTAGCTCTTCTCGAGATATTTCAGTTTTCTTTTGCTAGTCATTCAGCCATGCTTTGTGCCTTTTCTGTATTGCTTTATCACATTCTTCATTCCACCAGGCATGTTCTTTCTTCTTCTGCCAGGGGAAATCTATTTGGCAATGTTTTTCAGTTTATCAATAATCGTTGCCGGTTCGTCGCTTGGAACTGTTTTGGATCTCTCTGAATACAACAACACATTATTTATTAAACAGCTAGGGTCATATTTCCTCCTCATAGTGGGTTCTGATGATTTGTTTTTATTTCTTGGGGTTAACTTAATTTTTACCTTTGAAATGTAATGATCTGAATCGATGTCCACCCCACGAAGGATGTTATAGGTTTCCTTGTGGAACTTCTTATCCATTGCGACACTGGTGGAAACTCGTGGGAGGCAACATAGGCTACGTTCAAAATACCATGCAAGATGTTGAAAACATCACTGGTGACTGTTTTTCACTTTTTCGAGTATCGCCTCTATTTTATTACACCAGCCATCGGATGATTTATGGTGAAATGAAATGTGTGTATGGCGTTATTTGCCTGTAGACTCCATCTGGGGTGTTCCGGCTGCCTAGTGCAAATCTTTTATTTGACGCCACTTCGGCGACTTCGCACGTCGATGGTGATTAAATGATGTTGAGGACAGCACAGATAGTCGGTCTCGAGCGGTGAAAGTTCCAGATGCGGTCGCGAATCGAACCCGACGTTCCGTGATCGAGCGCTAATCAGAAGACCACGACAATGCTGACTATGATTCCTAGTTCTTCGTAGTAAGCTCGTCTGCCACTTGGTTCTATGTGATTCACAATTGTTTTACCACACTGAAAGCGTCGGGACACCTAACTACTCTGTCTTATGAGGAGCATTATTACTGTACACTGCCTGCTGCAGATGGATTGTTACAGAGTTGTTCCTCTTCATACGCAGAAAACGAATTACCATTCTGTGCTCCACCTTGTGGAGTGCTGCGTCTTTGTGTCTTGGATCTTCTAGCAGTGCATTGAGGTATTCCCAGATGTAACGATTCACATCAGTATACAAACACATTATTTCAGAATTCATATAAAAATTATAACTACAGACACAGTAATATCTTCTTGCTCGCAAAATCTAGTAACATACAAACGTGCATCTTCCCACTCAATGGTGCACCGTCTCATATCCATTCCCTCGTCCAAAAAAGATTTCAAAACCGTGTTAAACAATTCATTGTCTGTCCTGATTGATCACATCTTACACAGGAAACAAAAATTCAAAATTATACCCCTCCTCTGGGCTCACTCTGCTTCTCTTTGCAATGTGTACAGAAATTGGTGTACAGTCTCATACCTAGGAAAGATATCAGAGACTGTAGGGAAAACAGCCGGCCGGAGTGGCCGTGCGGTTCTACGCGCTACAGTCTGGAGCCGCGAGACCGCTACGGTCGCAGGTTCGAATCCTGCCTCGGGCATGGATGTGTGTGATGTCCCTAGTTTAGTTAGGTTTAAGTAGTTCTAAGTTCTAAGGGACTGATGACCTCAGAAGTTGAGTCCCATAGTGCTCAGAGTCATTTATTTTCCGTAGGGAAAACACTGAAATCCTGGAAGTACAGGACTTCCTGCTATGTGAGGAATACTACAGCCAAATGTATTCTCAGTAACAATGATAAGACCCACTTACTAGGCAACATTAAAATTGGTTGTCCTGATTGTGATAAGTTTTATATTGATCGATCAGGCAGAGAAGCTGCGACTGGTTCGCTGAACCTGTACTGAGTGATGCCCAAATTACCAGCCACAGTGACGAGGCCTCCAATTAGCAAAAAATGTTAAAAACTCAAGATGTTGGAAGCCCTAGAAATCAACAAACATAAATGAGGGAACACTTACCCTCTGCTAAATTTTAGTTGCAGACTGTTAAGTAAGATCGTGGTCGGGTTAATCAGTAGGAAAATGTATTTGACAAAAAAAATAAAATATATACACGCATCATATGTGAACAAAATAAAAATGCAATTACAATTAGTAATAAGTCCACTCACACGCAGCATCGATAATTGCTTGGCATCTCTGAGGCAAGATTACAATCAAATTTTACACTTATTCACATGTAAGAAAGCTCCAGATGTGTCGAATATGCGTTGACAGCTGTTTAGAAGTAAAAATCTTTATTCCTTGCAACTTCTTTTTGATGTAAGATCGTAAATTGTCTATTGGATGAGTGTCAGGCGACTGTGAGATTCAGTCCAGTACCTGCACACCATTCTCTTCTTGTGTATCTCAGTCATGAATTCAAAGTACACTAGTGGTTTATGGACATTTTATGAAGGCCAAAGGCTCCTTCTATTGGACTCTGTAAGAACTATGGTGATTCGTTTTACCATTTGTGTGTACTGCCGAACACGCTCTTACTTAACAGACTGAAATCCTCACGCTTTCCGGTCCACAGCTCGTGGTTTAGTGGCGCCGGCGCGGTAGCTCGGCGTGTTCGGTCAGAGAGCCGGTTGGCCTCTGTAATAAAAAACTGAGTGGAAGGATCAACCACCGAACTTGAACAGGATGTCTTGCGACGTCCGCAACGACCAAACACAACGATCCATAACGAACAAAACGCAAAAAAAAGCATGTTCGGTCAGAGAGCGAACTGGTCTCTGTAATAAAAAAACTGAGTGAAGGGATCAACAACGAACTTCAACGAATGTCACGTGACGTCCGCTACGAGCAAACGCACCGAACCATAACGGAAAGAAAAGTGGTTAGCGTTGCTGCCTCTGGATCACGGAGTCCCGGGTTCGATTCCAAACCAGCTTGAATATTTTCTGTTCCCGCGGACTGGATGTTTGTGTTGCCCTCATCATTTCATCATCATCAATTGTGGCTAGAGTGCACTGTGTGACAATTGGGACTTTGTACGGGCGCTGATGACCGCCGAGTTGAGGCCCCCACAAAGCAAACATCATCCTCAAAGTTTTCAGTGCTTCTGACAATGTCTGTTCTTCTCTATTCCTCCTTTTCCCTATATTTATTATTTTATTGTGGTTGCCTATGTGCTCCTTATATTTTGTCGTTACAATTGTGAATTCAATGTTTTACTCTGTTCCTGTATGGCTTTCAATATGTAATACCTATTCAGCCTATTCCTTAGTGCTCTTATCAAGTAATAATTTTATTTTGCTGGGATTGTTAATTTAATTTTAATTGCTGTACAGGCGCTGTTTTCCAGTTCAATGTTAACGTTTTTCCTGGTATGCTACCTTGATATTTATTTACTGTTCAACTTTTTATTGCATTAACACTGCACTGTCAAAAATGACCTTCACTGTGTGCTTGTGACTCGCTCTAGATGAGTAACATCTTTTCGAATGTTGCTAGTGAGTGTTGTAATTTCTTTGACGTCGATAGTCATTCAAAGTCTGATGAGGGCCTTGTAAGCCGATAATAGGTTAACTAAGTAAATTAATCCGCTAGAAGATACACAGTATTGTGCTTTTCATTTATTAATTTGTTGTTCCACCAAGAAGCGACGAAAGAATCAGTTAACATAATAAAACGTGCAACAGGACGGCACACACGTATCTGCGAACAAACAAAAATTAAAGCCGTAAATTTATTTTTTCGAGGTGATAACAAGAACTCTTAGGTGTGATCTAGGCTTTCCTAGTGTATCAACTGTTTGTACAGTTGTCGGGTGTCCAGCCGGGTGCAGTCGTTTTCGCAACACGATATTTCGAGAGGCAAGGGATGCTGTCGAACTACCATGTTACGAAAACGACTGTACCCGGCTGGACACCCGGCAACAGCACAAACAAAAATGTTAGGCTATCCATCGTAGACTGAAGAGAACCAATCTGGTAGACCTTGCACTTGCATACATTGTCGACTTTGTTCAACACAGCATGGCATGCTTGAAGATAGTTGCCCTGTAACAACTACAGTGAATTTTCCCTCGTTTCATAATTTATTACAAAGGAAAGAATGGTTGCGGTTCTGAACTGAATAACGCTGTAGGCAGAGTGGATGGCTTACCAGCAGGTGGCCGTCGTCGCGCAAGACGAAGCCGGACGCGTTGCCCTGTGTGAGGTTGGCTCCCAGGCTGCAGCGCGGGAAGCGGCCGGGTAACACGAAGTGCTTGGGGGTGGCTGTACGGTCCTGTAAACAAACCAGCCGACACTCAGTCCCGTCTGGTGGACAACATGTCAGGTACAACGCTCTATTTTTACTTTATGTTTGCTGTATACAGTCGGTTCGTACTGACCAGTGTAAGAAAGCGAGATGGCAACAGTTTGCAAGAAAGCTGCTGTCACGGTCTTCTTTTAAACAGAGTGTTGGGGGTAGGGGGATGGAGAAGATGTGGCTACTCGTACTTGAGAGGAGGGAGGTTTTGAATGGACAGAGAAACCGCAAGGAGAGGGTTTGGTGTGAAATAGCGAATGCTTAATATCAAATTAATAGCGCAGTGGGCAATATAAAGTAGTAGGAAGCTTTTTTCAAAAAACTAAGCCTTGTTAAAGGCATGTCTATAATGTATGAATATAACGTCAGTATTTTTTAACTAGCGGAAGTGGTCTGACTTGTCATGAGAGTTCTGGCGAACGCCAATTGCCTCATTTCATAATTGTGGAGTTGCGTGTGGTGCAGACGTCAGACCGCTCACTCTTAGTTGCTGTCTGGTAGAGGAAGGACTACCCTAGGTGCTATACGAGACTGACTGCAATTGAGGAAGAAAAATTCCGTGGAACTGCGGTGCCTCGATTTAGATGCTTACTTATATCTATTCTCTTATTTTTGTCAAAATGTTGTAATAAACTTATTTTCATGAAATGTGGACGAACGTTTACTGTGCCTTTTGATGCGTAAGAATCAGTATAGCTCGTCAACAAATGTAGTGCCTGTGTTAGTCTGTTGTTCGATTTTGGAATAACCGTCCTCGGAGGCAGCCCAACAGTTAACACAAATGAAATTTACGTAATGAGAGTTAATTACTGCTTGCAGTACTGGAATTAAAGCATGAATTCTTGTTGAAACTTTCTTCCTCGCAGCGTAAGGAAAATACAATGCAACGTACAAAAATACAAATACTGAAGGCGCAAAAATGAATAATGTCTCTATGATAAATGTATGTACGATAAATTTTCTTACTCTGTCGACGTAGATTTTTAGACTGTCTGATTTTGCGGAAAACTTAGTGCTTCACAAAAAGTAAATTGTCCAATTATTACACAAGTATATATTTAATAGAAGTCACTATTGAGTTACGCTGACATTAATTTGCCTCTAATTCTCTGCGGTTGCCGATCGTACAGTACATCCACTAAATCTTGATGATTAGTACATATATATGAGATTTTCAGATGTCTTGCAGGATGGAAGAAATTACTGCCTCTTCTTATGCCTGCAGGCAAAAGTCATGCTTGTAAACGAATATTGGCGTAATAAATGAAAATATTCTTGCGGCTATGATAACTCTTAATATGTATATTTTCTTGCAATTTTATACACACATTATTGACGCACGAGTAAATTACACGTCCTTTTTGTGTGAAATCTAAAACATAAGTACTTTCAAGCGAAATTCTGTTACAAAAATTGAATATTCTCTGGACATTTCCCTTCTGTTGCAAAGGTTATTTTATAAGCCTGTCTTTGCCGCCTTCTGCGGCAATGTACACATTTTTTATTAATAATGAGGAAAAGAAAACAATCATATAAATTGATAACGAGAGAAAACAAAAAAAAGTAAAAAGGTATGATATGGGGAGCTACTTGTTTAGGTATTACACATGACCCACTTCCAATTGACAATATGCAGTATGTTCGTAGGAAGGTGGATTCATGCTGTGACATTAAGAGCGGCGTCACTTCCGAGGGCAATCCCAAAAGTAAGGTCGCCTATTTTTTTATAAGTACATAGACCTGTTTATTTCTGCAATGGTTTACATCAGTTTACAGCTTGAACACTTAGCTATTTTTCGACATAATCACCATTTCTGTCGATCTATTTTTGTAGACACTGTGGCAGTTTTTGTATGCCCATGTCATACCATCTCGCCGCCATGCTGTTCAGAAAGTTATGAACCTCTTCTTTCACCTCGTTGTCGGAGCTGAATCGCTTTCCGTCAAATGTTCTTTTATTCTAGTGAACAGCTGATAGTCACTGGGCGCCCAGTCAGGACTATAGAGCGATTGGATGATTATGTTCCACTGAAAATGTTGCAGGAGAGCAACCGTTTGCCGAGAAATGTGTGGGCAAGCGTTGTCGTGGAGAATGTGTGCGTCCCTGCTCAAAATTCCTCTTCTCCAGTTCTGAATTGCCCGTTTGAGTTTTTTCAGAGTCTCACAGTACCTGTCAGCGTTAATTGTGGTCCCAGCGACTCAGCTCCGACAGAAATGGTGATTAGGTTGAAAAATAGCTAAATGTTCGAGCTGTAAACTGATGTAAACCATTGTAGAAATAAACAGGTCTATGTACTTATAAAAAAATAGGAGACCTTACTTTTGGTATTATCCTCGTATTTCTTTCTTTTCTAGGTAGTAAACCCCAGTGGTGATCCTGTTATATCAATATCGAATAGCGCAGACGAAGGAGCTCTTGGAACGTGAGGATGTTCGGCGAATGGACTGTACTACTCCTTTCACCGACATAAATCCCAGCGGGCACGTGACAAATACATTGAGGAGACGTATCGCAGAGCGTCCACATGCACCCACGACTATCCAGTTGTTGTTAATCGGGCTGGTGGAGGAACTGTACTCCCTGCCACAAGACTTCCTTACCAGCGTTGTGGCCAGCAGCGGAGGGCGTTGCAGAGCATGCGCTGCCGCCGGTGATGGTCACACACACTATTAAGAACCGTGTCCCTGCCCTCTTGTAATTTCTATGGACTTAATGCTATGAGAAATGTCCGCGTATTGCATCAGGCAAAAAGAGTGACAGAAGAGTTGTAGCTCGATGTATCTTGCCTTCAAAGACGGCATACGAAGCAAGGAAAGACCCCAGTACGCCTATAACTGCCAAGATAGTCATGCAACGACTACGTTCTATGGGAGCAATAATGATTTTAAGAAGACCATAACGGTAACAAAAATATCACAGCACTGTTCAGAACACTTAATCTGTGCGGGGATGTTAATTGGAGGGGATAGTTGCAACCTGGTCTCCATGTATCCTCGAGGCAGCAGCCTGAAGGCGGCTGACCGTGGCCAACAGCACGCTCGGCTGCTCGCGAACCGCGGCTAGTTCCTCCTGCGCCCGCACACAGCTCATATCTTGCGAACCATGGGTGAAGGGTATCAGACGGATGCCATATTTCTTTACTTCCGCAAAGCGTTTGACTCGGTGCCCCACTGCAGATTCCTAACTAAGGTACGAGCATATGGGATTGGTTCCCGAGTATGTGAGTGGCTCGAAGTAATAGAACCCAGTACGTTGTCCTCGATGGTGAGTGTTCATCGGAGGTGACGGTATCATCTGGAGTGCCCCAGGGAAGTGTGGTAGGTGCGCTGTTGCTTTCTATCTACATAAATGATCTTTTGGATAGGGTGGATAGCAATGTGCGGCTGTTTGCTGATGATGCTGTGGTGTACGGGAAGGTGTCGTCGTTGAGTGACTGTAGGAGGATACAAGATGACTTGGACAGGATTTGTGATTGGTGTAAAGAATGGCAGCTAACTCTAAATATAGATAAATGTAAATTAATGCAGATGAATAGGAAAAAGAATCCCGTAATGTTTGAATACTCCATTAGTAGTGTCGCGCTTGACACAGTCACGTCGATTAAATATTTGGGCGTAACATTGCAGAGGGATATGGAGTGGCACAAGCATGTAATGGGAGTTGTGGGGCAGGCGGGTAGTCGTCTTCGGTTCATTGGTAGAATTTAGGGAAGATGTGGTTCATCTGTAAAGGAGACCGCTTATAAAACACTAATACGACCTATTCTTGAGTGAAACTTGAGTACTGATCGAGCGTTTGGGATCCCTATCAGGTCGGATTGAGGGAGGACATAGAAGCAATTCAGAGGCGGGCTGCTAGATTTGTTACTGCTAGGTTTGATCATCACGCGAGTGTTACGGAAATGCTTCAGGAACTCGGGTGGAAGTCTCTAGAGCAAAGGGGGCGTTCTTTTCGTGAATCACTACTGAGGAAATTTAGAGAGCCAGCATTTGAGGCTGACTGCATTTCGCGGAAAGACCACAAAGATAAGGTAAGAGAGATTAGGGGTCGTACAGAGACACATAGGCAGTCATTTTTCCCTCGTTCTGTTTGGGAGTGGAACAAGGAGAGAAGATGCTAGTTATGGTACGAGGTACCCTCCGCCACGCACCGTATAATAGATTGCGGAGTATGTATGTGGATGTAGATGTAGAATTTATTCGTGATATCGATGACTGTCTGCTAAGACTAAAGGATATTATTCACCTAGGACGAATTAAGCCTATTGTGTACTCCACTGATGAACCCTCTGCCAGGCAATTAAATGTGGTTTGCAGAGTATCTATGTAGTAGTAGATGTAGATAGTAGTCCATCCAGAATCGAAGAGTGTCAAAGGAGTTGCCGGTCGACAAGCGGCTAGGGCGTCGTCACTGATGCTTTCTGTACGGGTGCATTCTTAAAATCTCCATATATACAGGGCAATGTCCTGACTTAGTGACTGAATCGTCATCGGCCAGCCCAATGACAGAAAATTCAAATTTGGACAAGGTGTAGATCTTATATTGTAGGCTTAGTATAATGACGGATTTTCCGAAATTCCAACCTTTTTTTTTTTGAGTCATCAGTCTTCTGACCGATTCGACGAGGCCCAAAAAAGAATCCTCTCCTTTGCCAATCTCTTCATATCAGAGTAGCACTTGCAACCTACGTCCTCAGTTTTTTGCTAGATGTATTCAGAGCTCTGTCTTCCTCTAGAGTTTCTGCCCTCTACAGTTCCCTCTGGTACCTTGCAGGTCATTCCCTGATGTCTTAGCAGATGTCCTATCATCCTGTCCCTTCTCCTTCTCAATGTTTTCCACATATTCTTTTCCTCTCCGATTCTGCGCAGAACATCCTCATTTCTTATCTTATCAGTCCACCTAACTGTCAACATTCGTCTGCAGAACGACATCTCGAATGCCTCCATTCTCTTCTGTTCCGGTTTTCCCACAGTCCATGTTTCACTGCCATACAATGCTGTACTCCAAACGTACATTTTCAGACATTTCTTTCTCAAATTAAGGGCTACGTTTGATACTAGTAGACTTCTCTTGGCTAGGAATATCCTTTCTGTCAGTGGTAGCATGCTTTTGACGTCTTCCTTGCTCCGTCCGTTATAGGTTATATTGCTGCCTAGGTAGCAGAATTCCTTAAATTCATCCACTTCGTGGCCACCAGTCCTAATGTTCACTTTCTGCTACGTCTCATTACTTTCGTCTTTCTTCGATTTACTCTCAGTCCAAGGGATGAAACAGGGACTGGAGAATTTTTTGAAAAATGTCACTGTTAAAGCAATTTTGAAGCTAGACGTACGAAAACCGGTATTTGGTTTCTCGGTCAGAAACAATAAGTGTTTCAGCATTTTTGGAAATTTAAACCTATGGGGGTGAAATAGTGGGTGAAAGCGTTTTTTGAAAACATGTCATTCTTAAAGAAGTGCAAGGCAATTTTGAAGCTAGATCTACGAAAATTGGTATCTGGTTTCTCGGTCAGAAATAAAGAAATGCGTGTTTCAGCATTTTTGGAAATTTAGCCCTGCGAAGGTGAAGTGGTGGGAGAAAGCTTTCTTCGAAAATATACCATTTTTAAAGAACTATTAAAGTATTTCAAACTACATCTATGAACATTGGTATTTGACTTCTCGGTTACAGGTAAAAAAAGCACCTGTTTCAGTGGTTTGGAAATTGAACCCCTATGGAGATTAAATTAAGGATCACACTTTTTTATGAAAACATTTTATTACGAAAGCATTTTTAAAACTAAATCTAAGAAATTTTAAATTTGGCTTCTCAGTTAGAAACAAAAAAAGGTGTTTCACTGTTTTTGGAAATTCAACTCCTAAGGAAGAGAAACGGGGGATGAAAATAGTTATGAAAATATTACATGGCGCAATCATTTTTTAAGCTAAATATACGAAAAATTGTATTTAGCTACTCTGTTAGAAATAAAAGATACTTGTATCAGTGTTTTTGGAAATTCAACCCCTTAAGGGGTGAAATAGGGGTGAATCGTTCTCTGAAAATATTTCATTGCGAAAGCATTTTTAAAGCTTCTCGGTTAGAGATGAAAAAAATGAGGTCAGTCTGACTGAGTCATCATCGGCCAGCCCAAACCTCTAAGGATTCGAACGTAAAGTCAGGATAAGGTGTGGATATTGGACTGTAGTCAACGTTTAAGAAGGGATTGCCTGAAATTCCACTACTAATGGGGTGAAATAGGGGTTGAAAGGCCTTTTGAAAATACGTCGCTATTTAAGGAATTTTGAACCTAGAACTATGAAAACTGGTATTTTGTTTCTCAATCAGACCATGCAAACATGTGTTTGAACATTTTTGGAAATTCAGCTACTAAGGAGGAGAAATAACGAGTGAAACCCTTTTTTAAAATCAGTACTTGCCAAAGAATTGCTAAAGGAAATTTTAGGCTACATCTATGACAATTTGTATTTGACTTCTCGCTTAGAGATAAAAAATACGTGCTTCAGCGTTTCTGGAAATTCGACCACTAACGGAGTCCAATAGAGGATGAATATTCTTAAGAAAATACTTCGTTACATTAAAAAAAAGTAAAGCTTAAGTTAAGGAAATTGGTATTTTACTTCTCGATTAGATATAAGGAAATATTTGGTAGAGGATGAAAATTGCTGTGGAAATATCTCCACAAGAACGCAAAGGCAGGTTTAACAAAAACTTTGGACTCCAGGTAGCAGAATCGCTTTTTGGTCAGAAGTATATTCGGAAAAGATCATTCTTATATGGCCTTAATTAGCGTAAAAAGTTTAGAAGGTGTTGCAATTTGTGAACAGCATAAAAATTCGATTAAATAAAAACAAACAAATCTCTGCAGGCCATACAGTTGTAACACCATAGCTCTAATGCTCTACTGATTTATTTAGCCTTTTGTTTTATTTAATGTCACATCGTTGAGCTTCTGTAAAAATGTTTGATTGAATAGATAACACAAAATTGTATACTCCTTTCTTTGTAAAAACTTTGATGTCATGATTTGATTCTATGCAATGTAGTGTATCTGTGATTTAAATTCTTTGTCCCAATTGGAGGGAGACAAAACTTACTGTATATACTTGGAATTTGTTTAAACAATTTTTTAGAATTGTCAATATGTGCAAAGGTTCAGTTTTATTTAAAATGTTTGTTCTCTGTTATGTAAACTGTTGACCTTCACTTAGGGTTCTTAGTTATTTTGTATGTAAAAGGTGTTGTGGTTCCCCTCGGGAACGGAACTGTGTAGCGCGCGCAAATTGTGGTTGGCCTAGGTAGAAAGGTGGAACAAGAGTCAGTCGGGGACCAGCTACCAAACTGTCAACTGCTCATGTAAAAGTTGTGTATTGTGTTGGTCCTGAGAGAGGCTTTTCCTGGCGATTTCCAATGCCTCGGATGGATAGAGAAAGAGCTGGAACTATTCTGGAATTGATGTCTATCATCGCCACCAAGAAATGACAGAGTCCGTCAATTCTATCTGCAAATCCACCTACCAACATGCAATCGCCACCACATTGCGCAATCGCTGTAATGGAACACTATAGTAATGTACAGTGAAGGATCAGCTTATTGGATGTTTAGTGTACTCAAATACAAGGTAATTTTTAACTGAACTTTTGTACCTACCGTGATTTATTCTCAGTCACATATCCACTTAGGGTCCCTCCCACTCTAAAGTGCTTACCGAGTATCCTTTATTGAAAGAAAGTTAAAGTTAATGTGGCAAGAGAGTAAACTAAAGCAAATGATGCTTGCTGAAAGTAATTTTCCTACTAAAACTGCTTATTAATATGTTGTTGCCAACTTCAAAATTAAAAGTTCTTAAGACTGAGGCTTATTAAGTTTTGCTTAGTAAATGATCACATTGCTGCCTGTTGTAAATCGCAAAAGGTGAATCAGTATCTTACAAGTATGTTAATTTTGTGTTTCACTGTAGTACAAGTGCAAAACTGAAATTGTGGAAAATTATATACTCATGCTTGTTAAGCACTGGTTCCTCTTGCGTATTAAAAGTGCATATTAATGTTGTAACAGGAATCATAGTTTGCCTATCGTGCTCATGCTACATAAGGATCAATAGAAAGACAACTATCTATGAATACAGTAACATCTTTATTCAAAAGACAGTGATAAGTATTCTGTTAGTGAATTCCATTTAACTTTCATTCTAATTAGAAAAGTATTTAGCTGAGAGAGATTTAACCTGTGACCAGTTCATAATTTTGCAATGAACTACATTTACAATTTTATGTCAGCTAGGAAAATGTTTCAAAAGTAATACTGAACCTATGTCCAATTTGTGATTCTACAGTGTATATTAATAGTAATGTTATAAAGACCATTCAGTTTGAATAAGCCCTGAAAGTAATAGTGTGTATTGTTATCTGTTATATTTATGCAAATAATTTGTTCTACTCTGTCAACTCCAGACTTAACGTTAATATATGCAGGTGTCAGAGTTCATTGCATTCGCGTGTGGCAAAATATAGGTTGTGTTTGTCCGTTAAAGTTACTCATACCTATTTTCTTGAACAAGAACATCAATCATTATCTTGCCTAATTAGGCTGGCGAATGTTTTCTTTATTCTTTGAACAGTGTAGTTAGGTAAAATATTGTTTCTTACTGTTTAAATATTTACGTAATTCTTACTTTAGCTTCCGATAAGCCACCTCCGTTAGGTACAACACGATCAGCATAGTAAAATTCCTCTCAGAAGGTAACACTGCTCTGTTGCTTTATACCATAATTGCTTTAACAAGATAGTTTTATTTCACGACCTGACTCCAACTTTAAGGTTATGGTATAGCAGTAACGGACAGTAGTGTTATAGGGTGTGACAATAAATGCAAAATCTAAAGTGAAGCGCTGGGGCGAATTAATCCTTTCCCTAATAATTACCGTTAAAGATATCTGATTGTTTGTCCCTTGTTGTTGAAACTGGTTGGGAGAACAGTTTATTGATTGACCCGGTAGAAAGAGTATATCACCGACTTTCTAACTTACTCGTCGCAATGGGTTGGAATTATGTCTGAAAAAGTGATCCTTTAATTCTGCTGCGCAGTGCAGTTTGGATTCCGTAGAAATGTTGGAACACGTGAGGCAATACTGACCCTAAGACGTATCTTACAAGAAAAATTAAGGAAAGGCAAACATACGTTTCTAGCATTTGTAGACTTAAAGAAAGCTTTTGACAATGTTGACTGGAATACTCTCTTTCAAATTCTGAAGGTGGCGGGGGTAAAATACAGGGAGCGAAAGGCTATTTACAATTTGTACAGAAACCAGATGGCAGTTACAAGAGTCGAGGGACATGAAAGGGAAGCAGTGGTTGGGAAGGGAGTTAGACAGGGTTGTAGCCTATCCCCAATGTTATTCAATCTGTATATTGTGCAAGCAGTGAAGGAAATAAAAGAAAAATTCGGAGTAGGTATTAAAATCCATGGAGAAGAGATAAAAACTTTGAGGTTCGCGGATGACATTGTAATTCTGTCAGAGGCAGCAAAGGACTTGGAAGAGCAGTTCAACGGAATGGACAGTGTTTTGAAAGGAGGGTATAAGATGAACATCAACGAAAGCAAAACGAGGCTAATGGAATGTAGTCGAATTAAATCGGGTGATGCTGCGGGAATTAGATTAGGAAATGAGACGCTTAAAGTAGTAAAGGAGTTTTGCTATTTGGGGAGCAAAATAACAGATGATGGTCGAAGTAGAGAGGATATAAAATGTAGGCTGGCAATGGCAAGGAAAGCGTTTCTGAAGAAGAGAAATTTGTTAACATCGAGTATAGATTTAAGTGTCAGGAAGTCGTTTCTGAAAGTATTTGTATGGAGTGTAGCCGTGTATGGAAGTGAAACATGGACGATAAACAGTTTGGACAAGAAGAGAATAGAAGCTTTCGAAATGTGATGCTACAGAAGAAATGCTGAAGATTAGATGGGTAGATCACATAACTAATGAGGAGGTATTGAATAGAATTGGGGAGAAGAGAAGTATGTGCACAACTTGACCAGAAGATGGGATCGGTTGGTAGGACGTATTCTGAGGCATCAAGGGATCACCGATTTAGTATTGGAGGGCAGGGTGGAGGGTTAAAATCGTAGAGGGAGACCAAGAGATGAATACACTACGCAGATTCAGAAGGATGTAGGCTGCAGTGGGTACTGGGAGACGAAGAAGCTTGCACAGGATAGAGTAGCATGGAGAGCTACATCAAAACAGTCTCAGGACTGAAGACCACAACAACAACAACAACAACAACAACAGTGCAGTTTTAGACCGCTGCGCACGCCCTCTCTAGTGGTTGGTACAGACCTGCAGCGTAGGCCGCCAGTAGGCGATATCCGGGTCCCTTTCCCACTCCTCGTCCGAGACATCTGCGCAGAGGCCGTCGCCATCGGGGTCGTAGGCCTCGCCGTCCTCGCAGCACTTGCGAACGCAGGGAGCCGCCCCCGCACACACGCAGGCGAAGGCGATGTGCAGGACCATGCTGTCCACGCGCACGCCGTCCACGCAGAAGGAGGTCGCCGGCACCAGCGCGCCCTCTGGGGCCGTGTCCAGGAGCAGCACCTCCAGCTCCACCTGTGCAACACACACTGCTTTTGCAAAATGGTTCAAATGGCTCTGAGCACTATGGGACTTAACTGCGGAGGTCATCAGTCCCCTAGAACTTAGAACTACTTAAACCTATCTAACCTAAGGACATCACACACATCCATGCCCGAGGCAGGATTCGAACCTGCGACCGTAGCGGTCGCGCGGTTCCAGACTGTAGCGCCTGGAACCTCTCGGCCACTCCGGCCGGTACTCCTTTTGCAGCGGAAATCATCTTGCACGAGGCGCCTTAGAGAAGTATGGCCGAATTTTTGGTAACTGTGAATTTTATTTTTTTTCTAATAATGAAATACCGTGAAGTGAAATGAATCAAACAACTTATAGCCGTGTTGACTGTTAAACGATTGCGATTGTTTCAAAAATATTAAAACTTTTTTTTTCAGATAGCGATGTCAGTCACAAAATCTGTTGAATACGATTTTCACTCTGCAGCTCAGTGTGCGCTGATGTGAAACTTCCTCGAAGATTAAATCCGTGTGCCGGACCGAGACTCAAACTCGGGACCTTTCCCTTTCGCGGGCAAGTGCTCTGCTATCTTAGCTACTCAAGCACGATTCACGACCCCTCCTGACAGTTTTACTTCTGCCAGTACCTCGTCTCCTACCTTCCAAACTTTACGGAAGCTCTCCTGCGAACCATGTCAGACAAGAAACAAAAGAAAAAAGCAACACATTTCGAGGTATGAACTTCACCTTCAGGCTACAATGCCAATAGAAAAACATTTAACTAAAGTACACGTAGATGTCAAACGTGTTCTGTATAGTCTTGGCATGAGCTCTGGTCATCCTATGGAGAGAGAGAAGGATAATCTAATATGTTCATACGTTGGTCTGCAGTTGACATATTAAAAAAAAAATTATCACACACGTTGTTTTATGTAACGGCTGTCTTCCTGTAGTGTGTTCAATTACGTCCACTGTGACGGCTCCTTGGATCTTGTTGACCATTGTCCATGAACTTGCAAAGAAAACTTCAAACACGACACCACAATCACCTCCCCTGTGCAACAGAAACAAGATGGCGATCAAAATAATGCTTGTTTCTATTTAACTGTCGGTAAGTCGATGCAATGTCTTCTAAACACGTGCTTTTATTTGCATACTTGTTACGAAAGGTGCAGTGGTCCTCTCAAAGATAATCTTTGACTGAAGTACCAGGCTGAGGCCATATTGAATCTCGTCAAGCTCGTATCTTTGGCGTTTTATACTAAAACCACATTATAACTTATGTCCTATAAATAAATGCTGTCCCAATATACTATCACACTGAGGATCTATCAGAAAGGTACGGTCTGCTGATATTAAATTTCAGATAATAAGTTATCGGCATGTAAAGGTCTCAGAAGGCATGAAACAGAACAAAGTTCCAAGTTGTATGCCATAACAGTGGTATAATGGTAACTTCTTATGTTGTGGTTGAAGATGTGCAATTTCAAATACGATAATTTTCCTTCGTGTGCTGTCATTGACAAAAGTTTTATTATCAACCTTCACGTTCCTGATATCTTCTGGGTCTTGCTATTTCAACAATTTACAAATTAAGAATGCAACGTGGAAATGCGAGTAAATATTCAAAACACGTTGAGTGGCTGGTAAAAACAAACTGCCACTCATTGTCAGAACGAAAAACATGAAACGGACTGACGCCTATGAGAAAGAATTGAAAGGTGACTTAGTCACACTTTCAGCCGCCTATAAAGTATAAAAGAAAATTTGCGAGCTAGTTATTTTAGCAGATTTATTTTCCAAACAGAATC
Source organism: Schistocerca serialis cubense (assembly GCF_023864345.2). Classification (NCBI taxonomy): domain Eukaryota; kingdom Metazoa; phylum Arthropoda; class Insecta; order Orthoptera; family Acrididae; genus Schistocerca; species Schistocerca serialis. The sequence goes on from NC_064646.1 coordinate 140,953,399, forward strand.
GTCTTCAAATAAAGGAAACATGCGGTCGAAATATATTCTGGTACTGGTGCAGGCATATTCCTGCTGGTACTTTTTGTCGTTGTTTCAGTGACTTTCAGGAGTAAAGGAAGAGTTTACTTTCCTGATAGTGAATTGTAATTTTTTCGCTCAAATTAGAGCATATTTCACACAACCAGCACATTTATTTAGCAATGGGGGAGCTGCTCCTTAAGTATTTTTGTAACACTTATCCCTATGTAAATAACTAGTATGCAGCTGACAGGTACTCACTTTCAGAGAATAGTTGTAATTTTAGCGTAGATTACAACATACTTCACACAACCAGCATATTTATTTAGCATTGGGGGAGTCTCGTAAGCACTTTTAAGTACTACATACCGCTTTGTAAATAACGGGAATGAATTGGGCAGCTTCTCACTTTCAAAGAATGAAAAGACAGCAGTAGTTTCTAAATTTGCAGTGTCGGAAGCAGCTGAATATATAAAGAGCTTCCGCTTTAATTCAGCTGATGGAATGGCTGCCGAAATCACGACTATACTTCGACAACAGAGACATCTATCTATGCTTTCGAGAAAGGCAAAGGATATCTTTGAAAGGAACGCAGCCACAGTACCTCTCGTGAAGTATATACAAATAAAGGCACTTCTTGTAAACACCTTGCTGTCTTATCTCTGAAGTTGGTCGACGAACTATATTACGTTGATAATTTGATATGAAAAGGAGTCTAGAAGTTATTTTGAAGAATTACAAAGATATCTCTGGAATACATTTATAAATATTCTTAACTATTATGTTTTTTCTACTTTAGCGGAAATGAATTGGAACTGTTGAATGTGAGTTTTTCAACTTTGTAATTGCATTTATGATCTCATTTTTTCACGTGTGATCATAGAGGAGTATTACCATTTCCTTCATGGAGTTTATTTTCCATCTTTTCTCTAAAGTACATAGTACTTTAAGAGTGCTCTGTACTGCAACAGTGTCCTGTTTCGTCTATACGCTTTGCTATAGTTCATCAAGTGTGAAACAGTCTATGTGTTCTTTAAAACGTGTTCTAAGATTTCTAATTGTTTGGCCAACGAAATATTTACTCAGTTTCTCAGCTGATGGTGAGATATCATGCACCAGTTTTTTCCTTGCGAAAAGCGACCTTGATATCTGTGTTTTTAAACAACTTAACTATTTTGTCTGAAATAACTCCGGAATAAGGTATATTTATATACGCCGTTTTTTGTATGTTGTTGTGGATAGTGGCTATGTTAATTTGTATAACTTTACTTTCTGTTACGTGTTGTAAAAGAGCACATATTTTGCGTTTATGATAACCACAGTTATGTATTCTTTTTTGTATCATATTCGGCAGCGCTAGTTGGAAATTTCTGTACACTGAATAAGACGGCTCCGAATTCAACTTCTTTGTTGGTTTTCTGTGTACATTAATGTTCAAGTGTGGTTTGTATTAGGCACTGCCACGTCTAAAATAAATGTTTTTTTAATCTTTCTGATGTTCTATGGTGAAGTGGATGTTTTTATGTAAATTATTAAGTCTACTTGACAAAGTTTCTGTTGCTTCTTCAGTTTGATTATATACTCTGAACACGACATTAATATATCTAGGCGATATCTTAAGGTAATACTGTCATTTTAATATCAAATTTTCGAAGTCTATCGTATTGTAATTCAGTTCGTCGACCAACATGGGAAATAAGATAGCAATATGTGCAGAAGACATTGCAAGTGGCAGAGAACAGCAGCATCGACATATCGATGTTTAAACTGAGAAAAGCTTGGCTTTGGCCGCCATCTTGTTTCTGCTGTAAAGGAGAACTGTCTGTGTTGTCATGTTTTAATTTTTCTTTGTTAATTCATGAACAATGGTTAACAATTTCCAAGGAACCATAGCAGTGGAGATAACTGAACGCACTACAAAAAGACAAGCATTTCTTATGAACAGTATTGGCGACTGTTTTTTAAAAAAATTATGTGAACAGCAGCCCAACAAACTAACATATTAGGTTGCCATTCTTTTTCTGCACAGGACGATGAAGGCACATCCCAAGACTGTGCAGAATAACGTCTACGTGTATTTATGCCAGTCAGAACCTAAAATCTGTGCCACACTGGAACCCGAACGCAGGTTTTTTGTTTATTAGCGGCAGTCAACTTAATCGTTAGGCAGTTCTCCAGACCTGGTTCAACCTTTCATTGCCACTGAAGTTTTCCATTCATTTCACTTTAGTATATTTCAATCATATCATATCATATATATGCATCCGTTGTGGCAGCATAAGCCACGGCACTCCACAGAGTCAATTCCGCTAATGGCGCAACTGTCATGAAGCCTGCAGAAGAATTTCTGGCCGTAGTTTGGAAATGTTAGATGCAAACTTAAGAGGTAATGAAACCTCGAGTTAGTCTTGAAGGTGTGCTCAGCCTAACAGTTAAGGGCACAATTACTAGAATATATAGCAGGGGTGACGAGGCGTGTGCGCAGTAGAAAGCTGTGGTGCTGGCAGCAAAACCGACTCTTCCAGCTCTCAGGAGCTCGCCGCTACCCTAACCTGTTGTATGGTCTCTGCGCTTTAGAATGAATACAGCGTTGTTTACATGAGTGTAAGCTCTTTTCGGTGACTGACGAATAAGTGCGGTGTTTCGCTATATTTATCAATATAGGGGTGGCTGTGAAAGTGTGTTCTGAATTGTTTTCATTTAAAAATGTGGTTTACTCTGTGATCGCAAGATGTACTAATAACTGTAGAAAAAGGAAGAAAAGGTTAAGAATTAAGGTTCATGCATTTCCTAAGAACAATGAGATGAAAAATATAGATATGTTCTTGTAAACATGCTGATTCATTTTCAGTTGCTAATGTTTGTGTGCGTGCAATGAATTTTGCTGATTCGCGTTACGGAAGGGACTTTGAATGTTCCTCCAAAATTCAAGTTAAAGGCTTATACTCTTTCAGCTCTGCATCTTCCATTCTCGAGATTTGATTTACGGGTTCGTAATGAGAGGAAAGTTTGAACACAAAAATGGGTTTACCATAAGGAAGTACAGCAGATTTTACACTAAAATACATTACCGACTAACAAACAAAACTACTAGTAGAGAAAACAATAACTGTGCTGTAAATGGGACTATTCGCATTTTTGCCAACCATCAGAAACTATAGAAAAACAAATAAAATAACTTAGGCAAAAGAATACAGAATTTCAGGATCATCTCTCTCGACGTGATGCTGAGTTACTTAAAACATTTTCAGAAAGGTGTCCAGCGTTTATTTTTCTGACGGTCAGCAATAAGTGATTGACATGGTCTGGGGCCTTTGTACTAGTATTTCAACGGCTATACAAAAATACGCTAGTTAAATTTGAGAAAACAATCGTGCTTAGTTTGCATTCATCGCGAATCTCTCACTCAGCGCGAAGTCCGAAATGACTGAAAAAAAACAAGCATAGGTGACTCCTGTATATAAGAAGGGTAAATGAATGGACCCCCAGAGTTACAGACCTATATCCTTAAATCGGTTTTCTGCAGAATACTTGAACCTATTCTAAGTTCTAAGGTAACACGTTTCCATTAGACGTAAAAGTTTATGAGCACAAAACTGTACGGCTTTAGAAAGCATCGCTCGTGCGACACTCAGCTTGCCATTTTCCCACGTGATATCGTCTGAGCCATGGATGAGGGCAACAGACGGATTACATATCCCTAGATTTCCAGGAAACTGATGAGTCCTATAATGTTCAAATACAAGATGTGACGTTCCATAGAAACACGAAGTGGAATGAACACTTTAAGAGTACTAGCAGGGAAGGAGAACGGTCGACTAAGATTTATTGGGAGATCTGTAGCAAAGTGTAACGCATCTATAAAGTGGATGGCGTATAGGACTCTACTGCAACCATTCTAGTTTTTCGGATTTGAATCAAGACTGATTAAAGGAAGACGTCGTAGCGATTCACAGGAATGCTGCCGTATTTGTTATCGGGAGTTCCAATCGATACACAAATGTTACAGAGATGCTTCGTGAACTTCCCTCTGATGCAAAGACGGTGTTTTTTTCGTGAAGCGCTACTGAGCAAATTTGCAGAGCCTGCATTTGGAGCTTACTGCACAATGATTCTACATGGTTATTTTAATGATTTAAGCGATTTCATAAATGCACTATAGTTACATTAATTGACATGTCGTCACAAAACTCAGCACTCATGTAGAAAACCTCAAAAAGTTTTTTATCGTTGCAGTTGCGCTTCAATTTTCTGTACGAGAGCGCAGCAGTGAGCAATTAGGCAAGATGGCGACAGGCGCCTACAAAGCGTATCTTGTGTTTGAAATGGATTCATATCTGTCTGCCTTAACAGTGTAACGACATTCCAGAACGAAGTTCAGCAAAGATCTACCAAATGCCAACTCCATTTGGCGATACTACGCGCAGTTTAAAACTTCAGGATGCCTCTGCAAGGGGAAGTCATCGGGTCGACCAGCTGTAGGCGAAGAAACGGTTGACCGCGTGCGGGAGAGTTTAGCACGTAGCTACAGAAGTCGACGGAAAGAGCAAGCATAGCACAGCTGACTGTTCGCAAGATCTACAAGAAACGACTGAAGCTGTAGACTTACCGCTTGCAATTGCTACAAGCCTTGACTCCTGATGACAAGTCAGACACTTTGAATTTGCGGCGCAGTTGCAGTACCTTACGGAAGGTAACGGCTTTTGTGAGAAACTCATCTTCCACTAGTGATTAGGCAACATTTTTTGTGAATAGTACACTGAACAGGCGCAAGGTACGAATTTTAGGGACAGAGGCTACCCACACTATCGTGGAGCACATCTGAGATTCACCAAAAGTTAATGTATTCTGTGCAGTCTCAGGGTTTAAAGTTTACCGCCCCTTCTTCTTCTGCGAAAAGACCGTTACAGGGCGCCTTATCTGGACATGCTGGAAAACTGGATCATGCAACAACAGGAGGCCGACAGTGTGGGTCTCATCTACCAACAGGACGGTGCTCCAACGCACTTCCATCATGGCATTCGTGAATTCTTCAACAGGAAATTGAGAAACCGATGGGTGAGTCATGGTGGCGGTAATCAGCCATTCATGTCGTCTCTTACTCGCTGTCTCAACGTAACCCCACGCAATTTTTTGTTTGGGATTATGTGAAAGATTGTGTTTACGTCTCCTGTACCAACAAACCTACAAAAACTGCGAGCTCGCAGTAACAGTATTTTTGAACAGATTGATAGGAGCACGCTGCGCCGAACGTGGGAAGAACTAGATTACAGACTTTATGTCTGCAGAATAAGTAGGGGAGCACATATGGACCACTTGTAATACGTGAGAAAGCTTTTCAAGTTTTTCTATGTGTGTGCAAAGTCCTGTGACAATATGTCAAATAATACAGCTCCAACAAATCTATGAAATCGCTTTAATCATTTATAAAGACCTTGCACTGACGCCAACGTAGATTTCACTAAGGACCCTGAAAATAATATAAGAGAAAGAGCTCGTAAGGAGACATATAGACAGTCGTTTTTCCCTCGCCCCACTTTCTAGTGGAATAAGAATGCAAATGACCAGTAGTGATACAAGGTACTCTTCTACATACAATATAGAGTGGGTTGCAGAGTATGTATGTAGGTATAGTTGTAGATCTTTCAGATATATCTTAAACAAAGTTTTATATGGAGAAAAACTTTTAACTAAATAAAAAAAATTATTTGTTTGTTATGAAACAGATGGTCACTGATATCTTAAAACCAGGTAAACCCAACAACAAAACTGAAAGCTATCGTCCTACTGCCATTCTGGCTCTCTCTTTCCAAGCATTAACCCCGACTTGTGGGGTCTGCTGGTTAATCGGATGCAACACGTTAATTTTTAAGGGCTGGCCGGATGCCCTTCCTGTCGCCACCCCGTGCCCCCCAGGAAGAAATTAGTGTACTCCAACTGTCTGCGTCGAGTGAAACCATGGGACAGCGCGAATGTTGGGTTGGGGCTGTTTGGGGGAAGGAGACCAGACAGCGAGGTCATCGGTCTCATCTGATTAGGGAAGGACGGGGAAGGAAGTCGGCTGTGCCCTTTCAAAGGAATCATCCCGGCATTTTCCTGGAGCGATTTAGGGAAATCACGGAAAACCTAAATCAGGATGGCCGGACGCGGGATTGAACCGTCGTCCTCCCAAATGACAGTGCGAATATGTTCAGATGTCTGCGAGCTATGTAACTGAGGCAGAACGTGGGGACCAGCCCGGCATTCACCTAGAAGGATGTGTAAAACCGCCTAAAAACCACATCCAGGCTGGCTGGGACACCGGCCCTCGTCGTTAATCCGCCAGGCGGATTCGGCTCGTGGCCGGCACGCCTACTCGAATCCAGGAAGCAGCGCGTCAGCGCTCTCGGCGATTCTGGCGGGTCCTCCTCCCATTCTGACTAAGATGAAAAAACTACTCGAGAAGCTGCTGTATGACAAGACACGTATCGAGGTACTTGGAAAGATTCCTATTGAACTGGCCGGATTCCGACCAAGCCACAGCTGTGTGGATGACTTCCTTTCATTGACAACTTACACAAAGCTGGGTTTCAGAAACAACTAAAGACCTCTGCTGTGTTTATTGATGTGACAGCACTTAAGATAGCGTGTGAAGGCAGTATGTTGTCTATCAGCCGCTCAATATAATACTCTGCAGAAGAACAGCACAAATTCTTAACAATATGCTGACTGAAAGACTACTTCAGGTAATTATAGGTAATACCACCAAGACCCTCGACAGTGGCCTACCTCAAGGGTCACACCTAGCTCCGCTGAATTTAGAGTGTATGTTTCAGACATGCGAGCCACTCATTCCAGGCAATTTGCTTATGCTAATGATTGGGCGACAGCAACACAGCACCGAAGATATATTAACAAAAGTCCCAAGCACAATGGGACAATATTTTCGTTAAATTGGGACCTGAAACGAATCTTAGCAAACATGAATCGACTTGCTTTCATTATTCTAACCATCCGATAAATGTACATATTTTTCGAGGTTAACCGCCTGGCCCATAAAAAGTATCCACAGTACCTTGTAGTTATACTTGGCAGAACGGTGTCATTTACACAACATCTAAGAAAGACTGCAGCTAAACTAACGTTAAGTAATAATATTCTGCAAAAATTGAGTTGTACAACATGAGATTCTGAAGCTCCGAACTTACGAGCATCTGCCCTCGGTCTTGCCTACTCAGCGGCAGAATATTACAGCCCTGTCTGAATAAACACCAGCCACAGGAGACGGGTGGGTACGTAACTAAATCAAACAATGCAGAATGTTGCTGCTACAAGCAAATCCACTCCCGCATGCTGGAGATCTGTGCTGGGCCGCTGCCCACAAACTACCCTTAGAAAAAAAGAATAAACTTCTAAGGAAATATAAGAAAATCTGCAACAACCAGCAGCCACTAATTCATAAGGACATATCTGCTATCCCAATCAACAGATTTCGCTACAGACTTTCCCCACTCAGAGCAGCTAGCGACCTGGCGAACTTTGACTTCAATCTCCACGAAGTTTGGGGAGAAGGATGGTATAATAAGAACCCACCAAAGCTCCAGAGCTGTTTCCAAGCCAATAATAAAGCTTGTGAGCTTGGTCTTCCTGGAGGATGCGGAGTACACTTAACAGGATCTGGACGAACCACAGGACATGCAGTGACCCACCGTGCAGATGGAAAAAGATTGCCGGTGTGCAGTGCACCAGTAGCTTTCCAAGACAGGCTTTCAGACATATTGTTGAGGAATGATTTCAAAATTCGTACTCCGGCAACTCCTCCGACGCCTTGGACGCTACAGCACATGTGCTAACTTATATAAATAACACGTCACTAAATTTGTAAAGTATGAACATATTCTACTCTGAAGAGCCAAAGAAACTGGTACACCTGCCTAATATCGGGGAGGGCCCCCGCGAGCACGCAGAAGTGCCGCAACACGACGTGGCATGGACTCGACTTTTGTCGGAAGTAGTGCTGGAGGGAACTGACACCATGAATCATGCAGTTCTGTCCATAAATTCATAAGACTACGACGGGATTCTTCTGAACAGCACGTAGCAAGGCATCCCAAATATTCTCAATAATTTTCATGTCTGCGAAGTTTGGTGGCCAGTGGAAGCGTTTAAACTCAGAAGAGTATTCCTGGAACCACTCTGTAGCAATTCTGAACGTGCGGGGTGTCGCTTTGTCCAGCTGGAATTGCCCAATCCATCAGAATGCACAGTGGACATGAATTGATGCAGGTTGCCACACAGGTTGCTTATGTACGTGTCACCTGTCAGAGTCGTATCTAGGCATATCAGCGGTCCTCCCATATCACTCCAACTGCACACGCCCCACCCCACTACAGAACCTCCATCAGCTTGAACAGTCTCCTGCTGACATGCACAGTCCATGAATTCGTGAGGTTGTCTCCATACCCGTACACGTCTATCCGCTCTATTCAATTTGAAACGGGACTAGTCCAACCGGGCAACATGTTTCCAGTTATCAACAGTACAATGTCGGTGTTGACCGGTCCCAGGCGAGCTGGAAAGCTTTGCGTCGTGCAGTCATCAAGGGTACACGAGTGGGCCTTCGGCTCCGAAAACCCATATCGATGATGTTTCGTTGAATGGTTCACACACTGACACTCGTTGATGGCCCAGCATTGAAATCTGCAGCAACTTGCGGAAGGGTTGCACTTCTGTCACGTTGAACGATTCTCATCAGTCGTCGTTGGTCCCGTTCTTGCAGGATCTTTTCCTGGCCACAGCGATGTCGGAGATTTGATGTTTTATCGGATTCCTGATATTCACGGTACACTCATGAAATGGTCTTACGGGAAAATCTTCATTGCTACCTCAGAGATGCTGTGTCCCACCGCTCCTGCGCCCAATAACATCACGTTCAAACTCAGTTAAATCTTGATAACCTGCCATTGTAGCAGCTGTAACCGATGTAACAACTGCGCCAGACAACTGTTGTCTTGCCGGCCGCTGTGACCGAGCTGCTCTAGGCGCTTCAGTCCGGAACCGCGCGACTGCTACGGTCGCAGGTTCGGATCCTGCCTCGGGCATGGATGTGTGTGATGTCCTTAGGTTAGTTAGGTTTAAGTAGTTCTAAGTTCTAGGGGACTGATGACCTCAGATGTTAAGTCTACACAGGTTTCTTTGGCGCTTCAGTGTATTTGTATTTATATTAATAACACGTCTGTATATTTGTGAGTTATGTACATATTCTATTTGTATTTGTAAAGTGATGCGTAATTGTAATACAGTTAATAATAATAATAATACAGGTTGTCTTCTTTTTTATATCTTTTTTCCGCAGATGGACATATACACGTTATATCGGTTAGTTGCCGTCCCTAGCTACTGTAAGAAAAGACTTATTCCGTTTTGCCTTGTTGCAAAGCACTTCGAGTGGTCACTGAACAAATTAGTTTTTTCTCTTACAATTTTATCTGTTTTGAGCATTAACAGCTCGCATGCTTCACTTATAATAAACAGTTTTTATTCTTTTCGTTTCGTTTTTATTGTTTATTCCACTCTTCTTCGTCTTCTACGTATATGTTCGTATTAGCATTTGCACACAGCACTTTCATTGCGCTTGACATACTTACACTTCTGTGTCATTTTGTGTGTTTTGTTTTGCTGTTGTGGGAAGCGTTTGTGGTGGAGTCGTCTGCTGGCGCTCTGTGAGTCCCGACTCTCTCTCTCTCTCTCTGTCTCTATTTTCCTAGTTCCGGTGATGTGCTAGGTAATCCATTACTTTTTCCAGCTGAGCCGTTGCCTCCGCATGAGGCATTATTCTCTGTAGTACAACAGGCGGCAATGCAAATTTCGTCAGCCATCATTATGCCGTAACCAGCATCACCGTCATTTTCCAGACAGGTGAACTTGCTGCTACCTGCGGTGCTAACACAATAGATGTACATATGGCGTACCGTTCCAACGGTAAACCGCACATTTTCGCCTCCGAACACGGAAAAGGGGGGAAAATCCAGATAAATCAGGAATCTGGATTAAAGAGCTGAATAAATGATGTTTATTTGTAATTTTCTGCGTTACACTACAGTTTCCTCTCATTTGTGTCGTCAGGGTTCTACATTTACCGGTTAGCGATTTTACTTTCAGTCTCCAAACCGACATGTTCATGTACCGGTCTCCTGTGGCGCCACGCCCCAGCTGTTAGGCCAAACTGGTCGCACACTTAGTGTCCTGTGTGCTGGCGAGAAGGGCGTTTCTCTAGCAGTCCCATACTTCTCTTTTTGTCTGAGTCATGTCCCCCTGTACAGTGTAGCGTTTTTTGTTGCATATCCCAATGTCAGATATGCATGGGTTTAAATGTATTGTGATTAATTGGCCCGTCGCACACCCATGATTTGACAAGCTATTTGAGTAAGTAGCCGTTAATCTAGCCTTTATCCGCTTTGCCTTGTAAGTCAAACATCGTATTAAAGCATTTCCCCCACTTCTTGTTGCAGTGTTTAGCATCCCACAATCGAGCAACAGTCCCTGAAACTAAGCGTGCTGATAAAAAAATAGCCTGTTCCCAAGAAATAAGTGGGATTCTTAGCCACATATGTAATAGCTCTCTGAAGCAGGGTATTTTCCCAGATAGACTGAAATATGCCATTGTTAAACCACTGCATAAAAAGGGGATACGTCTGATGTCAACAACTACCGCTCAATCTCTCTTCTGACTGCCTTATCCAAAATTCTTGAAAAAGTAATGTATTGTAGAGTAGCTTCACACCTTTGTAAAAATAAAGTTTTAACAAAATGTCAGTTTGGTTTCCAGAAGGGTTTTTCAACGGAAAATGCTATATATACTTTCAGTAATGAAATATTAAATGCTCTGAGTAACCGGAAGTCACCCATTGGGATTTTTTGTGATCTATCAAAGGTTTTTGATTGTATAAATCATAGAATACTTCTAGATAAGCTCAAGTACTGTGGCATGAATGGGACAGTGCTCAAATAGTTTAAATCATACCTAACTGGAGGAGTGCAGAAAGTTGAAATAAGCAGTTCACATTATATGCAAAAAACTGGTGATTTCTCAAACTGGGGTACAATCAAGAATGGGGAGCCGCAAGGTTCGGTCTTGGGTCCTCTGGTGTTCTTAATATATATTAGTATATACATTTTCACACAGTAAATGGAATAACACCATTAATAAATATAGACTTCGATCAGAAATCGGTAGCTAAGGTAGAATATTCAACATTTCTAAGAGTATGCATTGATGAGGGGTTGAACTGGAAAAAACACACTGAGGATCTGCTGAAACATTTGAGTTCACCTACTTATGTTATTAGGGTCATTGCAAATTTTGGCGATATACATCTCAGTAAAATAGCTTACCATGCTTATTTTCATTCTCTGCTTACGTATGGCATCATATTCTGGGGTAACCCATCATTGAGTAAAAGAGTGTTCATTGCACAAAAGCGTGTAATCAGAATAATTGCTGGAGATCATCCAAGATCATCTGCAGACACTTATTTAAAGAGCTAGAGATCTTCACTGTAGCCTCACAATATATATATTCACTTATGAAATTTGTTATTAACAATCCGAACGAATTCAAAAGTAATAGCAGTGTACATGGCTACAACGCTAGGAGAAAGGATGATCTTCACTACTCAAGGTTAAATCTAAATTTGGCTCAGAAGGGGGTAAATTATGCTGCCACAAAAGTCTTTGGTCACTTACCTAATAGCATCAAAAGTCTGACAGATAGCCATATAGCATTTAAAAGGAAATTAAAAGAATTTCTTAATGGCAACTCCTTCTACTTATTAGATGAATTTTTGGATGTAGTAAGTGGGTAATTTCCTCAACCCCCCCCCCCCCCCAAATTAAGTGTCATTTAATATTTTGTGTAATGTAATATCTTGTATAGACACCTTTTATTAACCTCACACATTCCACATTATTACGAGTGTCGTATTCATGATCTATGGAACAAGTAATAATCTAATCTATCATTTACAACTGAAGCGGATTTCTCAATCTTATTAATATGATCCTCAGTCGTGGCTGATCATCAAATCAGACTTTATGAAGTATAATTGTAATGAAGTTGCAATAAAGTAGAGAAATAAATGCAAACAATGCTGCAGAGGAACGACACAATGATCATTCTTATTAAAAGATTGCTGAAAACAGCTGCAGATATGAATGAAACAAATTGGGAACTGTTTCCCTGCAGAGCCACTTAAGAGTCAATAGAATAGTGATCTATCTCAGCCCTCAGAAAACACTAGGCTGACCAAGTGGCGCCCGTTAGAGTAACTTGACTGAAAATATTATCTGCTAAAGTAATTGTAGACCTTATGAGCTCATTTAGGGGTTTGAAGACATTAACAATAGAGAAGAGGTGGAGGATGCTGAAAAAACATCAACTGATGAGGAACTAGTAACTTTAGCTATGATTAGAACCAACTACAAACTCTTTCCATCAGTTACTGTACGAAAGGAGCTTGTGGAAAGGAGATGATTGACGGAAGCATTTTGAAAAACCATGAAACTCCAGATTATGTAGGTGGATTGCTTGATAGCTTTTGACTCCATTGGCTGGCCGGTGTGGCCGTGCGGTGCTAGGCGCTTCAGTTTGGAACCGCGTGACCGCTACGGTCGCAGGTTCGAATCCTGCCTCGGCATGGACGTGTGTGATGTCCTAAGGTTAGTTAGGTTTAAGTAGTTCTATGTTATAGGGGACTGATGACGTCAGAAGTTAAGTCCCATAGTGCTCAGAGCCATTTGAACCATTTTGACTCCATTTCAACACTGTGCGAATTAACCCTGAGAAACAAGGCACTGATTCAACAGCTGTTGGTGCCCTGATGAATATATACATCATTGCTAGAGTTTTCATTACCATCCTGCAGCAAGGATCTAGCATATCTTTGCAATAGACTCCACAAGGAGGTTGTCCAGTTTGAGTGGACATCAGACGTCTTCGATCTATTCCCTACCTCCCAGCCTTATGCCAAACATGTGTCTGACTATAGTTACTGATGTTTCTGAATGTGGTGGTGGTGTAACGCTGTCCTAACTTTCTGATGCTAGGGAACATCCGATAGCGTTCGCCTCTAGGAATCTGGCATTATCACAAACGAACTGTTCCAAAAACGGGCATCAGCAATATTCTACGACATGAAAACTTTTCATGTATTCCTGTATGGTACAAAATTCCATCTGATAACTAATCATAAGCCAGTGACCATGCTATTTCGCCATTATAAAAGCTCTCAGACAATACGGGCCACCAACAGTGGCACAGGTAATATTTCTGAACATTTATAATTATTAATTACATTATCGATCCACGGCCCAACACACGAATGTCGATGCTCTATCTCTCACGCCTTTGTGGCCAGACACCGATCTGACTATGAATGAGGCATTGTGGTCTGCTATGGATAACAACGTGCAAAGTATCCTGAAAGAATTTCCCATAACCTATTGTTAAGAAGCCTCAGTCAAAGAAAAGGAGCTACTACTTCACGAAGTGCTAATAACTGTTCAGGGAGGACACCGGAGTAAATTCTTAAACGAAATGAAATGGTGCTGAAGACGCCCATGTTGTGTCTTCAACAGATGCCATAAAGTTAGTTTTACTCGTAGCTACTGAGAAGTAAGAATATCTTTGCAAAGTTCTTTGCAAAAATGATAAATGGCAGCAGTCTGACGAAAGTTTGCATTGGCACATACGAGGGTTGGAACTTAAATAGTGACAACTATTTATTCACAACCGACACAAAAGAGTTACGTGTTTGCACCTGTTACTGTCCTTCAAAGTAGTCACCAGCGTTGTGTAGAACACGTTGCCAGCGATGTGGAAGGCGTAGTATACCGTTAGCAGAGCCTGTTCTGTTGATGGTGCGAATGGAGCGGTCTACTGCCTGTCGAATCTCTGGAATAGTTCTGAAGCGAATGCCACAAAGTGGTTCCTTCATCTTCGGAATCAAATCAAAGTCACAAGGACTTAAGTCCGGGGAGTACAGTACTTTCCAGACCCATCGACCGAACAGAGCAGCCACAGCTTGAGCAGTGTGCACCCGCGCATTCTCGTGCAAAATAATGGGTGGGTTGCGCAGAAAGTGTCGCCGCTTCTTTCGCAAAGCTGGTCGCAGGTGATTCTCCAAAAACGAACAGTAATACTGTGCATTTGATTCCGAAGATGAAGGAACCACTTCGTGGCATTTGGTTCAGAACTGTTCCAGAGATTCGACAGGCAGTAGGCCGCTCCATTCGCACCACCAACAGAACAGGCTCTGCTAACGGTATACTACGCCTTCCACATCAATGACAACGGGTTCTACACAACGCTGGTGACTACTTTGAAGGACAGTAACAGGTGCAAACACGTAACTCTTTTGTATCGGTTGTGAATAAATAGTTGTCACTATTTAAGTTCCAACCCTCGTATCGTGCATACTGTTTGATTTTCTAAGACCATCTTCATCAGCCCACATTCCGTACTCGAGCTCCTGTTACCCTCATCTCGGCTTGCACTTTACGCCAGACGCCGGCTTAGCTGCAAGGCGTCATCACAGATCACGTGGAACACTAGGTTTTCGACGTCAAGGCCAGACCAGAGCTGATGATCCACAACAGAAATCAGCTATAGTTACGACAACCTCCATAAACTGTGCCCGCACCAAGACCTCAGAGTAATCTTTGCAACAACTATGATCTACTGTGACCTTATCCATAGAGATGCAACACCTGGTCACATCACCAGTATGACACTAGCCCGGCAAGAGATCACAGAAGCATGTGGGATCATCAGCGCGTTACGTAATCAATGTCACTCTTCTTCTATATAAGCGGGCAGTGCACTCCAGCGGAACCATTCCGCTGTGAGCTCTGCCTGCAACAGCATTGAAGCCCTATGCCTCGTTGACGTGTGTATCGTCAACGCCGCCATCGTATGCCTGTCTACAAACATATTATTAGCCTCGAGAATAAACTCGGAGGGAATGGAACAGCCCAAGCTGTGATACTAAATGGACCTATATTCTTCCGTGGCTGCCGGGTCCCACTGAAGGCGAACCATCACCTCCTACATCTGCGTCTACATACGTACTGCACAAGCCATCATTCGGTGCGTGGCGGAGGGTACCCTGTACCACTATTAGTCATTTCAATTCCTGTTCCACTCCCAATCAGAGCGAAGGAGAAAGGACTGCCTATATGCGCCTGTGAGAGACCTAGTTTCCCTGTATCTTACCTCCGTGGTCCTCAAGCAAAACGTGTGTTGACGGTAATAGGAACACTCTGTAGTCAGCTTCAAATGCCGATTCTCAGATTTATTAATATTTTTCCTTGAAAAGAACGTCGCCTACGCACCAGGGATTCCTATTTGAGTGCCCGAAGCATCACTGTAATATTTGTGTGTTGTTCGAACCAGCTGGTAACAAATCTAGAAAGCGGCCTCTCAATGTTTTCTATGTATTCCTTTAATCCGACCTGGTATGGATACCAAACACTCAAGCAGCACTCAAGAACCGGTCGCAGTAGTGTCCTACATGTGGTGTCCTTTACAGGTGAACCACACTTCCCTAAAATTCTCCCGATAAACCGAAGTTGACCATTCGCCTTCCCTACTACAGTGTTTATATGCCCGTTCCATTTTATATCGTTTTGAAACGTTTCCTCTAGATGTGTAATCAATGTGAATGTGTTTAACAGCATATTACTAATGTTGTTTTCGAACATTATGGGTTTGCTTTTCCTAACCATCTGCATTAACTTTCATTTTTCTACATTCATCACACCAAGTAGAAATTTTTTCTAAGTCATCTTGTAGCTTCCAAAAATCACTCAGCGGCGACACCTCCCGTAAACTAAAGCGCCATCAGCAAACAGCCGCAGATTGCTGCTCACCCTGTCCTCCAATTTGTTTTTATAGTAAATAACAACTGCCCTATCATACTTCCTTGGGACACTCCTGACGATGCTGTTGTCTCTGATGAACACTAACCGTCGAGGACAACGTATGGGGTCTTCGAGCCACCCACCTATCTGGGAACCTAATTAGAACTATATTAATACCGTCAGCTGACGACGGGCGTTGATATATATCAACGGGGACGGGTGAAAATGTGTGCTCCGACGGGGACTCGAACTTGGGATCTCCTGCTTACATGGCAGACGCTCTATCCATCTGAGCCACCGAGGACACAGAGGATAGTGCGACTGCAGGAACTATCTCGCGCACGCCTCCAGCGAGACCCACATTCTCACCCTACATGTCCACACACTACATTCGCGGTATCCCACCCCAGCACACTCATTACTTACCAAGTCCCGTAAGAGTTCTGGGAATGTGTGTGCATCCGCACAGCAGAAGGAGGTCATGGCCGGTGTTGCCAGAACTATATACTTATATATCTGGGAACCTATTCCGTGTGCTCGGACCTGCGTTAACAGCCGAAAATGGGGCACCGCATCGAACACTTTTCGAAAATCTAGGATTATGGAATTTGCCTCTTAGCCTCCATTCATTTGAGCAAAGGGCAAGCTGAGTTTCTGAACACGTGCTGATTCGTGGACAGAAGCTTTTCCGTCTCAAGGAAATTTGTTACCTTCGAACTGAGGATATGTTCAAGAATTCTGCAGCAAGCTAACGTTAAAGATATTTATCTGTAATTCTGCGCGTCCATTCTTTTACTTTTCTTGTATTCATGAGTCACATGCGTTTCTTTCAGTCCCTTGGGACTTTGCTCTGGGCGAGAGATTCGCCATAAATGCAAGCTAAGAAAGGGGCCAATGCTGTAGAGCACTCTTTGTAAATATAATTTGGATTCCATTCGGACCTAGCGACTTATTTCTTTTCAACTCTTTCAGTTGTTTGTCGGGAGTCTGTGCAATGATCAAAGGATGACGTGTTTGTACAATTCTCCTGCGTGAATGATTTCTTAAACGCAAAAAAGGAAAAAAAAACTTAGGTTTGCCTTCCACTACCTTCTACCGCCACACACCAGATTGGTCAACGATTGACTGCGTGGAAGTTTTACTCCCAACTAGCATTTTTACACAGGATCAGAATTTTCTCCAGTTCTCGGCAAGATCTTTGGCTAAGGTATAATGATGGAATTTATTTTATGCTTCATGCATCGATCTTTTTACAGGCGCATTGATCTCTACTAACTTTAGCCTGTCGTCATTTGCGCGTTTTCATTTGAACTGAGAGTCGAACAGCCGTTGCTTCCTCAGCATTTCCCGAATTTCGTTTTTAAACCACGGTATGTCTTTTCCTTCCTAAATCCAGTTCTTCAGAGTACGAATCAATCTGTTTAAACGTTGCCCGTAATACCTGTACGTCCATCATGTTGGAACTAAATGATGTCAGTTCCTTGTCTAAGTGGGTTCGCTAACAACTGCTTATCTGCTCTTTCTAGCAGAAATACTCTCCTAGCCTTTTTGATTAAATTTTCATCTTTAGCGACCACAGTTGCTATGATGACATCATGGTCGTTAACTGCTGTGCATTTCTTTTGTAGCAATGTGTAAAAGGTCCGATTCCCGTCAGATCACCGAAGATAAGTGCTGTCGGGCTGGGCTAGCACTTGGATGGGTGTCCATCTGGTCTGCTGAGTGCTGTTGGCAAGCGGGGTGCACTCAGCCCTTGTGAGGCAAACTGAGGAGCTACTTGATGGAGAAGTAGCGGCTCCGGTCTCATAAACTGACATACGATCGAGAGAGCGGTGTGCTGACCACATGCCCCTCCATATCTGCATCCAGTGACGCCAGTGGGCTGAGGATGACACGGCGGCCGGTCGGTACCGTTGGGCCTTCATGGCCTCTTCGGGCGGAGTTTAGTTTAGTTTAGTAATGTGTAAAAAGTGGTGGGCAGGAATTATTAACACTCATCTGTACACAATGACGGAAGAAAAATTGCAGCACCGAAAAATAATTAATGTAGAGTACTGAAATTTCGAGAATATATTGGTCTAGGAAACATTTAAGTGATTAACACTGCAAGATTACAGGTTAATGTAAACGCTAGATAAGCCACTGCAAAAGCGAAATGCTGGTGCGTTAATAAATTGTGCAACCGCCAGAATGGTGAATGGAAACATGTAAACGCGCTTGCGTTGTACCAGTTTGTGTGATGGAGTATTACGCCAGATACAGTTAGTTAGTCAGTGCTGGGGCGGTCAATGCTGTTTGTGGATGACGCTTGAGGTGTCGTTCGATGCTGTGCCATATGTGCTCGATTGGAAGACATCTGTTGATCCGGCAGGCGAGGGCAACACGCCGACACTCTGTAGAGCATGTTGGGCCACAACAACGGTATGTGGGCGAGCGTTATCCTGCTGGAAAGCAGCCCCTGGAATATTCTTCGTGAATGGCGGCACACAGATCGCATCATCAGATTGACTTACAAATAAGCAGTCAGGGTGCTTGGGCTAAGCACGAGAGTGCTCCTGCTGTAATACGAAATCGCCTCCCAGACCGTAACTCCAAGTGTAGGTCTAGTATGTGTAGCACGTAGACAGGTAGGTTGCAGCCTCTTAACTGGCTTCATTCTAACCAATACACGGTCGTCACTGGCACCGAAGCCGAACCAGATTTCATCAGGGAACGCAACGGATCACCGCCGTGCCCTCGAATGAGCTCTCGCTTGGCGCCACTGAAGTCGCAAACGGTGGTGGTCTGGGGTCAGTGGAACGCGCACTACAGGGGACCTTCCTTGAAATAACCGATTTGAAACAGTTCGTCGTGTCATTGTGGTCCCAACTGCTGCTCAAATTGCTGCTGCGGATCCAGTACGATGCGCTAGAACCATACGCCGAACACGATGGTCTTCCCTGTCGGTAGTGCCACGCGGCCATCTGGAGCCCGGTCTTCTTGCGACCCGACATTCCAGTGACCAACGCTGCGAGCAGTCATGTACAGTGGCTACATTCCTGCCAAGTCTCTCTGCAGTATCGCAAAAGGAACATCCAGCTTCTGGTAGCAGTGTTTCACGACCTCATTCAAACTCTGTTCAAGTGGTTCAAATGGCTCTGAGCATTGTGGGACTTAACTTCTAAGGTCATCAGTTCCCTAGAATTTAGAACTACTTAAACCTAAGGACATCACACACAGCCATGCCCGAGGCAGAATTCGAACCTGCGACCGTAGCGGCCGAGCGGTTCCAGACTGTAGTGCCTAGAACCGCTCGGCCACCCCGGCCGGCCTCAAACTCTGTGAGGTGTTGATAAAGGCTTCTTCGTCACCTTAAAGGCATTCTTGCCTAAAGCAAACTCACCACGTCCAGTCTCAAAGGTAACGAACTCTTACAACCGTTACAACGTGTATTTAAAACCTGATTTGCATCGTCAGAGTGGCATTACTAGCGCCACTTTCATGCATCTGGCACGAAGTCTGAATAGACGTCATCTTTCACACATAGATACGCGTATGCCAACTTTTGTTTGTGTTCCACAATTCATTATTGGTCCTGCGATTTTTTTCCGTCGTGTATTTAAAAGAATTAGAAATGTTCAACATGAAGCTCTTTTTACAGATATTTTGCGATGTGCATGAGAAATGACTCGCTCCACACCATTATGATATACAATGCAAAGTGATCCATGGAACATGAAACTAAGCAACTAACTAACTGTCTGTACTGCCACTTGCGGCACTCACAATACCACAGGCTGGCCTACAGCTACCCCTGTAGCCAGAAAATTGGCGTCAACCATCCATCTATCTCGACACGGCTTTTGTACAGCACCAGCACTAATATAGTGCTGGACTCACAAGTGGAAACTTCAGCGCCCAGCTCACTCCCATCCACAACACAGGACACTGCCCAGTTCATTACTATCCCTAAATGACAGGGGGTGTCTGTGGCAAAGTATTTTAGACTTGCTTAAACTGCTCATGACAACTATCGCTATTAATTTCTGTGAATTCCATCGATCACGAACGAAGTGCTATGTACGAGGGTGAATCAAATGAAAACCTTAAATATTTTTTTAAATATTATTTATTGTGCAGAAGTGGCACAAAGCTGTATCACTTTTCAACATAATCTACCCCACGCTCAATGCAAGTCCTCCAGCGCTTACAAAGTGCATAAATTCCTTTAGAAAAAATTTCTTTTGGTAGTCCGCGCAACCACTCATGCACCGCGTGGCGTACCTCTTCATCAGAACGTAACTTCTTTCCTCCCATTGCGTCTTTGAGTGGTCCAGACGCATGGAAATCACTTGGGGCAAGGTCTGGCGAGTGTGGTGGATGAGGAAGACACTCAACATGCAGGTCTGTGAATGTTGCAACTGTTGTACGGGCAGTGTGGGGCCTTGCATTGCCATGTTGCAAAAGGACACTTGCTGACAGCAATTCACGTCGCTCTGATTTGATTGCAGGCCGCAGATGAGTTTTTAGGAGATCTGTGTATGTTGCACAGGTGACAGTGGTCCCTCTAGGCATGTAATGCTCGAAAATGACGCCTTTTTCGTCCCAAAAGAGAGTCGGCATAATCTTCCCTGCTGATGGTTCTGGTCGAAACTTCTTTGGTTTTGGTGATGAGGAATGGCGCCATTCCTTGCTCGCTCTCTTCGTTTCCGGTAGGTGGAAGTGATCCCAGATTTCGTCCCCAGTAACGATTCTTGCAAGGAAGCCATCACCTTCTCGTTCAAAGCGCCGAAGAAGTTCTTAACAAACATCAACACGTCGTTTTCTCATTTCAGGAGTCAGCTGCCGTGGCAACCATTTTGCAGACACTTTGTGAAACTGGAGCACATCATGGACAATGTGGTGTGCTGACCCATGACTAATCTGTAAACATGCTACAATGTCATTCAGCGTCACTCGGCGGTTTTCCTTCACTATGGCTTCAACTGCTGCAATGTTCTGTAGAGTCACAACTCGTTGTGCCTCACCTGGACGAGGAGCATCTTCCACTGAAGTCACACCATTTGCGAGCTTCCTACTCCATTCCTAGACTTGCTACTGTGACAAACATGCATCACCGTACTGAGCCTTTATTCGTCGATGAATTTCAATAGGTTTCACACCTTCACTACGCAAAAACCGAATAACAGAACGCTGTTCTTCCCTGGTGCAAGTCGCAAGTGTCGTGGCCATCTTTATAATGATACTTCAACGGTATGTGTGCATCTGCAAGATGCTGCCACCTACAGGCCATTCTGCACGCTGTTTGTAGCACGCTTGCCAACTTACAGGATAACGGCGCGAAATTTCGATTTGTTATTACAAATTTAAGGTTTTCGTTTGACTCACCCTCGTACCACTGGAGCTGAGCTGCATCTTCCATGCTAACCGAGTGTACTACTGTAGTATCAGAGCTTGATACCAAATGTACTGAATCTATCAACATAAAAAATTATGTTCTATTCAGAGACTATAGAAAATCCCATTTACGGTTTATGTACACGTCATGAAGGAGATGGATTGTCTTGGATTCCCAAAGTGTTAGGTTTTTAATTCGAAGGGCATTCAATAAGCAATGCAACAAATCTTTTCCAAAAGCAGGTTCGTTTTATTGAAGATTCCAATACGCTATATTATTCTCCACTCTTTTGGCTACAGAACCCTATTTTTTAACACAATCTCTGTTCAATATGACGGCCTTATGGCACATTGCTGGGAAGTCCTGTGTGCTCCTCTAGGCTGTGCATTTGTGTGATGCCTTGCGGTGTCGCGGAGAAGAAGAAGATTGTTTGCATGTTTGTGGCGGCTAACACGCTGACATCGTTCCTTCAATTTCGTGAGGTGCGTGACCTTGTTGCGATGATGACAGACCCCTCGCTTAATGAATCACCGTGCTTTTGTTCCCTGCCAGATTGCCAGATCTCGACAGACATTCTGCAAGCACCTGTGAATGCTCTGGTTTTCCGCCAAAAGAAACTCAATGACAGCTCTCCTCCGTTACAGACGCCATTGTGAAGGCACCGCCACCTATCGTAACTTCACGAAACTGTATGGACTGAAGCAGGAACATTCTATGATGTTCCGCAACAAATTCCTCATTTTTTTAAGTAGAATTTGTTGCGAAAGGAAGTTGCGTTACTTATTGAACACTCCTCGCATCTTGTGAAATACGTGTATGTACTCTTACACAAGGTGCCTTCTGCTATGGCTGCTTACCTGTTGAGACCCTATATGCAGGTGAAACTCGTCCATGTCTTCTCCGGGCAAGTTCACCAGCTCAAGCTGCGATTTCCGGTCGCAGGTGGCTGTCGCGTTGTACTCGGCTCTCACGCCAGACAGAACCCGCGTCACGTTCTCCGGCTCAACGTAGGTGTCGTCTGCAACCAGCAAAGTTGTGCGCTAACTCAAATAAGCTCACCAGATAAAATATTGCCCCCCCTCCCCCCGCTAAAGGCAAACACTAGGGGCAGAGCAAGTGGACTGGTCATGTGACCCTCTACCATTAATGTAAGTTATGGCAGTGAATTAGCGTGTATGTGAACAGCCGATTTTATGCAATCAGCGCAGTAAGACGTGTAGAAAGAAGATTTGACAGAAGGTAGAAAGAAGCTTTTGTCTTTTGGCGTGACCGTTACCATGTCATGTATGAAGTTGCCCAATCTATTAGTACAGACTGTCCTAGATGTCTGCAAGGAATTGTGTAAAAGATGCAGAGATGCGTGAAACAAGATTCCAGCTCACAGGCAGAAGATACGAGCGTCACAACTTCTCAAAGGCAGCCAGTTAAAATTCCGACAGGAGCTGTTGATGTTAGTGAAGCAGGTTCATCTCGGCCAATTTGCGAGCGAACATTGTGAAGGGAACTGCGTGCAATGGGAAAATGGAGTCGGATAGCTCACAGATGGCTATTGTTCCCTGCGCGACAGAAAGATGCACATCTTCGAAGCGCCGAACAATACAGAAACCTGGCAGCAGGCGTATCGTATGCTCCGTCGAGTAACGAGTTTTTTCTTTCTTCAATTGAGGCGAGATATCGAAAGAACCGACGCCCTAATGATACGTTTAAGTTACAGTGAATATAATGCAGGTTGAAGGTGATTTTGTGATACTTTGGGGACGTTTTTCGTATCAGGACCTGGGCCAACTCAATCACGTTACCGTCAGCATGAAACAAGGTATTTATTTCAAGACTCTCGGTGACCAATTGTGGCATTTCTAGTACATCTTAATGATCAGTATGCTGTGAAAAGCCATGTTCATAGGGCTGTATGGATACCTTACTACTTTGACGAACACTCAGGTACCCTATGAGGCATCGACTGGCCTAATTCCGTAGAAAATGTTTGAGGCACTGAGGAAGTCTGATATCACTGTGTAGGGAAGCAGCCTACTCACGCCGTATAAAATTCACATCAGTCTTTTCGTTGTGTGCCAGCCAGTCCGCTGTAACTAGCTCTGACCTCATAAATGTTGCGCAATACTTTAAAAATCAAGTAAATAACTTGAAACGTTTCTAGCATGTCAGGAGTAATACTAAATCAATATGTGTTGAATATCAGTTCAATAACTTTAACCATTTTCGAAATTTGGACGTTTTTCTGTAAAAATCATTTGCGCTACAGAGAAGAGCTAGAAACTTAAAACTTTATATTTAGATTCCTTTTGCATAATAATGTAGTAGAAACAGTATTCTGGATCTCACAAATTAAAATTTTAGTTGAAATTCATGATTTTATGGTTTATGTCTTAAAAATTAAGGAAGCAAGATAGATTAAGTAGGCGAATAAATAAGGCTAGGATGTTTAAATTTAAGTAGAAAGGAGATCCGCTATAATCGTAAAGATGTGAGAAGTTTCAACTGAATAACTATAAAACTATAGCGATAGCGTATCTCCAAAGGGCAAGTTCAGAGCTCATCTACTGCGTGTAGTGTAATTAAATTATTTCTCTAGCCCAAAATATTTGACTTAGCTATGTCAGGCTTTTATTATGATTACTTACCTGTGTGCTGATTGCATATTTAAATTGAGAGCTTCATCGGCCATCAGCAAAGGAAGCAATGATTTATTCGGTAACTTAAAGTGGTGCATTACTAGCCCAGCGGCTAGTCGGGAGAGCGGATTTGATCAGGCGTTTCCTTGGCCGTCCACACCGCGGCTTTATATATAAGAACGCTGCGCGAGAAAGAAAGGCCCCAGTTCTCTCCAGACACTGATTAGCGCACCACCTGTACCGGGAGTCGCGTCACGTCGGTATTGTTGCTATAAATAGCCTCGGATGCCGTAATAAGTTACTCGGGATACGCGTAACCATGAAATCGTTTTCGAGTGAAGTGTTAATTCTGGGATGACTTTAATGATCTATCTTCAGTTTGCGTATGTCGTATTTTCACGTGCCGCCGCGGGACAGACATTCTACCATTATTTAGCGTGGCGTTTGATGAACATTATCATCAAATTATGGCGAGCATTCACTTAAACATTTAATTTGAACAGTTATAGTTGCATCAGCGCATTAGACTCTGAACTGCTTTGGTAGTTGGATTGTGTGGATTCCTTTTTGGTCTGTGACTTTCAGAATATAGTGAACACTTTAGAGAGAATGTTTTTTTTTTTTAATTATGAATCCCAGACAATCTCTTAATTCCTCAGAGCTGTAGCTATAAATGTATTTCTCAGATGAAGTGGGCACTAGGAATTCTAATTACAGGCTTCACGTTTTGCTAATCACTTTCTGGTTGCCAATATTGTAGTTAGAAAGCCAGTGTTGAGAACGGCAAACAACAGCATTAAATAATTAAAAGGAACATTTAAATAACAATTAAGCAACCCGCCACCCCACATATGGTGCATCTGCCGGGAAACAAACTGAGTAAAAGTGAAAGTGATTTTTAAATATTCGGATTCGGGAGTGAAATGCGACACGCTACTGAGTAATAGAACAGTGATAGTGTTACGTGTGTATGTGGACGACGCAATTGGATTAACAACGCATCTGGATTGACGGAGCTGGCACTGAGTCTAGCGGTGCTGCCGGCATCGCGAGAAGCCAGTTTTGCCTCACCGCAGTTGTCCGCCAGAGCAACCGCAGCCGCGCCTGCAGTTGCGGGCCACGTAAACACACAGCAGCCGTCGAAGTGCCGTCTGCAGTTCAACGCGCCGCGTCGCATCAGTAATCCTGGTACGCCGCGCCGGCAACGCCATACGTCGTGCGGAAGGAACTAAGTTAAGTGAAAAGCTGCTAAAAATTTTACTAACCTGCACTAAAAGACTGTTGGCGATGGAACCGCCAGAAGAAACTGAGGTTAAACTTAAATGAGAACCTATGTCTGTTGAGGGAACTGTAAATCCAGACAACGGTTCAAGTGTAAATATGCATGAAAATAGTAATGTT
The DNA here is from genome assembly GCF_023864345.2 of Schistocerca serialis cubense. NCBI lineage: Eukaryota > Metazoa > Arthropoda > Insecta > Orthoptera > Acrididae > Schistocerca > Schistocerca serialis. The sequence continues at coordinate 140,978,716 of NC_064646.1, forward strand.
TAAGTGAAATATGAAGTATTGTCTCCTGACAGTAGTGTGAAAAGGGGCAGTGATTCAATAATAGAGAACCCTGTAGTAAAGCAGAAATCAGAAATTGTTAATTTATTGGATGATAGTTTATCTGATGAGTTAAAAACGAAACAGTCATCAGAGGTGGTAGAGTTTAAAAAGGATAAGTTAGATATGACTGACCAATCAGAAGTTTCCCTTAGTTTTGATGATTCTGGTGTTGGAGCTAGTTTTTCGTCACCTGAGTGTGATAAAAAGCCAGCTAGTGAGCAACCCAAAGATACTAGGGATATTGATTTAAATGTAATATTACAAGCAATAGCTGCCAGTAATGCAAAAATGTCAGCCAGTAATGCTAAAATGACAGCTGAAGTAGGTGCAATCAAAACTGATACTACTCATATTGTGCAAAGAGTAGATAATGTTGAAATGAGAGTAGAAAATATTAGTACAAACATTGCTAACATTGAGAGTAAATTAGCTTCAGTAACTTCTGGTAATGGTAGTATGCAACAAGTTGTAGCTGCAAACGCCGCTTTTATCGGGTGTCGCCAGTTCTTGCGATTCGATCCAGATAAAAATATCCACCCGCTAGATTTCTGGAACGATTTTGAAGATGTGATTCCCCCAACTTGGTCTGAACGAGAGAAAATCTCATTTATTAGAAGCCATTTAGCAGGTGACGCCATGCGTTGGTCAGCTGATGTTACGTTGAAGTGTAAAACATTAGCGGAATTTAAAACAGCTTTCATTAATGAGTATTGGTCTAGTAATAAGCAAAATGAAGTGTTGAGAGAATTTTGGAGTGGAAAACGCTTCAATGCAGGCAAGGAATCTCATAAAGAGTTTGCTAGGTCATGGATTTCACGTTTGTCACATTTGGCCGAAAAACTAAAACCTGAAATGATAATATTAGGTCTTGAAGCCAAACTGCCATGGTGTTGGCAAACTAGAATTATATCTGCCCCTAGAGACAATCTGGATCGTTTCATTGAATATTTGGAACGTGTAGAGCGTGTTGCTGCCAATGAGGAGCAAGCACGTATTAATAGAAATGGTAATAACACTAGTAGTAATTTTAAGAACGAGCAGAATGGCAATGTAAACATCAGAACAGTAGGTGTTCGCCATCCTAAGAGAGGTAGGAATTGGAGAAATAATTATCAGAACCAACAATGGCATCCAAATGATAGTAATTTTGTTCCAAACAAAATTATGCAGGTAAGCAACAGTGCGGAAAGCAATGCTGTGCCAGTTAACTATAACGGAAATAAAGGAAACAGTAGTAGGCCGAGGCAGGAAAACTAGTTCCCGTCTATGAGGACACTGGCGCTCACCAGGCGGTTATTTTTCCTAAGCCAGTAGTTATAGTAATTGGTAAGACAGATCAGAATACTCAGACTGAACATGTGGATGAGGGGTCGGTAGCATCTAAGGATACAGCAGAAATATTAGATCACTCACAGTATTTGATAGATACCGTGTTAGAGACGCTTTCTAAGTGGGAAGAGAGAGAGAAGGCGCAGCAGTGTAATGGTAGGGAAGAGCTACAAAATACTAAATTGTCAGGTGAAGAAGCAGAAGAAATTCATGCTTATATTTACGATGAGGATGATGTGCTCTTATCTAAAGTGCCTGTGCAGGATGTTGATACTGTACTAATAGATTTAGGACAGGAGGTAAGTGAGAATGTAGAGGATAGCCTGTTGGGGGTCGATGAACCCAGTAGCTGTGACCAGTTGTCACTTGAGAAGGAACCCGACGATAATAGTGATAGTGGTTTAGCTGTAACTAGTGTTATGCCCGGTCTGGAGGCGCAGAATCGCTCAGACTTCAGTAATTTGGGTCATGTTCAGCAAATTAAATGTAATGAAGTCGTGCGGTGTTTCGATTTGAAATTAATAGACCGACTGGAAAAGGCAGCGGAAAATGTAATTCAGGAAACCCCTACACACTTTGACCCAAATGTAATGAAGACAGATGTCGATCACTTTAGTTGGAGACAAATCCAAAAGGAACTATTGGATGAGTTTGAGGAACTATCTGTACAACTTAGAATAAACAACCCTATAATAATAGTGAATATGTTGGGTATCACTGTACGTTGTCTCTTAAGACAGTGGAAGTGAGGCGTGCGCGATGTCTCAGTCCTACTTTGATGCATTACCTGGTAAAGACAAGCTTACAGTAATGAGGGTATCAGGACTAAGAGTAATTGGTGCTACTGGCAAGGTGTCAAAAACGGTAAAGCAAGAACCTTTGCTGCCCTTTGATATTAATGGTAATTTAATTGATCATCCATGCTTAATTGTAAATAATGTCAGTATTGAGGTTTTAATTGGCATAGATTTCTTGTCGAAATATCAGAGTGTTGCTGACTTTGAAAGGAGCCAGTTAAAATTGGTCTTGCCGATAACCGGAGTAATTACGGTACCTTTTATTGATAAACATGTAGTGACTAATGATGAAACTTGGGAGCTGCCTATACGAGTTCTGAAAAATAGGAGATATTGGGACGAAGGTGTTAATCTTAGTAAAAGTAAGCTAAACACAGACGAGAAGAAGTTAAAGGCTAGGGCAAATATAAGGAAAAGAACATTAGAAAGAAAAAAGCGTCATGACGCAAAAGCTGTACCCACCAGTTTTGAAATAGGTCAGTTAGTCCTTGTCAAAACCAAGGAACAATCAAAGAAAATAAATGCAGAAACAAAGAAATTCGTGTTCGAATACCAAGGACCTTTCAGGATCATAGGAAAACCACATGCCAATGTATATAGGCTAGAGTACCCTAAGAGTAGAAACCTATTAGGTCTCAGGAACGTGATCGACCTAAAGAAGTTCATAGGTAGTGAATGAATTATGTAGGGAGGAAGTTGTTCTGTAACCTCTACACAGTGTGGCAGCTGTGCAGTCCCAGCTGTGTGAGATCTTCTTTCCCATTTCAGATTTCACTCTCTCTTCATCTTTCCTATCCACCAAAGTTTCGACTCCTTCTTTGCAATACAAAAATTTTCCGTCATGGCTATCAAGCCATGAGTTCTGTAACCATTCTATCCACCGATGAGTGAAGAAAATACCTAATGTGACAAACCTAACAGTGACATAAACAACAAAGAAGTATGATGTAATTAAGATACAAAGGTATTTGAGTAACAAGTATGTATAGAACCCTGGGAATATTATAAATACAAAGTTGTTGTTTTATTGGAAATGGTCCACAAAAAAAAAAAAAATGGTTCAAATGGCTCTGAGCACTATGGGACTTAACATCTATGGTCATCAGTCCCCTAGAACTTAGAGCTACTTAAACCTAACTAACCTAAGGACATCACACAACACCCAGTCATCTCGAGGCAGAGAAAATCTCTGACCCCGCCGGGAATCGAACCCGGGAACCCGGGCGTGGGAAGCGAGAACGCTACCGCACGACCACAAGCTGCGGACGGAAATGGTCCACCAACAGTAAATTAAAAAGGTATACAAATTCGTGTACAAGCAGGATTTGAAGTGGCAATGAGACCTAGTGTATGCATTAGAGCTAAATAATATATAGTAAAAGAGATTGCTTAGTGTTATGAAAAATATGTAGACAAGTTGTAAGAATGAACTCACCTTGTGTAGCAAGGAATGGCAGTGTAATAGAATTGAACAGTGTTTGTGGTTGAGACGTGAAGGACACGACCTTGAAATATTTATAAGGTTGGAGTTGGCCGTTATTTGGTGTAGTGTGTGACAGAACACACCTACATGTATTGAGGTTATGAGTTGGAGGCGGGAATGCATCTTTTCTACATTACATTCTACATTAATACCAATAATTCCACCCGCCGCCCCACATATGGTGCATCGGCCGGGAAAAACAAAACATTTGTATAACAACTATTCCACCCGCCGGCCCACAAATGTTGCTAATCGGCCGGGAAATGCATCTTTTCTACATTTAAATTCTCAAACTATTCCACCCGCCGCCCCACAACTGCTTAATTAGGTTTCTAAAATCAACCGACGAGTTGTTAAAAATTACATTTGCTGACATGTTTCAGGAGCAGCACCTCATCAGTTCATCAGCGAATTCAAACATACAAACACAATGTACACATGACATTAAGAGTAAAAATATGAGGTTGGAACTTTAATAGTAGCAACTATTAATTTACAGCCCATACAAAATTGATACGTGTTTCGAAGTTTTACTGACCTTCAGAGTAGTCACCAGCATTGTGTATAACCCGCTGCCAGCGATGTGGAAGTCGTAGGATACTCTTAGCACTGCCAGTTGTGTTGAAAATTCGAGCGGCGCAGTCTATTGCCCGACGAATTTGTAGCAGTTCTGCAGCCAATGCCGTGAAATGTTTCCTTCAGGTTAAAAATCGAGTTTAACTCACGAGGGCCTAAGTCAGGGGAGTGCGGTAGGTGCTATAGCACGTAGCAGCCTCTCAGTCAAACAAAACAGTAAACAGCTTGCACTGTACGTGCTTGAGCATTGTCTTGCAAAATGATGGTCAAGTCCTGCAGAAAGTGTCATCACTTCTGTCTCTAATCTGGTCGTAGGTTGTGTTCCTAAAATTAACAGCATAGAGACAGAAGTGATGACACTTTCTGCAGCACCTGACCATCATTTTGCAGGACAGTGCAAGCTGTTAGTGATTTGTTTGACTGATGGGGCTGCCCAGTGCTGTACCACCTACTGCACTCCGTTGACTTAAGCCCTCGTGAGTTCAATTCGATTTCTAAACTGAAGGAAACACTTCACGCCATTGGCTTCAGAACTGCTACAAATTCGTCGGGCAATAGAACGTGTCGCTCGAACTGTCAACACAACTGGCAGTGCTAAGAATATCCTACGACTTCCACATCGCTGGCTTGGTTCAAAATGGTTCAGATCGCTCTGAGCACTATGGGACTTAACATCTGAGTTCATCAGTCCCCTAGAACGTAGAACTACTTAAACCTAACTAACCTAAGGACATCACACACATCCATTCCCGGGGCAGGATTCGAACCTGCGACTGTAGCATTCGCGTGGTTCCGGACTAAAGCACGTAGAACCACTCGGCCACATCGGCCGGCATATTGCTGGCAGCTGATTATACACAATGCTGGTGACTTCTTTGAAAGTCAGTAAAACTTTAAAATACGTATCTATTCTGTACGAGCTGTAAATGAATATTTGCCACTATTAAAGTTCCAACCGTCGTATGTAGAAGCATTTACAATCCAGTTTAAATATCATATAAATGGGTTAATATATAGTACTTATCATTATTGTGTTCTTGATGTTGGTGCTAAGGTTTCAACGTAACTACCAACACTTTACACCAGGAGGCTTAGTTGCATGGTTTTAGAGGCGTTAGAAGTGTGCATACCGAAGGAGGTGCTGCAATCGTCAGCACACTGGAGTTCCATTTAGAACGATGACGGTTCAGATGTTTGTCTGACCATCGAGATTTAGGTTTCCCGTCATTTCCCGGAATTGCTTCAGGAAAATACTAGGATGGTTCGTTTACAAATGACATGGACGAGTAGCTTCCCTACTCATCCCTATCCTGAAATTGTGCTTCATCTTAAAATGGCTTCATTGTCAGTGAGACTTTTAACTCCAAACCATCATTCTTTCCTTAACAGTATAGACTAAAAACAAGGGAGGATTGAAGAACAGAAGTGGTGTTAGAAAAATGTAACAACAAGTGAGCTGTTGCTTTTAGCGAGCTAATAAAGCCGTGGTACAAGACAAGCTCAGAGTTTACATGGCAGTTGTGGTATTCCTGCTCTCCTTTAGGTTGCAACTTAAGATGTGGGCAGCTACTTCGATCTGATGTGGCGCGCCTACCGCGGACCGCTGCCGGCCGAATGTCTGACTGCCGCACAGGTCAAACGGCCGCAGCTCCACAGCGAGTAGACCAAAGCAGGGTGGTGCCGGCGGCAGTGCCAAAAGTATCGCCGTGCGCCAGCCAAGACTACGTTCTGATTCTGCCAACCAGTAAAGCAGACGGTCAGAAGTATGTAGTTCTCTGCACATCGAGGATCTGCGCTGGGCAGCAGAAGGCAGTGACACGGCCAGCCCAGAAGCGATTAACTTTACCGGAGCCGCCACAGCTGTGGCCGTCCAGTCCGCCGTCCACCATCACTCTTCAACCGTTGCGCCGCTGGGGACCAGACTATGGCACGTTGAGCACGTCTGGACTTTGTCATTGTTTCGTTGTTTGTAGCTAGAAACATTAACTTTTTCATTCCTCGTGCTCGACACAGACTTAGTGTACATGGCGAGTGTGCTCCATAGTGGGTAGTCGGAACTTTAATTTTTGTCCTACCAATTATATCGTCGAACAAAGACACGATTATTTGTTTTTCCCATTACTGATGTTTTACAAACGTATGTTGTTTACTACAGTGTCCACAAATAGCTCTTGTTGCCGCAGTACATTTTCTGAAGAAGTATTTACACTGAAGAGCCAAAGAAACTGGTACATCTGCCTAATATCATGTACAGCCCCCGCGAGCACGCAGAAGTGCCTCAACACGACGTGGCATGGACTCGACTAATGCGTGAAGTAGTGCTGTAGGGAACTGACACAATGAATGCTGCAGGGCTGCCCGTAAATCAGTAAGACTACGGGGGGCTGGAGATTTCTAAAACAGCAACGTTGTGAGGCATCTCAGATATGCTCAATAATGTTCATGTCTGGGGAGTATGGTGACAGGCGGAAGTATTTAAACTCAGAAGAGTGTTTCTGGAACTACTCTGTAGCAATTCTGGACGTTTGGAGAGGCGTGTTGTCCTGCTGTAATTACCCAAGTCCGTCGGAATGAACAGTGGACACGAATGGATGCAGGTGACCAGACAGGATGCTTACGTACGTGTCTCCTATCAGAGTCGCATCTAGACGTATAAGGGGTCCCATATCACTCTAACTGCACACGTCCCACACCATTACAGAGCCTCCACCGCTATAGCAGTCCCCTGCTGACATGCAGGATCCATGGATTCATGAGGTTGTCTCCATACCCGTACACGTCCATCCGCTGGATACAGTTTGAAAAGAGTCTCGTCCGATAACGCAACATGTTTCCAGTCACCAGCAGTCCAATGCCGGTGTTGACGGGCCCAGGCAAGATGGAAAGCTTTGTGTCGTGCAGTCATAAAGGGTACATGAGAGGGCGTTCGGCTCCGAAAGCCCATACCGATGACGTTTCGTTGAATGGTTCACACACTGACACTTGTCGATGGCCCAGCATTGAAATCTACAGCAACTTGCGGAAGGGTTCCACTTCTGTCACGTTGAACGATTCTCTCCAGTCGTCGTTGGCCCCGTTCTTGCAGGATCTTTTTCCGAATTCCTGATATTCACGGTACACTCCTGAAATGTTCGTACGGGAAAATCCCTACTTCATCGCTACCTCAGAGATGCTGTGTCCCATCGCTCGTGCGCCGACTATAACACCACGTTCAAGCTCAAAAAAATGGTTCAAATGGCTCTGAGCACTATGGGACTTAACATCTGTGGTCATCAGTCCCCTAGAACTTAGAACTACTTAAACCTAACTATCCTAAGGACATCACACACATCCATGCCCGAGGCAGGATTCGAACCTGCGACCGTAGCAGTCGCACGGTTCCGGATTGAGCGCCTAGAACCGCGAGACCACCGCGGCCGGCATTCAAGCTCATTTAAATTTATATAACCTACTATTGTAGCAGCAGTAACCGATCTAACAACTGCGCCAGACACTTGTCTTATATAGGCATTGCCGACCGCAGCGCCGTATTCTGACTGTTAACATATCTCTGTATTTGAATACGCATGCCTATGCCAGTTTCTTTGGCGCTTCAGTACAATTTCTATGGGGTTTTTGTTGATTAGTTTTGGAAGACACTTCAAAAAGATTTTTTTGTATTGATGTTATTATTTAGCTAAGGGCTACTGGGTGCATTCAACGTAATTACATCAATAAATATTTTTTCAGTTTAGGTTCCATGGACGAATTATGTCGGATGTAACAGGAACAGTCGCTGAAACGTAGCAGTCAACATCCTCACAGTATGCTAGCTCTACGGAATCTAGTGCTAAATGACTGGCTTCAGCTGGATGTGGCGCACCTACCGAAACTTGTGGTCTTTCTTTCTCGCCGAACTAAGGACATTTTCAGTGCTAGAGACTGTGTTAGACTGTATCAACGCTGTGTGACACAGGGTTCTCTTATTTTCTATGTAGCGTGCTTACGACTGCGTGATAGGGCTCAGTTTATGAACCACTGGTAATAGGAAACCTCTTGTTAGGGTAATAAGCATTTCAGTTAGAAACACATCATTAGGCTGCAGGTACCGTTTCGCACTGATGACATCAGAGACTTCTGTGGCATTATCGGCATGCACTAAAAACGTGAATGATGTACTCAGTCCATAACCCTTCAGCAACTTCTCATAACACAAAAATGATGATCAGAGTAGATGTCACAGCATGCAGGTACTATTCAATGGCATCCTTGGAACATTCAGTAGAGATCCAGCTGGCGATTTTAGGTACAGGTAAGCACATTGGTATAGGAGGGGCGTTCAATAAGTAGGGAAAAACATTTTTTTTAATCAGGTTGGTTCTCTTCAGGATTCCAATCAATACTCCGTATTATTTTCCACTTTTTTGGTTACAAAACCCCACTTGTCAACATAACCTCGGTGAGCCGTGGCGCGTCTGGCGCCAGTGTTCTCGCACTTAAAATGGCATCGCTGCCAGACATTATAGGGTGACCATCTTTGCCTTCCAAGATTCAGGCCGGTGGTCGGGTGGTTAAGGGAGAGAGAAAAGAGACAGCGGAGTGGAAAGTCGCAGGGTCGGAGATGGCTTGTTGACGTTTACCGTGAGGCCTGTGGTACGAACCCTGTACGCTATGGGCAAGGTCAGCGAGAGATACCGGCAGTGACTTGATGGGATCTCGGGTTTGGTATCGCGGTGGTGCACTGTTGTGTTTTGGGGCTTTTCTGCTGCGAGGGCATGTATAGGTTCTTGTTACTGGCCACTGAAGTTGAGATGTGTCTATGGCGTGACGGCGGAAATGTTACATGTGAAAACGCTTCGCCTGCCTTATGTCTCTACAGGAAATTATGTGAAGTAAATAGCTGATACCACGGCGACGTCTTGCTCTCACGCGTTGATGAATATATCTCGGAATTACTGAATGGTGAAGATATCCCACGTGTAAAGCAAATGAAGCCATTTGCGCCATACTAAGGTACTGTTTTATTCTTCTTAAATCTGTGTCAGTTATATGTGCATTTATATGCCCTTCTTTAAGTGCAGAAGTTATAGAAGTGTGTAAACAAGGAGCTATGTGGAAAGGGATGTAAAGTTGAAACCTTTCCAATAAGTTAATACACTCGAACTCTGTATTACTAAAGGTGCCTTTCGATACCAGCACCTACCTTGGGTAATTAGTGTTATTTGGAGGTTGCCATGGTACTGTAAGTAATTATTATACACAAAATTGTTTGTTCTGATTATACTAAATTGGAGATGTAAGGCCGGTTGCGTGCCGCTGTAAATTACTATTGTCTTCTCTGTGTGGCAGCTTAGCATTGTCAGTGGCTACAATCATTATTCCTGTGATATTTCGAGTTTTGTATTCGCGGGTTTGCTTAAGCTGACACTGTTGAGTTGTAAGATCTACAAACAGGCAAGTCAAACTGAGTATTCTATCATCTCAAGACGATATTCTATTACGTGGTACCTTAGTTTGTTATAGGTTAGAAGTATTTAACGTGTTATTAATATTCTGCTGTTTGCTTCGTCTAAAGAGGAGCTAGTTCTGTGAAGTAGTCGTTTATATTTTATTAGTGTGTTACGTGTTGAGTCTTTTCATGTTAATTGTTTTTAAGAAGCTACAAATGACTCTGTGTATATTGCAAGTAGCTGAAACTGACGTGTTCACGGGGGTCGCGTTTTGACGGGGTTGATAGTGGCCCTTTTTACTACGGCTCATCCGGCTATCCTCCTTCAGTACATTTGTCTTGCTTATATCGTTACTACGTTTGTCGAGTGGAATTAGGCTTACTGTAATCACCTTATATGTTGAAGTTAAGTAACTCCCTTGCCAGGGCGCGAAACTTCGTGAATATAGTCGTACTCTCATCTGCAAAGATTGATAGTGTTATTCATTTGTTCCCGTCACATTTTGATTATTTATCTTGTTATATTTAATGCCAGTAAAATGTAAGTGTTAGCGAGGTCCGAATTGGGACGTTGTATTCTCCTCTTGTGGAAACAAATTTAAGTGATTTGATTCCTTTTTTTTTTTGTTTCTTTTTTTTTTTTTTAGTAGCCTTTAGATGCGTACATTCTGCATCCATGTTTGGTGTTTTTATGGCTTCCACGTTAATTAAAATTACAATAAAGGTAAATTTGGCAACGGAGGGTTTCGTGTATTTATTAGTTCCTAAGTGGATCCTAAGTTCAGGATCCCTACTAATTGGTAGCAGAATTTCACGATTCGAAGGGGGGGGGGGGGGGGCGGGAATAGCGTTTTCTCGTGCCTTCTGTATACTGTATTTGTCTGGGTTTTTTTTCTGAGTTGCATATTTCTTTTGGGTTTTAGGACAATTACAGCCATGTCTGTGCCGACGTGCTTTGATATCAGCCATCTTCGACGTGAACATCTGGTTTATGAGTTGCAAATACTCAGCTTACCTAGGGACGGAATCGTGACAGAACTGCCAGCCCCCCCTGCGGTTCGGGGGTTAGAATAGGCCCGCGGTATTCCTGCCTGTCGTAAGAGGCGACTAAAAGGAGTCTCAAACGTTTCGGCCTTATGTGATGGTCCCCTGTCGGGTTTGACCTCCATATCTCAAAATTTTTCCGAAGAGCGAGCCGATTGGGGAAGGGCGCCTTACTTGGTGCATTGTGTCCGTGTTGTGTTGAGAACTTTCGCCATCTTATTCGTCGTTGCATTGCAGTCTTGCCCGCTCTCCATCTCTTGGGCATCGATGCGCCCCTGCGTGCACTTTCTGCCAAGCACTGTGCAGGGCCATTTTCTGCACTGACGACGCCCATGGACCACATGTCACCTAACATCCAGCACGGTAGCCAGTCCGTTGTGGTGGGGCCGCCATGTACCCTCTTGGTTGTAGCCCCCTGACAACACAGGGATCGCTCTACTGATGCCTGCGCCGTTCACTCCCCACGTATGCCAAGGAGTATATGCCCATCTCCCTGGGGCATCAGGACTCCCGGCAATGGCCATCCTGCCAGGTGGCTATTGCTGTGGCTGGGTGGCGCCCGTGGGGAGGGCCCTTGGTCGGAGTAGGTGGCATCAGGGCGGATGACCCGCAATGAAGCGTGGTACATCATCTCTCGCTGGCGGCCAGCCGCCAGCAGTCTCTAAGCGTTCTCGGGCTCAATTTAATGCTCAGAAGTACGATCCGAAAACGTTCCCCTCCCTGGCCACGCCGTGGGAAGAGCGTAAGTCTCAGGATGGAGGTAACAGTTATTCGCCCCGATTCTTAGTTTGCACGAGAGATGATGGGGAGTCTTTTCTCTCCACAAAGCCTCAGTTCTTCGTCGAGCATTTAGAGGACAAGTTTGGGGAGGTGGAGGGCTTGTCTAAAATGCGCTCTGGGTCAGTACTGATACAAACGGCATCCTCCGCCCAGTCCCGCCGGTTACTTGCTTGTGACAAGTTGGGGGATGTTAACGTTTCTATTACACCACATAAGAGTTTAAATATGGTCCAGGGTGTTATTTTCCATAGGGATCTCCTTTTGCAGTCTGATGACGAGCTGCGCGCCAACTTAGAACGTAGAGGTGATCATTTCGTCCGGCGCGTTCATCGGGGTCCGAGGGACAATCAGGTTGCTACCGGTGCCTTCATCTTGGCCTTCGAGGGTGATACGTTACCGGAAAAGGTCAAGGTGATGGTCTACCGATGTGACGTCAAGCCCTATATCCCTCCCCCGATGCGGTGCTTCAAGTGCTGGAAGTTCGGCCATATGTCTTCCCGCTGCACTTCCAGCCTCACATGTCGCGATTGCGGACGCCCATCTCATCCCGATACTCCATGTGCCCCGCCTCCCATCTGCGTTAACTGCGGGGAGCACCATTCACCTTGCTCGCCTGGCTGCAAAGTCTTTCAGAAAGAGCGCAAAATCATGGAATATAAGACCCTGGACCGGCTGACCTATACTGAGGCCAAACGGAAATATGACAGACTCCATCCTGTGAGAATGACATCTTCTTATGCAGCTGCTACAACAACTGTGCTAGCTCCATCAGTTTCGAGACTTCCAGCCAGCTCGATAAGCAGTAAGACTCCTCCTGCCCCCTTGCCCGTGGGGGGCTCTACCCAACAGGTTGCTCCTGCACCACCTACCTCAGGAGCAACCTCCTCCCACCCGTCGGGGACGTCCGTCCCCGCTTCTCAGCCGGAGAAGCGTCTAACTTCTTCGACTACTCTCGCCCGTAAGATTTCCCTTGGGACCCTCCCTTCCCAGGGTTCCACCAGCGGGAAGGATGACGGCCACCAGTGGCACACGTCCTCACCAGCGGCCGGGCGTAGGGCTTCACGATCCTCCTCTGTCCCGGAGACTGAATCAGTGAAGCCTTCCCAGCCGGTGAAACCCAAGGTTCAGCGAGAGAAGTCCAAGAGAAAGACCTCTAAGGCCAAAGAACTTGCGGTGGCACCAACCCCACCGCACCTTTCGCGCTCTGCGTCTGAGGATGAAGTCGAGATTCTAGCGTCCGCTGAGGACCTTGATCTCGCTGGTCCCTCAGACGCCATGGATGCCTCTCGTACGGGTACTGAATCGGTGGCAGTGAGTGAACAAGCGGCGTAAATTGCCTTCCCAGTCCTTTCACGCCTTTCTCAGCCATGGACAATACCATCCTCCAGTGGAACTGCGGCGGTTTTTTCCACCATTTAGCTGAGCTCCGCCAACTTCTCAGCCTTCGCCCTTTCTTCTGCATTGCTCTCCAGGAAACTTGGTTTCCAGCGATGCGAACCCCCGCCCTCCGTGGCTATCGGGGTTATTACAAGAACCGAGCAGCTTATGAAAGGGTGTCTGGTGGCGTCTGCATATATGTCCTTCACACTCTGCACAGTGAGTCTGTCCCTCTCCAGACGCCTTTAGAGGCTGTCGCTGTACGCGTATGGACGCCACAGGCTATTACCGTCTGCAATCTTTACATTCCACCGGATGGTGATGTCTCGCAGCATGTCCTGGCTGCACTGGTCGCCCAATTGCCGCCGCCTTTCTTGCTATTGGGCGACTTCAACGCCCATAACCCTCTGTGGGGTGGGTCAGTGGCCACAGGTCGAGGCGCCATCGTTGAACATTTGTTGTCGCAGCTCGATCTCTCGCTGTTAAATGATGGCGCCTTCACACACTTCAGTGTGGCGCATGGCACCTACTCTGCCATTGACCTTTCCATCTGTAGCCCTAGCCTCTTACCGTCTGTCCAATGGAGTGTGCATGACGACCTGTGTGGAAGTGACCACTTTCCGCTCTTTTTGTCACTACCACAGCGTCACTCTTCTGGCCGCCCTAGCAGATGGGCTATGCATAAGGCTGACTGGGATTTGTTCTCCTCCACTGCCGCTTTTGAGCCTCTCTCTACTGATGACATTGATGCGGTGGTTCAATCTGTCACCACCGGCATCGTTACTGCCGCAGAATCTGCCATTCCCCGTTCTTCTGGGTCCGCTCGGCGGAAGGCTGTGCCTTGGTGGTCGCCTGAGATCGCTGAAGCGATTAAAGATCGCCGGCGGGCGCTCCAGCGTCACAAGCGACATCCCTCCTTAGCCCACCTTATCGCCTTCAAACGGCTGCGTGCGCGGGCCCGCCTCCTTATCCGCCAGGGCAAGAAGGAGTGCTGGGAGCGGTATGTGTCCACCATTGGCCTCCATGTCACTCCCTCGCAGGTCTGGGCCAAGATTCGACGCGTCTACGGCTATCGGACCCCTGCCAGCGTCCCTGCGCTCTCACTGAATGGAGCCGTTTGTACTGACTCCGACGTCATTGCAAATTGCTTAGCAGAGCACTTTGCTATGAGTTCCGCTTCTGCGAATTACCCCCGGGCCTTCCGTTCCATTAAAGAGCGGCTGGAACGTCGGAGCCTTTCGTTTCGCACCACCCACCCGGAATCTTACAATGCTCCATTCAGTGAGTGGGAATTTCGCAGTGCCCTAGCTGCTTGCCCTGATACCGCTCCTGGGCCAGATGGCATCCACTGTCAGATGCTGAAACACCTTTCAGTGGACTGCCAGCGGCGCCTTCTCGATCTTTACAACCGTCTTTGGGTCGAGGGGGAGTTTCCGTGGCAATGGCGGGAAGGCATTGTGATCCCCGTTTTGAAACCTGGGAAGACCCCTCTGGAGGTGGACAGCTACCGTCCCATTAGCCTCACCAACGTTCTTTGTAAGTTGCTTGAACGGCTGGTGAGCCGGCGCTTGCATTGGGTACTGGAGTCTCGGGGCCTTCTGGCTCCGTCTCAGGGTGGGTTCCGTAAAGGCCGCTCCGCCACCGACAATCTGGTGAGTCTGGAGTCGGCCATCCGTACTGCTTTTGCCCGCCGTCAGCACCTGGTCGCTGTCTTTTTCGACATGCGGAAGGCGTACGATACGACATGGCGTCATCACATTCTTTCTACGCTTCATGGATGGGGTCTTCGGGGTCCTCTGCCGATTTTTATCCGCAATTTTCTGTCGTGTCGTACCTTCCGCGTGCAAGTCGCGGCCTCGTATAGCTTCTCCCACGTCCAGGAGAACGGTGTGCCACAGGGCTCTGTTTTAAGTGTCTGTCTGTTTTTAATAGCCATTAACGGGCTTGCTGCGGCCGTGGGAAATTCTGTCTCCGCTTCCATGTATGCTGACGACTTCTGCCTTTATTACAGCTCTACTGGCATTGCAGCTGTTGAACGTCAGCTACAGGCGCAGTCTTGGGCTGTAGCGCATGGGTTTCAGTTTTCGGCAGCCAAGACCTGCGTTATGCATTTCTGCCGGCGCCGAACAGTCCATCCTGAGCCGCGGCTTTATCTTGCCGACGAACTCCTTGCTGTGGTGGAGACCCACAAGTTTTTGGGGGTGGTTTTCGATGCCCGGTTGACTTGGCTGCCTCATATCCGGCAGCTGAAACAGACGTGTTGGCGGCATCTAAACGCTCTGAGATGCTTGAGCAACACCCGCTGGGGCGCCGACCGCTCTACACTGTTGCGGCTCTACCAGGCGTTAATCCAGTCCCGTCTGGATTATGGGAGCCTGGCTTATGGCTCAGCATCCCCATCTGCGTTACGGGTGCTGGATCCGATTCTCCACAGCGGGATACGCCTTGCCACTGGTGCTTTCCGCACCAGCCCTGTGGACAGCGTACTAGTGGAGGCAGGTGTACCTCCACTGCGGTTCCGACGCCAACGTTTGCTGGCCGCTTATGCTGCCCATGTTCTAAGCTCGCCCGGGCATCCAAACTATCGCCTCCTGTTCCCGCGGTCGGTCGTCCGTATGCCAGAACGTCGGCCCCGGTCTGGTTGTACAATAGCGGTCCGCGTCAAAGAGCTTCTCTCTGGGCTCCAGGGTTTCACTGTTCCACCTCCTTTCCGGGCTACTTTGCATACACCCCCATGGTGTGTTCGTCGCCCTAGCCTTCGGCTCGACTTGGCACAGGGCCCTAAGGACTCAGTCCCTCCAGAGGCCTTCCGCCGCCGCTTTTATTCCGTCCTGGCCACGTATCAGGGCTCTGGTGTTGTTTACACTGACGGTTCGATGGTTGCTGGTCGTGTCGGATATGCGCTCACTCTAGGGGACCTTTCCGAACAACGTTCCTTGCCGGATGGCTGCAGCGTTTACACTGCTGAACTGGTCGCCATCTTTCGTGCCCTAGCGTATATCCGCTCCTGCTCAGGTGAGTCCTTCGTTATCTGTTACGATTCCCTGAGCGGTTTACGAGCTCTCGACCAGTGTTTCCCTCGTTCTCGTTTGGTGATGGCTATCCACGAGTCTCTGCATACTCTCGCCTGTTGCGGCCGCTCTGTGGTCTTTGTGTGGACCCCCGGTCATGTCTGTATCCCGGGTAACGAACATGTTGGCCGCCTGGCGAAAGAGGCCACCAGTAAGCCATCTCTGGACGTTGGCCTCCCAGAGACTGATTTGCAGGCAGTCTTCCGCCGCAAAATCTTGGCGCTATGGGACGATGAATGGCGCGAACTGCCAATGCGCAATAAACTCCGTGCTGTCAAGGAGACGACGGCTGTGTGGCGGTCATCCCTGCGAGCCACTCGCAGGGACTCAGTAGTTCTTTGCCGGCTCCGCATTGGCCACTCCCGGCTGACACACAGTTATTTACTGCGCCGGGAGGACCCTCCTCTATGTCGCTGTGGGGCAGCTTTCACAGTGGCCCACATTTTGCTGGCCTGCCCCCTTTTAGCTGTGGTCAGGCAGACATTTGCGCTGCCTGCTACGCTCCCTGCCCTTTTAACAGACGACTCCACTATGGCTGACTTAGTTTTACGTTTTATTCGGGCAGGGGGATTTTATCATTTACTCTGAGTGTTTCTGTTTTATTTTATTGTTTTGTGTTGATTCTGGCCTTTGGCCTATGGTTTTACACTGATTTTTTAATGTGTTTCTAAGTGGTTGGCCTTTCCTTTTTTATGTCTATGGTCGGCCAACCACCGTCACACTCTGTGTGGTTTTAGTTTGTTTTGTCTTGTCTTTGTCTCAGTATCTCTTGTTCTGTATCGTCTGTGATCTCTTCTGTTCCTTGTTTTTATTCTCTGTGGGTGTTCTTTGTCTTTGAAAAAAGGGACCGATGACCATGGCAGTCTGGTCCCTTTAATCCCCCAAACCAACCAACCAACCAGAACTGCCAGCCGTCTCCGTACAGCAACTACTATACCTCTTTCATGCTCGGCTGATATCTACGGCGACATCGGTGAGTTCTTATCACACATTTCTTCTTCCGTCAAAGACATCTGGACTTCGTGACACTAAAGGAGCTGAGGCGGGAATATTCCACGAGAAATTCCGCATTTTTTCACTCGAAACTATCAGAAAAAAAAGTTTTGCATTAGTTATTGAACGCCCCTTGTACGTAGAGACGCCAATAAACCATCGACAAAATATGGGAGGGATGACGTCACACTGTGTAAACGTACAGGTCTAGAACGAGCTGATATTTGCCTTATGTGGGCGCACGTAACTAGGAAGCACGCCCTGTGTTGTTCCACTGCAAGGGATTTTTCCTGCGATTTCCGCATTTTATTTCACATGAGTTATGGGTAGTTTCGGTATAACACTGGAGAATGCTACAAAATGCAGTCGCTGAGAATTCTGCTGGTTGTGGTGGGTCACGAGTTTGCTTGCGTGCGCCACGTCAAGAACTTCAACGGTGAGTGACTCATTGGCGTTTCAGGCACAGGCGAGCGAGAGAGAGGACTCTCTCCCCACTACCCCTCGCCCCTCTCAGGCATTTTCCTGAACTGCCTTCTGTAGATCCTACAGACAAAGCATCGTTTCGCTACCCGTGACAACCACACCATTCCACTGTATTATTTTCAGAAACAGGTTACGTCACTTAATACAGGTAACTGCTGTGCCATATACACTACTGGTCATTAAAATTGCTACACCACGAAGATGACGTGCTACAGACGCGAAATTTAACCGACAGGAAGAAGAAGCTTTTCAGAGCACTCCCGCAAGGTTGGCGCCGGTGGCGACACCTACAACGTGCTGACGTGTGGAAAGTTTCCAACCGATTTCTCACACACAAGCAGCAGTTGACCGGCGTTGCCTGGTGAAACGTTGTTGTGATGCCTCGTGTAAGGAGGAGAAATGCGTACCATCACGTTTCCGACTTTGATGAAGGTCGGATTGTAGCATATCGCGATTGCGGTTTATCGTATCGCGACATTGCTGCTCGCGTTGGTCGATATCCAATGACTGTTAGCAGAATATGGAACCGGTGCGTTCAGGAGGGTAATACGGAACGCCGTGCTGGATTCCAACGGCCTCCTATCACTAGCAGTCGAGATGACAGGCATCTTACCCGCATGGCTGTAAGGGATCGTGCAGCCACGTCTCGATCCCTGAGTCAACAGATGGGGACGTTTACAACACAATAACCATCTCCACGGACAGTTCGACGACGTTTGCAGGAGCGTGGACTATCAGCTCGGAGACCATGGCTGCGGTTACCTTTGACGCTGCATCACAGACAGGAGCGCCTGCGATGGTGTACTCAACGACGAACCTTGGTGCACGAATGGCAAAACGTCATTTTTTCGGATGAATCAAGGTTCTGTTTACAGCATCATGATGGTCGCATTCGTGTTTGGAGACATCGCGGTGAACGCACATTGGAAGCGTGTATTCGTCATCGCCGTACTGGCGTATCACCCGGCGTGATGGTATGGGGTGCCATTGGTTACACGTCTCGGTCACCTCTTGTTCGCATTGACGGCACTTGGAACAGTGGACGTTACATTTCAGATGTGTTACGACCCGTGGCTCTACCCTTCATTCGATCCCTGCGAAACCCTACATTTCAGCAGGATAATGCACGACCGCATGTAGCAGGTCCTGTACGGGCCTTTCTGGATACAGAAAATGTTCGACTGCTGCCCTGGCCAGCACATTCTCCAGATCTCTCACCAATTGAAAACGTCTGGTCAATGGTGGCCCAGCAACTGGCTCGTCCCAATACACTAGTCACTACTCTCGATGAACTGTGGTATCGTGTTGAAGCTGCATGGGCAGCTGTACCTGTACACGCCATCCAAGCTCTGTATGACGCAATGCCCAAGCGTATCAAGGCCGTTATTACGGCCAGAGGTGGTTGTTCTGGGCACTGATTTCTTAGGATCTGTGCACCCAAATTGGCGTGCATAGAGTGTCAGTTGTAGTATGATATATATTAGTTCTAGCATTATATATTTGTGCAGTGAATAGCCGTTTATTATCTGCATTTCTTCTTGGTGTAGCAATTTTAATGGCCAGTAGTGTAGTACTTCTTCACTGGTGCGTGCACTGCCGTTACAAAAACTTTTTCTCTGAGGGTGACATAGATGAAACCGGTTAACAAAAAGCCAACATTAATATTGATATTACGAAAGGAACCCGATCTGTTACGTTCTGACGGCTAACCGTTGAAACGATTTGGATGAAATTTGATACGGAGGTAGTTTGAGCCCTGAGGAAGTGCGAGGTAAAAGGTACTTATTGATCTGAAGAATATAAACCGAATTTGGGTGAAATTCCTGTTCTTTAAAATACCTATTTAGCCCTTGACTTTTGAACTTGATCGTATTGGTGAAAATTCTTTTATTGGTTGATATGTTCTTCATAATATGATTCAAGGTAATGAATATAATATTTATACAATTCTCAACGTGTTTAATCCACATAGCATACAGCTACTTGAATACCAGTATACATACGTGCCCACTGCTGCCCACGCCCCTCTGCACTTAAGAGTCGGCATTAACACTGTGAGAGCTGGCGCATCGTGCGTTGGGACAGTCTGGGAGTGGACAGAGGGTGGCGCACCTCACGACCTATGCTTACCCAAACAGGCACACACGTGGGGGCAGCTGACATTATTGCACGTGCAATAACTTGCTTACCATAACTCACGATGAAAAAACTGCTGATACGCAAGCACAGCTGTGGGTAGTAAAAAGGTGATTTGGGCTGCTGTCAAGATTGGAATGTACTAAAAATGTCTAAGTGCGAATTTATTATTATTGGTATGTCTACTAGTCTGGTTAGAAAAAGTCCACAGCTACACAACGGGCTTCAATTTCATCGGCAAACAATGAGCATTCTAAAAAAAAAAAAAAGTTCAAATGTGTGTGAAATCTTATGGGACTTAACTGCTAAGGTCATCAGTCCCTAAGCTTACACACTACTTAACCTAAATTATCCTAAGGTCAAACACGCACACCCATACCCGAGGGAGAACTCGAACCTCCGCCGGGACCAGCCGCTCAGTTCAGGACTGCAGCGTCTTAGACACCTCTGCTAATCACGCGCGGCGAGCATTCAAAAAATTTATGAAGTACACCTAAGGTCAGTAGACTGATAACTCTTCTCGTCAGAGAAGGAATCTCTGAATGAAACGGAAGTGCATTATTTTGAACCACATTGGAGCACTTTATCTCTCTCGAGTGGTTCAGAGAAGTCACAACTGGATAGTTCTCTTCACTGTGTGTAGATCATCCCACAAAAAAAAGCCCTTGCACCGAGACAGTGCATATCTTCACTTCCTGAACAATGAGCTTTCAAAATGCATCAACTGGCCTTCAAAGTAATGTCCTAAATTTCCTGTTACCTGTCCACCTTCGCGGCTGAGAGGTCAGCGTATATGACTGCTATACAAAGCGCCTGACTTCCATTCCCGGTTCTGCGGGGGACTTTTTCTTTGTGGGAGAACTGGACCAAGTTTGTTTCATGATGCCAACTGAGGTGCTACTTGAATGTGAAGTAGCGGCTCCTAGGCCTCCAAAGCCGACAACGGCCGGAAAAACCATGTACTGAGCCCACACCCTCTCATACGTCCAAATATCGCCACTGACTGATGTAAGCTATCCCTTGATTTCCAGATTTACATTTTATTCCCTTAATTTCCAGATTTACATTTTATCTCGCATCTGAAGATATCAGTAGCATTCAATACACCCCGGCACCACTGAAGAACGCCTAGCAGGGAGTAAGAATTCAGTTACCGCACTTGCTGAAGAACCCACTCCACCCCTTGGCATTGCCGGTAGACGGCGGGGTGAGGCGCTGCGACTAGCTGTGAGACAGACAGTTACGGCAGCGCACGCTACTGAGGGAAACCACAGCGATTCTGGCGCGAAGCGAGCATTTTTTTAAATAAAAATTTACTAATGAAAGCAGTTTTTCCCCTGTAGACGTTAGGAGATGCCTTCTGGTCTTAAACACCTTCTTACAGCAATATTACGACCCAAGAAAGCATTCATTTCAACAAAGAGATGAATAGTGTTCAACATGACACAACTATACGGAGAGCTACGATGTGTCGCGATTGTAAGTACAAGATCCAGACTGCGTGCCGCAGTCGCCAGTCGCCGATGGGATGCCTTTCGATATGGTTCTGTCGTAGGAGCATGCTATCAAGAAATCGCTAGTTTAGAGTTAATAAGTAACATATTGTTTCGTTTATTATCAGATTACGGTGTTTTCGTAAGTAAACGCATCTTAAGAGCATCACCGAACATTATTTCAAGTAATATACCTCCCCCCTTTCGTTACACAGACATTACAGGATACAGAAATGCATTTTCCAGATAATCCGATGAAGTTGAGTCGGTTTCTGCGAGGGACATCAACTACGAGAGCTTTGTGGCAAAACAGGTAGGATGTAATCCTACGTGATGACTCACTGAAGCCGGCCGTTGTGGCCTTGCGGTAATAGGCGCTACAGTCTGGAACCGCGGGACCGCTACGGTCGCAGGTTCGAATCCTGCCTCGGGCATGGATGTGTGTGATGTCCTTAGGTTAGTTAGGTTTAAGTAGTTCTAAGTTCTAGGGGACTGATGACCTCAGAAGTTGAGTCCCATAGTGCTCAGAGCCATTTGACTCACTGAAATAATCCAAGGACGGCTTGCCTTAATCTCTGTAAGCCTCGGATGGGAAAGCACGGCCAGTGTCACTGTTTCTCTCATGCCGACTTCTATGTACTCCCTAACTACGCTGAGAAACTTCTGGAGGTTTAGTGAAAAGGGGGCGGGGATCTTACACTGAGGAAGGTGCCTGGCCCGTCTTAGACCAAAGCTCCCTATTACCTAGTTTTTTCCTCACGATGCTCATTGCGGTTGCTAACCTTACAAAGCCTACAGGGAAGAAACTGTTTTCGAATGACAGATTTATCTGTGGAGTAAATAAACATTATGCAGTAACAGAAAATATCCATTCTGACGGAATAAGAGGAACAGAATCCGTGTATCAAACCCACTGAGGAAGGGCTGTTAGAGCTTAACGTTCCATCGATATCAGAGACGTTACTCGAGCTCGTAGTGTGGAAGAATGGGGAGGAAAATTAGCCGTGACTCTTTCAAAGGAAAATAGAATTAGCCTCAAGGGATGTAGGGAAATCACGGTAAACCTTTGTCTGGATGGACAAACCGAGATTTGAAACGCTGTACTCCGGAATATGAGTCCACTGGACCACGTGGAGTAGAGATCACGGTAATCATCCAGATGTACATTCTCCGTGGCGTCCTTAAAATATACTAAGGTAAATGTCGAAATAGTTTCTTTGATGAGGGCACGACTATTTGCTTTCTTGTCCTTCCCCAAATTGAGCTTGTGCTCCGCCTCCAATGACTTCGTCGTCGACGGAACGTTAAATCTTGATCTTCCTTCCCTTCTTCTTTTCCAAGTCAAGAGCCAATCGCGATGTGGTGGTGTTCAACAGCGGCACTCACTGAGACTGACGGAGCTCTTGGGCAGCCACCACCAGGGGTCGTCGCTGTTGTCCTGGCTGGCGTTTGCGTCACGACACACGTGTTTGTCGTCCATGAACTGATGCTGGCCGCAGCACTTGCGCACCAACAGATCTCCGCTCGACACTGAGGCCCAGACAGCCAGCACCAGTGGCAGCAGACGTTGCCACGGACACAGCATCGCCTCGCAACCTGCAACAACAACAAGCCGACATGTTCTCATTAGAAACTTTGAGGTATCGAATCGAGAATTAATTGAAGCCCTCAGCTGCCGACAGATGTTGATATACCTCGATGGGGACAGCTGAAAATGTGTGCCCCGACCGGGACTCGAATCCGGGATCTCCTGCTTACAAGGCACACGCTCTATCCGTTTTTTTTTTGGTTCATCTCATTTTGTTCTAATTTGTTCGTTGTATGTGATCGGGGCGGACGTCTCAAGACACCCGTTCAGGCTGTATGTTCAAAAATGGTTCTAATGGCTCTGAGCACTATGGGACTTAACATCTGTGGTCATGAGTCCCGTAGAACTTAGAACTACTTAAACCTAACCAACCTAATGACATCACACACATCCATGCCCGAAGCAGGATTCGAACCTGCGACCGAAGCAGTCACGCGGTTCCAGACTGAAGCGCCTAGAACCGCACGGCCACATTTGCCGGCAGGTTGTTCGTTGATCCGTTCACTCAGGTTTTTTTTTTTTTCATTACAGAGGGTAGCTAACCCTCTGACCGAACACACTGAGCTACCGTGCCGGCATCCGTCTGAGCCACCAAGGACACAGATGAATAGCGCAACTGCAGGAACTCATCCCTTGCACGCTTCCCGAGAGACCCACATTCCCAACTGTCCACACTCTACATACTTAATGTTCCTAATAGCATTCAGCTGTCCCCATCGAGGTATATCAACAACACCTGTCGGCAGATGCGGGTTTGAATTAATTATCATTTATTCTAGAGAAGCTGCACGGTCATCAATGGTATCTGTTCTTTCGGGCCGGCCGGAGTGGCCTAGCGGTTCTAGGCGCTACAGTCTGGAACCGCGCGGCCGCAACGGTCGCAGGTTCGAATCCTGCCTCGGGCATGGATGTGTGTGATGATCTCCTTAGGTCAGTTAGGTTTAAGTAGTTCTAAGTTCTAGGGGACTGATGACCTTAGAAGTTAAGTCCCATAGTGCTCAGAGCCGTTGAACCATTTTTGTTCTTTCGGGAGCAGTTACTATCTTCATATGTAGTTAAAGGCTACCTGTCCATTGATCTTCATCTGTGTGAATGTGCACAGGTTGCCCGATCTCTTACGGGAATCGTCACCTTAGTGGACGCGAGTAATGAGTGGATGGGCAAATATCTATTAGGAACATTACCTATGTAGATTGTAGACAGTTGGGATTGTGGGTCTCTCGGGAAATGTTCAAGGGATAAGTCACTGCAATCGCGCTATTGATTTGTGTCCTCGCTGGCTCAGATGAATAGAGTGTCTGCCATGTAAGCAGGAGATCCCGGGTTCGAGTCCCGGTCGGGGCACACATTTTCAGCTGTCCCCATCGAGGTATATCAACACCTGTCGGCAGCTGAGGGTTTCAATTAATTGTCATTTATTCTAGAGAAGCTGCACGGTCATCAGTGGTATCTGTTCTTTCGGGAACAGTTACTGTCTTCATATATTATGTAATGTGGTTGTGACCACTATGTCTCACGAGAGGCGGACCTGCCGGTATAAAAGCAGGCGGGAAGTTTTGTGTTGTCAAAAGAGTAGCTGAACCAAGGTGATATCAGAAGAGCTCAGTGACTTCGAATGAGTACTAGTCATTGGATGTTATTCAGATAACACATCCATCAGGGATATTTCAACCAGCTACCCGCAGTGGTCGACGTACCTTCGTATGGCGGGAGGTGGAAACACTTAATGCACGCAGAAACATAGTCGAACATGATCGTTTCAGTTGTCCAGATGTTATTGGGGGGGGGGGGGGCAAGGTATAATAAGTGCACTGACCTCCAAACCTTTGAACACGGGAAATTCACTGGTTAGCATTATTGTGACAGTGTTCTCCTTCCCCACGTCTGTTGTGTCCGCCCACTCATGAGATATGTGGACGCCTAGGAAACCTGCTTCTTGGTTCGCTAGATAACAATTCAAGCAGATCGTATTAATAAAGTTTATTACAAAAGAAAATGATCACAGTACTCAACTTTTGTGAAATACGCAAGTGTAGTGAGCAAAGGGCGACAGACAAACATAAGCAATCTCTTCAGTATATACATTTCGTAATACAAGCCAAACAATGCAGTTCCAAAATCGCATCTGTAGCGTTCGTAAGTCGGCTAGGCTCCAACTAGGCCGCTGCCACGCGGCACGGCGCTTATGTCCACTTCGTGTAGATAGCGCTACTGTCTCGTTGTCGTCCTAGAGAGGGGTCGGTCAGCGTACTATTGGCTGACGCCGTCTCACAGCCCTCTCTACTCTAACGTTCTTGCCCATCGTACCGCCGGTCGATTTTACACCAGAACAATGTCCATATTTTTAGGGGTGTATTCGGTCCTGGGATCATTTTTATGGATGACAATTGTAACTTTTCGAAATAAAACTAATAATAAGTAGAATGTTATAAATTATAACTGTAGAAGTTCTGGTCTTAGGTTAAATCAGTAAGAGGCTCGAAACAGCATATCCAGACACTCTGGGATGATGATGGCATTGAGACAGAGGATGACACGCGTAAAGCTGAAATACCACACACCTTTTTGCAAAGCTGTTTCACAGAGGAAGACCGCACTGCAGTTCCTTCTCTAAATCCTCGCACAAACGAAAAAATGGCTGACATTGAAGTAAGTGTCCAAGGCCTAGAAAAGCAACTGGAATCACTCAACGGAGGAAAGTCCACTGGACCTGACGGGATACCAATTCGATTCTACACAAAGTACGCGAAAGAACTTGCCCCCCTTCTAACAGCCGTGTACCGCAAGACTGTAGAGGAACGGAAGGTTCCAGATGATTGGAAAAGAGCACAGGTAGTCCCAGTCTTCAAGAAGGGTCGTCGGGCAGATGCGCAAAACTATAGACCTATATCTCTGACGTCGATCTGTTGTAGAATTTTAGAACATGTTTTTTGCTCGCGTATCATGTCGTTTCTGGCAACCCAGAATCTACTATGTAGGAATCAGCATGGATTCCGGAAACAGCGATCGTTTGAAACCCAACTCGCTTTATTTGTTCATGAGACCCAGAAAATATTAGATACAGGCTCCAGGTAGATGCTATTTTCCTTGACTTCCGTAAGGCGTTCGATACAGTTCCGCACTGTCGCCTGATAAACAAAGTAAGAGCCTACGGAATATCAGACCAGCTGTGTGGCTGGATTGAAGAGTTTTTAGCAAACAGAACACAGCATGTTGTTCTCAATGGAGAGACGTCTACAGACGTTAAAGTAACCTCTGGCGTGCCACAGGGGTGTGTTATGGGACCACTGCTTTTCACAATATATATATATATAAATGACCTAGAAGATAGTGTCGGAAGTTCCATGCGGCTTTTCGCGGATGATGCTGTAGTATGCAGAGAAATTGCAGCATTGGAAAATGGCAGCGAAATGTAGGAAGATTTACAGCGGATAGGCGCTTGGTGCAGGGCCTGACAACTGACCCTTAACATAGACAAATGTAATGTATTGCGAATACATAGAAGGAAGGATCCTTTATTGTATGATTATATGATAGCGGAACAAACACTGGTAGCAGTTACTTCTGTAAAATATCTGGGAGTATGCATGCGGAACGATTTGAAGTGGAATGATCATATAAAATTAATTGTTGGTAAGGTGGGTACCAGGATGAGATTCATTGGGAGAGTCCTTAGAAAATGTAGTCCATCAACAAATGAGGTAGCTTACAAAACACTCGTTCGACCTATACTTGAGTATTGCTCATCAGTGTGTGATCCGTACCAGATCGGGTTGACGGAGGGGATAGAGAAGATCCAAAGAAGAGCGGCGCGTTTCGTCACAGGGTTATATGGTAAGGGTGATAGCGTTAGGGAGATGTTTAGCAAACTCAAGTGGCATACTCTGCAAGACAGACGCTCTGCATCGCGATGTAGCTTGCTGTTCAGGTTCGGAGAGGGTGCGTTTTTGGATGAGGTATCGAATATATTGCTTCCCCCTACTTATACCTTCCGAGGAGATCACGAATATAGAATTAGAGAGATCCGAGCGCGCACGGAGACTTTCCGGCAGTCGTTCTTCCCGCGAACCACACGCGACTGGAACAGGGAAGGGAGGTAATGACGGTGGCACGTAAAGTGCCCTCCGCCACACACCATTGGGTGGCTTGCGGAGTATAAATGAAGATACAGATGTAGATGTAGTGAACTTAACTGGTTTCCTAACTTTAGCTTCGTGTGTGTTTGTCTTGTAAATCTGGACAACGCAGGTGGACTGATTATGGAAACGCTATCTCATTAAATGAGTCGTCAAAACTACTTGAAACCGTATTACTGTATTTGATTAAACCTTTACCGAAATAACCGGAAAGCTTAAAACTGTCCTATGAAAATGAGTGCTGTGCAGTGCGGTAAATAGTGCTTTAATGCGTCGTGTCACAGTTCGTGACTTGCAGTTTCAAAATGGTTCAAATGGCTCTGAGCACTATGGGACTTAACTTCTAAGGTCATCAGTCCCCTAGAACTTAGAACTACTTAAACCTAACTAACCTAAGGACAGCACACACATCCATGCCCGAAGCAGGATTCGAACCTGCGACCGTAGCAGTCACGCGGTTCCAGACTGTAGCGCCTTTTGCAGTTTCAACACACAAACCTAACAGAATTAAAAGTCTACATAAAACTGAAAAAGAATTTTCAAAGAATAAATAACCAAAGTTTCCTCTGAAAATACCCTGAGATTTTACGTAAGAAAATTAACTAAATACAATCCCAGACACTAAATATTGCACACGAGAAAGTAACACTGCACTGTAAGCGTAAGTTTTTCTGGTTAAGCAATGAGATCTGGACTAACTTTACCTAAACTGAATCTAATAATAATTTTGAATTATCACACTTGACTGTGAATGATTTTATTGTCCCGACTGTGATGAAAAACAGACCTGAGAAATTTTCATGGCTTACCTGCGGCTACGGAAACTCGGTACCGTTCGAAAGTGCTGAACATTAAAGGTACAGCGCAGCGGCAAGCCAGTTAAAAAGTAAAGAAAACCTTGCGCAGTGCATTGCAGCGAAGTGCAACTGTTGTAAGCAGATCGTGCTTCAGTCTTAGCCACTGAGCTTCGCAAAGTGCAATGTGGCAACACACATAATCAGAAAATAAAATTTTCGAGGAGACAGTGGAGTATATTGCATTTACTGAATAATGTGTAGAGACTAGCGTTCAAAAACTATGCTGAAACTCTGATACCATCCCCGCCGCAGCCGCATTGGTCCACAACCCCACGACGACTGTCGCAGTCCACTTCACACCTTGGCCCCCCCACACCGAACCAGGGTTGTTGTGTGGTTCGGCCCCCGGTGCCCCCCCCCTTCCCCACCCCCACCCAGGGAACGTCTCACACCAGACGAGTGTAACCCCTATGTTTGCGTGGTAGAGTAGCGGTGGTGTACGCGTACGTGGAGAACTTGTTTGCGCAGCAATCGACGACATGGTGTAGCTGTGGCTGCATAAAGGGAACCAGCCCGCATTCGCCGAGGCGGACGGAAAACCGCCTAAAAACCATCCACAGACTGCCGGCTCACCGGACCAGGCGCTCCTTCCCACTCTGGAAAGCCGTGCGTTAGACCGCGCGGGGATAATCGGGCGGGCCATTACAAATATGACTCTGACATGAAATTAATTATTGAAATGGTAAAGGAGTGGTAAATCTATAACTTATTGGTGCAATTCATATTAACAGATAACCTATTCACGTCTGAACAATGAAACAACTAACCCGAACGGATAAAAAAAAAATCCCACTAAAGCTTTCCGTTTCCCAAACAAAACCTAATTCGCGCACAGGCAAGCAAAGCAGCAACAATATTACCTGTAAATCTTCACATTTTTCAAATTAATCTTTATCAAACCATGTTTCCAGAATTCGACATCCTGTGTATCTTTATCTCTGCGCTCCGCAAGCTATTTCCAGACCGCTCAGTAGTGTGGCCGGCCGGAGTGGTCGAGCGGTTCTAGGCGCTGCAGTCTGGAACAGCGCGACCGCTACGGTCGCAGGTTCGAATCCTGCCTCGGGCATGGATGTGTGTGACGTCCTTAGGTTACTTCGGTTAAACTAGTTCTACGTTCTAGGGGACTGATGACCTCAGAAGTTAAGTCCCATAGTGATCAGAGCCATTTGAACCATTTTTTTCAGTAGTGTGACTAACACCCGACCCACTCACTACTCGCAGAATGCAACAACAAAGACAATGCTCCCGGCAACCAGAGATCACAGTGCATCTACTCAGAACATCTGCGGCGTAACATATCGACCATTGAAAACTATTGTTTTAAAAACATCCATAGTATAGATACGAAGAATGACACATCGAATGAAAGTAGAGCTCAGATTACTTTCCTCGAATACAAAAAATAAACTAGAAGCCTTACACGAAGAGCGACCCCATCGGACTTCCCGGGTGGAGGCGCTCATGGAACGAGGGAATATTTGCTGAAAGGATTGACCAGTCTGTTGCACCGACTTAAATCCCACCGAGCGCTTGTGGGATGCGCTGAGCAGACATATTGCAGCACCCCAGACGCCCAAACGACCGTGCAGCAGTTGTCGGCCTACCACAAAAACTACTTATCGAACTTGTGATCAGCAGAAGAGAACGTTGCAGGCCATGTACTGACATTCGTAGTGATCACCCATCCTTTCGTAATGTCCAGGGAACCTTCATAAATAGCGACGACTTCAATGCAATTATTGTCTTTTTTCAATAGTGTCATTTTTGTTTCCTCTCATGACACCTCCTGTACTATACATTAGCAGCTGCTTCTGTGGGTGGCCCAAGATTCATCGAGCTGCGTTACTTGGCAGTGAGAAATCATTCGAAAGTCACTTTCCAATATAGTTTTGCGCACCAATGTGCTATTTACTCCATAAACAAAACTAGACAGCAGTCTAAAAAGGTACTCAAATAGACACACACAACCAGCGCAAATTTCCACTGGGATAGAAAGAATTTGTCTTCCGCAAAACTTCTGCAAGTCTGCCACGTTGTTGTTAAACACTGCCTCCAACTACCAGATGTTGAAAAATGTTCAAATGTGTGTGAAATCTTATGGGATTTAACTCTAAGGTCATCAGTCCCTAAGGTTACACACTACTGAACCTAAATTATCCTATGGAGTAACACACACACCAATGCCCGAGGGAGGACTCGAACCTCCGCCGGGACCAGCCGCACAGTCCATGACTGCAGCGCCCAGACCGCTCGGATAATCCCGCGCGGCACTACCAGATGTGTCGGCGTTGTAATATGAGACTTGTGACCAGCTCTCCCTTTCTCACAATAACCGGAAAGCAACTTTATTCATCAGTGAGGATCTCTTGTTGCTGGCTTCATACAAGCAACGCTTTGAAAAGTCGGCTCCGTCCCGTACAGCCTACGACTCCCTACCTACCCTCGCCAGGGCTGTCGGATAACTGCATTTTGGGAGCTGCAAAATCGCTGTACAGAATTATTATAACATGCAGAGTTTTTGGCTAATCATCCTCCAGTGCTGAGTAGGCATTCCAATTGTCCATTTCCAGTTTGTGCTTACTGCAAGGTGCTGAGTCGTGCGACCCCTCCGAGAAGTTTCTTTTCATCCTGTGGAATTCACTCGTTATTTGAAATCAACAAGGTGGGGAAGGATCACCACCACTAAGGTAGATTAAAAGAAGATTTTCCCATTATCTGCAAACTGGAGAACAGTTCCCGTCCCCTGGAAATTCGGAATCTGGCATTGGCGATAGCAATAACGATCATCACTACCCGACTGGCTCTGTGTAAAGAGTAAATGCAGCGCATGCGACGGGAATGCAATAACAATATCTGGTTTCACCACCCACGAGGGGCGTTCAATAAGTAATGCACTACTTTTTTCAGTTGAAAAAATGCGGAATTTACTATGGGACGTCGTGCAATATCCTCGCTTTAGCCACTATAGTTTCAAGAAGTTCCAACGGCGCTATCTATAGCCTTTAAAATGGCGTCTGCAGAGGAGGTGCGTTTCAAGTAGAGAGCTGCCACTGAGCTTCTCCAGGCGGAAAAACAGAGCATCGCAGGTATTTTTAGGCGCTTGCAGAATGTCTACGGAGACCTGACAATGAACAAAAGCCCGGTGAATCGTTGGGCGAAGCGTCTGTCACCATCGCAACAAGGTCGCGCAAACCTGTCCGATCTCCCACGTGCCAGCCTGCCGCACACAGCAGTGACACCTGGAACGTGCGGACACTCTCATTGAAGGTGATCGACGGATCACAACTGGACGTCTCCTTTGGTGGTGTTGAGACACTCTTCCGCCAGTTGGGGTACTCAACGGTGTGAGCCTACTGGTCTGCTCGCCACCTAACTGAAGATCATCAGGGCGGAATTTCTTGAGGCGAGGAGACGGCCAGTTTTGTACTGGACGTCGTCTCAGAGGCAATCCACGGAGTGCTACCGTACCATCTGTCCCCCAAAGAAAAAGCTGAAAGCCGCACCCTCAGAAGGTAAAGTCATGGCAACCGTCTTCCGGGAAACTTAGGGGTCATTCTGTTTGGTATCCTCCCTCTTGGGGCAACGACCAGGTCTGAACACTCTGAACTTGAAGAAATGAGTTCAGTGTGGTCGTCGGTACAAAAATGTAAAGAAACTTCTCGTTCTCCATTACAAAATGGTTCAAATGGCTCTGAGCACAATGGGACTTAACATCTTAGGTCATCAGTCCCCTAGAACTTAGAACTACTTAAACCTAACTAACCTAAGGACATCACACACATCCATGCCCGAGGCAGGATTCGAAACTGCGACCGCAGCAGTCGCACGGTTCCGGACTGAAACGCCTAGAACGGCTCGGTCACAGCGACCGGCTCCACTTTTTTTGTCAGGCAGTGTACTAACCCCTAGGTTTCTGCAGAGCCACTTCTCTGCGATAGGAGGTGAGCGTGAACAGCGTCGTCTGTTCAGTGATCACTGTGAAGGACACAGAGATGCCGCGTACTCGTGGGAGGCAGAGTTATCAGCATCTGAAAGAGTCCTCATTTGGCTGCCTGGTCGAATCGTGCAATATCCAGATATTCGAGGCATTCATGTTTGACAATAGCCCGACGTTGGACTGCATAGGAACGTAAACACTGGCATACTCGTCGTCAGTGTTATGGTCTACCACTTCTGACCACAAGGTAGCCGTATTGTGCACCAAGAAATCGTAACCCCTTCATATTTGCACCTTCCATGCTAGTAATGGACTCCCTGCAACAGTCTCTGTTATCCTCAATCATTGGTCGGAGACTAGCAGTTGCTGTATTAAGGAATTACCGCGCGATGCCTAGGCTGCCGTTAACATCACTATAGAAACGTGCTGCTTTTGGAGCGACGGCGTGACAGGGAAGAATGGAGTGCTGATATATGGCATCACATTGTGTGCAGCGATGAATCGCGCTCCTATGTTACCCGGGACGATCATCCTTGGCGGGTATGGTAGTGACCTGAGTAGAGATCCCGTTCTTCCAACCACAGCAGTGTTACACTTGGTGTCATAGACTGGGGAGACATCGAGTATGACTTCAGGTCACGGCTGGTAGTCACTGATGTAACTGCGACGGCACAAAGAGACGTTACGAGCATCCTGCGTCCTGATGGGTCACCTTTCTGGTAGAATTTTCCAACAGGATAATGCTCGTCCACACACGTGTGTCTCTAGACTGTCTGCTGATGGTCAGGTACTTCCCTCTCCAGATGCTTAGGTATTTCTGTGGCCAGCAAAATTCCTAAATCTGTTCAAGATGGAACATTTGTGGAACCAGCATGTGTCAACTTCGTCCAGTGCCAGCATCTAGGACATAAAGGACCAGTTACAATAGTTATCAGCCAGCTTGCCTCAAAAGAAGACACAGCGGCTTTATGACCCTTTTTCCAATCGAATCAGTGCGTGCATCTAAACCAGAGAAGGTGCAACATCATGCTGATAAGTGGGTTCATACTGTCAGGTTTTCTTTGTAACCAATGAAATAACATTACATATTCTTTCAATGCGTGAACCTTCATTTCATTTCCTCGTCCACTTCCGGGTGCTTCACTTTGTTCTGAGGCAGTGTGTTACAGTCTCCATCTTTAGAATTGTTATATTCCGTCTCAACAAAACGGGAAGATATGCGTCGGGAAGGAGGACTCTTATCAGGATACTGTGCTCTGAAGTTATCCTCTACTTCAGTATCATTTGGCCGACCTTCAACCACAAAGAAAGGAAAGTAATTACGATGCACTTTTTAACCAAGGACAGCCTCTATTGGAGGCAACATATGTTTTAAAGGCAATACAGCACTGTATTAGCTGTTCCTGTGCTGTAAATAGGGAAAGACTGTTGCAGCTACTGTTCTGCTAACTTACAGTCTCCATAGATCAATAACATTCCTCTCTTCTCTTCGTTGGTCTACATTGCGCTCACGCATCCCGTGCACTGAAGACGGCTGACTGAATCATTGATGGTCATTTTCCATGTGTTTCCATTTGTTAACTGTTAACTCCAGCAAGTGGTCGAGTTACGTTACCCCTGATAATCCTTCTGATTAGTTTAAGGCACTTTGTCAATGATATCCGGAATAACGGAATCCCAAGCTACTTTTACAAGCGCGTTTTACGTTACACACGGTTTTAGGTTTGACATGATAGTGAGAATGTTGCTTAAGAATAGTTGGTGTAAACACGGGCCCCTATTTAAGGAGGGTCCATAATTACACCACCTCTTCTCTTAAACAATGTAAAACATTTAACTAATTTTATGGGGATATGGTCAGTCGAATTTTGTTTAAAGTTCATACATGCAACTCACACAGGAACAAACAAACTAATATAATTTTCAAATGGCGATAATAGACCTTAGTCTTTTGTTTATCCTTGCAGAATGCCGAACATGAAGAAGCTTTATGAATGTAAGAACCCGAGGCATCAATGAGGCTTCTGTGAAAGATGCTGCAAGAACATTCGGAATGCCTCGTACCACCTTGCAGAGATTTCTTAAACTTGATAAAATCCCTGAGCAAGCGGTTCAAAAGACAAAGCTTGGAAGGAAACCGATTTTAAATGCATACCTCGAAAAAAAGCTAGTTTCTTATCTCCTTGAGAGGGAGCAAAAATTCTTTGGGTTCACTTTGGCGGATCTGAGAAGAATGACATTTATACACTACTGGCCATTAAAACTGCTACACCACAAAGATGACGTGCTACAGATTCGAAATTTAACCGGCAGGGAGAAGATGCTGTGATATGCAAATGATTAGCTTTTCAGAGCATTCACACAAGGTTGGCGCCGGTGGCGACACCTACAACTTGATGACATGAGGAAAGTATCCAACCGATTTCTCATACACAAACAGCAGTTGACCAGCGTCGCCAGGTGAAACGTTGTTGTGATGCCTCGTGTAAGGAGGAGAAATGCGTACCATCACGTTTCCGACTTTGATAAAGGTCGGATTGTAGCCTATCGCGACTGCGGTTTATCGTATCGCGACATTTCTGCTCGCGTTAGCCGAGATCCAATGACTGTTAGCAGAATATGGAATCGGTGGGTTCAGGAGGGTAATATCCCAACGGCCTCGTATCACTAGCAGTCGAGATGACAGGCATCTTATCCGCATGGCTGTAACGGATCGTGCAGCCACTTCTCGATCCCTGAGCCAACAGATGGAGACGTTTGCAAGACAACAACCATCTGCACGAACAGTTCGACGACGTTGGCAGCAGCATGGACTATTAGCTCGGAGACCATGGCTGCGGTTACCCTTGACGGTGCATCACAGACAGGAGCGCCTGCGATGGTGTACTCAACTACAAACCTGGGTGCACGAATGACAAAACGTCATTTTTTCGGATGAATCCAGCTTCTGTTTACAGCATCATGATGGTCGCATCCGTGTTTGGCGACATCGCGGTGAACGCACATTGGAAGCGTGTATTCGTTATCGCCATACTGGCGCATCACCCGGCGTGATAGTATGGGGTGCCATTGGTTACACGTCTCGTCACCTCTTGTTCGCATTGACGGCACTATGAACAGTGGACGTTACATTGCAGATGTGTTACGACTCGTGGCTCCACCCTTCATTCGATCCCTGCGAAACCCTACATTTCAGCAGGATAATGCACGACCGCATGTTGCAGGCCCTGTACGGGCCTTTCTGGATGCAGAAAATGTTCTACTACTACCCTGGCCAGCATATTCTCCAGATCTCTCACCAATTGAAAACGTCTGGTCAATGGTGGCCGAGCAACTGGCTGGTCACAATACGCCAGTCACTACTCTTGATGAACTGTGGTATCGTGTTGAAGCTGCATGGGCAGCTGTACCTATACACGCCATCCAAGCTCTGTATGACTCAATGCCCAGGCGTATCAAGGCCGTTATTACGGCTAGAGGTGGTTGTTCTGGGTACTGATTTCTGGGGATCTATGCACCCAAATTGCGTGAAAATGTAATCACATGTCAGTTCTAGTATAATGTATTTGTCCAATGAATACCCGTTTATCATCTGCACTTCTTCTTGGAGTAGCATTTTTAATGGCCAGTAGTGTACTTGCCCAGAGAAACAGTTTGACAATCCCTTTCAAAAGAGGATAAGCAGGACGAGCTTGAGCTGACCTTTTTCTTGAGAGACCCAAGGATCAGCTGTCAATTCACAAACCTTGTGGAGATTCATATAACTAAGCCTTAGGCTCCAGTAAAGAGAATATGATTCTTTTCTTTGATTTCGTGGCAGACGCTTTCAAAAAACACTCTTATCGAGCAGACCGAGTGTGTAATGTGGACGAGACAGGCCTGTCCATTATCCAAAGTAGAATCCCAAAAGTGATAGGGATGAAAGGGAAGAAACAAATTGAAGCTCTAACGTCTGCAGAAACAGGGGCTACAATCACAGTTATCGCATGCTTGAGCGCTTCGGGACATTATGTGCCGCCAATGATAATTTTCCCTAGAACCAACATGTCACAAGCTCTAATGAGAAGCTGCCCCCCTCCCCCCGTGGTGCAAATGGTAGAGTGCCATCCTTCAGGATGGGTTAAAAATAATTTGTTCACAGAATGGTTCGTTCACTTAATTGAGAAAACATGTCCGACTGAACAAAGGTCTATTCTCATTATAGCCACGTTCGCAATCCAGATGTGGCTGACTTGGCGAAAGGACACCACGTTGCTGTCGTCTCACTTCCACCACATTGCACCCATAAACTGCAGCCTCTACATAAGATGTTCATGGGAACTCTGAAAACCTACTACAGCGAGGCAGTGAGAGCATGGTTGCATCACAATGAGCGTCCTGTCACATCTTACGACGTTATGGAGGTTTGGCCAAGCCTACCTTCGTACCCAGTCAGTTGATATAGCAATAAAGGGATTCAAAGTAACTGGGTTATACCCTATGAACCGTTATATCTTCACCGATGCTGATTTCATAGCTCCTGAGTTGGTTGCAGGAAAAACTTGCTCCAAAGTGGAACGTAGACCTAATGTTTCTGAATCACATGCTCCTCCACTTGCTATCTCCGGGCCATCGACATCATATGCTTCTTCTTCGAGTTATCCTGATGTGCAGTCGCATCAAGCTGTAGCTATGCCAGTTGATGAATCCATTGAAACACCAGGAAGTTCTCCGGGACTTCAACAAATGCAGTTTCACCATTCGACATATCTCCTGTCGCCAAAATTACGAGAACCACAACGCGAGGACGAAAAGCAGCAACCGCCTGCCACATCACCAGAACGCCATACAAAGATCAGTTGACAAAGTCGCTTGACAAAAGTGCTGTCAAGAAGAGGTCGTTGAGTTTCTCTGGGGTTAGAGGCCGTCCTACGGACAGAGGTGCAAAATCCAACGACCTTAAAAAAAATTGTTCCACAAAACTATCTGATTCATCATCGGATTCTTCAGGCTCCTGCAGCTGTCACCTTGTGGGCAGCGATAATGACCTTGATGTGAACGATGAGGACACACCAGACTCAATCGATGCAAGTTGCATCTTTTCTGGTGAAAAGTTCTCCCAAGACAGGAGAGGAGAGGTGTGGATTAAATGAGTTATATGCCAAATGTGGGCACACTTAGATTGTGCTGGCTCTGAAGGAACTACTTACGTTTGCAATTACAGTAAATAATTTCAGATTTCAGCATAAATATACGAAAGTTGCTTTTTGTAGGCTAGTCTACCATTTTGTCTTGTTTTAACCCATTTCATTAAAACATTTCAAAAGATTTCTTGCACCTTTTTGTGGATGCCCGTATTTGCACTCCCTTTTTTTAAGTTCCATTTCACAAGCTGTTTATAAATCTTTGTTTTCGAATAGAAATAATAGATACTAACCATTGTTTCGCCTTTCACCTTTCTTAAACTTGTTATAGTTATTAATGAAGGTATAAAATCTACAATTTTTACGAAAGAAGATAGCTTTAAGACAAAAACAAAAGAGGGTGTCCATATTTACACCTTTTCCTCTAAGCATTAACCACACTACTGCACTCTAGTGGCCGTCCTATATGTCACAGAGAATTGCCATTCTCATCTTACAGTTTTGAATATGGCTGGTTGGGCAGTGACCGTTCACAAAGCAAAATTAAAGCGGTCTGATGTCACCGTAGCTCGACACGCGTGAGCAGCCCACAGTGGCTTGCCTTCTGCGTATTCTATTTCAAACAATTTGTGACGAAAGCTTTATCGCTTGATATTTAGTTTCATACGTGACATGAAAGTACTGGTTCTTTTTTGTATTCCTAGTCACTACTTACACTTAAGAATTTGTTCCTATAATTTTGTAATAATTTCATAGGCCAGTTTGAGTGTTTTACTTATGA
Organism: Schistocerca serialis cubense; assembly: GCF_023864345.2. NCBI lineage: Eukaryota > Metazoa > Arthropoda > Insecta > Orthoptera > Acrididae > Schistocerca > Schistocerca serialis. The sequence goes on from NC_064646.1 coordinate 141,016,188, forward strand.
TGACGGCACTCACAGCAGTGCCGAAACCTAGGTCAAAACTCTTCTTTTTTGCGACCGAGGACGGCTAATGCTTTAATTTTATTTTGCTATTCTAATCATTTTGACATGCGCTTATGGTGTGTGCGTGTAGCAAGTCACAGGGACATCCGGCCGTGTCTTCTGCGGGCGTCACTTCTTCTATCACACAATGTATATGCTTAAAGTGGTCGAAGACGTTCGCTGTAACCGCTACTCTGAGCTGAAGAGTTCGGCACAGGAGAGAAATTCGTGGCGGACTGCGTGGCATCAGTAGGATGACTTATATGTTAGCCCCCCTCTCCCCTCCGCCCCCTCCCCCCCCCCACTCCCTCTCCTGCCACAAAAATCTATCATATCTTGAATGAATAGCACTGTTGAAGATTTTTCAAGGACACGAGGGCAGAAACGCTGAAAACACGGCACGAGAGAGAGAAATGTAGCTTCTATGTTACTGCTATCGTTACAGTGCTTAGATACTGAACTGAAGCCTGAATGAACCCTTACGCTTGGCGTCGAGTTTGCGAGGGTCTTGCGACTCGCCTTCCGAAGGTTGCGGTTGCCATGTGGAAACCACTGCTGCGCCTGTTCTTATCTCTCTTCTCTTCCCTCCACCCCCCATCCGTGCACCTCTCACCGCCAGACGTTTCCGTCTTCAGGCGCTCCATTCATGCAAGCTTTGCTCAATTCACTGTTGCTATATTCTAGTATGTAGCACGTGAATGCCGACTTTGGTAGTGAAACACAACTATTTCACTACTCTATGCGAAAACTGCAACACCAAGAAGACATGTGTAATTACAAAGAAATTTGTTTCAGAGATTAGGGACCCGACAGTAAACAAATGAATATAATTAAGGAACTTTGACCATGAGATTTAATGCTTTGAAGGCGCCACGTCCTGCAATCAGAACCTCTACATGTCATAGCAAGAAATTAAATGGTTCAAATGGCTCTGAGCACTATGGGACTTAACATCTAAGGTCATCAGTCCCCTAGAACTTAGAACTACTTAAACCTAACTAACCTAAGGACGTCACACACATCCATGCCCGAGGCAGGATTCGAACCGGCGACCGCAGTGGTCGCGCGGTTCCAGACTGAAGCACCTAGAACCGCTCGGCCACACCGGCCGGCTAGCAAGAAATGAAAGGTGGCCTGGAAATGGTGCTTGGAAACACTCTGCCATATGGTTTGCAGGCGCGTCCACAAACCATCAACAGTGGTCGCCGCAGGAAAAAGTTGACGACCGATCACAAAATGGCTCTGAGCAGTATGGGACTCAACATCTGAGGTCATCAGTCGACTAGAACTTAGAGCTAATTAAACCTAACTAACCTAAGAACATCACACACATCCATGCCCGAGACAGGATTAGAACCTGCGACCGTAGCAGCAGCGCGGTTCCGGACTGAAGCGCCTAGAACCGCTCGGCCACACCGGCCGGCGACCGATCACATACCAGGCTTGTTCACTGAGGGAAATTTCAGGTGCATGTGCTGTCCGTCGTTCTTCGCACGAGACTTACACGTTCCTTGCCGTTTGTGTCTGGGCAGTATCTTGCTGAAATACGGCATGTCGAGCTGCCTGCAGGTGGGACAGTGCCTCGGGCTCTAAGCCTTCCCAGATACAGCGGTTGCTGTTCAGATTGCCGCCAATACACAGGAGATTTGATCACATGTTGCAGCCAGTGGCGCCCAAAACCGTCACACTCGGATTCTGTCTGGTGAATGGACGCCGACGTAATAGCATGCACGCCGCAAGTCCATCTCTCAGCCGACGGCGTCGAACTGTCGACACGGATGTCCACACGCGCAGCAGTGTTCCAACATCGAGCCAATGCAGTGGACGATGATGTTTATCGGTTACGGCCATGCCGACAACATATTGGTTGACCCGTGCTTTGGTCACTTTGTGTGGTCTAGTACCCACTCGTAGCTTATAGGACCATCTTCTATCCATGGGCAACAAACTCGCTTACCAGAAACCAATCACTCTGTCCCTTTCTAACTCACATACATGCTGATACTGCACATTTTGATGTCGACGAAACATATTGACATTTGAAACTTCCTGGCGGATTAAAACTGTCTGCCAGCCCGCAACTTAGCTACCCAAGCACGACTCACGACCCGTCCTCACAGCTTTAGTGAGTCGTGCTTGGGTAGCTCAGATGGCAGAGCACTTGCCCGCGAAATCCAAAGGTCCCGAGTTCGAGTCACGGTCCGACACACAGTTTTAATCTGCCAGGAAGTTTCAGATCAGCGCACACTTCGCTGCAGAGTGACAATCACATTCTGGAGATATTGAGATTTGCTTGCACATTTCCTCTTCCTCTGATGGATCTGAACCTAATGTGGTGTAACAACGGACCTTTCCAGTCACACAGAATAGGGCGCTATTCTTCCTATTTGCACGCCATCTTTCTGTAGTCTTACCCACTTATTATGAGCTTACTGTTCTCCACCTCCTACTATTTTGAATGATTCAGAATATTCCTTTTTGTTGTTACAATTTTCGCAAACGATGTTGTTTAACTCACCAACACAAATAGATATTCAGAATTGACTCACTTCATCTAATGTGACACTGCAGACATCTGAGCAGTTTATGGCTTGGCTCTTGAAAGAATGATTCTTTCACTTAGCAGAGAATTCTCTGCTGTTTAGAAGCTTCGTGTTGGCTAGGGGATCGTAACTGGAGTGTTGCTTTCCGCGAGCAATGACCTTACCGGCTGAGCTAGCCAAGCACGACTCACCACCCACCCTCACAGGTTCAGTTGTATCAGTGCCTCATGTATTACCTCCCACGTGACTGTTTCGTGGTGCACTTTTTCAACAGCACAATGCTAGTCCCAGTCGGCACCCGTCTCTGTGAACTATGTACGTAATGCTGAGGTTGTCCAGTGGCCAGCTAGATACCCAGATGTGCTCCCTATAGAACAAGCGTGGAATCAGCTCGGACGTCAACTGTTGTCGCCCAGCTTGCCTCAGGGGATGATACAACGGCTTTATGACATTCTTTGCAATCGAATCAGTACATGCATCGATGCCAGGCAAGTGGTACAGATTGGGAGGGGGGGGGGGGGGAGGAGGGATGCAACGTCGCACTGATAAGCAAGCTCATGCTGCTAAGTTGTTTGTAAATTCCATACCATTTTGTAACCACTGAAAAAACATCACGTACTCTCCAAACCAGTTACGTGTCGTTTCGTTGTCTCCTCACCCTCAGGATGCATCACTTTTTTTTGTCAGGCAGTGTACTAACCCCTAGGTTTCTGCTGAGCCATTTCTCTGCGATACTGTTGTTCCCAGAAGTGTTTCTCCCAAAAGATTTGCTGGAGAGCTTCTGAGATATGCTGTGTATCCGCTACGCACAGTACGGTGTACAGAGGACGGATGTGGATATCAGTTTTTCACGTTAAGAATTAGAGCCTCGGAAGTTGTGAGGTTCTTCGAACGTTACGGTAAAACGGTCCTGTCAGTAATACAAGCTGTCTATGCTTCATTTATTTTCAGAAAATGGAACACGTCTCCATTATGAAAGAGGCAAACTACAACAAAGAAGGAAGGAGATTACAGGCGGTTCCCGTAGCGGAGGCACGTCAGGCAGAGGATATTCAGCAGTAAGAGATGCATTACTTTAGCTTGAGAATATACTTGTATTATACTACATAAACACATTGTTCTATTTCGACATGTGGTTACCCGTTCTCAGTAGATACTGTCATGTTTTCACTAGACGTTTTCACGAAATTTCAATCACCAACCGTCTCCTTCGAATATTAAAGTATTTTGTTGGCTCCCACCAACATAAAGAGAAATGAGTATCGTGATAAAATAAGAGAATGGAGAGCTTTCACGAAAAGACTTAGGTATTCATTATTCCCACGGACTAGTCGAGAGTGGTGTGCTAAAGAAATTCTAGAGGTGGTACTATGTATCCACTGCCGAACACTTAAGTGTGAATTATAGAATAATCGTCTACACAGATGTACAAACCGAAGATAGTCATGTACAGTAGCGGCCAGGATAAATCTGACTGCAGTTCACCGTCTCAGAGAGTGGCTCTGATGCGAAGTTCTAGACTTCTGCAGTGTATTTGCTAATAGTCACGAATTACCTGGGTTCTCTTCGTTCTCGTTTGGAAGTTGTTAATAACAATATCAGTAATAATAGTAAATAATAACAATACCATTGTTGTTCAGTTGCATGCCAGAGAAAGTTATATAGCAGTGGTTCCAGACACTCAAAATGAGTGACATTTTCGAACAATCGAGGGTAGGGGGACAACGATGAACAGACCTAAAATGAACTGTTAGCGGTCAGCACGATAAAGACCCGATGGCAGAAGATTTTTGTCCCACAACTGTGTTTAAGGGAGTAGTAAAATAAAAAGACTTGCGGATCTATTAAAAAGCTGCCGGCCGCTGTGACCGAGCGGTTCTAGGCGCTTCAGTCCGGAACCGCGCTGCTGCTACGGTCGCAGGTTCGAATCCTGCCTCGGGCATGGATGTGTGTGATGTCCTTAGGTTAGTTAGGTTTCGTAGTTCTAAGTCTAGGGGACTGATGACCTCAGATTTTAAGTCCCATAGTGCTTGGAGCCATTTGAATTTGTTAAAAAGCTGGAAGTAAAGTGAAGCATCAAAGATAACCCAACTCAAAGAGTACCAAATGAAAGACTGTAAATTGTGTGTTTAAATTCAAGTACTGTTGTTAAATGATCCTTTAAAATCGAAGAGATATGAAGGTCTTAAGAGTGGGGAAAACTGAAATAGTAATCCAACGACCGAAATCAGACGAAAGGCGCTTATCTGTTGTTGTTGTGGTCTTCAGTCCTGAGACTGGTATGATGCAGCTCTCCATGCTACTCTATCCTGTGCAAGCTTCTTCATCTCCCAGTACCTACTGCAGCTTACATTCTTCTGAATCTGCTTAGTGTATTCGTCTCTTGGTCTCCCTCTACGATTTTTACCCTCCACGCTGCCCTCCAATACTAAATTGGTGATGCCTTGATGCCTCAGAATATGCCCTACCAACCGATCCCTACTTCTTGTCAAGTTGTGCCACAAATTTCTCTTCTCTCCAAATCTATTCAATACCTCCTCATTAGTTATGTGATCTACCCATCTAATCTTCAGCATTCTTCTGTAGCACCACATAACGAAACCTTCTATTCTCTTCTTGCACAAACTATTTATCGTCCATGTCTCACTTCCATACATGGCTACACTCCGTACAAATACCTTCAAAAACGATTTCCTGACACTTAAATATATACTCCATGTTAACAAATTTCTGTTCTTCAGAAACGCTTTCCTTGCCATTGCCAGTCTATATTTTATATCCTCTCTACTTCGACCATCATCAGTTACTTTGCTCCCCAAATACCAAAACTCCTTTGCTGCTTTAAGTGTCTCAAAATGGTTCAAATGGCTCTGAGCACTATGGGACTTAACATCTGAGGTCGTCAGTCGCCTAGAACTTAGAACTAATTAAACCCAACTAACCTAAGGACATCACACACATCCATGCCAGAGGCAGGATTCGAGCCTGCGACCGTAGCGGTCGCTCGGTTCCAGACTGTAGCGCCTAGAACCGCACGGCCACTCCGGCCGGCCAACCTGGTTCCTAAATCTCTGTCTTACCATTATATAATCTATCTGATACCTTCTAGTATCTCCAGGCTTCTTCCATGTACACATCCTTCTTTCATGATTCTTGAACCAAGTGTTAGCTATTATTTAGTTATGCTCTGTGCAAAATTCTACCAGGCGGCTTCCTCTTTCATATCTTACCCCCAACCATATTCACCTACTATGTTTCCTTCTCTCCCTTTTCCTACTATCGAATTCCAGTCACCTATGACTATTGAATTTTCGTGTCCCTTCACTATCTGAATAATTTCTTTTTTCTCATCATTCATTTCATCAATTTCTTCGTCATCTGCAGAGCTAGTTGGCATACAAACTTGTACTACTGTAGTAGGCATGGGCTTCGTATCTATCTTGGCCACAATAATGCGTTCACTATGCTGTTTGTAGTAGCTTACCCGCACTCCTATTTTGTTATTCATTATTAAACCTACTCCTGCATTACCCCTATTTGATTTTGTATTTATAACCCTGATTTCACCCGACCAAAAGTCTTGTTCCTCCTGCCACCGAACCTCACTAATTCCCACTATATCTATCTGTAACCTATCCCTTTTCAAATTTTCTAACCTACCTGCCCGAGTAAGGGATCTGACATTCCACGCTCCGATCCGTAGAACGCCAGTTTTTTTTCTCCTGATAACAACGTCCTCTTGAGTAGCCCCGCCCGGAGATCCGAATGGGGGACTATTTTACCTCTGGAATATTTTACTCAAGAGGACGCCATCATCATTTAATCATACAGTAAAGCTGCATGCCCTCGAGAAAAATTGCGGCTGTAGTTTCCCCTTGCTTTCAGCCGTTCGCAGTACCAGCTCTGCAAGGCCGTTTTGGTTAGTGTTACAGGGCCAGATCAGTCAATCATCCAGACTGTTTCCCCTGCAACTACTGAAAAGGCTGCTGCCCCTCTTCAGGAACCACACGTTTGTCTGGCCTCTCGACAGATACCCCTCCGTTGTGGTTGCACCTACGGTACAGCTATCTGTATCGTTGAGGCACGCAAGCCTCCCCACCAACGGCAAGGTCTATGGTTCAAGGGGGGGGGGGGCTCTTATCTATAAATACCAAAATTAATTATAAAACTATATTTGTTATCTATGAACGTAGTGGAACATTTGACGATTTACAGGAAAGAATCTGAATAATAATAATAAGAGACAGACAAGACCACAGATTAAATGTGCAAACGAAAAAATCACTTTTGCGATCGTATAAGTCGGGTGGACGGTGCTCCGTGGACTAGATGCATCTTAAATGTATTTATTGTTTCAAAGTTTACTAACAGAGTAACAGTTCCATGACATGTCAATCTCAAAACTATTTCAGAATAGTCCTCATGCCTTCTAAAACTTTAACAAAACGAAAACACTCAGCTGTATACTAGTGAATGCTGTGCCAGACAAAGCGATTTAATGACAAGAAGCTGAGTCAAATGGGGTAAAAAAATAATCTTCGGAATTCACTGTGAAACTTATTGTGGCCCTTAGTCAAAGGATTAACAAAACAAAAAAAGTAAATAAGAACAAGAGTTAGATATGAAAGACGTAAACTGTTGTCTTTGGAATAAGTGTCAGTTACCAGTAGCTGGAGTGTAATGAGTAGAATGAACTCAGAATAATGTGGCCGGTAGATGCGCAGTCATGTGTGCCCCACACATGGGGATAGTGGTAGTGGCAAGGGTTGTGGGCAGGTGCTGCAGGGGAAATGACGAGCGCTGGAGGGGAAGAACCGCTCTAAACTTAAGCCTAGGCTCACATTTTTTGTAAATATTAAGCGGAATCTCTCCACCCCTCACTTAGATGATGACCATTCAAAACGATCTGTTGTCACCACTATTTTTTTTAGTGTCTACAAAGAATCCCGCTGCAAATGGAACAAAAGCAGCGATTTATTTTCGTCTGGATTCTTAATAAATTGTAGCTTTCACAAAAATGTCAAGTGTGGCGAATTTTGAGGAAAAGCTACATCTCTTCGTTTCCTATGCTAAAACTTGCTTCTTTTTCCAAAATACGTCGGAGTTTATACAATGTCACCTCACTGTCATGTTCTGAACATGGGCATTTGCGATAGCATTCTAAAACGGTGGTTTATTAAATGAGGAACTATAGATAAGTAAGGTCAATAGCTTCTGAAAAAGCAGATCCTCTGCACAAAAAATAAATATTTAATGTCTTTACTTATATTGTTCCAAAACTCACAACATTTTTCATTTCACCGGTTATCGATTGTCCTTAAAAATTACATTCTTTCGGCGAAAAACTCTGTAGTTAGCGGAATAACACGGCATTTACTGAAATTTTGCACAATAACTACACATTTGCCAAAATCTCATTTCGATATCTCAGACCGTTTATGAACTATGAGGAATGTTGTGGATATTTCATTCTGGCTTCATCGCTGGTGTGTGAGATCACAAATGAGATTTCTCGAGATTGGTGACAAATAGAGACATCCATCCAAGTCTAAGGAAAAATTAATTATATTAGCTAAATTTCATATGCAATAACATGTTACGTTATACGCACCGAACGCTCGGCCAACAATTTTGGAGACTGATCAATTTTTTTACCCATAGTTTCAGGATTACACCCGCCTGTGATCGGAAGCTTACATTTCGTATGCACGTTTTCATGTTTTTCGTTAACAGAAATTCTTCATTATCTAAACTGCATGTTCAACAACAGTTCACTCAATGTGTGAAAAACTACATCAGCGTGAAGTGATATACAACAGAACGCAGCAAAATTTACAGGTTCACGTTTTCCCCGCGTTGGCACCGTAGTGGAGGTCCTTCGATGACAGCTACAGCTGTAGTGATGTAACTCTGCTTCGAAAATGTACACTGGCGAAGTAAACAAAATACTGAAAAGGCTATAGGTCTGACTTAGTAAAACTTTCCTGTTCAATAAACAAAATATTCAGAGTAGTTCAGTGGAGATATTTTCGACCGGTCGCAACTTGTTTCTCTTTCATTGTTATGTATCTATAAAACGGCAGACATTATGCTTAAAAAATAGTAAACTTGACAGTATTATCTCTTTTCACATTAACATTAACCATTGCGCTAACTCACAGTCTCGTCGAAGGCTTGCCGAGAAAGCTCCTGAAGCTCAGGATCCTGCTTGTAGTCGTCCTTTCGCCTGAGATTCAGACCAAACACTTAAGGTCTCACTCGCAGCGTAGCGGGAGTAAGAACGAAGTTGGAGCGCACTGGACTGGAGTCGAAAGTGGAGTGACCGTGGAGATAGTAAGATGAGCCGTTACTCACTGCAACATCCTGGCATTTCTTGTCGCCTTTCCCCTCTTGAATGCAGTGCAGCGCCTTCACAGCCCATTCAAGACTCTAGTTCGAGGAATCACAAGGCGAAGATTTTCTGCTATCTTTCTAGAGCGCGCGTAGAGGGCCAAGAAAGCTATAACACGTACCACTGAGGGTATATGCACTTTGGGACAGACGCGGAATCATCACACCGAGTCAACTGAACCAAGCGATTCCCGAGGACACGGTCGCGGGCACTGTGTTGTGGCGTGTGACGTCCCACTCGAAAGAGGCCCCACAAACATACATTTGCTTGAATTGCACTTAAAAGGTTTGTATAAAAATCAGAAAACGAAATAAAATGAACATGTCATACCATATTCTTGGGGGAATAAAGGCGAATCCGAAAAGGTGCCGGAAGTACCCGCCTTCGACTTGTAAACACAGTTGAAAACGACGCTGCAGGTTCTAGAATGTTGCTGCCATGATGTCTGATGCTACCGTCTGAATTTCACGGACGATGTTCTCTCGTAAATCTTCCGAGTTGTGAGGTTTGTCCCTGTAGACCTTGCCCTTTAGGCCATCCCGGAGGAAAAAGTCAGGTGGTGTTAAATCAGGTGACCTTGGGGACCACAATCCTTTTCAAGTAACTGTGACGGGGAGAACCGATTCGACCTAAGCCATAGTCACTCGAGACGTGTGGCATGTGGCTTCATCCTGGGGCTACCAGCTCAGCGTCCAGCTGGTTCTCAAACATTTCGATGTAACCTGCACTTGTCACAGTAGACTCGAAAAAGAATTGACCCGATGATGCGATGCTACGATATTGCACAGAACACACGTATCTTTGGTGAATGCAGGGGTCTGTCGACCAGTGCACGTAGATTTTCATTACATCACAAACGTGTATTCTGAGAGGTTACGTAGCTAGGGTAGAAGGACGGATCCTCAAAATTACAGACCAATATCCTTAACATCGGTTTGTTGCAGGATTCTCGAACATATTCTCAGTTAGAATATAATGAATTTCCTTGAGACAGAGAAGTTGCTTTCCATGCATCAGCACGGCTTTAGAAAGCATCGCTCCTGCGAAACGCAACTCGCCCTTTTCTCACATGATATCTTGCGAACCATGGATGAAGGGTATTAGACGGATGCCAAATTCCTTGACTTCCGGAAAGCGTTTGACTCGGTGCCCCACTGCAGACTCATAACTAAGGTACGAGCATATGGGATTGGTTCCCAAGTATGTGAGTGGCTCGAAGACTTCTTAAGTAATAGAACCCAGTACGTTGCCCTCGATAGTGAGTGTTCATCGGAGGAGAGGGTATCATCTGGAGTCCCCAGGGAAGTGTGGTAGGTTCGCTGTTGTTTTCTATCTACATAAATGATCTTTTGGATAGGGTAGATAGCAATGTACGGCTCTTTGTTGATGATGCTGTATGTACGGGAAGGTGTCGTCCGTCGTTGAGTGACTGTAAGAGGATACAAGATGACTTGGATATGATTTGTGATTGGTGTAAAGAATGGCAGCTAACTCTAAATATAGATAAATGTAAATTAATGCAAATGAATAGGAAAAAGAATCCTGTAATGTTTGAATACTCCATTAGCAGTGTACCGCTTGACGCAGTCACGTCGATTAAATATTTGGGCGTAACATTGCAGAGTGACATGAAGTGGGACAAGCATGTAATGGCAGTTGTGGGAAGGCGGATAGTCGTCATCGGTTCATTGGTAGAATTTTGGGAAGATGTGGTTCATCTGTAATGGAGACCGCTTATAAAACACTAATACGACCTATTCTTGAGTACAGCTCGAGCGTTTGGGATCCCTATCAGGTCGGATTGAGGGAGGACATAGAAGCAGTTCAGAGGCGGGCTGCTAGATTTGTTACCGGTAGGTTTGATCATTATTTGATCATTCCATTAGAACTACTGATGGCCTTGGGAGAGCCAGTCATGACAAAACTCTACCATCTGGTGAGTAAGATGTATGAGACAGGCGAAATACCCACAGACTTCAAGAAGAATATAATAATTCCAATCCCAAAGAATGCAGGTGTTGACAGATGTGAAAATTACCGAACTATCAGTTTAATAAGTCACAGCTGCAAAATACTGACGCGAATTCTTTACAGACGAATGGAAAAACTGGTAGAACGGACCTCGGGGAAGATCAGTTTGGATTCCGTAGAAATGTTGGAACACGTGAGGCAATACTAACCTTACGACTTATCTTAGAAGAAAGATTAAGAAAAGGCAAACCTACGTTTCTAGCATTTGTAGACTTAGAGAAAGCTTTTCACAACGTTAACTGGAATACTCTCTTTCAAATTCTGAAGGTGGCAGGGGTAAAATACAGGGAGCGAAAGGCTATTTACAATTTGTACAGAAACCAGATGGCAGTTATAAGAGTCGAGGGGCATGAAAGGGAAGCAGTGGTTGGGAAAGGAATGAGACAGGGTTGTAGTCTCTCCCCGATGTTATTCAATCCATATATTGAGAGAGGTTTGAGGTTTTCGGGCGCTAACCGTATATTGAGCAAGCAGTAAAGGAAACAAAAGAAAAATTCGGAGTAGGTATTAAAATTCATGGAGAAGAAGTAAAAACTTTGAGGTTCGCTGATGACATTGTAATTCTGTCAGAGACAGCAAAAGACTTGGAAGAGCAGTTGAATGGCATGGACAGTGTCTTGAAAGGAGGATATAAGATGAACATCAACAAAAGCAAAACGAGCATAATGGAATATAGTCAAAGTAAGTCGGGTGATGCTGAGGGGATTAGATTAGGAAATGAGACACTTAAAGTAGTAAAGGAGTTTTGCTATTTAGGGAGTAAAGTAACTGATGATGGTCGAAGTAGAGAGGATATAAAATGTAGACTGGCAATGGCAAGGAAATCGTTTCTGAAGAAGAGAAATTTGTTAACATCGAGTATAGATTTAAGTGTCAGGAAGTCGATTCTGAAAGTATTTGTATGGAGTGTAGCTATGTATGGAAGTGAAACATGGACGATAACCAGTTTGGACAAGAAGAGAATAGAAGCTTTCGAAATGTGGTGCTACAGAAGAATGCTGAAGATAAGGTGGGTAGATCACGAAACTAATGAGGAGGTATTGAATAGGATTGGGGAGAAGACGAGCTTGTGGCACAACTTGACTAGAAGAAGGGATCGGTTGGTAGGAGATGTTTTGAGGCATCAAGGGATCACAAATTTAGCATTGGAGGGCAGCGTGGAGGGTAAAAATCGTAGAGGGAGACCAAGAGATGAATACACTAAGCAGATTCAGAAGGATGTAGGTTGCAGTAGGTACTGGGAGATGAAGAAGCTTGCACAGGATAGAGTAGCATGGAGAGCTGCATCAAACCAGTCTGAGGACTGAAGACCACAACAACAACAACAACAACAACAGGTTTGATCATCATGCGAGTGTTACGGAAATGCTTCAGGAACTCGGATGGGAGTCTCTAGAGGAAAGGAGGCGTTCTTTTCGTGAATCGCTACTGAGGAAATTTAGAGAACCAGCAATTGAGGCTGACAGCAGTACAATTTTACTGCCGCCAACTTATATTTCACGGAAAGACCACAAAGATAAGAGAGATTAGAGCTCGTACAGAGGCAAATAGTCAGTCATTTTTCCCTCGTTCTGTTTGGGAGTGGAACAGGGAGAGAAGATGCTAGTTGTGCTACGAGGTACCCTCCGCCACGCACCGTATGGTGGATTGCGGAGTATGTATGTAGATATAGATGTAGAACCACGCCTCATCACTGAACCATGTGTACTGCAATATTCCTGGCCTCTGAGCAATAAATTGCTCAAACCTATGGCAAAACAGAATGTGTTTGTCTTTGGCATTGACATTCAGTTCCTGAACATCTGTAAACCTGTATGGGTACATGCAGATTTTCTTCGCAGGTCTGTGACATGTGCTCCGTGACATTCGAGATTCCAGAGATAAACGTTGAACAGACTTTGCAGGAGATGGCAACCATCTTTGTTTCACGTGAGTTCCTCCAATAATGGCGGCTATCCCCTACCGAGAAGATCCAGTACCGTTCCACAGCACACCATCTTGTTCACTTACTTTTGTATGCAGCATTTAGACGGTACGTGTTCGTCGCCAAACCGTCCAACGAACATTCTCTGACACGCCTTAACAGAACAAGTAACCCAATATTGTCTCACAAGACAGAATAGCGATACATTGTCACTAAACATTGAACACAGAGCTACAGCCACAGCGACGCGCGGAAACACACTGTTGCGTCAAACGATGTTGCGTCAATCGTCACAAATTACACTGTGCAATTTCAATGGAATGATTACACATGTTTATGGGGCCTCATTGCAGTGGGACACACTATAAAAAGTTCCACAAAGGGTGTATGAATTTGGGGATGATGCGGTATCATCACACCGGGTCAGCTGAACCAACCGAATGCGATATCGGCTTCAGCCCGTGAGTGACTCTTTAAGGACACGATGGCGGGGCCCGCCTTTCCGCGGTCACCGTGTTGTGTCGTGTGACGACCTACGTGCGCAGACAGACATGTCTAACTCGGCAAAGCGAAAGGGATATCTGGTAGTAGCAGGAACTCACTTGGTCGCGTCACTAGGTACAGCCAAGCTCCAGTTAAAGTAGGGCATGTTGTTACTTGACAGTGAAAGCTTGTTGTGAACAGAGTTACGACATGGACTAAATGTGATATTAGTGCAGAAATTTCTGCTCTGCTATGAACAGTAGAAGGAAATACAAATTTTATGAGACTCCACGGATTATGTAGAACAGCATTGCACTTCAAAGCTAGCAAAGAATCTTAAACACAGAGGATGCGTGAGGCCGGGGACGGGGATTGGAGAGCGGACTGCATGGTGATGTGGATTAAGGTGAACGTTATTTTGTGCATAAAAACGTCTAGAAAGCTTAATAAATTTCTTTATTTATTGTGCCGCTTTGGCTATTGCTATCAACAGTTATCACAAACTTGTAGCTAACAAAACGAGGTTGAATGTCAGCGTTAAAAATCTATGCTTAAATAGGAACTAAGAACGTGTTTTTGAATATGTCGCCACTCCTTTGAGCCAGTTTGTTGTTGTAGGTAATGGCGTACATTTTGTTTTTGTAGATGCTATCTGTTCAGATGTGTTGCGTGTGTGTCTGTGTGCTTATATTCTGTGTATCTGTGTTTGTATGTAGGTGTTAGGTGTTGCTCTGTTTGTTGGTGTATGTTCGACGACTCTTTCATCTTGCTTCTAATTTTGTGGTTTAGTTTGTTTATCGCGTTTGTTTGTATCCATTCTCAACAGTTATTTGTTTGATTGTATGTAGTTCGCTTTTGTAGCTGTCCTAATTTACAGGAGGTTTATTCAACCTGTGTAGCATGTCTCAGAAACCAGATTGTTTATGTGTTATAGGGTGGTTTATGTCTATGGCTGTCGGTGGCTGGGGTGGGTCTAGTGCATATGGAGAATTGACGTTGGTTGTTGTGTCTGTGTATTGTGTCAAGGAAATAAAACTTTTTAAATTTCTGATTCTTTGGTGAATTTTATCTGTGGGTGGATTGTGTTTGTGTCATTGTGGAGCTGTCGTATGTGAGCAAGTGTTTGATCTGGAAGAGTAACATTAGTCATTCTACATTTGAAAAACACGTTATGGACATGAACCACAAGCTAAAAGACATATGTAGCAACAGCTCTCCATAGAAGCTTAGAATAAATGAACGCATGGATGTTGGTGAAACTTCACGTAAATATGTTTGGGCGCTACACAAGAAGAATGTGTGTTTGCCCAAGGCCAAACCACATTTCCATAGCTATACAGAGCTGCTAAAAATTCCTTTCCAGACTTCTATATTTTCTAAAGTATTGCATGTACAACCGCCGTCAGTCACAGATGTGACTTAAATGCACAATGCATTTCGAGCCCTAGATGGTATATCAATTTGCTTTCCAAATTTTCCTGAAGAAATACAGTCACGGAAGAAACACTGACAGCAGTGGATAAAATTACGAAGCATAAATATGACTGATGCAAGAATAGAACTGCAAATTCAACACATTTAAGTTGCGCCCATTAGTTGGCGTTATGAGAGCAGTGCCTTGACGAAATCAAATATGTGTGAATTCCTAACGGACCAAGCTGTTCAGGTCATCGGTCCCTAGACTTACACACTACTTAAACTAACTTTAACTTTGGTGAGAACAACACACACACACACCCCCATGCTCGAGGGAGGACTCGAACCTCCGGCGGGACGGGCCGCGCAGTCCGTGACATGACGCCTCAAACCGCGCGGCCACTCCGCGCGGCAGTGTCTCGACTAAATGAACACAAAGCAAAAAGATGAACATTTTGCCTCGGAGCTGATATTAACGAAGATGCGACCTTCGGTTAACCTGGGGAGGTTAATCCACACAAGCTGAGAGTCTGGGGCACTGAAAATCCTCATGCAGTTGTGGCACATGAACGATTTTCGCCCAAGGTTAATGTTTTATGTGCAGTGTCAGACGAAGCTGTATAGGCCGTTTTTCTCCTGTTGAAAACTATGATGGATATCTCTTACCTTGGTATGTTGCTGTTGTGGTTGTTTCCACAACTGACTGCTGATTCCGAGAACTTAATCTGCTAACAAGATGGGGCACCGTCTCGTTGTAGCATCGATGTTCGTTGCTAACTAAACGACGAACCTCCGCATCGGTGGTTTGGACGTAGTTGTGATGAAGGTTATGTGGCTCTGTTTTCTTGGCCCATTAGATCGCCTGACCTAGCGCCCCGTGGCGTTTCTCTTTGGGGCTACATTAAGGACCGTGTTTACGTACTCCCAGTGCCAGTAACACTAGAACAAGTCAAGGACGCATCAGTGTTTCTGTGATGACCACTGACAGGATGTTGATGCATAAGGCATGGAACGAAATTGAGTACCGCTTGGAAGTGTGTCGTGTGACCAAGGAGGGAACTGTGGAAAATTTGTGTAGTGCAGAATGCAAACTTAGTGAGTTTATGCATCAGTAACATTTGAACATGTCATGCTTTGGAAAACAAGGAGCTTTGGAAGCGAATGAATCATTTATAGTAGCCTTGTAAATTGTGAAACAAACGCGAGAAAAAGCAGAGTTTCAGCCACAAGATGAAATATCTGTACTTAACTTTGGTGAAACATGAAGTAAAAACTCAGGTCGAGGAAAACAGTCATACTAAAATTTGTACTGGAGAGATAAAAGTTATATTAGGTCCTACCTCAAAATATGTTTTAGAGTAGACATGATACACTAACGAAAACAATAATAAAAGCTACAAAAGAAGGCAAAAAGCCAGCCCAAAGGCAAGTAACTATAAAAATCATTTAAAATTACAATGAAATGAACACCCTTAGCTGCTTACAGGCGTTGACATACGTCAACGGGGACAGATGAAAAAGTCACGCCTCCCGCGAAACACATATTCTCAACGTAGGGTCCCGCACTACATTCGTAGTGCCCCCGCCCATTATACTTATTACTCGCGGCGCGTTGCCGATTCTCGTAAGAGTTCGGGCACTGTTTGTGCATTCGCACAGAAGAAGATGATGGTCAAGTGGCCGGTGAGCCTTAACTATATATTTACTAAGATGGTAACTGTTCTTTCGGACATCTCTGAAAGAACAAATACCATCTTAGTAAAAATCACTTGAGTTTATCTGACGTGTTGCTCATTACTTTGCATTATCAAATGTCATATGAAGCATGTTAGTTTAAGTAGTGTGTAAGTCTAGCGACCGATGACCTCTGCAGTTTGGTCTCTTAGGACTTCACACACATTTGAACATTTCGCCGGCCGCAGTAGCCGAGCGGTTCTAGGCGCCTCAGTCCGGGACCGCGCGGCCGCTACGGTCGCAGGTTCGAATCTTGCCTGGGGCATCTATGTGTATGATGTCCTTAGGTTAGTTAGGTTTAATTAGTTATAAGTACTAGGGGACTGATAACCTCAGATGTTAAGTCCCATAGTGCTTAGAGCCATTTTGTTGAGCATTTTGAAGCATAAATATTATTTTTTTCTAGTGAATCCTGTCATAGTGTTGCAACATTTTCTGTCTATCGGTGGACCTACGTTGAATGCTTACCTTATGGGAATTCGGTACCAGTGAGGAAATTGCAGCAGTGTTGGTATCCCAATGCTGTTTTAGTTAGTTACATGATTCGCCTGCCATAATGCTTCACGGGAAGAATGCACCATTGAAATATGTCACCTAAGTCCTATGGCTCAGTCGCCGCTATAAAATTACGAACAAAGAACCGCTTTCTGCAGGTGGACTTCGTGTTACTAATGAGGCCATGTAAGGTGTTCGCAGTGTTTCCTGTCTACGATGTCACCACCAACGTCACCAATTCCATGAAACGAAGTGCGCCTTTTCTAAACGATTAATATTCTTAGAAAGTTTGGATGCTGTGTCTTTAATATCTACAGTTTCTGGAATTCCTGTCTTATTCCATTGGTAATAGAGGTGAAGGCCAGTCCGACACGTGGAATAACTTGATTTCTTTTTAATAGATTGATTGTTCAGACTGAGGAACGCACGCAGATGCTGGCTCGAATGGGGTCCGGGCGGAGATAAAGATGCGAATTTTTGGTAACTCTTTAACTCCGCACGAATCTATCGCCGAATTAGTGGAATACTGACACCGATTTCTATATACACCTATCAGGAACAAAGCTGTTCTCTGTCATGTGTCATACCAGTGTCGATAGCAGTGATAGAACAGTTAAATGCGCCACAGGATTTACTTTCCTTGACTAACTTCTGTAACGTCTTTAGTACAGAAGCATACTGGCACCTACGAAACAAATTATTTGCTTTTTTCTTTTTTTTAAAAAAAAAAACTTCTTCAGAACAACGTTCATCACACATCAATAACCCACTAACTAACTAATTAGTGGCCCCTACAATTTACTACAATGCCACATGCAGCTAAATACAGTATACAGTAGTGTTTCATTAATTCAAATGGGCAAGCTAGCTACATTATTTACTCTGCTGGGAACTACCAGTTATATTACTGTTCTACTGCACTACATTACTGCAGTGTTACAGGTGTGCCAGGACGAGTATAAACCTACTTTTGAGGCTGTGCCCTCCGAGCTAACCCCAGTGGGCATGCCCCTAGAACTGTATTATCGCTGCAGGATCCTAAACTATTAATATAAAGAAATTTATTTCTACTAAACTACATATATGACTAGCTATCTTAATAATCTAGCACAATGCCCTTCATTGATGTGAGACGCACCTCCCTCCTAGTCCGTGACGTAGCGGATTCCGACCGTAACGGCGGTCTGCCAGTCCAGGTCCTGGGGGTATAGGGTAGGTGCGTAGTTACTTCTTTTGGCAAATATTTACTTTCATAGATTATCCCTCAGACATTCCCTTAATGTCTTGGTGGAAACCTAGTTAGCAAAACTGTTGAGGCTCTCAAAGGTATTCCGCTATCTTAATAGGTGATAAGTGTCGTGATTTGGTAGCTGTTGCCGCCAGGCATTTAGGCCAGGTGCGATTTGATGGAAGGTTTATTAACATACCGAACTTAGTACGCCGTCAGAAGCGAAAGTAACACCCCGCGAAACACAAGGGTCTGTAAAATGAACATTACTAGACACTATACACGAGTTATCGCACTTATTTACCTCCTCCGAAGGACAGCTTATCAATTGTGTTGTACCTAGGATAGCAATTTAACAGCTACTGTGCTACACACGCTGTCGTGAATCATTACACTTTCAATAACAACAAAGTAACAAGATTTTAAACGGATTTTTTTCCCTGCGGTTGGCTACTGTACTTACGAAGTAGTAAAATTAAATTTGTCTTATAGAAATCATTTATTACATAGAAAACACACATCGTAAGACAAATTCAGTATGTTTATTCCATTTCTCTGTTTTTGTGCAAGTTTTGTTCCCTAGCGTGTGAACAGAGGAGATGTTGGATTTTTATGTTATATCTCAGTAAGCTGTGATCAGAGTAAAGAAGTTCACAACTCGCAATGATAGGAGTGGAGCATCAGTTCCGGATTTTTTTGGTAACCTAAGGGCATCTTCTGAAAACTTTGCTCGGAGCCGGGGGATTGGGGCCATTTTCAATTTATTTCTGGTACAGTGTTGTACTCGATATAATACGAAGTCCTTGCTCACGCTTGAGTGAGGGAATGTGTGTGTTCCTTTGTCACTGAGCTGAAGGACGTTAATGTTACAGCACCATGAAAGAGGCATGAGGTGTACAGCATCCTTGGATAATATTTCAACGTAGCCGTTCCAAGTGGGTAGAACTAACGCCTCCTACGTTCTATATATTGTATAACGAAAAATTACGCTGCGGATTTGTCTTTCAAAAATGTAAGCTATACAGGGTGAAAAGTATTTAAACCGACAAACTCTTGGAGGTTGTAGGGGACATCAAAACAAATATTTTTCCCTAATGTCATTTTTTCCTATGAGGATTATTTAAACCGGTGGAGGCCGTATTACGCTGTTCAGTTGTTAGAGGCCGTATTACGATCTTCAGTTGTAGGCAACTGCTGTACACCAGTGCAGTAGTGCATTGTCTCTGTTTACTAATGTAGCGATAAACCTGGAGTGAGTACACTGATATGGTTGGTGCGTACTACGTAGCGCACCACAACGGACGAGCTGCACAGCGGGTTTATCAACAACAATATCCTAATCGCCGTATCCCGCATCATACGACCTTTGCTGCTGTGTACCAACATCTGCGTGAGACCGGGTCATTTGGCAGATTACCTGGACAGGGATGCCGTCGCACGGTGAGAACGCTGCAAGTTGGGGAAGCTGTCTTGCAGCATGTGGACCGGGATCCTTCAATCAGCACTCGTGAAATTGCACGTAACATGGGGACGAATCAGACAAATGTAAGAACAGTCCTCCTAGAGCAATTGTTAATTCCATTTCACTTACAGCGTGTCCACAACCTGGAACCAGTTGATTATCCACCCAGAGCATAGTTTTCGCAGTGGTACCTGGAACTGTGTGAAATGCATCCTACATTTCCATCCTCTGTCTTGTTTACGGATGAAGCAACGTTCAGGGGTGATGGAGTCTTCAGTATGCACAATTCGCATGTTTGGAGTGAGGATAACCCACATGCCACAGTTACTAGCGCTCATCAAGTGCGGTTCTTCGTTAATGTGTGGGTCGGTGTTGTTGCGGACTGTTTAATTGGGCCGTATCTGCTACCTAGTTGTTATCTCTTGGCCATAAAAAAGGAAAAGTGTTTGTTGGTTTAATTAATTTGTCGCAAGAGAAATCTTCCTCTACCGGTTTAAATACTCCTCATAGGAAAAAATGACTTTAGGGAAAAATTTTCTTTTGATGTCCCCTACAACCTCCCAGAATTTGTCGGTTTAAATACTTTTCACCCTGTATATTATAACTTGCAGTATGCTGTTTCCGGGCAACGGCGCATTGAAGATTTATGACAAACATGTTACCCTTAGTGTTAAATGTCAGTTACAGACGCATCAACGATATAAGCCCTCAAGATACACTCTGGTATTGAAGAAAAACGACCAAACTGGTCTGACTATGACATGAGTTACAGTGTCGAAGGAAGTGGATTCGTAGCTTCGCGTATTGCTATGTGCTAATATTTTTTTCTTCATCTTAGCATTCTTAACACATTCTGGGACTTTCTTATGAGTGTAATACAAGTAACAAAATTGTTAAGGCTTTCGTGGCGACTTGTTGACAAATGAAAGACCGTTGCAAGTAGCAAGAGGAGAACCCCACAAGAAATGACCAACGGAAAGCCCTTGGACTTTGAGCCGCCTGGTAAATATAGACTGAGAACACGAGCTTGACTCTAGTCCGCCACCAACAACGGACGGTGAAGCTTTGACAGTGCCAGCCACTCGTGCTGGTGAAACGTCAGAAAAATCATCAAACAAACGTCTGCTGAAGAACCCGAGACAGAAGCTAACAGGCAGTTTGTTAATACAAGGAAGTTCCACAAAAAGGAATGTTATTTATATTTCAGGCGGATTAGGTAGAAAGCTTAAATTGCTGTCAGAAATATTTAGCTGTTTGAGAACAGGTAGGGAGAACAGTTTCTGCGCATGCGCGAAGTAAGCTGCTTCTTACGTCACTTCTGTTTGGAACAGATGCGTGTTATAGGTTTAACGTTTTGTTAGCAGTTACCGCTGCCGCGCTTAGTGGATATGCGGCTTAACGACAACGCTGGTAACATGAGGAACACCGCATTGCCCTTTCAAACCATTACTGGTTCTACGTGCAGCACCATGCTGGATGTGTGCAGGCAATGAAAAGAACGAACGTTGCCAGAATTCATTGCATATGTCCTCTAAATTTTGCGTTATCATTTGCGGTCCAATTGCGTACCCAACACGATAACCTATAACTCACAAAGCGGGCAATTTTGACAGCTGCCGCTACATGTTTTACCTTTTAAGGCCAGTGGCTGTGTCTGATAGTCGAGGTATGCAGGGCATTGTCTTTCAGCAAGATAACGCAGGACTGCATCTTGACTGTGCTGTCCTGGCCTACATCGATGAGGAGAGTGTTCGACTGCAGTCCTGGCCAGTTGCTTCTCCAGATCTCTCACCCAATGGAAACACCTGGTCGTTGGTTCCTGAGGGAGCGACACGTGTCAAATCGCCAACCACTAATCTGGGGTGGAGTTGAAGCAACATCGAGGCCTGTGAGAAAGAAAGGCCGCAGCTCTTACGTCACAGCACGTGACACGACACGTGGCATGAATGCCAGCAGCCATCTCTGGCAGGCAGGCAGTGAGTCACTATTTCAGCAAGGAAACTCATGACAGATAACACCTTCAATGTGTATCTTGTCACTGACTTATTGATTTCCTGTGGGCTTTGCACCGAGCCGAACTTTCGTGAAGTATGACGGACAAGGCGCCTAGAGTGACGTCACAAGTCGTTGTGGGGCCCGTATTTCTCGTGGGCTCCGAGTAGCATAGAATGACGTACGTGTATCTGTCATCCAAGCTTGCTTACAGTCGATGAGGAGCCTGGTGGGAGCCGTTGATGCTACCATAGGTTACAGCGCTATGCCGTAAATTTCGCACGCTATGTAGGGAAACACGGGGCCGAGCGGGATAGCGGAGACTGGAGAATGCAAAAACCTATTGTAGTGACCTTTAACTATCCCTCTGAACGGAAGGGAATGTACGACAGCTATTTCGACTTGGTTTGGTTGTCCTTCACGTTCCCAGATGTGTTTGTTTATAAATTTTGGCAGGAAACAGACATAAACCGTTAAATGTTAATTTACCCCCTTAAATGACACGTAATCCTAAAGTACATGCCATTTGCTATACATTAGTTAAATAACACGTTTAAATCTGTCAGTTGTTATGCCCCGCAAAAGTTGTTAACCCAAAATGCGCCCTTGGGGCGGTATGCATCAGGGCAGAATGGGAAAGCGTCCCGTTTTGCCCTGTTCTCCTTTGATGCAGTTACATTTCAAACTATGCACTTCTTTTAATTTCCTTGCTTTTCCAGATGGTATCAGCCTACATTAGTAAGACTGGTAGACAGCAGTTACATATTAAATCAACGGAAATGTCAGCTTCACGCATCTTATCTTTTAAAATGGAAGTTTTAAAAGCATCTAACGTTGGTAAGATACTCTCGTAATGGTAAGAGTAATCCCAACTACATAGTTGACAAATCAGATGGGAAATTTAAAAATATGTTCACTGCAGAGCAAGAAGACTAGCTTGTAGGGTACATGAGGTGAATCAAGAGCAGACCTTTTAGTCGAACTATGACACACCTCATTGTCAGATCATTGACTTATGAACCAGAAGAAAGGAATAGCTCAGAACACAGATTTCACAAAGATACTTGTCTGAGCTGGTTCATAGCACTTACTACTACGCAACCTATGTTGTTTATTAGCAAGCCAGAAAATACATTTGGTGCACGAGCGTTGGCATTCAGTTAAGTAACAGTAACAGAAATAATAATTGGTATTGACATTTTAAATACCTATAAATATTTGAAAATGACATGGCGGAATTTTATTGTTGTTAACGATTTTTCAAGATTTCATGTTCCTGTTCAATTAACAACTTAACGACTTAGTTTTACGATGATATTCCTAATAATTTCAACGTTTATGCAATAATTTCAGCAAAATTGCCATAGCCCAATCTGTCCCTTGGGAGGAGCCAAACGGGAAACCTGGAAGTGTTTCTTTGAAAAACTGTAAAAAATACAGAACACAGTTTTGTGTGATTTTCAGGTAATATAGATTATACTAGAAGGTGATTTTTTGTACCTTTAGGAAGTGTTTTCTTGTGCTCCTTTCCTTTAAAAAACATTAAGTATCCCGTCTCGCCGAGAGTTCTCTCACCCCCAAATCACCTGCATCTGTAATCACGTGTTCTTCCTACAACGAGTATGTTCTGTATGCGCACAATAACTGAAGTTTCATCCTTTGCTATTCTTCTTGACATTGTAACTTTAATTGGCAGCAATGTATTTTAGAAGGCTCTTGTGACTCTTTAGGAAAGAACAGTTTACCAATGTCTATAATATGTCAAAAGATATTTGAAGGTGAGAAAGGTAAGCGGTCAAGAACTTAAGTGGGTTTCTGAGATTGTGGGCTATGAAGATGTTTACAGGAAGGCCGCGACATAAAATTCTTATGATGATCGGAAAGTTATACAGATGTCGTTTAATCGTGAAAAGATTGTGTCACGCACGTAAGAAAAGCAATTACGAAACATTGGGGTTTAGAGGCGCGGTGACGATAAGGTTATTAGAGACGAAGTGCAAGAAGCTCTGGGGAGGCATTTAGAAGAAAGCAGGTTGTAGTTATTTTCAAAAGGATCATCCGGCAACTGCTTAAACGACTTAGGGAAGCATGAGAGCGGGTTGTCACACAGGGATTAGGGTAACTGGCAACCAATCGACTATTCAAGTTGATTTTTAGAATTTATGATTCTGGTGACATCGCATCGGGTTTTCGGAAAAAGTCATCCACGCCTATCCGAAGATAGCAAGGGAAGGTAAGTGCGAGTCTTATCGCACAATCGGCTTAACATCTCAGGTATCCAAGTTACTGACGGGAATAATATGTAGAAAAATGGAGAAGAAATTCGACGATCTGTTAAATGACGATCAGTTTCGCTTCAGGAAAGGTAAGGGCACCGGACAAGCTGGCCTGACGTTAATTTGATAATGGAAACAATATTAAAGGAAAATTGAGACGTCTTCATAGAATTTCAGTAATGTACAATTGGGGCAAGATATTCGAAATTCTCATGAAAATGGGTGAAAGCTATAGGGAAAGACGCGTACCACACAACATATACACGAACAAAGAGGTAAAACTAAGAATCTAAGACAAAGAGTGGAGAGCTTAGATTAGAAACGGTTTAGGACAGGAATTGTAGTCTTGCACACCTACTGTTCAGTTGATGTATTAAAGAAACAATGACGGACATGAAAGAAACGTTCAGGACTGGGACTAGAATTCAGCACAAAAGGACATCTCTGATACCCATTCCAGTCACATTGTGACTGCTGCCCGTCTTAAACGTCAACGCCGCGCGGGATAAGCCGAGCGGTCTTGGGCGCTGCAGTCATGGACTGTGCGACTGGTCCCGGCGGTGTTCGAGTCCTCCCTCGGGCATGGGTGTGTGTGTTTGTCCTTAGGATAATTTAGGTTAAGTAGTGTGTAAGCTTAGGGACTGATTACCTTAGCAGTTAATTCCCATAAGATTTCACACATTTTTTCAACGTCAACGCGTAATAACCACTGACAGACGGTAGGTGGCAGTGCTAGCAGTGGAGGGTATATAAAGCGTGTCGGGGGACGAGGGAAACACAGCAGTCGTTGTATTAATGTGGAAATAGAGCGATTTATCTGATATCGAAAAGGATATGATAATTGGTTTTTGGGCCAAGTGTGAAATTATTTCCAAAACGGCTAAATTTGTAAATTTGTTCTTGTGTCACCATGATTAAAGTGTACCGTGCATGGCAAAACTGAACTATGCAAAACCTGCGCTGGAGCGATTGTGGTGCACCATGGGCCATAGATGAAAGGGGTAACGATGGCTGCGGAGACGGAATAGACGTGCAACTGTTGAGCAGCTGACCGTCCAGATGAACCGAGGGGCTACCAACGACCGTTCAGCGAATTTTCTGCATACGGCCCTCTGCAGCAGGTTCGTGGTTCATACAGCCATGCTGACAGCTATTCATCGGCAAAGAACGCAACTGGGAGTCCACTGAGTGGTGACAAGTGGCCTTCTCAGTTGAATCACATTTTATGCTCCATCGGACACTTGCCAGTCGGCGTGTACGGCGTGCAACGCCTGAAAGCAAACACCATGTAACACTCGGCGAAAAAATCCAGGCTGGAGGAGGGAGCGTTATGTTCAAAATGTTCAAATGTGTGTGAAATCTTATGGGACTTAACTGCTAAGGTCATCAATCCCTAAGCTTACACACTACTTAACCTAAATTATCCTAAGGACAAACACACAGACGCCCATGCCCGAGGGAGGACTCGAACCTCCGCCGGGACCAGCCGCACAGTCCATGAGGGAGGGTTATGGCCTGCGGAATGTTTTCGTGGTATTCCACGGATGTTCTCGCCATTCTGGAAGGCACAATAGATCAACGCAGGTATGCATCTATCCCTGGTGACCATGTCCACTCCTACATGCAGTTTGTTTCTCCTCGGTACGATAGTATCTACCAGCAGTGCACTGCAAGGTGTCACACAGCTCGCAGCGTGCGTGCGTGGTTCGAGGAACACCAGGGTGAGTTTACCGTACTCCCCTAGCCTCGAAGCTCCCCGAAAATAAAGCCAGAAGACTGTCTGCGTGGCAACTTCGATCGGGGTTTTCGCGCCATGATTATCAACCAAGAAACGTAGCGCAGCAGCTGGCCACGGCAATGAAGACGGCATGGCTCAACAACCCCGTCGGTACCTTCCAGAATGGAAATGGAAATGAGCGTTTGCCATCATTGGCGGGGAGACCTCTTCGGGGCAGGTCCGGCCGCCTTGTTCCAAGTCTTATAACATTCGATGCCACATTGGGTGACCTACACCCCGGATGTGGATGAAATGATGATGAAGACAACACAACACTCAGTCCTCGAACGGAGAAAATCCACGGCGCAGCCGGCAATCGAACCCGGGCCCGTAGGACGGCAGTACGTCATGCTGACCACTCAGTTATTGGCGTGGACCTTCCAGAATGTCACTGAATCTCCTCCTGTACATCTACGCTGTAAAATGTCGTTATCCAAGATTCAGAAATGTGATCATATTCATGAGACTAGACGGTGTATTATCTTAGTCTGAAATAATTTAAACAATTTTGACCAAAACAACAAGTTAAAAGTGAAATTCATGAGAGAACTGGCAGGAAATTTTGAAATAAAACCATGAGTAAGACAAGGAGATGGCTTATCACCCGTAATTTTAACTAATATTAGAGAAATTGGTTAGACAGTGGAGGAAGGCTATAAATACTAAGGATGTGCAACGAGGAACAAAGCCAAACAACATCACTGTAGAACGTCTAGCAATTACAGTTAGCGTAATACTTATTAACAGACTCACTAGAAAGTGAACAAGAACAAATCACAGAACAACAACGGCAAACAACAGAAGTATAGCTCCCATTATAATCTGAAATCAAACAGTTTATGACAAACATCAATAATGCAACTCATAAGCTTAAACTAAATAACAACACAATAAATAAAATAGACTGCCGGCCGGGGTGGCCGAGCGGTTCTAGGCGCTACAGTCTGGAACAGCACGACCGCTACGGCCGCAGGTTCGAATCCAGCCTCGGGCATGGGTGTGTGTGACGTCCTTAGGTTAGTTAGGTTTAAGTAGTTTTAAGTTCTAGGGGACTGATGACCTCAGATGTTAAATCCCGTAGTGCCCAGAGCCATTTACAAAGTAGACTGTTTTAAATATTTAGGAGAATGGATATCAAACAACATAAAGGTAATACAGAAATAGAAACTGGAACATATAAAATGAAGAGGTCCATTTAGATGACAAGAAACATATAAATTAAAAATACTTTATCGTGGAAGACGAAACTGAAACACTATACGCAGTGGTAAGACAGGAATACTCTACACAGTGAAAACTCTTAAACCGTCTATGAAGAGAGAGCTCGACGAATTAGTAAAATTGAAAGTAGAATCCTAAGAAAAATACTAGGACCCAAAAGCAGCAGTGAATCAGAGTACAGATTATCATCTAATGCAGAACGAAATCCGATGGTTGGAAAGTTAACAGATGTAATGAGAAAAAGGAAATTAAAATTCGATGGGCACAAATGCCCTATGAATAATGGTAGAATAACCAAACGGTATTTTGCCTTACTAAACAATTACAAATACAGAATTACATGGCTGGAAGTTCACAAGATGCAAGAAGCGACTACACGAGTAGCGGGGTGCTGTGTAGAGGGGACTGGGCGGTTTGTTTTAGATTAGAGGATCTCGGGAAAATGCAGAAAGGACTTCAGTTTGCCGGCCGCGGTGGCCGAGGGGTTCTAAGCCCGTCAGTCCGGAGCCACACGGCTGCTAAGGTCGCAGGTTCGAATCCTGCCTCGGGCATGGATGTGTGTGATGTCCTTAGGTTAGTTAGGTTTAAGTAGTTCTAAGTCTAGGGGACTGATGACCTCGGATGTTAAGTCCCATAGTGCTCAGAGCCATTTGAACCATTTGACTTCAGTTTCAAACACAGGAACGAACACAGTAGTTGTAAACTGCCGTAGCTGTGATGGAGAAGAATCAGAGCTGCAAGTGCTTACAGAAAACATTGAATCTCACATAATTATAGCACGGAAAGCAGGCTAAAACCAGAAATAAGTTCAGCCGAAATTTTTGCAAAGGGCTTAACCGTGTTCAAAAAGGATAGATTAATTGCGGTTGGTGGTGGAGTATTTACTGCTGTCAGAAGTAGTTTACTTTGTAGTGAAATTGAAGAAGATAGTTCCTGTGAGCTAGGATGGGTGGATATTATACTTCATAAGCGAAATCAGTCGATAATTGGTTCATTTTTACCGGCTCTCCGATTCCGTTGATACAGTTGCTGAACATTTCAAAGAAAGCTTGAGTGTCATTTCAAATAGGTACTCCATTCATACAATTATAGTTGGTGGTGACTTCTATCTACTCTAGAGATGCTGCCGAAGATACATATTTGAAGTTGGCGGTAGGCATAAAACGTCGCCCGAAATAGTACTAAATGCATTATGAGAAAATTTAGAAAATTTAGCCCACTTGAAGTGTAAATGGTTGTGAAAACATATTTGACTTCTTAACAATGAATAATCCATACTAAACAGGGCCCATCAGGGCGCAAACATGGATTACTGGTCAGAAAATTTTTGTAGTTGAACTGAGTGTGGTAACATCCAAACCTACCAAAAATAAACGCAAAATACATCTATTGAAAAAATGCAGATAAAGTTCGCTTGATATCCTCCTAAGAGAGTGTCTCCACAACTTCCAATCTGACTATTGAAGCGTAGACCATATAAGATTTAAATTCAAAGAAATAGTGTCGACGGCAATGAGAGAAATATACCAAATAAATTAATAAGAGATGGAAACTGATCCCCCATAGTACACCAAACGGTTTAGAACACTTGCAGAAGCAACGACAAAAGCATGCTAAATTTAAAAGAACAGTAAATCCCCAAGATTGACGAAGTTTTACAAAAGCGCAAACTTCAATGCGAGATTCTTTTTAATAGTTTCCACAGCAAAACCCTGTCTCGAAATCTGGCAGAAAACCCGAAGAGATTCTCGTAGTACATAAAGTACACCAGTGGCAAGACGCAGTCAATACCTTCGCAGCGCGATAGCAGTGGTGATGTTATTGGCGACAGTGCCGCTATATCAGAGTTACTAAACACAGTTTTCCGAAATTCCTTCACAAAACAAGACGAAGTAAATATTCCAGAATTCATATCGAGAACAACTGCCGACGTGAGTAACTTAGAAGTAGACATCCATGATATAGTGAAGCAGATTAAAACTCTTAAGAAGACAATGCCTCCGGTCCAGATTGTGTACCAGTCAGGTTTCTTTCAGACTATGCTGATTGCTAAGTATGAAGAATTAAGTCATATGCAACCGCTCGCTCGTTGAAAGATCCGTATGCGAAGACTGGAAAGTAGCACAAATCACACCAATACCCAACAAAGGAAACAGGAGAAATCCGCTGAATTACAGACCCATACCACTACTGTCGATTTTCAGTAGGATTTTGGAACATATACTGCGCTCGAACATTATGAATCACTTCGAAGAAAACGATTTATTGAGGAAACAGACAACACGGATTCAGAAAACATCGTTCTCGTGAAACACTACTACCTCTTTATTCTCACGAAGTAATTAGTTATATCCACAGGAGACGTCAAATTGATTCCACATCGTTAGATTTCCAGAAGGCGTTTGACACCGTACCTCACAAGCAACTTCTAATTAAACTGCATGCCTATGGGGTATCGCCTAAGTTGTGTGACTCGAATGTGATGACGGAAAGTCAGGGTAATACAGAAATAATGTCTGGCGTTCGGCAACGAAGTGATATAGGCCCTCTGTTGTTCTTAATCTACATAAGCGATTTAAGAGACAATCTGAACAGCCCTGTTAGATTATTTGCAGATGATGCTGTCATTTACTGTCTTGTGAAGTCATCACTTCATCGAAACGAATTGCAAAATCATTTAGACAAGATATCTGCCTGGTGTAAAAAGCAGCAGTTGACTTTAAGTAGTGAAAAGTGTGAAGCCATCCAGTTGAGAACAAAAAGGAGTCCACTAAATTTCGTTTACACGTTATCCCACA
Source organism: Schistocerca serialis cubense (assembly GCF_023864345.2). NCBI lineage: Eukaryota > Metazoa > Arthropoda > Insecta > Orthoptera > Acrididae > Schistocerca > Schistocerca serialis. The sequence continues at coordinate 141,045,998 of NC_064646.1, forward strand.
CAAATCTAACTCAGCTAAATACTTATGGATTACAATTACGAATATTTTAGTTGGAGGAATCACATAGTTAACGTTGCGAGAAAAGCAAACCAAAGACTGCGATTTATTGGCAGAACACTTAGAAAATATAGCAGGTCTACTAAAGAGACGGCCTGCACTACGCTCATTCACCCTCTTCTGGAATATTGCTGTGCGGTGAGGGATCAACATCAGATAGATAGACGGAGGACATCGAGAAAGTTCAGAGAAGGGCAGCTCGTTTCGTATTATCGCGAAATAGGAGAGGGAGTGCCATGGATGTGATACACGAATTGGGGTGGCGTTTTTCGCTATGGAAGGACCTTCTCATGAAATTTCGATTACCAACACTCTTCTCAGAGTGTAACAATATTTTATTAACTCCTACCTACATAGAGAGAAATGGTCATCATAATAAAATAAGAGAGTCAGAGCTCGCACAGAAAGATGTAAGTGTTCGTTTCCCAGCGCGCTGTTCAAGAGAGGAATGGTAGAGAAGTAACTTAGAGGTGGTTCGCAGATCCCTGTGCCAAACACTTAATTGCGAATTGCAGAGTAATCATGTAGAGGTAGATGTAAACAGAAATAGGAAGAGATATCGAAAATGCGAGAGTCGATATGATCACATTCAGAAACTGAACAATTTTTAAAGAAACAGTAGACAAGTCAGGTTTCCAGGACAGGAAGAAATCAAAAAATAAGATAGATACAAAAAGAGAAGGAACAGCATGGAAAAGATAATTTCAAGGAAGTATATGAGCACCAAGTTCCATGTAAATCGCTAATGAAATGTATGCTCTAAGCATTTGTTTGAGAGATATAGCGCACTTCGTTTCTATTTGAACGAGTTAATATTTTACAGAATTTCTATTACACTCGCTTGCTATCTATAATATGTTACAATACACTTCGTCCTTCTGTTGAAAACATTGCCAAACTAGATAACCGTACCTGATTCAGTGTATGTCGTACATATACTTTATTAAATACTTTTAGCTTCGAAAATGAGAGCTCAACTTTTTCAACGGCCACAGGTTCCTAGAGACATATCAACAGAGTTATGCATATGGTGGGGTACCACGTGTTAGCTCTACGACAAACAGTTCCGATGAATTTCTTACCAATATCACTGCACTGTATGCGTCTGCAACTAGAGCCATTATTTAAGACAAGGTATATAGTTGCGAATAAATTATGTTAATTATTGGATGAATAAAGTGTCATTACAAGTTTAGTCAAGGCTATGTAAGCCTTCTTTATTGTTGTTATTCGTCTTTCACAGTTGTTGATACTTTCATCCAGCAGTCTGTGGAATGATCCCTTATGTCAGCAGTGTTCCTAAACGTTCAGGACAGCTCAGATGTCAAGTCTTCAGATATTATCTAGATATTGATTCTTTCTACTGCTTTACGTGGAATAACAAAGAGGTAGGATTAAGTTATGTTTTTAAGACCTATCGCTACATTTCGTTCGTTACACACAAGAATTATATAAATGACTACTCTTCAAGTGCATGAATGATATCGTATATGCCATCCCAACGCATTGAATTTAATGTTTTATAGGGCTACCTTGGGAGAACTCGCGGAACAATTTTTAAAATCCTTCTGTCGCAGCATTATGTGGCCAAAACGTTTGGAGATATTCCAGGATAAAAAGCTGTTTCTTGATTAGCCCCTACAGTACTTTTAAGAACTAAATCTAAGTTTTCAATTGATTCTTTTTCACACATCATTAGATGCGACAGTCAAGACCACAGCCCTGGCCGCAACCTTTGCACACATCATAGCCCATTCATTCTATAGATTCAGTTAACTGACGTTCGAGCAATATTGCAGATTGGCCTTTGACGAGGGTGAAGGAGGTAAATGATTCATGTCTCTTTACCTCTGAAGGATTTTGCTGAACCGTCTTGAACTATCTGAACATGGTGAAAAGGTTCACTTTGCAGATGGATTTTACTAATTTCCACTTTTCCTTTCCATTTTAATTTTTTCTTTCTGTTTTGTCCTCGGGTCTCCCAAATGCCTCAGCCTAGTTACACCCTGCTATCGTCGCTGGACGATTTCCACAATTACGTAGTGATTATTTTCCGCACGTCCTATAAGAGTAAACGACGTGTCGCAGTTCTCAACAATACAGGGGTCCCTCTGGCTGCCCACGCCGTTGCTTAGCATTGGTTCCAGATGAGATAGCTGGTGAGCAGCCTGGATGTATCCGCCCTCAGTCAGCAAGATCTTAAGAAAACGGTGAAATGCAGTAAGAGCATGGAGCGACGACAGCTGTCCAAAGGTAAGACCCAACATATATATGAGTTTTGCCATTCCGTGGCACCAGAAACACAGGCCTCAAATCGAATGAAGTTTTCTGCAGACGCACAACATAACTTCTCAGAGATGTATATGTGTAATGAATATGGAGGTATTCCACATGACAGTTATATTCAGTGTAATCTGATTTTGTAACCGAGCCATCTATACTAAAACTTATATCACGGCTTGTCTGAAGGAGTGTTCGCCTGTTTCTTTTGGTAGCTGAGCCGGCCTGCAACTTTTGTACCTAGATTATTTTGTGTACAATTCCAAATCTACAACAGGTATCACAGAATGTAGCAAAAACACTGAAATCCTGCAACTATAGGATCTCGTACTATGTGAATAACACCACAACCCAGTGTATTTTCAGTAGCATAGACAAGACCTAATTACTAGCCATAATCTGGGCGTACAAAATTACTTGTCCTGACTGTGATCAGCTTTAAATATGTCTGTCAGGTGGAGACATAGCAACTAGACTCGTTGAACATGAACCCAGCTAGAGGGTGTAGCATTAAGATTCCACATCCGCTGATCAGGTATTGCTTGGGGGCCGCAACCGCCGGCCACAGTGCCATGTTCTACACTTAGCAAACAAAGGGTAAAAACTCAGCGTGTTGGAAGCTCTGTAAATCAATAAACATGTAGCCGACAGTTCTGATTTAATCTTAAATGCCCAAGCGCGTATTAACACTTCACCTCTTCTAACCTTACACGATCCTCTCAATTTGCCATTACTCCTCACACTGTCTGTTCCTTCCTATTGCTCCATTTTCCTGTATTTATCGATTTTTTTAATCGTGATCGGCTATGTACTCCACACATTCTGTTGAAACAATTGTTAAATTCTTTCTTTTTCTTGCTTTCTCTATCTCTTTCCATCAGTGACACCTCTTGAAGTACTATTACCATGTAGTAACTTTATAATATTTGTTTATTTAATGTAAACTGTTGTATAGACGCTGTTATTTTCTTAATTAACTTAATGTTTACCCTGTATGCTTCTTTATATTTATTTACTGTTCAGTTTTTTATCTTATAATTTGAACTAGCACACTACTGTCAAATATGACATTTACTGGACGTTTGTGTTTCAGTCTAGGTTAGTAACATAATTTCCAACTTTGTATACAAACATTGTAACTTCTTTGGCGACGATAGTCAGTTAAAGTTTGATGATAGCCATGCAAACCGAAAACCGGTAAAGTTGAATAAATGAATATTGTGGAATATAAAACAATATAGTACTTTTTACATATTACCGTACAGACGTTGGAAGAGCGCCGATAATATTGTCAGACTTTATTCGAGAATTTTTGTTAAATTCTAGGAGGCAGGATACCTGCATGATGAAGTCATAGAAAAAGTAGATATGTTTGTTCACTTACGAGAACTGAGAGCAACAATCGGATGGGCGGTTAAAGAATTAAACAGTCGGCTAAAAATAGCTTGGTGTTAATTCGGGAAACTGAATGCTATATTCAGAAGTAAATTCCCATTGTGCCTTAAAAGGAGAGTCTATTAACGAGTGTATGCTGACAGTACTGTATAGAGCTCGTGGTCTCACGGTTGGCGGGCACGGTAGCTCAACGTGTTCTGTCAGAGGTCTATCAGCAATTAATATCATGCCAACTTATCTGTGTGAAATATGTTGTTGTTGCGGTCTTCAGTCCTGAGACTGGTTTGATGCAGCTCTCCATGCTACTCTATGCTGTGCAAGCTTCTTCATCTCCCAGTACGTACTACAGCCTACATCCTTCTGAATGTGCTTAGTGTATTCATCTCTTGGTCTCCCTCTACGATTTTTACCCTCCACTCTGCCTTCCAATGCTAAATTTGTGATCCCTTGATGCCTCAGAACATGTCCTACCAACCGATCCCTTCTTCTTGTCAAGTTGTGCCACAAACTCCTCTTCTCTCCAATTCTATCCAATACCTCCTCATTAGTTATGTGATCTACCCATCTAATCTTCAGCATTCTTCTGTAGCACCACATTTCGAAAGCTTCTATTCTCTTCTTGTCCAAACTATTTATCGTCCATGTTTCACTTCCATACATGGCTATACTCCATACAAATACTTTCAGAAACAATTTCCTGACACTTAAATCTATACTCGATGTTAATAAATTTCTCTTCTTCAGAAACGATTTCACTGCCATTGCCAGTCTACATTTTACATCCTCTCTACTTCGACCATCATCAGTTATTTTGCTCCCCAAATAGCAAAACTCCTTTACTACTTTAAGTGTCTCATTTCCTAATCTAATTCCCTCAGCATGACCGACTTAATTCGTCTACATTCCATTATCATCGTTTCGCTTTTGTTGATGTTCATCTTATATCCTCTTTTCAAGACACTGTCCATTCCGTTCAACTGCTTTTCCAAGTCCTTTGCTGTCTCTGACAGAATTACAATGTCATCGGCGAACCTCAAAGTTTCTATTTGTTCTCCATGGATTTTAATACCTACTCCGAATTTTTCTTTTGTTTCCTTTACTGCTTGCTCAATATTCAGATTGAATAACATCGGGGAGAGGCTACAACCCTGTGTCACTCCCTTCCCAACCACTGCTTCCCTTTCATGTCCCTCGACTCTTATAACTGCCATCTGGTTTCTGTACAAATTGTAAATAGCCTCTCGCTCCCTGTATTCTACCCCCACCACCTTCAGAAATACAACATTTTAAAAACTGACATTTCCGAAACGACTAAAGGAAAAAAAATGTTGAACATAACGAATGGAGAGAAGAGAAAACAGGAGTGATAGTGAGTGTAAACAAAATGAAATAGTTGGGTGATCTAATGGAAGTTGGACTGACGATATAAAGAAACACGCAGGACGAACTTGGATGGGAAGTTAATGGCGAAGTCTGACGAATCTGGAAATTCTATTATTCTGATAAAATATAACGGAAGCTGTAGTACTAACATATTCATTTTACCGTAAATTAATTAATAGCTTGTTTTTTCAAGTGACGTCTGTACAGATTTCGTTGAAGTTCAGTCAAAAGCTTTCTCAAATATATAAATACATGGAGAAACTGAAATTCATGCTCCTTATCGCGTTTTATATGTTTGTTCACGACTTGCGCATGGTCCATTGTGCGGAATGCACTTGTAAAGCTACCTTTCAAAAACGTTTTTCCTATTCGACTGTTATTCGTTTCAGAGAAATCTGTCACGTAATATGTAAGAAAGTGACTGGGTACACATCTACGTCGGAATACAATTTACTTTGGAAGTGATTCACACTTGTTACATTTGAAACAGCAACAACATTAACTCAAAGAGTTCAAAACAGTCAATGGATCAGTCAAGATTTTCTCATATACTGGTTATAGGGCTGTAGACTATAGCCCAGTATTACTACAAGAATGTGCAAAATGCACGTATAAGTAACTGTACATACTGACTGGATTTCTGGCCAACAAGTGGTTGCCTCTGAACTTTGAAATTTTCCCGCGTGAACTGAATGTTCAAGAAATTAGTGCTTGAGGCTCTCGTCGTCAACAACCCATCACAATACATCGATTTGTAGCAAACATTTATGACTCAACGTCAAAGACTTAATTGTACTGCAGCAAGTTTTCTAATGTTTTAAAAAAAATCTGAGGACAATTTACAACTCACTTTTGTTCCTCTTCCTCTTCCTCTTACAGCATCCTGACGAGAGGATTCCGTGTACAGAGTGTTCGGCCTTGTAGATGGGGGGTTAGAAGATATTATTTTGAATTAGAATACACGTCCGAAAGTTACCATTTCCGTGTTCAAGCATGTTGGCAACACGACCACATTTGCAAGTAATTGATTAGCGTGACCCAGTACGTCACTTGTTTTACGGTTCCACTCGTTAATAGCCAAAGAAATTGGTCGTGTATTTGTTGATTGGTTCTTTTCAACGCGGTGCAGCGTGGCCTCTTCCAATTCGGGTGTGCGGCATATTCTTGGAATACAACAGTCATACCCGCTGACGGTGAAGTTTACCTTTCTCGAAGCCGTTGCGTATTTGTGGCGAAAAGTGTATGGGATGGAGTCGGACGTTGTGGAGAGCGATCTTGATGAAGATGACGAGGTGCTCTTCCATTACCGTCAGTTTTGCCATTCAGAAGGATTATGTCGGTGTGTTCTGCAATCGTGCACTCAAAAATATTGCTCTAATACTCATAGACACGTGAGTGAGGCTCGAACCACGTCAAAGAGGTAGGATACATGTCAAATGACAACGGCCGACCCAACGTGAGCACACCCCACCACGACTACCCTGTTGCATACCTACCTAGCAAAAATGTTCTCAAACAGCTGTAGCATGGAAATCGTACGTTTCTGGGCATGGGTTCGTATCCAAAATAAGAGGGCTATTCGGAAAGTAAGTTGCGATCGGTCGGGAAATGGAAACCACTGCGATAAATCAAAAATGTTTTATTTGCAATAGTTAGCTACACTTTAAAGCTGCGTTCCCACTCCGACTTAGGCATCTGTCGGAGCGTTGTACTAACTTTCTAATACCCTCATCACAGAAGGCAGCCGTCTGCGCTCGTCTACAGCTCGTTGTCTGTGCCAAAACGTGATCCTCATAGCTAGTGGTTCATTTGAGCAGAGCTGAAACTCGGGAAGACCAGATTATGGGCTGTATTGTGGATGATCAAACACATCCCATAGAAAACGCTGCAGGAGGATGTATATTGCCCCTGCAGAGTGCGGCCGAGAATTGTCATGAAGAACGAAACGCCTGACAGTTATGTAATGTGGGCTGCAGGACACCAGGCGAAATCTCTCACCAGGTCCTCATACTTGGCGGCAGACATTATTTTCTAGGCATCTTTACGTGCTCACTGTACTCTCAGAATTGGAAGGAGCGACGTGCTGCGATCGATGGCCATGCTAGAGACACTACCAAACACATCTGTGTAAAACTTCATCAGATTTTTACTGTGGTTTCCATTTCGTCACCGATCGGAACTTACTTTCCGAATGGCCTTCGTATTACGTACTCGCTCCCCTCTACAAGTCCTAGAATGTTATAACGGGAATTTCCGAACACCGTGTATTTTGTTAGCGTAATTTTATGCTGAAGTAAGAATAAGATGCTTAAAATGGATTATATTTTGTTTAGGAAAGGTGTATTTAGTATCATACTCCACTAATCAAAAATATTTTATGTATTTTCCAGCCTATTAAATTAGCCGACGGTAGTCGACCTGTTGACGCAACAATCGCGCTCCATAAGCGCACCATCATTTCCAAATTGCAGCCTGCAGTTATAATTTGAACGAAGTCCGATCATAATTATTATTTTAAAGCAACGCTGAGTTTTTACATTAACTGTAACAATTACACGGTCTGGTATCACCGTGCTTACTGTTTTCCAACTACATCAGCCTGTGATAATCTGAACGTTCCGATGAGAAAAGTTATGTTATGGCACTACAGATAAACTTAGGTCATGTCTTTGCATTCAATAGCAAACATTTTCCTCCCCTCCCCCCCCCCCCTTTTTCAGAAATTTTATGTTCAGACATTTGACCTGTCACGTAAAAGGAGAATAATTACAGACCGAGCAGCTGCCTGTCATCATCAGGTGAGACATCTAAGACTGACGAAGACGACTCGATCTAATCTTATTGTACCGCTCTTGATGGCCTCTTGATTGTACAGGCTAAGTGCGTGGTACTGTTCCTGCGTTTCCCAACTTTCTGTGTTTCCGTCATTGTCTCATCGTTTGTGTTTATCCTGTCTGTTTTTGAGCATTTTTCATGGAAAAGTTTTGGTGTGCTTCGCTACAGTAGTGGATTATTACCAGGTCGGGCCACTGGGCCACTGCCTGGTGCCCCGTCTATGTGTCTGGCTACCCTGATTTGAAACGAACTTGTTTTCTGACAGTGATTTTTCGTAGAACTGTCGAGCAGTTGTAACACCTATTTTTGACCTATTTTGAATCTGTATCGATATTTCTGTGTCATTTTGTAGTATTGTTTATGTATATTGTTGTGTCTGTCATGGAAATTCTTTGACTTTGTATACATGTTTCAGTTATGTGAATTTTTGACCGAAGTTGTTTAAATTACGCTTGTGAATTTAAATAACTACTGAAATGATTGTTATGGAATATACTATAAATGACTTGGTTCATAATTAGGGAACGTAGTGTTAAATGTCAAAGATGTGGGGAAGCCCCGCAGCTACGGAAGTATCCTGGCGGAGTGGAAAAGGTGTGGTTGGCGCGCAAGTGGCAACTCGTCCTTTGTGGCGAGTAAGGAGTCTGGGCCGAGAAGTGCTGTGGCTCACAACTCGCCAGCAGCAGAGGATCATAGTGGCTCATATTCTTGGAGTTTAGAGGCCAGAAGAGCTTAAGGACGATATTTAAGGGCTTCTGATGCTGAATTTGGTGATACCATTATCATGGCATGGTTTTTGGCCCTATAAAAACATTTATTTCGACGCCAGGAAGATCAGTAATAGGGCGAGGCAAGCAATTCTGCCATGACTGCATCCCCGCCAGGTTAACAGACACTGAAAATTGCGCCACCAGTGCAACCAGCCTTCCACTAAATTGTTTTGTATTTGGCACCCTATAAGTGGACCACGTATTTATGAACTCTGCTTGATTTTAATAATAATCGTGGTGTTGCTAAAAACTCTGTCTTACACCTGTGACTACCCCAAATCACAAACGTGGACAGGATTCCTACCCTAGTGAATTTAATGTTCAAATGTGTGTGAAATCTTACGGGACTTAACTGCTAAGGTCATCAGTCCCTAAGCTTACACACTACCTAACCTAAATTATCCTAAGGACAAACACACACACCCATGCCCAAGGGAGGACTCGAACCTCCGCTGGGACCAGCCGCACAGTCTATAACTGCAGCGCCTTAGACCGCGCGGCAGTGAATTTAATTCCGAGTGTCCTAATTTATTGTGAGAAATTGGCTGAATTTGAATTTAGAGTTGTGTTGTCATTTGCACAGCCAATTATAATTCTGAGTAGGTCCAAAGACTGCTTATGAAATCACGTTGATATTTAAAGAGTTATAGTTCGTTGTGCTTTACAAAACTAATAATTAATGATGATAACACTTACTTTTTCTCATACATGCTGGAGTAGTTTTGTTAATGAGTGTGGTTCTTCAAACCACGAAAGTTTAAGGGTCCTCATGGACCAGCCTAGTTGTTTAACGAAGCAATGCAAAGTTTCCTTCAGAGTCAGTGTAGTCAGATTGTCATTCTGTTTAGTTGATTCAAACCAAGTTTAAGAAAGATCTGTTTACTGTGTTATCTACTCTAATGTTAGTTGGCTAATGCATAGGCATAGAGGCCCTGTATTATTAGGCAATGAAGTTATAGATTATGATCATTAGTAGACCCCCTGATTTAAATTTAGAATCATTTCAAGTTTTTCCCAGTTCAGTATTGCTACTAGTTTCGTGTGTGTCGGTATTTGGTTTTATAAACAGTTGCACCTAGTTCATTTAAGGTACGTGTTGCTGAGAGTCATATGTTGATGTTTACTGTCTCTTTGGCCATTTGCTTATCTGACGTTCTAGATTGTAGCACAGATATCTGCAAGATTAGGTTACTGTGTTGTAGTGTGAACAGATATAAGGAAATAATTTAGTGTGTGTGTGTCAAGGAAGGTAAGATTTGCCTTAGCACTGCCACAGGTTTCATCATTTTGCTTGACCCAAGAATGTCTAATTAGGCTGGCGACCTGTTTTAATATGTAATGTTAAAACTTGCTTTTGTGCTGGAAGAACGTCTGTTCCTCACCCACTATTGTTTGTACTCTGCTGGAGGGTTCCGGAAACGACTCCCAGTTTGACTGCTCTGTTTCCATTAGGTTATCTCACAGTCACATCTCAAACATTCCTCGCACGGGTATATCGCTAGCATCGATTGCCGTTCAGGGTGGTCGGTGGTACCGTTACACACTGTGTGAGCGCGTCTACGTGACTACTGTCGTATTTTTAACATTTGCGAGGAAGAATGCCTTAGCCACTAAAAGTACAGAGCATACCAGTTGCAAGCAGCAACACCATTCAAAGGAGAAGCACGTAGCCTCGTGATTCTGTGACAAGATGTAATAAAGCTGAATACCAATTATGTCAAAAGGTGCTAAAATGGAGTTCTCCATTTAACACCAGAAAGTAAAAAAACGGATGAAAACTAAAATATGGTAGAATACGAACAATATACTTACGACGCATTCATATCGAGCAGTTCACACACAAATATCCACAGAACTCTATGCGACGAAACGAACGTCTGTTTTATGTGAAGCGAAATCACATATGGAATTATTTACTTCAACAAATATTATGGATGCAAACAAACATAAATTAGAATACAAGCAACATATTCACATCGCAATTCAGAGAGTGCGTTCCACACAAGATGTCGTAATCAGGAATCCACCACGATGAAAACAGCTACCGTGTCATGTCATGTCAGGTGATATTTAGGTTTTGCATTCGCTAAGGTGCGTTTGCTGTATTTACGCATGATAATGGCCACCTGGTCGACAAGCCAATTTTGGGTTTTACAACTAAATAATGTTAAAGTCAAAATACAAGCACGACATCATTTCCAAAATTTTTCGTGACTATGAACTCCAGCTACGAGAAGTTAATCTTAGTTTTACATTGAGATTTCACGAATATATTACATTGGAAGGCCACAGTCCTATCGGTTTGCCGGCCGTTGTGGCCGAGCGGTTTTAGGCCCTCCAGTCCGGAACCGCGCTGCTGCTATGGTCGCAGGTTCGAATCCTGCATCGGTCATGGATGTGTGTGATGTCCTTAGGTTAGTTAGGATTAAGTAGTTTTAAGTCTAGGGGACTGATGACCTCAGATGTTAAGTCCCATAGTGCCCAGAGCCATCTGAACCATTTGAACCTATCGGTTTCCAGGCGTGTACTTTGTGGGTAGTAAATGAAAAACATTATCATCTAAATCTCGTATTTCGAATTAAAAGTAGGGATTTTTGCCCCATATTTTCTCGTATTCAAAATTCATTGTCATTCCACGAGGAGCGCTGCCGTCGCTCTCTTTCCGCATCGTAACATAGGCCTTGCACTTCTTACATTTTGGCGTTCTGTGCTCGTCGCAGTTATCGGCGAACTCTGTCGTCTTCGATTTTAGTAAGTTGTGGAAATGATTGCGTTCCACGCATTATCTAACTGTAAGCCTCTGTCACGGTTCATCAGATTTTCGGCCATGCGTATTTCGAGGTATTTTTAAATAATGGAGTCCTAAAAAGTTGTTGCTGTGGCCCGGATTACTGTTTTACCATACTCCATTTCATTGGACTATTCTGGACTGGTCAGGAAGTGACGAGTCGAGGAGTGGCAACGTATTATTAGCAGGAGTCATCAGTAATCGCAGTCAATTCATAGTACGCATTTCCGAAACGGTGCTGCCATAATGAAATACCATCGACCATCCGCTGTCGCCCAAACCTTCCACTGGCATAAAATATGTTGTCTTCACCTGTATAGTCTAAAGTTGGTTAGAGTATGGCTCAATATAATAGACTACATCTGAAAATATGAGGTGGCCAGAATAAAACTGGTCCAGAACGGATAATCAAAATGACTCACTTCCGAAAAATGATTGCAAGTCCGCCAGACAGGAGAAATTCTCGCTACAGAAGATATTGGTACATTTTATTACTTTACGAATAATGCAGATTATATAGCTTTATGAGTTTATTACATATTTCAAGTAACATGCTTTGGATATGGCTATCACGGAATCATCCAAATTTAGAACTTCAGAACCAAACTTTTGTGTCAGTGTATAGCAGGTCCTATGCCGGAGCAGCTGTGACATGCCCTCCTAAAGCATATAATATGCTGTGCGCTGGCACTGAGCGTTGTCTCCAAGACTGTAAGTTAGCATCCGATGCTGGTAGTAGCCGAAAAACGTAGCACAAAACAATGTAAAAAAAATCATCAAGCGACCTAGATAACATTATTCATGAAATTCGTAACGATCTCAGAACCATATCAAGAATTTATTTCCTTTATTAATAACACATTTGATTACATCTTACCTACTTTTAGAAGTAGCACTTCGTTAAAATTAATTATCAGGACGTTCATTACATCTACTTTTTCTACAGTTGTCTTGAAGAAATGGATTTTTTTTATGTCGTTCTAACAGGTTTGTACTGCGATTATTTGAAGTCGGTTTCCATATTTGTATGGGTGTGTCACATAAAAGAAAAATGCAGTATTCATAAAAAAAGTAGAAAAATGAGGCGAAACTAGTCAAAAGATACAGATACAGTGAAAGTGTATTAGCGCCTATGACTTCATGTTATTGTCTAGTCTTCAGTTCGAAAGCCGGTTTGACGCCCTTGTCCACTCTAGTCTAACCTGGTAAAGCCTCTTCATCTCTCAACAACTTCTCTTTCCTTGGTCTCCCCTTAAAATTATTACCCCCACAGTTCCCTCTGTTACAAAGCTGACCAGTCCCTGGTGTCTCAGAATGTGTCCAACTAATCGATGCGTTCTTTGAGCCAGGCTGTGCTACAAAAAGCTTTTCTCCTTAATTCAGTGCAGTATCCCTTCACAGATTGCCCGATCTTCCCTTTCCAATATCAACATTCTGTCCCCAACACTACATTTCAATATCATCTGTTCTATTTTTGTCTGAATTGCTTATCGTTCATGCCTCACTTCCTACAAGTCTACTTCCACGAAAGACTTCCTAAGATTTAGCTTTTATGAACCGTAGAAACTGAGATGATAGTAATCAGTAGAAACAGACAAAAAATCTAGTAACAGCACAAAGACGTTAATGACGCCACAAGACCACGAAGTGCAAAATGCGTGGTGTCCCCGAGTCAAAATTGCGTTTTAGTAGTTGGTGGTCGAGAAACAGGTCACACATTCGTAAGAAACTGGGTACCAATAGCAATCAGGTCATAGTAATTTACATTTGTATCTATAAATCAATGTTAGCGAATATCGAGATGGATCTTTGTACAAGTCTGCGACCGATTTCTTCCGCTATCCTAACGAGCTACACTAATGCTCCATCTCTCCTGGCATCGATATTGTAGTCATGTTTAACTCCGACCCTCATTTTCCAGTCGCCCACCTAGTCACGCTCGTTGGTGCACGCGTTAGTATTCAATACAGAGGCACACTTTCGAATCCTAGTGGTGAAGGAGAGCTGACAAAGGGAGAGGTAGCGCTATAAAGTTGAAAGGTGTGTACACGAGGTAAATTAATTCGACTTTTGAAGAAAATATTATATTAAACCAAAGACGGTCAATGTAGTATCGACTGTGTAGTGGCGTCACTGCTCAACAGCGATCGCTGATTCAAGGTGTTATGAGTAATGTGTTATCTCAAGTGTAAAGGCGTGTCGTGTCCGATGTGTGCTGGATATATACTTACTCGCTACGGGAAGTTCAAAAATGTTCAAATGTGCGTGAAATCTTATGGGACTTAACTGCTAAGGTCATCAGTCCCTAAGCTTACACACTACTTAACCTATATTATCCTAGGGACAAACACACACACACCCATGCCCGAGGGAGGACTCGAACCTCCGCCGGGACCAGCCGCACAGCTACGGGTAGTAATAGTCTTTTTTATTTCCAAGAAACTGTGATATCTGCTAACTGTAAGAGAAATCTCAACAGAAGTTCGAAAATATTAAGGTAAAGAAAGTTGTTTTGTTACTAATGCAATGCGCGTATTCATAAGTGATGATTGAGACAATGTATAGCACTCACATCCTATGATTTTGTAAAGCCAATTTTTAATGTATAACCGGTTAATCGAATGTGTTAATTGTGAACATTATTAATTTTCAGAGTCAAAATAAAAGTTTTAAACTTAGTGCCAAATCAAGTCAATACCAGTTCCCAGGTCCACGTCATTTTTTATTAACTGTTTTTCTCAAGAAGTTATTGTCTCAGTCATATTCGATTTAATTAAAATGTATGCTAAGCATTGGCCTTGCACAATAGCTGTTTGCTAACTGTAAAATTTGAAGTACTAACAAAGAGCAGCGCGAAGAGTATTACATTGCGCAGATAAAGGTAAGAAATTTTATTATTTCACGGATAGAAGTCATTAAGCGTAGGGACCATTATTTTCAAATTGATCAAGTTTTGCTTTATTACTAGGACCAATTTCAAACCAATAATGTTGCATCAGATTCAGTTTTGTGTTACGTAAATTCATGCAGTTTTGGTTTGGTTATTGACAATTTATATTCTCGCAGCTAAATTAAATTTACATTCTCGCAGTCAGAAAAGACCGTACAGGGCCAAACGCATAAGCGACGAGATTAATAAAACGTTCACATGCCATTCCCATTCTAAAATTAGTATTTCAGACTACTGTCAGTTACGTAATTTCAGTCACATTTCGAACGTACTTGTTTCAAAGTTCTTGCTCAACAAACTGTTATCAAACTTCTGGATTTACAGCCATTTCTCTCCGCCGTGTCTCATGGCGTTCCTGTGGAGGCATGTCACACCATTGATAGTTCAAATGGTTCAAATGGTTCAAATGGCTCTGAACACTATGATACTTAACATCTGAGGTCATCAGTCCCCTAGAACTTAGAACTACTTAAACCTAACTAACCTAAGGACATCACACACATTCATGCCTGAGGCAGGATTCGAACCTGCGACCGTAGAGGTCGAGCGGTTCCAGATTGAAGCGCCTAGAATCGCTCGGCCACAACGACCGGCCACTGCTAATAGTAATCAATGCGTCAGAGGAAGAGGTTTAGATCGGCCGGCGCTCTAGTACTGTTTGAGAGATGCAGAGAATAATGCCTTCTGTTCTTCCTTTTCATTCCTTACTCATCTCCAGCAACATAAACAAATGACTGCAATGCGCAGTCGCCCATTTCAGGCACCTGCACTTTAAATATACTCACTTGACAATTTATTACAACGATTCGGTAAAATGAATAGACTGATTGGGACGAAAATCGATGATGATACAATAGCATGAAATGCTACCGTTGAAAGTCTGTCAGAAATTTTTAATCCGCACTGTAATTAATATAGCGCGCTTCATGAAAATTTGTACCAACCAAAACTCGCCCCCCCCCCCCCAATTTCCTTGTTTTCGCGAGTAGCAGTTTATTTTTTGTGTTTGAGTAGGGCAGGTAGTTGGAAGGGGGGGGGGAATCTCCCTCCCAAGCATAATGTTATCTGAACACGTTTCTAAGTCTCATTCAGACATCCACCGTCACCGATGTTTCCAGTGGTTGCATGTAATTTGATATTCTCCACCATAATATTGTTCTCTTAAACATTCAGAACGAGTAACTAATTGATAATAAGGAAGAAAAACGATGACGTGAATCCTGTACTTGAAGGGACCGACTTACCAGATAAAGAGCGGCACGCAGCGGCGACAGCAGCGGTAAATATCGAGCGGGAACTGCGGCTCACGTCCGGAGAGAACTGAGAAGACAGTCGTCGTTTCCTGGAGTGAAGCAACGTGGGTTACTCACGGTCTCTTCCTGCGCACGAGTGGAGCAGGATGGCTACTTTTACCGATAGGTGCTCGGCGGAAACTGTCCAAGGCGAGCTAAGGAATTATACAGTAAGTTCTTCCAACACTTAGCCTATAGTCTTGGCCTTGCACTGAGGTAACAAATTCTTCGGAGAGCGACATGCACATATACACTCCTGGAAATGGAAAAAAGAACACATTGACACCGGTGTGTCAGACCCACCATACTTGCTCCGGACACTGCGAGAGGGCTGTACAAGCAATGATCACACTCACGGCACAGCGGACACACCAGGAACCGCGGTGTTGGCCGTCGAATGGCGCCAGCTGCGCAGCATTTGTGCACCGCCGCCGTCAGTGTCAGCCAGTTTGCCGTGGCATACGGAGCTCCATCGCAGTCTTTAACACTGGTAGCATGCCGCGACAGCGTGGACGTGAACCGTATGTGCAGTTGACGGACTTTGAGCGAGGGCGTATAGTGGGCATGCGGGAGGCTGGGTGGACGTACCGCCGAATTGCTCAACACGTGGGGCGTGAGGTCTCCACAGTACATCGATGTTGTCGCCAGTGGTCGGCGGAAGGTGCACGTGCCCGTCGACCTGGGACCGGACCGCAGCGACGCACGGATGCACGCCAAGACCGTAGGATCCTTCGCAGTGCCGTAGGGGACCGCACCGCCACTTCCCAGCAAATCAGGGACACTGTTGCTCCTGGGGTATCGGCGAGGAGCATTCGCAACCGTCTCCATGAAGCTGGGCTACGGTCCCGCACACCGTTAGGCCGTCTTCCGCTCACGCCCCAACATCGTGCAGCCCGCCTCCAGTGGTGTCGCGACAGGCGTGAATGGAGGGACGAATGGAGACGTGTCGTCTTCAGCGATGAGAGTCGCTTCTGCCTTGGTGCCAATGATGGTCGTATGCGTGTTTGGCGCCGTGCAGGTGAGCGCCATAATCAGGACTGCATACGACCGAGGCACACAGGGTCAACACCCGGCATCATGGTGTGGGGAGCGATCTCCTACACTGGCTGTACACCACTGGTGATCGTCGAGGGACACTGAATAGTGCACGGTACATCCAAACCGTCATCGAACTCATCGTTCTACCATTCCTAGACCGGCAAGGGAACTTGCTGTTCCAACAGGACAATGCACGTCCGCATGTATCCCGTGCCACCCAACGTGCTCTAGAAGGTGTAAGTCAACTACCCTGGCCAGCAAGATCTCCGGATCTGTCCCCCATTGAGCATGTTTGGGACTGGATGAAGCGTCGTCTCACGCGGTCTGCACGTCCAGCACGAACGCTGGTCCAACTGAGGCGCCAGGTGGAAATGGCATGGCAAGCCGTTCCACAGGACTACATCCAGCATGTCTACGATCGTCTCCATGGGAGAACAGCAGCCTGCATTGCTGCGAAAGGTGGATATACACTGTACTAGTGCCGACATTGTGCATGCTCTGTTGCCTGTGTCTATGTGCCTGTGGTTCTGTCAGTGTGATCATGTGATGTATCTGACCCCAGGAATGTGTCAATAAAGTTTCCCCTTCCTGGGACAATGAATTCACGGTGTTCTTATTTCAATTTCCAGGAGTGTACATACGGTGGTAGTATCGCGTACACAGGGTATAAAAGGGCAGTGCATTGGCGGAGCTGTCATTTATATTCAGGTGATTCATGTGAAAAGGTTTCCGACGTGATTATGGTCGCCCGACGGGAGTTAACAGACACTGAACGCGGAATGGTAGTTAAGAGCTAGACGCATGGGACATTCTGTCTTGGAAATCGTTAGGGATTTCAATATTTAGAGATCCACAGTGACAAGACTGTGCCTAGAATACCAGATTTCAGGCATGACCTCTCACTATGGCCAAAGTAGTGGCCGAAAGCTTTCACTTAACGACCGAGAGCAGTGCTGTCTGCGCAGGGTTGTCAGTGCTAACAGACAAGCAACACTGGTTAAATAACCGCAGAAATCAGTGTGGGACGTACGATGAACATTGCAGACAAACAACACTAGTTAAATAACCCCAGAAATCAATGTGGAACGTACGACGAACGTTATCCCTTAGGACAGTGTGGCGAAATTTTGCGTTAAGGGGCTATGGTAGCAGACGACCGACGCAAGCGCCTTTGCTAACAGCACGACATCGCCTGCAGCATCTTTCCTGGGCACGTGATGATACATGTTGGACCCTAGACAGCTGGAAAACCGTGGGCTAGTCAGATGAATCCCGATTTCAGTTGGTAGGAGGTGGAGGTAGGGTTTGAGTGTGTCGCAGAGACCATGAAGCCATGGATTCAAGTTGTCAACAAGGCACTGTGCAAGTTGGTAGTGCCTCCATAATGGTGTCAGCTGTATTTACATGGGATGTACTGGGTCCCCTGGTCCAACTGAACCGATGACTGACTGGAAATGGTTATGTTCAGCTACTTTGAGACCATTTGCAGCCATTTATGGACATCATGTTCTCAAACAGTAATGGCATTTTTATGAATGACAATGAACCATGTCAGGGCATTGTCGAGAATTCGTGCGAATGATTTGGTCACCCATGTCGCACGACATGAATCCCAATGAATATTTATGTGACATAATCGAGAGATCAGTTTGTGCACAAAATCCTGCATCGGCAATACTTTCGCAATTATGGAAGCTAAAGAGGCAGCTTAACATTTCTACAGGGGGCTTTCAACGACTTTTTGAGTCCTTGTCACGCCGAGTTACGTCGGGAACAATGAGATCCGACGTGATATTACACTGAAGAGCTAAGAAACTGATACACCTGCCTAATATCGTGTGGGGCCCCCGCGAGCACGTAGGAATGCCGCAACATGACGTTTCATGAAGTCGACTAATGTCTGAAGTAGTGCTGGAGGATATTGACACTACGAATCCTGCAGGGCTGTCCATAAATTCGCAAGCGTACGAAGGGGTGGAGAGCTCTTCTGAACAGCACGTTGCAAGGCATCCCACACGTGCTCAATAATGTTCATATCTGGAGAGTTTGGTGGCCAGCGGAAGTGTTTAAACTCAGAAAAGTGTTTCTAGAGTCACTCTGTAGCAACTATGGACATGGGGGGTGTCGCATTGTCCTGCTGGAATTACCCACGTCCGTCGGAATTCACAATGGACTGAATGGCTGTAGGTGATCAGATGGGATGCTTACATACCTTCTGCCTGTCAGAGTCGTATCTAAACGTATGAGGGATCCCATATTACTCTAACTGTACACGCCCCACACCATTACAGAGCCTCCACCAGCTTGGACAGTCCCCTGCTGACATGTAGGTCCATGGACTCATGAGGTTGTCTCCATATCCGTACACGTCCATCCCCTTGATACAATTTGAAACGAGGCTCATCCGACCAGGCAACATATTTCCAGTCATCAACAGTCCAATGTCGGTATTGACGGGCCTAGGTGAGGCGTAAAGCTTTGTGTCCTGCAGTCGACAAGGGTACACGAGTAGGCCTTCGGCTACGAAAGCCCATGTCGATGACGTTTCGTTGAATGGTTCGCACGCTGACGCTTGTCGATGGTCCAGTATTGAAATCTGCAGCAATTTGTAGAAGGGTTGCACTTCTGTCACGTTGAACGATTCTCTTTAGTCGTCGTTGGTCCCATTTTTGTTGGATATTTTACAGCTGCAGCGATGTCGGAGATTCGATGTTTTAGCGGATTCCTGACATTCACGGTACACTCGTGAAATGCTCGTACAGGAAAGTTCCCACTTCATCGCTACCTCAGAGATGCTGTGTGCCGTCGCTTGTGCGCCGACTATACCACAACGTTGAAACTCACTTAAATTTTGACAACCAGTCATTGTAGCAGCAGTAACCGATCTGTCAACTGCGCCAGATATTTGTTGTATTTTATAGGCGTTGCCGCTCGCAGCGCCGTATTCTGCTTGTTTACATATCTCTGTATTCGAATACGCAGGGCTATAACAGTTCTTTGGCGCTTCAGTGTAGAAGGTATCCCATGACTTTTGTCACCACCGTGTGAAGCGTCAGCTGCCTCCTTGTCACTGTCACATATCCCAATGATGTCTTCGCGTTTTTCTTAACTGATGTACCATATTTCAACACGTGTTTAAACAGAGAGGGCTTACTTGCTAGGCGTAGCGTGCAACACAGCACCCTGCGAAGCAGGAAAGTGTCCTAGACCAGCATCGCTTTCACGTTTCGGCTCGTACACCGTCTAACAGGCGGTATTTAGGGGAATAATTTACTGCATACTATGATGCCCGATCTCAAATATAATTTCATAAGAAATATCCGTCTATAAACAACTATAGGATAATGTTTGCAAGTGTTTCGTAATACCTTAACGAAGAAAGGAATCGTAACACCAATAAATAGTCAACGTAGAGTAATGAAATTTCTGGAATACATTTGTCTAGGTAACATATTTAAGTGGCTAAGATCACAGGTTAATGTAAGCACGAGATAAACCATTGCAAATGTGAAATACTGGTACATTAAAAGCCCGTGTAATCGCCAGAATGAACGCAAGCATGCAAACGTAAGTCAGTTCGTGGGACGGAGTACCATGCCTGTTGCGCTTGGTCGGTCAATACAGGGACGGTTAATGCTATTTAGGGGTAACTTTGGAGTCGTCATCCGAGGATGACCAGTATGTGCTCGACTAGAGACAGATCTGATGATCGAGCAGGCCAAAGCAACATGTCGGCTCTCTGTAGAGCATGTTATATTATAAAAGCTATATGTGAACGAGCGTTTTCCTGTTCGAAAACACCCACCTGGAATGCCATTCATGAATGGCGGGAGATGTTACATTTCGCGGCGTGTACTTGCAGCTGTAGCGATTATAAAGCTAAGTACTGGCAAAGTTATTTGTTGACTGTTACACAGTTATTAAATTTAATAGTTTTCAGCGGTGTTACGTGCTGTTTGTGGCGAAATAACGATTTGATTAACTTTTGGAAGCTTTCGCTCGCTGTGTTTTTTAGAGTTTTCTGCGTGTTGAAGTCGTTTAGTAAACTTCGTGCTTTAGTTTTCAGCTGACGTTTCTTGTTGTTTCTGGTGAAATATTTCAGTAAAATTTTCATTCAGTATTTTAACTTCGTTGAGTATAACAGTGGCCGCTTGAATTTTTGGTTTTAGCTAATAATTTCGTGAAGTTTTGTTAGTATTGGTATTAGATGTGGTGTAGTAGTATTAATACAAGTAGTTGCTTTCTTAGTAGACAGAGAATTTCGAGACCGCTGATGTTAGTTCTATAAATACTTCTACTGGTGTAACTGAACTTAGGTAATGTAGACGTAGTTTCTTTTAGTAACTGTAAAATTTTACCATGAGTGAGATGTGTGGGCTCTGTCGCAGGTTTGTGAGTAGTGGGTTACGGTGTGGGATTTGTTCGAAGTATTTTCATGGGGGGTAATGCAGTGGGGAAGCCAGTGGGAATTCTAGCGAGATCCTCACGTGTGAGTGCAGATTCTGTAGTAGAAATAAGTTGATAGAGGAGCAGGAGCGTAAGATCTGTGCCCTTCAGATGCAGTTACAACGAGCAAAGGAGGAACTAGATAGGCTGAGGAGGGTGAAGCGTGGTGGGGAATGGGAAATGGCAGTTTGCAAGGAGGCAGCTAGGAGGAGGAGGTATTCAGACAGTTACACTTTGCGTATATGCAGTAGATTTGACCAACTGTCGGAGTTGAGTGGAAAGGAGCCTCTTGCAGCTATAGATGTAGGGAACATGCAGAAGTCCCCAGCAGTTAGGAGGCCTAACAGAAAGAAGGTGGTTCTGCTGCTAGGTAGTTCGCATGGTAGAAGTGTGAGCCAGTAGTTGCAGGAAGTGTCGGGGAGTGAGTACCAGGTCACCAGCATTGTGAGGCCTAGTGCACGGTTGGCTCAGGTGACTCACAGCATAGGGGAGCTATGTAGGAATTTTACGAAGGAGGATCAGGTAGTGATAGTGGGTGGAGCAGGGAACAGTCTCGATAGGGACAGGGAATATGATGTAGATGGTGACCTGGCAAAGATAGTTATTCAAACTGGTGGCACTAATGTGCATTTCGTGCAACTGTTTCAGCGTCATGACCGGCCTCATCTTAATGTGGCTGTTAAGTGCGTTAATGTGGGGCTGGGGAGGGCGCTGATGGTGGAGGGCATGGGTCACATTTTAGTG
The DNA here is from genome assembly GCF_023864345.2 of Schistocerca serialis cubense. Taxonomy (NCBI): domain Eukaryota; kingdom Metazoa; phylum Arthropoda; class Insecta; order Orthoptera; family Acrididae; genus Schistocerca; species Schistocerca serialis. The sequence continues at coordinate 141,067,976 of NC_064646.1, forward strand.
GTGCCAGTTTGATCTATCACTAGGCATGCCTGCACCTCAATAGGTATGGGAAGGGGAGGATGACCAAGCTTATAGGTGGCAGTGGAGAGGGTGGTGGTGGGATCACTCATGGAAAAATTCCTGTAGTAGTTGGTGTAAGAGCTGCACCTTTTTTAGACTGAAGTCAGCTGATAGGTATACCTGTTTAAAGGAAGTTCCTCTAACTAAGGGCTCACCTTCAGAGGACGTCATGTTTCCAAGTAGAGAAGGAATTACCATATTTCATCAAAATATAAGAGGTATTAGAGCTAAAGTTAGTGAACTGCTTTTAGATGTTGACTCTGAATTTATTGGTGTGTCGGAGCACCACTTAAATAATTTGACAGTTCAGAGACTTCTTTTACGAGGATACAGATTAGCTGACTGTTTTTCAAGGAGTTCCTTGCGGGTTGGGGGAGTGGCTATGTACATAAAAAACAGTATTCTATTTGAGTCCATAGACGTATAACGGCACTGCACTGAATGTTGTGCAGGGGAAGTTGAATTTAGTGAAACTAAACTTCTAATTATTCCATGTAGGCTTTCACGGCCGGCGTCTTTATCAGTAAACTCTTCCGGGCTAAGTTGCCGTGGTCGATCTGTAGAACTTCTTCTCCCTGACGTTTCGTTCTCAACTACGGAGAACATCTTCCGAGGTGAGTCGACGACTGGCTGCTAGGAGCTGGGGCCGCCGCTTATATGGAGATCGTAGGGGGCGCCACCACACGTCACATGGCGTCGATGTGCAGCTATCTCTGGCTATCATCTGTTCTCTCGATTGCAGGCAATCGATTGTCACGTGATTGATGCAACGTCGACCGCCATATCTTATCCAATTTTAATCCTTCTTCTTTACGATTAAAATTGTATTGATGTTTGTGGATTTCAATTGCCTCTCTATACATACGTGTATAATAGTGCGACGTCCTCGCTAGCACGCTTGTTTCACCAAATTTTATGTCGTGATCTCCATCCTTAAAAACATGTTCCGCTACTGCCGATTTGTCGATATGTCCCAAGCGACAGTTTCTTTTGTGCTCCGTCAACCGTGTGTTGATGCTTCTTTTGGTAGTTCCTATGTAAACCCTGCCGCAACTACAGGGAATTTTATATACCCCTGGGGTGGCTAGGGGGTGACGAGCATCTTTTGTTGATCTTAGGCATTCACTAATTTTCTTAGTAGGTCTAAAAATGGTCTCTACCTGAAACTTGGCTAGTACTTTTCCAATGCGATCCGTGATATTATGGATGAACGGAAGAAATACTTTTCCAGCTGATGGTTGTTGCTGTCTCCTATTTTTAGGCATTTTTCTATTTGGATGAAGTGCTCGATTAATCTCGTTTTTTGTATAACCATTTTTCGCAAAGGCCATTCGTAAATGATTTAATTCTTCTTGTAAGTAGCCTGGTTCACAAATATTATTGGCCCTATCCACTAGTGTTTTTATGACCCCCCTCTTTTGCCTAGGGTGGTGGTTTGAGTTCTTATGGAGGTAGCGATCGGTATGTGTACCTTTCCTGTAGACCTTATGACCTAAGGTCCCATCCGCCCGTTTGATAACTGATACATCCAAGAAGTTAAGTTGTCCATTCTTCTCCTTCTCCATAGTAAATTTAATCTTTGGGTTGATGCTATTTAAGTGTACCAGAAAATCATTCAAGTCTTCTTCCTCATGATTCCATATTACAAAGGTATCATCCACATACCGATACCACTTCGAGGGGCTTTTTTTTGGCCGACTGCAATGCTTGATGTTCAAAATATTCCATGAATAAATTCGCTATTGCGGGACTTAGGGGACTTCCCATGGCTACCCCATCGATCTGTTCATAAAATTCACCATTATACTGAAAATAGGTTGAGGATAGACAGTGTTGGAACAAGGCTACTATATCAGTAGGGAACATATTGGCTATATGGGAGAGAGCTTCATCAACTGGAACCATCGTGAACAAAGACACTATATCAAAACTGACAAGTATGTCATTAGGACCGACAGTAATTTCCCTCAATTTCTCAATGAAGTGTAGAGAGTTTTTAATATGACTCTCAGTTTTGCCTATGTGAGGTTGTAACAAAGAGGCAAGGTGTCTGGCTAGTCCTTGGGTAGGAGCTCCAATTGCGCTGACTATTGGTCTCAAAGGAACATCAGGTTTATGTATCTTTGGTAATCCATATAATCTCGGAGGATAAGCCTCCGTTTCACAAAGATACTTTTTAACTTCTGTAGGAATTAAAGACTGTTTTATCAGACGCTTGGTGGCATTCAGCACATTCGTTGTGGGATCCTTTTTCAACTTCTTGTATGTGCTGGGTTCCAGGAGATCACTGATCTTCTTGTGATAATCCTCAGTATTCATTAAAACAGTAACATTTCCCTTGTCAGCGGCAACTATAATAACATTCTTGTCTGCATTGATCTCCCGCAATGCCTTCCTTTCCCCTTGAGACAGATTGCTGCTGGGTGGCTTAGCTTTGCGTAATATCCTGGAGGTTTCCATTCTAATTTCATCAGCAGAATATGATGGTAACTGACGAATTCCTGCCTCTATATTAGCAATAATGTCCTCCACAGGAATCTTGGATGGAGTTATTGCAAAATTCCCTCCTTTAGACAGAACAGAAAGTTCTTCCTTAGACAATTCTTTTTCCGATAAATTAATAACCGTTTGGGAATTGTTTGGAATCGCTGTTTCCTGTCGACCCTCTTGTAGACGATCAAACTTGTCCTTCTGCCTATTGGAAGACACTTCTGCACTAATCTCCATAGATCTAAATGTTAAACTGTCCACTTTGTTCCAATGACAAAACTGCATAGTATTGCTAATAAGTAAATGAAGATTTAGCAGTTGGCCATCACATACCGCCAGTCCTCGTCGTGTCTGATGTATCCGCTCACGTAGTAATGCCAGTTCCATACGAGAATAAATACGGTTAGCTTGTGGCGAATGAAACATTCTTCTCACTTTTAAAAACTTGGGAACTATACCGGTATCACGACAGCGTAGCAGAAAAGTGAGTGAGCAAAGTTGTTGACCTTTCTTCTTGCGTAGGTTCTCCAGTCGTCGTACCCTAGTTGACATTTCCTCCCCGTAGAGGCGTCGAATCATTCCATGTAGGCTTTCACGGCCGGCGTCTTTATCAGTAAACTCTTCCGGGCTAAGTTGCCGTGGTCGATCTGTAGAACTTCTTCTCCCTGACGTTTCGTTCTCAACTACGGAGAACATCTTCCGAGGTGAGTCGACGACTGGCTGCTAGGAGCTGGGGCCGCCGCTTATATGGAGATCGTAGGGGGCGCCACCACACGTCACATGGCGTCGATGTGCAGCTATCTCTGGCTATCATCTGTTCTCTCGATTGCAGGCAATCGATTGTCACGTGATTGATGCAACGTCGACCGCCATATCTTATCCAATTTTAATCCTTCTTCTTTACGATTAAAATTGTATTGATGTTTGTGGATTTCAATTGCCTCTCTATACATACGTGTATAATAGTGCGACGTCCTCGCTAGCACGCTTGTTTCACCAAATTTTATGTCGTGATCTCCATCCTTAAAAACATGTTCCGCTACTGCCGATTTGTCGATATGTCCCAAGCGACAGTTTCTTTTGTGCTCCGTCAACCGTGTGTTGATGCTTCTTTTGGTAGTTCCTATGTAAACCCTGCCGCAACTACAGGGAATTTTATATACCCCTGGGGTGGCTAGGGGGTGACGAGCATCTTTTGTTGATCTTAGGCATTCACTAATTTTCTTAGTAGGTCTAAAAATGGTCTCTACCTGAAACTTGGCTAGTACTTTTCCAATGCGATCCGTGATATTATGGATGAATGGCAGAAGGACAAGTTTGATCGTCTACAAGAGGGTCGACAGGAAACAGCGATTCCAAACAATTCCCAAACGGTTATTAATTTATCGGAAAAAGAATTGTCTAAGGAAGAACTTTCTGTTCTGTCTAAAGGAGGGAATTTTGCAATAACTCCATCCAAGATTCCTGTGGAGGACATTATTGCTAATATAGAGGCAGGAATTCGTCAGTTACCATCATATTCTGCTGATGAAATTAGAATGGAAACCTCCAGGATATTACGCAAAGCTAAGCCACCCAGCAGCAATCTGTCTCAAGGGGAAAGGAAGGCATTGCGGGAGATCAATGCAGACAAGAATGTTATTATAGTTGCCGCTGACAAGGGAAATGTTACTGTTTTAATGAATACTGAGGATTATCACAAGAAGATCAGTGATCTCCTGGAACCCAGCACATACAAGAAGTTGAAAAAGGATCCCACAACGAATGTGCTGAATGCCACCAAGCGTCTGATAAAACAGTCTTCAATTCCTACAGAAGTTAAAAAGTATCTTTGTGAAACGGAGGCTTATCCTCCGAGATTATATGGATTACCAAAGATACATAAACCTGATGTTCCTTTGAGACCAATAGTCAGCGCAATTGGAGCTCCTACCCAAGGACTAGCCAGACACCTTGCCTCTTTGTTACAACCTCACATAGGCAAAACTGAGAGTCATATTAAAAACTCTCTACACTTCATTGAGAAATTGAGGGAAATTACTGTCGGTCCTAATGACATACTTGTCAGTTTTGATATAGTGTCTTTGTTCACGATGGTTCCAGTTGATGAAGCTCTCTCCCATATAGCCAATATGTTCCCTACTGATATAGTAGCCTTGTTCCAACACTGTCTATCCTCAACCTATTTTCAGTATAATGGTGAATTTTATGAACAGATCGATGGGGTAGCCATGGGAAGTCCCCTAAGTCCCGCAATAGCGAATTTATTCATGGAATATTTTGAACATCAAGCATTGCAGTCGGCCAAAAAAAAGCCCCTCGAAGTGGTATCGGTATGTGGATGATACCTTTGTAATATGGAATCATGAGGAAGAAGACTTGAATGATTTTCTGGTACACTTAAATAGCATCAACCCAAAGATTAAATTTACTATGGAGAAGGAGAAGAATGGACAACTTAACTTCTTGGATGTATCAGTTATCAAACGGGCGGATGGGACCTTAGGTCATAAGGTCTACAGGAAAGGTACACATACCGATCGCTACCTCCATAAGAACTCAAACCACCACCCTAGGCAAAAGAGGGGGGTCATAAAAACACTAGTGGATAGGGCCAATAATATTTGTGAACCAGGCTACTTACAAGAAGAATTAAATCATTTACGAATGGCCTTTGCGAAAAATGGTTATACAAAAAACGAGATTAATCGAGCACTTCATCCAAATAGAAAAATGCCTAAAAATAGGAGACAGCAACAACCATCAGCTGGAAAAGTATTTCTTCCGTTCATCCATAATATCACGGATCGCATTGGAAAAGTACTAGCCAAGTTTCAGGTAGAGACCATTTTTAGACCTACTAAGAAAATTAGTGAATGCCTAAGATCAACAAAAGATGCTCGTCACCCCCTAGCCACCCCAGGGGTATATAAAATTCCCTGTAGTTGCGGCAGGGTTTACATAGGAACTACCAAAAGAAGCATCAACACACGGTTGACGGAGCACAAAAGAAACTGTCGCTTGGGACATATCGACAAATCGGCAGTAGCGGAACATGTTTTTAAGGATGGAGATCACGACATAAAATTTGGTGAAACAAGCGTGCTAGCGAGGACGTCGCACTATTATACACGTATGTATAGAGAGGCAATTGAAATCCACAAACATCAATACAATTTTAATCGTAAAGAAGAAGGATTAAAATTGGATAAGATATGGCGGTCGACGTTGCATCAATCACGTGACAATCGATTGCCTGCAATCGAGAGAACAGATGATAGCCAGAGATAGCTGCACATCGACGCCATGTGACGTGTGGTGGCGCCCCCTACGATCTCCATATAAGCGGCGGCCCCAGCTCCTAGCAGCCAGTCGTCGACTCACCTCGGAAGATGTTCTCCGTAGTTGAGAACGAAACGTCAGGGAGAAGAAGTTCTACAGATCGACCACGGCAACTTAGCCCGGAAGAGTTTACTGATAAACTTCTAATTGTTGTTGTTTATAGGTCCCCTAGCTCTGACTTGAGAGGGTTTCCGCTCAAGCTATAGACGGTTCTTAATTAACTTTGTAGGAAGTAACAAAAATTAGTTACAAGTGGTGAGTTCAAAATAAATTTTGTATATGATGGAGCAAGAAAAAGGATGTTGGTAGATCTCCTAAATTCATATGGTCTGATGCAAACTATATTTTTTCCAACTAGGGTGCAGGGGAACCGTAGCACAGCCATAGATAATATTTTTATTCATTCTTCATTACTAGATGGGCATTCTGTTAGTAAAAGGGTGAATGGCCTTTCAGACTATGATGCACAAATTTTAACGCTAAAAGGCTTTTTTACTAAAAAAAAATGTCGCATATAAATACAAACTATGTAGGAAAGTTAATCCAGCAGCAATAGAGAGTTTTTTAAACCTTGTCAAGGAACAAGAGTGGCAGGATGTTTATAGAGCCGATAACGAAGATAATAAATATAATGCTTTCCTTAACACATTAATCATGCTCTTTGAGAGTTGCTTTCCATTAGAACGTTCTAAACGGGATGCTAGCAGTAATAGGCATCCTGCGTGGCTGACTAGTGGGATAAAAATATCACGTAGAACAAAGCGGGAATTATATCAAAATGTTAGAAGTAGTCACAATCAAGTTACAGTAGCTTATTATAAACAGAATTATAAGTTGCTTAAAAATTCGAATGGTATCTGAAGTGAGTGATCGTTCGACACGGAAATTAGTCTACTCTGCTTATTCTCATTCGCTTATGTCGTATAGAATTATATTTTGGGGTAACTCTTCCCATTCCAAAAGGATATTTTTGGCTCAGAAACGGGCGGTTCGGGCCAAAAGTGGTGTAAGTTCACGAACTTCTTGTCGACCCCTGTTGACGAGTCTGGGTATTTTGACATTACCCTCTAAATATATACATTTCTTACTGTCATTTCTTGTTAACAGTATTAGCTTATTCCCAAGAATTAGCGGCTTTCACTCAGTTAATACTCGGCGGAATTCAAATCTGCATTTGGATCGTACTTCCTTAACTCTTGTGCAGGAATGTGTGCACTATACTGCTGCATCCATTTTCAATTAGCTACCACTCGAATTCAAAAATCTTAGTAGTAATCCACGTGCGTTCAAATCGAAACTGAAGATTTTCCTCATGGGTCACTCCTTCTGTTCTGCCGAGGAGTTCCTTGAAAAATTAAGCTGATTCGTGTTGTATTGTCTATTGCGTTTACTTAAACTTATGAATTGACTTTTTTCGGGTTCATAAACATTTTATTTTTATCTGTTATTACTTTTATGTTTTAATTTCATGTACTGACACGTTCCATGACCTTGCTCCTCATTTTGCTCCTACTGAACTTGACGTGTCAATAAAATAAAACAAAATAAAAATTTCAGTCAGGGTACGTGGGATAACGATGAGAAAACGCCTGATGTCATACAAGATCCAACCCCACACCGTAACTCCAGGTGTAGTTCTAGTGTGTCTAACATGCTGACAGGTTGGTTGCAGGACCTCAGTTGTCGTCCTCCTAACACACGGCCATCACTGACACCGAGGCAGAACCAGCTACCATCAGAAAACACAATAGACTTTCACCTTGCCCACCACTGAGCTATCGCTTGACACCACTGAAGTCTTGCATGGTGGTGGTTTGACCTCAGCGGAATGCACGCTACAGGGCGTTTGCCTCGCAGCTATCCTTGAAGAAACCGATCTGAGACAGTTCGTCGTGTCACTGTGGAGTCAACTGCTGCTCAGACTGCTGCTGCAGATGTAGTACGATGCGCCAGAGCCATACGCCGAATACGATGGTGACACGTGAACAACCGGAGTCCGGCCGGCTATCTCGAGAACTTACATTCTCATGACCACCGCTTCTAGCAATCATGTACAGCGGCTACATTCCTGCCAAGTCTTTCTGTAGTATCGGAGAAGGAACATCCAGCTTCTCGTAGCCCTGTTACACGACCTCGTTCAAATTCAGAGAGTTGCTGATAATGGCGTCTTTGTAAGCTTAAATACATTCTTGACTAACATCAACTCACCATGCCCAATCTCCACCAGCTACTAGCGCTGCTAGCGCTGCTAGCGCCACTCTTAATGTGACTAAAGTGCGTGTCATTTATGTTGGCGGCCGAGTTTAGGTTCGTTCTGCGCATCTGACGTCACAAAACACAGTCAGCCAATGAACAGAGAATCACGTTGCCACATCTCCACTGCAGTGCAGAGCATGGACGAGTGTCTCCAGTTTTAGAAACGTTCAGTCATAAAGTAATAGAACAAAAGCAATGTCTTGATAGCAGACATTCTTTTATAGAAAGTTTGGAAAAAGCATTCTTTATACCAATTGCTTCATATTCTATTAACTAATTAAACCAAACAAGCAATAAGACTCCTAATTCAGGCGATAGCAAGGAAAGGTGTTTGTATCACTCTCACGAACCGCTTTTTCGCAATAAAGAACAGCGGTAATTGTTTATTTCCTATTGTGCTTCGACGAAGCGTGAGTAATTCGTAGTCATTGTCAGTATTTTGCGTCACGTCTTATACTCCTCATGGCATCTAGTATTCTGACGAGGTGCGTTAGCGTAACGTTTAAGGTGTTGGGCTGCTGCGCGAAGGGTTATGAGTTCAAACCTTGTGCGATGCCTAATATTTTCGTTATTTAAAAACAATATCGAAGTGCCTTACTTCACGAATTATATTCGTTTGAATGCAATTTTTTGAAATTTCTAGTGCTTTGCCTCTTCATTAACCCTTTCGCTGCTGCAGACACGTGCTCCCCGCATTCCGCGCTGTGCGCGATTTTGTCATCACTGCACTGCTCGCCTGCGCAGACACATGGTGTTCCCACTGCTTTGACACACTTATCATTCGATTTCACAAAAACTATTTGGCCCAAAAATTTGATTTTTACACGTTTTATTGACTGATACCTTCCCCCCATAAATGACTTAATTTTGTTTCGATGTTCAACGCAGTTATTATGCAGCATTAAATGTAGTAAACCATTGCACGAAATTTTGAGGAGTTTGCAGAGGTAGAAGTCCATAGCGTATACTTTCCGTATGTTCGATTTTAGTTGCCACAATGTTGAGAATGAAATGTGGACAAGATACCTAAATTTCATATAAAATTTACTGTATTGAACTGTAGCACCAAATCTGACTAGACCTCATCTGTCAGTCATACAAACACGCCTACCAACTTTCGTTCACGTCACACAACTCCTTCTTGGTGTTGCAATTTTTTCCGTCAGTGTATTTAGCAATGTGTAGCAGAAGCACAGAACGCGTCAGAAAACGATTCATATACACTAATTAGATCTTTACATACTTGTTTATGACATTCATATCCCTCACAAAACATTTACTTCGTGTAAATTCGAAAAGTGATTAGAAACGTGCTGTTACGAAATATCCAGTTCTGTTCTGCAACGATTCAGCAGGTATTTATTTTTCGCTGCATCACTTTTATCGTTTATCCATAAAACACTAAAAAGAGCATTCAAATCGATACAACGTTGTTTAAATGAGATATTATGCAAAATGAAAATCAAAAGAGTGATCTACTTTAAACGTCATTTTTTGCCACCTACATACATTTCATGACTTAAATAAGTATACACAGCTTTGTTAACTCATACCAATGTTTTGGTTTAAAATGTTAAAGTGCAGACAAAGGTCGGAACTGCAATTTTAATTATCTGACGACTGCAGACTGTCAGTTTACGTCAGAATCTCTGGAGAGCTTATAAATAGCAGCACCAACAGTTATCGAGGGTTCAGCTGGGTTCAGGTCGGTAGTGTCATAGTCTAATACTATACAGCCACGACGCTCTCTGGTGTGAAAGTCGGACAACTGGAGCGACACTACCGCTCCAAGTGGTGAGAAAGCGCAGTCACATGGGTCGTAAGAATGATGTTTGTTTTGCATCCTTTTTATAAGTGGTTTACGAAATATTTATTTTATTTTTTTGCCTCAAAGAGTTTGTGTAATATCAGAAGACATCAATGACTGTGAGAGAAATGTAAAAGCAGCCGAATCTCACTGTGTGAGTGATGTAAGCTACAATTTACTCCTGAAAAATAATTTCGCATTTGCATGAACTGCAGCTTATTCTGCTGAAAGCACATATTTCATGCATGAGAAGAATATATTTCTGTTGTAGCCTGTCCTTATTAAAATAGATACTTTCTTTGACATGTGATAGTTTTGTATATTGTCTAATAACTGGCACATTCTTACACTTCACTCGACTTTCTAATACACAAATACTTCTTTAAGTGTAATTACTGTTGCTTTAAAAGCGAATGTGTTGAAGATTCTTGCCATTTGTGGCTCTGTTGTAACAAAATTGTGGAATTCATTTCTTCTGTGTTGGGGAACTGTTTCATTGCTTTTGATGTTTTGTTATCACCTCTGTGTGGTTTTTTCTATCAGCTACAGCTGTGATGGCCTATTTGGTACGATACATAGTGTAGGTATTGCGTTCCGTACAAGTTTCCTACGTTCCACATTCGCTGATTTTAGTGCAAGTGTAGCGAAGAAAACGTTACTTTGTTGAGTAGATGTACGATATCTTCCTGCAAAATGTCGGATGTTCTACTGTTTATTAGCTGTTTTTTTGTCTTAAAACAGAAAGACATAATTCAGTAAATATCTTTAGGCAACAAGAGAATCGTAAATAAAGTGTCCTATAATGTACCGTTTCATACCTGTCAGGGTCCTTATAAAACGTAAAAAAGACAAATGTGATGTGTTGTTCTTGTTATTGCTGCAATTAATTGCGCTATAGACGCTCCCGTTAGTAAAAAAAACCATTCTACAAACTAATATAAACAATTGCGATCTGCTTTCGCTTTCACAAGCTCCTGGCGAATTCAACAGTATAATTTCATGGCCACTTGGGGCGCTACTATCGCAGTAGGCAACGAAAACAACACGGAGTGTAGCGACTGTTACATTAGAGTTAGACTGTGATACTGTCTACAAATTGTCACAGCTGGCATATGCTAATATGTGATGGGGATCTTTCAAAGACGTGGAGACTCTGTAAAGATGTTGTTTGGTGTATGTGAAAAAGTACATAGACAAGAAGGCAGAATGGTGTTTGCTTGGAGATAATAAAAAAAGAAGGGAGGTGGCACTTTAGACTTACGCTGTACGTTGTTTTGAAGCCAGGGTGGGCACCATTTTAATTAACCAAAAACATTACCAGACTACTGTTTGCGATTGCTTCTTGTTCATTATTTCTGTTGGGTGCTGGCAATAACTGTTTTAAATACTAAAAATTAAAGAGGTTACATGAATAATATTGTGTCAGGGAGGCACTTTAGAACGCTTTTCTGTTCTCGAATGCGTATTTGCTCTAGTAATACGACACAGTCAGAGTGATGTCACACGGAAGGGTCACCATGGTGAACTACAGGGGTGTGAATGCGGTGAACCCAATGTTTTGGGCTAGTTAAGATGGCAGACATCGGCTTCAAGTTTGTGCGATATTTTCGACGTGATTGAAGTGGAATCAATTGTTCATTTCCTCAAATTAGAATCTGTATTACTTCAAACTTTATTAAAAATCTGTAGACCTCAGATCAACCCTGAGCCAACGAGAAGCCAACAAAAACGTGCAAAAAAAGCTAAGTAAAATATTATTTAATACTATTTTAGCACTCTTTGCTTCACTTGTGTAGACTGTATGGTATGGTGAGAGTCTTTTTTAATCAAATTTTTATGTTGTTCACAAATTGCATCTTCTAACCTTTTACACTAATGAAGGCTGTAGAAGCGTGGCCTTTTTCGAATGTACTTCTGACCAAAACGCGATTCTGGAAGCTGGAGTCGGAGGTCGTTCTTAATCCTGCACTATGAGATAATTATGGTGACATTTCCGTAGAAGATTTCATCCCCTAACATAATTGTTTTCACAGATCTAGCTTCAAAAATGTATTAATAGAACGAAATATTTATATACAAATTATCATCCCCTTACAGCCTCAAATTCCAAAGGAACACTGAAACGCGTTTTTTGTTGTTTCCAAACCGAGAAGTCACATACCAATTTCCATAGGTGTAGCTTTTAATAGTTCTTTAAAATGATTTATATTAAAAAATGCTTCCACCCTGTATTTTATTCCTGTAGGGATTTCGAAAAATGTTGAAACACGAATTTCTTTATTTCTGATCGAGAAACCAAATAACAATTTTCGTAGTTCTATCTTCAAAATTGCCTTAATAGCGACATATTTAAAAGAAAATCTTTCATGAACTATTTCACCCACTTAGAAAGGGAATTTCGAAACATTCCTTCTTAAACGGTGTGTACAATGTAAGATCAACACACCTCCCAATTTCAAGTTTCTATCCTCATTGGTTTGGGCTGGGCGATGATGAATCAGTGAGTCAGGACGTTTCTTTTGTATATACAGGGTACTTTCTTTTTCTTTAAGACAGGCAACAGCACAATCCGCTGCTCTTCAGGCAAATGATACATTTAATAAAAAGTTGAAAGTGAGACATATAAAAGGTGATAAAGGGAGCATAAGAACGTAGTAGGGGAGGCAGTGGGGGTTAAAATATACACGTACACAGGAACGTTAATGTGCGACAGTAAAAAAACAAAGTCCACATAAAGTTAAACAACACAGTTGTAAATTGGTGTAGCACATAAAAAAGGAGGAGGAGGAGATTAGTGTTTAACGTCCCATCGACAGCGAGGTCATTAGAGACGGAGCGCAAGCTCGGGTGAGTGAAGGATGGGGAAGGAAATCGGCCGTGCCCTTTCAAAGGAACCATCCCGGCATTTGCCTGAAGCGATTTAGGGAAATCACGGAAAACCTAAATCAGGATGGCCGGAGACGGGATTGAACCGTCGTCCTCCCGAATGCGAGTCCAGTGTGCTAACCACTGCGCCACCTCGCTCGGTCAGCACATAAAAAACACTAAAGTCACATGCACAAGTTAAAGGTTGGCCACAGTATTAAAATACACCAGAATGACAACATTTAAAAAGCACTGCACGAGACGGAACACACACTACGAAGAATAAAACCTGCTGAGAGGAACCCGCTGAGCGAGGGGAGGCCTCAGAGGAGGGAAAAGAGGGGGCAGAGGGGGAGGGGATCTGGAGAGGGTGGGAGCAAAAGCAAGGGGGTCAGGGGGCGCACTAAGGCACAGGCGATGTGGGGTGGGAGATGGAGAGGGAAGGCAAGTCAGGAGGGAGCACAGGGATGCAGAAGGGGTGCACTGGAAAGTGTAGTAGTGGGGAGGGAGGAAAAAACTGCTTAGGGAAGGGAGGAGGAGGACGGAAAGTGGGGTTATATTGGGTAGGATGGGTAGATATCAGTGCGGAGCTCACCATTCGGGAGAGGTAGGTGCTGGAAGTTGTGTTGGGAAAGCAGGTGGAGGGTGTGGAGATGGATAGAGGGCGGGACACAATGGTAAAGGGGCAGCAACAGACTGGGGTAGAGAGGACAGAGGACACAAGGGGATAAGGGGATCGAGGCTGTAGACGACGTACAGGTTGTGAATGTGGATGAGGTAAAGGAGAAGATGTGGGAAGGGGATGATGTCGTAGAGTATCCATGTGGGGGACGGGATTTGGATGTGGAAGTTGAGGCAGAGTGCATGGCATTCAAGGATTTGGAGGACTTTATAGAATCTGGGCGAGGTTGAAATTCAGGCGACCCTGCCATAACAAAGGATGGTTTGGATCAAGGATTTGTAGGTGCGAAGGATGGTGGAAGAATGCAGTCCCCATGTCTGGCCAGACAGGAGTTTCAGGAGCCGGAATCTATGGTGGACTTTGTCTTGAATTATAAAGAGATGGGATTCTAGGTAAGGTGATGGTCAAGGGTGAGGTTAAGGTATTTCAGTATAGCAGTGAGGTGGATAGGACAACCATAAATGATGATGTAAAAATCATGGAGCTGGAAGGAGCGGCTGGTATGACCTATGATGATTGCCTGGGTCTTAGAAGGGTTGATGTGAAGGAGTCACTGGTTGCACCAGGCAGTGAACTGGTTGAGGTGTATTCTTTGGGTAGAGGGGAACAGGCATGGGAGGTCTTGGGCAATCTGCGGTGTACGGCGATTGAGGAGAGGGGAAAGGATGGAACCTTGGGGCACACCAGTGGTGGGATAGAAAGTACAGGAGTTGGTATTGTGGATAGTGACGTAGGAGGGACAACGGGAGAGGAAGGAAGCAACGAGATAGACGAAATTGATGGAAAGAGCATAGTTCTGGAGTTCAAAGAGAAGCCTGGGATGCCAGACACGATTATAGTCGTTCTGTAGGTCGAGGGGAAAAATAGCTGAGTGATAGGAGTTAAGTTGGAGGAAAAGAAGATTGATAAGGTTAAGGAGCTGTTCGTCGGCTGAGAAGGAAGGCCAGAAGCCACACAGGGTAATAGGAAGGAGGTGGTGCCGGTTAAGAAGCTGATGAATATGGTGGGAGATGATGGACTCGAAGACTTTACTGATACGGAGGTGAGGCATATGAGACAACAAGAAAGTGTCAGAGGGGTGTTTGTTGGGTTTATGGAACAGCAGGACATGGGAAGTCTTCCACACATCAGGGTAAATGCTGGTGGAGACGATGACGTTATACAGGGTAGCAAGGATAGCCAGGAAGGAGGGGGGGATTACTTGAGGTGGCAGCAGGAGACACTGCCATGACCAGGAGCAGTGTTGGGTTTGAAGTGGAGCATGAGTTTGATGTTGTGTGTAGTAATGGGATTGTTAATGTCTGAGTAGCTGATCCAAGTACTGGAAAGTGAGGTGAGTGGCAGGACATGTATTGGATCGTTCAAGGACCTTGAGGAAGAGGGAGTAATCAGAGTAAGGATTCAAGGAATGGAGAAGATCTTGGGGAGGTGGGAAGAAAAATGGTTAGCCTTACTGAGGTTGCCAGGGAAGGGACAGTTGTCATGGAGAAGGGGATAATGCAGGGTGCGATGGCTACCAGTAAGGCAGTGGAAGGCAGACCAGTACCTGGAGGTTGACAGAGGTTGCTGGTGGAGGAGTGCATCCTGGTCACAGGTGCAGAGGAAGGAGTGGTAGAGCCTATGGGATTCATGGAGAAGAACGACGGCCTGTGGAGGAAGAGAAGGGTGGTGTGAGGGTGGATAAGTTTGGTAGGAACTTGGGTGTCCACAGCATCTGTGTTGGTCTTCTGGAGGAAGGACGAGGCATCAGTGATGTCAGCAGGATGGTGAAAAGTAAGTGGGTGGCTTTCAACATATGAAGCAATGGATTCCTGGTAGGCATTCTAGTTTTTATTTATTTATTGATTGATTTATTTAACCTGGCAAGATTAGGGCCATCAGGCCCTCTCTTACATTTAACCAGGCATTCTACTTATTTTACATTCATATGTTTTAGTAGGCATGTTAAACTACATCTAGTACAAAAAGTGAAATAAACAATTAGAAAGGTACACCTGGAAAAATACATACATTTAGAGTTTATATTCGTAGATGATAAGTACTGTTATAATTAGACATTATTGAAGAGACAGATTTTAGATAGAAGTGCTGGCAGCAGGGAGTATGAGGCAGACTCATGGTGAAGGGAGGAGAAGAATAGAGAGACATGATGAAACATAATTAAGGAAATGTAAAGGAAAAGAAGACTGCATGGCTAATAGAGATAGATGAAGAGGAAGGCATCTCAGGAGCAAGATAGGAGACGCTAGCTTTCCTATTTGACAGATGAGAGGATTGGCCCTGTACATTAATTTTGTGGAGAACTTTATGAGGATGATAGTAGGAAATGCTTCAACTTCTTCTTAAAAGCAGCAGGAGATTGAATTTTGCGCAAGGTAAGGGGCAGTTTGTTCCAGAGGCGGACAGCGGCAACAGAGAAGGAGTTTGCAAAAGTTTTTGTTTTGTGAGTGGGCACAGTTAGGATACCAAATAAGAGTGACCTCGTGTTTCGATTATGATGGCATGACAGGCTTTTAATCTCTGAAGCAAGGTACTGGGGTGCTTGCGCAACGAGGAGTCGGTGAAGTAGGCATAGAGTGTGGTAGTCACGCAATTTGTCCGGCCGCAGCCACCCTAGCTCGGAGTATGAAGCACTAACATGATCATATCGGCGAATGTTGCAGGTGTCACGCACACAGGCATTCATGGTTAGCTCTAGCCGTCGTTGTTTTCACTACTCATGCCTTGTTGAATCACATCACAATAGTGGAGCTGGCGTTTCAAGTCCTGTGGAAATATGTTCCAAAACTTTTTGAGAGCATAGAGACAAGCAGACGTCTTTCGGCACACTGCGACTGTATTCTCCGCCCAGCTGAGATGCTCATCCAAAGTTACACCCAAGTTCTTCACTGTTTTCTGATATGGTATTGGAGTACCGTCGAGCAGAATAGGAGGTAGCCGTTCGCGGAAATCTGAACTTATTAATTTCTGATGGGCTATTAAGATTACTTGCGTCTTTTTTGCATTTAGTTTAAGCCCCAGGTTTTTCGCCTATGTCACTACTGAAGACAGATCATTCATCTGAGCGATTGCAGTGTTTACATCTTCAGGTCTGACGCTTAGGTAGAGCTGGAGGTCGTCGGCATAGAAATGATATTTACAGGACAGAACCGACGAAATATCGTTGACATATAAAGAAAGAAAGAAAGAAAAGAAAACAAAAGTGGTCCTAAGACTGATCCTTGTGGCACTCCCGAGGAAACATGTTTCCAGGAAGATTTTTCATTTACGCAGACAACACATTGCTGTCTGTCTTTTAAGTAGCTTTCGAACCATCTCATTGCACTATCAGAGAAATTAAGCTGTTGCATTTTTCTGAGCAATATGTCAAAGTTAACAGTGTTAAAAGCTTTGCTGAAGTCCAGTAGCGTCAATATTGTTGCCTTTCGATTGTCGATGGCATATTTCAGGTCATCAGTTACTTTAATTAGAGCAGTGTTTGTGCTGTGATGTTAACGGAAACTGGATTGAAATTTGTCATATAGGCTGAATACATTCAAGTGTTCAGTGATTTGGTCATGAACAATATATTCGAGTGCTTTGGAAACAGCAGGCAGTATGCTAATCGGTCGGTAATCACTAGGCAGTTGTGGGTTTTCGATCTTAGGGATGGGTCGAATTATGCTTCTTTTCCATGCACTGGGGTATATTCCATTCACGAGGGAAAAATTAAATATGTCAGTTAAGACAGGTACTAGGACATCGGCAACATTCTTAATCATGGTTATACCGATACTGTCGTTGCCTATTGCATCAGAAGAGATTCTCATTATTGCTTTTCTTGCCGTATTTGTTGTTACATGTTTTAGATGGAAGGAATCGTTGTTAGTTATCCTGTTAGGGGATTCTTGTGGACGGTAATTATCAGCCGTGCTGGTATTCAGAGGTGCACAGAAGAATTCATTTAATTCGTTAGCTGACACATGAAAAGTAGTTTCCGATTTTGCCTTTCCAACCCCCAAGCTACGGAGATTATTCCATAGAGTCGTGGGCGTCAGATCGCTGCATACAAGGAAGCGAGCATGCCTGATTTCAGCATTGCGAAAGCATTGTTTCACTCTGTTCCGTAGCTTTCTATATTCTTGGAAACGCTCGGGTTTCGGATCCGCCTTGAAACGCCTTGGGCAGCATCCCTATTAGTCATCATTTGACGTAATTCAGCTGTCAGCCATGGAGCAGGAGATTTTCTTACACGGATTGTGGGCACAGGTGCATGTTTGTCATCGAGGGCAGTGAGTTTATCACCAAGTTCATTAATTTTGCCATCGATTGTAGGTTCTCTGATTATTTGATGCCATGCGATTCCTGAGCAAACGGCTGTTAGAGTGTCAAGGTCAATACATTTGGTGCGGACAGACTTCGGAGGGGCAGCAGGGTGGGGGGCAGGAGAGGGACGATCGGTGGAGGAGATAGTGAGAAGGACTGGAAGGTGGTTGCTACCAATGGCTCAAGGATGACCATAGTGATATGACCAAGGAGGTTGGGGGAAGTGAGGATGACATTGGGGATGGAGTTACTTTCAGGACAGGTGTGCTGTGGGAGGGGAAAAAGGACACCAAGGAGGGTGGTGAGGAACTGATGCCACCACCAAAGGGTGGCTGTGGATGTTGAGGTCTGCAGCAATCACGTAGGTGGAGAAGGTGCAGTCAACATGAGAGACGAAGTCATAGGGAAGAGGAGCTGTGGGATGGACATAGATAGTGGCACTGGTGATGGTGAGGGAGGAAAGAAAGACACTGAAGATGAGGTATTCAGTTGGGTCACTGAGCAGGAGTTGTGGCCAGACAGGGATGTTTCAGGTGGCCAATAGTGACCCCACCTTGTGCATGGGGCAGGGGATTGTTGGTATGGTGAAGGAGGTAGGGAGAAGTGTGGATAACATGGTGAGGTTAGAGGAAGGTTTCATTAAGGATGACTGAGTCAACAGTGCTGGGACAAGGTATACATGAAGAGGTACTTGTTGGCAGGGAGGGAGGGAATGTTTAGGTATAGGAGATGATTCTGTTGGCTCACCGGGGATGCAGGGGAGAGGACAAGGAGTGGAGAGAGGAGAGTGGCTTAGACAAGGGTGCAAAGGTGGGTGAATGTTAAGTGGTCCTGGTTGTGGGAGTATGTGACATAGGTATTCAAATGTAAGACAGAGTGGACAGCAAGGGAGATCTTCTGGAGGGTGTGGAGGCGTTGGAAGGGGTGGATATTCTGGCCAGGAACTGGTTGATGTCTTCAGCCATATGGAGAGGGTGGAGGGAATTTTTGGGGTGGATGGAACTGATCAGTGGGGTGACTGGGAACGGTCAGCCTAGAACTGGTGGCAGGGGGTTTGTCCTTGAATTTGTAGGAGTAGATGGGGTGGGGATCATTGAAGTTTTTGCAGGAAGGAGGAGAGGTGAGGTTAGGACACTGTTTGAGGAAGTGGGAGGCTCTACAGTGAGGGCAGGTGGTTTTCTTTGCTGTTTTGGGTGAGGTGGTTGTTGTAGAGACAGCACTGGCAGCACTAGGATTGAGGAAGGGAATGGGAGGGGTCAGTGGGTGGTTACAGTTGAAAATCAGGGCTCCCTGAGTGAGGAGTTGATCTATGGAGGAGGCAGTCTCTGTAAACACACGCATCAGGAAGATTGGGCCAGAGTTTATAGATATGTTGGATCAAGCGGATTTCCATGGAAGGGTGGGCATTCAATACTGCCAACCCAACACCTCCACCTTTGTGACCACAGGGCTGAGTTTTGTGATCACGGCAGTGAGCGTTGGCAGAAAACCAGGGGGGGGGGGGGGAGGTGATTGATGGGGAGAGGAGGAAGTAAGGAAAGGTGTGAGAGATACATGTGGACCAAGGCTGATGTGGGGAACTGTTCAGAATAGATCAGTGTGCAAAGAGGGAGAGAGGGAGCCTGTCTGGGGGTAAGTTGAGCAGTGGGAGTACTGGGGATATACTTGCACATTTCGAGAGTGAGGGTGTGGACGTTGAGGAATTTTGGATCAGTGTTGGAAAGGATGAATGTATGCAGAGCAGGGGCTGGGGATGCAGGAGGGCAGTGGTGTCCATGGTGGGATCTGAAAGAAGAGGGGCTGGTGGAGGAGGTGGTGGAGGTGATGATGTCACTCAGGCATTTGGTTTTTTTAGGTGGAGGTGGCTTGGGAGGAGGGGTGAGAGACTGGTTGTATTGGGAGGTGGTGGGAGGCAGGCCCCTCACGTGAGGTGAAGGCACTTTGAAGGGAAGGTGGGTGCTCTGTGGTGGCGACTGTGGTGTGGTGGGCAGTGACAGGGGTGAGGGAACCAGGGGTGGTTGTAGCAGAGCGAGTGAGGAGTGGGGAAAAATCATCCCTACAGATGGTAGCAGTGGGAGGGGGAGCAGGAGCAGGAGCAGTGAGAGGAGGAGGAGGAGGAGGAGGAGGAGGAGGAGGAGGAGGAGGAGGAGGAGGAGGGACAGGAGCGGGAGCAATATACAGATGGGGTTACGGGTATAGGGAGGAGATAGAGGGGAGGAGACTGTGAGGAGGACAGCTGGAGTAGACAGGGGAATCCTTGAGGAAGGACTCCAGGAGGTAGCGTTGGCTGCAGGGGAAGAGGAGGTGTATATGATTGTGGTGGTGGGGGAGTCCATGGTGGACTGTGTAGTCTACTGGCGACTGATGTCGCCGAAGTGGGGAAAGAGAACAAAGACGGGGTGGTGGCAGCAAGCTCTGGGTGGCGGGTGGTGTTGGCAAGCATCAGGCAGCAGACAGACAGATAGACTGACGGACAGAAGCAGCAGCAGATGGTGATGGGGCGGTCTTCCAAAACTTCGATTTCGCCCTGAGTGTAGCCCAGGCGGAAGAATCTTCCAATTTTGAAGGTGTGGGACTCCAACCCACAGGATGTACAGGATATTCGGAAATTCCCATAACAAACGACTAGAACTTGTAGAGGGAAGTGAGTACACCATGCTTTAAACAGGAACCTACGTACCGTTTCCGTGCTACAGCCATTTGAAAACACGTTTGCTAGATAGATGTGCAACAGGGTAGTCATGGTGGAGGGTGTTTACGTCAGATCGACTAATATCGTTTGTCAACTATCCTACCTCTCTGACCAGGTTCGTGCCTCATTCACGTGTCTGTGAGTGTTAGAGCAACATGGTTGAGTACACGTTTGCAGAAGACATCGGCATGGTCCTTCTGAATGGAGAAACGTACGTTAATAGAAGAGCAGCTCGTTACCTTTATCAAGATCGTTCTCCAAAAAAGTGTGACTCCATCGCATACTCTTTTTACAACAATTACGCAGAGATACCGCACACTCGAACTGGAAGAGGCCATACTGCTTCAGGCTGTATTGTACACTACTGGCCATTAAAATTGCTAGACCACGAAGTTGACGTGCTACAGACGCGAAATTTAACCGACAGGAAGAAGATGCTGTGATATGCAAATGATTAGCTTTTCAGAGCATTCACACATGGTTGACACCAGTGGCGACACCTACAACGTGTGGACATGAGGAAAGTTTCCAACCGATTTCTCATACACAAACAGCAGTTTCCCGGCGTTGCCTGGTGAAACGTTGTTGTGATTCCTCGTGTAAGGAGGAGAAATGGGTACCATCACGTTTTCGACTTTGATAAAGGTCGGATTGTAGCCTATCGCGATTGCGGTTTATCGTATCGCGACATTGCTGCTCGCGTTGGTCGAGATCCAATGACTGTTAGCAGAATATGGAATCGGTGGGTTCAGGAGGGTAATACGGAACGCCGTGCTGGATCCCAACGGCGTCGTATCACTAGCAGTCGAGATGACAGGCATCTTATCCGCATGGCTGTAACGGATCGTGCAGTCACGTCTCGATCCCTGAGTCAACAGATGGGGACATTTGCCAGACAACAACCATCTACACGAACAGTTCGACGACGTTTGCTGTAGCATGGACTATCAGCTCAGAGGCCACGGCTGCGGTTACCCTTGATGCTGTATCGCAGTCAGGAGCGCCTGTGATGATGTACTCGACGACGAACCTGGGTGCACGAATGGCTAAACGTCATTTTTCGGATGAATCCAGGTTCTGTTTACAGCATCATGATGGTCGCATCCGTGTTTGGCGACATCGCGGTGAACGCACATTGGAAGCATGTATTCATCAGCGCCATCCGGCGTATCACCCGACGTGATGGTATGGGGTGCCATTGGTTACACGTCTCGGTCACCTCTTGTTCGCATTGACGGCACTTTCAACAGTGGAGGTTACATTTCAGATGTGTTACGACCCGTGGCTCTACCCTTCATTCGATCCCTGCGAAACCCTGCATTTCAACAGGATAATGCACAACCTCATGTTGTAGGCCCTGTACGGGCCTTTCTGGATACAGAAAATGTTCGACTGCTGTCCTGGCTAGCACATTCTCCAGGTCTCTCACCAACTGAAAACGTCTGGTCAACGGTGGCCGTGCAGCTGGCTCGTCACAACACGCCAGTCACTACTCTTGATGAACTATTGGTATCGTGCATATAACGTGGTTTTGAATATCGGTTCACCAAGTACACCGAGGAAGGGACCCTCTTCAAGTGGCCAGCCTTAATGAAGTTTTTAGGTGGTTTCCCAAACTGGTTTAGGCAAATGCTGGGCAGGTCTCCATCTCTCACCTCAGAAAATACGATTCAAAAACAGTTGAAATACGCTCACTCATAGGACGAAGTTACCACAATTCACAGACAAGTGGCGCACTCGGCTTCCCTCCCAGGCAACTTCCCACCCAGGTACTGGCCACTGTGTCATTACGAAGGGCGACCTGCCCCAAAGGTAAAAGGAAGTAAATTACCCAAACTTAACTACAGCGGAGCCCATTCTAGATCGGATTAACGCTAACTAAAGGACAACTGCCAAAACAGAGAGACAAATCTGACTTGCCTAAGAGGGGGCTACAAAAGAAATTTGGGAAGGCTGCCCGTAGGAATTTGAAACTGGTTCTTGCATCTATGTCTACGTCTTCATCTACGTAGTTACTCTGTAAATCACACACAAGTCCGTGCCAGAGAGTTCATAGAACCACCTTCACAATAATTCTCTATTATACCACTCTCGAACAACGCGAGGAAGAAATGAACACCTATGTGCGATCTCTGATTTCTCTTATTTTATTACGATGCTCGTTTCTTCTTATGTAGGTCGGCGTGAACAAAATAGTTTTGCATTCAGAGGAGAGAGTTGGTGACTGAAAGTTCCTGAGAATATTCCGCCGCAACGAGACACGCCTTTGTTTTAATAATGTCCACCCCAAATCCTCTATCACGTCCGTGGCTCTCTCTACCCTGTTTCTCGATAGTACAAAACGTGCTGCTCTTTTCTGAATTTTCTCGCTTTACTCCGTTAATCCTGTTTGGTAAGCATCCCACACCGTGCAGCAGTACTCTAAAAGAAGACGGACAAGTGTAGTGTAGGCAGTCTCTTTAGTAGATCTGTTGCATCTTCCAACTGTTCTGTCAGTGAATCGCAGTCTTTGGTTCGCCTTCCGCACAACATTTTCTATGTATTCTTTTCAAATTAAGTTGTTCGTAATTGTAATACCTAGATGTTCAGTTGAATGTGTGGCCTTTAGATTTGATTGGTTTATCGTGGATTCCTTTTAGCACTCATGTAGATGACTTCACACTTCCTTCTGCGATCTATTCTGGAGATGTATTAGGAAAGCGGCAGGACAACGAAGCGGTCATAGGACTAGTGGTGTATGCCGAAGGCATGATAATTCTTGTGAAGCGAAGTTCCTGAAGTAATCCGGAAGTATGATGTAACATGATAGTTCTTGAATTACACTAGTGGTGCCAAGGAGATTAATTGTCTGTTGCACTTGAAAAGACCACGCTCTTGTTATTTAAAGGC
The DNA here is from genome assembly GCF_023864345.2 of Schistocerca serialis cubense. Lineage (NCBI taxonomy): Eukaryota > Metazoa > Arthropoda > Insecta > Orthoptera > Acrididae > Schistocerca > Schistocerca serialis. Next base: position 141,091,364 of record NC_064646.1, read on the forward strand.
AAACTTTTAAGAGACCCGATAATGAAACTGTGCAACAGGTTCATAGAGGAAAAGTCTGTCACAAGTTAATTGGGTGTCTTTTGACAAGCGACAAACTTATAGGTCACGAATTGAAGAAACGAGCAAGAGAGGCAAGTACATAATGGAAAAAATTGTTATACTAACCAGATCATAAACAACCAATGAAAACAATAAGAACGTACGATAACGCTATCCAAACTTCTATTATTGACTCCTATGCGAGTGATTGGGCGCTCAGATTTCTGCTCATAACACCAACAGGCATAGTTGGCAGAGTGCAACGCAGATGTCTTCCTCGGCTGACGAGAGATTTTGATACAGTGCCAGTTGAACTGTTGCTCGTGATACTTAGGATACGTCAAATTGATCTCCAAATACCAAAAAATTCGGTTATGTATTGGCTGAGGAACGGAGAACGCCACCAAGTGCACAATTTAACAAGAATATAGGCCGTAAGCAAGCAGCAGATTCACCATCAGATCCTCCGCTTGTGGCAGAAACGATTATATGACGCTCAAACAGCCATATGTACTGGTATCTATAGTTTTCTCCCATACATAAGACGGAGACTGGGAATGACGCACCTGAATCTCTCAAGAGGCCTGACGGGTTCTTGAGAGATCATGGGCTTTATGCCACCATTGACATCGAACTGGCCGAGGATAAGCCTCTAAATATACCTGTGCTGTAGAATGCACGGCAGAATGTAATGTCCGGGGATATTTTTTACATAATCACCATTTGTGGGTATATGTATAAACTTACATTGACATCCGACCATGTCTTCTGGGTGCTTCATTTTTTTTTTTGGTCATTCAGTGTATCTCTTCAGTACACTGTGGTCATAGGTGCTGTCAAGACATGCTCATACTTATTTTGCGTTATCATTTTGACAGGTTTTTGGATATGAGGCAGATCCACAAGTGTTGATAATAGATCCTGAATAGTTCTTGCGCATCTGCAGTGTGTTGATGATGATGACATCAACGATGATAACGGCGATAATGATGATGATGATCGTGATAAGGATGATTATGATGATGATGCTGTCGTGGTCTGTCCATAGGACAGGTCCATCACAGCATGTGGAGTGTTCTCCAGTCATTCCAGCTTTCCATCACCCTTTTGGTAGCTGTGTATGATGCCTTTATCTTGATCTCGTCAGTTAGTTGGTCTCTTGCTCTTTCTCTAGTTCTCTTCTCAGTCACTAGTCCTTCCAGTGCATCCTCTGTTATACAGTCTCTTCTCATCCAGCATCCAGCCAATCTCTCTTTCTCCACTTAATTTTCTTTTACAATATTTCTCTTTTTTCATTAATCATGTGCCATACAACCTCATTTCTTAGTTTATCTGTCCATTTCACACACTTTTTGATATTCCAGCAAGTCCTGATGAGGTGGTTCTACCGTCTGAGATTCACAGGATCATGGCAGGAACGTTGGCCTGAATTATCCTTTGGAGGCTGAGCTCTTATTTGTTTGTTCCTTCAGATGCTTTGAATGGTCCATACTAGCAACTTTTCCGTTAATTTTCTTCTTTAGTCTTCTGTGATTGATCTGAAACACATGTAAAAATATTAAACAGCATGCTGGAAGAAAATAATGTAGTCTCTCATAGGTGTTACGACCTGATTCTGTCATGCCAATGCATCCTGGTGCCCGCATTTCGAATACGCTCTAGTTTTCTCGTAGAAGTCACCAGTCAGTCACATGAAACGGAATTAAAGCATCCAGAATATGCGATGGAGATCTGCCATTTGAAAGTCCTGAGGTAGGATCAAAGCAAGTTAAAGAGCTTGTTTTTTCACGCTCTGCAGGATGTGCATATATCAGCTACTTTACTTCAAACCACTGCTGCATACTCAAGGACGGGTTGATGTGGTGTCTTATACAGGGCGACATTGGGATTCTGTAGGAGTGTACACGTCAACTTCAGCAGCATTTAGAGCTCCTCAAGTTAGGTGCTTGTCTAGAACTACACCTGAGCTTACCACAGCACAGCACCACACTGATGAGTATCTGCCACAGGGATCAGTTGTTCCGTCATGACGTATACTTGGTTCTTCAATGCATTGATGTTCAGCTTCTATTGGTCTCCCACATAACCACGCTATTGCACGTAGTCTGCAGTCCGCGCTATATATATTAATACTCAAGATATCCATGAATCACGATAATGTCCGCTTGCAGAGCAAAATCCACACATGGCCAGGTTGCCAGATCTACTGTGTGCAAAATGTACAATGAGGGACCAAGCACAGAACCTTATGGAACTCTCTCCAGTGTCCAGTGCTCTGGCCATCCTGTGACCTACCGTGCAAGTTCGAATGAATGCTTGATTTGAAGAGATGCCATGGTATCCCTCACTCAAAGAGTTTGTACAGTACATTTTTTAGCCATATGGCATAGAAAGACACTCAGTCTCTTCTGTCTCTTCTTCAACAAGTCTCCAAACAAGTGCTGTGCCTGTGTTAGGGGCAATGTTTGCAAATAAGAACACAGAAAAGAGGTAATAAATATTTTGATTTGCTTAGTCCATTATCAATAATAAGATACACTGATGACACTGGTATTCACAGTGGAAGTGAAGAAGATTAAAGGAGATGCTGAATGGAACGAACAGTCTAATGAGTAGATAGTATGGATTGAGAATAAAGTGAAGTAAGATGTAAGTAATGACCGTATTATTCGTTTCGGACCTCTTGATAAGTATGGAAGTGTGATTACGCATGTCAATCACATCGCGATTATGGGCAGCATGGGGTTCACGCCTGAGCCTCAGGACGTGCGCTAGCAGCGCATGTCAGGTGTTTCAAGCGTCAACTTCGTGTCTTAATATCTAGGGATGTAATGGGAATATTGCGATGCAATCAATGCCATTGTGTATGTGCTTTGTCATGCTATGGATTCCTGAAGAAAAAATATAGGAGGTCCATTTAAAAAAAAACATAAGTTTGTGTTAAGAAACACATATGCTTTCGTTTTAGAATGTTTCCAAATATGTATATTCATGGGCCCCAGCCCTACATTGATACCGGTGAAAGACATTTTCCAATAGCAGTTGTTGTTCCAGAGATATTTTGGGTGGACAAGATAGCTGGGACACCCTGTATATACACCTACACACAACTACCATTGCAGATTCATCACCATTGTCCAATCAAACAGACAGAAACCCATGCAAAGTAAAAAATGAATCATGATCAATTGCTGCAGGAGAAAAAAAATGTTAACATAAATACACTAAAAACAGATCCAGGCGCCATCCCCTTTTTTTTATTTTTATTTTGTGTATATATATATATATATGGAGATGGTATGTATGTTACTATGAGAGTGGTGTGAAAACTTCTCGGAATCACTATGAGAGGTCAGCACTAGCACAACAAGTTGTTCATGTGATATTCATTGGACAGATGCCACGTTGGTGCCCTTGGAAGAGAGCTGTGGCAGTGATGTGGCTCTGTTATTGTTTCCGCATAGCAATTTGCGAAGATGGAAAAAAATCGAGATTTGAGCTGTGATTAAGAACTTCATAAAGAAGGTATGAAAGCAAAGGCCATTAATGCCATTTCCTGAGTACACTAGGGAACTCTGCCCCTTCATACTCAACTGTTACCAAGTGGACAAATGAATTTAAATTTTATCGTGAGAGCTTACATGATGATCTGTGAAGTGGTTGGCCAAGTGTGTCAGCACTCCAGAAATCATTGCAAAGGTGCACAAAATGGTCATGAAGGATCGCCGATTGAACGTGCATAAAATTGCTCATGCTTGCCAGATGTCATCTGAAAGGGTATACCATATTGTAACTGAAGAATTAGAAATGAAAAAATTATCTGTAAGATGGGTGCCGTGACTCTTGACACTGGATCAAAAAGGCATGCCATCACCATGGCAAAATTTCTCGAACTAAGGTAGGAACTGTTCCCACACCCACGTTATTCACGTGATATGGCTCTGTCAGACTTCCGTCTTTTCTCAAAACTGAAGATTTTTCTTAGTGGATGAAGATTCCCTTGAAATGAAGAACTAATAGCCGGACTTGACAATTATTTTGCAGGCCTGAAGGAAACTCATTTTTGAGATGAGATCAAGGTGCTGGAACATTGTTGGACCAAGTGCATTAATCTACAAGGAGACTACATTGAAAAATAAAAAATGTTTCAGTGATGCACGTACTTTTTTCTGTTCCGTTTCGAGAACTTTTCAAATCACCCTCGTACTACTGCACATCACATTACATAATTTTAAGAGATCTTTGATGCCCCTACTGAGAGTTTAATTGAGCATAAAGATCTGACTGGATGAGTAATAATATAAAGAAGTTCACTACCAGAGAGATAAGAATCATCAGTGAAAGCCAAAATGTTGACAGGTTTCCAACAGTTTTTGGAACTGGAAAGCTTTATGATGTGTTCTGTATTTAGATGTCCAAATATATGAATTTCATACACTAAAGGGAAATCCATCTTATATTGTGTTACATACTGACATAAGAAGATAGTTTGCTCTTATACCAACAATCAATGTTTTGTGTGGTTGCCTCTGACTTGTGAGAGGAATTTATGGAATGGTGCACAGTGTGTACCTATATTTCATGTGAATAATATTTGTGGTTATTATGCACCTGATTGTATTAAGATCGCAATCAAACTTCAAGACATTCTGAAGCTTGAGAGAAAAAAGTGACATATTTCAGGAAACATGTATGACTTGGAGAAAATCGAATCGTGAGATGAAGGTAAACATGAGGCTATTTGTTCCTCCCAGTTAAGCTCCTTTTAAGATTGTTCTGTTCTAGGATATTGTTTCTGATCTCTGACAATAGTAATCCTACTAAGCAACAGTACTGCTTTCTTAAAAAAATATCCCAATGTCTCAACTTTCTGCACATAAAGTTAAATTTGTGGATGGTCTCAGATCTTGCTCATTGGATGAGTGCTGTTGATTAATTATAAGGTTGATTGTGCAACTAAAACTGTGGTGTGTTTTGATATGCCTACAATACAGTCAAATTCTTGATGTTGAATAATTACCTACACAAGAGAACAGGCATCACTCATGATATATGTGGACTTAGAATGTCTTCATTTTCCTGTGGCTATGATGGTAGCCCCAACACTTTAGACACAACTATTATGGACTGATGTGTGCCACTTGCTGCAGCGTTTAAAGTATTTTCCTTGATGGTTCAAACTGCAATCATTTCCAATTAGAGGGAGAACACTGTGAAATGGACGCTCTCTGAGCTTAAACAACTTGCATAGGTAGTTGATGTTATTTAAAAGAACTTTATTCCTCTCGTCATGCCATTAGATGATGAACTGCAGTTTGAGAAAGCAAAGTGTGTCATATTTGTGAATAGTTATTTTTTAGGACAGAAGATCAATTTAAGGTCAAAACTACAGCCATCTGACTGGAAATATCGTTGTATGTGTGCTCTAAATGTAACCAGTCCATATAGCCGCCCATCACACAAATCTGTATTACTCGACAGCCTGGACTGGTTTGATGCCAACTGCATAATTAAAGACTTTCCAAACATAGTGACCTACTTGGAGCACAGATAAAGGTTAGAAAAATATTACACTCTGGTTCTAGACCCATGCAACCACCACTAGGAAACTGCTCGATATTTCGCACCAAGAGGATATTCATCTCTCTGGAGCTGCAAATTCCAATGTAAAGGGGTTTTCCCCAAAACTATCTGGATTTCCATGGGAATCTCTTCAGTAACCCACTGCCTGCCTTTGTTTTCCATTAAGCTCACAGATGATGCCATAAAAGTATGAACACAAGTAACGAGTGTGACTGGAATTTAATATCTCAAATTTAGGTTTATAAGGAAGGCTATAAATGAACGCAGACTTACACTTCCCTGTGATGTGTCCCAACAATTCCAAAATGAATGATAGTAAACACGCAATTGGCATGCCGTACACTGTTATATTGCACCTGGGGTAGTGTGGGATGCAGTGCTCAACAACACTCTGTCAAATTGGAAGTATTAGTTGACAATGATAAGCTGCTGTTCTTTGTGTGGGGGATTTATGGGGGCTCCATGAACACACTGCACCAAGCAACTCATGAATGGTATGTAAAATTAATCCACGCATTGATCATTCTTAATCATGTAGTTAATTTCAGTTTTTCATTATTTCATCCATATCTGACAGTCATCCTATTTTATTTTTGATAGCTGCAATAACCACTGTTGCATTTAAAATTAATTATATTAAATTTTTAAGAACAAGTCTTCAGAATCAGCTAGAATGTTCAATATAGACATTAAAACACAAATAATATTAAACAGAGATTTAAACAGTACTGAATAATATGGCAAAGATATCATAGGTATAAATATAATTACTTTCAAATTCAAATATTGAAACTGCTTTTCAATATTAATTCAGTGTTTAAAATAAGAACATGCACATTCTTTTTGTCAGTGAATAGTGAAATAATGTTCTTTGGTAACTGGACATATGATGAACTTAACTGCTGCATAAATGTTTTCCTCCCCTAACTTCATGTTTGCTGTGAAAGAACAACAAATTGTTTTTATCTAGATCGCCTCATTATCAGAGTCACAAAACAGTGGTGTAGAGATGTTGTTTGTATGTAGATGAATGGAAGGCACACATGTCTAAATACCAACCTGAAAATTGTTGAGGTGGTTTGTCTAGGACAATTGGAAACTTTAAACCAGGTGTGGGACAAGGTGGTAGATTGTATCTTCATGTAGTGCCTTTGCGGAATGAGTTTTGATGTGATCCATCTGTTCTTACCCTTCAGTCATTATTCTTGATGCCATTTAGATGCAAAATTCTTTTTGTGGGAGCTTAATATTGAGATATAACTCGTTATAAATTCTCTCCTTTGACAGGAACTCAGCCACTTCATTATCGGTTTCACAACTGTGACTTTTGGACTTTCGTCTGTATCATTATTGACTGTTCACATGATGACAATTTCAGCATTTCATTTTATTTCAGGTAGCCAGACCACACTTCATACAACTCCAAATTTCTGAAGGCACCAAGCATTATATAGAACTAAATAGCCACTAAGAGCATTACACAAAAATATAGTGAGCAATTAAAAAAACATGGAATGGATACAATAGGACTATTATTCCAAAGTGTATATATATTTGTGTGCTTAGTTAATTTGTTGCCTACCTTAGCCAGTCCAAAACATATACATCAGCCCAGGATTAGAGTACTGAATTTATGCAGAAGCCCTTATTCTACTTAATCTGAGATATAAGTAAGGAGGGCATATTGAGCCATAAATAAAGAATTTGAATACAGTCTGTTAAACACAAGAAAATGTTGCAAAGTACCTCACATGATTTAAATCAAGCTTCAGTTGAACCAAGCATTGCAATCTGCTTCCCATATAATGGCCTTAGAAGAAAGATTTTGTACCATCCACTAATCCCTTGAAATAAGGTGACAACCTTCTGACACAGATAATAAGTCATATTTAGTTTACATGTTAATGACTAAGATTCTCTCAGTTGAACTGCTGAATGACAGAACTCCGTAAGAAACTCTCATTAAGACACTGCATTTGGCAATGAAGACACAGCATGCAATTTGCTTACTCCATGATTAGGCTTCATATAACAAACAGTACCAGTTAATTATAAGGCACTGGGGAAGGTGTACACATAGAATGAGAATGAAACCGTCCGCTCATCTTGCACCATTGTGCTGCAGCTATAGCAAAGAAGCCTCCAGAATAAATGTTCTGTAAATCAGAACTGCTTCTGAGAATTCGTTAATGGCCATTTAGAACACCAGGTCCAAAATCATCAGCAGCTCCTTATTTTGTGGCAACAGAATTACAAGGCCATTACATGCCTGTTACCAAATAACCTTACTTGCTGCTTCTTCCAGTCAACACACTCAACACCAAGCAACTGACACCAACATACATGTAATATGCTGCTAGGCATATCTAATACTGATCACTCCATCATGTTTACCACTACAGCCTTACTCACACCACACATACATTTCAAGATTGTTAAATATATCTCTCTTCATATGTTAAATATCCCTTTGAGTGGATTTAGTGCTGCAATGACATTTATTGTTATGTACATATCCGCAGAAATTAACAAAAGAGTAATTAGCAGGAAAAATATGTTCCATAAAACACATTCAGTTATAAATTCATCTCTAAATAATAGGACTGGAATCTTAAGGGTGGTAAGCAACTAGAATTCACTTTTTACCTAGTCAAGATACAACATAATCTTATTGGATATAACATAGTCAACATTTACATTATTATCCATTACCATTACAGAATACATTAATTGGTTAAGATGCCATAGCCTTTCATTATTTACTTATTATTATTTAGAGATTTATTGACATCTCGTGGACATCGGGTTTTCTGCCGGATATCAGCGTCTTTCAAACACGATATTTCGACGTCATTACTTGATGTCTTCATCAGGTGTTTCCTGAGACTGTCTCAGGGAACACCTGATGAAGACATCAAGTAATGACGTCGAAATATCGTGTTTGGAAGACGCTGATATCTGGCAGAAAACCCGATTTCCACGAGATGTCATCAAATTGCCGGGAAAGTCTTAGAGATTTATTCATCAAAAATTACTTAGTAGTGTAATCAAAGCTTATCTAACTACATCCTCTAGAACAACAAAAATAGTAAATCAGAAACTGATTATCACTCATTTATGTCCGTGATATTGTACTGATCAGTACAGCAGCCAAGGCATTTTTAATCAATGTATTTAATAGACTCAAAAAAAGAATTAATTTGGGTTGAGTGTACTCTTTTCTTTATATATACAGGTTATTCTTCTGGCCAGGAATCAGATCGCTTATGTCTAATATCTACCTGCTCCACTGTTTCTAAAGTCATATCCTTCTGTCTACAACTCATTCTATTATCCATACAAGATTTAGTACTGCTTTCTAGATTGACAATATTATTCACATCATATGTCATTAATCAAAAATAAAGCATCATTTAAGGTGGCTCAATGTCTAATTGATTTTGTGTGTAACAGCACATGATTTGCTGTTAACAGACAAACAGCAGTGAAGAACAATCAATAATTTTTAATTTTTTGTTACAGTTATCGCAATTATAAAATTTTTCATGTGGGTTTGATTTCCCATTCATAAGCAGTGCTAGTAACCTGTAAATCATTACTTAAAACTATAAATTCACAATGTGTGAGCCACCAGAAGAACATCTGTTAATGCACAGTGAAGTGCAGTACTATTTGTGGTGATGAGCTCATGGGCAATCTTTTTTACTCTTTATGAGTTTCATTACTATTCTTTATATTGACTTAGATTTTTCAGTTCATGTTGTTTGAGCTTAAAAATAAAAAGCTATTGCGTAACTACTTCATTGAATCTCTTAAGTGGACAGAAATAAGCTGTAGTTGTCTGAAGCTCATTTAATTCTGGAAAGGGAAAATTTCGTCTTTGCACAGGAATGGTATGTGTCTTCTTCACCACACTATTTATCAGGGTCATCTTTTATTTTATCCTTTTTATGGTTTTCTCTTTCCTTGCTTCCAAATCATATATAAAAAATCTCTGCTGAACCCATACCTAGAGCTTAAAGAAACATCTATTAATTTAAAAGTATTCACTAATTAAAAATATCATCAACTCATCATCTGTTTTATTTCCAGTTAATTATTCTGTCTATAGTAATCTATCATCATATCATTTGATTTCATTATCACATCTTCTCATTATATTGTAATACTGTTATTTCAGATAATCATTACATCCCATTAGTATGCAGTATCAGTTATCTTTATTACACCAGAACATTCCGGGACTCAGAAATAAAGTTGATGAACTACTCATTTGTATTGATGAAATGAATTCATCTAACCAAATGACATAATCTGCCTCTCTGAACATCAAGTGACCACTGTTATAGATATGTTAGACATTTCAGGATTTAAGCTAGCTTCCTACTTCTGCAGAGTACATATGGATGGAGGAGGAGTTGCCACATTTATTAAAAACTGCCATAAATTCAAGAACATTGACATTAATAAATTCTGTCTAGATCAGCATCTAGAAGGGTGTGCAACAGAAGTAGTTCCATAACAGCTCCTATATAATAGTAACTATTTACTGAGCACCTGCAGGAAATTGCAATCTATACATAAATCATCTAGAAGCTCTTTTGGGTTATTTAACAGGAAAAAACAAAGAAATTGTGATTGCTGGTGACTTTAGTACAGATTTTCTAATGCAATCTTCCAGTAAACTTTTACTGCAGTTAGTAATGTTGTCTTTCAATCTAACTCAACTAGGATCACAGAATCCTCAAGGACAGACATTGATAACATTTTGTAGACAAATCAAAGGAACAAAATCATATTATAAAACCTGTAATAAATGGACTATCAGATCATGACATACAGCTCCTTGTTTTAGATGTAAATTCTAAGCAGATTATCAAGACTGCTAAATCTGAGTACAGGAGAGTAGTCAATCAACCAAAAATTGAGTGTTTTAGAAAACTGCTCAAAGATATGAACTGGAAAGATTTTTATAGTGCTCATGACATGAGTGAAAAATATAACACATTCATGAACAATGTCAGTACCATGTTTGAAAACTATTTTCCTCTAAAAGTTACTCAAATTAAACAGAAGTCTAAAATAAAACCATGGATTACACAAAAAATTTCCTGTAAGACATAAAGGAAAATGTATCTGTTGACGAAGAATAGCTCCAATGCTGATGGTTTAGCTAAATACAAGGAATACTGTAAAATATTAAAAAAAGTAATTCAGACATCTAAACAAATGCACTACGAGAAGAAGATAGCAATGTCAGGGAAAAAAATAAAAACAATATGGGATATAGTGAAAGAGGAGACTGGTAGAACCAGAGAGGAACAGGAACAAATAGCATTAAGGGTAGATGACACATTAGTAACCGATGGGCATAGTGTGGCAAATCTATTTAACAAGTACTTTATATCTGTTAGTGATAAAATGGGATTATCAGGATCAGTAAATAATGCTCTTGAATATCTGAAACTAGCCTTTACACATAGCTTCAGGTACATGAATATGTCACTCACTTCACCAAAAGAAATAACTTCCATAATAAAATCTTTAAAAACAAAGCAATCTAGTGGTTATGGTGAAACATCAACAAAGTTAATTAAGGCATGTTCTTGTGAGTTTAGTACAATTCTAAGTTACTTGTGTAACCAGTCAATTATAACTGATACATTTCTTGACTGGCTAAAATATGCAGATGTTAAGCCTCTATTCAAGAAAGGGGATAAAGAGATACCATCAAACTACAGACCTATTTCACTTTTGCCAGCATTATCAAAATTTTTAGAAAAAGTAATGTACATGCAGCTTCTCAACCATCTGACCACAAATAACATATTATCAAGAACACAGTTTGGATTTCTGAAGGGTTCTGATATCGAGAAGGCTATTTACACCTACAGTGAAAATGTATTCAATTCATTAAATAACAAATTACAAGCAGCAGGTATTTTCCATGATTGTGTGAACCACAACATCCTTTTAAATAAATTAGAATTCTATGGTGTAATGGGCAATGCTGCAAAATGGTTCAAGTCATACCTCGCTAACAGGAAACAAAGGGTGCCAGTGCAAGGGACTAGTGAATTAAGTCATCAGTCATCATCAGAATGGGAACAAATTACATGTGGTGTTCCGCAAGGATCTGCCTTAGGGCCATTGCTTTTTCTTGTGTACATTAATGGTCTCTAATCAGTTACACTGCCAGAAACAAAGTTCGTTTTGTTTGCAGATGAAACAAGTATTGCAATAAATAGTATGTCAAGTGTATTTCTAGAAAGATCTGCCAAGGATATTTTCATGGATATTAATAAATGGTTTAAAGCCAACTTACTGACATTAAACTTCGAAAAGACTCACTACATGCAATTCAGAACCTGTAAGAGGTTTCCACCCATCATATGCATAAAGTATGAAGAAGAGCAGATAGAAGAGGTTGACTGTCTTAAATTCCTGGAATTAAAACTTGATAATAAATTCACTTGGGAGGAGCACACCACAGAACTGCAGAAACGCCTTAACAAATCTGTATTTGTAATTCGAGTGTTAGCAGACATAAGCGACATAAAAATGAAAAAGCTTGGATACTTTGCCTACTTTCATTCCATAATGTCATGTGGTATAATATTTTGGGGTAACTCTTAAAGTCAAACAAAAGTTTTCAGAGTCCAAAAGCGTGTGATATGTATTATTTGTGGAATAAATTCATGGATGTTCTGTACAAACCTCTTCAAAGAACTGGGTATACTAACTACTGCCTCTCAGTATATTTACTCCTTGATGAAATTTGTCGTAAATAATATATCTCTTTTTCCAACAAACAGCTCATTTCATACATACAGTACCAGGAACAAAAATGATCTGCACAAGGACTTAAAAGCACTTACTTTAGTTCAAAAATGGGTCCACTACTCAGGCACACTCATCTTCAATAATTTGCCAGCAAACATAAAAAATTTTGTTATAAATGAAGATCATTTTAAAAGGAGCCTGAAAGACTTACTAGTGGCCAAATTTTTTAATAGAAACAAATGATGTATTGTTCATATTCATACTGTTAGTATTGTTATTTCAGCTTTAAAAAAAAAAAAAAAAAAAAAAAAAAAAAAAAAAAATTGACATGTTCCACATCCACGAGGATCTCCTCAGCATGGCTCTATGGAATGAAATCTAATCTAATAATCATATCACATCAGGTCAACATCATGTCATGTCACCATCCTTTTACATCAGTTCTGTATCATTATCCAATTATCAGTTTCCCAAGGGAAGTACTGTCTTGTGCTTGAACAATTCTATACTACCTGTGTGTTGAATCCCATGACTCTCTTTGCTTTTTAAGGTCTCAACTGCTAACACATTTTGGTGTAGTAGACACTTTACTCTATATGGACCGAGGTGCACTGAAAAAAATTATTTTTAAAGTATGTAATTTACTGGATAACTTGTGGGATTTCATTAATACTTTTCATCCAGCTGCAACTGCCTTCTCAGTCCACCTGCATTTGCCATACTTCTTATGTCATGGTATTCACAGTATTTGCCAGGTGCTAATTGCACCATTTCACTATGTCAAATTTTATTACTGGGAGGAAATAGTATTGTTTTCCTAATCTTACCACCCAAAAGGTTGATTTTGGGATAGTAGTATTGATGGTAAGGATGTTGAATCATAACTCATTAGTTAGTTGCTGGATAATAAAATGAAATGGAGTCTGGTTTAATTTTATGTCATGTTAAAGCATGCTTCTATGTAACTGACCAAAATTAAGGATCATTATCTGACAAGACCTCATCTACATGTTCAGCTTAAACTATAAAATGACGAACAAAGCCTATTTTATGACATTACTCGTGGCTTTCCTGTGCAGAGTGAGTAGAACAAATTTAGATATTAACTCTATTGCAACAAAAATGTAACTATTGCCTGTATTGGTTTTTGGTAACAGGCTAAATAAATCAACTGTTGCAAGTTCTTTTAATTGAGAGAATTTAATGGGGAGCAAAACAGCAAAACTGTTGGTGGTTTAGGTTTATGACAAAGTTTACATGTTCTCAAAATCTTATGAATATGTTTGTTCATATTGAAAGAAATAGGATGTCTCATGTAGTTTGTGGAAACTCATCCTTGACCAATAATGGCCCTAACTTTTTTATTTATTTATTTATTTATTTCTTACACCATGGATCCAACTGTGACAATTTCACATGGATGTAGTGTGTGTCAATTTTTACATTGTCAATGACAAGTACTTGTACACTATGTTTACAGGTAAAGAATATAAAGCTACTTAACCACTACAATGATCCATAACACAATATAATGGAATGAGAATCCTTAGACCTACAGATTACAGGTATAAAACAAAGTAAATTAAACCTGAAAAGGTCATATAACCCAGACTGTTAAATATAAGCAGTTAACACTAAAAGAGTTACATATGTGACAAGAATGTTCAGCTTAATTTTCAATTTATATGATAATACATCTTATTTTAAGGCCATTTCTCACTGTGTTTCATAAACTCTTCCAAACTGTAAAATGACATGGCTAAAAGAAATTGCCTCAGAAGCTCTTTAAATGTAGATTTGTTGGCAATTTCACATTTGATTTCTGGAGGAAGAGCATTAAATATCTTTATACCAGAGGACTGTACACCCTTCTGCACAATCTTCAAATTTTTACCTTCAGTGTGGAAATCATGTTTCCTCCTTGTGTTATACTGATGGTATTCACTGTTACATTTGTATAAATCAGTGTTTTTACTTATGAAACACATAAGTGAGTATATATATTGAGAAGTAGTTGTAAGAATTCCCAGATTCCGGAATAGGCTTCTGCAGCTGCATCTAGGATCTACACCAGACATCACTCTTACAACACGCTTCTGAGCAATGAATATTTTCTTTGCAAGAGGTTGATTTCCCCAGAAAATAATTCCATATGCCATCAAAGAATGGAAGTAACCATAGTATGCAGCTTTTTTAATGCTTAAGTTTGCACTGACAGAGATGATTCACATTGCAAAAACTGAAGAGCTGAGTCTCTTGTAAAGATCTAAAATGTGATGGGACCAGTTTACTCTAATGTCAATCTTCACGCCTAGAAACTTTGTTACTTCCACTCTTTCTATGACCTGTGTGGCATATTTAACAGTCATTTCTTCCTCAGTTTTGGCAGTTGGGGTGAACTGAATATAATTAGTCTTACTCAGGTTAAGTGAAAGACCATTTGCAGTGAACCATTTCATTAAATCTATAAGAATAGTATTAACAGACTCTTGAACATTTTCACATTTAAGACCATTAACCATTATGTTAGTATCATCTGCAAAGATGGTAAAATTGCACTGAATCATTGAAGAATAAGGTAAATCCTTTATAAATAACAGGACTTAAATGAATACACCAAATTAATTTGTTAAATAATTCATCTGGAGTGCATAACATCCACTGATCACAATCTCCACCTTTTGTTTTGAACAAACTACTGTCTTTAACAAGATAATATAAACAAATAGCAACATTACTTGGATCTCTCCATTTCTCTTTGACTTCCTTGCATAGTGGGTCTTTGTCCTGTTCCTTTGTTATATTTTCTAGTGAGGATGTGATAAAATTGACAAATGCAACACTTCTTAAATACATAATACTGAAGCTGTTGGTCTGTAAATCCTCCCTAGCCTCAATATGGAGTCCTATATGAGATGTTGAAAGAGCATCAACTATGTTACCTCTAATAGGAATGGAAATTATATTGTAATCAGAATTTTGCAAGCTCAATGCCTGCTTCGCCAAATGACTGCGTGTTAGTTTCACATTCATTAGGAACTATAATGCTCTATGATCAATATAAATTTTGGCCATTTGGTGAAATAAATAAATCCCAAATTTGGGAACTCCATACAATTCGAAAAGTTTCCATCTCTGTTACTGAGTAATTACATTCTGACTTGGTCATTTGCCCACACAAATAACAGCTAAATTTCTCAAAACTCTGTACAATTGCCAATTTTTCTAACTCTGTACTGAGTAGTGATGTTTCTACTTGAAATCAGTTTGCAAACATATAGTGTTTCTCTATTCTGTTTTCTTCAACTTCCTGAAATAACTCTGCCTCTAAGTCTACTTGACAACTGTCCATGCACAAGTAGTGGTCCTGAGTTATGTCCAAATGTGGTGGTAGGTGAGTGTCTACTAGAGCCTTTTTTATTGCTTCAAATTCAGCTTGAGCATCTTCATTCCAGATTCAACTGGTGTTTTTTTTCTACCTGTAGGTGTACACAAGTAGGTAGTGGCTAAATTTATAAACCTTTCATAAAAAGTCTACTGGCACGAGAAACACATGGGCTTGTTTTTTGTTTTGATTAATGGGAAACCTTGAATAATTTGAATCCTCTCTGGATTTTTCAAAATCCCATTTGCTGTAATTATATTCTTAAGAGATTTCACTTGTTTTCTCTCAAATTCTGGCTTGGTTAGGTTAATCCTTACTCCACATTCCTAAAAATACTGAAAAGTCCATTCAGAACTTTGTTGTGATCTTCTCAGCCTTCTTCCATAATTTGAACATTACCAACATATGAGGGGCATTCAATAAGTAATGTAACATATTTTTTTCTGAGAGCAGATTAGTTTTGTTCAGGATTCCAGTACACCATATTATTCCCCATTTTTTGGCTACAAAATCCTATTTTTCAATGTAATCTCTGTTCAAATGACATACTTACGTCACCTTACTGGGAGGGCTTACATTCCTGCATGTGTACCATTCTACTGGTCAATGTTGGAGCCAGCATACTGCTGCATCAATAACCTCTCCATCATCTGTGTTCTGCTTTCCATGGAGTGTATCCTTCATTAGACCAAACAGATGGAAGTCAGAAGATGTGAGATCTGGCATGTAGGGTGAATGAGGAAGTGCAGCCCAATGAAGTTTTGTGAGCTGCTCCCATATGTACAGCATCATGTGAAGCCTTATGTTGCCATGGACAAGGAGAAGTTCATTTGCATTTTTGTGATGACAAATACACTGAAGAAATTTCTTTAATTTCCAGAGGGTAGCACAATGATTGTTGCACCATTATGGAAGATGTCAAACAGAGTGAGCCCTTCAGAGTCCCAGATGACCATGACCATAACTTTACTGACTCAGGATGTGGCTTTGAACTTTTTCTTCAGAGGAGAGGTGGTGAGGCACCACTCCGTGGATTGCAATTTTTTTGCTGGTTCAGTGCAATAAATCCATGTTTCATCATTCTGGTAACATGCAAACAATTATGCACAGATGGTCCACTGTCACTCTTTATGGTTTTCTGTTAGGTGATGAGAAACCCAGTGGGTAAACACCTTTGAGTACCCCAACTAGTGGAAGTGTGTGTCAGCACTACTGACAAAGATGCCCAGCTGAGCTGTGAAGTGTCTCATTATCATCACTTGATCACCTCAGTTGAGACTGACTGCATGTTCCAACTTTGCCAGAGTCACAGCTGTGTGCAGCTGGCTGGCACAAGGGAGATCAGCCGAGTTTGCACGACCTTGTTGTGATGATGACAGATGCCTTGCCCAATGCCTCACTGTGCTTTTATTTACTGCCAGCACCTGTGAATATCTGTGGTGCCCTGGTTTTCTACCAAAAGGAACTCAATAACAGCTTTTTGCTTGGAATGCACCCATCACTACGAACACCACATTGAAGTGTACATATAATGACACCACCAATCAGAACTTCATAAAACTATTGGCGCTAAAGTGAAAACATTCTACAGTGTCCCACAACAAATTCCACTTTCTTCAATCGAAATTGGCTGGGAAAAACAATGTGTTTCATTACTTGTTGAACACCCCTTACTTGTTAATCTTTTCTTGATGTCCCTAGGAATGATATCGTTAAACCTCCCAATGAATCTGGCTGAACTTACACTTAAGCTGAAGGATAATCAACAGAACTGATAACAACACAAGAATTTTGTATATTCCCCTCATAAGGGGTGTAATTTAAATTACCAGTAACTGCTTTTTAAATCTATCTACAAAATTTTTACAGCTGTTCATTTAGTGTTACTGGTCTATCAGTCTCAGGGATAATTATCATACTGACCTGTCCAGAGTCCAGTACTAAGCGAATATCACAATTCTTTCTTTGTCTGACAAGTAATGGAATATTGTAAGAATTAGCTGCTGATTCTATTACTACTTGTTGTGACATTTTTTTCTATTTCAGCTTCCACTTTTCTTTATATACAACAGGCGTTGTATATGGTTTAAGAAATAACCTTTTACATTCTTCAAGCTTGAATTGATACAAAAAGTCTTTAATAGTTGCAGGACAGTCATAAAATGCTATTGAATGGTGACATAAAATCTCTTTTTATAGCATCAGTATGTTCTGCAGAACTGATCTTATTCCAAATTTCTTCTTTAATGATATAGTCCTTACAACTGTCTCTTAACAAAATGGAAGTCAACAGATGCTCTTCTACCATGTACCTACACTTAAGTGACATTCTTAACATAGCTAGAGATTTAAGACCATCAGATATATTATTTTCTCCTATAGCATGTTCATAAAATGACAACTTGGAGCTGACCCATTATAAGCCAAAATTAGATTACTACCAAAGCTCATCATTGTTTGTTGCTTAGATAAGAAGCACACTCCCAAGATGGAATCAATTATCAAGTTCAGAATTATCACAATGATTGTCAATAACTGTTTACCTTGACATCAGAATTAATGCATCTTTGTTTTCTTACTATGTCATTTATTCCTGGAAGAGGTGCCCTGGTTTTTGTTCATTTCCTCTACTGCACTTGCTATGCACTGTTTCATACATTACTGATACTTGTCTTCCAGTATGAAGTACACATGTTGTAATAACACCACTTACTTCTAAGTGAAGCACAAAGCTTATGGATGTAATCACTATGTTAATCCTTTCATAAAGTAAAATCTCTCTTATGTCTTCATAACATATCACCTTAACTACAACATAAGGATCCATCACAGGATTGGCAGCACTCAATGCAGGTGCAGGATTTTAAGTGTTTGTCTTGTGGAGGGGGATTTCTTATCTCATTATTATTCCTGGGATCAGGAGATCTAACTTCTATGGTGATACCTGGTTCTGAGGTGGGGTGCCTCCAGGGTCCTGATCTATTTTCAGTGCCTGAACCTGGGTTGCAAAGATGCCTCCTGTCCCAATTATTCCTTTTCCATAACCTTCATCAGCCTGATTCCTTACATGTTGACTTCTCTCCAGTCCCCAAAAATCATTTCTGTAATTGGCATTTTGCAAATAAGTTTTATGTCTCCTATTATTTCATTCCAATTGAAAATTTGGATACCAGTTCCAGTCATTCCTACTTTTTTACCTTCAGCTTCTTTATTCCCACTAGTTCCATTACCCACTGACCTCCTGCTCTCATTCACAGAACTATGAATCTGTGTATTGCTTTCCCTTTTATCTCTATTCTTCCTTTTGTAGGGCAATGGATTTGAATTATTATTATAAGGCATTGGAAATGGAAATGATGGGTAGCTAGGGTCTCCCGTCGGGTAGACTGTTCACCTGGTGCAAGTCTTTCAAGTTGATGCCACTTTGGTGACTTGCATGTCGATGGGGATGAAATGATGATGTTGATAAGGACATCACAACACCCAGTCTCTGAGTGGAGAAAATCTCCGACCCAGCCAGGAATTGAACCTGGGCTGTTACGTATGACATTCTGTCGTGTTGACCACTCAGCTACCAGGGGCAGACATTATAAGACATTTGTAAATTATTTTAGTCTCGCTCCCCTATGTACTATTCCAACTCTTGCAAAATGGATTGAATAGCTTCTATGTCATCTTTCACTCAATCAACCAGAATGATCTGGCATACTTGACAAACAAATATGATTGATATACCCACAACCAGGTTTAAGAAAACCCAATCTAGCTATGAATACATAGGCATAAAATTATTCAACACTTTACCCGTACAGGCTCAATTGGTTTCAATGGATATTTTCAAAACTAAAACCAAAGTGTTCATCCGAAGAAAAATACTTTCTACAGTGTAGAAGAATTTCAGAATAGTTGTAAAGATGATCTAATTTATTGATAAACTAAGGCTTACTGTTATGTATAGTTATGGATGCAGAGGCAGCTAGCTATAAGCTAATAGGGTACAACACTGTCTTTTTTTCCATGTAATATTTTTGTTATATGAAACATAATGTACAAATAGCTATAATACTTCTGACAACACTGATTGCATGTTAATACTGATAAATTATGGCTTACTGTTATGAATGGATCTAGGTGTAGAGGCTGTTGTAAGCAAATAGTTTACAACATTGCTATATTTTTACTATGTAATATTTTGGTATGTAAAACATAATGTACAAATAGCTGTAACTCTTCTGACGACATCGATTGCATGTTAGTGCTGAAAGATGGATGAAATAAGGAAACATATTTAAAATAAAATTAAAGCAGCTGTTAATTGCTAATTGTTTGTACTCCATCAAGGATTTTTAATGTTGTATGTACTTTATTTCTACTACTAAACTATTATTATTGTTCATGTATGGACTGACTGACCATGTCCATGACTGTAAATAACTTTTACAGACAAATAAACCATCGTTATTATTATTATTAAGAAGATGTGAATAAACTCACCAGGACTGAAAGGGTTGTGGAGGAATTGATTCCTTTGCAACATCAATCCAGAAAATTGGAGTGGGCTGTCAAGCCAATAAATGTTGTAACCTTTGCATTGTTAATATACCATCTTTGACTCTATCTTGTGTTCTTGCTGATCAGTAAATTGTTGGAATACTTGCCTAAACTCTTCTTAGGTTGCAGAAGTGCCAATTAATGTACAAATTCACACTGCAGTTTCACCCTACAGGTGCCCACACATGAACTCAAATTTAAAGTTATCTGACCAAGTTAGAGAGAGACAATAATGAAATTGGTCCAACAAGGCAGGAGGACGTATGCTACTGTCTATACTTCTAAAATCTACAGTGACAAGTAGCAGATGTCCAGTGTTCCACCAAGGCAGTTTCCATGTCAAACAAGTGGTGTCAGCTAATCATTATGTGGTAATCAACAGTGTACTGTGGACTGATGGGATGGAAAAGACAACATTGATATGGGACAATGTACTGTAATAAGCATTGCTGTTGATAGTGAGATCAAATTTAGAAATTTTACCAACTGTTTCGTAATTTAAATGCCAGCCAGTCCCACATCAAATGCTTCCCAATTGCTGTATCATTGCTAAACTATCCCTCCACCACTTTGAAATGTGATATACTTGGCTACAAAAGCAGATAGATGACTGTGCAGTATGTCCATTTGGTCATATACCCAAAGTATATGAGACAGCATCCTATACTGATGCAGTTAGGTTATCACATATTTCTAGTGCATCAATCATAGTGTGGAATGTCGGATATTGACAGATCCCTCTGCAGTGTCCTTGATAAACCCTCCCTGCAACACAGTTGCTTATTTAATCTGCAATTTACCAGAAGTGGAAGGGTACTATACAGAACCCCTCTAATCCATCACCTTCGGGACCGGGACCGAGGTCGGAATGAAAAAAAGGTCAGACTATCCGAAAAATCTAATATTTATTGCAAAAAGTATAAAAAGACATTTAGTACAAAAAATTAAATGCTTGAAGAACTAAAAGACGTCTGCAGCAATATAAAGAGATGTTTTCTTATACAGTGTTAAACAATATATTAACTAAAAAACGTCTACACACACTATAATATGTACTATAAACGATGTCTACTGTAAACTAAAAAATGTTTATAGCACTGTATATAAAAAGAAATTTTTTATGAAGAAATAAACTACTGTATGTATAAACTAAAAAATGATTATACTGTATGCACTGTTTTTACAGTAAAAACGAAAACAAATTACTTGGAAAAATAGTCAGTGATACATTTTTGTTTAGCAGATGTTATTCTAGATTTAGCTGCAGTGTCCTTCCATTTTTTTATCCACCAAACGCCCATTGGATTTGAAGTTGGATTCTGCTCGATGTATTGAAGGCCGATGTCAAAAGCATTTTTTGCATCATTGTGTGAAATCCAGGTGGGGGGTTCGTCTTCGACGTCCGAGTCATCATTCACAGTTTCCTGGCTAACAGTGGCTACAATCTGGTCATCATTGACCTCTTCAAAAGTGTCAAGTCTTTATCACATTCATTGCTCCACTCTTCAACTTCATTGGCAGGGACATTCAGCTCCAGAGTTTGTAGATCTTTAACGGTTTTTAGTGCGTTGTTGTTTTGCTCATCTTCGGTATGCTCGTCTTCAGTCATAACTTGTGGCCAAAGATCAAGCCATGATTTCCACAGTGTGTCAGGTTTCAGTTGATGCCATGCTGCAGCGATTGTGTAGATAGCATCTTTTATGTTCAGGGATTTCATTGCCTCAATTAAGTTATGATCTCCTTCAGATTTTTCCAAGATTGAGCTGATATACTTTCTGCGATATCGCCTTTTTAACCATCCGATAATGCCCTGATCCATTGGTTGGATGAGTGAGGTCACATTAGGAGGCAGAAAGAGAGCTTTTATGTCCCATTTCACCAAATCTTCCTCAGATGGATGTGACGGTGCATTATCCAACAGCAGTAGAGCACAAACAGGCAGATTTTTTTGCTTCAAGTCTTTTTCGGGCTATGGCACAAACTCGTCGAAAAACCAAGATTTAAAAAGGTTGCAGTCCATCCAAGCAGATTTTTAATTGCAGTAATAAACCGGCAAGGAAGATAAGTTTATATATTTGAATGAATGCCCTTGGCTTCTTAGATTTACCAATGACGAACAAGGGGAGCTTGTGGGTACCATCTGCGTTGGTACAAGGAATGACTGTTATTCTATTTTTTATAAGTTTCGTTCCTACTACAGATTCATTTGAAGCTACGGGCCTTTTTGTTGGCAACTTTTTAAAGTTGAGCCCTATCTCGTCGATGTTATACACTTGGCAGGGTAACAGTTCATTTGCTTCTACAATTTCTTGAAACTTAACAGAAAACTCCTTAGCAGCTGCGGCATCAGCAGATAGTTTTTCACCGGAAATAGAAACAAATCGGACACCGTGACGAGTTTTCCAATGTTCAATCCAGCCTTCACTGGCAGCAAATTTACTTTCGGCTTCCAGTTTTTTGTGCAAAACTATCGCTTTTTCTTTGAGAATTGGCTCGGATATTGGAGTTCCTTTCCTTCTTTCTTGACAAAACCACATCCACAATGCGTTATCAAGCAGTTCAAGTTTAGCCTTTTTTGATGTTTTGCGATTCTTCAGAGTGTTTTCAGCATCAATTGTAGCTGTATAGGATTCAATGTCTTTCCGATTTTTCCTCCAATCCTTAATTGTTGTAACACCTACATTCAGTTACTTTTTAATTTTTTGGAGCGATTCTCCTTTGTCCAGTCTATGTAAGCACTGCTAATTTTTCATTTAGTGAAAGAGTTATGTGTTTACGTTTAAATCCAGACATGTTGAAAAACAGACAACTGTACACACAATGAATCTACAGTAATAAGTACTGTAGGGAACACAGAATAAAGCAAACAATGACATTTTTTAATCCCAACAAAGGATAAAACTGCACAATAACGTACAGTATAACAATGCACACAGCGATAGACACCGCAACAATGGCCCGACAGGAGTCCAGTTAGTGACAAGTTGGCACAGGCTCGCGAGCCTGAGCATGGTTGGACTAACTGGAGTGCCGGACCATCCAAGGTCGGATTAGAGGGGTTCTACTGTACCTGCTACATTCCATGTCTCATGAAGGGACAGAGCCAGCTGTGTGAGTAACTGCTGTTCAGTGAAGTCTGTTCCACACCAGCCTTACTCATAGCACCAATACAAGAGCACAGGAGCTCTCTAGGTGCACGCATGTCGAGGAGGTTAGCAGCCCTTATTGGTGTATAGTAGAGTGCTGGGTGATATAACTGACAGTTAAGAAGGAACACATGATTTATACGTGATGGAGCTCCACACAGGTGGCTTTTCAAACATTATATGTACCATAAATCATCTGTGCTATCAATTCTGGAGTATTATTCCAGTGTCTAGAATCAGTACCAAGAAGGTACCACCATGAGAGAAATAATGGTTGAGCATAAACATACACTCCTATGACTACTTGGATCTCCACGTAAAAACAATATATTGTTAAAGCCATATGGTTTCCGTAGTATTAGTAATGTGGAATGAAATGCTCTTAATACTTGAATGCAGGACATATATGTCCAACATCTGACATACAACCAGCCTTCAGGTTTTCTACCCAAATCACCATAGTGAAAAAATTTGAGATGATAAAACTACATGCTTCTACACTATTATGGTGTCCTAGGAAGTCACCAAGGTGTTACTCACTATGAAGTTATCATTGATGCATATCCACCCTTTGACCCGCCTATAAAATAACTAGAATGAAGTTGAGGAATGCATCATTCTTTAATACTCTATTGCAGGGCCTATATGTCCAACATCAGATGTACAACCATCCTGCAAATTTTCTGTGCCAATCACTATGGTAACAAACTTTAAACAATAAAACTACTGCCTTCTACACTGTTCTTGTGTCCTAGGAAAAGACTGAGCTGTTCCTCACTATGAAGGTATCGTCAATATATATCCATCACTTGAGCTGCTTATAAACCAACTAGAATGAAGATGAGAGGCTGGTGTACGGTCTCTTGGGACATTGATGCATTTCATACACATCTTTCTAAGCAATTGATTCCTGCCATTTTTGAAATTCTCAACATTATTTTAAGTTACCACCAAAATTCGAAATCACCACCAAAATTACCACCGAAATTCGGAATTCTCTCCAATAGGGTAGGCAGGGAAGGAGGTAGGGGGCTGGGACTCATCTGTCAGCTGGGGAAAACATGACACGTCATCTGGGGGTGGGAATAATTAATTGATTAATTTAATTAATTTGCATATCAATGTGCATATCAATTGGATGTCAAAAGTGTCCTGGGAGCTCCATCATCTCACTACTGCTCAGGTATTTGTACGAGTTGCCAATTCCAACAGTGACTCACTGATATTATAATCATAGGTTATTACATTTATTCGTTTTATGAAGTTGTGGTGAGAGCGCCATAAATATCGATATTTGTTCTGTGTGCAAGTGGGCTATCTTTGAGGAGAGGGCTTTGGGGCAGGATGTTGGATGCTAACGGCAGTTAGCCTCTGGACTTGTATCTGTGTAGAAGCTAAGTTTGAGTAAATCTGTATCTGAGAGAATTCTAGTTGTTTACCTACAACTATACCATATTCCCTCACTGGTGACCCCGTTTTTGTGTAATACGCGTCCGAGTGACCGCCTGAAGGTTATTTACGCACCTACCGTGTCGGGTTTCTCTGCGATCGCGAGGGCCTTTGTTCAGCTCCAGACAATGGCCTTTCAGCATTCACCGCCGCCCGGACTCCAGCAACATCTCTCCAGCACTCCTGTCGTCGTAGTGGACATGCCGCAAGAATCTTCGGAATCCTTCAGCCAGAACATGCAGTGGAATTCATCGAGTGCTGCCAGTTTCTTCCAACCGCCAACGGTCGTGGACTCTGGCTTTGTTAGCCTGGACCTTCCCACGTGTTCTCCACAGAGTGTTGGTTGGAACATTCCTACTCCTGTGTTGAACACACAATTCAATACAGTTCGTGGCGTCGAGTGAGGTTTTGCTACTTTGGAAAATCCAGTAGTAAATTCAAACTCGAATCAGTTCCCGCCACGTGTGTATCCTTCCGCGCCGACTAGTCAACAGGTGTTCAATGCTCGCCAAACAGCAAATATCACACCGAGTGTGCATCCTAGTGGACGTGTGTGGGATCCTTGTGTTGCTTCTAATCAGGTCAACAATTCTGTGCTGGACAGTAATTACTCCGACATCTACAACCAGCCCCACCACTCACGTTCGAGTGAATACTGTGTGAATAACGGACATTCACCGGTGTACTTAAGCACTTGTGGCTCCTCTCCGAGCTACCATGTCAATGAGAATGCACATTTTGACTACGATCCTCACACCATTCGAGCGTCCGTCGCTTCTCAGCCGTCAGCGTTAAGTGAATTTCGCGATTCCCACATTACGGGACGCCGATAATCCGGACTCGCAATCTTCTGCATGCTCTACTTCCGTCCGAAGTAATAGGCGCACCTCCGCAGTGACTGCAGTGCCGAATCTGCCGAAATTACCAGACTTCAAACCCGCTCACCCGGAGTTCTGGTTTAACCTGGTTGAGCAAACATTCAATGTCTGTGCTTTGGACGATGACGCACGCTTCGCCTGCCTCATGAACCATCTTCACGACCGCGTCGATTTAATTTATGATCTGGTCAAAGCACCCCCCCCCCTAGCAGGGAAGTATGCTGTGGCGAAACAGACGATACTGGAGCGCGCCCCTAAACCAGGAGAGAAAATGTGTGACAGCTCATCTACGAAGAGTGTCTCGGCGACAGGTCTCCGTCCCAGCTGTGGCGGTGCATCCGTCTTCTCGTCGATGAGCAAGTTATGCCTGATGACACGCTCGCAAAAATCTGGACTGAAAAGCTGCCTTTGCCTGTCCAGACGGCAATCTCTGTGTATGAAGATAGGCCAGTAAATAAACGTTTACGCGCCGCCGACAGAGCATACTCCACCAGGCAACATGAGCTCCGTGCACTGCATTCTGGACGTGACTGCACTAAGACGCTTTCTGACGCCACGCCCTTGTCTGGTGCTGCTGATAACAAGTTTTTTAAACTAGCCGCCCTGCCTGCACCTTCAACTCCTCACAACGACAGTGCATCGGCCCCTGTGGAAGACTCTGGGGCACATACTCCGTCACCTAGCAACTACCCACAGGAGCACAGGCCCGCCCAACCTTACTGTTTCTTCCACGCAAGATTCGCGGAGCAAGCTCGCAAATGCCAGTCACCGTGTTCTTACCCAAACTTCAACCGCAGGTAGGCTATGGTGCCACCTCCTGCGATCTAAACAACGGGCACCATCCCATGTTGCACTCCGTTTCGGACAATAACAGTAAGTGTGGTCGAGTCTGTTTGCGATTTACGATCAGGTGTATGTTTTCTGGTAGACACTGGCGCAGACGTCTCTTTGCTGCCGGTTCGCCAAGCAACCAATAAAGTGCAACCACACAAAACAGTACTTCATGCAGTGAACTTGTCTACCCTACAGTGTTCGGGTTCCACTTTGTATACAGTGAAACTTTCGCCCGAGTGCAAGCTGGAGTGGACGTTTCTAGTGTCAACAATTGAAGAACCTATTCCCGGAATTGATTTCCTCAAGCACTATCAGTTGTCACTAGATTTTGTGCAAAATACTGTGTTTTACCCCTTCCTTAACAAACGTATTCCTTTCGCTTCGCCGAGTGACAGTTCGGCTAACACCAAACATGTGTGCTGTGCTAAGAAGTGTGTAAACCTATCCTTGGAGCTGCAATATTGGACAAACAAGTGGCTAGTGGTGTGCGCCAAGTCTTCTAAGTTGCGGATGGAACGTATGGAAATGCTGCTGCATCTCCGCGACATACACCACGAGTTGGCCTCCACACAACAACGCCTCGCGGCACTACAAGCAGATGACTCGTCGGCTACAGACAAGGTCAGTCCGTGGCAATCTGGTGTTCCCGTGCCCGCGCACGTTAACGACAATGTTGTGAACTCTGTAAACTGTGTCAACACCCCCGTTTGTAATGATAGGGTATGCCCGAGTGCTCATGCTCCTTGCGTTCCGAATGGACAATTAACTTGCCAAGCTTGTGGCAATGAACTACAGCCATCTGCTGTCCGGCCACGCCTACTCGTGCCTACAGCGCTCGTAGTGGCACGGCCCGCTACCAAGAACCAGTGTACCAACCTCGCCCATTTTAACACGTATGCGGCCTTTACGCAGCCTACGAGTGGGTGGTACACCTGTACTTCTGTGCCCTCAGCGCCACAGCTTGGCCTGTCCGCCACTGCCTGCTCCGCTTCACGGACATCTGACTATAGTGCCGCGCCACGTATTGCAGTAGTCACTAACGGCACAGTTCATCGGTTATGACTAACCAATGGGCCGCCCATATCGCAACGTCCACACCGCCTCAAGCCAGAATTTATGAAAATTGCAAAAGAACAATTGGACGATCTGTTACAAAAGGGAATAATTGAACCTTCTTCCGGTTGCTGGGCTAGTCCTATCCTGTTTGACCAAAAGAAAGACGGTACTTGGCGTACGGTCGGAGACTATAGGCGTTTAAATGCTCGCACCATCATTGATAAATATCCAGTCCCACACATCGCAGACTTCAATCATGCGCTCGCAGGTGCAAAGTACTTCTCTGTTTTGGACTGTAAGCACGCATTTCATCAGATTCCTATGGCTCCGGAGGACATTGAAAAGACTGCCATAACCACTCCATTCGGGCTGTTCCAATACAAATTTATGCCGTTTGGGTTGAAAACTGCCCCCCAAACGTGGCAGCGTTTCATCAATCAAACTTTATCCCATCTAGACTTTTGTTTTGTATACATGGACGACATATTGGTTTTTGCTTCTACTTTAGAACAGAGTGAGGAGCTTGTTCAAGTCGTGACAGATATTTTAGCAGCCACTGGTATTGAACTGAACAATAAAAAGACTCAATTGGACCAGTCATCCGTCACATTCCTAAGTTATGTTGTGTCATCGGATGGTCTGACACCACCACAGGACAAGATCAAGCCTGTTCTCGAGATGCTATGCCCTCAGACCTATAGGGAATTACGCAGGTTCATCGGAACGGTTAATTATTACTGGAAACATTTGCCAGCCGCTTCTGCAGTGCAGGCTCCTCTCACAGATGCTCTTGCTGGCCCACAAACTTCTGGCACCCACCAGGTACCATGGACACCAGGCATGGACAAGGCATTTAATGAACTCAAACAGCTGTTGGCCTCCGCTGTCACTATTTCTAACCCACGGGCGGACGCCACAATGTTTATCACTACTGATGCTAGTGACAATGCTATCGGTGCAGTACTGGGTCAGACATACAACGATGTTATGACCCCCCTGCAGTTTTTCTCAAAAAAGCTAAACAAAGCGCAGAAGAAATACTCAGCATTCGACAGAGAATTACTTGCAGTTTACGAGGCCATAAGATACTTCAGAACTGATGTTGAGGGATGAGATTTCTATGTGCTCACTGACCACAAGCCGTTGGTTCCTGCCATAAAAAATCCTGCGGCTGATCCGCCCCCACGACGCTTTCGTCACATCGATTACATCTTGCAATTTACAAATGACATTCGCTACATCCAAGGAGCGGACAATGTGGTCACTGATTTTCTCTCACGTGTTGGTGCTGTCACAACCTTAATTGACTTAACAGACCTACCTCAGTTGCAATCGGCAGACCCCAATACCATGCAGTTAATTTCAGACCACAGCTCCTCTCTCCAACCAGTACACTCTACTTTCCCTGGCATATCTGACTTAGTGTGGTGTGATGAATCGACTGGTACATTGCGGCCATTCATTCCTAAGCCCCTTCAACGCCAGGTCTTTGACAAACTACACACATTAGCACACCCCGGCGTCAAAGCTTCCACCCGTCTGGTAACTGAACGGTTTGTCTGGAGAGACATGCGCCGTGATTGTCAGTCTTGGGCAAGGGCATGCATGGTATGTCAACAGAACAAAGTTTTCAGGCACACTTCTCCACCCCTCGGCTGTTTTGCCCAACCGCCAGGCCGGTTTTACCATGTTCATGTCGACCTCGTAGGCCCTTTGCCCCCCTCCAAGGGTTTCCGTTACTTGTTTACAGCTATTGACAGGATGACTCGGTGGGCTGAGGCTGTGCCTATTCTGAACATTACCTCTGAGACAGTAAGTTGAGCATTCTTAGATTTGTGGATCTCTAGATTTGGCTCACCTGTTTACCTCACCACTGACCAGGGGCGACAATTCGAGTCTTCAGTCTTCTCTGACTTATGTAAAATGTGTGGTATTGTCAAAATTCATACTTCTGCATACCACCCCCAAAGCAATGGACTTGTCGAGTGACGGCATCTCACCTTAAAGTCTGCCCTGCATTGCCATGACTCACTATGGACAGAGGCGCTGCCCTTCATGATTCTTGGCCTTCGTGCGACTTTCAAGGAAGACCTCAAGGGTTCCGTAGCCGAGTTTGTGTATGGCCAACCCCTGGTTTTGCCTGGAGAATCAGTCACTCCGACCCCACTTCCATGGCCCTCTGAACTCCCTTCACTTCTCGAGTGGGTGCGCTTGCACTGCAGCAAAATTCAGCTGCCACCTCCGGCTGCTCATACACCTCCGCGCGCGTACGTACCGCGCACGCTAGACTCTTGTGAGTACGTGTTTCTCAGAGATGACTCAGTCAAAGCCCCGCTTCAGTCGCCCTACACAGGTCCTTACAAGGTCGTCAAATGCTCTGAGAATAACATGGATCTCTTCATAAAAGACTCTGTAACCACGGTCTCACTCAACCGAGTGAAACCAGCTTTCATTGAGCCTCAGCTAAACCTCCCTGATTCTGCCCCTATTTCTCCCACTCCTGCTTCGAGCGGCCATCCATCTTCCCATACCATGCATTTGGGTATTGATTCTCCACAGCGTGCTTCTCTGCCGAGCACTGCTCCTTCTCCGTGTTCATCTAATTCGAGTGGCCAATCTTTTCGGGGCTTCACTCCTCACAGCCCTCGCAGTCGAACTGCCAACCACTTGGATTCTACCATTGTGTTACCATCTTCGTGTGACAGCTCTCTGTCACGCCGTTCAATCCACGCTGGCTCCTCGTTGCCTTTGGTCACGCTCCCTTGTCTGTCAGCTGATTGCCCGAGGTTGTCTCCTGCGCAGTCCAGTGCACCTGCCACCCCCCTCCTAGCAGATGCTTCCCCCTGCCATGGCTTTCCCACACCTCCCTGCCTCCCTACCATTGCTCGTACAGGTGCCATCCAAGAATTCACAACACATGTGCACCCTGATGATATACATAAATTATCTATTGTCGTAGATGGCAATATGGTGTGTGTGGTACTCGCGTGTGACAATACTGAGGGAGGAAGTGCAGAATCTCGTGTGTTGCACCGCTTTAAATTGAGCAGAAGTGCTGCGTGTGGCAATTTGGGTGCCTTTGTTAGGCCTTCTGGCAAGGTGATTCTCCGTCTGCCAGCTGACGAAGTGCTACACCTCCACTCCAGGACGGGACATCGTCTTCAGCCACCGGCGTCGCTTGCAGACTTCGCCGTCGACGTACCGGGTTTCACCCCCCTGTCTCCTACCAGTCGACCGCTTGTGCCTGACGCAGAAGAACTGTGCGTTACCTTCCTAACTTCTCACCCCCCCCCCCCCATATTCACAGGGACGTACTTCATACTGTGCGGGGGGGGGGGGGGGGGCTGGGCTATGTGGCGTAGAACGCCATAAATATCGATATATTTGTTCTGTGTGCAAGTGGGCTATCTTTGAGGAGAGGGCTTTGGGGCAGGATGTTGGACGCTAATGGCAGTTAGCCTCTGGACTTGTATCTGTGTAGAAGCTAAGTTTGAGTAAATCTGTATCTGAGAGAATTCTAGTTGTTTACCTACAACTATACCATATTCCCTCAAAGTGCATAATTTTACATTGCTGAACATGCAGAGCAAGTTGCCAAACTCTGCACCACATTGAAATTTTATCAAGATCTGATTTAATATTTATACTGCTTCTCACAGATAGCACTTCATTATAGATAACTGCATCATCTGCAGAAAGCCTGATTTTACTATGAACATTGTCTGCAAGGTTGTTAATATACAACATGAACAACAATGGTCACAACACGCTTTCTTGGCACACATCTGTAGTTATTTCTATAACAGATGATGACTCTTCATCCAAGGAAACATGCTGTGTCCTTCCTACAAAAAACTCCTCAGTTCATTCACAAATTTCACTTGATATCCTATATGATTGTACTTTTGACAAGAAGCTTAGGTATGCTACTGAGTCGACTGCTTTTCAGAAATTAACTAACACTGCATCTACATAGTTGCCTTGGTCGAAAGCTTTCAGGACATCATGTGAGAAAAGTGTGAGATGGGTTTCAATGATCAATGTTTTCAAAATCCATGGTGGTTGGTATCAAGGAGGTCATTCTGTTCAGGATACCTCATTATGTTTGAACCCAGAGTATGTTTTAAGGTTCCACAACAAATTGATGTCAAGGATGCTGGACAGTAGGTGTATGGATTACTTCTACTACCCTCCTTGTAGACGGGTGTGACCTGTGCCTTTTTCCAAGAACTGTGCATGTTTGAGGGATCTACAATAGATTATTGTTAGAAGAGGGGCCAATTCAGCTGTAAATTCAGTATAGACTCTGACAGGGATTGCATCAGACCCAGAGCTCTGTTCAATTTTAACAATTTCAGCTGTTTCTTAACACCACTGGCACTAATACTTATTTCATTCATCTTTTCAGTTCTATGAGGATTAAATTAAGGCAATTCTCCTGAGTTTTCCTTTCTAAAAGGAACAATTTAAAGTGGAGTTAACATTTTAGCTTTTGCTTTGCTATCTTCAGTTTCAGTTCCTGTCTCATTCGCTAGAGTGTGGACACAAACTTTGGTGCCACTAACAGCTTTTATATACAACTAGAATTTCCTTGGATTTTGCAAAAGATCACTTGACAATATTCTGATACGGTAATCACTGAAGGCATTATGCTTTGCTCTCTTGACAGCCAAACACGTTCCATTCAGCATCTCTCTATCTGTAGCCCTACGCTCTGTTTTACACCTATTATGCAGTAATCCCTATTTCTTTAGAAGTTTCGTTACAGTGACTGTATACCATGTAGGTTCCCTCCCATTATGAACTGTTCTACTGGGTGCATATCTATCCATCCATCCAAGTCTATTCTTTTAAACTTGATTCAGAGTTTTTTGTTTGAGGAATCTATGACAGATTGCAATTAGAAGATAGACTAACTCAGCTGCAAATTCAGTATAGAATCACATGGTGATTCCATCTGGCCCTGGGGCTTTGTTCAATTTTAGCGATTTCAGCTGTTTCTCAACACCACTGACACTAATACTTATTTTGCTCATCTTTTCAGTGTTGTATGGATTGTACTGGAGCAATTCTCCAGAGTTTTCCATTAGAAAAGAACATTTGAAAACAAAGTTAAGCATTTCAGCTTTTGCTTTGCTATCCTCAATTTCAGTTCCTATCCCATTGCCTAGGGACTGAACCCTAACTTTGGTACAACTAACAGCCTTTACATATGACTAGAATTTCTCTGGGTTTTGGGAAAAGATCATTTGACAACATTCTGCTATGGTAGTCACTGAAAGCTTCTCACATTACTCTCTTGGCAGCTAAATGTGTTTCATTCAGCATCTCCCTATCTATTGCCCTTTGCTTTGTTTTACACGCAGTAATCTCTGATTCTTTAGAAATTTCTTTGCAGTGACTGTCCCTCCCATTATGAACTGTTCTACTGGGTACATATCTATCCAACATTTGGTCAATTATTCTTTTCAACTTGAGCCATAGTTCCTCTACATGCTCCTGCTTTGTGCTGAAAGTTTCAACTTCCTCATTGAGATATGACACTACCGGCTTTTTATCTAGCTTCCTAAACATATCAAACAATGGAAAATCCTGGATGGAATGTAACAATATTATGGGAATGAAAGTTGCTACTCACCATATAGTGAAGATGCTGAGTCGTAGATAGGCACAACAAAAAGACTTTCCCAATTAAAGCTTTTGGCCATGGGCCTTCATCAACAATAGACACACACACACACACACACACACACACACACACACACACACACACACGACTACAGTTTCAGGCAACTGAAACCACACTGCAAGCAGCAGTGCCAGTGCATGATGGGAGTGGTGACTGGAGGGGGAGGGGTAAGGAAGAGCCTGGGGCAGGGGGGGAGAGGGATAGTGTGGGGTGGTGGCGGACAGTGAAGTGCTGCAGGCAGGTTAGATGGTGGGCAGGGGAGAGGTGGGGAGGGAGGGGGGAGGAAGTAGTGGAAAACTAGAGAGGGATGGTGGAATGACAACTGTGTAATACTGGAATGGGAACAGGGAGAGGGCTGGATGGGTGAGGACAGTGACTAATGAAGGTTGCGGCCAGTAGGGTTAGAGGAACACAGGATGTGCTGCAGAGAAGGTTCCTACCTGTGCAGTTCAGAAAAGCTGGTGCTGTTGGGAAGGATCCATATAGCACAGGCTGTGAGCAGTGAAGTGCAGCAGGTTAGATGGAGAGCAGGGGAGAGGTGGTGGAGCCACCACACCCAGTCTTTTTATGTCTCTCGTTTTCCACTATGTCCCCCCTCCCCACCTCTCCCCAGCCCCCCATATAACTTACAGCACTTCACTGTCCACCACACCCATCATACTATCCCTACTCCTTTCTACCCCAGCCTCCTCCTTATCCCACTCAGTCGCCACCCCCATCATGCACTGATGCTGTTGCTCGCAGTGTGGTTTCAGTTGCCTGAGGCTGCAGTCATGTGAGTGAGTTGTGTGTGTGTGTGTGTGTGTGTGTGTGTGTGTGTGTGTGTGTGTGTGTGTGTGTGTGTATTGTATTGTTGATGAAGGCCCATGGCTGAAAGCTTTAATTGTGAGAGTCTTTTGGTTGTGCCTATGTGCGACTTAGCATCTCCACTACATGGTGAGTAGAAAATTTCCTTCTCATAATATTGTTAGTGAACATATATATCTTTCTGCTTGTTTTAGTTGTCTTTTGTACTTTGGTAATAATTGCTGCCACAACTGTGACATGGTCACTGATACCAGTTTCGCTGTGGACATTCTGAACAATGTCATGTCTATTTGTTTCAATTAGATCCAATATTCTTTCATCATGAGTGAGGTTCATAACTATCTGTTCTAGATAGTTTTTACAGAAGGCTTTTAGTAAAGTTTCACAGGATGTTTTATCACACCCATCACTAATAAAACTGTAATTTTTCCAATTAATTTGTTGGATGATTAAAGTCTCCACCAGTGATTACAGTATGATTGGGGAGCTTATGTACAAATGAGCTGAGGTTTTGTCTAAAGTTTTCAGCTACATCAGTAGATAAGTCTGGTGGGCAACAGAAGGATCCAATTATCATTTAATGCCACCTCTGATTTTGACTCTCAACCAAACAGTGTCACATGCAGCTTCAATTTCTACCTCTGTGGGTATGAGCTTTATGTCTAATGCAATACACCATCTCAATTTTCCATTTTCCTATCCTTTCGATTTACACTTAAATTTTCATCTAAAATCTCAGTGCTATAAATTTCAGGTTTCAACTATCTTTCTGTATTTTTTGAGCTTCACTGCTTTGCATGAGCACTTCAAACTCGGCACTCTTTTGTGAATGCTTCAGCAGTTAACCTTTAGGATTTTAATACTCTCACCTGTGAGAGACATTTCTTTCACTCTTACACTGATACTTCTGGGTTTGCTGTGGCTATCATTATCTGAACTGGATGGAGAGTCCCCTAATCTAAAAACCCTTTGTGTGCATCCCACACACAGTCTGCTACCTGAGTAGCAGCCTCTGATGTGTAGTGCCTACCTGACCTATTTAGGGGGACACTACAGTTTTGAACTCTATGGTGAAAGTCCAGGAAGCTGTAGCCTAGCTTTTCACAGAACCTTCAAAGTCTCTGGTTCAGTCCTACCACTCAACTCAGAACCAAAGGGCCATGATCAGTTCTGGGGACAGTGCTGCAAATTCGTTTAAACTACCTGTGCAGGGCTGGTCTTCTCAACTGTCTCTTCCAGTCACTGGAATGATCCAAGAATGACCTTGGAGCCCAGACAACAGGCATAATTTGTTCCAATGTGTGTCACAATCTGCATATGGTTGCATCCTGTTCTCTCAATTGGTAACACTTTAAATTTTCTTTACACTTCAACAGTTCAGTCCTTATGACTCTACAGTTTGTCATTTGACCTTGATAGTTCTAATGCAAACTTTCCATTTGCTCCTTAAGTTCTAAGTGCAGTTGTCTCAAGGATTTTTCCATTGTGACATCCTTGTTCTCTAAAATAAGAAACTTATCTTCACGTTCCTCATACAACTCTTCCCTCACTACTGCATAACACTCAGAGTTAGGTAAAATCCCCTATGTAAAGATTCGACCTTTACTTCTTTACTCTTCATAATTGCTTTTAAAGCACTAACATTGGTCTGGAGTTTCTCTGTTACCTCTAGGCCAATGTTTTCAAATTAATATAGCAGTAAATCATTACTCTTGCTTATACTCTTTTATCTAACTTGTGTAATTCCAATTTCATTTCCCTCATTAATTTGTGAAGATACTTTTCACCAGCTAGTCCCATTAATTTTAAAAATCCATCTTGGTCTTCCCTTAACGCAGGAGAAGGATCTCATCCTGACAATTCATTATCCCGTAACACTGTGTTCGCCTAGTCACATCTAAGGATCATTGACATATAGCTTGTGAGTCAAGTGGTTTAATGGGTCTATATGACTTAATGATTCTTGTTGTGAAAAACATTCATCCGGGTGATCTTCAGTTGTCAGTTTCTTGCTAGTACTTCCTAATGGTTCTCTCATCTCACTACTCTTTGCACTATCTTGTTTTTGCACAACTGAGAAGCTGATGGTAGTTAGAACTGTCATGGGTTAGGCTGGCTGCCAACTCTCTATTGCAAGTAAGTGAGTTTACCACTGTGAGTTCAAAACCTTCTAGTCCTTGAACACTGACAGATTGCCCACTGCTATTGCTGCCACCTCAGCTTGTGGATGGTCAATCAGTAACTGATTTCTTCATTTTATTTTTTGACTCTTTTTCAACTGGTGATTTTTAAATATTTCAACCAATAACCATACATGTGCTGGTAACAATATTCTGTCTACAATGGTAACATTAAAATAGACATTCCTTTCAGTTGTGATAAAAAATTTAAAAGAACTTTGATAAGTCAAATATTAATATAATCACAGTAAAAAACCAGGCAGGGTCACCAGATGCAAGACATCTGTACCATTGCTGACTGTTAACGTGATGACAATTTCAGCATTTCACACAGATTTAGTAAAACGGACCTCACTACACGCATCTCGAAATTTTTATGCTCACTGAATATTATACATAACTGTGTATCTACTAGGAGCATTACACAAAAATAATAGAGAACAGCTGACCAGAATTAGAGTACTGATTTTATGCAGAAGCACTTTCTAAAATGGTTCAAATGGCTCTGAGCACTATGGGACTCAACTGATCAGGTCATTAGTCCCTTAGAACTTAGAACTAGTTAAACCTAACTAACCTAAGGACATCACACAAACATCCATGCCCGAGGCAGGATTCGAACCTGCGACCGTAGCGGTCTTGCGGTTCCAGGCTGCAGCGCCTTTAACCGCACGGCCACTTCGGCCGGCAAGCACTTTCTACTCCTTAATCTGAGATATGAGTAAGGAGGATCAATTGGGCCATGAATAAACAATTCAGATCCAATCTATTTATTGAATGTAAGGAAATGATGCAAAGTACTTCATATGATTCAAATCAAGCTTCAATTATATTTGAACAAAGCATTGCAATCCACTCCTTGTATATTGGCCCTAGAAGAAATATTTCTGATCATCCACAGGCCCCTTCAAATAAGGTGAAAATCTTCTGGCACAGTTAATAAGTCATATTTAGTTTATATATCAATATTAGTAACAAAGAGACCCCTCACTCGTGTTGGTGAATGAAAGAACCCCAAAATAAATTTTCATTAAAAAATTAAGTTTGACCATGAAGGCACAGAGTAGCAGTTTGCTTAATCCGTGATTAGACCTCATATAACAAATAATATCTATTAATTATGAGGCACGGGAAAAGATAGACACACAGGACAAGAATGGAACAGTCAGCTCACCTCACACCATCAAGCAGCAGATAGAGCAAAGAAGCCACCTGAATAAATGTTATGTAAACCAGAAATGCTTCTGAGAATTCATAAATGCCCACTCAGAACACCAGCTCCAAAACCATAAGCAGCTCCTCATTTTATAACAGAATTACCAGGCCATTATGTGATTCTTCCTTCCAGCTCACCATGTCCAACAACAAGGAACTGAAACCAATCAGCACCTGCTCTGCAGCTAGGCATATATATAGTACTGGCCTCTCTGTTGTATTTACCACTAAGACTCTGCTCACACTACTAAGAACAACTTATTATCGTTGCTTAGGGATGAAGTTCATACTGCTCACCATTCACATTCCAACTTCTTTGCTGTTCAGAATACTCACTTCTGTATGGGTAGCCACACTCCCATAGTGATTGGCTGGAGGAAAAGCTCCAAAGACATCAACTATAACATAAGGACATGCATGTCAAATGAGGCTATATTGATATTAATCATCACAGAGTAAAGATTACTGGTGCATGCCAAAACTTAGACCTTCTCCTACTGGCTGGAACAGCAGGCACCTGGGGACAACATATCTGCCATGACAAGAAATTCCTTGCCCAGTATACTGACGGTCTCACAAAGGCCTTTACAGATGGGCACTGCCCCTCAAACCTAATCTACAAACAGATTTTCTGTGCCATATCCCTACATGCCACCAATCCTCCCACCACCTCCAAGAACCAGCTACAAAGGAGTGCCCTCTTCATTGCCAGATGCCACACTGAGCTAAAACAATTGAAGCACATCCTTCATCAGGGCTATGATTATCTATCATTATGCCCTGATATGAGGGACATCTTTTCAAGATCCTTCCTACCCTTCCCAAAGTGGTGTTCCATCACCCACCCAACCTCTGCGATATCCTAGTCTATCCCTACAGCACTCTCAGTCCCAAACCCTTGCACATGGATCATATGCCTGTGGAAGATCAAGGCATACCTAATCCACCCTCCCAGCACTTCCTATTCCATTCATGTCACAGGCTTATCATACCCCATCAGAGAGTGGGCCACCTGTAAAAACAGCCATGTCATATACCATCTCCGCTGCAATCAATACACAGATATTTAAATTGGTATGAATATCAGTTAGTTGCCCACCAGGATGTGGTGAAGAGCAGAATGGACCATGCTATGACACAACATGCAACTGAACATAACATGCTTGATATTTAATGGGTACTTCATTACCTGGGCCATCTGAATCCTCCCCCTCCACTACCAGCTTTTCGGAACTATGCAGATAGGAGTTACCCTTGCAACACATTCTCTGCTTCTGAAATTATCCCAGCCCCAACATATGGTAACCACATCCTCCAACCAGCAGTTACTGCCCCCTATGTCCTATCACCTCCTCCCAATTGACATACCTTCACCCTCTCTGTACACATGTCTCTGACAATGCATTTATTGGTCCCTTCCCCTTCTTTGCCCCTCTCTTTTTCACCTCCCATTTTTCCACTGCCCCTCCCTCCCCCACAGCCTCCTGACACTGTGCCTGTTGGCCTTGTCCTGGTGCTATCTAGTCCCTGCATGTTCTGACAGTCAGTGCTCTTCTCTTCTCCCACCTGTACCCTACTATCCTCCCCCTTCTCAACACCGATCC
This sequence comes from Schistocerca serialis cubense, assembly GCF_023864345.2. NCBI lineage: Eukaryota > Metazoa > Arthropoda > Insecta > Orthoptera > Acrididae > Schistocerca > Schistocerca serialis. The sequence continues at coordinate 141,130,563 of NC_064646.1, forward strand.
AGATTGCTGCTTTCATTCAGTGTGTGGATTGGATTCTGTCCACAGTGGCCAGAGATAGCAGTCATGTGTGCATGAGATGTGCCTGCTTGTGTGTATTTTCTTTTCTGACCAATGCTTTGGCCAAGAGCTCAACATGTAACAATCTTTTAGTTGTGCCTGTCTGCAACTCAACATGAGTAGCAATCTATACTTCTCATAATATTATTGATATACCAGACTAGGGCTTTCAATTGTCTAAGAATTGTTAGTAGCGTGACAAGCAACAAAATTAACTGCCAGATGTACTGTATTCTGTAGAAGGCAGGTAAGAGTTGTATTTTTATATGCTAAATGTATGTAAGTGCCAAGCAAGCAGTAGTAGATAAATAACAACTCTTTAGTTTAGTTGTGCAAGCAGCAGCCATTTTTTGAATGAACTGCTTTCTTGCCCCCTCAATTCTTGTTTTATGCAAGTAAGTATATACAGTATATAGGGGTTCAGAATAGTTAATTGTTCGTATACGGTAAAATATTAATTTATTACAGCTACTTCTGCCTGATGATGCCCTACGTACCAGGGTTGGATTCCACATGCTTGATAAAGTGCTATGTAGAACATTATGACTCTCGTCACCAGTTAATTCAAAAACTGAAAATATTTCCAATTGGGTAATGAACTTTAAAATTATCTAGCCAAACAGTTAACAAAGTAAGTATAAATGTATCTGAAAAGTCAGTTAAACCATTAATTTTAAAGTACATTTATAATCTAGGACTGTTCAACTGACACTAAGATATTGTGGAATTAATCAATTTCAGCTGTCATTCTACAATATATTTTCCTCTTAGTAAAGAATTATTATGTCTAAGATCTGTGATTGAAAACAATATTCTCCTTTCATCTTGTAACATCTGAGAGAGCCTAAAGAATATAATGGAATGTTAGAAAGAAGTATTGTTATTGTTATGCTTCTGATGTCATGATGTCAACCGTAAATTGTGTGTGTGTGTGTGTGTGTGTGTGTGTGTGTGTGTGTGTGTGTGTGTGTGTGTGTGTGGGTGGGTGTGTTTTGTTGACAAGACTTATAGACTGATCCAGGTCAATCAGGTATCAAGAAATTCAACTAAACATCATATAGGACTTGAAGGCATAAATGAAATCACAGTTGAAATGGATATTTTTGAAGAAGTCTCAAGTATTCCAATATGCTGCACTTAATTCACATGCAAGCCACTTTTTATGATAATTATTACAGAGCTGCAATTAGTACCAATTGCTGACATAAGATCTGAACTGTTTCCATTTCCCTAAATTACTTCCTGAAGACAAATTAAATCCAGGACTATATGTCATTCAGCAGGCAGACAAGATATCCACTTACCAAGTGGCAGAAGCAACATGCACATAATTAAGACCAGAAGTTTGTTTTATGACATAGGAGAGACAGGTTGAAAGAAATGAGACTACATGGCTACTGTATAGAGGAACTTGCAAGTGAAAGAAACCCTTCTGATAGCTCAATGTGATTTTACATTTACTTGCAACTATAGCACCACTTTCTGAATGAATTGCTGTGCTTATAATTATAACACAGAAACAGTTTACTTGGACACATTTTGCTGTTTTCTTTAATTAGGACTGGAGTTCTCAGTAGTAGAATGGAGAACATTAACAAGTTTTCAACTAGTTGATGTTTTGCATAATTCTCTAAATTGCTGAAATTGAGAAATTCATTAACTGAAATCTAACTTAAATATTCAATTATAACAATGAAAACAATCAATTTTTGACAGTATAATGTAATTGGATAGATAAAAATCTACTCACCAAGTGGCAGCACAACACACTCATAAAAGATGGTTATACTTGAGCAAGCTTCCAGAACCAGTGGCTCCTTCAAGCAGAAGGGTTAAGGGGGAAGGAGGAGGGGTGAAGAAAAAGGACTGGAGAGGTCTAGGTAAGGGGTAGATTTGAAAAATTTCATCCAGAACTGTGGGTCAAGGGAGACTTACGAGCTGGGATGAGAAGGAAAGACCAGATGAGATTTGGAAACCTGAGAGCGTAAGGTGGAAGACAAGATAATATGCAAGACAGACAGTAATATGCAAGATAGACCTTTATGCTCATAGGTTTTCAAATCTTGTCTGGTGCAGTCCGCAAAAATCATTCTTTCCTTCACAACCCATCCAGTAAGTCTTCCCTGACCCACAGTTCTGAGTGACATTTCTGAAATTTGCCCATTTCCTATGTCTCCCAGCCGTTTTCCTTCACCCCTTTTCCTTTCCCCCCTCAACCCTTGTGCCTGAAGAAGGAGCCACTGGCTCCAAAAGCTTGCTTAATTACAACCTTTTATGTGTATGTTCTGCCACTGCTTAGTGAGTAGATTTGCTACCTATCCAATTATATTAAATATTAAATTAATGATAGTCACCCAGAAATGGTAACATTTTTTTCATGGTCATATTACATACACATTGAAGTAAAATTACCACTAATACTGGAAGATATAAGTGAATGTAAGATAATATAACTGGACTGCCCACATTTTATGAGTTTTCAGTTGATGTATCTCTATCTGAACCAGATGAAGTGTGCCCTTTCTGCTCTGCCTTGATGTTTTTTATATTAGCATACACACTTTCTTGAGTTTTACAGCTGCAGAGTGTCTTTAATTAAATGCATTCATAAAAATATTTTAAGAGAAGAAGTGTACCATTTCGTGTTTTAAGATTTTTTAAATTTCTGCTCTCTTCCATATAACTTTAATGTTACAAGTTTGAGAGTCTGCACTGGTCTTACTTAATCTTGGCTCTGCAATCAATAGCAAGGGGGCAAGTGGAAAGGAGCCTCCATTTTTTTTATCTAGTACAGGTAGTACAGGAAGCACTGGGAGAAACAGACAGTTGCTACACTCACTTCATACAGTAAATCAGTGTACTTGGAGATCATGATGTTTCTCTTTGTGCTGTGTACAAGCAGAACATTATGAATGAAGGGGCTGTGCATTATGGCCACTTGTGCTACAAAAAGAATGAATAAAGATTAACAACTAACGTTGCATAGATGGTGAGATCAATGGAAATACTAGATTAAAGAAAACTCAGTGCTGAGATGTTTATATTTTCCCACCTCCGCGTTGGAAATGTTTTGAGTGAAATGCCCAGTCGATGCGCTGTTGTTTTCACGTCAATTCTACCAACATTGAGAGTTGTTTAGTTCTCGGGATTTTGTAAAATTCCTGGATTCATGTCTCGTCACTGTGCAGCCTATGAAAAGGATTGCGGAAGACTCCCAAATAAATTCCAAAGTAGAGTGCAGTTTTAATACCAATATATTTCCAGGACTCTGGTGTCCGAGCCTGGTGAACTGTACCAGTTACATCACATGTACCCAAAGTTGACATCAAACGACACAGAGTTCACAACAATCAACAAATGAGTGAGCCTACAATACATTTGCTTGCAACCCTAGCCAAAAAACGAGTGCCCCAAGGCGCCTGCGTGACCTCTATTTATACTTTTGTTAACAATTACCTACAATGAAAATTACAATTTTATGTAAAATCACAATTAAAAGTTAAACTGAATATGAGCTACACATTGCTAAAATTTTACAATCTCAGTGCTGAACAAGGTGAACCTATTTTCAACTTAGTTACGAGTTAATATAACATTTTCTGACTAATTATGTTACAGGTAACAATTACATTTCTAAATTTGTTTATAACAAATCAACTAGTGCCTGAATTTTATTGCTAACATATATCGGAGATTCAATTAACATGCTTTATTTATATGTTCTATTTAATTTGCTGTAGTAATTTTATACTGATAGGTTTACTGGTACATCCTGACCATGTGCTACATTTCTTTCGATTAGTTACAGTATTAATTTCACATTTATATTATGTTTCTCACATAAGAACAATGTTAATCAGCAAAGCATCATTTTCGAATTATATGTATATTGAAATAGTGGTTATTTTTGTATGTAATTTGGAAACAGGTCACTTTACAATTGGACAATTTGGACTGGTGTTTTTCTTTAATGCTCTCCAAGGGGTTCTGATAGGTAGCAATGAGATACAGTAATATTTCAGTATTGAGACTTGGATGAGGACCAAACTCCACTTCTGCTGAAAGTAAGTGAAATTCCTCAACTATCACTCATCTTCCTGTTGATTTTTTGAAGCAGTTTCCATGAGACTATGACATTAGAATAGCAGAAGTTTTTTTCGCTTTGGGTTTCAAAATTCCTTTCTGAGAATGATGAAATTTAATGGAAGATAACTTTTCTGTACATTCCTTTTCTTTATCTGTAGGAAAAGAATGTCTACTAAACAGAAATGTGGCTTACAATACGACAGGGCTTTCATGTGATAAAATGGAGACAAAAAAGTAGTTTATGTTGTGAAGGTCTATAATCGTCATAAACAAACCAAAACAAGCGTTCCAAAATGTGTCAGTCAGAAATGTTATGATTACCATTTTTTTAAACTTTCAAGGAAGTTGGTTGTGGAAACATGGAATGATAATTCTGGAGCCTTCTTTGAGCGACTGAGGAAATAGAGATAAGCCATCTAAAATAAGCACCACAGTTAAATACTGGTGTCATGCTTTTGCATGATAATGTTCAGCAATACAAAACTAACAAACACAACAATGAAGTGTTCTGGACAGTATATCATGCTGCTTACTACTTTGGTCTATATTCAATGTTAATATTAAACCTGCGCATTCTTCAACAAATTTTGATTCTAATATAGGGTGTTACTGTATATTTTGCAGAGTAGAATGCTATAATAAAAATTATTGTGGAATACTTATCTCATTTAGAGGAAAATTTTCAGTCCTGGGATCTTGGTAAATAAATGTGGATTGTTCTGTGGTCCGACAACATGCGATGCATGTTCATGTTGTTAAAAACTGCACTCATGAATGCTATCAATCTTGCACACCCAGTGTTGGACACTCCAATATCAATCACAGCAGATGCAAGTGATACAGCCATCAGTGCTGTGCTTCTTCAACAGATCAAGGGCTCCATGGGACCACTTCGTTCCTTCTTGCAAAAGTTGCCTGCCTCCCAGCATACATGGTCCACATTCGACCGAGAACTTTTTGCCATTTACAAAGCAGTTCAACATTTCCATGAGGACATCTAGGGTGGGTCAGTGACTATATATAAACCACAAGCTACTGGTCAATGTGGTGCCTAACCCTACAGCTGATCTCCCCCTACCCCATGACACTTCCGACACAGGGATGTAATACGTCAATTCACCACTGATGTCCATTACATCAAGGGCACAGACAACGTTGTCACTGACTAAATGTCATAGGTTGGTAAGATATCATTCTCTTGGGACTTTGATGAACTAACAGCCCTGCAACAAACAGATGACCACATACAGCAGTTACTACCCAGTGAGTCTACCTTGCTGTCAACTGAGTCGCACCAAATTCTGGGTTCTTCTCTACAGGTTCTCTGTGACATTTCCACAGATACAGCCTGCCCCCTACTTCTGGTTGTCTTGTGCCATAAGGTATTTGCTGCTATCCCAGTATTCAGACCACCACTTGCCTAATAACGGAGAATTTTGTATGGACAGGGGCTAGGGCAGACTGCAAAAATCTGGTCCTGTGCATGAATACCCTTCCAGCATTCCAGGCTGGTCACTATGCATCAGTGGCGGATATATATCAGGGGCACAGGGGGCTCAACCCCCCCATTGTGGGGCTGCCCACATTGCCACCTGTGCCGCCCCTTTAGTCAGCCCACACGCTATTTGTCTGTTCCTTTCATCAGTCAACTTGACTCAACTGTGTCATTGTATTTTATGTGTTTCTGACTGGCACATAGATAGCTAAGAAAAGTCATGGCCATTGCCAGGAAGAATAAGTGCATGGAATTCTTCGTATAAGGAAGAGAACCACAATTGTAACTTTTTTATATCATAAGATAGCGTTGTCTTGTATATGTGTATAATCAGTTTAAATAAAACTTTCTTAAACTTTGCATGTGACTTGATTTTTTTATTATGGTAAAAGTAAAGGTAGCTCAAGATATCTTTAGGCCCCCCTCCTTGAGGTTTTTCTGTACCCAGCACCGCCATCATGCTCACTGTTGGGCTTGTTTGACATTCCTAAAGACAGATTACATCATGTACATCTCAACCTGGTCAGCCCCTCCTCTCTTCAGAGGGTTTTTGATACATCCTGTCTATCATTGACCATGTGAGTCGGTGGGTTAAGGCCATTCCAATTTTGGATATAACAGCCATCTCTGTCACACAGGCTTTATTGCCTTCTGGACCACGTGGTTTGGCTGTCCATCTTTGGACACAACAGACCAGGGATGACAATTTGAGGCTGTTCTTTTTTCCAAGCTGTGTGACCTGTGTGGTACAAACAAAATACATACAACAGCCGACCATCTGCAGAACAATGGGCTGGTTGAGTGCTGGCACTGCACTTTAAAAGCTGTGCTGATGTGCCATGACACATCTTGGTCAGGCGCTGTCCCCTGTGTCCTACTTGGAGTGCATATGGCCTACAGAAAGGATTTAAAAGCCTCCCTAGCAGACATGTTGTACAGGGAACCTCTCATCCTCCCAGCACAATTTGTCAAGGACTCCAACCCTCATGCAGAGTCCAACTTCCAATATTGGTAGAATACATCCAACATTTCGCCACACAGGTGCAGCCTCCATCAACAAGGGCACACGCGGGCCCTTGCGTCTTCATGCACAAAGACCTACATGTTTGTGACTATATGATGTTGCATGACAACAAGGTGTGACCCACACTGGACTGCCCCCCCCCCTTCCCCTACTTGGGCCCACATAAAATACTACACTGCTTGCATCAGACCTTTGGCATTCTACTCCTCAGCAAAAAACAAACAGTGTTCTCTCATATCTCAAACCAGCTTAGTGGCTCAATGACGATGATGCAAACTTGGAGGATTGGAGGGCAATGCCCCCCAAATGATGCTTCCACATGGCCCCTCACTTCCAGTGCTCCTAATGAGCTGAGCTCTCTTTTCCAGCTCTGACAATGTATGTGACGATCCCTGTGACTTTAGTGCTTCATGCCCTCCATGCAGCTCGGAGGTTGCATGTGATATTGTGTGTGAAGGATTCCCCACATCTTCCCCCCACCTGAGTAATCCCACTGACTGGCCGATGCCATCTGACAACACCTGCGTCACCATTTTCCTTGTCGACATTTCACCCTTTCTCATCGAGAACCTCTCCCTGCAGCTACGCAGTAGCACACTGTTCGTCCTGCACACCCCTCCACGCACACTGGATGGTTCGATTACCCATGTCATGCTCCTCTGCATGTTTGTGATCCCTCCAACCGCAGAGAGACAGCCGTCATTGCCTCAGTTGATGATGATGGCCCTATTCACATGCCACTCATGGCGCGCCATGCCCCACTTGACTGGTCTGCCCGATACACGTATCCTGGTTTGGCTGCCCACCTCGCCAACTGACGTGGCAACGTGACTTCATCATTAATGGGACCTACACCCACAGCTACATCTTTAGGTGACAACAGACTAATTGTAGTGCCAACCTACATCACTACCTTTCCCTGTGCTCCACACTAGGTCGGTATCTCTCTCTCACTCTCTCTCTCTCTCTCTCTCTCTCTCTCACTCTCTCTCTCTCTCTCTGAAGACAATTGAATAGTTACTAGTGTTTTCCTTAGTGTTTTATATATGCAAATGTTTGTCACTGTTAAAATGTTTATCCATTCAGATTTTGATCTGCAGCTTGTTTGTTGCTTTGGGTTGGTCATTATGCATATAGCTCTTTTCTGTATGATGAGTACCTTCTTCCTTTCCCATGGTTCTGTTCCAAATGACATTATTAATTCAAGGTGTGCAAAGTAAAATATGAGAGTTTAATACTTACAGTTTTGGCTAACATCCATAGTGTGCTCTGTCCATGTAAATTTCTCACCCAGAAATTTTACACGTTGGTACTTGTTCAAGGATGTATCCCTAATAAGGGCTCAAGAAGTGAGATTTTTAAGAAGAATGGAAGGATGTACAAGGGAAGACCAAAAAGGAAATGAAGATATGAGGGAACATTTAGGAATATATAACATAGACTAGAAAGTAAAGGAAAATAGGGGAAAATGGAAGGAATGTGAACACCAGATAGGTGGAGAAAGACTATCAGTACAGGCTGTAAATCATAAATGTTCTGGAAGAAGAAATGTAGGAAGACCATGCAAGAGATGGGTACTATAACCAGCAATTTGACTAATATGTGAAGTGAAGAAGTAGTATGATAGCTGATGTCTAGTTCAAGTGTTTGCCAGGCCAGATTGGGAAACTAGTTACCTATCTGTGTACCTCTATTATGTAACAATGTGGTCATCCTTTCATAATGATGACTTGACTGGATGAAGATAATATACTTTTCTAATTACCATGTGCCAACAAAAGTTCAAAAATATGAAATGCCATCACAAAGGTGGATTTCGACACGAGGGTGCATACAACTGATAAAAAAGAAGAAACTGATTTTAAGAAATGAGAGTATTTAAATTTAAGTGGTACAGCAACTCCACTATCTGAAGGACAACAAAAATGAAATGTCAGCAACCGAAGAAATGTGAAAAGCCTGAAAAAATAATAAGAAAGAATTTGACATCTCAAATGTCAGCTATATTTGATGTGAGATATGAAGACAAACCAAAAATGGAAAAATATGCTATACATGGACTGATGTTGACAAAGAAGGACAAATGAAAAGTCAAATAGTAGGTTAATAAACTAAGGAAAAGAAAGAGAATTAAAGGCACAAAAAATAAAATAGGAAAGAAAATAAACAAGTAATGAAATATAAAGAGATGGAGACAAATTTGGAAATATAGCAATGTAATGGGGTATGAAACAATAGAACATATTACATCAATGTTAACACATTGGAGTCTAATGGGTCAGTAATCCAGTTAGTATCCAGATCCTGAGGAAATTTATTACAATTTAAAATTTTTCAATAAATTTACTAATTCACTTACCTCTTTCGGCTGTATATCAGCTTAACTTTCCATCCTTCCTCTATATGAATATGTGTACGTTTAGCACAAATAAATTATACAGGGATTTGTAGACATTACTCTAAAGATAGTGATTTTCAGTATTTTTATTTTTTCCCAAAGTGGACAAAATTTTTGTAAATCATAGGGAATGGTAGGCTACTGATTGAAAATCACTTGCCAGAGGAAAATACTAAATGCTTCATTTATAGGTAAAGTGTTTTATTGTGAATTTTTACAAATTAGAGAACTTCACTCAGGTATGAAATCTTTCAAAACACTCGGGAAGACAAAGGCCTGTGTCATACGGCCTACAGCAGTAGCTGATCCGTTTCCACACTACTTTTCCTGCAGATTTCCCTTGTTCCTAACAGACCTAACATATTCAAGCTGTGTTTGTTTACTTTTCTGTTGGTGGCAATTTCTCAGGAAAATGACATGCTGTGACTCTGTTTGCACTTGCAATTTCAGATGCTGAATGTATGTCTTTATTTAGTCCTGCTCCTCCTTTTTGAACCAATTGCTTTGCTAATTTACAGATAAAATCTGATAATGCAGGCTTTTTTGATATTGTGAAGAATGTTGGCATTCATAACAGTCCCCATAAAAATATAGAAGAAAATCTTTCTCCACAATTTTACAGTCTTTCACTGAAAGGGATACCAACTCATGAGCTGCTCTCCTCTGTCAACACATATTCTGGACAAGTTGTAGTCCAGTGCAATGTCTGGCTGTACTGCCTCAACATATAAACTCTTGGATGTTACACTGACATGCGAAGCAGTCATGTTGTGAAACTTCCCGGCAGATTAAAACTGTGTGTCGGACCGAGACTCGAAGTCGGGACCTTTGCCTTTCGCGGGCAAATGCTCTACCAACTGAGCTACCCAAACACAACTCACTCCATGTCCTCATAGCTTTACTTCTGCCAGTACCTCGTCTCCTACCTTCCACATTTAAAAGAAGCTCTCCTGCGAATCTTGCGTAACTAGCATTCCTGAAAGAATGGATATTGCGGAGTCATCGCATAGCCACAGCCTGGGTAGATGTTTCCAGAATGAGATTTTCATTCTGCAGTGGAGTGTGCGCTGATAAGCAACTTTCTGGCAGATTAAAACTGTCTGCGGGATCGACTCTCGAACTCAGGACCTTTGCCTTTCATGTCCAAGTGCTCTAACAACTGAGCTACTGAAGTACGACTCACGCCTTGTCCTCAAAGCTTTACTTCTGCCAGTACCTCGTCTCCTACCTTCCAAACATTACAGAAGCTCTCCTGCAAACCTTGCAGAACTAGCACTCCTGAAAGAAAGTATATTGCGGTAACATGGCTTAGCCACAGCCTGGGGGATGTTTCCATAATGAGATTTTCACTCTGCAGTGGAGTGTGCAGTGATATGAAACTTCCTGGCAGATTGAAACAGTGTGCGGGATCGACTCTCGAACTCAGGATCTTTGCCTTTCACGTCCAAGTGCTCTACCAACTGAGCTACCGAAGTACGACTCACACCTCATCCTCAAAGCTTTACTTCTGCCAGTACCTCGTCTCCTACCTTCCAAACATTACACAAGCTCTCCTGCAAACCTTGCAGAACTAGCACTCCTGAAAGTAAGGATATTGCGGAAACATGGCTTAGCCGCAGCCTGGGGGATGTTTCCAGAATGAGATTTTCACTCTGCAACGGAGTGTGCGCTGATATGAAACTTCCTGGCAGATTAAAACTATGTGTCGGACCGAGACTCGAACTCGGGACCTTGGCCTTTCGCGGGCAAGTGCTTTACCAACCTAGCTACCCAAGCACGACTCACGCCCCGTCCTCACACCTTTACTTCTGCCAGCACCTCGTCTCCTACTTTCCAAACTTTACAGAAACTCTCTTGCGAAACTTGCACAGCTAGCACTCCTGAAAGAAAGGATATTGCGGAGACATGGCTTATCCACAGCCTAGGGGTTGTTTCCAGAATGAGATTTTCTCTCTGCAGCAGAGTGTGCGCTGATATGAAACTTTCTGGCAGATTAAAACTGTGTGCCGGACTGAGACTCGAACTCGGGACCTTTGCCTCTCCCGGGCAAGTGCTTTACCAACTGAGATACCCAAGCACGACTCACGCCACGTCTTCACAGCTTTACTTCTGCCAGTACCTCGTCTCCTACCTTCCAAACTTTACAGAAGCTCTCCTGCGAACCTTGCTGAAATAGCACTCCTGAAAGAAAGGATATTGCGGAAACATGGCTTAGCCACAGCCTGGGGGATGTGTCCAGAATGAGATTTTCACTCTGCAGCGGAGTGTGCGCTGATATGAAATTTTCTGGCAGATTAAAACTGTGTGCCGGACCGAGACTCGAACACGGGACCTTTGCCTTTTGCGGGCAAGTGCTTTACCAACTGAGATACCCAAGTTCGACTCACGCCTCGCCCTCACAGCTTTACTTCTGCCAGTACCTCATCTCCTACCTTCCAAACTTTACAGAAACTCTCCTGCGAACCATGCACAACTAGCACTCCTGAAATAAATGATATTGCGGAGACATGGCTTAGCTACAGCCTGAGAATGAGATTTTCACTCTGCAGCGGAGTGCGCGCTGATATGAAACTTCCTGGCAGATTAAAACTGTGTGCCGGACCAAGACTCGAACTTCGGAACTTTGCCTTTCGCTGGCAAGTGTTCTACTAACTGAGCTACCCAAGCACCACTCACGCCACGTCCTCTCAGCTTTACGTCTGCCAGTACCTCGTCTCCTACCTTCCAAACTTTACAGCTTTCCTGCGAACCTTGCACAACTAGCACTCCTGAACGAAATGATATTGTGGAGAGATGGGTTAGCCACAGTCTGGGTGATGTTTCCAGAATGAGATTTTCACTCTGCAGCGGAGTGTGCGCTGATATGAAACTTCCTGGCAGATTAAAACTGTGTGCCGGACCAAGACTTGAACTTTGGAACTTTTCCTTTCGCTGGCAAGTGCTCTAGCAACTGAGCTACCCAAGTACGACTCACGCCACGTCCTCACAGCTTTACTTCTGCCAGTACCTCTTCTCCTACCTTCCAAACTTAAAATAACCTCTCCTGCAAAACTTGCAGAACTAGCACTCCTGAAAGAAAGGATATTGCGGAGACATGGCTTATCCACAGCCTAGGGGTTGTTTCCAGAATGAGATTTTCTCTCTGCAGCAGAGTGTGCGCTGATATGAAACTTTCTGGCAGATTAAAACTGTGTGCCGGACTGAGACTCGAACTCGGGACCTTTGCCTCTCCCGGGCAAGTGCTTTACCAACTGAGATACCCAAGCACGACTCACGCCACGTCTTCACAGCTTTACTTCTGCCAGTACCTCGTCTCCTACCTTCCAAACTTTACAGAAGCTCTCCTGCGAACCTTGCTGAAATAGCACTCCTGAAAGAAAGGATATTGCGGAAACATGGCTTAGCCACAGCCTGGGGGATGTGTCCAGAATGAGATTTTCACTCTGCAGCGGAGTGTGCGCTGATATGAAATTTTCTGGCAGATTAAAACTGTGTGCCGGACCGAGACTCGAACACGGGACCTTTGCCTTTTGCGGGCAAGTGCTTTACCAACTGAGATACCCAAGTTCGACTCACGCCTCGCCCTCACAGCTTTACTTCTGCCAGTACCTCATCTCCTACCTTCCAAACTTTACAGAAACTCTCCTGCGAACCATGCACAACTAGCACTCCTGAAATAAATGATATTGCGGAGACATGGCTTAGCTACAGCCTGAGAATGAGATTTTCACTCTGCAGCGGAGTGCGCGCTGATATGAAACTTCCTGGCAGATTAAAACTGTGTGCCGGACCAAGACTCGAACTTCGGAACTTTGCCTTTCGCTGGCAAGTGTTCTACTAACTGAGCTACCCAAGCACCACTCACGCCACGTCCTCTCAGCTTTACGTCTGCCAGTACCTCGTCTCCTACCTTCCAAACTTTACAGCTTTCCTGCGAACCTTGCACAACTAGCACTCCTGAACGAAATGATATTGTGGAGAGATGGGTTAGCCACAGTCTGGGTGATGTTTCCAGAATGAGATTTTCACTCTGCAGCGGAGTGTGCGCTGATATGAAACTTCCTGGCAGATTAAAACTGTGTGCCGGACCAAGACTCGAACTTTGGAACTTTTCCTTTCGCTGGCAAGTGCTCTAGCAACTGAGCTACCCAAGTACGACTCACGCCACGTCCTCACAGCTTTACTTCTGCCAGTACCTCTTCTCCTACCTTCCAAACTTAAAATAACCTCTCCTGCAAAACTTGCAGAACTAGCACTCCTGAAAGAAAGGATATTGCGGAGACATGGCTTATCCACAGCCTAGGGGTTGTTTCCAGAATGAGATTTTCTCTCTGCAGCAGAGTGTGCGCTGATATGAAACTTTCTGGCAGATTAAACCTGAGTGCCGGACTGAGACTCGAACTCGGGACCTTTGCCTCTCCTGGGCAAGTGCTTTACCAACTGAGATACCCAAGCACGACTCACGCCTCGTCCTCACAGCTTTACTTCTGCCAGTACCTCGTCTCCTACCTTCCAAACATTACAAAGCTCTCCTGCGAAACTTGCACAACTAGCATTCCTGAAAGAAAGGATATTGCGGAGACATGGCTTAGCCACAGCCTGGAGGATGTTTCCAGAATGAGATTTTCACTCTGCAGCGGAGTGTGCGCTGATATGAAACTTCCCGGTAGATTAAAACTGTGTGTAATATCCTTTCTTTCAGGAGTGCTAGTTCTGCAAGGTTCGCAGGAGAGCTTCTGCAAAGTTTGGAAGGTAGGAGACGAGTTACTAGCAGAAGTAAAGCTGTGAGGACGGTGCGTAAGTTGTGCATGGGTAGCTCCGTTTGTGGAGCACTTGTCCGCGAAAGGCAAAGGGCCTGATTTCATGTCTCGGTCTGGCACACAGTTTTAATCTGCCAGGAAGTTTCATATCATCGCACACTCTGCTGCAGAGTGAAAATCTCATTCCAGTCATGTTATGCTGTGTTGACAACATGCGTACATCACATTTGTTGTTCCATTTCAAGCAGAAAAGGTGTCCTTTGCAACACAATGTCATTTCTCCTTTCTTTAGTTTTTGATTTATTAGGTTTCTAGGCAGACCTATTCTGTTCTCCAACATAGTTCCAATTCCCAATGTATTTCTTTCCTACAGTTCTTCAAGGACTGCAGGAGTTGTATAAAATCTGTCCATGTATTCCACATGTCCTTTTCCCAAGTAAGAGGAACATAGCATCAGCAGCAGGGATTTGACAGAATTGTTAACATTTCCTTTTCCTCCAATATAAACTTCAGCATTGCACATGTAACATGTTTGAACATCACATACTACATACAGTTTTATGCCATATTTCTCTGGTTTGTGCGTCACATAAACATGGAATCCAGTTCTACCTCAAAAAGGACATACTTATTCATCCAAAGTCAAATTTTGTGATGGATAAAAGACTTTTCTGCATCTTTCTGTGAAAAAGTCCCAAACAAGACCTATTTTTATGCAGAGGTTCATGACTTGGTTTTTATTGATGTATCTATAACGCATTATTGTTCACATGCAGAATCCTGAATATGGCAAAAAATCTGCCTTGTGACATTAGCTGAGAAGCAAATGGTCAAGCAAGCACAGGATCTGCAGACTAATAATCCCTAAGTTTAGGTTTCTTTACAATACACATATGCAAAACGATTGCAAATAGTTGATATACTTCATGTATCCTCACAGCTCTCCATTTCTTCCATAAAGATTTTAGTTTGATTTTGTTCTGATGGTGAAGTTCAGAAATAGCATCAGTAGCATATATATTTGTCTCTAAGTAATCTGCTCGTCTCCCATGCCAGTGGGCCCAGGTTTGATTCCCAGATGGATTGAAGGTTTTCTCCGCTTGGGGGTTGGGTGTTGTGTTGTTCTCATCATCATTCCATCCTCATTACCAGCCCACAAGTTGCCCAATGTTGTGTCAACTGAAATAAGACTTGCACTTGGTGGCCGAACTACCCCAGACATGGCCTCCCAGCCAGCGACGCCATACGCGCATTTCATTTTTTTTGTCTCCAACTTTATGTTTAGAAACATGCTGTGATTAAAAAATTGTGACAGTCTAGTTCTGTTGATAATCTATTGACAGGAACCTGAATTCCACCCATTTCTTCAAACAGAGGTAATTCAGGGAGTGCATCAAAATGACATCATTCATTATGAAGGGCAGGCTGTTGAACTGAATGGCAAACCTGACTAATAGACACTTGTGCATTAGTTTCTTCATACTTACTACCATTGTTTCTATCAGCAGCATATGTTTCGCAGTCCAGCTCACGTGAGTCATCATTGTCTTCTGTAAAATCGCCAATGTCTTTCAAAAGATCGTCAATTCAGAGCCATTGTTCAAGAGTTCTTCAATCTCTAAGTTTGACAAGTGACATCTATTAGACATATTCACTAATTATATGTTTTTACACATGGGAAGGATGCACACAATAGCACAACATGGCAGCCGACATAGAACAAAAAGGCCTTCAACAATATTTCTAGCGCACTTGCAGTTCACATAACACTGGTACCATTCACGAGAGACTGGCACGTACTAGCCATCAACAATGCATTTACAACAAGCTAAACAATTAGTCTCGCTGCTTACAAATGTAAAACTTGCATTTAAATCACAAATATATAAGTCAGAAGTGAAGAACATATGACATACGTCTCTTGGATTTTATGGTTAAAAATGTAGTGAATGTATGTAGTACATCCACCAGCTACAATGTGTTAATTGTGTAATGGAAACATTAAAATACTAGCTCATTTTTCTGAGTAGAACCTGTTATCTATGTCACAGTTTCGTTTGGTGTAGAATTACCCACATAAAATGCCATTTTAGGCTTCACAAAATATTGTGTATTTCATTCTGTGATCTTACTAAGACCTCACTATATGAGCAACTGAGTTCTACTAGGTAGCTAAACTGTAATCATAGTAATAGGATTCTTATTGCATGGCTGGAGTCTCTTCATCATAACAGAAAGCGGAAGGTCACAATAACAATTTACAAGGGGATCACAAAATATGTAGTCACATAGAGTTGAGTATTGTGTCCACTCCTGTTTTTAACTAACATAAAAGACTTTAAGGGTAATTTAAAGTATTGTTTAAAACTATGCTGTATACTGATGACTTGACCATACTAATCAAGGGTTCAAGTAACTTATATAACATAAAACACAGATTATAACTGAACAGGCCTGCATGTAGTTTACAGCAAACAATTTAAGTCTCAGGAGAAAAAAATTCTGAGGACGACTGCATCAAATGTTGCTACTGAATGATTATTTTTACAGTGTGTACAGGAGTGAGGATTGCTTTTAATCTCATTAAATTTTGGTTTTAAAAGAGGTCTCTTTGTTTTATGATGGGATTTACAGAATGTAATATATTGTAGGAGATAATGAAAGGAATTTCTGAATTATCTGAGCTATGAATGAACAACTCAGTCATAGAGCACATCAAATAATTTATTAAGCATCAAAACACTTGTGAGGAGCACAGATACATATACACTCAATGCACACTGAGAAACCATGAATACATCTCAGAGAAGTTTGTACGCAGTCATTTCACTGGAGCTGATCAATTAGTCAATATTGTCGTCATCACACAAGCTCCCTCC
Source organism: Schistocerca serialis cubense (assembly GCF_023864345.2). Classification (NCBI taxonomy): domain Eukaryota; kingdom Metazoa; phylum Arthropoda; class Insecta; order Orthoptera; family Acrididae; genus Schistocerca; species Schistocerca serialis. Next base: position 141,147,262 of record NC_064646.1, read on the forward strand.
ATTAATAAGTTGTAAAGACTACAGCTTGGTGAACCATGATTTATTTTCAAAGAATATTCATAAGAATTTATTTTATTTACTATTGATTCATCAAGAGATTTAAAATTATAATCCAAAAGCACCCTCTAAACATCAAAGTTACAATTTATTCAGAGGCAGAAGAAACAAGTTTTGACTGTATGAGCTTTCGGGCAGAGAACCTTGCTGCTGCCTTTTGACATGGCTGTAGTTATGCCCACTCACAACAGCCTCTGAAAGACTGCACTGGTGCAAATCTGCAACACACAAGATAACTTTAAACTAAGAGTTTTAACAATTTACACAAGCACACGAACTATACACCCATTAACCGCCCCCCCCCCCCTCCCCCGTAGGAGGGATAGAAATGGTACAAAACACTAACAATTAAAATATTAACCTTGCCACCGAAAGTGCAACTTGATTTTAACTTCCAAGAAAAGTCTTGCGGTGAAAGGGTGGCAACTTTATATACTAAAATGATCATTTAAATAGAAGCCCATGAAATGCAATCTTATATAAAATTCTACAAGGTTGGTCAAACAATAGTTAAGATGCTCTACAGTACACAGATACCACCTTCCTTCACAGGAAGGCACACTGATCTCCCGTCTCATGGTGTCACAGCTCGCACCGGCCAGACTGATGTCGTGGGTTGACTCCTGTTGGTCTCTTGTTGACCGCGAAGTCACTACCCCTCGCTATATGCCGCAGCCCACTGGACTCACGTGGCGACCACACATGCACTGATGCTCAAGATGGACAAGTCATCTTGTGTCTCAGTGTGCGACTGACCAACCGATTGATCCTACCGCCAAATGACAATTGCCTGAGCAAACTCGAGCAGACTGGCAACCTAACACGCAGACTCAGATGCAGGAACTTAGCCCCGGCCGGGCGACCATTCGCTGAGTTCTCTTACTGGCAGAGTGGAAAGACTCTCATTTTGCCGGCTTTAAAGGTTGATCTGAATGACAGACATACTAGCACTCTGAATGACAGACAGACAGACACTAACTGCCTAACAAATGCAGATGAGAGACAGACTAGCAAGCTGGGGATGAGAGACAGACCCAGACTGACCGACTGGTGAGCTCATTGCACCCCTTAAATGCATGTGAAGACTCAACCTTTGCCCTTTCCCACCAGAGGGACACAGCAAAGCCGCGATTGCCACATTGGTGCCACCGCCAGAAACGGAGGGTGACTGCTTCACACTACGTGCTGCGGCATGCTCTTCAAAACAGCAGTTTTTACCACTGCTCACTTGGATCGATGGCATGTTGTACTTCATCTGACTTCTGTCCTTCCTGAAAACTTTGGGGGAGGTGATTAACTCATGCTTGTAGCAGGCCACCTGGCTGGAGACATAGCTGACCCATTTCTCGAAAGAGGTGGAAATAACAGGAGTCATAGTGAGCACCTGGTCATAAGTTGGCACAGAGGGAGACAGTGCTGTTAGAGTTTCAGAGAGCAAAGCCATCTCAGCCCCCTCCTTTACTGTGCACACGATAACCTGGTGCATCAGGAGTCTCTAGAAATTAGCGTTTTATTTGTCTGCCAGTGTGAGTGAGTAGTGGTGTAGGAGTTGGTGGGGCAGGGGTGTCTGCATCTCCTGATGAGGCTGCCACTTGAGATGAAGTGGAGAGGGGTGTAGCCACAGGGACATTTGGCGCAGGTGTCAGCACAGCTGGGGTGCATGGTAGTTCATCTTGGGTAGGAGTAATGAAGGTCAGTTTGAGTCTTTCTATTGGTACTGTCTCAGTGCCTCCTTGCTTGCAGATGATGAAAGTGTTAGGTTTCCTCAAGAGCACTTTTTATGGATCAGAGTATGGGGGAGTGAAAATTGACTGAACTGTGTTGTGGTACAGCCAGGCATGTTGATGTGTGTAGTTCTTTGAAGACGAACTGATCATGTTGACCGTGGCGTAGTGGGTTGTGTGGCCAGAGATGACTGACATGTTGCTCCAGTTTTAGAAGAAAGTTCACCTCATTCCCAAGTATTTGTGCTGGAGAAGTTGTTCAATAAGAACTAATTGTGATGGAGTTCAGGACAAATCCACTTTTAATTCTCTTTTAATGCTGTCTGGAGGCCAAGCAGCACCCCGTATCAATCCATGACTCTTTGTGGCGCATGAGTGACTGATGCATGTGTTAAACCTTGCCATTGCTAGCAGGGTGACAGCTTGTGGTACAAATGTGATGGGTACCACACAAGTTGAGTAGGTTGTTGAATAGCGATGCTTGAAATTGTTGGTCACAGTCACTTGTGATATGAAGAAGAATCCAATGATGAGAAAACCATATGTTGATCAGTTCTGATTTCCATTATTTTATCATGGTGATCATTTCTCCCTATGTAGGTTGGTGTCAACAAAAAATTTTTGCATTTGGAGAAGAAAGTTGTTGACTGGAATTTTGTGAGAAGATTCTGTCACAACAAGAAATGCCTTTGTTTTAATGATGTCCAGCCCAAATCCTGTATCATTTCAGCGACAGTCTCTCTCATATTTTGAGATAATACAAAATGTGCTCCCTTCTTTGAATTTTTTTGATGTATTCTGTCAATCCTATCTGGTAGCAATATTCTAAAGGAGGATGGACAAGTGTAGTGTAGGCAGTCTGCTTAGTAGATATGTTACACTTTCTAAGTGTCCTGCCAACAAAACACAGTCTTTTGTTAGCCTTCCCCACAACATTTTCTGTGTGTTACTTTCAATTTAAGTTGTTTGTAACTGTAATTCCTAGGTATTTAGTTGAATTTACTGGAGTTAATCAATTAGTTGATATTGTGGTCACCACAAAATTAATGAATAAAACATATCAATGAAAATAATCAATTTTTGAAAATGTAATTGGATACATTGCAAGATTCTGATAGTGAAGTTCTCATGTGTGGCAAAGCAAGCTCCGAGATCATGGTATTTGCCATAAATATATCATTTTTTAAAAGTATTAATGATAGCAGATAGATTGTCTGTTATCTATGGATGTGAGTGGGCATGAAATTATTCTTTTGGTTACAGCCGTTTCTCTCTGAGAAAATATCTTTTTAGAAAAAACAACAATATTAAAAGTGGATAGATTCTCATTCTCTGTAAATATGACCCATTGATTGGGGATAGGCACAACAAAAAGACTGTTACAAATGTAGCTGTCGGCCAAAGCCATCTTCAGCAAAGAAAATATACACAAATTCCCACAGGCAAGCACATCTCAAGCACAATCAGCTGTCACCATTGGCAACTCTAACTGGAATTCCAACACGGAGTTTCCACTGTTTGTTATAAGAAACCATTATCCTGTCTCTTACAAGCATAATAGGAAATACACACTTTAATATGGCCAACAGATAATTCCACAACATTAATTAGTCTAAATTTTGTCTGACTCAGTGGATTATTGTAATGAATAGCTGGATAAGTATGTTATAACTTCATAACATTTACAGTAACTATGTAAGGTAATATCACTAGTCATTTGCAGTAAGCAGTTGCATCATATTAACACGTGGAAAGTGAACTGTTGGGGTAGCAGCTTTCTATTTGGGAGAAAATATGTACATAGCGTATTAACATAAAACATTGAAAATAACTGTGTGTGTGTCATCATCCTCATCCTCATCACCACCACCACCACCACCACCAATACCAGCAACAGCTGAAACAACAATGAAAACAGCCATTTGACATTAACTGCTGGATAAGAACTTCCTGTATCCATCAGTTGTTATAGTTGTGATGTTCAGTACAAAAACTGGTTTGGTGCAGTTGTGTACTCCAACGTGCTCTGTGTAAATTTCTACAACCAATATCCACTTGAACCTGCATACTGTGGGCATACTGTAGGAGGCATGGAGTATCAAAATTAGATCCAAAGTATTACCCCTACAGACAAGAATATTATAATCTTATTGGTTAAATGCTGAAGCATTCATAATAATGTGCCAAAGTTTGAAACACTCCTCAAAAGCAGTGCAGCTCACATCATGTTAGGCACAGAAAGCTGGTTAAAGTCTGAAACTGATAGCACTTAGATTTGAAAATTTAAGTGTATAGCAAATAGATAGTGTAGTGGGAAATGGAGGTGGTGTATTTATCAAAGTAGACAAAGGAACTCCAATCATCCCAGATAGTAATTGCAGCTGCATGCAAGAATCTTTGGGCAAGAGTCAGAATCAATGGTGCACAAAAGCATATGATCAGATCCTTTGGTCAACCATCACACTAACCTCCAAATGTAACTGAAAACTTTAGAGAAAAACTAAATTCCCTAGTATGTGAGTTCCCAATCATACTGTCATCAGACAAGACTTTAATAATCCAAAATCAATAGAGAAAATTACAGTTTGCCCTGCAAACTTCCTTGGACAGATAGCTTGGAAGCCCACTCATGATGGAAATATATTGTACTGAATGTAATGGCAACAAATTGACCTGACCTCTTTGAGGATATCCACTTTGAAATTGGCATTGGTGACTATGAGGCAGTTGTAGCAACAACAATTACTAAAGTACAAAGGGCAACTATCACAGTGACGATATCATGTAACAAGGGCCTCCCGCCGGGTAGACCGCTCGCCTGGTGCAAGTCTTTCGATTGGACACCACTTCGGCGACTTGCGCATCGATGGGGATGAAATGATGATGATTATGACAACACAACACCCAGTCCCTGAGTGGAGAAAATCTCCGAGCCAGCCGGGCCCTTAGGATTGACGATCTGTCGTGCTGACCACTCAGATACTGGGGGCGGACAGTTATCACAATGAAAGGGTTGTTATGTTTTCTTTAGGCAGTAATGTCATATATCAATAAGGAACTCAAAACATTTAGCTCTGGGGAGGAGCATGTAGAAGAACTGTGACTGAGGTTTAAGAGAGCAGTTGACCATGCACTTGATAAATATATACCTGATAGAACAATTCATGATGGAAAGAGCTTTCCATTGCATACAGTCACTGGAAAAAGACTTAGGCGGAAAACAAAGTGTAGAGCTATAAATAGAGTGAAGCTGAATGAAATACATTTGGCCATCAAGGAGACAATGCATGAAGCTTTCAAGAACTATGGTAGCATATTACCATCAAAGGATATCTCATAAAACATCATTGACAGGACTGACTGTGGACCTTTGGTATAGAGCCGAGTGGAGGGTCTGAATCAGAGGCTGAGACGGTTCTGCAACCATGTGGGCTGCAGATTCTTTGACTTGCGCCATATGTTGGTGGGGTTTCAGGTTCCACTGGATAGGTCAGGAGTCCACTACATGCAGCAGGCAGCTACATGGGTAGCAGGGGTTGTGTGGCATGGACTGGGTGGTTTTTTAGGTTAGATGGCCTCGGGCAAGTACAGAAAGGGCATCAGCCTCAAAGGGTGCGGGGCAAAGTCAGGACATGCGGGGACCAAGCAGCAATCGGTACTGTAATTGTAAACTGTTGAAGCTGCATTGGTAAAGTACTGGAACAATTATTATGGGTGGAGTTACACTCAACAACCGAGCTAGGTTAACAATTGGCTCCTTTTACCGACCTCCCGACTCAGCAGTATTAGTGGCAGAACAACTGAGAGAAAATTTGGAATACATTTCACATAAATTTTCTTAGCATGTTATAGTCTTAGGTGGAGATTTCAATTTTCCAGATACAGACTCGGACACTCAGACGTTTAGGACGGGTGGAATGGACAGAGCATCGAGTGACATTATACTGAGTGCACTATCCGAAAATTACCTCGAGCAATTAAACAGAGAACCGACTCGTGGAGATAACATCTTGGACCTACTGATAACAAACAGACCCGAACTTTTCGACTCTGTAAGTGCAGAACAGGGAATCAGTGATCATAAGGTCATTGCAGCATCCCTGAATATGGAAGTTAATAGGAATATAAAAAAAGAGAGGAAGGCTTATCTGTTTAGCAAGAGTAATAGAAGGCAGATTTCAGACTACCTAACAGGTCAAAACGAAAATTTCTGTTCCGACACTGACAATGTTGAGTGTTTATGGAAAAAGATCAAGGCAATCGTAAAATGCATTTTAGACAGGTACGTGCCGAGTAAAACTGTGAGGGATGGGAAAAACCAACTGTGGTTCAACAACAAAGTCAGGAAACTACTGCGACAGCAAAGAGAGCTTCACTCCAAGTTTAAATGCAGCCAAAACCTCTCAGACAAACAGAAGCTAAACAATGTCAAAGTTAGCATAAGGAGGGCTTGCATGAAGCGTTCAGTGAATTCGAAAGTAAAATTCTATGTACCGACTTGACAGAAAATCCTAAGAAGTTCTGGTCTTACGTTAAATCAGTAAGTGGCTCGAAACAGCACATCCAGACAATCTGGGATGATGATGGCATTGAAACAGAGGATGACATGCGTAAAGCTGAAATACTAAACACCTTTTTCCAAAGCTGTTTCACAGAGGAAGACCTCACTGCAGTTCCTTCTGTAAATCCTCACACAAACAAAAAAATGGCTGACATCAAAATAAGTGTCCAAGGAATGGAAAAGCAACTGGAATCACTGAACAGAGGAAAGTCCACTGGACCTGACGGGATACCAATTCGATTCTACACGGAGTACGCGAAAGAACTTGCCCCCCTTCAAACAGCCAGGTACCGCAAGTATCTAGAGGAACGGAAGGTTCCAAATGATTGGAAAAGAGCACAGGTAGTCCCAGTCTTCAAGAAGGGTCATTGAGCAGATGCGTAAAACTATATACCTATATCTCTGACGTCAATCTGTTGTAGAATTTTAGAACATGTTTTTTGCTCGAGTATCATGTTGTTTTTGGAAACCCAGAATCTACTCTGTAGGAATCAATATGGATTCTGGAAACAGCAATCGTGTGAGACACAACTTGCTTTATTTGTTCATGAGACCCAGAAAATATTAGATACAGGCTCCCAGGTAGATGCTATTTTCCTTGACTTCTGGAAGGCGTTTGATACAGTTCTGCACTGTCCCCTGATAAACAAAGTAAGAACCTACGGAATATCAGACCAGCTGTGTGGCTGGATTGAAGAGTTTTTAGCAAATAGAACACAGAATATTGTTATCAATGGAGAGACATCTACAGACGTTAAAATAACCTCTGGCATGCCACAGGGGAGTGTTATGGGACCATTGCTTTTCACAATATATATAAATGACCTAGTAGATAGTGTCGGAAGTTCCATGCGGCTTTTCATGGATGATGCTGTAGTATACAGAGAAGTTGCAGCATTAGAAAATTGTAGCGAAATGCAGGAAGATCTGCAGCAGATAGGCACTTGGTGCAGGGAGTGGCAACTAACCCTTAACATAGACAGATGTAATGTATTGCGAATACATAGAAAGAAGGATCCTCTATTGTATTATTATATGATAGCAGAACAAACACTGGTAACAGTTACTTCTGTAAAATATCTGGGAGTATGCTTGCGGAATGATTTGAAGTGGAATGATCATATTAAATTAATTGTTGTTAAGGCGGGTACCAGGTTGAGATTCATTGGGAGAGTCCTTAGAAAATGTAGTCAATCAACAAAGGAGGTGGCTTACAAAACACTCGTTTGACCTATACTTGAGTATTGCTCATCAGTGTGGGATCTGTATCAGATCAGGTTGACGGAGGAGATAGAGAAGATCCAAAGAAGAGCAGCGCGTTTCGTCAAAGGGTTATTTGGTAACTGTGATAGCGTTACGGAGATGTTTAGCAAACTCAAGAGGCAGACTCTGCAAGAGAGGCACTCTGCATCGTGGTGTAGCTTGCTGTCCTGGTTTCGAGATGGTGCGTTTCTGGATGAGGTATCGAATATATTGCTTCCCCCTACTTATACCTCCCGAGGAGATCACGAATGTAAAATTAGAGAGATTCGAGTGTGCATGGAAGCTTTCAGACAGTCGTTCTTCCCGCGAACCATACGTGACTGGAACAGAAAAGGGAGGTAATGACAGTGGCACGTAAAGTGTCCTCTGCCACACACCGTTGGGTGGCTTGCGGAGAATAAATGTAGATGTAGAATTATATGTAAATGCGTAGACACTCGTGAATGAGACTGAAACTAAAATTGAAGGCAGCATAGAGAAAGCAGAAATGTTCCTTTACAAAGAAAAGTACTGGTGTATAACCTCAATTTAATTCTCACACCATTGTAAAGATGAGTGATATAAAAATTGGTGTTAGTGGTGTTGAGAAACATTTGTAATCATTAAAACTGAACATAGTTCTAGGGTCTGGTCAAATCCCTATCAGATTTAATACCATATTTGTAGATGAGTAAGCCTCTCTTTTAACTATAATCTACCATAGATCCCTCAATCAAAAAATGTCCCCCAGTAGCGGGAAGAAACCATAGGTATCACCCACCTGCAAGAATGGTGGCAGAAGTGATTCACAAAATTACCATCCACTATCCTTGATGTCCATTTGTTGTAGAATCTTAGAACATATTCTGAGCTCATGCGCAGTGAGTAATCTTGAACAAAATGACCTCCCTCAGTGCCAAGCAGTATGGATTTTGAAAACATTGATCATGTAAAACCCAACTCGCACTTTTATCACGTGACATCCTGAAAGACAAGGATCAAGGCAGTCAGGTAGATGCAGTATTTCTTGATTTCTGAAAAGAATTTGAGCCAATACCACATCTACATGTATTACTGAAAGTACAGTCATATGGGTTATCAAACAAAATTTGTGAATATATTGAGGATTTCTTGGTAGAGAGTGCACAGCATGGATGGAGAGTCATCAATAAATATAGAAAAGATGTGTACTGGTTCACTTGCTGTTCATCTTGTATAATAACAACTTTGCAGACAGTATTAATAGCAATGTCTTGTCATATTGTAGAAAATGCAGTTAACTATAATGAAAAACTGTTTGAAGAAGGCTGCGTAGATTTTCAGTCAGAGTTTGATAACATTTCAAAGAGATACAGAGATTGGCAACTCGCTTTAAATATTCAGAAATGTAAAATTCTGCACTTAAGGAAAAGTCTGTAGTATCCCAGTGTATGACTGCAATAACAGTATGACAGTTGAAATCAGTCTACTTATTCAAATACCAGAGTGTAACAATTTGCAGGAATACGAAATGCAATAATCACATAAGCTCAGTTGTAGATAAAAAGAATGGCAGACTTAAGTTGATTGCTAGAATATTATGGCAATGCAGTCTGTCTTCAAGAGAGACTGTTTAGAAAACAGTCATGTGATTTATAATGGAATAGGGCTCAAGTGTGTGGGGCCCATACCAAAAAGGACTAACAGGGGATATTAAACATATACAGGGGAGGGAATCATAAATGTTCACAGTTTTGCTTGACCCATGGGAGAGTGACACAGAGATAATGAAGAAACTGAAGCAACAGATACTTGACGACATATGCAAACTATCCTAAGTAAGCCTTCTTAGTACATTTGAAGAACCAGAATTTAATAATGAATATAGCAATATACCACAACTTCCCTACATATTTCTCCCACATGGATTGAGAGGATAAAATCAGACTATTTACAGCATGCACAGAGGTATTTACATAATCATTCTTCCTGCACTCTATATGTGAATAGAATGAGACAAAGCCCTAGTACGTGGAGCAAAGGGAATTATGGATGTGGTTGTAAATTTAGATGTAGACTGCAATGTAATCAAGCCTAATACATATGATAAACACTCTGATACTGCTGGGTATTGATATTTGCATTTTTGTCATAAGAAGCTCATCAAAAACTTCATAGACCAAATTCCATATTTCATGCATTGCTGTTTATATTTTATATGATTAAGATAATTTTGAAGTTTTAACATGAAGACATGTAAATCTATTTTGCACTATGCTTTATTAAATAATTTCTTTGTCTGTGATGTGATTTAAGCTTTTTGACTGTTCTCTCACATTGGGCAGGAAGAGTTGTGTTAAACAGTTACATTCCTGTTGTCATAGGTATCAGTTAGCTATCTGCCATTGTAAAGAGTGGACATGTTTAAGTGGGATTTGCAGCCCAGGCAAGTGATTGGGTGCTATGGTATCGCTAACCAGATCCAGGATGTGTTTAAAATACAAAAAAATTAAAAATATGAACATTTTTAATATCATAGTTTTTGGTACATCATACATTTACAATCCTGAGAAGTTTCATATTTCTTCATATAGGAAAATCTGATACCAACAATCATATTTCAAAGACAAAGAATCTGTGGCAGATTACAAGATGCAGATGCCTTGGTCTCTCTCTACAATTTTATCCTTCGCCCATCCACCACGCTGCCCTTCATTACCAATTAACTATTCCTCAATGCCTTAGAATGTGTCATATCAATGTATTACTTCTTTTACTCATGTTGTGCCATGAGTTATTTTTCCCTGGTTTAATTTGGTACCTATTCATTACACATCTGATGTGCTCATTTAATATTTAGCATACCTATGTTTCACAACATTTCAAAAACTTCTCATCTTGTCTGAACTGTCTACCATTCACATTTCACTTCCACATAAGACTACATTCTTAGTGAATACTTTGAGAAAAGAATTACCTTATGTTTGACATGAACATATTTCTCTTTCTCAGAAAAGCTTCCATTGCTATTTTAACCCTCGAGCAGGTGCACTGTTTTTTATAACATGACTGGGCATGCAGCAATATTGGTACACATGTCAAGAATAATTGTCTTTATGTTACTAAGGAAAAAATGTATGAGTAATATCACAATTTAACCCCAGTGTAATTAAAAAATGATAAAATGAACTTACATTATTTTAGCTAGATCTCTGTTTAAGAACACAATAATAAAATAAACTTTTGTTATATCAATCTATTGCCCGTTATTAGTGTTATCTCACAGTAATGACCCACCTGAAGCATTAAACAGCACACTTGCTAAAGATCCCACCCAACTGCTTATTTGACTGTTAATTATCTTGTAGACAACTATCTCATTGCGGGTTTGTGATGCAAGCTTGGGATCTTGGTAGTTTTCTTACAAGGATTGTAAATCTTTTCTCACCTAGTTTTCTGATTATTTTATGTTAGTACTGCTTCCTTGGGTGTATGATAACACTATTTATCGCAATGTTAGTTGAAGCAATAATGAAGGAATATACTTGGGTTTGCAATTGTACAACAACAATGGAAAGATACAAGACAAAGTTATTTATGGCTGGCACACTTCATACACTGGTACACCCATTTGAGGGTTAAATCTGATTTTTATATATCCTATTTACTACAGTCATTTTTTGGCCATATAATCTCTCTTATTATTGTGTGTCTTATTTCCTAAAGTTATTCAATCAATATCATCTATTTTAATTAACCTACACTATTAACCTTGTATTACTTTTGTTGAAGTCCATATTGTAACCTCTTCCCAAGAAAACTGTTCGCTTCACTCAATTGTTTCCCCAAGTTATGTGCCATTTCTGAAAGAATTATAGCCTTGAAATTTTTATTTCTTCTCCACAGACTACAAATGCTTTCCCAAATTTCTCCTGGTCTTTTACTGCATACACTATGTACATTTGAGTGACATGAGGACAGACTACCACAATATCTCACTCTCTGCTCCATTACAGCCCCTTCCCCATATCCTTAAACTCGTATAACTGTAGTCTGGTACCTGTTCAGGTTACAGGTAATTTTTGTATTACTTCAGATTGTATATTCACATCAGAATTTTAAGAGTGTCCCACTTAACAAAGTCAAACCCTTTTTCTGAATCTACAAATGCTATAAATTTAGCTTTGCCTTCCTTCATTCTATCCTCTAAGGTAAATCATTGTATCAAAATGTTCCTAAATCTTTCCAAAACCCAAATCAGTCATCCTACTGTTCAGCTACTACCAGTTACTCCATTCTTCTGAGTGTAATCCATGTTAATATTTTGTAGCCATGACTTATTGCTGCATATCTGCTTGATATGGAAGACACAACAAGACCACTCAGGTCCCTTCTTGAATTGGTTACACTAACTGAGAATGGGAATGGTAAATTAGAACATATGGTACCAAAACGTAGTTACCCCTGGTAGTGGCAACAAACCTATTGGAAAACACTGCAATTTCATAGACCATAACCTGTTTTATTTTGCATCTTGTATTTTAATATTATTGTCTTCCTACAAATTCATGCCTTTAATTGTAAACCATTTTGTGTATCAAACAAATTTCTCACCATCATCAGATTTTTTGTGTCCTATTCATTTTTGTGACAGTCTTTTCCTACTTTACATACTTTTTAATTTCATGGTTGCTGATTCCTTACCTCATCTTTGATTAGCATTTCACCATCCTATTCTTCTGATACATGGAAAACTTTATTATGCAATGAATTCCAATTATAACTGTGCTGGTTTATGCAAATTCCAGTGGGTGGGTGGCTGCCTCACTTTAAAGGTAGTGTACAGGTATGCACAACAGCTGATTGGCGTATGTTACATGCTGTAACTATGTTTATTTTTCAGTTGAAAGTGGTAACCAGAATGGTATCTAGTGATCAAAACAAAGCTTATTAAATATTATGGCATTAAAAGCACTGGTACTGCAGAGAGTATTCACTGAGTTACAGAATGCTTGCACTTACTTCATCTGTATTACTAAATGACTAACCTAGTTCACAGTTCATGTACTCAGTCCTTGTTGTAGGATGCCTAGCTAGCAGCTTCCAGGGTAACAAAAGTTCATTTTCAATATTTAATATAATTATTGATCAAATTTAAAATGCTGTCATAATTTACTCATCAAGAGGTATAATCTTATGTTAAGGGTTTAACAAGTGAGACAAGTATTACAATTACAAACTGCATATGGTATATGCCTGTATGCACCATAACTCAGATTACATTCACTAATTATTTGAGAATGAAAGCACTTAGTGACTTTCAACAAACTTTATACATAATTTCAAACATTTACAAAACTTTTTCTTATTGAAACCTCCTGCAAAAGGATGAAAGGATAAAAGTTTATCACTTAGTACATTTTTGCTGTTTGTGCAGTAAAACTGCTGAATCACGCATGACATTTTAATTTATTATGTTTTTACTATTATATTCACAACATACTTTACAGTCGAGTATCCACATATACTACTGAAGGTACCTGCAAAAGTATATTATTTATGAGATAGTTCAGGTGATGGGATGTCATTTATATTGAGATGCATAAAAAATAGATTTGCTTAAAATCTATAGCCAAGTTCCCAGGCTGTACTCATTCAGTGTTTGGTAATAAGAGCACTTGGCAATTTTCAGCAAACTTTAAGTGTAATTTAAAATCTTTTCTAAATTTTCTCTTGCTTATATGCTCAACGTGTATGGTAGACCACAGAATGGGGTAACACCAAATGTAACATCTCCTTAGAGTTAGTACTCGGTCTCATACTCTTGGTAACTAACTTAAATGAGTTGTCAAATATATTAAAAAGTCTGTCAATGCTGTCAACTGTATAATTACTCAGAATGTCTGTTGTTGGTATTGAAGAATGTGAGAGCTAGCACCTTTTCAAGATTTACTCTTGTATCCTCTAATGTGTAAACAATGCTCAAAGTTTATTGCTGTAGCGATCAAGGATGAGGACTATATATAGAAGAAAAGATATTGCAATAAACAATGTTGCATATAAATACAGTACAGTTAATTTACATGTGGTAAATAAATACAGTACAGTTAATTTATATCCTAGTATCAGGCATTGTTGCAAAATATATCAGGCATTGTTGCAAAATCAGTTTGTTGGTTAAAAATTACCCATTGTTGTACCAAGTTCAAAGTGCTATCATTCTTTCTTCCAGCATATGGAGGAAAGTGGACTGAATTATTTAGATTTTTATGTGGCAGGAGAGCAACCTATTTACAAATATGAATTCGTGTTGAAGATTATTCGTACTTGGTTCCTACTAGATGCCCTCAGTGTGTGTCAAGGAAAATGAAAACACTCACTATCCATCAGTATCCCTCATTCACAGTATGCCAAAACTTCAGGGTCTAAATTATATGGATGGTAGGTCCTAAATTCAGTATTTTGTGGATAAGAAAACAGTGGTTGACACTGAGTATTTGAAGTGGTAGGGAGTCTTTAATGAGCAGTATGTGTTAGACTCCGTTGGTAGACATTTATGGTTCGTAACATGCAACTCCCTGCCATGTTGTCAATGGAACCAGTACCTAGGAAAACAATAATTAATCATCAGTGCTGTGTCATGAAGAAGTTTACTCTGTTTACAGCTCATGACTGTTTTTTGAAGATGATACATTACCATTTGAAAGTCAGGCATTTCAAGTTTCCAGTGATGTATCTTAAATTACCAAAAACTAATTATGTTCTGCAATAATTAAACTTGAAGCTCATAGTCACTACCACTGGACTTTGACTACATACTTGTGTGACATTACTATCTGACATATCAGCATTAATTAAGTAACTCAACAATTAATAATTTCATGTAATTTACCATTATTTACAATATTGTGCTTATTTGCATAAACAAGGGGATTCACATTTGTGTAAAGATAATAGTTCCACATATTTTTCAAAATTTGTAGGCAGCAACATTTTCTATAAACATAAATTCCATTGGTTCCTATAGTCCCTCAAAAATAATAAATTCCAAACTAGCCAAATTTCAAAGTATTATTTAGTTTCCAAAATAACAGTTTATTCTTATATCTGTCTGAAAGTAGATGGACATCACCCAAAATAGTCAGTCTGCAATTTGAGAGCTAACAAGTAGCACCAATGCTGGATGTTCCCTTGTTGATTCACTCACATTTCTATTATGCACATGTGAAAACACACTCTGGTCACTACAAAACTCATGAACTTTAATTAATTCTGAGTGTCTTCAGAACATCAAATTAATGAGTATTCTGCTTGAACTGTGTTGTGATAAACAAGATATGTGAATAGTTATCATCATCAGAGGGAGCTATTGGTAAACTTAGTAATTCATATGAAGGACTTGTGGTGACTATCGATAGTCCATCAAGCATCTAAGATTGTTGTTGTTGTTGTGGTCTTCAGTCCTGAGACTGGTTTGATGCAGCTCTCCATGCTACTCTATCCTGTGCAAGCTTTTTCATCTCCCAGTACCTACTGCAACCTACATCCTTCTGAATCTGCTTAGTGTATTCATCTCTTGGTCTCCCTCTACGATTTTTACCCTCCACGCTGCCCTCCAATACTAAATTGGTGATCCCTTGATGCCTCAGAACATGTCCTACCAACTGATCCCTTCTTCTGGTCAAGTTGTGCCACAAACTTCTCTTCTCCCCAATCCTATTCAATACTTCCTCATTAGTTATGTGATCTACCCATCTAATCTTCAGCATTCTTCTGTAGCACCACATTTCGAAAGCTTCTATTCTCTTCTTGTCCAAACTATTTATTGTCCATGTTTCACTTCCATACATGGCTACACTCCATACGAATACTTTCAGAAATGACTTCCTGACACTTAAATCTATACTGGATGTTAACAAATTTCTCTTCTTCAGAAACGCTTTCCTTGCCATTGCCAGCCTACATTTTATATCCTCTCTACTTCGACCATCATCGGTTATTTTGCTCCCCAAATAGCAAAACTCCTTTACTACTTTAAGTGCCTCATTTCCTAATCTAATTCCCTCAGCATCACCCGACTTAATTAGACTACATTCCATTATCCTTGTTTTGCTTTTGTTGATGTTCATCTTATATCCTCCTTTCAAGACACTGTCCATTCCATTCAACTGCTCTTCCAAGTCCTTTGCTGTCTCTGACAGAATTACAATGTCATCGGCGAACCTAAAAGTTTTTATTTCTTCTCCATGAATTTTAATACCTACTCCGAATTTTTCTTTTGTTTCCTTTACTGCTTGCTCAATATACAGATTGAACAACATCGGGGAGAGGCTACAACCCTGTCTTACTCCCTTCCCAACCACTGCTTCCCTTTCATGTCCCTCGACTCTTATAACTGCCATCTGGTTTCTGTACAAATTGTAAATAGCCTTTCGCTCCCTGTATTTTATCCCTGCCACCTTTAGAATTTGAAAGAGAGTATTCCAGTCAACATTGTCAAAAGCTTTCTCTAAGTCTACAAATGCTAGAAACGTAGGTTTGCCTTTCCTTAATCTTTCTTCTAAGATAAGTCGTAAGGTCAGTATTGCCTCACGTGTTCCAGTGTTTCTACGGAATCCAAACTGATCTTCCCCGAGGTTGGCTTCTACTAGTTTTTCCATTCGTCTGTAAAGAATTCGTGTTAGTATTTTGCAGCTGTGACTTATTAAGGTGATCGTTCAGTAATTTTCACATCTGTCAACACCTGCTTTCTTTGGGATTGGAATTATTATATTCTTCTTGAAGTCTGAGGGTATTTCGCCTGTCTCATACATCTTCCTCATCTAAGATAACAAACACTAAGATCTTTTTACTTTAGTCTTTGACATTCTTTTGTGATGTACACTTGTGCTCTCATGTATACAGTTTATTCTGACAATAAAGTTCATGTTGGTTTTATAGTTGGATTACTTCTCTTACCTCTGATGAATATAAGGACAGATACCCACACTGGTGAGCCTGGATTCATTTTTGTTTGTGACTATTTCCATGTGTTAATGGTATTCATTGTCAGCCTATGAAGCTAATGGAAAACATTGGACTCCACACTTCCTGCCTACACACCATCATCAGTGCAAGTATTAGTTTTGTGCGCTAATGTACATTCCTTTGGTATCAGTCCACATGCGAGTAACCTAACCATGACTGCAACTTTATAGCATACACTTCACACAATGCTGGAATTGCACACTACAATGTACAGGGTGTTTCAAAAATGACCGGTATATTTGAAACGGCAATAAAAACTAAACGAGCAGCGATAGAAATACACCGTTTGTTGCAATATGCTTGGGACAACAGTACATTTTCAGGCGGACAAATTTTCGAAATTACAGCAGTTACAATTTTCAACAACAGATGGCGCTGCAAGTGATGTGAAAGATATAGAAGACAACACAGTCAGTGGGTGTGCCATTCTGTACGTCGTCTTTCTGCTGTAAGCGTGTGCTGTTCACAACGTGCAAGTGTGCTGTAGACAACATGGTTTATTCCTTAGAACAGAGGATTTTTCTGGTGTTGGAATTCCACCGCCTAGAACACAGTGTTGTTGCAACAAGACGAAGTTTTCAACGGAGGTTTAATGTAACCAAAGGACCAAAAAGCGATACAATAAAGGATCTGTTTGAAAAATTTCAACGGACTGGGAACGTGACGGATGAACATGCTGAAAAGGTAGGGCGACCGTGTACGGCAACCACAGAGGGCAACGCGCAGCTAGTGCAGCAGGTGATCCAACAGCGGCCTCGGGTTTCCGTTCGCCGTGTTGCAGCTGCGGTCCAAATGACGCCAACATCCACGTATCGTCTCATGCGCCAGAGTTTACACCTCTACCCATACAAAATTCAAACGCGGCAACCCCTCAGTGCCACTACCATTGCTGCACGAGAGACATTCGCTAACGATATAGTGCACAGGATTGCTGACGGCGATATGCATGTGGGCAGCATTTGGTTTACTGACGAAGCTTATTTTTACCTGGACGGCTTTGTCAATAAACAGAACTGGCGCATATGGGGAATCAAAAAGCCCCATGTTGCAGTCCCATCGTCCCTGCATCCTCAAAAAGTACTGGTCTGGACCGCCATTTCTTCCAAAGGAATCATTGGCCCATTTTTCAGATCCGAAACGATTACTGCATCATGCTATCTGGACATTCTTCGTGAATTTGTGGCGGTACAAACTGCCTTAGATGACACTGCGAACACCTTGTGGTTTATGCAAGATGGTGCCCGGCCACATCGCACGGCCGATGTCTTTAATTTCCTGAATGAATATTTCGATGATCGTGTGATTGCTTTGGGCTATCCGAAACATACAAGAGGCGGCGTGGATTGGCGTCCCTATTCGCCAGACATGAACCCCTGTGACTTCTTTCTGTGGGGACACTTGAAAGACCAGGTGTACCGCCAGAATCCAGAAACAATTGAACAGCTGAAGCAGTACATCTCATCTGCATGTGAAGCCATTCCGCCAGACACGTTGTCAAGGGTTTCGGGTAATTTCATTCAGAGACTATGCCATATTATTGCTACGCATGGTGGATATGTGGAAAATATCGTACTATTGAGTTTCCCAGACCGCAGCGCCATCTGTTGTTGAAAATTGTAACTACTGTAATTTCGAAAGTTTGTCTGCCTCAAAATGTACTGTTGTCCCAAGCATATTGCAACAAACGGTGTATTTCTATATCTGCTCGTTTAGTTTTTATTGCCGTTTCAAATATACCGGTCATTTTTGAAACACCCTGTACATGCACGGCCAAGCTCTGTTTTCCAATACTGATTCAGGTCTACATCATTTGGGGCAAGAAGTGACCTTGCAGCCTCTCCCTTCTAAGCATCCACCACCTTCATCAGTTTATCACCAACAGGCAGTGCTCACTTATTACATGGAAGTGCAGAAGTGTTCTGTTTGGCTGCCTGAGCAGTTCCCCATGAATTTCTGTCTCGCCTTCTGATGACCATAGTTGTCCCATCAATGTTGATCAGTTTCACTTCCATACCTGCCATGCTATGCAGCACATGTGGTCCAAGCTTTGCTTGTCCCCACCCCCACCCTCATGGGGACCTTGGGCAACACACCACACTCACCACCTTCCTATCATCGAGTTCTCAACCAAGATTTCACACTTGTTGCTATGGAGAGACCATCGCAACCAGCTATATTGCTGCCCCTCTTCCATTGTACAATGAGCCAGCCAACTTCCCAGTGAGAAAATTCCTCAAGCTATCACAGCTCCAGAAGGAAAATTCAAAGATGTAATTCACCCTAGTGGATAACATTTTTGATATACACGGCATCATAAACAATGATGCTCACTTCATATGCTTGGTGAGCCACCTTCATGACCATACCAGCCACATTACAGATCTGAATTTGAGCCCTCCCGCACAACCTAAACCTGCTACCATGAATTCTATCATCACTGAATGTCTCTTGCATCCCCCCACATGAACAATTCATCATATTATCCATGTGAAGCAACTTCAATGACAGATTGCCTTTACAGCTGTGAAGACACAGGTTGGCCCCGAGGTCATGGCAAACATTGTCCTATGGACATTATGGCTTGTCAAGCTACTACATGATTTAGAACTTCAGCTGCTCTTGCACTCAACAGACCCCTTATGGACTAAACTCTGGCTGGCAGATCAGGCACACAGAATCATCTGTCATCAGCCTACTTCCAACTGCAAGCCCTTCATCAGATGACATGGTTGGTAATAGTGTTTACACCCTCCTCTCCCACAAAAGTGCTTGTTGGCAGAGGTTGTATAAGAGCCCACATGATGCATTAGAATACCCGCTGCCACATGGGTGGCCAGTCACTAACACTACCTGCACCAGTTCCCCTTCCACCAACACCATCTACCAACCCTGCACCCAATCATATGACTGATAATCAATGTAGTACCACAGATGGCATGGGTCACAAATGTTTACTTTGCACCCTACCTATCAACTCTGTTGGTTTTAAACCAAATTGGGTAATGCAGCAAGAAACAATTGGCCTTCCTGTGCATGGTCCTCAAACTCTGCAAACAGTCAGTCTAGAAGCCATCGCTCACAACAGCATACAAGGTGTACAAAATTCATCAAACTTGATAGACTCTCCTAGCAGAAGGCTCTGTGTCTTAGTTCAAGGTAAAAACCTTCATTTTCTCATAGACACCAATGTCATTCCTGACCTTGTGCTCCCACATATGTAAGATCTCTAGCCTCTCTCCAGACCTGCATTCAGGATCATTGTTGCACCAGACATGAGTACATGTATTCCAAGCTTCTTTGGCCATTTGACTATCTCTCCTTTGGTGGAAAGTGATCCACTAATAGTTACTGTCTCTGAGTACTCCTTGTTGACTACTCGCATCACCAACTCTATGGTTGAGCTTGGCACTTGCTCACCATACTATCAGCAGCCTCAGTGGTTTCCAACTAACTCAAATTGTGCATGCACCCACCATATCAGACCCACCCCTATCAAGGTCTCAGCATCCACAGAGGCCACTGACATTCCTCCTACTAGTGTTTTCTCTTATCATGCTGCCTCTGCTGCCTCTTGTCACCTCTGTGTGGGATGACTTGCATTAGTCTGCTCTGCATGTACAAGCAGTACACATAGGAGTGATTACAAATTGTATCTGCCATAGGAAAACAGAGATGGAGGATCCTCCCCTGGGCTGCATGGCATCCGACCTCACACCTAATAAACTGCACCATATGAAAGCAATTAGTAATGAACTTTTTAATGTGAGCATTGCAAGTGCTACAGACAGCAACTGGTCTTCCCCCATACACCTCGATGCTTAGAAGGATAGGTCATTCTAGTTGTGTGGTGACTAATAAAAACTCAACACCCATATCATTATGAACAATTTCCCATCTGCCACATTTTGGACTTTGCCTAGCTACTTAACAGAGTATGATCGTTCAGTATTATTCTTTGCCTCAAGGCATACCGTAAGATCAGGGTTCATCTTATTTGAGTACTTCTCTATGCATTATGACTTCAAGAACGTGTGTCAAACTTGGAAAAGGGTTACTGACGTTTTTTTTTTGTTAAACTTACCTTATTCCCCACACTTTCCTCGAGGATGTCCTAATCTATTCCCCTTCCACTGAGAACTTAAAAAACACCTAGCTCAAGTTCTTTCTGCTATTATCAGTAACAGCACCAGTATTAACCATGATAAGTAACAACTGAGTTGCTTGAGTATTAGTTTGCTTGGTCACACTGTCACTGTCGTGTCACAGTCACCTGTGACCTCCCATTACCCACAACCTACTGCAATTTCCGCTGTTTTCTGGGAATGGCGAATTTTTTCCCAAGACATTTGCTAAATACCACCACTCTCCAGGGCCCATGACACATGCTTTGGTGGCCAAAAACACCTCTGGGACACATAAGGTACTGGACTTTCGAAAGCTGTCACACTTGAGCACCCGATGCCACACTGATCAGCCAGAACATTATGACCACTGAACTAATAGCCGGTATGTCCACCCTTGGCACAGATAACGATGGTAACACATCATGACATGGAAGAAATGAGGGAGCTGGCTTCATATCTTACCATACAAGTCACACAAGTCACCCAGTTCCCATAAATTCCAGGGAGGGGGGAGGGGGGGGGCAATCAGCTGTGATGCCACATTCAGTCACGTCCCAGATGTGTTTGATTGTGTTCAGATCTGGCGAGTTGGGGGCACCAGCACATCAATTGGAACTCACCACTGTGCTCCACGAACCACTCCGTCGCACTCCGGGCCATGTGACATGGCACATTGCCTTGTTGAAAAAGTCACTGTCTGCGACCAGTGTGCAATATTCCTTGGCTGCCATGGTACCTTGCATGGGCTCCACTAGATCCCTTGATGCCCATGTGAATGTTCCTCATAGCATAATGGAGCTATTGCCAAGATGTAAAGGAGCTGTTCCCCTGTAAGACAACAGTTTAGTGCCCTCCCATCTGTATGATGAAGAAGGCATTGGGATTCATCAGACTGTACAACCCTCTGCCACTGAGCCAAGGTCCAGTGGTGATGGTCACATACTCATTTCAGTTGTAATTGCTGATGTCGTGTAGTAAACATTGGAACATGCATGAGTCATCGGCTATTGAGGTTCACCATTAGGAGTGTTCAGTGCACTGTGTGTTCAGACACACTTGTACTATGCCCAGTGTGTAGTCTGATGTTAGTTCTGCCACGGTTTGTTTCCCATTCAGTTTTACCAGTCAACCCATCCTATGACATCTGCATATGGTTTTACCATGTGTTGGAGATATTCACCACAGCAATCCTTGGCACCTAACAAGTCTTGCAATTTCTGAAATGCTTGTGCTGAGCCACTGGGCAATCACATTCTGCTCTCAGTCAAACTCAGATAGATTGCGTGCCTTCCCCATACTATACACGAACAGCACACTCACTGAATCTACATGCACCATTCCTGTGTCTGACTAGTAGTCATTCCTTGCCAGGTGCTGCTTTTATCACATGGACCAGTTTATATTAATAGTTGGTCAGTGGTTCATAATGTTTGGGATGGTCAGTGTATTACTTCCATACTGGACTCAATGAAATAGCTCACCTGCAAGTGGACAATCCTGAAATTCAAAAACTGCAACTGGCCTCCGACTTTGGTGTCACACCTCATTCCTGGTTCCTCCCCTCCAAAACTTTGTGCAATCTTGACTGATTACCTTATTCCCTTGTTTCAGTTCCTCTGCAAAGGACAGTTTTCTTGGCTGTCCACAATCTCATGCACCAAGGCATTAAGGCTAAAACACACCTCATCATAGAGTGCATTCTCTAGCTTGGCTTCAAGAATGACTGCCACTCTCAGACTTTCATGTGCACAACCTGTCAATGGAGCAAGGCCAGAAACCATACTCAGCCTCCACTGCCAAACTATGTCATACCAAACAGATACTTCTGTCTTGTGCTCCTCGACATCATGGGCCCCCTACCCCGTTCCAAGAAATTCAGATATATCCTTTCAGCCATTGCCTGGATAACGTGAGGGGATGAGGCCGCATCTCTTTTGGACATGGCGTTTGTTCAGCTCACAATGATCTGAAGTCTTCCCTTGCTGATATCCTTTATGGAGAGCTTTTAGTTCTACCTACCCAGTTTGTCAGAGACATCAAGCTTCCATGTCAGGCAACTTCCTGCTCTAGTGAAGCATGTCCACTTGCACATCGTAAATAT
This sequence comes from Schistocerca serialis cubense, assembly GCF_023864345.2. Classification (NCBI taxonomy): domain Eukaryota; kingdom Metazoa; phylum Arthropoda; class Insecta; order Orthoptera; family Acrididae; genus Schistocerca; species Schistocerca serialis. Next base: position 141,170,077 of record NC_064646.1, read on the forward strand.
ATGTACACCTGCACCACATTCTCACACCCTGGCATGAGTATTAATACACAGCAATATGATACACTGTGAGTTTGTGATGCTTTCTGATGGGACTATTCATGCATTGCTCCAACCACCATGTTCTGATCTGCACAGGAACCTTAACCATGCAGATAACACAATGGATATTCTTAAATATCTGGTGGTTTCCTTAAACAGAGTTAAACTTGCTTGAAAACAGGTTGAGGAAGCTTCAGTGTCCACAGACACAGATGTCATACTGACAGATGATACCCTTGCTGTGGGTAATGATTACTACTCCCAGTGTTCTATTCCATCCAGTGTATCCCCTGACACTAGAGCCTTATGTGATACACCCCCTTCTGAAGAAGTGGTTAGGTTATGCCAGTGGTTTGTGCATTCGTCACTCTGCTCCCTTCCCAGTGCTGTGGTCTTCTACATCTACATCTACATCTACATCTACATGATTACTCTGCAATTCACATTTAAGTGCTTGGCAGAGGGTTCATCGAACCACAATAATGCTATCTCTCTACCATTCCACTCCTGAACAGCGCGCGGGAAAAATGAACACCTAAACCTTTCTGTTCGAGCTATGATTTATCTTATTTTATTTTGATGATCATTCCTACCTATGTAGGTTGGGCTCAACAAAATATTTTCGCATTCGGAAGAGAAAGTTGGTGACTGAAATTTCGTAAATAGATCTCGCCGCGACGAAAAACGTCTTTGCCTTAATGACTTCCATCCCAACTCGCGTATCATATCTGCCACACTCTATCCCCTATTACGTGATAATACAAAACAAGCTGCCCTTTCTTGCACCCACGTCTTCCCTGTCAGTTACCTTATTTCTGGGTAGAGGATCTGTCTCTTCAGTCTTGTGATGCAGCAAGCTTTGTGTTTGTCACTTCTCCTCATTCTCCTGATGACACACCTACCACTCACATCACCTTCTTCACTTGATTCAGTTATTGAATGATGATGGTGAGGACAACATCATGACGGCCATCGACAGATGTGGTAGTCACATGCAAGCACCGGAGTTCCCTCTTCCCTGTGTGGGCCGACACCTGCAGCCAACCAGCTAGTTATGAGACTACGTCATCTGTGACATCTGCACTTCCAACCTTCCCCAGTTATTGAGAAATGGTTTAGTCACATCTGCCTTTGGGACCTACCATGACATGGCTGGTTGTACAATATTGTCAACTGTCTCTACTGATCCCATCTAACCACTGCTCCACCCTATTTGACCTAACACTGGTACTGTGTGTCCTTCCCCTAGCTCTGTACTGTGGGGGGTGGGGGGAGGGACCTCTACCTCTGTGATGACTACTGTTGATCCAGCAACCCTCTGCAATGATGACCACTTAGACCTTTGGACTTCAGTCTGTGCTACGCTGTTGTGATATATGCTTGTCATCTCACGTATGGAGTTTATTCAGACAATAAAATTCATGTTCTTTCTTACAGTTGGATTACTTCTCCTATCTCTGCTGGGTGTAGGAATAAATACCTGCACACTCATTTAAACAAAATACTGAAGAGTAATAAACTTTAATGGACTATTGTAGGAGTGAGTTAAATATGAACTTTCATGATTTCACATGAATGTGAACTGTTTGCCATGTGCCACAACTGAATATTTTGCCAATGTGATTGTGTGTGTTGGTCTGTATAACTGTACTAATAATGTGTGTAACTGATGATTGGTGTCATGTAGCCCACGTTTTTGAATGAATACCATGGTTCCAATGTTTTCAGAGTGTACTGCTGAAGCATTGTGTTATCAAATTCACACCATATGTGGCATGTTGGATTAGTCTGAGCAGCCAAAGATGGCAATCATACACACATGAGGTGTGCTTGTATGTGTGAAAGAATGTGTGACTGTTTCCCTTTCTGATTAAGGGTTTTGCCAAAATCTAATGTGTAAATGTCTTTTCATTGTGCCTGTCTCTAACTTGTCATCTCTATGGTAAGTGACAATCTATCTTTTCCTTATATTGCTGATATTCCAACCTGGAGCTTCCATTGTTTGGTTTAATACCATGGGTGGTAACATATAAAAATTTTGTGCATAGTTCAGTTATTTATGATAAAGCACATATTTAGTGAAATATGTGATGTTACAGAATCAGGTATCAGTTAAGTGGATGAAAGTTAAGATGCAGTTACCCACACTAATATTTGAAACAATAAAGCAAGATTTGTATCATCATAGCTCTTCACGCCTAAGTTTAAAGTAGTATGATATACAGTTGTCTGTTGTGAATTGAGAGTAAAGTTTACATATGATACTAGGATTTGTTACTGTAGAAGTGGTAACCTGTAGATTCATTTTTTGTGTACAAATAGCAAAGAAGCTGTTTATTTCTTGGGTAATGGATGATGAAGTAAACAATGAAGCAAGGACATAGGGTAGTAATGATGAATTGAAACAATAATGGAAAGTAATGACAAATGTATTAGGTAGAGTACCTGTGGGTAGGGAGCCTGACTTTGCATTAGGGTCACTGTCTATTGAGAGTACACTCCTCTAGATGACATGACTGGAACTGAACAGATTTGATGGAAATAAGATATAAGTAAATATGAAATGTTAACTGTTTATAAATGCATAAGGTTTTTATACGATAGAATATGTTTGTGTGTTAGGGAACATGCTAGTGTGTGACACTGAAAATGAAAAGCTGAGTGAAAGAGTAAAACTTTCAGAAAAATAATAACTAATTGTTATATATACTGCTGCATATTTAATTTTGCGTGCATTGAAATTTGTTAATTATGTATTTTGGTATTGATGATGATACATGAAAAGAAAAATAATGTTGCTAATTAATGGATAACAGTAACTCAAATGTAACGTGAATATTCTGACAAGAGTGAATAAAAAGTGACCTTTTTTGAATGTCATAAGAATTTAATGTTCGCATTAGTGAAGGTAGTAATCTGATGTGAATGAAGTAATGTAGTGATTTGAAACAGTTTCCATCCCTGTAACTTAATATAATGAGTAATTATGTAATGATGCAGTGATAACAGCTCTATTCTCCATGTGGTAAGTTAAAGTATGTGTTTTATTAAGTTGGAAATTGATTTGAATTATGTTTCTGGTTATAGGGACACATTTTCCATTCCATTTGTATTAATTTGGTGGGATTACAATCTCATGTGAAGATAAACTCTTTGTGTTTTTGTTAATGTTCTGTGCCAATTTGAGAAGTAAATAAATATGTATAAGTAAAATGTCTGTAATAGTAAGGAGGCCACATGAAATGTTTTCTTGTAGGTTTATTTATGGTAATTACCAATATTCTGAAGTAAAGTTTTTTGTTTGTTTTCCTTTTCACATACAATGAGAGAGGGTGACCACCTCCAAGAGCACAAGAGCACTGGTGTAAGTGATGAGACAAGGGGCAGCCAGTTGGACATATGAAAGGCATGGGCCCATTTACTGATAAGTGTATCAATAGGAGTTGTTTGTGCAACTGAATAACAAGTTAGTGGAAAAACTGTAGAATTGTTTTTTATGTTTTTTCTTCCTTTCAGAAACTGCAAAAGCTGATTCAATATAAAGAAATGTTTTACAAGGAAATATGTCTTTCTTACGTAGTATATGATTCTGTACTTGTATATATTTTGAGCAGTTCTTTCTTCTTTGTGATTTTGTTGTATGGTATGTACAATTTTGCAGCTTTTAACATTGGCCAATTTTCATATATATTGCATTTGCATATAGACTACAGTAAATTCGAGGGGTATGAAGATTATACATCCTCCTTTTGTTTGTGACTTACCGTATGTTAAATTTGGGAACTGTCTAAACTTTGGATTACAAAGTCAGTATTTTGCAATATCTCTCCATATAAACAATTATGGGGGTTATATGACAGAGCATGTGGATTCTTCTCATCCATTATGTTTTTCTATCAGAAAAAATAATCAAATTCTTTCATTTAACACAGAAAATTCTTTAAATTGAAATTCTGCACTGCACACGGCCATCCAATCAACCAAAAAACTTACAAAGTATATAAATCAATAATTTTATCATAGCATACTGATCTGAAACCATAGTGAAAGTCAGTGATATATTATCAATTGTTATTCAAATACACATATTTGAAATGGATTTCACAACAAACTGTGCTAAGAGAGAACTCTCCAGCCTTAACGTGTGACACTCATCTACATGTCTGATTCTGTGATAGTTGTTTAGTATTTGTAGATTAGCACACAGATGCCAGTTTACATTAAAATAAACTGACAATATTTTCAGCAACATTTATAATGCAATATTCATCACACAGCAATTTGATCAAAGCCTTTCAAGATAAATAGAACCCTAGGGGGAAAATGGTGTACCTGAGATATTTTTGTCACATAGAGAAGTTTCTTTTTGTCTCCTCTAAAGACTCTAAAATTTTGTATATGTAGTTTACTCCCTGTATGGAGCTTCCATATTTCAGCCATACCTCCTTTGCTCAGCACTGGCAGGTCATCTGAACTCTTGATATCAATAGAGGTGCTTCTCTTTTCTCCACCTGAAGGTTTGTCTAATTTTCCTGCCCTTCCTGTATGCATTTCTCCTGCACCCATCCTTGCTTTGCCATTTTACGTTACCTATTAATCTTATGTTTTAGATGTCATGCTTCCCTTTTGCATGCTTAATTTGCAGCAATTTACATCAACTCCTTTCATTACTTAAATTCAATATTTTGTGTGAAGGATGTCAACTGGGTCTTGTCTTCCTGCCTGTTTGACCCTCTAGTGCAGACATTTGCTCAGCAGAACATTTGTGTTTCACTGTAGCGAAGATAAACAAGCACCCATAACTCTTATGGAGCGCATTTCAGAGCCTGTATTTAATGGACATTTTTCTTGTTTTGTTCCATGCTACCACCTCTAAAAGCTGTATACCCTACATTCTTAGCAACAATGGTACCGGTTTATGTATTCCACTGTTAGAGATATCAGAAAAAATTTCACTTGTTAGTTTCGACCTGGTGATTTCTAGACCTGACCTCAAGTTTGTGCATTTACCCTTCTCCATCATCCCCAAAAGTCTGTAACAACATTACAAAATCACCTCATATCCATGACTCAGTATTGCAATAAGTCCTGGATTCAATGATGTATCTTGGAGTATTATGAATAGTTTCACGACCTACCACAATATGAGCACAAGGTCTGTATGGGTAGAAGGATTGGATATAAAAGATCTTTCAAATGCCCCAACAGATAAAGATATTGTGGGTTTTCATTTGTTGAAAGCAGACAACAGGAAATGAGTCTACCTTTTCCTACCTACATCATGGGATCTATTGTCTAGAAGCCAAGGAGTCTCTAAGTTGTAGCAAAAATTGTGTTACGAATATTTTGTGTGGAAAAGAGTTTCATGTGGCATGCCCGTACACATTGTTCTTGTGCGTTTGTCATGAGTAACATGCCATGAAGAATTACAAAATACAATTCTTAACATAAACATAAAGTACTGCTGGAGGCAGTTCAATATGCTAGGAATGTTCTGAAAGTAAGTTTCATCATTGTTTTTTAAAGAGAAGAATGTACACTGGGTGACAGAAACAAACACAATATGAATCCACACTCATTGCTGGTTCAGTGACAGGAGGGGCATCAGTGGAGAAGGCTAGTAGAGTGGAGTGCCTGAGTTTATTCAAGTACACATCATGATGATGTGTGCTGACAACATGGTTGCCAGTGCAAGTGTATGGTGTTACCTGTTACGAATGACCACGAGAAACTAGTGTTTCAGTCATCCATGGATGCCTGCAAATCATATATGGTGAGGTGGCCATGTCTCGTCAGATGGTTGGTGACTGGTGTTGCATTTTCGGAGAAGAAAGGTGAAGTGTGATGGATGAAGGTCAAAGTGGGCACCTCTCCATATCCACTACTGAGTACAGGATGCAGTGTCAGTGGACGGGCATATAATGTCATCAGACATGACGTCCACATGGCATATTAGCTGTGCTTGGTCCTATCATATGTTACATGATGTGTTGGATTACCGTAAAGCATCTGCAAGGTGGGCAATGACAAAGCTGACCTGACCGAGAATGGAAATCAGCCTTGATCACTTAATGTGGTATGTATGAAAGGGAAACATGGCAAGGAGACATGAGTGCATCACTTTACCCTAGAATGCAAGGCTGAAACAATGATGTGGCAGCATACCAGTTTATCAGTGAGGAAAAAACTAAAAGTATCACCCTCCGCAAGAAGGATTATGACCACAGTGTTCTAGGATGCGAAAGGTGTGATTCTTCTTGATGTCCTCCAGCAACGGACCATCAATGCAGCACACTGCTGTGATGCCCTCACCAAACTGAGATCTGCCATTCGATGAAAGAGACATGGGCTCTCGAGTGAAGGTGGTGTACTCTTGGATGAAAATGCAAAACCACACACAGGAAGGCTCGCACAAGATCAGATTCATCACTTCGCATGGCAGAGTGTGGATCATCCATTCTACAGCCCCTATCTTGCCCCCATTGAACTTTCATCTATTCCCTGCATTGAAAGCCACTCTCTCGGCACATCACTTTCGAACCAATGCTGAGGTGGAGCAGGCTGTGTGTCGGTTCCTTACATCATAGTTTCACTAAACTGAACTGATTGCATTGCATGCTATGACTTATGTCTCAGTGTTGGTGGCGACTATTTCAAAAAATAGTGCAATGTCTATAATTCATGATTTCATGGTGTACTTGCTTTTAGCAATAAAGTTTCAATGTAAAACACAACCAAAAACTTTCTTTTGGAGCATCTGTCGTAACATGAGCTACCTGGATAAAATATTAATCACTTTCTTGAAAGAGCACACTAGGCACTGTGGAGTGCTGTAAATGGTGTATAAATGGAACCAAGGTCTCAGACAACTCTCCAACGACCGATGTACTTAACAGCAGTGATATAGTCTATATGTGACAGTCGGTTGTATGGTATAGAGCAGGAAGATGGATCGATTTGGGGACTGGACAGAATGACGCATAGGAACTATTTATGTTTGGGCGAACCCATGACCATACTGTGAAGTTGATCAATTTCTTTGGATACCACCTCGGACTGTCGAATGCATCTTTGAGAGCAAGGAATGGTGTACCCTCACATGGCATATGAGTAGCGGTCTTAAGAAGATCTTAACTGAAAAGAGACCATGGGCAGATGTCACAACCTCTTAGTGACAATCAGTTTCAAACCTGACGGGAATTGCTGGGGTTAGTAAATGTTTGTACATCTCAGCCAGGTTGCAAGCAAACAGTAAGATGGGAACTACGTGCAACAGGTATTTGCAGACAGGTACCTCGTAAAAGGCTATTGCTCAGCAGAGGAACACAAATTTGCAAATCTATGATGGGCCCAAAAACACAGAAAGTGGGCAGTACCTGATTGGAAGCGAGTGGTGTGGACTGATGAGTAGCGGTTTTGCCTCTTCTCAAATGATGCAAAGCTCCAAACTGGCTCCACGGGAGAACGAATATTGATGTCATACTAGTCACCTTGCTTGACATACATCGCAAAAGCTCAGCTACATCCAGGACCAGGAGGGAAATCAGTATGTAAACGAAAAGGTGCTTAAAACACTATCATATATTATTGACAGCATGAGTCTATTTAAATGTGAAGTTACAAAGTACGAAAGTGGTCTCAAATAGTAATTCCCTTCTGCTAGAGATGGTTGCCGCAACTCTTAAGACCTGTAGTGTCACATGGTGTGACGCACACTGCACATCCCCGATATCTCGCTGGTGCAAACCTGCACAGCTGTTTTAGTTCAGGCCGGAGCTGGTTCTATGGGTGTGGCCATACGTTCAAGTCTCCGTTAACTTGATGTGGGATGTTTAATTCAACATTCTCAACGACAAGATTCCTCCCTTCTTTCTACATCATTCATGATGAGTATGCTGAGGAAAATCCCATCTTCCAAAATGATATCAGCCATGTTCAGAAGACTGCTTACATACACTCGTAGTTTGACAAACACTCCGGCACTATATCGCATCTCGACTAGGCTGTTTAATCACCCGATTTTAATACCACGGAAAATGTATGGGACTATTTGGAACAGTTGGTGCAATCATCATCTCTGCAATTTAGTGCTATGCGGTACCTAATTATCAATGAGTGGCTTCAGCTGGGTATGACATACCTGGAGAAACTGGTAGGCTCTGTTCCTCTCTCAAATGACGCCATTATCGAAACAGGAGGCAGTGTTACACAGTAAGGGAGGCCGCATCACATTTACATGGATTTTCTTTGCAATTTTTAAAGTTTTTGTTATAGTTATCGTGTTTAAAATTGTTCAGTTCTATAACATGGTTATTAAAGTATAACTTGATATACAGGGTGATCAACCATTAACGCCAGTGAGGTCTGCTGCTGTCTCATGGTGCAGATGACAGGAAGTCTACAGTAAATATAGCATGTTTTATATACGAAATAAGGGAATGGGAAGGAAAGGTTCAAATGGCTCTGAGCACTATGGGAGTTAACTCCTGAGGTCATCAGTCCCCTAGACTTAGAACTACTTAAACCTAACTAACATAAGGACTTCACACACATCCTTGCCTGAGGCAGGATTCGAACCTGCAACCGTAGCGGTCGCTCGGTTCCAGACTGTAGCGCCTAGAACCGCTCGGCCACCCCGGCCGGAGGAAGGAAAGTGAAAGAGTGGGAAGGAAAGGGAAACAGTGGGTTGGAAACTTCCGGCAGCACAGGGAACTTGGAAAATGCAATGGCGAAAGTTGATAATTTGTGCCAGACTGGGACTCGAACCCAGATTAACCGCTTCTCATGAGCGGTTGCCTTAACCGCTTTGGCCATCCAGACAAAGTCCCTCACTGACCAAAAGTTCCAACTTACAGCTTGCTGCAATGCAGTGTCCCTTCCCCATTAAACCCTTACTCGGGTATCTACACACATAAAAAAAAGTTTTGCACGACTTCGGTTACGAGAGTTCCGGAACCTGTAGAGAAAATTGGAACAGAGATCAACATAAACATCATTTCCACCCTTGCATGTTGTACCATTAGCGAGACCTTCAGAGGTGGTGGTCCAGATTGCTGTACACACCGGTACCTCTAATACCCAGTAGTACGTCCTCTTGCATTTATGCATGCCTGTATTTGTCGTGGCATATTATCCACAAGTTCATCAAGGTACTGTTGGCCCAGATTGTCCCATTCCTCAACGGCGATTCGGTGTAGATACCTCAGAGTGAATGGTGGATCACGTCATCCATGAAGAGCGCTTATCAATCTATCCTATACATATTCGATAAGGTTCATGTCTGGTGAACATTCTGGCACTGTAGTCGATGTCGTTATCCTGAAGTAAGTCATTCACAATATCTGCACCATGGGGACGAGAATTGTCGTCCATGAAAACGAATGCCTCGTCAATATGCTGCCGATAGGGTTGCACTATCAGTCAGAGGATGGCATTCAACTATTGTACAGCCGTTACGGCGCCTTCCATGACCACCAGCGGCTTACGTCAGCCCGACATAATGCCACCCCAAAACAGCAGGGAACCTCCAATTTGTTCCACTCGCTGAACAGTGTGTCTAAGATGTGCAGCCTGACCGGGCTGCCTCCAAACACATCTCTGACGAGTGTCTGGTTGAAGTTATATGTGACACTCATCGGTGAAGAGACCGTGATGCCAATCCTGAGTGGTCAATTCGGCATGTTGTTGGGCCCATCTGTACTGCGCTGCATGGTGTCGTGGTTGCTGCACCATGGATGTCGTGAGGGAAGTTGCGCATCATGCAGCCTACTGCGCACAGTTTGAGTCGTAACACGACGTCTTGTGGATGCACGAAAAGCATTATTCAACATGGTGGCGTTGCCGTCAGGATTCCTCCGAGCCATAATCCATAGGCAGCGGTCAGCCACTGCAGTAGCAGCCTTTGTGCGGCCTGAGCGAGCCATGTCATCGCCAATTCCTGTCTCTCTGTATCTCCACCATGTCCGAACATCACCACTTTGGTTCACTCCGAGACGCCTGGGCACTTCCCTTGTTGAGAGCCCAACCTGGCATAAAGTAACAACGCGGGTGCAATCGAACCGTGGTATGGACCTTCTAGGCATGATTGAACTACAGACAACAAGAGCTGTGTACCTCCTTCCTGCTGGAATGACTGGAACTGATCTGCTGTCTGACCCCCTCCATCTAAGAGGCCCTGCTCATGCATGGTTGTTTTCATCTTTGGGCGGGTTTAGTGACACCTCCGAACAGTCAAAGGGACTGTGTCTATGATAGAATATCCACAGTCAACGTCTATCTTCAGGAGTTCTGGGAACCAGGATGATGCAAAACTTTTTTTGGTGTGTGTATATACATTTCTGTGACAGGGTGACGTCTGCATATTTGCCTCAGTGCAGATGCACTAATATCGACCAAACTCTTATGAGAATCAACCTTTTGTGAGTAGGGGTTAATGGATAAGGGGCGGTACATAGCAGCGAGTTATACATTGGAAATTTCGGTCGATCAGGGACTGAATTCGGCTGGCTGAAGCAGTTAAGGCAACTGCTCATGAGAAGTAGTACATCTGGATTTGTGTCCTAGTCCAGTAAAGAATTTCAACTTTCGCCATTGAATTTCCGCAGCAACCCGCGTAGCTTGAAATCACCAGTTTTCCACCCACTCTTTCTTTCACATTCGTCCGTTTCATATACGATGTGTAAAACAGCCACATCATCATGAGTGGGTCCCACAGAACAAGTACTGCTCATACCTATACACAAATGTAGTATGGTTTTTGTGTAAGTTATCTCTAATATACATAACAAATACTTACAAAGATAAGTAAACTACACATGTATATTAAGGAAGAAGATGCTGGAACTTCCTCCCTCATCAAGCATTTCTGACAGATGTTAGGAAATTACACTTTACATTCTGCCATTCCTTCCGAGAAATAGCAGCAATTTCTTGGTGAATGCTAGTTTTAAGCTCATCTAATGTATGTACAGTAGATTTGTAGACTTCCTCTTTTAATGTCTCCTCCCCCACAGATGAAAATAGCAGGAGCTTAAATTGGGTAAATGGGATGATTTGGGGGAGGAGACCAAACTGCGAGGCCATCGGTCTCATCGGATTAGGGAAGGACGGGGAAGAAAGTCGACCGTGCGCTTTCAAATAAACCATCCTGGCATTTGCCTGAAGCGATTTGCTGAAATCACGGAAAACCTAAATCAGGATGGCCGGCTGCGGTATTGAACCGTCGTCCTCCTGAATGCGACTCCAGTGTGCTAACCGCTGCACCACCTCACTTGGTAAATTGGGTAAATAAGGAGGCTATTTGTTACTAACGATAACTCTCTTGAAACACGCCATTAATTTCCCGTAATGAAAGACGGACTATGCGCCATCGCAGAGTCCTGCTCAAAAGTCAAGAAAGCACATTCTCTGTGAGTTAATTAGCCAGAATAAGACCGCAAAATGTTTTCCACGTATCTCCACGGTTAATTGGATTCTTGAAAAGAAAAAAAAGCCTATCTTTCACCGCTAATAGCGCACTACATTCGTACTTTTTGATCATACAGGAGTGCCTTGTGTATTACGTTAGGCTTTCCTGAATTCTAAAAACTGTTACATCGTGAATTAACGTATCTACTTAGGTGGAAAAAGTTAGGTGAAGGTTAATTGCTCCTTCATGTATCCCATTCAAAACTCATTCACAAACCATAACCTTTTTGTAGGGTTACCAGGTTTAAGTTCCTGCACTGCAGTTATTTTACAGGGCTGCAACTTCATTAACTTTGTGGCCGTTTGAACAGAGCCATAGGAAATTCCCACTAGCTGACAAAATCATCAAACTGATTTTCTAGGCCTTTCCAGAGAATGCCTGTTGTTATCCAGAGTTTCTCCTGTGAATACTATCTGTTTCCTGTCAAGAACTACATTTATCAGAATTTATCAAATTTATTTACCAATCGACGAATTGTACTTCAGTTAGGAATTTGAACATCATGAAATTTCTCTTGAAATAATCTGCTTACTGCATGGGCTGATTCCGTATGCAAGCCATGAATCATACGTGAATACTCACATTTCACCATTTTATCTGAAACACTTTCACTCACTACACTGTATTGCGGGTCATAATAAACACTTGCTACCAGCACAAGATTTCTACACAAAAGACCTCGCAGTTGTGGGGAAGCCCTGCACCGGTCTGGCTTCTGTTGGGAGCAAAATGTCTGCCAACAGGCGATTGTCTTCGGGGCTGATTACCTTGCATATGCTTCCAACTGAACATCACTTTTATGACTGCAATATATTTTTATACAGGCTAAAGTCATAAGCGTGCTCCGGGTATGGGGCAGATTTATGCACCTATGGGCGCATGTTTACATATATCATTCAGTGGAACTCAATAACGAGTAAACAAAACATACTACCAAGCTTTTCAGAATTTGTTTTGTTGACAGTAAACGAAATTACAATTTTACTCCAATTGGCATGGCGAAACACAACAATTTTACAGACAGTAAACAATTTTTTGTCGAACTTCCGCCTGTTAGCATAATGTGGCCTACTTAATTTCAGTGTTAATTAAAGGCCTGTTCATCGCCACTGTCCGAGTTGCGGCTCATGCACACAAAAAACGTGGTTTCCTGTGGCACAATCGCCAGCAGCCCACCTTTTACATCTATGGCATTGGACTCATTCTTGGTTTGTTTTTGATTTATTGTATCGTTTCAAGCAGTAAATAGGAAGGAAATTTTCATTCTCTTTATCAAACTGCTGCAGCTTCTAAGGACAAGGAAGAAGAACTGAATGGAACATTCACTGAGACGGAAATGCTTACTAAAAGACGCTTTGGAAAGACTAGTTTGTGGGAGGATATTCAGAGGAAGGGCGACACACAAGAGGACAGACGACATAAAGGGAAACAGCAATTACGTGGACCTGAAGAGGATGGCAGAAGACAGAAAAGCACGGAGAGTTACCATGTGTAAACTTGCCTTTAGGCAGAACACTAATGACGAAATTGTTCTTGATTTTGGCAGTTTCTGATCCTTATCAGACCTTGCTCTCATAACATTAAGTCATCCAGCTTGAGATTTTTTAGCTTCAAATAGCTTTTTTTAGCAATTTGTACGCTTTATTCTCATATGCGTTCGTTGCTTTAGGTGTTTTCCAACTAATGTTGTCTTAAGTCACCTTAACTGGGATATCAGAAACGATGGCAATGTAAAACAGTGTGTAAATGTGCTCCATCGCAATGTTTGAATTACGTAGTTTCGAAACTACAGTAATACCTTTCAGGCTTTAAAATTGTATAAATTTACTTTGTAAAATAGAATAATTTCCTATAAACAAAAATATGTTTATTTTCAGTTCCAAAAGTTATGCTCTCTAGGAACTTTGATATTTGAGTAACAAGACTTACCCAACTTGCACAAAAAAAAAACCCTGTCCTTTGGGCTAAGACGTTCACTCAATTGATGCCATGAAGTTTGTGAGAGCCCTTAGTAGAGGACAGTACTAATTTTACACTGCTGAGACTCAGCACAACCAGGAGCTCTTTTCAGAGCATATCTTTTGTATCGCAAGACGACTACTTTTATGATATTGTGTAAATTGAATGAAGATCTTTGCTTGTTTCATCATAAAGTATGAATGGCTGCGTGAAAAGGAAAAAGTCGCTATAACGTTTATTGATATTTTGTCAAGATAATTATGCAATTAATATAAAAACATTTCAACTTATCTCACACGTATATCATCATCATCATTATCATCATCATCATCAATATCAATATAATCCCCTTGCGCTGAATATGGAGGAAAAATTATGTGGTGTGTGTTTCAAGAAAAGTTTGAGGTTGATACCAGGTTTTATCAATATTCTTTAAGCACTGCACAAATTGACAGTGCACCTCCTTTATGAGCCCACCTACTTAACGGTAAACTTAATAAGCAGTTGTGAAAAGTTTTTTATGGCTTCCTCCATACGTGTTTTAAGCTCCCACAAATTAAAAGTTTCTAAATATATGGAAAAATAACATTTGACCACCCATATAGGTACATTTTGGGTCACAAATTCTTAAACTTTGCACCAGGTTGAAGTTATTACAGAAATACACTACTACATATAAATAAATAGCTAATCACTTGTTTACAGCTATGGGCTGGAGATTTGTTTCCCTGCTTTCACGTACAGTGCAATGTGACTTGTTCCCCTCTGCACTTTTGAAGTACAGACAATGCAATTGGCACACTCCTAATCAAATGCAGAAATCCGGTTTCGAACTTGGAATCACGATCCGATGCAGAATTTAAATTGTTAAGAGAGTTCAGCTGAAGAGCAGAAGAGTGTCATCTCTGAATGTTAGGTCAGAATGAGTGTACAATAAAATAAAAATATTTCTTGAAATTTGACTGTAAACTTCTCAGTCCTCAACAATATCTGGTTGACACTAACACCTGTAGCTAGTGAATTTCAACCAAAATCACACTTCACTTAGTTAATTTCATGTTTTATGGATCATTTGCATGATATATCGTAATGGTATGGAACGAATAATTTTATATTTATGTCTCACATTAATTTGTAAACATAGATACATGCTGAATTTTTAAAAAATATACATATGTTAGTTAACTCCTGCCTACCATCTTTTACACATTACGATAACAGAAATTCTTCTACGGAACAGAAGGAGTTGTCAAGGAGAAACTTTTTCAGTTAGTTTTCAAATTTTACTTTGCTCTGTATCAAACGTTTTGTATCACTGGTTAAGTTTCCAAAAATTTTAGTTGCAGCGTTGTGTACCCCTTTTTGTGCTAAAGACAGCTTAGTGTGGAGTAATAAATTTAATTTTACCTTCTGGTGTCTGCAAGATGATTGTGTTCGTGCACCAATTCTTATAGCACGCTTTTAAGCAACGAAGACTTTCTTTCTTAATGACGATTGCACTAGAACATTTTTCCATATGACATTATTGATAAAAATATGCAAAATATACCTACTAACCGATTTCTCTCTTCCCAAGATGTGCAGTCATTCGAAGTGCAACTGTGGCTGAACCAAGTTGTTTTAAGTGTTCCAAAATGCGCTTTTTCCTAATTTAAATTTTCATCAATATTAGCACTTAGGTTTTTTCAGTTTTACCGTATTTCTTCTTCCTTATCACATGTTACTCTTGAGACTGATGTAGTACCCCTAGATGTGCAGAAGTGAATATGTTGTGTCTTAAAATTGAGGTTGAGACCATTCACAAAAAACAAGTCCATGATGCTTTTAAGAACATTGTTCACCATTTATTCCCTTTCTGTAGGGATGCTTGGAATAAACTATGCTGTATTTATGTTTTGTGGATTGCCTGAGAATGTGACTCCGCACAATATTATGATACAACTACACACGACGTGTTTGACCTCTTTATTTCCACACACGGACTCATACTGCAAAATTGAGTACAGAATGCATAAGAGAGCAAAAGTAATAACTGGTTTAGACACTGTGGTGTTATACAAAATGATTCACACTTCTCAAGTCTCAAACATTTGCACTTCGTAACATACAATAATTTACAATATTACTCACTCCACTTTAACATTAGCAAACATTCTGACTGCTCAGTACATAGGGTAGTTTTTGTAGCATAATACTTCTATATTGCAGTAATGAAACATACTAAACAAGTTGAGTATTCACTTGTAATAATAATTACAAAATGCTTTCGCAGCTTTTGATAGAGGGAGACAAAGGAGAGAAGGTAATATAAGAACTTTGATGATCGGTCTTTGGAAAGAGTTATGACAACGAACTAAAAAATGTGAACAAGGCAGTGTGAGCACATAATGGGTAAAGAGGAAAAATGGGAACCACACAGGGATACAGCTGCAAACAATGTAGAAGAAAGACGGGTTGTGTAGAATATGATGATGGGGGGAAAGGGGGGGAGGGGCACTACGAATTGGTATCTTCGCTAGCTGTGGAAACTTAACTCGTCCGTCATACTTTATGAAGTGGGGCAATTCACTGGTATATTTATGACCAACAATTTTTTTTCTTATATTTACCTTTAGTGCGCACTTTCACTGGTCAGTAAATCTAGAAATTTTAATGGGACACCACTTCACTGAAGACGCCAATAACTAAGTGCTCGGAATAAGGCGTGTATTCAGTCCTTATCAGTAATCAGGACAAACTTTAAAAAGTGAAAGAGACATCTGAAAGAGAGAAGATATGGAGATAAAAGGAGAAATAGCCGAGGAATCCGAAAGAAGAGGAAAGAAAGGCATTGGAAACAGCAAAATAGGTCGACCAAGAAAAAGTAAGAGACTTTCTTGAACAACAGGCAATGAAAATTAGCGAATGAGAGGAGGAGGAGACAAGGCACGCTTAGAAATGAAATGAGAAGATTCAACGATGTAAGAGAATATCACTTTTCAAGGACAGAGATATCACTTGAAGTTTTGACGGGAAGTATGTGAGAAATTAGTCCCTTTTTTTAGAACTTTTTGCCTTCGTCTTTTTCGGGACTGGCTTCCAAAATAACCTCAGGAGATACCTCAGTACCAGAAGCAGTGCTACCAACACACCGACGACAACGAGCACAATGAAGGCGATGACGTCGAGAAGCAGGTACTGGTACCAGGTGAGGTCCAGGGCCGCCGAGCGCAGGTGGGGGGCCCCTCTGTGCCTCAGCACGTACTCTACCCAGTAGGCGGCTTCCTCCTTCAGCGGCCTCGGGTTGTCTCGCAATACTCGAGAGCGTCGCTGTGCCGTTTCTCGGTAACTGGAAAGTAAGAATTATTGTGTGAGCTTAGTCAGTGCTAAGGCAGTAACAGGTAGGTTTCTCGTATTCAGAGCTGTGTATGAGTGTAGCAATTCTACTGGTTTCTATAGCCACATCGGTAAACTGCAATATAGCGTTGAGACACTGCACTGACTATCAACAGCCACATTCCGTTAAGAATGAACGCGCAAATTGCGATCATGGTTCCTCATCAGCTGTACAATATTTCAGAACAAATGAAAATTTCTGTCAGACTGGAACTCGAACCCAGATAGCCCGCTTATCGTGAGTGGTCGCCTTAATCACTTTGGCTATCCGAGCATGCTTCCAGGAGAGAACAAAATCCCTATTTGTCCTATTGTCTGCTCTCCATCGTGCTCGCGCTATCTACATCCATACTCCGCAAGCCACCTGACGGTGTGTGGCGGAGGGTACTTTGAGTACCTCTATCGGTTCTCCCTTCTATTCCAGTCTCGTATTGTTCGTGGTAAGAAAGATTGTCGGTATGCCTCTGTGTGGGCTCTAATCTCTCTGATTTTATCCTCATGGTCTCTTCGCGAGATGTACGTAGGAGAGAGCAATATACTGCTTGACTCCTCGGTGAAGGTATGTTCTCGAAACTTCAACAAAAGCCCGTACCGAGCTACTGAGCGTCTCTCCTGCAAAGTCTTCCACTGGAGTTTATCTACCATCTCCGTAACGCTTTTGCGATTACTAAATGATCCTGTAAAGAAGCGCGCCGCTCTCCGTTGGATCTTCTCTGTCTCTTATATCAACCCTATCTGGTACGGATCCCACACTGCTGAGCAGTATTCAAGCAGTGGGCGAACAAATGTAATGTAACCTACTCAGATTATTAAAGTCATGTGATGGCGATATGCATATACAGGATGTAAATTTTAAGTTGATAATCTTGCTGCTAAAAGTAGTCCACCACCCCAGCCCCCTGGCGTTGGGGCGGGAGGCAACTTTAAAATTTCAAATGGGAACCCTCATTTTTTATTGCAGAACCAGATTCTACATAAACTATGTACATTTTGTCTTAAACATTTCTTTTGATTCATGTTAGTTGGCACTGTAATTCAAGAAAATCCATGTTCTAATTTTTGTGTGGAAAATGGTCACGGACAAATAAAAAATACTTTTTTACTTCGTAAATTTTGATTCGCTAAAACTAAAACTCTCCCTCTCTCCCCATAGGGCGGTGTTTGAGAGAGAGGAATTAGTGTTTTACAAACAAAACTTATCCGAATCTGCGGAAATAATTTTTGGCTCAACATTTGTAAAACTCTAATCCCACTCTCTCAAACCCCATCCTATGGGGAGACTGCGAGAGTTTTAGTTTTAGCGAATCAAAATTTATGACGTAAATAAGTATTTTTTATTTATCCGTAACCATTTTTCACGCAAAAATGAGAACATGGATTTTCTTGAATTACAGCGCCAACTACCAAGTAACAAAACAAATGTATAAGAGAAAATGTACGTATTTTTTATGTAGAATCTGATTCTGCAATAAAAAAATGGGGGTTCCCATTTGAAATTTTAAAGTTCCCTCCCGCCTCAACCCCAGGGGGCTGGGGTGGTGGTCTAATTTTAGCACCAACTGATGTTCCCCTCGAAAATAATCAACTTTGTATTCTATAAATTTTTTCGTGTCAAGCTTGTTTTCCGAGTTATTCTGGTTCAACTTCAAATTTACACCCTATATACAGATGGCGGTAGTTCCGCTTACGCAGGGTATAAAAGGGTAGTGCATTGGCAGAGCTTGTCGTTTAAGCTTAGGTGATTCATATGAGAAGGTTTCCGATGTGATTATGGCCGCACGAACGGGATTAACAGACTTTGAACGCGGATCTACAACGTCAAGAGTCTGTGGAGAATACAAAATCTCAGTCATTATCTCTCACCATGGACAACGCAGTGGCCGATGGTCTTCACTTAACGACCGAGAACAGCGGCGTTTGCGTACAGTTGTTACTGCTAGCAGACAAACAACACTGCGTGAAACAACCGCGGAAATCAATGTGGGGCGTACGATGAACGTATCCGCTAGGACAGTGCAGCGAAATTTTGCTTTAATGAGCTATGGCAGCAGACGACCGACGCGAGTGCCTTTGCTAACAGCGCCTCTCCTGGGCTTGTGGACCACGTCGGCTGTACCCTAGACGACCAGGAAACGGTTGTATAGTCAGCTGAGTCCTGATATCAGCTGAGGGAAGGGCTCGAGTGCGGCCGAGACCCCACGAAGCCACGGATCCAGGTCGTCAACAAGGCACTGTGCAAGCTCCAAGATGGTGTGGACCGTGGCCATATGGGATGGACTGGATCTCTGGTACAACTGATCATTGGCTGGGAATAGTTGCGTTCGGCCACTTGAAAGCTATTTGCAGCCATTCACGGACTTCATGTTCCCAAACAACGATGTAATTATTATGGATGACAATGCGCCATGCAACCGCGCCACGGTTGTTCGCCATTTGCTTGAACATTCTGAACAGTTCGAACGAATGATTTGGCCACCCAGAACACCCGACACGAATCCCATCGAAAATTTATAGGACATAATCGAGAGACCAGTTCATGCACAAAATCCTGAAACGGCATCACTTTCGCAATTATGGATGTCTACAGAGGCAGCATGACTTCGTATTTCTGCAGGGGACGGACTTCCAACGGCTTGTTGAGCCCATGACACGTCGAGCTGCTTCACTACGCCACGCAAAAGGAGGTCCAACACGATACTGAGATGTCTCCCCCGGCGTTTGTCCTCTCAGGGCAGTGCGAGCACAAGGGAGAGTAGACACCAGGACAAACGAAGGTTTAAGTCGCTGCTGGAAAATGGTTCAAATGGCTCTGACAAGGGAACCTCCCCATCGCACCCCCCTCAGATTTAGTTATAAGTTGGCACAGTCGATAGGCCTTGAAAAACTGAACACAGATCAATCGAGAAAACAGGAAGAAGTTGTGTGGAACTATGAAAAAATAAGCAAAATATACAAACTGAGTAGTCCATGCCCAAGATAGGCAACATCATGGACAGTGTTGGGTCAGGATCGCCGTGGTCCTGTGGTTAGCGCGAGCAGCTGGGGAGTGAGAGGTCCTTGGTTCAAGTCTTCCCTCGAGTGATAATCTTAATTTTTTATTTTCGGTTTATGTGACAAACTCTTATGTTTTCATCACTTTTTTGGGAGTGATTATCACATCCACAAGAAAACCTAAATCGGGCAACGTAAAAGAATCTTTTTATCCATTCGCCAAGTGTATAAGTTAAGTGGGTCGACAACATATTCCTGTCATGTGACGCACATGCCGTCACCAGTGTCGTATAGAATATATCAGACGTGTTTTCCTGTGGAGGAATCGGTTGACCTATGACCTTGCGATCAAGTGTTTTCGGTTCCCATTGGAGAGGCACGTCCTTTCGTCTACTAATCGCACGTTTTTGCGGTGCGGTCGCAAAACACAGACACTAAACTTATTACAGTGAACAGTAAACTCATTACAATGAACAGAGACGTCAGTGATCGAACGGACAGATCATAACTATGCGAAAATAAAAAAAATAAACTTTTCACTTGAGGGAAGACTTGAACCAAGGACCTCTCCTTCCGCAGCTGCTGAAGCTAACCACGAGACCACAGCGCTCCTGCGCTAACATTATCCTTGATGTTACATATCTTGGGCAAGGACTACTCAGTTTGTATATTTTGCTTATTTTTTTCATAGTTTCACACAACTTCTTCCTGTTTTCTCGATAGATCTGTGTTCAGTTTTTCAAGGCCGATCCACTGTGCCAACTTATAACTAAATCTGAGGGGGGTGCGATGGGGAGGTTCCCTTGTGAGCACTATGGAACTTAACTGCTGAGGTCATCAGTCCCCTAGAACTTAGAAGTACTTAAACCTAACTAACCTAAGGACATCACACACATCCATGCCCAAGGCAGGATTCGAACCTGCGACCGTAGCGTCGCGCGGTTCCAGACTGAAGCGCCTAGAACCGCTCGGCCACCCCGGCCGGCTCGGTGCTGGAAGCGTGAGCAGACAGCCGAAGTGGTTAAGGCGACGGCTCGCGACAATCGGGAAATCTGCGTTCGAGTCACGGTGTGGCACAAATTTTCATTTGTTCTGAAATATTCCACAGCTGATGAGGTTCAATAATTTAAATCTGCAAGTCCATTGTCCGATGGGTAAAGATAATCTGCTACGTCCTGGGGAGAACATTGCGACTCTGACAGCTTCGAACATAACCGTCCAACATCAATATACACTAACGCTTAAAAAGAAAGGAAAGGATGTGACAAAATGAAAAGGTAAGAAATCACTGTAAACCGATTTGTTCCTGACGGACACTACAGCACTAATAAAGTTCATTAAGGACAGAAACATTCCCAGTCGAGCTGTTCAACTCTTAAAAAATGCTATATTGTGCACTCGTTAGTAGTTTCAGTGTTAGGTCACCTCAAAGAGAACGTTGCTGTTATGTTGATGTACCTAGGATCGAGACTGATCAGTAGCGCAAAATAGTCTTTATTCCAGTTCCACAGACCGAGTGGGTATGTTTCAGTCCTTCACTGCCTGTAAATGAGTCGGGAAATTTACTCCCAAACCAGAGTTTTGTTGCCCGAATAGGAAATATCTATCCTCTGTTTCGGATGAGTAAGTGATTCAAGGTTACTATGAAAATCATTGCCTCATGGCTACATCGTAGTATATGAAAATTTATATCCCGTTGAAAATTGAAACTGGATAATTCTGGTTTTCACGAGCAATCGCCTTGTTTATTGCAGTTTCAATCCGAAGAAGTCTACCCATTGAAAATCTCCTTATCTCTGCATAAATATTGCAACGTAGGATTCATTTAAATGTGCTTATTATAGTAAGCCTTGGGTCACCCGCTACGTTTGTACTGAGCACAAGCGCCATATAAAACAAACGGAGCTTGACAAGTCGGCCATAGCAGAGCATTGCCTAGAAAACGGACATAAAATACAGTTCGAAAATACAAAAGTGTTGGTTCATGCATCTACATACTGGGACTCCGTTGTAAAGAAAGGGGCCGAGACTCGTTTAAACAACAACCATTTCAACAGAGACCAGGGGTACACACTCAGCAGGGCATGGGGGCGGTCGTTGGACATCGAAAGAAGGCAAATACAGATGCGCGACGCGGGAGCGGCAGTTTCAAACGTGGCGCCTGCCCCTGGCGCCACCTGACGTCACCGGTGCTGCCACGGGCAATATCTCCGCTAGCTGCCCGGGTCGACTTACACGCACGCGCCACAGTAGGTCTATATGATTGGCTGCTGCTGATGTCATCACGCCTATATAAGCGAGAAACAGTAGCAGCCCCCCTACTCCAACAACCAGGCCCATTTCACCTTCTCCCACCTTGACACCCTCGTCTAAATCCCTGTCATGGCGCGACAGCAACGTATCCTTTTCAACAATATCCGCTCCCTTTCCGCCAACAAGAACCTCTTCCTGCACACCCTTGCCACCCACCGCATGGATGCCTTCCTCCTCAATGAAACCTTCCTCTAACCCCACCACTCCATCCACACCTCACCCTACCTCCTCCACCGCTCCGATAATCCCCTCCCAATTGCGCGTAGCGGAGTTGCCATTGGTCACCACCGCCAGATCCCCGTTCGGCTCCAACCTCTCCTTCCCGACCCCACCGAACACCTGATCCTTAGTCTCTTCTTCCCCGGCCTTACCGTTACCTGCGCCACCATCTATGTCCGCCCTAACGCCCCTATTCCCTTCGACTTCCTCTCCCACATTGACCGTACCTTCTCCTCCTACGTGATCGCCGCCGACCTCAACATTCATAGTCGTTCCGCCGCCCTATTACGGCGGTGGCATTGGTTCCTCTCCTCCCTTCAAGGCGACCTCATCCCCATCCCCAGCACACCTGTCCCGAATCCAACTCCACTCCTGATGTTATCCTCTCCTCCCCCAACCTCCTTGGCCGCATAACGGTGGATGTCCTGGAGCCTATTGGTAGCGACCATCTCCCTGTCCTCCTCACCATTTCAGACGGTCGTCGCCCCCGCCCCGACCCTCGTAATGACCCTCCCCCTAAGTATATCCATGACTATTCCCATGCCGACTTGAATGCCTACCGGGATACCCTTTCCACCCAGGTCGATAGCCACCCCTTCACCTACCACCACCCTGACGATGTCACCCATGCCGCCTCCTTTCTCCAGCAGACCTTGTCTGAGGCCGTGGAGGCCCACGTCCCTACTGTCGCCATCCACCCCCACCGTCCTACCTTACCCCCACAGGCCATCCTCCTCCTCCGTGAATCCCGTCATCTCTACCGTGCCTTCCTCCGCATGCGTGACCCGGACGCACTACGACGCCATCGGCAACTCCAGTGACACATTCGTAATTTGCTCGTGGCCAAGAAACGCCGGGACTGGCGACAGACATGCACCCATTTAAATGCTACCTTACCAATCAACTCGTCCAAGTTCTGGTCGGCCTTCCGTCGCCTTACCGGAACTAAACCCTCCCCCTATTATCCTCTTCTCCATGATGATCACCCTTTCCCTGACACCCTTAGTAAGGCCAATCACTTTGCCTCCTACCTGTCTGATGTGTTTTCCATCCCTGCTGATCCCCAGTTCGATTACTCCCTTTTCCCTGATATCCGCGATCGAACTGACACCTCTGTCCCTCCCCTCGCTCCTGGTTTCCAGTACTTGGACAACATTGCACACACGGAACTCAATGCCCCTATCACTACACAGGATCTCATTGATACACTCCGCACAAAACGCAACACTGCTCCTGGTCACGATCGTGTCACCTACCATCACCTTCGTGAAGCTCCTGTCTCTTTCCTCTCCACCCTTGCCACACTCTACAATGTAGTCCTGTCCACCGGTTACTACCCCGACCTGTGGAAAACCTCCCATATCCTCATGTTCCTTAAACCTGGCAAACCGCCGTCCGCCGTCTCCTCCTACCGTCCCATCAGCCTTACCTCGGTCTTTAGCAAGGTCCTGGAATCTATCCTCACCCAACGCATCCACCAGCATCTCCGCCAGCACCGCCTCCTTCCCATTACCCAGTGTGGCTTTCGGACGTCCTTCTCTTCCGACAATCTTCTCCTTCACCTCACTCATCTCCTTTCCGAACAGCTTAATTCCCGTCGCTCCGCAATCTTCCTCTCCCTGGACCTCGAACGTGCATATGACCGCGTATGGCATTCCGGTCTCCTCTTCAAACTCCAAACCTTCGCCCTTCCCATTAACTACGTCCATCTGATCGGCTCCTTTCTCTCCCGCCGTCCTTCCTATGTCACCATCCATAACACGGATTCCTACACCTTTTTCCCCTCTGCCGGTGTGCCCCAAGGCTCCGTCCTCTCCCCCCTTCTGTACCTTTTGTACACGGCGGACATGCCGCCGCCGTCAGCCCCCGTCCACCTTGTCCAGTTTGCCGATGACACCGCCTTCCTTGCCCTTGCCCCCACCCTACAGCGCTCCCAACACCTTCTCCAATCCCACCTTGACCGGTTCACCGCTTGGTGCAACCAGTGGTTGCTCAAGGTCAATCCCTCCAAAACCCAGGTGATCATTGTAGGCAAAACCACCCCTTCCTTCCGCCTCCTTGATTTCTATCTCACCATCTATGGCCGTCCTATCGCCCTCACTCCCACCCTTAAGTACCTTGGCGTCACCCTCGACCGTCGCCTCTCCTGGACTCCCCACCTCCGGACAATCCAAGCCAAGGCACGCTCCCGACTCAGTCTCCTCAAGCTCCTCTCCGGCCGTACGTGGGGTCTGGACCCCTCCACCATCCTCCACACCTATAAGTCCCTCATCCGCCCTACCCTTTGTTATGCCCATCTGGCTTGGATCTCCGCCCCCCCTACCTTTTATAAATCCCTCCAAATCAAATCCTTGAACGTCATGCTCTCCGCCTCGCCTATTGCATCTGTCTCCCCTCCCCCACGCGGATCCTGTACGATCTCATCCCCTTCCCCCACCTCCTCCTTTTCCTTGAAAGGATACGGATCCTGTACACCTCCCGCAAACTCGATCCTCCTCGCCCGCTCATCTCCCCGATCCTCTCCCACCCCCACCTGCTGCCGCGCCTGTATTCGCACATCCCACCCGGTCTCCATCTCTCCACCCTCCTTACCCTCTCCCAAGGTGGCTTCCGCCAGCTCCCCCTCCCTGATGATGCCCTCCTCCCCTCCATCTACCCCTCCTACCAACTTTGATCCTCCCGCCCTCCTCCTGTGCCTGCTTCTCTGGGCACCCTCCCTCCCTTTCTCTCCCTTTTCCCTCCCTCCTCCTTTTCTCCCCCCTCCTCCCCCAGGCCTCCCCTCCCCTGTCCCTCGCCTCCTGCCCCCGTCTCCTCAGCCATTGGCATCCTTTTTCTCCCCTCTCCCCCACCTCACCCCTGTTCCCCTCTTGGCAGGTCCCCGGACTTGCACACGCTAAGTGGACATTCGCGCGCCGGAGATCACCGGTATCAGTGTTTCGTGTGTGCCGTCATGTTTAGTGATCAGTGTTCACCGTCACACTCCATCGTTCACCAGTGCCATTGTCTTCTTCAGTGTTTGTGCGTCGCATCAACAGTTTGCAGTGTGGATTATCGTCGCGTGTGAACGGCTCCGTGTTTGTCTTTATGTGTCTACTGTTTTATTGCTCACCGTTCTGTAACTTATGTGTCTTCTCAGTGTTTCTTCTCTTTGTGTATCCTCTGGCTGAAGAGCGGCGTAGAATGATGCTGACAGCCTGCCTGTTGTACAGGTTTAAAATAACAATAAAGAAAAAAAAATACCAGCCCCGGCAGTCAGTGAACTGACGACGGTGGCGGAGGTGGTCATCGAAAGCTCGAGGATTTTATTCGAAAACCGAGAACCTTTTATTCAAACTACGCAAAGACTGTGCATGAAGTAACCTGGCTCTTAACTGCAGAGATGGGGTGCTATGGGAGGGGACAATAGTTGTGGTGGAGGGTATGCTCCCAGAGGCCACAGCACTGAGTGGAGATGAAAAGCTGTAGACTAAGCATATGCATAACTTCTAAGCCGCAGCCACAAAGACAGCAAACGATTTTATTAATAGTTTATGCCAGTACGACCAATAACTCAGTACTCCCAAAGTACAGAGCCGAATAAGGAATTCAGCACACAAACAACTGAACTGGCCGTTTCTAATGGGCTAACCACACTGCTGAAGAGACCATAGCAAACCTTCGGAAGGAAGGATCGCACAGCGTTGAGAACGAGTATTCCTTTCTGTGGGGCATGTTATTTTGTGAGGGTTCTATCCAAGGCGTGTTGATGATGGCTGAAATTCACTCTGAAGACCTGTTTCAGGAAGGCCAGCACCTTCAATGACTGTTCGCTATATGGAGACTGCTCTACTCGCTGTCAACATCTACCTTGAAAGCTAAAAAAAATCTCAATGAATCCATGAAACGTGATGGTCACATAATATATTAGATGCCATTAATTACGCCATCTCTGCTGTTTCCGAGTTGCTTTATGAATGCAGAAATTGCCCTCATGTCTTGAGACGTAGAGGGAAAGGGATTGCAGTGGAACTATATCCGTATATTCCAGCATATCGTACTGTATATTATGGTAACCAAAATGAAACTCCCATAAATATCTTCAACATTTCGTAGCCCTGTCATCAACTGTATAAATATTAATTTTAATTTTAATAATCAACAGCCTCAGTTGCATCATTTACCTAGAATTTACCTAGGTCTCAGTAGGGGTAACCCAACCTTCTTCTGAATAACAGAAACTACCGTCTTTCCATTGTAGACATCGTCAAGCTAAAACTACAAATGCTTACAACGCATGAACGTCCTATTGACTTGATTCTAGACCATTTCAGGTCAAATATACTAACCTCGAATAATGACCATCTATTTTATATGGCCCGTATTGCCGTTTGTTAGAGATTAGATATAGACTTATTCATAAGTTTAATCATGTCCATTTGTGTGTTAAGTCAATAGGACGTTCATGCGTTGTAACCATAGATAAGCAAGTGCATAACAATTACGCCTTAAAAATTTGTAGACCTAGTCGTAATAATGACGATGTTGGCTTTATATTATCCTTCCCACTCCTAAGTTCTTTTTAGGTGATTAAACTTCGTGCTTAAGCACAAAAATTTTCTAGATAGGCCATACCTTGTAAGCACATGATTTTTTCCTCATAATATGACCGACGAATACTTCATAAATGTTAAGACAGTCGATCTACGTACGTTCTGCACAGGTTAACATATACGCCCTTTTCCTCAGTTATACCTATTATTTCACTTTACTAGTAAATTCAAGGTCAGGAGTTAAGTTCGCGCCTTGTCACAACAAGTAACTATCAAACAGTTTATGCGCAGGCGCAAGGTATTGTGTCCGCCTAGGCGGGCCTCATGACGCTACGGTCAGTTCCAGTACAGCACTAGTGGCTGCCGCATCGCGGTCGCGAAGTGGGGCCGAGGCAGTTCCACATAAGTTTTATAGTCTGACGATAATTTATGGAATTGTAGTTTTAGCTTGAGGATGTCCACTATGTCCAAACGGTAGTTACTGTTATTCTGAAGAAGGTTGTGTTATCATGACTGAAACCTAGGTAAATTCTAGGTAAACGGTGCAACTGAGGCTGTTAATTATTTAAATTAAGTCCCATAAATGCCGTACAAAAAACCACACAATATGTTACGGTTGCTGAACATACCGTACTGATGAGGTTTCCTGATGTATAGTGGCACACGGCCGGCCACGGTGGCCGTGCGGTTCTAGGCGCTTCAGTCCGGAACCGCGCGACTGCTACGGTCGCAGGTTCGAATCCTGCCTCGGGCATGGATGTGTGTGATGTCCTTACGTTAGTTAGGTTTAAGTAGTTCTAAGTTCTAGGGGACTGATGACCTCAGATGTTAAGTCCCATAGTGCTCAGAGCCATTTGAACCAATGGCACACATTCTGGATGTCCCGAATCAGACTCATCAGAAAAAAATGAAAAAATGAGGATCGAGATGTCGCCGATATCATTTATTCAGAAATGAACACACGCATGTTGGTCTGGAAGCTTTCACTCACGCACAGTAGAAAAGTTGTAAGGATGAAGCTGCAGGTTTTTTTTGAAAATTTTCTAAGACTAACCTCTTCAAGTGCCACATGCAAATCTGAAGAATGAAGGTAGATCCAGATACATCTACGACTTCTTGAATTTTTTAAAAATTTTTGTGAAATTTATAGGTGGACTTCGCAATGCAACACTCAGTGGAGTGTAGATCCTCTGCAGCTTATATCTGTCTTGTGCAACATTTCCTAGTGATCAGATTCGTTTCAGACTATAGCTCATGACCATATTATTGTTTATATTACGTTGTCAGTGCAACACTCAAATACTGTTAAGGCCTTTTTTGCACTTGGTCAGACTATATATACTTCCGACATCTGATGTCTTTGGCAATTAAATTCTGTGTTTACGATACGTGATGTCCGTTATGACCCTGAATTATTTAACCACAAAATACTTCACTAAGTAAGCATTTTTATGCTAATCGCAGAAAAATGCAAGCTGAGGATTTAGAATGTGGAATTAAATTGCAAAGAACGACATCCATACCTTGGCACTTCCAAGACTTCTTTTATAGCCCAAGTGAGTGATTCCACGGACACGTTTGAGATTGGTATTTTGATTCCAAGTCCGATCCACTCCACGCGGTTCATGTTGCAGTTCTGGTCTCCAAACGCAGGGAATCCTATCAGTGGAACGCCGTGGTACAGCGCCTCTTGAATGCTGTTGATGCCGCCGTGCGTCATGAACAACCGTACGTTCTTATGTGCTGTAAGACAAGAGCATAGATTAAGTACAAGAATCTAAACGTTACTAAACGAGAGTCGTTAAAAACAATCAGCTGCAGTTTTTTATGTGCTATGACTGCAGAGTAAAATGTGTTTTCGTTTATTGCTGTTTAATGGTGTTGTATTGTACACATGAAAATGTTTGTTAGATTTGATATATCTGTCCATAGATACACAGTGAGAAAATCGTCAAGAATGTGGAACATCTCATAACATAGGAACATGTAACACATATTTACAAAAATGGAAACGCTAATGTTCTAACCCTCAGTGAAATGGTTCTTGGGTTGTAGAATAAATGCCTTCCCAAAAGAAGACGAAGTAAATATTCCAGAATTGGAATCAAGAACAGGTGCCAAAATGTGCAACGTAGAAGTAAATATCCTCGTAGTAGTGAAGTAACTTAAATCACCTAATTAAAGAAAGTCTCATGGTCCACACTGTATACCTATTAGGTTCCCTTTTGGAGTATTCTGATGCATTAGCTCCATACTTAATCATATACAACCGTTCGCTCGACAAAAGATCCGTACCCAAAGACTGGAAAGTTGCACAGGTCACACCAAATTCAAGAAAGGTAGCAGGAGTAATCCACTAAATTACAGGCCCATATCGTTAACGTCGATATGCAGCAGGATTTTGGATCACGTATTGTGTTCAAACATTATGAATTACCTCGAAGAAAACTGTCTGCTGACACACAGCCAACTTGGGTTTAGAAAACATCGTTCGTGTGAAACACAACTAGCTCTTTATTCACATGGAGTGTCGAGTGCTATTGACAAGGGATTTCAGATCGATTCCGTATTTCTGGATTTCCGGAAGGCTTTTAACACTGTACCAAACAGGCGGCTAGTAGTGAAATTGCGTGCTTATGGAATATCGTCTCAGTTACGTGACTGGATATGTGATTTCCGGTCAGAGAGGTTACAGCTCGTAGTAATTGTCGGAAAGTCATCGAGTAAAACAAGTAATTTCTGGCGTTCCCCAGGGTAGTGTTATAGGCCCTTTGCTGTTCCTTATCTATATAAACGATTTGGGAGACAATATGTTCAGCCGTCTTCGGTTGTTTACACTGTCGTTTATCGACTAATAAAGTCATCAGTAGGTCAAATCAAATTGCAAAACGATTTAGAAAAGATATATGAATGGTGCGAAAATTGGCAGTTGACCCTAAATAACGGAAACCGTGAGGTCATCCACATGAGCGCTAAAAGGAATTCGTTAAACTTCGGTTACACCATAAATCAGTCTAATCTAAAAGCCGTAAATTCAACTAAATACCTAGGTATTGCAATTACGAACACCTTAAATTGGAAGGAAGACACAGAAAATGTTGTGGGGAAGGTTAACCAAAGACTGCGTTTAATTGGGAGGACACTAGAAAATGTAACGGATCTACTAAGGAGACTGCCTACACTACAGTTGTCCGTCCTCTTTTAGAATACTGTTGCGCGGTGTGGGATCCTTACCAGATAGGACTGACTGATTACATCGAAAAAGTTCAAAGAAAGGCAGCACGTTTTGTGTTATCGCGAAATATGGGAGAGTGTCACAGAAATGATACAGGATTTGGACTGGACATCATTAAAAGAAAGGCGTCTTTCGTTGCGACGGATTCTTCTCACGAAATTCCAATCACCAACTTTCTCCTCCGAATGCGAAATATTTTGTTGACACAGACCTACATAGGGAGAAACGATCACCACGATAAAATAAGGGAAATCAGAACTCATACGGAAAGACATAGGTGTTCGCGCACTATACGAGATTGGAATAATAGATAATTGTGAAGGTGGTTCGATGAACCCTCTGCCAGGAATCCTAAATGTGATTTGCGGAGCATCCATGTAGATGTAGAATAAGTAAAATATCTGAAACCTTTCATTTGTCCGATAATACCAAACTTGTAACCGACATGTAGAGGTATACGCGCTGAAGTTCGTAAGACTATTCTTAGGCTATTGTGGATACATACCATGAAACAGAAAGCTGCTTACATCTCTTATTAAAACAGATAGCACTTCTATACTGAAGATTTGACGGAGCCCTTACTATATTTTGTACTATTAATAACATATACGTCAACTTGTTCTTACAGGGAATTCAGCCTTCGGATAGAACGACTTTGAAATCAATAAATCCTTTAAGGTTCTAGTGAACTGAACTTCTCACCAATTGAACTTTTTATGGTTGTTAACAAGTTACGGAAAATTTGTGTTCCTGAACAATGAATAAACTCACAAGTCAAAAGGTTGCATTACCACCCTTTGCAGAGCGGACATTCAGGGAGAGAGTGAATGAGTTTCAGGAAATTATCGACAGGGATGTGGAGCCATGCTGATCCCAGTGTCGTAGCCAGCTGCGCTAGATTTACAGTTGAGGGGATCCATGGCACGAGCAGCTTGATCGACGTGGTCCCACATATTCTCGACTGGGTTTTCATCTGCAGAGTTTGGTGGCAGGGAAGTGCTGTAAATTCGTCCTGGTGCTTTTAGAACCGGGCACGAACACTGCCAGCCATGTGACACATTGCATTCCCTTCTGGTAGATACCATTGTGCCGAGGAAAAAACAGACTTCGTGGATGGGTGCACATAGTCCCCAAGAATAGACGCATACTTCTGTTGATCCATGGGCCTTCCAGAATGACGAGATCACCCAGGGAATGCCATGAAAACATTCCCCAAATCATAACGCTCCCTCCTCTGAACTGGTCCGCAGCTCGTGGTCTTTCGGTAGTGTTCTCGCTTCCTGCGCACGGGGTCCCGGGTTCGATTCCCGGCCGGGTCAGGGATTTTTCCTGCCTCGTGATGACTGTGTCGCCTTTATCATCATCATTCATCCCCATTACGGTCGGAGGAAGGCAAAGGCAAACCACCTCTGCTAGGACCTTGCCTAGTACAGCAGTGCGGGTCTCCCGCATCGTCCCCTACGCTCCTCGGAGTATGGGACCTCATCATCATCACTTCTGACGATTGTTGCAGGGCAGTACACGTCACCGGCCATGGAGCATAAAACGAAATTCATCTGAGAAGGCCACCTGTCGTCACTCGATGGACTTCCAGTGCGGTACTGGCATGCAATGAACAAGTCAGCTTGGATGCATGTACCGTTTGCTGAATGGTCATTGAGGAGACGATGGTAGCAGCCCTGTGGGTCATCTGAACGGTCAGTTGCTCAACATCTGGACATCTATTAGCCTGTTCACGTCTCCGCAGTTGTCGTTCACTCGTGTCATCTATGGTTCACGGTTCACTGCAGCTGCGTCGGCGCTGGTTGTGGATAGTGGCATTTTGCCATGCACGGTGTACTTTAACTACGGTGGCAAGCGAACAGTTTACAGACTTAGCCAATTCGGAAACGCTTCCTCCACTGGTCTGAAAGCCAATGATCATGCACATTTGTACGTCAGATAAATCGGTCCTTTTCCACGTTACGACAACGACTGCACTGTTTTTCGTATCAACCGAGATACTTTTTTTTGTCCTCCATTGCCAGTGCTGCCACCTGCCTATGTGAGTGGTTGTTGAACGTTGACGTGAACATAGGCAGTGGTCATATTAATGTGACTGGACTGCATAAATGGCGTTAAATCTTTATGTAAATTATTACTATTTCTATGAACTGAACTGATGGTTTGAGAAATAGATAAATTATTTATAACAAGTTTCATGAAGAAATAAAGGTGTATTTGTTGGAGAGGGAGGAGGAGAAGGTGCGGGCAGTTAGCGTACATGCGATTTCATGAAGAACTTTAATGAATTCCTTTGTTGTGAAGCTATAGGTACAGTTTCGAAAACTATAATTGAAGGGTCAGGGACAGGAAACTAGTGATCACGTTTGTCGATTTTAAAAAGTCTACGATAGTATCCATCGTGAATCTCTACTGTCATTTCTTAAAGAATTTGGTTTATATCAGAAACTTGTCAACCTCGTTGCAGTCACCCTTCGAAATACTAAAGCTAGAGTAAGGTTCAGAAATGAATTCTCTGAACTTTTTCAGATTCATACTGGCCTTCCACAAGGCGATGGATTGTCTCCATAATTGTTCAGTTGTGTGCTGGAGGAAATCATGAGTGAATGGAACAAGATATGCCCACCGTATGTTAAGACTGGAGGAAAGATTCGACTTAACTGCTTGTATTTGCAGATGATTTGGTGCTGTTAGCAAACAATATTGATGAAGCAAAGGTTCAAGTAGAACAACTAGAATGATTAGCGGCGAAGGTCGGATTGCTAATTTCGTTTGATAAAACAGAAATGATGCCCAGCTTCCCAGTTGACACATCCCATATCATACTCTATAATGATCAAAAAATTGAAGTAGTAAAAAAGTTTAAATATCTTGGTGAGATTATTACCTGGAATGTTAATGAAAGAGCGTCAATAGATAGTAGAACATTAATACTTTAGCGAGCGCACAGAACCACTTGGCCAACCTACAAAAATTATCTCTCTCAATAAATGCTAAATTTCGACATTACTCCTCCGTCGTTAAACTGGAAGCAACATACGCAAGTAAAACACTACTCAGATTAAATACTCAAGCAACAACTGACAAATTGCAGAAAGTTGATAGAAGAATACTCTGAACGAATTATCTGTAAGAAACATCAAGTCAATGGGCAGTGGAGACTTTTACCCGATTCAGTAGTGTATAAAGAAAGTGAACCCGTTATTGATACAATGCGGAAAAGAAGGATTGCATTTTTCTGCTACATATCTCTCCTACCAAATACTAGAATCCTGAAGCAGCTTTTTGAATACTTCTGGAACAGTAAAACCCAAAACATCTGGTTTAAAGAAGTACAAAATGATCTGGATGAACTGAACATCACCACACACCAAATTCAACCCAGAGAAGAGAAACTGCTTCTGAAGAACAAATACACACGGCTGACATTGAAACCATCAGAACGGAAGAAGTATGTCATATCCGCAGAAAAACGAGCAGCCAGGTCACAGCGAGTGAAGTTTTGGGAAATGAAGAAATTGCTGACTGCTAAGACCTAAACTTAATCATTGTAGACTCTGTTGTATTACGTTGATTTTAGTGCCCCAATTTGGGAGTAAACTATGTTAATAAATGAATTTTAATTTCGAGTCGTTCGTAACACAAGTTTATTTCACCGAGTAAATGTCACTCATATCACTGATACACAATAGTACAGGAATACTCTGATAAATGATTGTCTGTTGACGGCCTTATCCCGATCCACGCAAAAAAACATTCACATGACTACCAATGTTCGCTAATAGGCGAGATCTTAACCAACCACAGAATAAATGAGTTAATTCATCATATAAGGAAGATTAGGCCGTATGTATTATGACTGTCATAGTTGCTGCCCCTGTTGGGTATCCTTTAAATAAGAGTTTTCCCAGACTTCGTCCCTCGTCTGCTTCTTCTGATATCTCTGGTAAATTTTCAACGTCTCGCTCCACGTACAGGACATGGTGGAGAGGGAGTAAAGCTTCAGAATTCTATATTCAGATGGACCCAGTATTTTTGTGCTACTTATCGCTTCCTTCACCTCTGGAAATGAACTGTATACACTACTCGCCAAGAAGAAATGCAGATGATAAACGGGTATTCATTGGACAAATATATTATACGAGAACTGACATGTGATTACATTTTCACGCAATTTGGGTGCATAGATCCTGAGAAATCAGTACCCAGAACAACCACCTCTGGCCACAATAACGGCATTGATACGCCTGGGCATTGAGTCAAACAGGGCTTGGATGGTGTGTACAGGTACAGCTGCCGATGCTGCTTCAACACGATACTACAGTTCATCAAGAGTAGTAACTGGCATATTGTAGTGACGAGCCAGTTGCTCGGCCACCATTGACCAGACGTTTTCGGTTGGTGAGAGATCTGGAGAATGTACTGGCCAGGGCAGCAGTCGAACATTTTCTGTATCCAGAAAGGGCCGTACAGGACCTGCAACATGCGGTCGTGCATTATCCTGAAGAAATGTAGGGTTCGCAGGGATCAAATGAAGGGTAGAGCCACGGGTCGTAACACATCTGAAATGTAACGTCCACTGTTCAAAGTGCGTCAATGCGAACAAGAGGTGACCGAGACGTGTAACCAATGGCACCCCATACCATCATGCTGGGTGATATGCCAGTATGGTGATGCCGAATACACGCTTCCAATGTGAGTTCACAATGATGTCGCCAAACACGGATACGACCATCATGATTCTGTACACAGAACCTGGATTCATCAGGAAAAATGACGTTTTGCCATTCCTGCACCCAGGTTCGTCGTTGAGTACACCATCACAGGCGCTCCTCTCTGTGACGCAACATCAAGGGTAACCGCAGCCATGGTCTCCGTGCTGATAGTCCATGCTGCTGCAAACGTCGTCGAACTGTTCGTGCAGATGGTTGTGTCTTGCAAACGTCCCCATCTGTTGACTCAGGGATCGAGACGTGGCTGCACGATCTGTTACAGCCATATGGATAAGATGCCTGTCATCTCGACTGCTAGTGGTACAAGGCCGTTGGGATCCAGCACGACGTTCCATATTACCCTCCTGAACCCACCGATTCCATATTCTGCTAACAGTCATTGGATCTCCACCAACGCGAGCAGCAATGTCGCGATACGATAAACCGCAAACGCGATAGGCTACAATCCGACCTTTATCAAAGTCGGAAGCGTGATGGTACGCATTACTCCTCCTTATACGAGGCATCACAACAACGTTTGACCAGGCAACGCAGGTCAACTGCTGTTTGTGTATGAGAAATCGGTTGGAAACTTTCTACATCTACATCTACATTTATACTCCACAAGCCACCCAACGGTGTGTGGCGGAGGGCACTTTACGTGCCACTGTCATTACCTCCCTTTCCTGTTCCAGTCGCGTATGGTTCGCGAGAAGAAGGACTGTCTGAAAGCCTGTGTGCGCGCTCTAATCTCTCTAATTTTACATTCGTGATCTCCTCGGGAGGTATAAGTAGGGGGAAGCAATATATTCGATACCTCATCCAGAAACGCACCCTCTCGAAACCTGCACAGCAAGCTACACCGCGATGCAGAGCGCCTCTCTTGCAGAGTCTGCCACTTGAGTTTGTTAAACCGATCTGGTACGGATCCCACACTGATGAGCAATACTCAAGTATAGGTCGAACGAGTGTTTTGTAAGCCACCTCCTTTGTTGATGGACTACATTTTCTAAGGACTCTCCCAATGAATCTCAACCTGGTACCCGCCTTACCAACAATTAATTTTATATGATCATTCCACTTCAAATCATTCCGCACGCATACTCCCAGATATTTTACAGAAGTAACTGCTACCAGTGTTTGTTCCACTGTCATATAATCATACAATAAAGGATCCTTCTTTCTATGTATTCGCAATACATTACATTTGTCTATGTTAAGGGCCAGTTGCCACTCCCTGCACCAAGTGCCTATCCGCTGCAGATCTTCCTGCATTTCGCTACAATTTTCTAATGCTGCAACTTCTCTGTATACTACAGCATCATCCGCGAAAAGCCGCATGGAACTTCCGACACTATCTACTAGGTCATTTATATATATTGTGAAAAGCAATGGTCCCATAACACTCCCCTGTGGCGCGCCAGAGGTTACTTTAACGTCTGTAGACGTCTCTCCATTGATAACAACATGCTGTGTTCTGTTTGCTAAAAACTCTTCAATCCAGCCACACAGCTGGTCTGATATTCCGTAGGCTCTTACTTTGTTGATCAGGCGACAGTGTGGAACTGTATCGAACGCCTTCCGGAAGTCAAGAAAAATAGCATCTACCTGGGAGCCTGTATCTAATATTTTCTGGGTCTCATGAACAAATAAAGCGAGTTGGGTCTCACACGATCGCTGTTTCCGGAATCCATGTTGATTCCTACATAGTAGATTCTGGGTTTCCAAAAACGACATGATACTCGAGGAAAAAACATGTTCTAAAACTTTCATCATGTCAGCACGTTGTAGGTGTCGCCACCGGCGCCAACCTTGTGTGAATGCTCTGAAAAGGTAATCATTAGCATATCATGGCATCTGCTTCCTGTTGGTTAAATTTCGCTTCTGTAGCACGTCATCTTCGTGGTGTAGCAATTTTTATTGGACGGTAGTGTATATGCCAAACAGCACTGTTTATCGGTGTCTACATTGATATTCAACAGGCTGAATAATTTCGTTCAAAGGTCGGAACAAAACAAGGGAATATAGTGGGTTCAGAGAAGCACTAAGAAGTTCAAACAAACCTTGAGGGCAGGTTTACTTTTAGAGGATCAATACATATAAATTTTCACTCAAATTAGACTTATCAAGGTAATAGAAATGTATCAACGAGGAAGAAATCTAAAGAGATTTAGGTTAAATAGACAGGGCGGTACGTTGTGTAATTTGTCTCGTGCACTGCACACTGCCAAGAGCGCATGGATTCTGGCCACAGCGACGAGTGTGACTTCGCATGCCACAGCAGCTCTTTGGCATGGGCAAATGGATCGTTGCAGTCTGCCATTCAGTCTTCGAAGTTCTGCGGTCACGAAAGCAGACATCTCAAGGTCGCTGGCTACGCCTCATCCCACGCTGCAGTGTTGCCGTGTCAGCTATCGGCCCAGTCTATCGCCACACTTCGCTGCTGTCGAGTGTTTGGTTTGGTTTCGCTTGTTCTGTGAACTCATTCTGCTTTACACACAGCATGTTCCAGGAGGAAGTGTCAATATTCAAGGATGTGATAGGAACGCTCGTTTGAAGCAAAAAGCTTCATTTGGACTTATGCCATGCCCTCTTCTTTATTGTTTCTGAATAGAACACATTTAATGCAAATTGTTATTTATTTTCTGTATTATTGTATTATTCGATACGTTGACAGGTTTACACATGTACACATATACTGCAATCAGTAAACATAACAAATATTTCACAAAGATCAACTGAGAAAGTCGCTATGTGTTTGTAGCATAACTGCACTGCACCATTGCAACAATGTGTTGCTGTTCCTTGCACAGACTGTTGAACTACACATTCAGAAGAGAATGGGAACCTCAAAGAATATCCATTCCACGCAGTGTGCTGAGAACTCTGGCAAACACTCTACGATCAGGTATTAGGCGTGTCAGTAAGCGCCAACGGTATTCTTTGATAGCAGCTGGAATACTATCATCGAAAAAGCCGTAAACGTTCATCATGCACGCATGGTCTTCATTAGCGTAGATGTGTGGCATTTTAGCCGGTGTGTGTTCAAGACAGTTAACCGTTACTTCTCTCTGAAGCCCATGAGAATTCTTTGAGCGTCTGTGGTGGAACAGGACGACCACGAACATGTATGTCAAGCATGACCCGCATACTTTTTTTATTATTTATTGCCAAACTATAGACCTGTTACCTGATGTTTAAAACAGTTCGCACATCTTACAATTTTCGTTTTTCATCTTTTTACAGTTTTCTTTTCCTTTCTTTTGTTTTATCTACAACATTTACAAAGTGTGATACTTTTCAAAATAACTATAATTTAAGGTTGAAATATAAATAAAATTTTGTTGTTTGTTAAGAAGAATATAAAAAGAAGATAGGATAGAGGAGAGATTTGTTAATACCATCACCGAATGTGACTGACGGTGAATACCTCGGAATGGTTTCTTCGAGCCGTTGACCGCCAGTCACACACACACACACACACACACACACACACACACAAATGGTTATTAGTAGAGAACTAATGTTGCTTATCCTATTTATTACTAGTCCTATGTATTAACTACTTTAGGTGCCCATCCATGTACAGCATTTGGTGTTTCCTTGGCTAGATCGCCAGCACTTTTGCTTATTTACTGTCACATCTCAGCTTCCTCCTTCTGTTCCTCCTCATTGTCACTATTTTCGCTGTCACTGTGGGTATCGCTGTCCATCCTCTGGAGATCGTTGTTACGCTGCACATAGGCATGTCTGTAATGTCGTGTCCACATGTACTCTTCGAAGTGTTGTTTTTGAAATACTGTTTGTCAGTGCGTTTAATTGTGCCCATTGTTCTTCGTCTCTTATTGCTGTGTATATATCTATGTCTGTATCTGTGTAGTATAAGCGTAGTGTATGTCTATTGTTCGCGTATTGCCCACAGAGACAGTGTGTTCTGGGGAACCTTATTCCCCGCATGTGCGTGTAGGTGTCTGTCTCAGACTCACGCAGTTTAAGTGCGTGGGATAAGGTCTGTGTCCGGTTGAGAAATGTACCACACTGCCGCTGGGATCGATATGTCTCATTCTCAACCGCTACCTTACGTCAGGGAGGAAGTCGTGCAGTCTACATGCCTTATCACTTACATCCCACTCACCTCGCCATGTATCCAAACGCCAAAATTCAATTTTTTATCTATTTGTACCCCAAGATAGCGCGTAATGTGTGCTCGTTTAATGTTTGTGTCCCCAATTTTAACCGAAGGATTCCTTTGGAGTGATCCTTTCAGTAAAGTGTATGTTTTGTTTTCGGCTATCCTGAGTTTGTTATTGTGACACCACTGAGTAATTGTTTGTAGTATTCCACTGGCTCTCTCTTCTAACTGGGCTCTGTTGTTTGCAGTGACTACAACTAATAGGTCATCTGCGTAGGCGACAATTCCGTCTGACCTGTCATCCCCATCCAGAAGTTGTAAGAGGGGTTCGATTGTTATGTGCCAGAAGATGGGGCCGCAGATCGATCCTTGAGGACAGCCTTTGGTAATTCTTTTAATTACATATGCACGATGGGTTTAGGTCGGGACTCACCGCCGGTCATTCCATTACTCCAATGTCCAGGCTTCGCAAGACATCGCTGCTGTCGCCTGCCGCATAGGCCCTGGCACCGGAAGGAATTCAGGGCTACCATCTTATGCAGCAACCACCACATGATCCAGCAGGATATGTTCGATGTACTGCCTGGCGGTAAGGCAACCATGGACAACTACAAGATTCGTATGGCTGTCTACAATTGAGGCCTCTCCACAGCATCACAGAACCTTCGAAATCTGTCAATTTCGTAGACAACATTTGGCAGGTACCGCCCAACATGGGTTTACACACATGAACCCGACCATCACTTCTCATCAGAGGACATCTGGACTTATGAAATTGGCAGTTGACATGGGATCAGTAAAACTGAAGGCGAGGTACAAGATGATGTCTTGTCAAGCGGGATTCTGTACTAGGACGTCTGGATCACACAGCATTACAGTCAGATCGGACAAAGCGGTTCCAGTGCTCTGACGTTATCCCTACGACGTTGCAACTCAGAGATGTCCAGATGTCGGTCTTCACGTGTTGTCGTAATGCTCCGGCGGCTTTGTGCAGTTCGTCTTGTATGCTGTCTCGCTATAGCGTGTCCACAGCCTATGGATGACACATGGAGAGGCATTGGCAACTGTAACAATGGACCGATAGTCTATACTTTCTGGATCAAACAGACAGCCCTTGCAACTTTCATTGCATTAAGATATCGCAGTCAGTGTGCTTGGTGGAATACAATGTCCACAAATGACAAATGCCATGTGCGTACCTCACTAAAAACACTGAGACACTGGTACTCACATCCGTCTCAGGAGTCAACTGAGAATGTGATGCGTAACACTGCCAATAGACAGCAAATGGCTCTGAGCATTATACGACTTAACTTCTGAGGTCATCAGTCGCCTAGAACTTAGAACTAATTAAACTAACTAACCTAAGGACATCACACACATCCATGCCCGAGGCAAGATTCGAACCTGTGACCATAGCGGTCGCTCAGCTCCAGACTGTAGCGCCTAGAACTGCACGGCTACTCCGGCCGACGACGGCAAATGCTTTTGATTTTTGCCTACAGTGGCAGCGAAGATTGCAAGCCATACTATAAGGCTACAGCTGCCACCTGCATCAAAACAGATCGGAAAGACACGAATTCGACACTAATCCCTTTCCAGCATGTCGATGCTTGTAGACCCGCATCGGAGTCGCACTTCGTTGCATATATGCTGCAGCAACACCCTGAAACGGAAACTTTTTGGCCGCCCTTTGTATCTCAGAGCTTCCATCGTCACAATGCACCAACACATCACTCTCAATTACAGACGGAATGATCATAGAAACATCTATGGCGTCCCGTGTCACGTGACTGTAATATGCATCCAATTATTAAGTTTCCATGAGCTGTGGGCGGCAGTGGCCGGGCGGTTCTAGGCGCTACAGTCTGGAACCACGTGACTGCTACGGTCGCACGTTCGAATCCTGCCTCGGGCATGGATGTGTGTGATGTCCTTAGGTTAGTTATGTTTAAGTAGTTCCAAGTTCTAGGGGACTGATGACCTCAGCAGTTAAGTCCCATAGTGCTCAGAGCCATTTGAACTATTTTTTGTGGGCGGCATTTCAGCGATGATGGATGAGGCCGGCTCCCCAACTCATTCGGTGTCTCGTTTAGTCGTTTCCATGCAGCTTGACCATCATCATTAAAGAGGAAGGCGTCCATTCAGTGAGAGAAAATCCCTGTCGGTTGGCACCGCTGTTACATCGTCTAACGTCAGTTGTATAAGGCTACTGGTAATAACCAAGACTCAAAATGGTCCATACAGCCAGTACGAACGAAATTGAGTTGTTCGCCCTCTCCCTATTCGCACATTCGTTGTTCCGAGGCGCGTGTGTTCCATCCATGTGACGGCACCTAAT
This sequence comes from Schistocerca serialis cubense, assembly GCF_023864345.2. NCBI lineage: Eukaryota > Metazoa > Arthropoda > Insecta > Orthoptera > Acrididae > Schistocerca > Schistocerca serialis. The sequence goes on from NC_064646.1 coordinate 141,211,392, forward strand.
GACAAATGTTAGCCCATGGTTATATTACATTTTCTCCATTCACTGCTAGTATGTCAAGAAGGAAATGATATTTCCACCCTACAGTGCTTCCATGTCCTCTTTCAGAATATTTTCCATCTGTAGCTAATCACCCTTAACACAACTGAAAACCATGTCCTGACTATGTAGGGAAGCAGCCTACTCATGCCGTAATAAATGCACATCAGTCTTTCCATTGTGTGCCAGCCAGTCCGTAGTAACTAGCTCTGACGTCATAAATGTTGCGCAATACTTTAAAAATCAAGCAAATAACCTAAAACGGTTCTAGCATGTCAGGAGTAATACTAAATTAATATGTGTTGAATATCAGTTCAATAACTTTAACCATTTTCGAAATTTGGACGTTTTTCTGTAAAAATCATTGGCGCAACAGAAAAGTGCTAGAGATTTAAAAATTTATTCTTAGATTCCTTTTCAATAATAATTTAATAGAAACAGTACTTTGGATCCCACAAATTAAGATTTTAGTTGAAATTCATGATTTTCTGGTTTTTGTCTTAAAAATTAAGGAAGCAAGATAGCTTAAATAGGCTAATAAACAAGGCTAGGATGTTTAAATTTGAGTAGAAGGGAGATCCGCTATAACCGTAAAGATGTGAGAAGTTTCAACTCAATAACTGTAAAACTATAGCGATAGCGTATCTCCAAAGGGCAGGTTCAGAGCTCATCTCCTGCGTGTCATGTAATTAAATCAATTCTCTCGCCCAAAATATTTAACTTAGCCACGTCAAACTTTTATTATGATTACTTACCTGTGTGCTAAATGCACATTTAAATTAAGAGCTTCATCGGCCATCAGCAAAAGAAGCTATGATTTATTCGGTAGCTTAATGTGGTGCATTACTAGCCCAGCGGCTAGTCGGGAGAGCCGATTTGATCAGGCGTTCCCTTAGCCGTCCGCACCGCGGCTTTATATATAAGAACGCTGCGCGAGGAAGCAAGGCCCCAGTACTCTCCAGGCGCTGAATAGCATGCCATCTGCGTTGGGAGTATCGTCGCATCGGTATCATTGCTACAAACAGCCTCGGATGCCGTATAAAGTTACTCGGGATACGCGTAATCATGAAATCATTTTCGAGTGAAGTGTTAATTCTGGGATGACTTTAATTATCGATCTTCAGTTTGCGTATTGTCGTATTTTCACGTGCCGCCGCAGGACAAACATTCTACCATTATTTAGCGTGGCGTTTGATGAACCCAATCATCAAATTATGGCGAGCATTCATTTAAACATTTAATTTGGACATTTATAGTTGCATCAGCGCATTAGACTCTGAACTGCTCTGTTAGTTAGATTGTGTGGATTCTTTTGTTTTCATCTGTGACTTTCAGAATACAGAACGTTTTTTCACGACCGTTTTTGATTATAAATCCCAGACAATCTCCTAATTCATCAGAGCTATAAGCTGTAACTATAAGTGTATTCTCAGATGAAGTGGGCACTAGGAATTCTAATTACAGGCTTCACGTTTTGCTTATCACTTTCTGGTTGCCAATATTGTAGTTAGAGAGCCAGTGTTGAGAACGGCGAAAGACAGCATAAATAACATTCTAAATAATAGGAACTGGTTTTACATTCTACAAACCTAACATTTATATAAACAACATAAAATTGACATAATTCCACCCGCCGCCCCACATATGGTGCATCGGCCGGGAAATGAAGTGTTTCTACATTCTTCAAACATTATTAATAACAGTAATTCCACCCGCCGCCCCACAACTACCTACGAATATATCGATGTAATCAACTCTTGAACTGTCGTGTACTCTTTCTTGTTCTGATATGCTTATACAGGGTTGGTCAGCTGCCCCCAACTATGGGTTTTATGCAACCCACAACACTTTCAAAAACCACGTGCGTGATTTTCAAGTTCTCTCGTTCGCCACATGCACACTATTAGTCTTATAGAAAAAAATGAACAGGACCTTTTTGTATGTTGTTGTTGTTGACGTGGTCTTCAGTCCTGAGACTGGTTTGATGCAGCTCTCCATGCTACTCTATGCTGTGCAAGCTTCTTCATCTCCCAGTACCTACTGCAGCCTACCATCCTTCTGAATCTGCTTACTGTGTTCATCTCTTGGTGTCCCTCGACGATTTTTGCCATCCACGCTGCCATCCAGTACTAAATTGGTGATCCTTTGACGCCTCATAACATGTCCTACCAACCGATCCCTTCTTCTAGTCAAGTTGTGCCACAAACTACTCTTCACCCCAATTCTATTCAGTACCTCCTCATTAGATATGTGATCTACCCATCTAATCTTCAGCATTCTTCTGTAGCACCACATTTCGAAAGCTTCTATACTCTTCTTGTCTAAACTATTTATCGTCCATGTTTCACTTCCATACATGGCTACACTCCATACAAATACTTTTAGAAACGACTTCCTGACACTTAAATCTATACTCGATGTTAACAAATTTCTCCTCTTCAGAAACGCTTTCCTTGCCATTGCCAGTCTACATTTTACATCCTCTCTACTTCGACCATCATCAGTTATTTTGCTCCTTAAATAGCAAAACTCCTTTACTACCATAAGTGTCTCATTTCCCAATTCCCTCAGCATCAGCCGACTTAATTTGACTACATTCCATTATCCTCGTTTTGCTTTTGTTGATGTTCATCTTCTACCCTCATTTCAAGACACTGTCCATTCCGTTCAACTGCTCTTGCAAGTCCTTTGCTGTCTGACAGAATTACAATGTCATCCGCGAACCTCAAAGTTTTTATTTCTTCGCCATGGATTTTAATGCCTACTCAGAACTTTTCTTTTGTTTCTTTTACTGCTTGCTCAATATACAGCTTGAATAGCATAAGGGAGAGGCTACAGCCCCGTCTCACTCCCTTCCCAACCACTGCTTCCCTTTCATACCCCTCGACTCTTATAACTGTCATTTCTCCTGATAACGACGTCCTCTTAAGTAGTCCCCACCCGGAGATCCGAATGGAGGACTATTTTACCTCCGGAATATTTTACCCAAGAGGATGTCATCATCATTTAATCATACAGTAAAGCTGCATGCCCTCGGGAAAAATTACAGCTGTAGTTTCCCCTTGCTTTCAGCCATTCGGAGTACCAGCACAGCAAGGCCGTTTTGGTTAGTGTTACAAGGCCAGATCAGTCAATCATCCAGGCTGTTGCCCCTGCAACTACTGAAAAGGCTGCTGCCCCTCTTCAGGAACCACACGTTTGTCTGGCCTCTCAACAGATACCCCTCCGTTGTGGTTGCACCTTCGGCATGGCTATCTGTATCGTTGAGACATGCAAGCCTCCCCACCAACGGCGAGGTCCATGGTTCATGGGGGGACCTTTCTGTAGGTAATTTAATTTAGTTAAATTTTGAACTGGAATACGTTTTCGCTTGAAGCCACGGTTTTCGACTTCTACACATACATCTGCATTTACAATGATACTCTGCAAATCACACTTAAGTGCCTGGATGAGGGCTCATTGAACTACCTTCAAAATAATTCTCTATCATTCTAATCTTTAACAGCGCATGGAATAAACGAAAGCTATATTTTGCCATGTGAGCTCTAATTTCCCTTACTTTATTTACACTGAAGAGCCAAAGAAAGTGGCACACCTGTCTTATATCGAGGAAGGGCCCCCGCGAGCATGCAGAAGAGCCCCAACACGACGTGGCATGGACTCGACTGTCTGAATTAGTGCTGGAGGGAACTGACACCATGAATCCTGCACGGCTGTACTTAAATCCGTAAGAGTACGAAGGGATGAAGATCTCTTCTTAACAGCACGTTGCAAGGCGTCCCAGATATGCTCAGTAATGTTCATGTATGGGGAGCTTGGTGAACAGTGGAAGTGTTTAAACTCCGAAGACTGTTCCTGGAGAAACTCTGTAGCAATTGTGGACTTGTGGGGTGTCGTATTGTCCTGCTGGAATTGCCCATGTCCGTCGGAATGCACAATGGACATGGATGGATGCAGGTGATCAGACAGGATGCTTACGTATGTGTGACCTGTCAGGGTCGTATCTAGACGTATCAGGGGTCCCGAATCACTCCAACGGCGCACCAGCACGAACAGTCCCCTGCTGATATGCAGAGTCCATGGATTCATGAGGTTTTCTCCATACCAGTATACGTACATCCGCTAGATACAATTTGAAACAAGACTCGTCCCACCAGGCAACATGTTTCCAGTCATCAACAGTTCATTGTCTGTGTTGACGGGCCCAGGCGAGACGTAAAGCTTTGTGTCGTGCAGTCGTCAAGGGTACAAGAGTGGGCTTTCGGCACCGAAAGGTCATATCGATGATGTTTCGTTGAATGGTTCGCACGCTGATACTTGTTGACGGCCCAGCATTGTAATCTGCTGCAATTTGCAGAAGTGTTGCACTTCTGTCACGTTGAACGATTCTCTTCAGTCTTCATTGGTGCCGTTCTTGCAGAAACTTTTTCCGGCTGCAGCGATGTCTGAGATTTGATATTTCACCGGAGTCCTGATATTCACGGAGTATTTGTGAAATGGTCGTACGGGAAAATCCCCCTTCATCGCTACCTCGGAGATGCTGTATCTCATAGCTCGGGCACTGACTACAACACCACATTCAGACTCACTAAAATCTTGATAATCTGCCATTGTAGCAGCAGTAACTGATCTAACGCCTGCACCAGACACTTGTTGTTTTATATTGGCGTTGCCGACCGCAGCGCCGTATTCTGCCTGTTTACATGTCTCAGTATTTGGATACGCATGCCTATACCAGTTTCTTTGGCGCTTCAGTGTATTATGATGATCGTTTCTCCCTATGTAGGTCGGTGTCAACGAAATATTTTCGCATTCGGAGAAGAAAGTTTGTGATTGAAATTGCATGAAAATATTCTGACCCAACAAAAAAGTCTTCGTTTTAATGATGTCTACCCCAAACCCTGTATCACGTTTTTGACACACTTTTCCCTATTTCTCGATAACACAAAGCGGGTTGCTCTTCTTTGAATTTTCTCAATGTACTCCGTTAACTCTATCTGGTAAGGCTTGCAGACATCGCAGCAGTACTCCAAAAGAGGACGGATAAGTGTAGTGTGGTGGTGGTGGTGGTGGTGGTAAGTTCCATGGGACAAACCGCTGAGGTCATCGGTCCCTAGACTGACACACCACTTAAACTAACTTACGTTAAGGAGAAAACACACACACGCACACACACACACACACACACACACACACACACACACACACACACACGCGCGTCCACGCCCGAGGGAGGACTCGAACCTCCACAAGGGGGAGCCGCGGAAACCGTGGTATGGCGCCTCAAACCGTGTGGCTGCCCCGCGCGGCACAAGTGTAGTGTAGGCAGTCTCCTTAGTAGATCTGCTACATTTTCTAAATGTTCTGCGAATAAAGGGCAGTCCTCTCCACAACATTTTTATGTGTTCTTTGCAATTTAAGGTATTTCTAATTGTAATTATTAGACATTTAGCTGAATTTAAGGCCTTCGGAGTTAACTGATTTCAAGAAAACTCTTTTGAATGCCACTTTTGGACGTTTGTCTTGAATAATTCGAAAACTACGGTCTCTAGCGAAAACATATTCTAGTAAAAAAATTTGACTATATTAAATTTTCTAAAAGAATGTCCTTTTCATTTTTTCTGTAGGAGTAATGTTCGCGTGTAGTGAGCGAGAGAAATTCAAAACCTTGACGCTTGCGTGTGGTATTTGAAAGTTTCATGGGATGCATAGAACCCATTAGTAGTGGTACCTTGATCATCCTGTATATGCTGCGTAGTTAAGTCAATGCATGCCACACCGTACTGGATCTTCCTGGAAATATTCAACGATTTTGCCACTCTGCTGATTGATTTGCTGACTGGAATCAAAGGACCGCTGTTGGCCCCATTCAAATTTAAAACCTTTTGTCGTTGTTGTGGTTGTTATCTTCAGGTGGGACACAGCCGTGAAGGAGCTCTCCACGCTGGTGTATCATGTGCAAGCCTCTTCTACTTACGTTAGTCAACCTAGGTCTCCTGCTAAGATTTTAATCTCCCACACTCCTCCCCATTACCGAAGTTGACTATTCTACGGTGTCTCAGGATGTTTGCTATCGACAGATCCGTTCTTTTAGTTAAATTGTGCTACGCATCTCCTTTCTCCCCAATGCCACCGAATCGTCATTAGTTATATGATCTACCAATTCATCTTCAACATTTTTCTGCAGCACCACATTTCGATAACTTCCATTCTCTTTCTATATGATCTGTTTGTCTTCCACTTTTCATGCATTCCACGCAACACTGCGCTCCAGCCTAATACCTTTAGAAAAGACTTATAACACATTTTTGTTAGATATTAAAATACGTCACTTTTTCGGAAATAGTGTTCTTGCTATTGTCAATCTGCTGTTTTGTAACCCCGCAAACACATAATCCGTTTTCAAATTTTTATGCCTCATCCTTCGGCGTCGGGTTGGGGACCGAAAGGTAGCGTGATCGAACCCTTTGAACGACAGCATTTTTCAGTCTGCCCTTACGCTAGCCTTCACCTGGAAGGTATGCCAGGAACGATGTGTGGTTTGGATTCCACGTTAAGTTGCTGGCAGGCGGCTGAATATTCATCTTGAGAGACTCCCAGCGCATCATGCCATTTACTGACCTGATATATGTATAAATGTCGTTGCACCGGCGCAGCTGTAGTGCTCAGGTCGCGAGTTTGTCGTCTTTAACTGAAGCGCTGATGTAACTGAGGAAGTGGTTAAAGCTTTCGATTCTACTGAATGATCCGATAAATTTCAAATTAGCGATACCAACAGCTTTTTCATTAATAACAAACAAAGCATATGAAGTATAAACAGCTAACAAGGAGTTTTGCATATATTTCATTACAAAACTCGTTATTAGCTGTTTATACTTCGTCTGATTTGTTATTACAATCAATCAAAATTCAATTGCATTAACTCTTGTAGAAAGCATGTTCACAAAAATTATGCACTCTATTATCATATTCTTCTCTGGTTTGCACAAAGTCGCGTTATTTCAATACGATGTATGTGGCGCGCATCCTAGATATTAATTGTGCAGCCAATAACGCGAACCTCACCGTTCAATCCCTCGCTGCAGACTAACCAGATAGCCCGAATTACTCCACTTCTCAGCACATATTTGGCGGGAGCCGAAGGTGCACGAAGTGCTTTGCCTGAATATCATTATACTAAAGCTAACGAAAATTGTTGTAAGAATGAGATGTGAAATAACTGGATTTTAACTCGCTACTGACGATGTATTCATGCGGCTGACAATAAAACCTGAATTACGCTTTATTAAATATTAAGAACTGCAGCTAACAAATCTGGCGTGTACGCTCCTGTGTCGACAGCCAGTCCTGCTAAACTGGCCCAATTCCTCTCGGAAATGGTACTGACTGTACCATCTGTTTTCTTCCTCTCCCCGCATCTCTTACGTCATGTATCATCTGCTGTAATCTCAGCCAAACTACGAAGAGAATCTTGAGAAGGAATATTATGGCTCCAGAGCCAGAAATATCACAAAATGTAAAGAAAATCGAGTTACGTCATTAATTTTAGTAGCGCCAATCCCACTTCAATTGTCACGAATCTAGTCTGGGCAAAAGAACGAACTTTAGGTAAGTATCCCTAATTTCTGATGAATGTATAACAAACATATACACCGCAGGGAGTAGATTTTTCATCTTAATCCCAGTGACAGATTTGCGGGTAACATACGTATAACAAAAGCAGCTGTTAACTTCCGCTCGGCAGTGCGGATTGTGTAATCAGTGCACAGCGCTTTTAGTATTATTATTGCACTGGGTTCACGTGTTACAGGTCACCTCGCATATGGTCAGCACGTGTGGCACGCGCTTCTCAAGGCCGTGATAAGGCCTTCCTCTTGCACACATGCCACGCTTCAGTGTTCATGACGTCGTATCTTCACTATGTATGGTATAATAATATTATTATACTCGTACATTCAGTGGTGTATGTGAATAATGCTGGAAAATGTGTCTCGAATAGTAGAAATATGTAAAAAAATTAAAACGTCATGCTTCGTGCAGCAATTTTACTGTATCAACAGGAAAAATGTAAGCAATACATCACTTTCTGCGGGTCGTCAACGAGAAAAAAATTCGTAAAGGTTTGAAATTATGCGCAAAGTTTATTTCAAGTCTCCAAGTGCTCTCATTTCCAAACACTGGATGACTGAAGTATGACTATTCTCGAGTTGTGGGCTACACTGCTTTTTTCACCCTCACCACATTGACAGGTGGCTGGTTCCTACCCAGACAGTGATTTTTTCCAGACAATAAGTGATGTGTGTGCCAAGTTTGGCTGAAACAGGTGCAGTGGTTTAGAAGGAAATGTGGAACATGCACGCATACATACAGGGAGGTCAGAAACAGCCTGAAAGCTAGTATTGCATAGTAGGTTTGCTAAGAAATAGTTAATAAGGAAAAAATGCTATGTGTTTTGCCGTTCCCTAGCTATACAACATGAAAATTAACCAGTCAGGCCGTTGCACGCCAAAATTCAAGCGGCCCGCCAGATACGATTAGTGTCGGTTGTTGTCATAAAGTGTATCATAGAGCGCGAGACTGCTCGGCCTTTGTTGGGACTTCAATCCTTACCATCGCCCCATGTCCAATTTTTTTTTTATCGCACTCTTCTTCGGTTTTAGGTAACCAAACGAAGCATACATTTTACAACACCTTGTCTGGCAGATCGCTTGAATTTGCGAGCGCAAAAGCCTGATTGGTTAAGTTCAGTGCTAATTGACTCTGAAACAGCGTAACGTATGGAACCTATCCTGGAACACCTTTCCAACTTTTTCGGAGTGTTTCTAACCAATGGTATTTAATAAAATACCCAGCACTTCCAGTACGAAGAAGCTATCGACAAGATGAATACTGCAATTACTCAGTTATAACAAAGACGACATACTGCCAGTTGCCAGCACTTCTTTGTTGAATATATTCAAGGTCCATCCAAGTCATGTTGTGTTAACTTCCAGCCTGAAATTATGGGATAATCAAAGCAGTGCATCCTCCTTTGTGAACGTGCTGGAAAGAAGGATAGTGAGCCAAGACCACGGAATTCAGGGCAATAATTTGTTGAGAACTGCTTAACCTCATCTCTATCGCCTGCCTCTAAAAGACAAACAATCACAAACAGGTATTGTGCTTTGTTCATGAGAGAAATTTTACTTTTCACGAAATGTGAGTGAATTTGATGAGAATAAAGTTTTCTTTCGGCAGAACAGTGAGATCGTTTGCTCAACTACAGGTTAAAGGGAGAAAATTGTTGGATTTGAGGACCGTTCTGCAGATTTGGTCTCTGTGCATTCTTTGAAATGCGTCAATCCATTCTCGTCTGACTCATCCCATTTTTATTTCATTTCTTTCATTCAACATTCGCTTCTAAAACAGCCTTGTATCATGTGAATATATCAATGCTGATTATGAACAGACCCAGTGAGTGCAATGATTAAGCCGTCGTTTCCCCATTTTAAAATTCTCTCCACAATGGGTAGCTGTTGCATGTTTTAGGTGCAAGTCTGGGATCCTTAATCAGCTGAAGAAGGCACAGGCGAATGTCAGTGACTACAGGCTAGTCACTGCGAGATCGCGTCCATTTCAAGAGACATCGATTCACATCCTGACTGGTCCACAGACCCGTCCACCTGTGTGTGGCCACTGGTGACTGCTTGGTGGACCCTACCGGCCTGAACCAAGGGAGTGTGGGTTGGCAGGTAGCGGCCGAGACTAGCAGGATAAAGCCCACCAGTCGAACAGACAGACCCTGACCGTGTACAAGACCACGGAACCATCAGCCACACACGGGCCACTGGCTCAGAGTAGATATGCTCAGTGGATGGGTTGTTGGACTCATCTGCCCGTATGTATGGGCCATATCAAAAGTGCTGGCACCCTCTCCCTTCTCCTGAGCGGCTTTCCCCTCCTACTCCCCCTCCCTCTCCCTCCCTTGTGCTCCCCTTTAGTGTCTCTGCACTCCCTCCTGCCTTGTCTTCCCTCTTCATCTCCTGCCCCAGCTGTTTCCTGCCTCTTGGTGCACCCACTGACACCCCTACTCTTTCCATCCCGCCCCCTTCCCTGCTGCCCCTTGCTCTCCCCTCCTTATCCATCCTCTCCGGCCTCTCCCTCGGCAGATCCCACCTGGCAGTTTTATTCTTCATCGTGTGTGCTCGAAGTGGGTTTAAAGTGTGTTGTTCTGGAGTGTTTTTTAGTGTGGCCAACTTTTAACCTAAGCATGTGACTTCAGTGTCTTTTTTGTGTTCTACAACTCGTCCACTGTGTTTTTTAACTTAATGTCAACTTTTTTAATTGTCCCCCACGAACGTCTCCATGTGTCTTTTTACCTCCATTATCACCCCTTACTCTGTTTCATGTCCCCCTTTTTTATCGCCTTATATGTAACATTTTATTCTTGTATTAGTTGTCATGTCACTCGGCTGAAGATGGGTGGATAGTGCCGCTGACAGCCCTCCCCTGCCCATATGGGGCAGGGGAATGGAACCACAATAAAGAAGAAAAAAAAGTGCTGGCAAGGGCCGATGGGCCACAAGCTGTGCAGACAGCCCGCCATCTGGTTTGTTTCTGCCAGCTACCTAGCCACCGGCAGTCACAAACTACTACTCTGAGTATGGTGGATGCACAGCATGAGTGTCCATCAGCTCCAACTTAAAATGCTGGTACAATGAGCTGTGGCAGAAACTTGGCCCAGTACTGAATACTGCTCATGTTTACAAGCCAAAGCTACAGGGTGACAGTTATTGAACTATATGAAATAAAATCTTCATAATTTGAACGTTTTGGGTTGGGACGTTCAAACTGCATGGTTGGCTGCAGGGCATGATGGGAATTAGTATGCGCTGTATGGTTCAGTTTAGTGACGAACACCACTTTAATTTGCATGGGTTTGTCAGTAACCAAAATTGGCGCTTTTGGAGGGGGGGGGGGGGGGCTGAGAATCTGCATTTCGTGATTGAGGAGTCTTGTCACCCTCAAAAGGTGACTGTGTGATGTGCAATATCCAGTAACAGAATAATCGGTGCGATATTCCTTGATGGCTCAGTGACTACTGAATGTTATGTGAAGATTTTGGAAGACGATTTCATCCCCATTATCGAAAGTGACCCTGATTTCGACAAGATATGGTTCATGGAAGACGGAGCTCGACCCAGTACAAGCAGGAGAGTGATGTCCTGGAGCAGCACTTTTTGGACCGCATTCTGGCTCTGGAGTACCCAAAGGCCACTGACATGGACCTCGATTGGCCGCCATATTCTCCGGATCTGAGCACATGTGACTCCTTTTTGTGGGGCTATATTAAAGATAAGATGTACACGAATAACCGCAAAACTATTGCTGAGATGAAAACAGTCATTCAGTAGGTCGTCAGGATATCGACATTCACGAGATATCGATGTTCCGACACTTCAGCGAGTTATTCAGAATTTCGGTATTCGTCTGTGCCACATAATCGCCAATGATGGCAGGTGTATCGAACATGTCATAACGTAAATCTGAATACCTGTAGTGAAGTTTTCATGTTGAATGGAATGTGTTCACGCCGTAATTTGTAACTAATTAAGTTTTCTTTCATATAATTCAATAATTGTCGCCCTGTATCTGTTCAGAGCACTGCTCTATACACTACTGGCCATTAAAATTGCTACACCACGAAGATGACATGCTACAAACGCGAAATTTAACCGACAGGAAGAAGATGCTGTGATATGCAAATGATTAGCTTTTCAGAGTATTCACACAAGGTTGGCGCCGGTGGCGACGCTTACAACGTGCTGACATGACGAAAGTTTCCAACTGATTTCTCATACACAAACAGCAGCTGACCGGCGTTACCTGTTGAAACGTTGTGATGCCTCGTGTAAGGAGGAGAAATGCGTACCATTACGTTTCCGACTTTGATAAAGGTCGGATTGTAGCCTATCGCGATTATGGTTTATCGTATCGCGACACTGCTGCTCGCGTTAGTCGAGATCCAATGGCTATTGGCAGAATATGGAATCGCTGGGTTCAGGAGGGTAATACGGAACGCCGTGCTGGACCCCAACGGCGTCGTATCACTAGCAGTAGAGATGACAGGCATCTTATCCGCATGGCTGTAACGGATCGTGCAGCCACGTCTCGAACCATGAGTCAACAGATGGGACGTTTGCAAGACAACAACCATCTGCACGAACAGTTAGACAACGTTTGCAGCAGCATGGACTATCAGCTCGGAGACCATGTCTGCGCTTACCCTTGACGCTGCATCACAGACAGGAGCGCCTGCGATGGTGTACTCAACGACGAACCTGGGTGCACGAATGGAAAACGTCATTTTTTCGAATGAATCTAGGTTCTGTTTACAGCATCACAATGGTCGCATCCGTGTTTGGCGACATCGCGGTGAACGCACATTTGAAGCGTGTATTCGTCATCGCCATACTGGCGTATCATCCGGCGTGATGGTATGGGTTGCCATTGGTTACACGTCTCGGTCACCTCTTGTACGCATTGACGGCACTTTGAACAGTGGACGTTACATTTCAGATGTGTTACGAACCGTGGCTCTACCCTTCATTCGATCCCTGCGAAACTCTACATTTCAGCAGGCTAATGCACGACCGCATGTTTCAGGTCCAGTGTGGGCCTTTCTGGATTCGGAAAATGTTCGACTGCTGCCCTGGCCAGTATATTCTCCAGACCTCTCACCAATTGAAAACGTCTGGTCTATGGTGGGCGAGCAACTGGCTCGTCACAATACACCAGTCACTAATCTTGATGAACTGTGGTATCGTGTTGAAGCTGCATGGGCAGCTGTACCTGTACACGTCATCCAAGCTCTGTTTGACTCAATGCCCAGGCGTATCAAGGCCGTTATTACGGCCAGACGTGGTTGTCCTGGGTACTGATTTCTCAGGATCTATGCACTCAAATTGCGTGAAAATGTAATCACATGTCAGTTCTAGTATAATATATTTGTCCAATGAATACCCGTTTATCATCTGCATTTCTTCTTGGTGCAGCATTTTTAACGGCCAGTAGTATAGTTTTGTTTCTCAGTGCCGACAGCCGTCTTAGAAATCAGGAGAGTGGGATGCAACTCGCAGATAAAGAAAGATCTATCTTTTTAGTAGGAAGAGAAATAGCCGAGGTCGTTTTAGTTTTTTTTTCTCTCTCTGAGGCAGGTAGGTGCCGTCAACAATAAGCGTTTTCTGTGTAGGGTAACAGCTTCTCATGTCATAGAAGATGCGGGAAAGAGCTCCACTGACTGCCCCTTGAGGAACTACCAGACAGTAACAAACAGCAAATAGCAGGATGCTTTTTAAGAATTACAGACACAGAAGAACTGCGGATAGGCTGAATTAAAAGTATCTTTGAAGAATGGGAATTTTGCATCAAATTTTATGAACAGTGTACGAGGAAACACAAGCCACTGGCTGGTTGATAAAATTTCTCCTAGTAAGGCGGCTTAACAGCTCTGTTACGAACATTTTCGTTGGCCACATTTTGACGGAGCTTCATCACTGGGAAAGGATAATTAAGGTGAACGAGGAGTGCAGACAGGGGACAGCTCAGCTAGGACCGTCTGGTTTGATAGCTTTGGCAGAGCATCCAGGACAGCTCTGTGAGAACACAGGCGGGTTCTACACCGACTTTCATGACACTTGTTGGAGTCAGGGCTACTTCTAAGGGAGGAGATATATCCAAGGGCCAATCTGAAAGCCGTCCACACTACTACATCCTGCAGCTTAAATCATGTTCAGAGTCTGCAGCACAGGTGACCGGGAAGGGGACTTGTCAGTCGTGTGTAGTTTGGACTAAGCTAGATTCAGAGCTCTTGGTATTTTTTTTAATTAGCCGTACCACGGCTCGTTTATGATAGCTGCATGGCGTTCTATTTTTTCTGGCAAAGCTGACACAATCACTGCGCTGGCTCCGTGATGGCTTTTTTTTTTACCAAAGATTTCTATGATGACTATTCCCTCCTTCCATATTTCCTAAAGTCTTTGTCAAGTCAATATATCATTAGCATAAATAGCTCATTATCCTTAAAGGTTGGTTGTTTTATTTGGTATGTGTACCATCACTTTCGGTATAATTTTGTACGAAACTTCGTCGGGTTGTTGCGGGGGAGGAGACCAGCGAGGTCATCGATCTCATCGGATTAGGGAAGGACGGGGAAGGAAGTCGGCCGTGCCCTTCCAAAGGAACCATCCCGACATTTGCCTGAAGCGATTTAAGGAAATCACGGAAACCATAAATCACGATGGCCGGAAGAGGGATTGAACCATCGTCCTCCCGAATGCGAGTCCAGTGTGCTAACCACTGCGCCACCTCGGTCGGTCTGAAACTTCGTATTGTTGGAAATTCCTGACAGACTGAAACTGTGTGCCGGACCGAGCCTCTAACTCAGGACCTTTGCCTTTCGCGAGAAAGTGCTCTACCAACTGAGCTACCCAAGCGCGACTCACGACCCGTCATCACAGCTTAAATTCTGCCAGTACCTCGTCTCCTACCTTTCAAGCTTCACAGAAGCTCTTCTGCGAAGAGGGTGTGGCTAAGCCATGTCTCCGCAATCTTCCAGGAGTGCTAGTTCTGCAGGTTCGCAGAAGAGCTTCTGTGAAGTTTGAAAGGTAGGAGACGAGATACTGTCAAAATTGAAGCTGTGAGGACGGGTCGTGAGTCGTGCTTGGGTAGCTCAGTTGCTTGCGGGCACGGTAGCTCAGCGTGTTAATCGATCATCAACGAACTTAATCGGATGTCTTACGACGTCCGCCCCGAGCAGATACAACGAACAAAAGCGAACAAAATGAGATAAAAAAGCTGTTGTTGAGATCATTAATGCTTTTTTAAACAACTAACATCCAGGACTCATTTTTCGGAGCCACCCTTTTCATGTCCTTATTCCACTGCGCAACAATTTCATTGCCGCATATGAGTTCGAGTGATCTGCCTCTCAAGAGGTCCAACTGATGCAAATCGTTGTGACTGCAGGAACCTGTGTCCAGATCGTTTGGCGTCTTTCAGCTTTTTCTTTGCGAACTAGAAGAAAAACTGAATTACATGTGTGCTAGTAATCGGTTTCCTTTTTTCAGTATCTGTCGTTTTCACCAGATCCTTGTGTGATCTGTGGAAATGTTCACAAATTTTACAGTCACAGGTAAATTTGAAGCGAAATCAATCGCTTTAAAGTGACAAGCTTCCAATATTCCAGAGGAATGCTGCCTAAGTAAATCAGACCTGTACAGTCATTTCCTTCTGAGTTTTTAGTTTTATTCTCTATAAGACCTCTTGTTGTAGCATCTTAGCAACCTTCCGAAAGTACTTACCAAGTATGTCAGCCTGCGGCAGCCACTTGGAAATCATGACATTGTCCGGCTTTCCAGGCAGATTGTCGTCTTCGAACTTCCAAAGGACCCTCTGCTTGATGCGGGAGAAGACTTCAATGAAAGCCTTTTTGGCCTGCGGCCTCAGGTCGGTGCCTTTGATGTAGCTGCCAAGGCTGAAGTATATCACCCCGTCTGGAGCTTCATCGAGGAACTTTTGCAGGTCCTGTAGGAAAAAAATTACGGTAAATATCTAGTTATAAAATCGCATAATGTGTTCTAAATTCAATACTTTGGGTGATAAAAGATGTGATATGTAAGACAAACGAAAGTGGTTAGGTATAATTTGCAATGTAGAACAAGACAGAGAAATGAGGATATGGGGCAAAAATTAAACATTTTATCTGATTTATGAAATAATGAATTACAGGGACAAATGAAAAGAGCATATAACAAGAATGTAAGGAACAGGATCATAAAGTATCTGTTGAACAATAAGCCGAGACATAGAAGATAGGAGGTACGTCTACGTCTACATCCACATGCACATCAACATCCATACACTGCAAGCCATCTTACGATCCGTGGCGGAAGGTACTTCTCATACTATTGTCATTTTGCTCCTACCGTGCTCGATTCGTAAGTGAAATGTGCGAAGAAATTGTCTGTAACCTCTCTATTAGCTCTAATTCCTCACATTTTCTCGTCGTCGTCGTCGTCATTTCGCGAGACAAGTGTGGGAGAAAGTAACATGTTGCCCGATTCTTCTTTGCATGTTCGTTCTAAGAATTTCAACAGGGATGCTCTCAATGATCTGCAGCGTGACTACACCGAAATGCCCTATTCTTATAGGATGCTTAAAAATAGTAGATCTTTGTTTCACATTGATTGATAATAGTAATACTACTAATATTTAAGTGTATTAAGCAAGGTGAGAAACGATCACGAATTCATACTGTATGTGGTCATCAGTTCGCAAAAGCTGCCAATCGGTTGACAGTAGTCAGAGTTATTTCCAGGTGCTTATGAAGGAATGTCAACCAGCTCATCCTGGGTTCGGGAACAGCATTCACAACGGAGCCGCGTTTTTGCTGCTGGAATGTTTTACAGGACTGTGAACAAATAACTTTAAACTAAGCCTGCTGGTTATCTTTTAGTCTCTTGAGCTACAAAGCTGCTAACTGCCTGTAAGAATTGAAGTAAATACATAAAACGAGATTTCTATTAAGGAAACAGAAAAAATGGTGGTAAAAATTAGTAATTTCCTAAAAATTTTGAGGTTAAGTATGGTTATTAGTAAACTCTAAAATAGAGTTAAATATATATATATATCATCTCATTTAAGGGGAAACTAAATGTAACAGAATATGCTAGTTGGAACATCTGATACAGTAACTAAATCACAAGCGCCGATTTACTAAAAATTAGATTATGATATGACAATGGCAGCTTCTGAGAAATCTCAAAACTGCATGATTCTTTGCGTTGAAGTTCAGGGGTTATCTATTCTTTCGCAGTATCTGTGTAGCATAAATGCTGATTTGCTACGAAATAAGTTACGTATCCGAAACACCTGCTGCTACGGTCGCAAGTTGGAATCCTGCGTCGGGCATGGATGCGTGCGGTGTCCTTAGGTCAGTTAGGTTTAAGGAGTTTTAAGTCTAGGTCACTGATCACCTCAGATGTTAAGTCCCATAGTGCTTAGAGCCATTTGAACCATTTGAACGAATCTCGTAGGTGTAGTCTCACGCGAAGGAAAATTCTGTAGTCGGCTTTTATATGTAAATAAACGTGCGGATTGCTGGTGCACGCACAAGTGTTTCGGAGAACACCGTCCACCGTACGCTGTTGAACAGGTAGCTCTGCAGCAGACCACCCCTACGTGTTCACATGTTGACCCAACGACATCGTCAATTACGATTGCAGTGTGCACGGAACCATCGGGATTCGATCGTCGATCAATGGAAACGTGTTGGCTCTTCGGGTGAAACATTTTTGCTACACTGCGTCATGGTCGTCTCCACAAAGGCTGTCAACGAGGTGAACCACGACTCGAAACGTGCAATGCACCACGGTCGCTAACTGGCAGGAGCAGCATTATGCTATGGGAGACAGTTTCCTGCGCTTGAATGGGACCTGTGGTGGCAATCGAAGACACGCTGACAGCTGTGAACCACCTGTGTCGCACCCCACTTGAGGTCTTCCCCGAAGGCGATGTCACCTTCCAGCAGCCAGAACCGCGCTACCGTGGTTTGGGGGGTATTATAGTGAATTCTCGTTGATGGCTCGGCGACCACATTCGCTTGATGTAAATCCTGTGAAACCCATCTGGATCGCTATTGGGGCCATCACCGGGTACGCAGATCCGCGCCTCGTTATTTACGTGAATTACATGACCTGTGCTTAGACATCTAATGACACATATACCTGCACAAACCTACCAACACACTATCGGATCGCCGATACGCGGAATCAGTGATGTATATCGTTTCAGAGACGGACAGTCAAGCTATTAAGCTGGTGGTCATCATTTTTTAGCTCATCAGTGTATTGTCTGACGTGGTTGGTTTCAGTTAAGACTTAATTAGCAATCTCTGGTTTCTAAATGAAAGAACTCAATCGGTAGACGTACTGTCTGCCACGATCGATATTGGTTAAGAACTTAATTAGCAGTCTCTGGGTTTTAGACATGTGATTGGGAACTATTTTGATGATAATTACGGCCGGCCGCTGTGACCGAGCGGTTGTCCCGCACGGTAGCTCAGCGTGTTCGGTCAGAGGGCTGCTCGCTCTCTGTAATAAAAAAACTGAGTGAGGGAATCAACTATCAACTTGATCAGATGTCTTATGATGTCCGCCGAGGCCAAACGCAACGATCAGTACCGAACAAAAATGAAAAAAAAAAAGCGGTTCTAGGCGTTTCCGTCCGGAACCGCGCTGCTGCTACGGTCGCAGGTTCGAATCCTGGCTCGGGCATGGATGTGTGTTACGTCCTTAGGTTAGTTAGGTTTAAGTGGTTCTACGCCTAGGAGACTGATGAATTCAGATGTTAAGTCCCATAATGCTTAGAGCCATTTGAACCATTTGATAATAATTACGCAAACATGCAGTTCATTATTTTGCTTGTTCTCTGTGGAAGTGCAAAGAACGGAAATTGTTTGTGGTTTATGAAACGGACTACAATTTTAGTTTCTCGTACTCTGCTAATAAAAAACGAGGGGCGTCTCATTTAAACAAACCAGTTCAAAATTTAATTATTCATACAATACCAGCTCCTCGCTAACGCTTTATTACAACCTCAAGATAACGGATTCACAACCCAGGTGCCGTTTTATGCGCAGGGGACAGCAATTACAGAAAACAGTAGGTTGGTGAAGACTGTTCATAACTTACGCATTCCACTCAGCGCGGTGGAAGCAAATAGACAACTTGAGTGTACTGAAATCTTAGTACAAATGAGATCAGTGACACGTCATCTGTTGTAACACAGAGGAGATATGAAGGAAGGAAACTTTCGAGCGAAGGGATTTACAATAAAAACGTACATCACTCTCGATATGTCTTTCACTTACCGTAACCTCACATCCGTGGAGCTTGTTTCAATTACTTTTGTACTGAATCATTTGTTAATTGTTAGGTCTCTTCTGTGTAACTGTGCCTCCTAAAATGGAAACAAAAAGCAGAGTGCAAAGCTCGTCTGACAGCCCACGGTTAAGCTGAGCTGAAGCTTTCCAAACGCAAGCAGCGAGACGGTTAGAAAAGAAGCAAAGATTACAAGAGAGAATAATTAAATCGCTAAAAGGAAAGTAGGAACTGTCCGTTTAGAAAGACCAATTTTAGTGAAAAAAATTGGAGAAAATAGAGATTAGCCTGTAACAAAGAGTAGAGAAATCGAGAAACAACATGAGCTAATGCAGCAGCAAATCTTTGCCCCTCCAGCAGCAGATAAAGAAACGCAGGTCGAGGGTGAGGTAACAAGACCGGTAGAAGTAGATTTCAGTGTTCAAGTATCCGTTGAGGAGGACGGGACCAATACGTATGTCCTCGTCACTGGCTGTAGTCCTCCGAACGCGGTCAGTGACGCATATAGCCAGACAAGCAGTTTAGGCGCACTATTAGAGAGAATAACAGACTTTGCGGTGGAGCAGAGAGAAGCAAAACGGGAATTAACACTGCTACGCCCACATGTAAGCCAACACTTTTCTGGCAGTTGCTTTTATGCCCTCATTCATGGGAAAACCTGCCGAAAAGTCCACTTATTTTTGCAAATAACCTTGACCGTGAAACTTCCTGGCAGATTAAAACTGCCTCGGGACCTCACACTCGCAGAAGTACAGCTGTGAGGGCGGGGCGTGAGTCGTGCTTGGGTAGCTCAGTTGGCTTTGATCAGAGAGCTGGTTGGCTTCTGTAATAAAAAACTTAGTGGAAGGATCAACAAACGAACTTGACCGGAAGTCATGTGACGTCCGCAACGACCAAACACAACGATCAACTACGAACAAAATGAAGGTAAAACAAAAAAAAAGTTGGTAGAGCACTTGTCCGCAAAAGCCAAGGTCCCGAGTTCGAGTCTCGCTCCGGCACACAATTTTAATCTGCCAGGAAGTTTCATATCAGCGCACATTCCGCTGCAGAGTGAAACTCTCATTCTGTTAACCCTGACCGTTTTTGTAAAATGAGTTTGTTACATAACTCAAATTAGTGCGAGATGCTCGCATAGACACTGAGGTGACAAAAATCATGTGATAGCGATATGTTCATATACAGATGACGCCAGTACCGTCTACACAAGGTACAAAAGGTTTCAGATGTGATTATGACCTCACGGCGGGGATTAACAAATTTTGAATGCGGAACTATTGTTGGAGCTAGACACACATCGTACTCCAGTTCTGATATCGTTAGGGAATTCAATATTCCGAGATTCACAGTGTCAAGAGTGTGCCGAGAATACCAAATTTCAGGCATTGCCTCTCACCACAGACGAGGCAGCGGCCGACGGCCTTCACTTAACGACCGAGAGCAGCGCTGTTTACGTAGAGTTGTCAGTGCTAACAGACAAGCAACAATGTGTGAAATTACCGCAGGAATAAATGTAGAACGTACAACGAACGTACCCGTTGGTACAGTGCGGCGAAATCTGGCGTTAATGGGCTATGGCAGCAGGCGACCGACGCGAGTGCGTTTGCCAACAGCACGACATCGCCTGCAGCGCCTCTCCTGGGCTCGTGACCACATCGGTTGGACCCTAGACGACTGGAAAACAGTGGCCTGGTCAGGTGAGTCCCTACGTCAGTTTGTAAGAGCTGATGGCAGGGTTCGAGTGTGGCGCAGACCCCACGAATTCATGCTCCGAAATTGTCACAAGCCACTGTGCAAGCGGGTGGTGGCTCCATAATGGTGTGAGCTGTGTTTGCGTGGAATGCCCTGGACCCTCTGGTCAAACTGAATCTATCAATGACTGTAAACGTTTATGTTCGGCTACATGGAGACCATTTGCAGGCACTCATGGACATTATGTTCCCAAACAACGATGGTATTTTTATGGATGACAATGCGTCATGTCACCTTTCGCAATTGGTTTGAAGAACATTCTGGACAGTCCGAGCGAATTATTTGGCCACCTGGATCACCCGACATGAATCCCGTCGGACATTTATGGGACATAATCGAGATGTCAGTTCGTGCACAAATCAGGCACTGGCAACACCTTCGCATTTATAAAAAAAAAAATTGTTCAAATGTGTGTGAAATCTTATGGGACTTAACTGCTAAGGTCATCAGTCCCTAAGCTTACACACTACTTAAATTATCCTAAGGACAAACACACCCACCCATGCCCGAGGGAGGACTCGAACCTCCGCCGGGATCTGCCGCACAGTCCATGACTGCAGCGTCTAAGACCGCTCGGCTAATCCCGCGCGGCTCGCATTTAACGACAGCTATAGAAGCAGCATGGGTCAGTATTTATGCAGGGGGCGTCTAACGACTTGTTGAGTCCCTGCCACGTCGAGTTGCTGCTCACGCCTTGAAAAATCAGGTCCGACACGATATTAGGAGATATACCATTACTTTTGTCACCTTACTGTATGTGGAATCTGTTGGCACACTCCGAAATGCGAGGACATCTGAAGTACTAGCATAGGGATTGACAGAGGTATTCTCAGAAACCTGGGACCAGTTGCTACCACGATAAGCTCTCCACTTTGAGGCAAAAGCCGAGTGAAGAATGGGAAGCGGTTGCGAATCGCATTCAGATAGCGTCCTACAAAACCTTCATCCATGACACTGATTAGATCCGAAATGAGATGCTACAAGAGGAAGCTGAGACACAGGCTATGCGTGGAACTGCTCTACAAGTGGGTTTTCAGGTTAAGTGGGCTCCCCCAGATCCCTGCACGAAGCAGTACGGGTATCTATCCTCTGGGAATTACGTCCACTTACGTGTGTGAATACCTAAGGTATCAAACTGCTGAGGTCATCGGTCCCTAGACTTACACGCTACTTAAACTAATCATCTTGGGGTTGAAGCTCTTTTCTTCCGTGTTTGCTTTAACAATACGTATGTTTTTGGATGGGTCCACCATTAGCAAAAGAATTTTGTTTTTTAACCCAAACATGTTTCACTGCAGTTGCAGCATCTTCAGTGGGCTTTTATTTTTCATCTGTTAAAGAGTGTTCTTTGCTGTTTGTATACATGTAGCTATTAGTTTTTAAATCGTAATTACAGATATTTGAAAAAAACACATAAATTACGGATTCATACCTTTTTACCACATGGTGTGGCTTTTCTGATGTGTTGTTTTTCTACAGTGACCGGTTTGTTCCACAGTTTGTGGCTTAAACAATTTATCTAGTTTAAGGTGTAAGTGGTTGCTGATGACAAAATGTGGAACAGAACGGTCACTGTAGAAACACAACACACCAGAAAAACCACATCATGTGGTAAAAAGGTATGAATTCGTAAATTATGTGTTTTTTCAAATATCTTTAGTTACGATTGAAAAACTAATAGCTACATGTATACACACAGCAAAGAACACACTATCTTTAACACATGAAAAATAGAAGCGCACTGAAGATGCTGCAGCTGCAGTGAAACATGTTTGGGTTAAAAAACGAAATTGTGTTTTGCTAAAGACCGACCCTATCCAAAAACATACGTACTTAAACTAGATTAACCTAACTTACGCTAACAACAACAAAACAACAACAACAAAACACACACACACACACACACACACACACACACACACACACACACACACACACACACACACACACACACCCATGCCCATGCCCATGCCCGAGGGAGGACTCGAACCTCCGGTGGGAGTGGCAGCGCAGTCTGTAACATGGCGCCTCAAACAGTACGGCCACTCCGTGCGGCACACTTATCAGACACAGTTACTTAACTTGCAGTGTATAACCTATCTTTTACTTCCCTATGGTTGCTATAAGAGCTCTTCGCAGTATATATTACACCAGTTATTTCTTAAACTTGAATTTCGCCGTTACGGAGAAGTAGATTTTAACTGTTATCAACTGATACTGTTTAGTGCACTTTCGCATATTCTACTGACACTTTACCCAAATGAGTTAATTCAAATTGCTCTTTCCTTTGGAATTCAACCAATTTAACGAAACCGCCAGCACTGTGGTTTCCCGAGTACCCTTTATACAGGGTGTTACAAAAAGATACGGCCAAACTTTCAGGAAACATTCCTCACACACAAAGAAAGAAAATATGTTACGTGGACATGTGTCCAGAAACGCTTACTTTCCATGTTACAGCTCATTTCATTACGTCTCTTCAAATGACATTAATCATGGAATGGAAACACACAGCAACAGAACGTACCAGCGTGACTTCAAACACTTTGTTACAGGAAATGTTCAAAATGTCCTCCGTTAGCGAGGATACATGCATCCACTCTCCGTCGCATGGAATCCCTGATGCGCTGGTGCAGCCGTGGAGAATGGCGTATTGTATCACAGCCGTCCACAATACGAGCACGAAGAGTCTCTACATTTGGTACCGGGGTTGCGTAGACAAGAGCTTTCAAATGCCCCCATAAATGAAAGTCAAGAGGGTTGAGGTCAGGAGAGCGTGGAGGCCATGGAATTGGTCCACCTCTACCAATAAAGCGGTCACCGAATCTGTTGTTGAGAAGCGTACGAACACTTCGACTGAAATGTGCAGGAGCTCCATCGTGCATGAACCACATGTTGTGCCGTACTTGTAAAGGCACATGTTCTAGCAGCACAGGTAGAGTATCACGTATGAAATCATGATAACGTGCTCCATTGAGCGTAGGTGGAAGAACATGGGGCCCAATCAAGACATCACCAACAATGCCTGCCCTAACGTTCACAGAAAATCTGTTGATGACGTGATTGCACATTTGCGTGCGGATTCTTGTCAGCCCACACATGTTGATTGTGAAAATTTACAATTTGATCACGTTGGAATGACGAAACTAAAATGAGCTCTAACATGGAAACCAAGCGTTTCCGGACACATGTCCACATAACATCTTTTCTTTATTTGTGTGTGAGGAATGTTTCCTGGAAGTTTGGCCGTACCTTTTTGTAACACCCTGTATGTTGTTGTGGAGTAAGACACGATAAAGTTTGTAAACACTAATACTGAAGTGAAATTAGTACATATGGTAAGTACAGACTGAGTACACATATCGCCCTGAGAAACGCCTTCGCGCCGGAAGTTCTGAACAGTGACAGCCACTTAAAGGTAGCAGTGAAAGCTGGAGGAAATACTTTTGACATTTTGTGACATTGCATTTGGTTATGAATTGGTCATTCGCGTGATCCAACCAGATACGTGTATCGGAGTCACTTCATAGCTATTTAAATTTGACGGCCGTTCAAGTACACGAGACTCCATCGAGTAGAGGCGAAGCTTACTCTTCCCGTTACCTCCATCCTGCGGCTCACGCTCACAGCTGTTTCCTCCCGTGTTGCATGGAACCCCCCCCCCTCCCCCCAGACCCACCGCTCTCCCCCTCCACGAGTCTCCGCTTCTCGGACGTCAGCTGAGCCAACGAACTCTTGCTCCCTTCCCTTCCGCCCCTCACCAGCCTCTCTAGATGAGAGCTGCTGTGACGTCAAGCTGCCACAGCCGACATTGTCAGATACTGCGCTATTCAGTGACCAGCTGATAGTGCCTTCACTAGAAATTCTATTCCCGGAGTGAACCCCAGAAACAAATTCGTACACAACAAATCAAGAGGAGTTTACAAACCTCTGTGATAGACTTCTCATTCGAGAAGGCCCCTCCTCGACTGGTAGATTCGTTAATGTAATAAAACCGCACTCAATTAGCCTTCACAATGAAGTTTGTCGATAATCCTAAATGGCTTGTCTGTTGTAACAACACATGTTCCATAATTACGGTTAGGTATAACTCCAATTGCAAAAGTGCGATAAGAAATAATGTCCCTCTCATTGTAGGCTTCCAATCCTTCAAGAGCTTTGTCAGTACCTCTCACAACAGCAATTGTTATCCATGCATTGCCACTAACTACTTCTGTTGTAGTACAAGAAAATTGAATCTTGCAACCAACAAAAGTAATAGGTCCTTGCAGTAACTCCTGTTGACCAGTCTCATTTGGTGTAATTGAAAATGTATCCACTGTCTTGTACACTGGAAGTGTGTTCCTCCTCCTGTATCTTCTACGACGGTACGGCATGGCTGTGTGCTTCGTGCGGCTGCCTCGAGTCGAATGAACATGCTGCTGCCTCTCCACACAGTTATCAAGCACCATGACGTCAGAACTTCCGGCCCCCACTCGCGCGCACAGCGCCAGCGCGCCTTATCAGTGTTGCGCAATCTTGATTTTCCAGCAACACGGGCCTAGTAATACTAGGGCCCGTGTTGCCCGGCTGCCTCGCTCAGCGGCAAAGTCCGCTTCAAGGTCACACGCCTTACACAGCAGCACAAGGCAAATTCACACAGCCATGAGTGGTAAGGAAATCAACCGATGAGCAGAGTCGAATTCAGACGAACATCAGAGAGGCATTGCTCCTCCCCTGTCGTTATATCTGACAAACATTCGTCTCCTGAAGCTTTCGAATACTGTGTCCGTCGTCCCTCTGACCTTGACCACATCAGTATCCTCCGATACCGATTCAGTGTTAAGCATCGCGAATCAGCCTCTTAATGCTCAGAACAGCCGCTGGGCTCTATTGTATGTGTCTGTGGAGGTGCATTACCTCATTTTCGGGGATGATATCCAGGCAAGGCCTCCGCCTTTGTACAACCACCTTTTTTAATATTTACACTGAGGTGACAAAAGTCGTGAGACAGCGACGTAAACATGTTCAGATGGTGATAATATCGCATACATAAGGTATAAAAGGGCAATGCATTGATGGAACTGTCATTTGTACTCAGATGGCCATGTGGATGGAATTTACAGACTTCGAACGCAGAATGGTAACTGGAGCTAGACACAGGGGCACTCCATTTCGAAAATCGTTAGGGAATTCGATATTCCGAGATCAACAGTGTCAAGAGTGTGCCGAGAAGACAAAATTTCAGACGTTACCTCTCACGATGGACAATACAGTGGCCGACGGCCTCCGCTTAACGACCGACAGCAGTTGCGTTTGTGTAGAGCTATCAATGTTAAGAAATTACCTCATGAATCAATGTGGGACGTACGACGAACGTATCTCTTAGGACAATGCTGCGAAATTTGGCATTAATAGGCCATGACAGCAGACGACCGACGCGAGTAGCTTTGGTAACAGCATGACGTCTCTTACAGATCTCTCTTGGGCTCCTGGCCATTCCGCTTGGACCCTAGACGACTGGTAAACCGTGGCCTGGTCAGATAAGTCTCGACTTCAGTTGGTAAGAGCTGATGGTTGGGTTTGAGTGTGGCGCAGACCCCACGAATCTACGCACCTGAATTGTCGACAAGGCACTGTGCAAGCAGGTGGCGGTTCTCTAATGGTGTGGGCTGTGTTTGCATTCAATGCACTGGATTGTCTGGTCCAACTGACCCGATCATTGACTGGAAATGATTATGTTTCACTACCTGGTGACCATTTTCAGCTATTCTTGGACTTCCATAACGATGGAATTTTTGTGGATGATAATGCATTGTGTCAGCCGGCCACAACTGTTCGCCATTGGTTTGAAGAACATTCTGGACAATTCGAACGAATTATTTGGCCACCCACATCGCCCGACATGAATCCCATCTAACATTTATGGTACATAACTGAGAGCCAGTTCATGCACAAAGTCCTGCACCGGCTAAAGAGGCAGTATCGCTCAATATTTCTGCAGGAGACTTCTAACGACTTATTGAATGTGTGCTAGGTCGAGTTGCTGTACTACACCGAGCAAAAGGAGGTCCGACACGGTGTCCGAGGAATAGAAAAAAACTGAAATCACTCAACGGAGAAAAGTCCACGGGACCTGACGGGATACCAATTCGATTCTACACAAAGTACGCGAAAGAACTTGCCACCCTTCTAACAGCCGTGTACCGCAAGAGGGACGGAAGGTTCCAAATGATTGGAAAAGAGCACGGGTAGTACCAGTCTTCAAGAAGGGTCGTCGAGCAGATGCGCAAAACTATAGGCCTATATCTCTGACATCGATCTGTTGTAGAATTTTAGAACATGGTTTTTGCTCTCTTATCATGTCATTTCTGGAAACCCAGAATCTACTCTGTAGGAATCAACATGGATTCCGGAAAGAGCGATCGTTTGAGACCCAACTCGCTTTATTTGTTCATGAGACCCAGAAAATATTATATACAGGCTCCCACGTAGATGCCATTTTCCTTGACTTCCGGAAGGTGTCCGATACCGTTCCGCACTATCGACTGATAAAGTAAGAGCCTACGGAATATCAGAACAGCTGTGTGGCTGGGTTTAAGAGTTTTTAGGAAACAGAACACAGCATGTTATTCTAAATGGAGAGACGTCTACATAGGCACCTGGTGCAGGGAGTGGCAACTGACCCTTAACATAGACAAATGTAATATATTGCGAATACATAGAAAGAAGAAACCCTAATTGTGTGATTATATGATAGCAGAACAAACAATGGCAGCAGTTACTTCTGTAAAATATCTGGGAGTATGCGTGCTGAACGATTTGAAGTGGAATGATCATATAAAATTAATTGTTGGTAAGGCGGGTGCCAGGTTGAGATTCATTGGGAGAGTCCTTATAAAATGTAGTCCATCAACGAAGTAGGTGGCTTACAAAACACTCGTTCGACCTATACTTGAGTATTGCTCATCAGTGTGGGATCCGTACCAGGTCGGGTTGACGGAGGAGATAGAGAAGATCCAAAGAAGAGCTGCGCGTTTCGTCACAGGGTTATTTGGTAAGCGTGATAGCGTTACGGAGATGTTTAGCAAACTCAAGTGGCACACTCTGCAAGAGAGGCGCTCTGCATCGCGGTGTAGCTAGCTGTGCAGGTTTCGAGAGGGTGCGTTTCTGGATGAGGTATCGAATATATTGCTTCCCCTACTTATAGCTCCCGAGGAGATCACGAATGTAAAATTAGAGAGATTCGAGCGCGCACGGAGGCTTTCCGGCAGTCGTTCTTCCCGCGAACCATACGCTACTGGAGAAGGAAAGGGAGGTAATGACAGTGGCACGTAAAGTGCCCTCCGCCACACATCGTTGCGTGGCTTGCGGAGTATAAATGTAGATGTAGATTAGGAGGTATCCCATGATTTTTGACACCTATGTGTAAAACCCATTAAGGTACATCCTATGCAAGATTATCACGTCATTATTACAGCCACTGGCTTGTTTTGTGGTCCTTGCACGTTGAACGTCGAAACGGTTTAAGGCTGGTACCATATGATGCCACACATCTGCCAACCGTGTGTCTCTGCTTTCCGCATTGCCAATACCTCATTTATCTAGAGCCATTAGCGAATGTGCGCTGAAAAATTACAACCGTTGGTACAGTAGCTCCGTAGCACATCTACACCGTTCCGGCAAGTTATTTAGATATTAATCTGTGTCTATCCCTACTAACCTATAACTCGATCCTGGAAGAACGTCTAACGCCTATTGACCTGGCCTCTACCATACTGTGGGCATCTGATTCTGTGCAAAGCAGATAACCTACCTAAGGCACCACACGCACATCTTGAGACGCTGTTGATTAAAAGTGAAATTACGTTTCCAACTTACACAAAAAATCCTTTGAAAATCTATGTGAACCATGACGCCAAGTGTCTTTAAATCTATCCATACCTGCGAACCGCTGTTTCGGTTGCTTCTGCACGTTTTTGCGTTTGTGCAGACGCTGACGTATTCCCTCCTCGTTAATGTCGTCAAGTACGGCCTGGAAGCCGGCGTCCTGCCTTTTAATGTTCAAGTGGTTTTATCTCAAAGAGAATCACTGAAAGAAGTGATTGTAATAACCTCAGCCAGTCGGCCTTTTACCGCCCAGAGTGTATATACAGGGTGGTCTATTGATAGTGACTGGTCCAAATATCTCACGAAATAAGCATCAAACGGAAAACTACAAAGAAAGAAACTCGTCTAGCTTGAAGGGAGAAACCAGATGGCGCTATGGTTGGCCCGCTAGATGGCGCTGCCATAGGTCAAACGGATATCAATTGCGTTTTTTTTAAATAGGAACCCCCATTTTTTATTTCATATTCGTGTAGTACGTAAAGAAATATGAATGTTTTAGGTGGACCACTTTTTCCGCTTTCTGATAGATGGCGCTGTAATAGTCACAAACGTATAAGTACGTGGTACCACGTAACATTCCGCCAGTGCGGACGGTATTTGCTTCGTGATACATTACCCTTGTTAAAATGGACCGTTTACCAATTGCGAAAAAGTTCGATATCGTGTTGATGTATGGCTATTGTGATCAAAATGCCCAACGGGCGTGTGCTATGTATGCTGCTCGGTATCCTGGACGACATCATCCGAGTGTCCGGACCGTTCAGTGGCCCCCACGTTCACCGGATCTGACGTCCTCGGAGTTCTTTCTGTGGGGAAAGTTGAAGGATATTTGCTATCGTGATCCACCGACAACGCCTGACAACATGCGGCAGGGCATTGTCAATGCATGTGCGAACATTACGGAAGGCGAACTACTCGCTGTTGAGAGGAATGTCGTTACACGTATTGCCAAATGCACTGAGGTTGACGGATATCATTTTGAGCATTTATTGCATTAATGTGGTATTTACAGGTAATTACGCTGTAACAGCATGCGTTCTCAGGAATGATAAGTTCACAAAGGTACATGTATCAGATTGGAGCAACCGAAATAAAATGTTCAAACGTACCTACGTTCTGTATTTTGATTTAAAAAACTTACCTATTACCAACTGTTCGTCTAAAATTGTGAGCCATATGTTTGTGACAATTACAGCGCCATCTATCAGAAAGCGAAAAAAGTGGCCCAATTAAAACATTCATATTTCTTTACGTACTACACGAATATGTAATAAAAATGGGAGTTCCTATTTTAAAAAACGCAGTTGATATCCGTTTGACCTATGGCAGCGCCATCTAGCGGGCCAACCATAGCGCCATCTGTTTTCCCCCTTCAAGCTAGACGAGTTTCGTTCTTTGTAGTTTTTTCGTTTGATGCTTATTTCGTGAGATATTTGGCCCGGTCACTATCAATGAACCACCCTGTACAGCCGAGGCATGTACCTTCCCTGAAATTAGTACGTAGCTGTAAGGAAAAACTAATGAACGTTTCTGACTGATAGTAGATTAATAAAGTTGTTATGTTGCCTAAGGTCAATGTATTTATACGTATTTAACATTAATAAGAGTATGAGAGTATTACAACGACACATCCGCAACCTGCTTACTTCGAAGAACCGCCGTGCCTGGCGCCAGACATGTACACAACTCAACACCACGCTCCACATAAACTCTTCCAAGTATTTGTCTGCTTTCCACCGCCTTACTGGGAACCGCCCCACCCCCCAGTACCTTCTCCTCCTTAATGACTGTCCCTTTCCTGACAACCTCAGTAAGGCCAACCACTTTGCCTCCCACCTCTCTGATGTTTTTTCCATCCCAGATGATCCCCACTTCGATTATTCCCTCTTCCCTGATTTCATGGACCGTACAAATACCTCTGTTCCTCCCCTTGCTCCTAGCTTCCAGTACTTGGGCCACACACCACCATCTGAACTTAACACTCCCATCACTACACAGGACATCAGCCTCACACTCTGCACTAAACGGAACACTGCTCCCGGTCACGACTGCGTTACCTACCGCCACCTCAAACACTGCCCTCCCTCCTTCCTTTCAATCCTTGCCACCCTCTACAATGTCATCCTTGCCACTGGCTTCTATCCCGACCTGTGGAAAACCTCCCGTATCCTGATGTTCTCCAAACCCAACAAGCCTCCATCTGATGCCTCTTCCTATCGTCCTATCTGTCTCACATCGGTGTTCAGCAAGCTCTTGGAATCCATCCTTTCCTGGCGCATCCATCACCACCTCCGCCAAAACCACCTCCTCCCAAACACCCAATGTGGCTTTCAACCTTCCTTCTCTGCTGATGACCAACTCCTCCACCTCACTCATCTCCTCTCCCTCCAGCTTAACTCCCGTCACTCCGCCATTTTTGTCTCCCTTGACCTCGAAAAGGCCTACAGCCACGTCTGGCACCCCGGTCTCCTGTTTAAACTCCAAACCCACGCCCTTCCTATCAACTACATCCGTCTGGTGGACTCCTTCCTCTCCCACCGCCCCTCCTATGTTACCATCCATAATGCCAATTCCCACACCTTCTACCCCTCTGCAGGTGTGCCCCAGGGCTCTGTCCTCTCCCCTCTCCTATACCTCCTGTACATGGCAGATATGCCCCAACCCCCCCCCCCTCCAGTACACGTCTTGCAATATGCTGATGACACCACATTCCTCGCCCTCACTCCTACCCTCCAACGGTCTCAACACCTTCTCCAGAATCACCTTGACCTTTTTGCTGCATGGTGTAACCAGTGGCTCCTGAAACTCAACCCTTCCAAGGCCCAGGCAATCATCGTAGGTCGTACCACTCTCTCCATCCGGCTCCTGGATTTCTCCCTTACTGTCTGCCCCCGTCCTGTCCGCCTCACCCCCACCCTCACCTACCTTGGCCTCACCATTGACCGTCACCTCACCTGGATCCCTCATCTCCGCTCCATCCAATCCAAAGCCCACAACCGCCTCCGACTCCTCAAACTCCTCTCTGGTCGGACGTGGGGGTTGCACCCCTCTACCATCCTCCACACCTACAAATCCTTAATCCGTCCCATCCTCTGTTATGCCAGTCCTGCCTGGATATCTGCCCCCCCCCCCCCCCCAAATTCTATAAGTCCCTCCAGATCCTTGAGCGTCATGCACTCTGCCTCGCCTTCTGTATACGCCTCCCGTCCCCCACGCGGATCCTCTATGATCTCATTCCTTTCCCCCATCTGCTCCTATTCTTCGAACATATCCGCCTCCTCTACACCTCCCGCCATCTTGAACCCCCTCACCCCCTGGTTGCTCCTCTCCTCTCCCATCCCCGCCCCCTGCCACGTCTTCACCGTTGTGTCCCCCCTACCCTCCATCTCTACACCCTACATCTCCTTTCCCAAGGTGGCTTCCATCAACTCCCCCTCCATTTATCCCTCCTATCAACTCTGATCCTCACTCCCCCTCCTTTCCTCTGTCCTTTCCCTGGGCTCCCTCTTCCCCCCTTCCGTCCTGTTTTCTCCCCACTAAACCTCTCCCTACCTCCCTTCTTCCCCCCCCCCCCCCCCCCGAGTCCTTTTGTATTCCCCTCCTTTGCCTACCCCACTCCCTGTCGCGTCTGCCCCCCACCCCTCTTATGGGTCCTCATCCTCCATCAGCTCCTATCCTGGCTCCCCCCTTTTTTATTTTCCCATCATCTGTCCAGTTTCCCCCCACCTGCTCTCGGCTGTGGTATGTCACATTTGCCAACTTTTTAGTGCAGTGTTCCAGTGACTGTTCAGTGTTGTTCGTCTTTCTCGTGTTGCGAACAGAAACCATGCTGTCGCTGGGTGTGAATTTCATGTCTTTTGCGAACAGAAAGCAGACTGTCGCCGTGTTTATTTAATGTCTGTCTATTGTTTTACCTGTCTGCTTTGTATGTATTTTCTTAGCGTCATCATCCCTCTGTTCTTTGTTTTAAGTTCCACGATTTCTTTTCGCCATGTTACTCTTTAAGTCTCCGATTTTATCGCCTGTTTTTATTATTTATTCTCTTCATCTTTCTTACAAAGTCTGTAGGCTGAAGAGCGGCATACTAAGCTGCTGCCAGCCCGCCCCCTTCGGGGGGAATTGAAATTCAATAAAGGAAAAAAAAATTATGAGAGTATAATTTAATACCAAATTTCCGGAAAGAAATTAGTGCTCCTGGAGACACCGCGTCGATTGTGATTGACATATGCCACCTGGGGTATATTAGATTTACTGTTAATGATTTTAACGTCTTCATCCAAGAGGTAGCGTAATGGCATGGCTACCGGAGTGCCATCTGTGTCTACACGCTCACAACCAGGATGCTCAGTGCGGTGCAAACGTTAGATCGAAGCAGGTAAACACGCCAAGGAGAGGCACTCGTGCTTCCTACAGCCAACTGAGCGAGTTTGAAAGGGGTCAAAATGTGGCCTTCTGAGTGGTGAGATGGTCCTTCCGTAGAACTGCCACGTTAGTTAGACGTGCTGTGCCGGTTATTCCACGATGCTAGTATCAGTGGTCACGTGAACATTTCCACACCTGTAGACGAGGCTCTGAGCGTTCACGTAGCGCACACGCTTGCCAGGATCGTCGTATTTTAAAGGCAGGGGACCAACATGTCTTTGAATATAAGTGTCATTTCTGTTCGTCTCATCGCGTATTTCTTTCAGTTACCTTTTGTACCATACTGTAGCAGTTCTTTCTGTGTATGGTCCAACTTTAATAGAGCTGCGTTACTTTACAATGACACACATGCGGCAATTACTTTCGTTCTGATGTTTTGAACACCAGAGTATTAGTGCAAAGTAGATAGTCAATCATAAAATCCATGTGGCACGAAGAGGCGGCATGGCTTTCAAAACAGTTCGAAGGGCTGGCTCTGAGCACTATGGGACTCAACTGCTGAGGTCATTAGTCCCCTAGAACTTAGAACTAGTTAAACCTAACTAACTTAAGGACATCACAAACAGCCATGCCCGAGGCAGGATTCGAACCTGCGACCGTAGCGGTCTTGCGGTTCCAGACTGCAGCGCCTTTAACCGCACGGCCACTTCGGCCAGCAGTTCGAAGGGATACGTTGAAGAGAACACTTTTGAAGGGAACGCTACGTTCTACTGACAATATTAAGATATTTGCAGGATTTCAGTCCATTTTTTCCTCAACACAAGAAAAGGAAATTTACTATCATCTCCTTTTGTCGGAGAGAAGATTTTTCGGCCTGACAGCTAAGTATTGCGATAGTCAGTATCCGAACTGTGACAAAAATAGCTGTGAAGGGATGGATCACTGGTTTCTGGAAAAGGCTTCCAACACTGACATTGAGATCAAGTGCGAAGAATGTGCAGTGTGGACCCACAAAGAGTTGGCGGCTATTAGTGAGCACGAAAGTGAGTCTGGGTGCGAGAACTGTGCCTAAAATGTTTTGAATCAGTACTTTTTCTCGGTAGTAAGAATGATTTTTTCCTTAAAAACATGATGCTTATTATTTCATTATGTAATATAATATTATGTAATTAATTTTTTACTCTAAGCGGGGTAATTTGTATTGTAAAGAAGTAATTTTTTCTCTGAATATGCTTTTTCAAAGTTACAACTTGTTTTCTCAGTTTATTTAATCCGTTTTCGCTATGTGGTCGTTTTGCCTCAACCCCCTTGGGCATTATGGGAACTTAGGTGTTTTTCGGGTTATTGATCTTTTGTGCAACGAGAATGAAAAAATTCAGCCAGGCAGGAGAATAGTCGGACTGTACACACCATGATTTTGGAATTTAGCTGAAACTTAGCTAAAAACATCGTCAAACCTTCGGGTAGTCGTCGTGCCTGCTCTTGCTGTACTTGCCAGGGGTGTAGTTATTCACGGAAAGCTGCGAGGCGTAGCCGCGCGGCTAAAGTTAGTTTAAGTTAGATTGAGCAGTGCGTAAGCCTAGGGATCGATGACGTGAGCAGTTTGGTCCAATAGGAACTTATCACCACCATCATGTGTGGAAATGAAACGTGGACGATGAATAGCGCAGACAGGATGGGAGTAGAAACTTTTGAAATTTGTAGCTATAGAAGAAAATGGAAGATTACGTATGTATATAAGGTAACGAATGAATTGATGACACAGCTTCACTAAATGAACGGTTCGTTTGACAGTACACATCCTTAGGCATCTAGCAATCGTCAATTGGGTAACAGAAGTGTGGGAGGTAGAAAGATACCAAAGCTTGGATGTAGTAAGCAGTTTAAACTGGATATATGTTTCCATAGTTAACAGAGAATTGAAGAGACTAGTAGCGAGACTCCATTAGACCAGAACTAGAGATGAAGACTACAACGACGACGACGACGTTAAAGAGAAATGAGTATGAACTGCATCCAGCGCTTACTATTACTATCGACAGTCAGCTCAACAGTGCAGCGCAGCATGTATACGCAACGCCATGATCAGGATACTGCAAGGGGCACCATGCCTCTCACATGTAACCAGCAACTAACCGTCTATTATACGTAAATTGTCGCCGCTGTAGACTTTGACAGCCGTTTTCGGTCGTGCCTGTATGTCTTCAGTCCACCTTGCCTTCAAACCTAGTTGTTGGACTTGGCCACCCTTTGATTGTGGACCTCTGTTTAGGATTACGATTTCGCCTTGTTTTACCAGTCGTTGTCGTCCTTGTTTGTTATTGTCTGTTCTCCATATGTCATTGTAATTACACTCCTGGAAATGGAAAAAAGAACACATTGACACCGGTGTGTCAGACCCACCATACTTGCTCCGGACACTGCGAGAGGGCTGTACAAGCAATGATCACACGCACGGCACAGCGGACACACCAGGAACCGCGGTGTTGGCCGTCGAATGGCGCTAGCTGCGCAGCATTTGTGCACCGCCGCCGTCAGTGACAGCCAGTTTGCCGTGGCATACGGAGCTCCATCGCAGTCTTTAACACTGGTAGCATGCTGCGACAGCGTGGACGTGAACCGTATGTGCAGTTGACGGACTTTGAGCGAGGGCGTATAGTGGGCATGCGGGAGGCCGGGTGGACGTACCGCCGAATTGCTCAACACGTGGGGCGTGAGGTCTCCACAGTACATCGATGTTGTCGCCAGTGGTCGGCGGAAGGTGCACGTGCCCGTCGACCTGGGACCGGACCGCAGCGACGCACGGATGCGCGCCAAGACCGTAGGATCCTACGCAGTGCCGTAGGGGACCGCACCGCCACTTCCCAGCAAATTAGAGACACTGTTGCTCCTGGGGTATCGGCGAGGACCATTCTCAACCGTCTCCATGAAGCTGGGCTACGGTCCCGCACACCGTTAGGCCGTCTTCCGCTCACGCCCCAACATCGTGCAGCCCGCCTCCAGTGGTGTCGCGACAGGCGTGAATGGAGGGACGAATGGAGACGTGTCGTCTTCAGCGATGAGAGTCGCTTCTGCCTTGCTGCCAATGATGGTCGTATGCGTGTTTGGCGCCGTGCAGGTGAGCGCCACAATCAGGACTGCATACGACCGAGGCACACAGGGCCAACACCCGGCATCATGGTGTGGGGAGCGATCTCCTACACTGGCCGTACACCACTGGTGATCGTCGAGGGGACACTGAATAGTGCACGGTACATCCAAACCGTCATCGAACCCATCGTTCTACCATTCCTAGACCGGCAAGGGAACTTGCTGTTCCAACAGGACAATGCACGTCCGCATGTATCCCGTGCCACCCAACGTGCTCTAGAAGGTGTAAGTCAACTACCCTGGCCAGCAAGATCTCCGGATCTGTCCCCCATTGAGCATGTTTGGGACTGGATGAAGCGTCGTCTCACGCGGTCTGCACGTCCAGCACGAACGCTGGTCCAACTGAGGCGCCAGGTGGAAATGGCATGGCAAGCCGTTCCACAGGACTACATCCAGCATCTCTACGATCGTCTTCATGGGAGAATAGCAGCCTGCATTGCTGCGAAAGGTGGATATACACTGTACTAGTGCCGACATTGTGCATGCTCTGTTGCCTGTGTCTATGTGCCTGTGGTTCTGTCAGTGTGATCATGTGATGTATCTGACCCCAGGAATGTGTCAATAAAGTTTCCCCTTCCTGGGACAATGAATTCACGGTGTTCTTATTTCAATTTCCAGGAGTGTATTTTCACTCCCATCCGCGGATGAAATCAGGACTGAAACAGCCAGAATATTACGCCAAGCGAAACCACCTAACAGCAATCTGTCTCAGGCGGAAAGGAGGGCACTGAGGGAGATCAATGCGAATAAGAGCATTATTGTACTTGCAACTGATAAAGGAAATGCTACGGTTTTGATGAACACCGAAGATTATCACAAGAAGATTAGTGACCTTTTGGATCCCACTATGTACAAAAAGCTTCAGAAGGATCCTACAACCAAAATTTTGAGAAATACCAATCAACTGGTGAAACAATCTTCTCTTTCTTCGGATGATAAAAAACAACTCTGCAAAACGGAAGCTTATGCACCCAGACTTTATGGACTCCCAAAGGTACATAAACCACAGGTCCCGTTGAGACCGATTGTGAGTGCCGTAGGATCTCCAACACAAGAGGTGGCCAGATATCTCGCCTGCTTGCTGCAGCCACAGATAGGCAGAGCGGTCAGTTACATTAAAAACTCGGCGCATTTCATTGAAAAACTGAGGGAGATTACCGTCAGCCCAAGTGATATTCATGTGAGCTTCGATGTAGTGTCATTGATTACCATGGTGCCTGTAAACGAAGCTATTTCATGTATAGCAGATATTTTTACCACTGACATAGTGGCTTTATTTAAACACTGCCTGACGACAACTTATTTCCAGTATAACAACGAGTTTTACGAACAGATCGACGGGGTGGCGATGGGAAGCCCTCTCAGCCCAGCTGTTGCCAATTTATTTACGGAGATCTTCGAACAGCGAGCGCTGCAGAATGCCAGTGAAAAGACTGCTAAATGGTACCGCTATGTTGATGACACATTTGTAGTGTGGATTCATGGTGAAGAAGAGTTGGATGTCTTCTTGGTGCACCTGAACGGCATTAACCCGAAGGTACAGTTTACGATGGAGAAAGAGAGAAACGGTCGCATCAATTTCCTGGATGTGTCGGTAATTAAACAGGTGGATGGGACGCTGGGCTACAAGGTATATAGAAAGAACTCTCACACGGATCGATACCTCCACAAGGAATCTAACCATCATCCTAGGCATCCTGGTAGACAGAGCCAACAAAATCTGCAAGCCGGCTTACCTACAAGATGAACTGAATCACCTACGGTCAGCCTTCATGAAAAACGGATATAAATCAAGGAAATTGATCGAGCCCTCCATCAAAAAAGAAAAGAAGCCAGAAGTCCAGAGCAACAACGGTCACCTACTGGAAAAGTTTTCCTACCGTTCATTAATAAGGTCACGGACCGTATCGGGAAAGTGCTGGCCAAGTATGGGATCAAAACAATCTTCAGACCCACCAAGAAGATTAAGGAATATTTAAGGACTGCAAAAGACGCCCGACATCCCCTAGCAACACCTGGGGTGTACAAAATTCCATGCAGTTGTGGACAAGTGTACAGGGTGTTACAAAAAGGTACGGCCAAACTTTCAGGAAACATTCCCCACACACAAAGAAAGAAAATATGTTATGTGGACATGTGTCCGGAAACGCTTACTTTCCGTGTTAGAGCTGATTTTATTACTTCTCTTCAAATCACATTAATCATGGAGTGGAAACACACAGCAACAGAACGTACCAGCGTGACTTCAAACACTTTCTTACAGGAAATGTTGAAAATGTCCTCCGTTAGCGAGGATACATGCATCCACCCTCCGTCGCATGGAATCCCTGATGCGCTGATGCAGCCGTGGAGAATGGCGTATTGTATCACAGCCGTCCTCAATACGAGCACGAAGAGTCTCTACATTTGGTACCGGGGTTGCGTAGACAAAAGCTTTCAAATGCCCTCATAAATGAAAGTCAAGAGGGTTGAGGTCAGGAGAGCGTGGAGGCCATGGAATTGGTCCGCCTCTACCAATACATCGGTCACCGAATCTGTTGTTGAGAAGCGTACGAACACTTCGACTGAAATGTGCAGGAGCTCCGTCGTGCATGAACCATATGTTGTGTCGTACTTGTAAAGGCACATGTTTTAGCAGCACAGGTAGAGTGTCCCTTATGATAGCATGGCGGTGAATCGAGGAAGTACAGTACATACTGACGAAACTAAAATGGTCTCTAACATGGAAATTAAGCGTTTCCGGACACTTGTCCACATAACATCTTTTCTTTATTTGTGTGTGAGGAATGTTTCCTGAAGGTTTGGCCGTACCTTTTTGTAACACCCTGTATATTGGAACAACGAAAAGAAGTGTAAACACCCGCTTAGCCGAACATAAAAGAAACTGTCACTTAGGACACATCGAAAAAATCGGCCGTAGCTGAGCATGTTTTTCGAGATGGGAATCACGAAATTAAATTTAATGAGACAAGCGTTCTAGCACGAGCATCCCATTATCATGTATAGAGAAGCAATAGAAATTCACAAACATAACAATTTTAATAGAAAAGAGGAAGTTTTAAAGTTGGACAAAATATGGATGTCGACGTTGCGCCAGCAGAATGACAATCGATTACTCTTAATCGAGAATGACGACGCTTTCCAAAGATTGGCATACCGTCGGCATCACGTGACGAATGGTGGTGCCCTCTATGCGCTCTATAAATGCGAGAGTACCTGGAGCCTCAGTGGCAGTAGCCAGACGACCTCAGAAGATGTCTCCCGCAGATGGAGACGAAACGTCAGATGAAAATTTTATACATCGGCCACGGCCTCTCAGCCCTGAAGTTTCAACTGAAGAAAAGCAGATTAGATTAATACTAGTTCCATGGACCATGAATACGATATTTCGTAATGATGTGGAACGAGTCAAATTTTCCAGTACATGACATAATTAAGTTAATTTAACAACATAATTAAGTTAATAAAAACTTTTTTATTTCTTATTTTTTTATTTTTTAAATAATTTATTGTTTTTTGTTTTTTCTTTTTTTCTTAATTTATATTTAAAAATTCCTCTATGGAGTAGGAGTAGTTGTCATTCAGAAATTCTTTTAATTTCTTCTTAAATACTTGTTAGTTATCTGTCAGACCTTTTATACTATTTGTTAAGTGACCAAAGACTTTAGTGGCAGTATAATTCACCCCTTTCTGTGCCAAAGTTAGATTTAATCTTGAATAGTGAAGATCACTCTTTCTCCTAGTATTGTAGTTATGCACACTATTACTTTTGAATTGGGTTTGCTTGTTAATAACAAATTTCATAAGAGAGTATACATACTGAGAAGCTACTGTGAATATCCCTAGATCCTTAAATAAATGTCTGCAGGATGATCTTGGGTGGACTCCAGCTATTATTCTGATTACACGCTTATGTGCAATAAATACTTTATTCCTCAGTGATGAATTACCCCAAAATATGATGCCATATGCAAGCAATGAGTGAAAATAGGCGTAGTAAACTAATTTGCTAAGATGTTTATCGCCAAAATTTGCAATGACCCTTATGGCACAAGTAGCTGAACTCAAACGTTTCAGCAGATCACCAATGTGTTTCTTCCAATTTAATCTCTCATCAATGGACACACCGAAAAATTTGGAATATTCTACCTTAGCTATATGCTTCTGATTAAGGTCTATATTTATTAATGGAGTCATACCATTTACTGTATGGAACTGTATGTACTGTGTCTTATCAAAATTCAGCCAGAGTCCGTTTACAAGGAAG
The DNA here is from genome assembly GCF_023864345.2 of Schistocerca serialis cubense. NCBI lineage: Eukaryota > Metazoa > Arthropoda > Insecta > Orthoptera > Acrididae > Schistocerca > Schistocerca serialis. The sequence continues at coordinate 141,251,748 of NC_064646.1, forward strand.
CACTTAGTAATTTTCTGAAAGACATTATTGACAATTTCATCAGTTAATTCTTGTTTGTCAGGTGTGATTACTATACTTGTATCATCAGCAAAGAGAACTAACCTCGCCTCTTCATGTATATAGAATGGCAAGTCATTAATATATATTAAGAACAACAAAGGACCCAAGACCGACCCTTGTGGAACCCCATTCTTGATAGTTCCCCAGTTTGAGGAATGTGCTGATCTTTGCATATTATGAGAACTGCTTATTTCAACTTTTTGCACTCTTCCAGTTAGGTATGAATTAAACCATTTGTACACTGTCCCACTCATGCCACAATATTTGAGCTTGTCTAGCAAAATTTCATCATTTACACAATCAAAAGCCTTTGAGAGATCACAAAAAAATCCCAATGGGCGGTGTTCGTTTATTCAGATCATTCAAAATTTGATTGGTGAAAGCATATATGGCATTTTCTGTTGAAAAACTTTTCTGGAAACCAAACTGACATTTTGTTAGTACTTCATTTTTACAGATATGTGAAGCTACTCTTGAATACATTACCTTCTCAAAAAATTTTGATAAAGCTGTTAGAAGGGAGATGGGACGGTAATTGTTGACAGAGAATTGTTGTCAGAGAAAATCGTTGGCTGCATTTGAGCTGTGGAAGGAGAATTACCTGTGGTAGTTTCTTGGGAGGCTTCAGCTGCATTCCTCCGTAAGTGACGACTCCGGGGACCATCGGCCTCGGCACGTTGAAGGCGACGTGCGAGTTGAGCAGCACGAGCGCCGTGGTCTGCTCCAGCTGGGCGATGCTGGGAGCGTCCGGAACATGGCGTCGCACAATGGCGTCCACCCTGGGCAGGTAGACGTAGCGCCGGTACAGCTTGGTCAGCAGGCTGAAGGCGGCGTTGCCAGCGCGGTCCAGCAGAGAGTCCAGCCGGCCGTAGTCCAGGAAGATGTTGGGCAGGTAGGCCAGCGGTGTCGGGTTGCCCACCATGTCGTCCATCCAAGGCGCGCCCTCGAAGGGGCACAGCCCCACGATGGGCACCTGGAACTTGTGGGCCAGCACCAGGAAGCAGTCGTTGAAGAACAGCTCGTTGATCAGTAGGTCGAAGCGCTCGGTCTTCGACTTGAGCAGCCGTTGTACTGCCTCCTCCTCCATCAGCCGCTCGCAGGCGCGTTCTCCGTAGCGGAACAGTCTGCTCATTATGTCGATTTTGTCCTTGCCGTAGTCAAAGATGTCCACCCCGACACCTAAAGCGAACAATGCATTAAGTATCAAAATTTCAACTCTACAAATGGGTACATACTAGCTCAAACGGAATAAAGACAATAACAATTCACAGAAACTGTAACACACGGAAATAAATGGGACAGATACAGGGTGAAAAGTATTTAAACCGACAAACTCTGGGAGGTTGCAGGGGACATCAAAACAAATATTTTCCTATGGGGATTATTTAAACCAGTGGAGGCCGTATTACGGCCGGCCGCGGTGGCCAAGCGGTTCTAGGCGCTTCAGTCCGGAACCGCGCTACCGCTACGGTTCCAGGTTCGGATCCTGCCTCAGGCATGGATGTGTGTGATGTACTTAGGTTTAAGTAGTTCTAAGTCTAGGGGACTGATGACCACAGATGTTAAGTCCCATAGTGCTCAGAGCCATTTGAACCATTTGAACCGTATTACGCTCTTCAGTTGTTAGAGGCCGTGTTACGATCTTTAGTTGTTAGAGGGCGTATTACCCTCTTCAGTTATAGGAAACTGCTGTCCATTAGTGTAGAAGTGTATTGTCTCTGTTTACTAATGGAGCTATACATCTGGAGCGAGTACACTGATATGGTTGGTGAGTACTACGTAGAGCACCACAACGGACGAGCTGCACAGAGGGTTTGTCAACAACTATATCCTAATCGCCGTATCCCGCATCATACGACCTTTGCTGCTGTGTACCAACGTCTGCGTGAGACAGGGTGATTTAGCAGAGTACCTGGACAGGAACGCCGTCGCACTTTAAGAACGCTGTAATATGAGGAAGCTGTCTTGCAGCATGTGGAGTGGAATCCTTCAATCAGCACTTTTGCAATTGCATGTAACATGGGGACAAATCAGACGAATGTAAGAACAGCCCTTCGAGAGCAATTGTAACGTCCATTTCACTTACAGCGTGTCCACAACCTGGAGCCAGTTGATTATCCACCCAGAGCACAGTTTTCGCAGTGGTACCTGGAACAGTGCGAAATGCATCCCACATTTCCATTATGTGTTGTTTACCGATGAAGCAAAGTTCGGGCGTGATGGACTCTTCAACATGCACAATTCGCATGTTTGGAGTGAGGATAACCCACAGGCCACAGTAACTAGCGCTCATCAAGTGCGGTTCTTCGTTAATGTGTGGGTCAGTGTTGTTGTGGACTGTTTAATTCAGCCGTTTCTGCTACCTAGGCCATTAAATGGCAGGCACTATTACATTTTTCTCCCCAGAGCATTGCCAGAATTGCTGGAAGTCGTCCCGCTCCCTACAAGACAACACATGTGGTTCCAACATGACGGGCCGCCGGCACATTTCAGTCGTCGTGTGCGTCGATTCCTGGACCGACGGCTCCCAGAAACGTGGATTTGCAGAGGTGGTCCTGTACCATGGCCTGCTCGATCCCAGATATGTCCCCTCTGGACTTTATTGTGTGGGGAGAGATACGCAACCTTGTTTACGCAACTCCTGTTGCATCAGAAAAGGACCTGGTTGCCCGGATAGTAGCAACAGCAGGAACAATTCAGGATACTCCTGTGATTTTTGCTCGTGTCAGACAGAACATGATCCGACGGTGTCACCTTTGTTTACGTGTCAATGGAGGCATTTTTGAAAATCTACTGTAATTGAATTGGGTTGTGTTAATGTGTTGTCTCTTGGTCATAAAAAAGGGAAAAGTATTTGTTGATTTAATTAATTTGCCGCCAGAGAAATCTTCCTCTACCGGTTTAAATACTCCTCATAGGAAAAAATGGCATCAGGGAAAAATATTTGTTTTGATGTCCCCTACAACCTCCAAGAGTTTGTCGGTTTAAATACTTTTCACCCTGTATAATGAAACAGTGAAACTTACTACAACAAAAGTAAAAAAAGAAAACTCGTCCGATTAGCTGAGCGTCTTCCAGAACACAGGGAAGCGCGCTCGTCCAAAATCGAATCAGCCCACTGGGTTAACGATGGGGGCTGGTGTGCCTACCACCCAGAACACGCATGCATGTCCAAAGGAACATAGCGTAGTAGGGGTGTTCAGGAAATCTCTCCGCAGTGCAGTATGAATGTTGGCCGCTCATGCCGTATGATTGTTTGCCTCCCCGGGTTACTTCCCTTCAAGTGGATTTTCCCAACATTCTTCTGTTTCGTTTATCTCAGCCAGCGTCAGTAGTATCGTTGGTGTGTTCGTTACTTGTTGCCGTGAACGTTTTAGTTCCTTTGTTCGTTTGTTTCGTTTTTGTCACTGTTAAAATGCTAACCATTGAAGGACGTGTGTTTTTAGTCGAACAAGTGTTCAAAGCTGGCGGTAAATACACAGTTTCAGTTACTCAAACATTTAATCCAGTTTTCCCGGAGACAACACTCCCACATCGCGATATTGAGCGAGATTTGATTAACAAATTTCGAAGTACTGATGCACCAAGAAGTGGTCGTCCTATCGTTTTGTCTGAGGATAAACTACTCGATATTTCCGATAAAATGTCCACGAGTCCGCACAAGTGAGTAAGAAAACTCGCCCAGGAAGAGTCGGAACCGCCCACACAGCTGGAAGGAAAAAAATAAGAACTTTTCCCATACAAGGTGACAGTCGTGCAAGAACTGAAAAATACTGATCATGGCAAGAGGCTGCTTTATTGTGAATGGTTCAAAAATTTCTATCAACAAAATGGAAGTGATATTCTTAATGAAACGTTTTTCACTGATGAGGCGTGGTTTCATTTATCCGGGTACATGAACTCGCAATATTCTCGTATGTGGAAGTACTGCAAATCCATTGTGTATTCATGAGGAACCACTTCGTTCTGTGAAAATAGGAGTTTGGATTGCCATTTTTTAGACGTCGGATTGTAGGTCCCATATTTTTCAAAGAAACAATAAATGCACAACGATACCGCAGTGATATTCTGTACCCATTCATAGGAGAACTTCTGTTAAGTGAAATACTGAACGGTTATTTTCAACAAGATGGTGCAGCCGCGCATACAGGTCGCGTTTCAATGACACTGGTTGTTTATGTTTTTGGTGATCGCATAACTTCACAGGGACTTTGGCCTCCACGATCGCCTGACCTAACACAACCTGGCTGTTTCTTCTGGGGTGCAGCGAAAGCAACTGTCTATAAAAACCGTGCAAAATCCATCGATGAATTGAAAACTGCAATATCCACTTTCACTGCTTCTGTTGCAGAAGAAATGTTACAGCTGTTGTTTGTAAACATGATTAGACGAATTGAATTGTGTATTCAACAACATTGGGGAAACTATAAACTTTTAATGTGGAAATTTGTAAGTAAAAATTAATATTCAATAAATTAATAACTTGTATTTCACTGAGTTTCATGTCGGTACATTCACTGCGGCATACGGCACGCGCGGCTAACAATCATACGGCACTGCGGAGAGACTTTTTGAACTCCCCGTAGTTGTCGAGAATATACATAATGGATGTGCGAGTGCAGGTTGTAAACACGCGGAAGTTTAAGTCTGTCCGTCAGCCGTGCTCGGATAGCCTAATGGTGACGAGCGGGAAATCTAGATTGGAATCCCGGTCGGGCACAAATTTTCATTGTGCTCATTCCGTTATACTCTAACAGCAGATGGTTGCCCATATTCGCAGCTACGAATACATTTCACGTACATGATTTCCAGAGACAGCTTAAAACCCTTGAGATATGAATTTAACAGCAAATTACAACACGTTTAGTGGACGAGGTTGACTTACGATGCAAAATGGGAACAAGAAGTAGAAATTGCGGATATTTTGTCTAGAAAGAAAGTACTTTTTATTGGTTTTTGGGACACGCCCATACAGCCATCCCAACTGTGAAACGTCGTTTATGACCATAAGAACGCAAGGACTGAGAAAACCGAGTACTCTAGCGGAGAAAATATCTAACCCCTTTCCCCCCTTTCCCCCCCCTTCCCCCCCCTCCCCACTTCCCTGCGTCTATCGCTGTGCTGGTTCCACACATGGAAATGGTACTAGGTTGGGTTTTTTATTTCGTTGTTTATTTTCGTATTCTTTTTACATTTTCTTTATTTAGTTGTTGATAGACACAAATTTCACAATTTTGGGATTCAAAAGAATTGAAACTTTTCTTTAGGAAGGCTTCAGAAAAATAAGAAAAAAAGCTATCCAATTCCTTGACGATTTTCAAATAAAGCGCGAAAACATGGGAGCCTCTCCTACTTCCAGTGAGCGTTCATCGTATATTGGCGAAAAACGGGGGGGGGGGGGGGGGGTTAGTATCGTTATCACACTCGACTACATAGTGGGCATAGTGTCTGAGAAACCATACGATCGAATTAGTCTTCGTCCGAGGGTAAACGGAGAAGTCTGGACTCTGAAGAAGTTCAACCGAGAAGGCAGCTTTAGTCGGTTTGGAAAGGAAGATCAGTCGGCGGCGGATCCAGTGGCAGCGTTCTCGTCCACAAGAGAGAAGCCTTTGGGGAAACATATCAGGTTGATGACATGCATCGCATAGACCAGTCGGAATGAGACCAATGCAATGGAGGCGTTCGTTGGTTGGGATCAGATTTTGAGTGACCCTATACCACGGTGAAGTGACTTTCATCGGGAGAATAGGAAGACACGTGAAAGCATACCGTTTTCCGTGATATTAATGGTGCGGCCATTTCAACTGGGAGAGGGATTTTTGTACTCTTCGAAAAAGCAAAGATCTAGTTGTAATGCGTGTTAATGATAAAATGTCGACTCCTAGAAAACTTATAAAATTCACGTATTCGTCACAATTTAGATTTGATCCGGCCAACATCGGCAGGAAGAGGCAGACTGGCCGGTCGAAGACACGAAAATCAGCGAGATCTAATAGAATGAGTACATGGTGAAATGTTACACGGTGTAAACAATGTTGAAGCCTTCTCTCTGATATTGGGACGGGACCTCGCAAACACTTCATATCGAAATCGAAAAATTTTTACAGAGGAAACGACGACAGTTTCATCAATTTTCGCGGCATCATCGGGGGAGCGGGAATATTTGTGCAACACAATACACTTTGCTGAAAATGTAGGAATCTCCGCATTTCGTGAAGAAGACTAGGGGAACGGCAGTCGAATTCACGAATTGGCCCTTGAATTCGATTCGTCACATACTGCCAATTGATTGCAGCCCTAAGATCTGTGGCCCGTAGGCCATGAAAAGAAAACGTGTTGAAAACCCCACAATGGTAGCAGTATAACGGTACAGCCTCCCCAGGACATATGAAATGTCCGATACCACCTTTTGTTTTATATGCATCCGGATAGTTATCAGACAAATCAGTGCTTCCTAAGGCCTTGCATGTGTGTCTATATCATTCTGTCGTATTAGATAGAAAAACTTTATATTCATTGTGAAGGCGTGTGGAATGTTCTGGAAGGACCCGCGTTGTCGTAATTATCGGTGTATTGTTGTCATTGATAAAATTATGTACATATACTAAATTAAGTAACTAATGGAGAAATTGAAGTAATAAGTCCTTAGAAATAAATAACTAGAGTCTGCAGAGATGTTAATACGAAGAATCAGCGCTTCTAATTAACAAAATTAGAATCAAAAAATCCAGTAACCTTAGAGCTCACTATCTTGAGAAACAGCTTAAAAGTTATTACCAAGCGATGTATTTTCATTTGTTATTTATTTTTATGTCTTCCTCTGTAATTAATATTCTTTGTAATTAGATTTCAAATTTACCCTCCAATTGTTTACATCTCAGTTTTCCAATTTCCAGAATTTGTGGCGTTATTTGTACAGTACATGACATGTAATAAATGGTTACCTATTCAAATCTGTACATGTCCTTTGAGCCCTACTATTTAGTGTGTCGTATGGTCGCCATGCACTGCAATTAGAGCTACTATACGCCGTGGCATTGAATAAATAAGGTTCTGAATACGTTCCTGAGGGGTTTCCCCCCACGCAGTTTGTATCCGAGCCCACAAATCCGTGACACCAGTTACTGGAGGACCGTGACGCACCAGGTGCCGACCAACATATCCCAGACATGTCTGATGGGCGACATGTCTGACGAACGTTCAGGCCAAGGAAGCAATGGTACCGTCGCTCTTCGAAAGCGGCTTGTACATTCCTCGCAATATGTGGCTGGGCATTGTCCTGTTGAAATGTGGCCAGTGGAGATGCTTGAATCAGGGGGAGTACCTCAGGCTCCACAACCTCCGTTAGGTACCGGTTGCTGTTCGAAGTACCCTCAATACGTACGAGGCGAGATCGGTTGTTGTCACCAGTGGTGCCCCAGACCATCACACCTGGTGTTGGCCCGCTATGGCGCTCCACAATGCAGCCCTCTAGTACACGCTCACCACGGTACCGCCGAACACTTATGCGGCCATCACTGTAGGACACGTTGAGGCGGGACTCGTCCGAAAAGATTACATGTTGCCACTCAGCACCCCAGTGACGGTGTTCACGTGCCAATTGCAGTCGGAGGAGTTTCTGGTTTCTGGACAATGGAAGGCGACGTAATGGCATGTGTGCAATCAGTCCAACCTGCAGCAGACTGTGACCAACCGTCGGTGCAGACAAGTTCACACCTGCTGCAGTGCCAACACTTTGGATGTCGCTGTACGGTCCGTAATGGCCGTACGGTCAAGATGACTCTCATCCCGTGCTGTGGTCTTGTTCCGTGGTCCAGTTCCCACTCGTCGCTGTCAACGACCTTCCTCTATCCACTGCTTCCACACACTCATCACTGTCGTAGCAGCATGCCCTGTGTGAGCCGAAATGTCACGCTATGACAACCCTGTTTCCCGATCACTCTGCCCCGTTCGAACTCTCTCACATGCCGTTGTGGCTCCCTTTGACGTGGACGTGGCATACTGGCACTCACTGTATTGTTTCCACCTTGTCTGCACCGACTGCACTGGGCGCAACACCGATCTTGTTGGACCGACATGAGAGGGCTCTGCTCGGCCTACGTGTACCCCATCTCGCTGCAAAACGTATCACATATTTCTTGCACATCCGGCACCACTTCCACCAAGTGTGGCGCCATTTGAGTAATTCCTTCTCGGTGTTGCACTTTTCACAAACGCAGTGTAGGTAGTCCGGCTTTTAATGCAAAATGTCGGGCTAAATAAAACGCCAAATCCGGTTTTTCTATTTTTAGATCTGGCAAATCTAATTCTGTATTACTTCTTACTATTACCCATGAATGTACGATGTGACTTGCTTAAGATGTTCACAACTTATCTTGTAATTGGCCAATTATTTTAGGGTTATTTCTCTGGACAATAAGAACTGCCTTTCATTCATCCATATCTAAAGAAAGCTGCCATTCTAAAATGAAATTTGCACTCTACAGCGGATTGTGCGCTAATACGAAACTTCCTGGAAGATTAAAACTGTGTGCAGGACCGAGACTCGAACACGGGACCTTTGCCTTTCGCGGGCAAGTGCTCTACTAACTGAGTTACCCAAGCACGGCTCACGCCCTGTCCACTCGACGAGGTACTGGCGGAATTAAGGCTGTGAGGACGGAGCGGGAGTCGTGCTTGGGTAGGTCAGTTGGTAGAGCACTTGCCCGCGAAAGGCAAAGGTCCCGTGTTCGAGTCTCGGTCCGGAACACAGTTTTAATCTGCCAGGAAGTTTTAAAGCGGCCATTTATCACACAAAGTGGAAATTTTGTTCAAATCTTTATGCAAATCCCTACTATCGTGAAACGATGATAATTTACTGTACACAACAGCGTCGACAACGAACAGTCTCATAGAGCTGCTGATCCTATCTGACAATGTACGTATGCTGAAATCATTAGGGGTCTTACTTCCGATTTCACATTCTTTTGCATGGGACATCGGCCGTAATGGGTTTTGTTAGTCAAATATTTCTCTAGTCAGTCACGCATCTGCAGAGATACTCCCTATGAGCGTTGGGGGTCGGTAGTGGACGCTGTGGTGCAGTGTGGAACGCCTGTTAAAATAAGTTAGAAGAGCATGGTCAGTGGTTGTGGTTGCCCATCATTTAATCTGGGCTTCACTAGTGGCCCATCATCCGCTGTTGCAATCAATAACAGTCGATACCGACCCGTCCAATGAAACGTATTATCCACAGCAGGGACTGTGTCCAGAATCCAGTTATGGAACACCCGTGATACTGTGGCACATGAAAAGCTGGTGCCTACACATCCTCGGAGGTGGAATGTCTCATACGTCAGGGGCACACGACTCACTGCAGTCACACTTTTTGTTATCACTTGGATTACTCATCCTGTCACGCTAATGGCTAATACCACGAGGGACGAAATTCCATTCTATTTCATTCCCCGATTCGGCAGCAATGGTTTCTCTCCAACACTATATTCAAATCAATTTCTCATGAGTTCAACTGTGCGAATACTTGATATAACAGGCGATCAAGAAGTTTCCTTTCAGAATTCGTATCCAATCAGGTAAAATCGCTGTGAGCATTTAGGTAATTATCTCACTGACACATCAAGTTGAAGATCCCCGTTTGGTAAAACAGCGTGTCCTGATGAGTGAAGAAGTCCTTAAGTGCGTGCCGCATATCCTCGTACGACAGCTATTGTCGACCCTTTAGGGCCTTTTTTTTTTTTTTTTTTTTTTTTTTTTTTTTTTTTTTTTTTTTTTTTTTTTTTTTTTTTTTTTTTTTAGACTGAAGGCGTGATGATCTTGTGGGGAGAGATTAGGACTATGAGGCGGATGCTCGAGTTCCTCGCACTCGAGTTGGCTTAACCTTTGCGTTACAACATTTGTCATACCATGAAGCAGCAGAACCCCTAGTCGCAGTTTTCCCAAATGTTTCACCTTACTTGCAAATCGTACTTTCTCCAGCATTGTGCAGTACTGGTCCCTAGTGACGGACACACCAGACTCCTTGAAATCAATAAGCAATGGACACTGCTAATCAAAGAGCAAAATGAGCATCAACTTTCCAGCTGAATGCTGGCTCTTGAACTTGTTGGTACGAGGACACGATGGATGATACTGATGCATCCTCGACGTTGAATTCCGCCCTAATCGCATCATCAACCAAACGCTTGGTGTTATCCATAATGATGATCCTGGCCTCCCAGATTAACTGGCGTCTTGTGTCGAACTGCTATGAGCGCGGAACTTCGCGCACCATTCCACAACAGTGGTTTTCGACAGACATGCTGCCCCGCACATATTCTACATTCTGTCAACCGCTGTTTGTTCTTCGGCAGCCAAGAAAAGAATAACAGCACGTTGGTCATGTCTGGATGCATTTTGCCGGATTTACCGCACGCTCATCGGAACGTTACAAACACCACAACTGCCCTCTTGCCCACATGTAGGTAATTATATAATCGCATAGGAACCATGCGTGTGTGCTACAGCAGCACCCTCTAAAGGAAAAGTTGTGATCGTCTCTTATATTTCAAGTAAATTATTCTTTCTCTACAAAGACTCTTACAAAGCTTCAAATGGTTGGGGTTATTTTGATTAGCATCGCTGGCTACTGTCGCAGCCAATTTAAAGTAGCAGTGACTACTGCAGTCTTTATTGTGACGAAAAAATTTGCAGTGCACTTCATTCAGCCTGTGAGTCCATATAAGAAATGACAAACATAATTAAACAGTCATAGAAGATCTGTGAAATCTATCCTGTCAGGGATCACTCGATATTTTTTACGCTACTGGCCATTAAAATTGCTACACCAAGAAGAAATGCAGATGATAAAGGGGTACTCGTTGGACAAATATATTATACTAGAACTGACACGTGATTACATTTTCGCGCAATTTGGGTGCATAGATCCTGAGAAATCAGTACCCAGAACAACCACCTCTGGCCGTAATAACGGCCTTGATACGCCTGGGCATTGAGTCAAACAGAGCTTGGATGGCGTGTACAGGTACAGCTGCCCATGCAGCTTCAACACGATACCACAGTTCATCAAGAGTAGTGACTGGCGTATTGTGACGAGCCAGTTGCTCGGCCACCATTGACCAGACATTTTCAGTTGGTGAGAGATCTGGAGAATGTGCTGGCCAGGGCAGCAGTCAAACATTTTCTGTATCCAGAGAAACCCCTACAGGACCTGCCACATGCGGTCGTGCATTATCCTGCTGAAATGTAGGGTTTCGCAGGGATCGAATGAAGGGTAGAGCCACGGGTCGTAACACATCTGAAATGTAACGTCCACTGTTCAAAGTGCCATCAATGCGTACAAGAGGTGACCGAGACGTGTTACCAATGGCACCTCATACCATCACGCCGGTTGACACGCCAGTATTTCGATGACGAATACATGCTTCCAATGTGCGTTCACCGCGATGTCGTCAAACACGGATGCTACCATCATGATGCTGTAAACAGAACCTGGATTTATCTGAAAAAATGACGTTTTGCCATTCGTGCACCCAGGTTCGTCGTGGAGTACGCCATCGCAGGCGCTCCTGTCTGTGATGCAGCGTCAAGGGTAACCGCAGCCATGGTCTCCGAGCTGATAGTCTATGCTGCTGCAAACGTCGTGGAACTGTTCGTGCAGATGGTTGTTGTTTTGCAAACGTCCCCATCTGTTGACTCAGGGATCGAGACGTGGCTGCACGATCCTTACAGCCATGCGCATAAGATGCCTGTCATCTCTACTGCTAGTGATACAAGGCCGTTAGGATCCAGCACGGCGTTCCGTATTACCCTCCTGAACCCACCGATTCCATATTCTGCTAACAGTCATTGGATCTCGAGTAAAGTGACCAGCAATGTCGCGATACGATAAACCGCAATCGCGATAGGCTACAATCAGACTTTTATCAAAGTCGGAAACGTGATGGTACGCATTTCTCCGCCTTACACAACGTTTCACCAGGCAATGCCGGTCAACTGATTTTTGTGTATGAGTAATCTGTTGGAAACTTTCCTCATGTCAGCACGTTGTAGGTGTCGCCACCGGCGCCAACCTTGTGTGAATTCTCTGAAAGCTAGTCATTTGCATATCACAGCATCTTCTTCCTGTCGGTTAAATTTCGCGTCTGTAGCACGTCATCTTCGTGGTGTAGCAATTTTAATGGCCAGTAGTGTATTTATCTTTTGGTTGCCATATCCTATTCGGAATTAGCGCTTTTTTCATATTATATTAATTAATGCGTCTGTTACACAGTGTGCTTATAACTCGCTTTAGGTTTTAAGATGCAAAGAAAATATTAACTGATAGTTAAAGCCAACAAACACGTAAAAGAAATAAGCAGTCATATTAAGATATGATCCTGCAAACAATGGTTACTATTGTAACTATATCTAACTCTTCGCATTATCATTTATGGAAGAGTCAAAATACTTGTTACCAATGAGCAATTAACTTAAAGATATTGTTGGACAAATGTCGCCGTTGCTTACCGACTTGGGGAATAGAGCAGAGTGGTTCGCCAGTCCTTGTGATAGCCATTAGGATGGATGGAAGTTCAGATCAACAGATAGTTCAGTTCTGATTGCAGTCAGACCGTGGCTGCAAGGAAGTTACATTGCTGCATTTCTGATGTAGCGAAACACACACAGGTTTTGCTGCAGTGCTCGCAGTTATCAAAATTTCGCAGGAATGGATCTGAGCACTATGGGACTTAGCATCTGAGGTCATCAGTCTCCTAGAACTTAGAAATACTTAAACCTAACCAACCTAAGGACATCACACACATCCATGCCCGAGGCAGTATTCGAACTTGTGACCGTAGCAACAGCGCAGTTCCAGACTGAAGCGCCTAGAACCGCTCGGCCACAGCTACCGGCTTTCGCGGAAATGCAGTGAACATATAGTCCTAAGGTAGCTGTGGTGAGATAATAAAAGCATTTCCATTGCATTTGAGACGGGTCATGGGCTTGTTCAGTTATTGGGAAGCAGGTAACAGCCCCCCCTCCCCCCCCCCCCTTCACAGGTAGGAGAAGCATTGACTTACTAAGTAGAAGATAGACCGCAATGAAAGGGCTACTGCTTCGTGTGACAATAAGAAGTAGTAAATGGAATACCAGTTGCTTGGACGTGTGAACCACTTACTGGGCATGATGTCTAGGTTGGCCGCGACAGGCACCATAGTCCAGTTGCGGTGAGGCTCCTTCTCGGCGAGCGGCGTGATGATGGTGACGTGATGGCCCCTGTCCGCCAGCTCCCACATGAGCGTCCGGAAGATGTGCCAGTGGCTCCACGCCGGGATCGGAACAACGTGGAGGATGCGCGCCCCATGTACCGCAGACAGCAACGAGGCCACCAGCAGCAGCTGCCGCAACAGCGAGGCCATCTGCAACAGAATGGACGGTCAAATTTGTTTCTCTCTTGCAATGTGTCAGGCAAATCCAACACCTTCCATCAAAACCCTGACATGATAAGCAAATCCAGTAGTATTTCACATAGCTCCGAATAAATCGTGACATTAAATTAACCAAAGTAATACGAGTAACGAGTGAGCAAATGGAATACCACAGACTAACACAAGAATGCCTAATTGCATGTCATACCTTCCCACCATGAGACAGACGCAGTTCCGTGGAGAGAAACGAGAACAGAAGCCGAGAGCAGAACCGTGTTAAGCCAGAAGGCCCTACAATAAGGGACGGACACCCACGTCGCCAGCTAACCTCCAGGACCACCCCCCAGCCCATGTTAAAAGATAGAACCCTCCAGAAGTACAGTATAGATCTTACGATAACACTAAAAGGGCCACACCAGCTGCAAGTTTTAGCCTGAGACTTTTTCGCGTCTCTGTTAAGTTGCAAACTTTAAAAACATTGCCCCACCACGAAAAGTATAACGTTTCTCATTGGATACACAGAATTTTTGTAGGCGGAGCTTAAGGTTAACATTGAGACCCTGATTGGTCAGATGAAAACACAGCCAGATAGTTTTTTTGTAACCAACTTCAGTAAATTGTAGTAAGGAGAAGTTAGAGAAGAGTTGCTTCGGAAACAGCGAGCTGGATGGAGCTGCGCCGGCCGCCGCCCCCTGACGAACACCGACAAGGTAATGAACGCACGCGATGCTACATTTTTGAGCGCATAAGGCTTCACTCAGAACTGCAGAAGTCTCATCTGTTACATCCCCTTTTTACGTATACTAGTGTCGATCGTCAATTGAAGCTCATGGTATTCACATTTGCTACGTAAGTTAAAATCTGAAAAGCGATGATTTTTCTGTTATATAATTATTGAGAAGCCACATCAGCCACTGTAATTTACGACAAGTTAGATAAGTGATTAAAGATAATTAAGGGTCACTGTAGACCATTTTGATAGTTTTCTCTTTTGTGAAATTTAATTTTAACCTACATTATAGATGTGATATGGCGTAGGTCATCCTTCAATCCATTGTAGAACTTGGAAACCCATTCAGGGAATATTCGTTCACATTTTTGTTGAACACAGTTGGTTTTTATCATCCTTTATTAAAATATATCCTTTTATCAATAGTGCAATTTATAAACAATGTTTTGTGAGTAGAATAAAATTTCCAGTGGTAAACTTAACTGCTTTTTCGACGTTATTTTACCAGCTAACTAAAAATAGGAAAGCCTTGAACCCCTTCCACTAAATTTAGATAGTATTAAGATTCTTTTACAGGAAGTGCAGTGGAGCTGACGCTGAAATCATTAAGTATTTGGTTATATCATCGCTAGTCTCACTGAACTCTTCTGAGCTCTACATGTAATGTGTGGTCTGGCGTCTCCTTACCAGCAACAGGTCCCAGGTTCAAACTAGTAAATTCCCTAAAAAACTGACTTTATTTTTATATTTTCATTCACTAATGTCTTACAGCCTTGTAATCTGGGGAATTCCTCACCGCAAAAGAATTTGTGTTGTGTACGTCTTCATACACAACGATAAGGAGAGGTGCAATTCCACTATTTGCAGACCTAGGATCTAGATGGTGATTCATCACAAAAATAGTATCAGCAGGAAAGAAAAGTTAACACCAATGAGAACTGTGTCGGCGAATGTAACAGAAAGGAGAGTATTTCAAAATTTCTTGAGGATAAAGTAGATGAGAAGCATTTGCGACTAGTGTCTTAAAAGTTTAAAATTCATAAACTTAAATTTTCCACTAAACTGGTGATTGGTGCTAATGACGAAAAAAAGGGAAAGATAGTCTAAAATTTTTTACATGTGAATCGACTATAATTGTTGACGGGAATAGTCTGAAAGCTACAATGTGTCTTGGACATGTATTTACTGAGAAAGATTGTGTGGCATGCGACAGACTCTTGATGGTTCAGTAGCAATACCACGAACTTCCTACGGAAGTAAAGAGGTTTTCATCTCCGATTTTAACGAATTAAAAGCTTTACTGACAAACAAAAGATGAACAGACTCAAAATTAGCGTATGGAGAAGCGTTCAGTGTGATCAGCAACTAACCTGACGAAATTATTCTAGCTAGTTTTGGTTATAGGTAAAGTGAGTGGAGAGATCAAAATCCATCTTTACCGTCACTCATTGATTATATTAGAACTGAAAGGAAGATGATACAGATAAGCCTGAGACTGGATTCAGTCTCCGCTGAGGAATCTGGTAGTACAGCTACTTGTTTCAGCCGTCGCGGTGCACCGACATGACGTTTTGAAACAAGTGCTCGTAGAACAGATCAACTAAAATCACTCAACAGAGGAAAGACAATTGGACCTGCCGTTCCTAAAAGCACTACGGTAAAATTTTCGCCATTTCTAGCTGCAGTCTGTGGTATGTCGCTGGAGCGAAGAAACGACCCAAGGGATTCGCGATTGAATGAGTAAACTGGAGAGGTGGGCTGCAGAGTAGTGCGGCAACTGTCATCGCATAAAAACTGGACAGGAGCAGACATGATTACTGAACAAGGTAACGCATCACACAGGACATTTAATTAACTTCTAATTCTCCGAGACAAATTACAAATACTGTTGCAGGAATTGGAGTCGCCGGCAGTTGTGGCCGAGCGGTTCTAGGCGCTTAAGTCCAGAACCGAGCTGCTGTTACGGTCACAGGTTCGAATCTTGCCCCGGGCGTGGATCTGTCATGTCCTAAGGTTAGTCTGGTTTAAGTAGCTCTAAGTCTAGGGGACTGATGACATCAGCTGTTAAGTCCCATAGTGTTTAGAACCATTTTCTTTGAACTGGAGTCCAGCTCAAAGTCCACAAGGTTGGTTGGTTTGTCGGACTCAAGGGACCAGACTTACTAGGGCCATCGATCCCTTTTTCCACGAACTTTAAACACCCACAAAGAATACGAACACACAATGGAGATGACAAAAGACGACACAGGACAAGAAAGACACAGACAGAGACCAGAAAAAAGGAATTAAAATCACACAGAGTGTGGCAGTGGTTGGCCGACTATAGAAACAAAAAAGGAAAAGCCAACCACCAAGAAACGCACTAAAAACCCCAGTCTAAAATTGTAGACCAAAGGCCAGACTCAACACAAAAAAAGGACAAACACTTAGATCAAGCGATAAAAGCCCCTTGCACGAATAAAACTTGAAACTAAATCTGCCATCGCAGTGTCATCTGATAAAACTGCAGGAAGCGTATCAGGCAGCGCAAACGTCTGCCTGAGCGGAGTTAAAAGCGGGCAGTCCAACAAGATGTAGACCACCGTCAAAGCTGACCCACAGCGGCATAAAGATGGGGGCCTCGCGGCGCAATAAATAGCTGTGCGTTATCAAGGTATGGCCAATGCGCAGCCGGCTGAGGACAACGGAGTCCTTACGAGAGACCCGCAAGGAGGAGCGCCACGCCCCGGTAGCCTCCTTGATAGCCCGAAGTTTGTTCGGTGGAGGAAGGGTGCGCCATTCTTCACCCCAGGTGCGAAGTACCTTCTGCCGCAAAACTGAGCTGAGGTCACCCTCCGAAAGGCCAATCTCGAAGGCTGGTGCACCGACAGCCTGTTCGGCCAGCGTGTCAACACGTTTATTTTCCGGGATGCCGAAATGACCTGGGGACCACACAAAGATCACAGAGCGGCCGGAACGGGCAAGAGTATGGAGGGACCACTGGATAGCCATCACCAGACGAGAGCGACGGAAAAAGTCCACAAGGAAGAGTCTCTACTAAAGCACGAACTACAAAGACAAAGCCCTGACCAGGCGGCTTCTGCGTGGTATTACACTGGGAAGGGATTCTGAGCGCGAATGGACTGACGCACTGCCACCGACCGTCCCATATTGCGGCGCCAGAGGGCGCTCGAGGCATGGAGCCACTGGAGCCGCGGCTGACCACGCATGCACTATTGCGTCCGCCAGATCCTACACTACTGCTATCAGCTTCAGTCAGAAACTTGCATGAGGCCCATATGGTGGTATCTATACGTGATAGCGCAGTTTCGTCGCTCAGTTGTGTGTAACAAGTATGACAAGCACACCGTTCAAAAAATTCGTTACCGCCACGCATAATCATGCTCATATCGTGTAAACACCGACTCTGGACGTGATAATGGCCTCAGCTCAGGAGGGTGAGAGAGCACAAGATGTGTCAGAAGTGTCATAGCCAGCAGAAGCAGCTCAAACACCACATACAGATAATGGAGCTCAGAAATGAGGTCTTTATATTCGCTTTAAACTCGCCAGCGGAGCCTCTGACACCATCTTTGATGTCGCTGTCTCCATACACTCGATAATTCGACTCGTCCTATCTCAGCTGCTGCGCATTTAACTGAAAACTGGTCGAGTGAGCCTCACTGGGTACAAGAAGACAATATCAGTGTAGAAAGGACAGACAGTACACGAGTTTCCAAGAATATACGTGGACACGCAGCTTTGTCACTATACACACAATTGATAGGGATTTACCAATACACCGACAGATCGGAAAGCAGTGAATATAGGGCTGTTTCTACGTATGTTTGTATATGTATATATGTAAGAGTATGTACGTAATTATAGTGATTAAAATTCTTCTGCGTATTATGCCACGTTATTGCTAAAAACTAACAACAGTAATAAACTAAAACCGACGTTTCGGCCGAATTGCAACGGGTTTCCTCAGGGCACGACTGGTTTTGCATGGGGATAGGTACTTCTATTTATTACAGACTAAAAATGGTTCAAATGGCTCTGAGCACTATGGGACTTAACTTCTGAAGTCATCAGTCCCCTAGAACTTAGGACTACTTAAACCTAACCGACCTAAGGACATCACACACATCCATGCCCGAGGCAGGATTCCAACCTGCGACCGTAGCGGTCGCGCGGTTCCAGACTGTAGCGCCTAGAACCGCTCGGCCACCACGGCCGGCGATTACAGACTATAGATGTCTGACGTCACTGTTGTTAAACTTTTAATTGGCCCTCTAATATGATTGGCTAGTCATGACGTAAGAGAGGATGGAAAGAAAGAGGCTATTCGTGGATGTCCATGTCATCAATGATTGGTAGCTGTCCGCCAATCAGCGTTCGGCTTCTGGTCGGCAAGTTTTCCTCCTGGTGTGCGCGGAGGTGGACTGACAGTTGCTCTACAGCTGTTTGTGCAGATACGTCCGTGTCCCGTGTAGCTTCTGCCCCGCGACCGCTCGCGGCCCGTTGGACTGGGATGGCCGGCAGCCAGGACGCCGGGAGTTTGTAGCCATCTTCTCTGTTAATGTTGTCAGGCTGCTTAATAGTTTCGATCGCATCCCGTATTTTGCGTTCTCGCATGCACGATTCTTTCGCCAGTACTCGGGCCTCATGGAACCTGATAGGTTGTTCACAGTCACGGTGGTGTTCCGCTAACACCGATTTGTTATGTTGTTGTAATCGTACATAGCGTTCGTGTTCTGCTACTCGTAAGCTGACAGGTCTCCCTGTTTCTCCTATGTAGGCAGCTCCGCACTCACACCGTAGTTCGTAAACACCTGCAGTGTTAAGAATGTTGACTACATCCTTGGTGGAACCTATCATTTCGTGGATCCCGTGATTGCTTCGAAAAATCGGTCTGAAACCTCGTCGGCGGGGGACGTTGCCTAGCCGTTCACTGACGCCTTTTACATATGGTAAGTGTACCAGTGGAAGCTTCTCTTCTTTGCCTTCTTCACGTGTTCTGCTCCCTTTGGTTTTAGCTACCTTGCTTATGATTTTGTCATCATAGCCATTGGCACGAAACGTGTGTTGTAGCTCCTTTAATTCTTATTTAATGTTATTTTCATCGCTTAGCCGGTAGGCTCGGGCAGTTAACGTATGCAGAACAGAATACCTTGGAGCTGGGTGGTGGTGGCTCTCCGCGTGCAGGTATCGATTAGTATGCGCTGGTTTTCGGTACACATTGTGTCCCAGTTTACCTTCGGCAGCTCTGTACGTAATTATGTTTGTCCCATACATGTAGGGGGGTTGGATCTTAAATAGTGGCAACTATTTATTCAAAACCGATACAAAAGAGTTACATGTTTGCACCTGTTACTGTCGTCCGCCCCATAGCTGAACGATCAGCACGTTGGAATGCCACGCACGGGGGACCGGGTTCGATTCCCGGCTGGGGTGGGAGATTTTCTTCCCTCAGGGACTGGTTGTTGTGCTGTCGTCATCATCATTTCATCCCCACTGTCAACGCGCAAGTCGCCCAATGTGGCGTCGCACTCAGTAAGACTTGCACTTGGCGGCCGATCTTCCCGCCTGGGAACTCCCGGCCACTGATGCCATACGACCATTTCCATTTTTACCTGTTACTGTCCTTCAAAGTAGTGACCAGCGTTGTGTAGAAGCCGCTGCCAGCGATGTGGAAGGCGTAGCATACCGTTAGCAGAGGCAGTTCTGTTGATGGTGCGAATGGCCTGTCGAATCTCTGGAACAGTTCTGAAGCAAATGCCACGATGTGGTTCCTCCATCTTCGGAATCAAATCATAGTCACCAGGACTTAAATCCGGTGAGTGTGGTAGATAGTACAGTTCTTCCCAGTCCCATCGATCGAAAAGAGCAGCCACAGCTTGCGCTGTATGCGCCTGCTCATTGTCGTGAAAAATGATGGATGAGTTGCGCAGAAAGTGTCGCCGTTTCTTACGCAAAGCTGGTCGCAGGTGATGCTCCAAAAACGAACAGCGATACTGTGCCAATGCCGTGGAGGAACGTAATGCGTTAGGATAACACCATCACAGCCATACACGAGAATCACCATAACTTTCACTATACTGGGGACTCTGACGTACTTTCGATTTCCGCAGCGGCCCATAACGACGCCATTCGTTGGATTGGCATTCCAGTTTTGGCTCGTACGACGTGGCCCATGTCTCATCCAGTTGTTACGATACGGCTCATAGCACTCTAAGTGCGTCTGAGCAGCGTCGTAACGCATCCATTTGTGCATTTCCGTCAAGTCATGCGGAACCCATCGTGATACAATTTTTCGCATGCCCAGGCGTTCCTTCAGGATGCGAAGCATAGTCGTATGCGCTAATCCGGTTTCGTGGGCGAGCTCTCGAATTGTATGGCGTCAATCACTGTCCACTAACGCGGCAACAGCATGCACTTCTTCAGAGACGCTAGAACGACTTGCCCGAGGCATGTCTGCCACAGTTTGCCGACCTTCGTTGAAGGCTTTTACCCAACGTGCCACTGTTCTGTACGCCAATACCGATTCCCCGCACGCCTCTTGAAACCCTTGATGACACTGCCGTGCTGTACGACCTCTGGCACATTCAACCTTGATCCAACTCCGTTGTTCCCGTTTCGAAAACATACTGATAACGTTACGTTAGACCGCTCGCTCACAAGTGACTGTTTCCCTCGACGGTGCACACGCCAGTGACGTGGGACGGGCGAGTCCATTTGCTCGGAGGTAAAGTAGGTGTGTTATCAGCAACAATAGTTGATTCCATTGCACAGTGTCTCCACAGCAATGTTGCCACTATTTAAGCTCCAACCTACGTATATATTTAAGTGCATATACAGGGTGGTCCATTGATAGTGACCGGGCCAAATATCTCATGAAATAAGCATGAAACGAAAAACCTACAAAGAACGAAACTCGTCTAGCTTGAAGGGGAAAAGCAGATGGCGCTATGGTTGTCCCGCTAGATGGCGCTGTCATAGGTTAAACGGATATCAACTGCGTTTTTAAAAATAGGAATCCCCATTTTTTATTACATATTCGTGTCGTACGTAAAGAAATATGAATGTTTTAGTTGGACCACTTTTTTCGCCTTGTGATAGATGGGTGAATCAGAATGTCAGAGGTGTTTGTTGCAGGGTTCTAGTGTGAGTAGTTTACGAAGTACTGTATTTTGAAAGTTCCCACACTGACACTTTTACAATACCTGCGGCAGAACACACTGAAGAACAACGCAAGTGCATACACTAGTTAGGTGGATTCTGACAAGTAACGAGTCAACTAGTCATCGAAGGTTGTGTTTAAAATGACGGCGGCAGTGGAAATACATGCTTTAGTCTGGTGTAGAATGACTGCTGGTGCTCACGTGCTTGCATTTCAGTGGAAATGTCCGAACAGGCTACAGTAATACATCATTGCCGATCATTGGGTGTAGGTGGTATGTCTTGTAGACAATTACTTTCAGCTTTCTCCACAAAAAAGAGCCTACCGGCGTCAAATCTGGGGAATGGGCCTGCCAAGGTACGAGTCCAATGCAATGAATGGAAACAATTCATGAAGACATGCTGTAGTACTTTATGCACTATAGGCTGGACAGCCATCATATTTGTACCACAGGTTCCTCCTAGTCTGCAGAGGAAAGTCTACTAGCATCTCTGGAAGATGGTCTGTTAGGAGGCTGCAATACTTGTGTGCATTTAACGTCCCATGTATGAAACAGGGGCCTACGAACTGATGGTTCGCTATCCAACAACACGCATTTACACTCCTTGGACTCTGGCGTCCACCTGTTGAAGTCAATGAGCATTGTCAACAGACCAATAATGCATGTTTGGGCGGTTTACCTGGCTATGATTGGTGAAGATACATGGTTTCTTAACTATTCTCATAATACAGCTGCTGATATGGAGAGGTGACAGGGATGGAACCTGTGACGATGGAGAATGCCTGACTCATACTACTTCCTTGTGCGATTGCGCTGGAGCAAATGTGTGGACCAGCTCCATCAGCAGCAAGAACAATAATTTCCCCCTCTTCTGTAGAGACTTGTTACTTTATCACGTTGTTACATGCTAAACTACCACTATCATGTAACTGGTTGAAGAAGCTGGTAAACGAGTGCCGAGATGGTTGCTGTCTATTGGGATTTCTTGCCACATACACCATACAACGACAAACTGCATTATTTCTACACTCTCCGTACACCATTAGCACGTCGGCACTGTAAATCCCTTTGTATACTCACGAACTGCTGCTTGGGCTGTCATATGCTAACTGATTAACAAGTTGCAATGCACTCACGGAACATACAGGCACACTGTAAGCAAACATAACAACATTGTATCTAGCAACTACGCACTCAATGGCACAACCAGGTGTTGACGTGGAAAATTTCCGAAATACGGTCTCAAACGACTAGCACTAGAATCCTGCAACAAAAGACACCGAAATTTTAATTTAACTTACTTTTAGCTTGTTAAGGTCAATAGGCACTTTTTGCTTAAAAAGTATGTTTGCACAAAAAATAGACTTTGTAAGTATTATTACAATTTCGTTATTGGCTAAGGTACGAGCCAATGACTTCCAATCGATTCTGTGGAAACCACACGTCAGTAGCACTTTCCATTTCCGCAATATTTGTGGTGCAAGTTTTACGTCATTTATCCTGTATGAGAAAAAAAATGGCTCTGAGCACTATGGGACTCAACTGCTGAGGTCATTAGTCCCCTAGAACTTAGAACTAGTTAAACCTAACTAACCTAAGGACATCACAAACATCCATGCCCGAGGCAGGATTCGAACCTGCGACCGTAGCGGTCTTGCGGTTCCAGACTGCAGCGCCTTTAACCGCACGGCCACTTCGGCCGGCTCCCGTATGAGAAAGCATATATATATAGTGTGTGTGTGTGTGTTTATGTGTCCATAAAAAATTTTGCAGACTCCTGTAAATTTTTTATTCGTTAGTATTCGAGGAACTTTTTATGTATTGCATCTGAAATGTGCATCACAGCACCAAACTCTTTCTAGACACCAATATTCCTCCTACAGAACAAATTTACAGTTGGATATGCTTACATAGCGTGATTTAATTTTCCTCTTACACCGTCCACAGTCTCACAAAACATAGCTTCATCAGAGGCCTGTCAGTACTAGACTGTGACAGCAAGATCGTACAATCTACTCTCGTCCAACTAGTACATCATTGTTCTACTCATTCACACTTCACTAAGAGAGAACGGGTCGTCGTCTTGGAAGAGACCGCAACATCTCAATTCTCAAACTTGTCAGCTGTGGGACTATAATGGGAAGAATGGAAGCCAGTGTACAGAGGTCACACTACTTTTGCCTGGCATAGTGTAGCAACTCTATGCTGCATGGACTCAACAGGTCTTTGGAAGTCTTCTGCAAAAATATTGAGTGATGCTGCCTCTATGGCTGTCCATAACAGTGAAAGTGTTGCTGGCGAAAGATTTTGTGCACGAACTCATCTCTCGATTATATCCCATAAATGATGGATGGGGTTCACGTAGAGCAAGCCACGTAGCCAAATCATTCACTCGAATTGTCCAGATTGTAGTTCAAACCAATCGTGAACAATTATGGCACGGTGACAGGGCAAACTGTCATCCATACAAATCCCATCGTTGTTTAGTCTACAAGTAACCGAACATAGCCATTTCCAATCAGTCATCTGTTCAGCTGGACCAGAGGACCCAGTCCATTCCATCTAAGCACAGGCCACGCCATTATGGAGCCACCACCAGCTTGCACAGTGTCTTGATGATTTGGTTCGATGGCTCGTGGGATCAGCGCCACACTCGAACCCTACCATCAGCTCTTACTAACTGAAATCGGCACTCATCTTGTTTTTTTTTTTTTTTTTTTTTTTTTGTTGAGTTTAAGGGCGCTCAACTACTGAGGTCATTAGCGCCCAGTCACAGTTGTTAGAGCACATGGAATCTAGTAAAACTCAAGGGGAGGGGGGGACACCAGAAAGTCCTGACAAAGATGCAGATAAAATACGTAAAAAAGTTAGATGTCTTTGGACAAGCCAGTCAAAGTTATAAAACGCAGAACATGAGCAGCTGCTCGAGCGTCATCAGCTAAAATATCCGGTAAAGTAGATGGCAGGGACAGGACAACATGAGATTGACTAAAGCGGGGAAACGACAATAAAACATGGCGCACTGTTAATGCTTGACCGCAAGGGCACTGCGGGGCTGGGTCACCGGAGAGCAGGTAGCGGTGGCTAAACCGGCAATGCCCAATCCGCAACCTGGTCAGAAGGACCTCTTCTCGCCGAGATGGTCGGGAGGAGGATGTCCAAGCAGTTGGGAGCGGTTTTACTGCCCGGAACTTGTTTCCTTGGAGGGATGACCAAGCATCCCACCACAACGACACAAGCCTCTTACAAACAACCCCACGAACGTCAGATGACGGGACACAATGGGAGGCTGGCTGAGTCAGGAGGACTGCAGCCTTGGCTGCAGCATCTGCAGCCTCATTCCCAGGCACTCCTACATGTCTGGGAACCCACAGAAAGCTGACAGGAGAACCATTATCAGCGAAAGAGTGGAGTGACTGCTGGATCCGTTGCACCAAGGGATGGACCGGATAGGGAGCTCCAAGGCTCTGAAGAGCACTGAGGGAATCAGAGCAGAGTACATACGATGAATGGCGGTGGCGGCGGGTATACTGAACGGCCTGATGGAGAGCAAAAAGCTCGGCCATAAAGCTGGAACATTGGTCGAGGAGCCGGTATTTAAAGGTGGCGGCCCAGACGACAAAGGCACAGCCGACACCATCGTCAGTTTTGGAGCCATCGGTGTAAATAAAGGTGTGACCGGCAAGTCGAGCACAAAGTTTAACAAACCGTGAGCAATACACTGCAGCCGGAGTACCCTCCTTCGGGAGTGAGCTGAGGTCGAGATAAATATGAACCGGAGCCTGGAGCCAAGGTGGTGTCGGGCTCTCACCCTCTCTGAAGGTGCTAGGGAGGGCAAAAACCAACTGTCGAAGCAGGTGTCAGAAGCGGACTCCAGGGGGCAGCAGGGCAGACACATGCAACCCGTACTGACGGTCGAGAGAATCGGCGAAGAAGGACTGATAAGAGGGGTGGTCGGGCATTGACAACAGCTGGCAGGCATACCGACACAGCAGTACGTCGCGCCGGTAGGTCAATGGTAATTCGGCAGCTTCAGCATAAAGACTCTCGACGGGACTAGCGTAGAAGGCTCCGGTCGCAAGACGGAACCCCCGATGGTGGATGGAGTTGAGACGGCGTAAGAGGGATGGCCGAGCAGACGAGTACACGAAGCTCCCATAATCCAGCTTCGATCGGACTATGGACCGATACAAGCGAAGCAGGACAGTGTGATCCGCTCCCCAAGATGAACCAGTAAGAACTCTGAGGACATTAAGGGAACATGTACAACGGGCCGCCAAATAAG
This sequence comes from Schistocerca serialis cubense, assembly GCF_023864345.2. Taxonomy (NCBI): domain Eukaryota; kingdom Metazoa; phylum Arthropoda; class Insecta; order Orthoptera; family Acrididae; genus Schistocerca; species Schistocerca serialis. The sequence goes on from NC_064646.1 coordinate 141,277,392, forward strand.
AGACATGCGGAGACCAACAAAGTTTCCTGTCCAATGTGAGCCCTAGAAACTTAGTTGTTTCCACGAATGGGAAAACAATGGGACCGAGATATAAGGATGGCGGAAGGAACGCTTTATATCGCCAAAAGTTGATACAAACCGTCTTCTCTTCAGAGAACCGGAAGCCATTTGCCACGATCCATGAGTATAGGCTGTCTAGGCAACGCTGAAGGCAGCGCTCCAGGAGGCATGTTCTCTGGGCACTGCAGTAGATCGCAAAGTCATCGACAGAGAGAGAGCCTGAGACATTAGGTGGAATGCAATCCATAATTGGATTGATGGCGATGGCAAAAAGGGCTACGCTCAAGACTGAGCCCTTAGGCACTCCGTTCTCCTGGAGGAAGACATCGGACAATACGGAACCCACACGTACCCTAAACTTTCGATCCGTTAAAAAGGAATCAATAAAAATGGGCAGGCGACCACGTAGGCCCCACCTGTGCATAGTGCGGAGGATACCTCCTCTCCAACAGGTATCATAAGCCTTCTCCAAATCGAAGAACATGGCTACCGTTTGGCGCCTTCGCAAAAAGTTGTTCATGATGAATGTCGACAAGGTCACAAGGTGGCCAACAGCGGAGCGGCGGCGATGAAAGCTGCATTGGACATTGGTAAGTAGCTGTCGAGATTCAAGAATCCAGACTAACTGAGCATTAACCGTGCACTCCATCACCTTACAGACACAGCTTGTAAGAGAAATGGGGCGGTAACTAGAAGGAAGGTGTCTATCCTTCCCGGGTTTTGGTATAGGAACAACGACGGCGTCACGCCAACACATGGGGAGCTGACCTTCGGTCCAGACGCGATTGTAGGTACGAAGAAGGAAGCTTTTGCCCGCCGGAGAAAGGTGTGCCAGCATCTGAACGTGAATGGCATCTGGCACCGGAGCAGAGGACCGGGACAGTGCAAGCGCATGTTCGAGTTCCTGCATTGTAAAGGGGGCATTATAAGTTCCCAGATTCAGCGAGTGGAAGGAAGGTTACCGAGCCTCTTCTGCCTCTTTCCTGGGAAGGAAGGCAGGGTGGTAATGGACGGAGCTTGAAACCTCCGCGAAAAACCGGCCGAAGACGTTGGAGACAGCCACAGGATCAACAAGGACCTCATTACCTGAGGTCAGGCCAGGTACCGAGGAGTGGGCCTTAATGCCCGACAGCCGGCGCAGGCCACCCCAAACGACAGAAGAGGGAGTAAAACTGTTAAAGGAGCTGGTGAAAGAGGCCCAAAAAGCGTTTTTGCTGTCTTTGATGACTCTACGGCATTGCGCTCGGAGTCGTTTGTATCCAATACAATTCGCCAACGTAGGATGGCGGCGAAAGTTGCGTAAAGCACGTCGTCGAGCACGGATAGCGTCTCTACAAGCCTCGTTCCACCAGGGGACGGAAACACGACGTGAAGAGGTAGTATGAGGATTGGAACGTTCGGCAGCATTGACGATAACAGCCGTGAGGTATTCGACCTGACTGTGACAACTGAGAAAATCGTGGTCCGGAAAGGTCGCCAGGGAGAAGTAAAGTCCCCAGTCAGATTTCGGTATGTTCCAGCTCGAAGGACGTGGGGATGGGGTGTGGTGCAGGAGACGAACGACACAGGGGAAGTGGTCGCTCGAATAGGTGTCAGAAAGGACACACCACTCGAACCGACAGGCAAGAGTGGTAGAACAGATCGTGAGGTCCAAGTGGGAGTAGGAATGAGTAGAGTCCGAGAGGAAAGTCGGGGCGCCAGTATAGAGGCAGACAAGATTGAGATGGTTGAAGACATCTGCCAAGAGTGAGCCTCTTTGACAGGATGCAGGAGAGCCCCAAAGGGGATGATGGGCATTGAAGTCGCCAAACAATAAAAACGGCGGAGGAAGCTGAACAATCAGGTGCATCATGTCAGCCCGACTAACTGGGGATGACGATGGAGTGTAGATGGTACAAACTGAAAAAGTAAAAGCAGAAAGTGTAATACGGACAGCTATTGCTTGGAGTGGGGTGGTCAACTGGATGGGATGGTGATAGACATCGCCCCAAACGAGCAACATGACCCCACCATGAGCTGGGATACCGTCCACAGGCGTGAGGTCATACTGCTCCGAGGTATAGTGGGTAAAGGCAATACGGTCAGTTGGGCGCAACTTGGTTTCCTGGAGACAAAGGACGAGTGGACAGTGCAGGCGGAGGAGCAGTTGTAATTCCTCCCGATTAGATCGAATACCTCTTATGTTCCAATGTAACAAGGGCATCATTAGTAAAAAAAGAGGGGGAATGAGACGGGGGAAGAGCTGGTCACCTCGACGGCCGCGGAGGGCCAGGTTTCGAGGGAACAACGCTACAACCGGCGGGAGGCGGATCCTGCTCCATCGAGTCGCCGCCAGCTGCGGCTGCTGTCCCGGGTTGTGTAGGAGGGGCAGCATCATTTGCCGACGAGAGGCCAGCTGAGCACCTGGCAGCAGAGCGTCTCGGCGAAACTGAGGACGGCCAGGGGCAGCAACTCACGGATGGAGCGTCAGACAAAAGGCGCCGGGGTGGAGAAGGGGATAGAGACTTCTTCTTGGAGGCCTTCTTGGAAGGCTGGACCCGAAGAAGGTCCTCACGTGCGGGGTCTGTTTTGGAACGCCGGACCTTGGAAGCTGGGGTCTGGAACGTTTCCCCGATGGACGCCTGAGAAGAGGATCGCTTCTCAGGCGGCAGGGGGGGGGGAGGAGGAGGAAGGGTGGCCCCTGGGGCAGAGGGGGCGGGGGCCACGGGGGAGGATGATTTGGAAGGGAGGGATTTGGGAGGCAGAGGCATAGACCCCGGATGGGGGAAGGAGGTGGAGGGGGGACAGGATAGGGGTGAGGATACTGTGGAAGGAGTGGACACGACTGAGGCAAATGAAGTGGTCAACGTCACGGGATGGAGGCAGTCATACTTCTTCCTGGCCTCAGAATAAGAGAGACGATCCAAAGTTTTGAGTTCTTGAATCTTCTTCTCCTTCTGATACGCAGGGCAGTCTAAGGATCTAGGCGAGTGGATGCCAGGACAATTAACGCACCGAGGTGGTGGGGTGCATATATGTTCCTCACGAAGAGGATGTCCACAATCGCCACAAAGGGGCTCAGCCTCACACTGTGACGACATGTGCCCAAAGCGCAAACACCGAAAACAGCGCATAGGAGGTGGGACGTAAGGTCGCACGTTGCACCTTACCTTCTCCGGGAGAACGTCCCCCTCGAAGGCGAGGATAAAGGCCCTGGTGTCGATGCGATGGTCTTTGGGGCCGCGCTGGACTCGCCGGACGAAATGCACGACTCGGCGGTCCAGGTTGGCCCTGAGCTCCTCATCAGATTGCAGCAGGAGGTCCCGATGAAAAATAACCCCCTGCGTCCTATTCAGTGCCAGATGCGGTACAATGGACACTGGGATGTCCCCTAGTCGGTCGCACGCCTGGAGCGCCGCCGACTGTGTGGCGGAGGTTGTCTTTATAAGAACGGACCCCGAACGCATTTTACTGAGAGCCTCGATTTCCCCGAAGATGTCCTCAATGTGCTGAACAAAGAACATGGGCTTGGAGGTGGCGAACGTCCCCCCATCGGTTCGAGAACAGACCAAATAGCGGGGGAAGTACTTCGCCCCAAGCCAGCGGGCCTGTCCTTCCTCCCAGGGAGTGGCCAAGTGGGAAAGGGCAGGAGAACCAGAACCAGAGACAGTACCTTTCTTTTTAAAAGACTCGGCCGCAGAGCGACCTGATACATGTTGACGTTTCATCTGCGAAACGTCCGCCCCGATACCACCCACTCCGACCAGGGGCTCTCCCCACGGGCGCCACCCAGCCTCAGCAAGGGCCACCTGGCAAGATGACCGTTGCCGGGAGTCCTGATGCCCCAAGGAGACGGGCATCTACTCCTTGGCCGACGTGGGGAGGGTGCAGCTCAGGTATCGGCAGTGCGATCCCTGTGTTGTCAGGGGGTTACAACCTAGAGGGTACATGACGACCCCACCACAACGGGCTGGCTACCATGCTGGATTTCGGGTGCCATGGAAAGTCCATCATGATCGTAGGTGCAGATGGGGACGCACTATGGGCGTAACTTGTACAACCCATCAGGCGTTTAGGCCCAATTTGAGGAATAGTGGGTATGGTTACAACGCCGTTACAATGCTGAGTGCCAAGGTCTTAGTGCACTGAGGACCAGTGGTACACCACGTAAGGCGTCCTTCCCCAAAAGGCTCGTACTTCTGTAGAATTTTGAGAAATGGAGGTCAAACCCCAAGGGGGACCATCACATGGAAGGCTGAAACGGTTGAAACTCCTTTTAGTCGCCTCTTACGACAGGCAGGAATACCTCGGGCCTATTCTTACCCCGGACCCGCAGGTGGGGGCGGGGGGGGAGGGGGGTACCCATCTGACCGGGCCACAGTTTTCTAGTCATCTAGGGCCCAACTGGCATTACAAGCCAAGGGGACGAGCTGCAAGCGATGTCGTGCTGTTAGCAAAGGCACTGCCGATGGTCGTCTGCTGTCATGGCCCATTAACACCAAATTTTGCCACTCTCCTAGTGGATATGTTCGTCGTATATCCCACATTGATTTCATCGGTTATTCAGGGTCTGTTTCTTTTCTGTTAGCATTGAAAACTCTACGAAAACGCCACTGGTCTCTGACATTAAGTGAAGGATGTTGTCTGTGCTGAGACGTAATGTCTGAAATTTGGTATTCCCAGCCCTCTCTTGGCACTGTAGATATCGGAATATTGAATTCCCTAACGATTTCTACAATGGAATGTCCTATACGTCTAGCTCCAACTACCATTCAGTCTTGAAACTCTTAATTCCCATCGTATGGTCATAATCACGCAGGGAACCTTTTCCCGTGAATCACATGAGTACAACTGACAGCTTCATCAATACAATACTGTTTTATACCGTGTGTATGCTATACTACCGCCGTCTGTATATGTACACACAACTCTCTCCCAACTTTTGTCACCACAGCATACATCATTGACCTAACAGCCGCATCATGTTTTCTAATGTATAGAATCTTCAACACTGGAGTCTTACTCCCACAGTTTCTAGTAACTAGTATCTACCCAGTTTTGCGGAGGTTGACTGCTACGTTTCACCTGCTGTTTCAAACAGGCCCAGGCATTTTCTATGGGATTAAGACTGGGTAATTTAACAAGGAATTCTAAGTGCGATTGATTGAGTATTTGTCAAACCAGGAACGTATGCATGCAGCATTATGAAAGCGGCTGTTGTCATCTTTAAAGATGGGACCACCTAAGGCATAATCATCATGAACGCGTGGAATTCGGATCAATACTTGTTTTCCACGAATATTGAAATGTGCTCGCTCATGTTCGCGGTAACACGAATAAGTGGGTACTTAAGATGGTATGAACGACACCCCAAAAACAACAGTGCCACCTGTGGCGTTAACTACATCCGCCACGCACTCTGGATTAAGTGCCTCACAGGGTACCTGACGCCCTACATTATTTGAAAAGAGCAAAATTGTGACTTTTCCAGACACTGCTCATCCAGTCAGCTGCTGTTCAATTTCCGTGTTGTTTGGGGCATCAAAGATGTGTGACTATATGTAACACTGTGAGCAACACCCTGTTGTGAGGTTTCCGACTCCAAATGTCCTTTGCATGAACGTCCCTTACCAATGTACCAAAACAAGCCATGGAATGCAATTAGACGCATATACGCTGAAGGGCCAAAGAAACTGGTACACCTGCCTAATATCATGTAGGACCCCCATGTGCACGCAGAAGTGCCGCGACACAATGTGGCATGGACTCGACTAATGTCTGAAGCAGTGCTGGAGGGAACTGACCCCATGAATCCTGCAGGGGTGCTAAAAAATCCGTAAGACAACGATGAATTGGAGATCTCTTCCTACTAGCACGTTGCAACGCATCCCAGATACGTTCAATAATGTTCATGTGTGGGGAGTTTGGTGGCCAGTGCAAGTATTAAAACTCAACATCCGCTCAATTGCAGTTCTGGACGTGTGGGGTGTCGCATTGTCCTGCTGGAATTTTCCAAGTCCTACGGAATGCACAATGCACATGAATGGATGCAGGTGATCAGACAGGATGCTTACGACGTGTCACGTGTCAGAGTCGTATCTGGACGTATCAGGGTCCCATATCACTCCAACTGCACACGCCCCACACTATTACAGAGCCCCCATCAGCTTGAACAGTCTCCTGCTGGCATGCAGGGTCCATGGATTCATGAGGTTGTCTCCATACCCGTACACGTCCATCCGTTCGATACAATTTGAAACGAGACTCTTCCGACCAGGCAACATGTTTCCAGTCAACAGTCAAATGTCGGTGTTGACGGCCCCACGCAAATCGTAGACTTGTGTCGTGCAGTCATCAAGGGTACATGTGTGGGCCTTCGTCTCCGAAAGCCCCTATCGAAGATATTTCGTTGAATGGTTCACACGTTTACACTTGTTGATGGCCCGGAATGAAATCTGCAGCAATTTGCAGAAGAGTTGCACTTCTGTCATGTTGAACGATTCTCTTCAGTCGTCGTTGGCTCCGTTCTTGCAGGATCTTTTTCCGGCAGAAGCGATGTCGGAGATTTGATGTTTTACCGAATTCCTGATAGTTACGATACACTCGTGAAATGGTCGTACGGGAAAATCCCTGTATCATCGATACCTCGGAGATTGTGTGTCCCATCGCTGGTGCACCGACTAACGCCACGTTCAAATTCACTCAAATCTCGATAACCTGCCATTGTAGGCGTAGTAACCGATGTGACAACTGCGCCAGACACTTTTTGTTTTATATAGGCGTTGTCGGCCGTATCGCCGTGTTCCGCCTGTTTACATATCACTGTCTCTGAATACGAATGCCTACACGCGTTTCCGTGGTGCTTCAATGTATTTTGAACGAAACTACGAAACAGTACAAGCAAAAAAGTATTTCGAGCACACAAAGTAGCCATCTGGAACGTTAGAAAAAAAATAAACAAAGAGGACGAATGAGTTAAATTGTTGAAGAATATTGAAATAGACATCACTGCAATAACTGAAAAATGAAGAAATTGCAATGGAATGAAAATGCACACTCGGACCAGCTCTGTAAGAGAGCCAGTAATGGTTTCGCAAATTACGCCCATAAAAACTGAGGAGAAAAATTAGAAGACTAACTAGGTTAGCGACAAAATCACAGTGTTGGCCATCCAGTAGAAAAGAAGAAATTGGCAGTAATTGGAATCTGGGCACCTGAAGAGGAAAGAATTGACGAGTCTACAGATTTTCGTGACACCGTCCATGCTATTTTAGATGAACACAGTGAACACCAAATAGTACCTACCTGGAACCTAAACGCCAGCGTAGGAGAGAACCCCATCTGACTACTTGGGGAGAAATGGGAAGTTATGTTTTTTTAACAGATTAACAGAAGAATGCTGAAGATAAGCTGGGTAGATCACGTAACTAATGAGGAGGTATTGAATAGGATTGGAGAGAAGAGAAGTTTGTGGCACAACTTGACTAGAAGAAGGGATCGGTTGGTAGGACATGTTTTGAGGCATCAAGGGATCACAAATTTAGCATTGGAGGGCAGCGTGGAGGGTAAAAATCGTAGAGGGAGACCACGAGATCAATACACTAAGCAGATTCAGAAGGATGTAGGTTGCAGTAGGTACTGGGAGATGAAGAAGCTTGCACAGGATAGAGTAGCATGGAGAGCTGCATCAAACCAGTCTCAGGACTGAAGACCACACAACAACAACAGATTAAAATTAAACATATTCACCCGAAAGAAAAGACATTCACTAATTTACGTTGTCAGCATTCAGATTGTCCAATAATCAACGGAAAACTAGAGGGAAGAGTAAGAGGCATCGGAGTTTTCAGAGATTACTACTTGGAATCAGGTGCTTTTATAGTAATATATACAGAAGAGTTGGGGCTTGGTGAGTCCCTGGAGAACGTTACCTGTCATGGGTCGGCCAACAGCGTACAGAGGAAATGGTGTTACGGCGTGGGTTGGGGGGGTGTTTTTCGTGGTTCGGGTGTAGTCCCCTTATTGTGTTTAAGTAGACGCGAAATGCAGGAGGAGACGAACACATTTCACAGTATTGTGTGCAGTAGGGGAACAATTCGGAAACCATGACTGTTTGCTTCAAAATCACACTGTACGCCGTCATAAAGCAACGTCCGCGACGCAGTGGTTTGTGGACAATAATATTCCATGAAAGAACTGGCCTTGCATGAATCACGACGTGAACCAAATGGTACCCTTTTGCCAAGAGTTAAAACATCGACTTCTCTCTAACATCGCTACCCATTATGGTTTCAACTTTTGAGGAAAAATGGACTGTCATTATTCCACAGACATGTTGACACATCATTGAAAGTTGTCCGCACCATAGTTCAGGACATCACAAATGGTAGGGATGGACACACCCCGTATTAGTGCTAACTGAAAGATGTCTGTGCACTTCTGAACATGTGATACCTACCAATCCGCTGAAGGCAAAACCTTAAGGACTCCTTATCCTTGATACAAGTCGATGTCGAAGAAACGGTTGAACACTTTTTCGTGCTGCCTCATATAGAGTGTCTTCTGTTCCCTCTCGCTACGTTTGGTCAGACAGTGTACGTTAACATCTGCCGATGACTCTCCATCCGAGATGACATACTGCGTGTACCTATCAGGAATGCGCTGTTCGATCACACTAAATATGAACACTTTCTGTGGCCACTTGAGTGTTTGATATAAGACAAATTAATTCAGTTCATCTCCTGCAACGTTACGTAGCAAAATTTCACGAAGTTTCAGTTAGTATTCAAATATTCCTTCTCCCATTGTAATAAAATTACCACTTGAATTAGTCAGTTGGACGTGTCGAGCAGAGCTGAAGAAAAGATGGGGCGGACAGTCCCCATATTAACGTTCATTATTACATGTCTGGATACTTTTGATCAGATTACGTTATAATTAACAAATCTGAAGGCTGTAAATTCAAGTAAATACTTAGGGATCACAATTACAAATAACCTAAATTGGAACCATCATATAGATAATGTTGTGGGTAGAGCAAACCAAAGACTGCTATTCATTGGCAGAACACTTACAAAGTGCAACAGGTCTACTAAAGAAACTGCTTACACCACGCTTGTCCGCCCTATTCTGGAGTACTGCTGTGCGGTGTTGGATCCACATCAGGTAGGACTGACTGGTGACATCGAAAAAGTATGAAGAAGGGCAGTTCGTTTTGCATTATCGCGAAATAGGGGATATAGTGCCACAGACATGAAACGTGAATTCGAGCTGCAATCATTAAAGAAAGGCGTTTTTCGTTACGACGGGATTTTCTCATGAAATTTCAATCACCAGTTTTCTCCTCCGATTGCGAAAACATTCTATTGGCACCCACCTACATAGGGAGAAATGATCATCACCATAAAATATGAGAAATCTTGGCTCGCACATAAAAATGTAAGCGCTCGTTTTTCCCGCACGCCGTTCGACAGTGGAACGCTAGAGAGACAACTTGAAGGTTTGGTTTATTGAACCCTCTGCCAGGCACTTTATTGTGAATAGCAGAGTAATCACATACACACACACACACACACACACACACACACACACACACACACATATATATATATATATATATATATATATATATATATATATATATATATATATATATAGCCCTAGAACAGCGCCGAGCGGTTCTAGACGCTTCAGTCTGGAACCGCGCGACCGCTACGGTCGCAGGTTCGAATCCTGCCTCGGGCATGGATGTGTGTGATGTCCTTAGGTTAGTTAGGTTTAAGTAGTTCTAAGCTCTAGGGGACTGATAACCTCAGATGTTAAGTCCCATAGTGCTCAGAGCCATTTGAACCTAGAACAGCACGTCGTCATAGAGCTAGAGTTGAGTTGAGTGAAGTGCCTGTAGATATTTGTCATTGTAGTATATTTCAGCCACACTATTAGTTACAATAGATACCCTCTGTAGTTCAATACAGTCCACATCGCTTTTACTATGAAATAAAACTGTGAAACAAGTTCTCAAAGTCGCGTCTGAAATCCCTTTGCCTTTCGATAACCTTTGGTAGGATCAATACACTGACGGAAAAAAAACGCAACAGCAAAAAATAAAGTACAGAAATGAAATTTCGGAAATAGATTTGTCTATGTAACATATTTAAGTGATTAACATTGCATATCACAGGTAAACGTGAGCGCGAGACGAGCCATTAAAAATGTGAAATGCTGGCACATTAATAACAGGTGTAACCGCCCGAATGCTGCATGCGAGCGTGCAAACCTGCATGCATTGTGTTGTGCAGGTGCCAGACGTCAGTTTGCGCGTTGGAATCCCATGCCTGCTACACTTACTCGGTTAATAAGTGGACGGTTAAAGCTGTTTATGAATGACGCTGGAGTTGTTCGATTATGTTCCATATGTGCTCAAAATATATTCAATTGTTTATGAATTTCTAATGGACCAAACTGCTGACGTCATCGGTCCCTAGACTTACACACTACTTATACAAACGTATGCTAACAACAACACATACACACCCATGCCCGAGGGAGGACTCGAACCTCCGGTGGGAGGGGCCCCATATGTGCTCGACTGGAGACAGATCTGGTGACCTAACAGGCAAAGGCAACATGTCGACATTCGGTACGTGTTGGGTTACAACAGCGGTATGTGGAGAACACCCCCTGGAGTTCTGATCATGAAAGGCAGCACTACAAGTCGATCGCCAGGTTGATGTACAAGTTTGCAGTCAGAGTGAGTGGGATAACCGCGATAGTGCTCCTGCTCCTCCTGTCATACGAAATCGCACCCCAGATAATAGCTGCAGATGCAGGTCCGGTGTGTCTAGTATACAGACAGGTTCCCAGAATGAGATTTTCACTCTGCAGCGGAGTGTGCGCCGATATGAAACTTCCTGGCAGATTAAAACTGTGTGCCCGACCGAGACTCGAACTCGGGACCTTTGCCTTTCGCGGGCAAGTGCTCTACCAACTGAGCTACCGAAGCACGACTCACGGCTGGTACTCACAGCTTTACTTCTGCCAGTACCTCGTCTCCTACCTTCCAAACTTTACAGAAGCTCTCCTGCGAACCTTGCAGAACTAGCACTCCTGAAAGAAAGGATATTGCGGAGACATGGCTTAGCCACAGCCTGGGGGATGTTTCCAGAATGAGATTTTCACTCTGCAGGAGAGCTTCTGTAAAGTTTGGAAGGTAGGAGACGAGGTACTGGCAGAAGTAAAGCTGTGAGTACCAGCCGTGAGTCGTGCTTCGGTAACTCAGTTGGTAGAGCACTTGCCCGCGAAAGGCAAAGGTCCCGAGTTCGAGTCTCGGTCGGGCACACAGTTTTAATCTACCAGGAAGTTTCATACAGACAGGTTGGTTGCAGGTCCTCAACTCGCCTCGTCCTAACCAACACACAGCCATCACTGAAACCGAGGCAGAACCAGCTTTCATCAGAAAACACAACAGACCTCCACCCTGCTCTTATAAGCTCTCGCTTGATACCACTGAAGTCGCAAATGGCGGTGTTTTGGGGGTCGGTGGAATGCACGTTGCAGGGTGTCTGGCTCAGACCTGTCTTTGAACCAACCGTTTGTCTCAATGTGGTGCCAACTCCTGCTCAGACTGCTGCTGCAGCTGCAGTACGATGCGCCAGAGCCATAAGTCGAACACGATGGCTTTCCCTCTCGGTATGACTACCTAGCGATCGTACTAGATCCCTGTCACCATCGATGCCCACAATCGTGCACAGAGGTTACATTTCTGCCAAGTCTTTCTGCAGTATCGCAGAAGAAAAATCCAGCTTCTTGTAGCCCTATTATACGACCTATTTCAAACTCCTTTGTTGATCGATTGTGGACTGTGGGACAACGGCTGGCACGTATTTCTTGAGGCAATAATTTACCAACAGCCGTATGTATTGTAGAAATTTATTTTATGAACTTCTTATGTGCTGCCAGTTTCGGCATTAAATTGATGCCATCTTCAGGCCCCACGCATCATAGTCGTAAAAACGTTATACGCGGAAGGAGCCATACAACTAAATCTGTGAATCAAATCGCTATGCAACAGCTCTTGGTGGCCAGGCGACATAGATGTTACGACTATGACGCGTGGGGCCCGAAGATGGCATCTATGTAATGCCGAAACTGGTTGCACATAAGAAGTTCATAACAAAAATTCTACAATACATACGGCTGTTGGGGCTGTTGGTAAATTATTGCATCAAGTCTTTCAAACTCAGTGAGGTGTTGACAAACTTGTCTTTCTCGGCTTAAAGGCATTCTCGACTAACACCAGCTTTTCTCAAAGATAACTAATGCTCACGATGTTTTCTTTCTCTCTTGTATTTCAGTGCCCCCATCTGGGGCAGGCTGGCAGCAGCATATGCGCTGCTCTTCACCTGAAAGACAATCATACAATAGAAGACATTTAAAATAACAAAGGAGAGAATGTGGGGTACATAGATATATAAAAGGGGAACATCATGAAAGAGAAGACAAAAAGGGGGCGACTGCATAAAGGAGATAATAACCGTAAAAAATGAGCACACACAAAACCAAACCACACACTGGATCATAAAAGTATCGGCGGATGACGTAGCACATAATCGCTGACAATAACACTATTTACAAGTCCAGCACACAATTAAAATCACAGCTCTTGATGCACAGGAGAACAGTACCAAACAACACTGACGTAGAACAATGACGATGACGAACAAACAGAGGATCTACCAGGGGCATACAAACAAGGGAGGAGGGAAGAAGGGAGGGAGGGTAGAAGAGGGGGGAGAAGGGAAGAAGAGAGGGAAGAGAGGAGAGGGGGGGAGAAGATAATAAGGGAGGGAGGGGTGGAGATGGGGGGAGAAAATAAGGGAGGGAGGGGTGGAGATGGGGGGAGAAGAGAAGAAGGCAGGGAAGGGTGGAGATGGGGGGAGAGACAGATGGGGGGCGGGGGAGGGAGGCAGTCGAGGAAGGGGGTGCACGGACTCGGGGGGGGGGGAGGGGGGAGGAGAAGAATCCGGTCTGGGAGTCGCTCACGACCTTTACATCTTGTATTTAAAGCAAACCCGATTTGCATCTTCACAGTGGCGCCATCTAGCGCCACTCTTATGCGACTGGTGCGAATTTGGAATAGGCATCTTTCAGATGTAGAAACACGTCTAAAACGCTTTCGTTTTTATCGCACAGCTCCTGCTTTGTGTTGTAAATTTTCCGTCAGTATTATGTTCTATGCATTAACTGGTTGTTCCATCGGTTCTTGGTTGAATATTTTATGCATTATGAATGGAAACACATATGAGGCTGGTGTAATATTCTAAAATATATTCTACAAGATTTTAGCGGTGTTATCATACGTATCTAACTTTCTATACTTCTGGCAGATAGTACGGAACTACTGTGTTGTGAAGAAATCCTCCATATATATCTGAGCATTAATAGTGTCACTTTTTCGAAAATTTTAGCTTTAAATATAGTTACCAGATTTTCCATATCAACAGCAAACGTCGTTTTTCCAACCATGTCTGAAAATTTTGCTTCATTATTTAACGTCTCGTATCCGTATTTTAATATTTCTCTTGAAATATTCTTCGGACATTTTATGAAAAGAGAGTTATCAACAGGTGACATTGTGCAATATCTGACCTTGATGCCCGCACCACGTGGTACGCTTATCATCAGAAGTAAACTATCATCAGTGTCTAATCTTTGGTGCCATAATCGGTAATAGGTGAGTCGTATTTTGTCGGCTATCTTCTGTAAATATCATCCACACAGTCCCGAAGGTAGCAAGCGCAGATAAGTGCAGAGAACGTACGCTCAACCAGCTTAATGTCTCATGCAGCCAACGTGATCTAGTAGAAAGCGTCGGATGCTCTTCAAGGCTATTCGCAGATGATGCAGTTGTTTATACCAAAGTAGCAACGCCAGAAGACAGCAACAACTTGCTGAACTATCTGCAGAGAACTGACTAATGGTGTAGACTGGCAGTTGACCCTGAACGTAAATAAATGTAACATATTTCGCATACATAGGAAAAGAAATCCACTACTGTACAGCTACCATAGCGATGACAAGCAGCTGGAGGCAGCGTCTGCCGTAAAATATCTAGGCGTAACTATCCAGAGAGACCTTAAGTGGAATGACCATGTGAAACAGATAGTTGCAAAAGCAGACAAGACTCAGATTCGTCGGAAGGATCTTAAGGAAACGTAACTCATCCACGAAAGAAGTGGCTTATAAGGCGCTTGTTCGCCCGATTCTTGAGTATTGTTCATCTATCTGGGATCCCTATCAGGCAGGACTGATAGACGAGATAGAGGAGATCCAACGAAGAGCGGCGCGATTCGTCACGGGATCGTTTAGCTGGTGAGAGAGCGTTACGGAGATGCCAAACAAACTCCACTGGCAGACGTTGCAAGAGACGTTGTGCATCACGCAGAGATTTACTATTGAAATTTCGGGACAGCGCTTTTCAGGGGGAGTCAGACAACATATTACTTCGCCCCACATACATCTTGTGTATTAACCACGAGAAGAAAATTCGAGAAATTAGAGCCAATACAAAGGCTAACCGACAATCATTCTTCCCACGCACTATTCGCGAGTGGAACAGGGTTGGAGGGATCAGATAGTGGTACCGAAAGTACCCTTCGCCAGGCACCATTAGGTGGCTTGCGGAGTATGATATAGATGTAGGTGCCAACGAGAATAGTATACGAAAGAATGGAAACGAATTTTGGGTACGTATTAGATGGGCAGTTTGGCTTTAGTAAAGGTAAACGCACCAGAGAGACATTCAGATGTGTTGAAAATGAAAGCAAGACGTAAGAAAAGAAACATTTTTAGGATTTGTCAACCTACACAAGCATTCAATGATGTATAATCGTGTGAGACGAACGAAATTTTTGGGATAATTCATGTAGGCCCTACTGTGCACTGCTTGAGTAATTGGTAAGGAACAGACATCTTTGGACAAGTATAAACACAGGCAACGATGAATGACATGAAACAGTATGTACGTAATAGAGGTGGAATGGTGCATTTATAACAAAAAAATGGTACAGATTTCACCACATGGGAAAGCAGGATATCATACATAATAACGCTCAATTTTGACAGACTTTAGACTCCCAACATTAAGGTCGATATCGACCTCTGAGTAAGAATACGCCCTCCTCGGGTACTAATGCACATTTTGTACCTGTTATTCATGCTGGCTATACTTTCCAGTGTGTCCGACACTTCAGCACTCCTGTGTGGGCGGGTAAACAAAAAGTCGGGACTTACCGTACCCCTAAACAGACGGACGTGATCCAGAATAATTGCCCTGTAATAGCGCTGTGCTGTAATGGTACCTCGCGCAGATGTATGCAGCTGTGTTCGGCCATAGTGCACAGTGCCTGCCAACACCATAAAGCATAGGCCAAACCGATGGCGTTTATGAACATTCTGTGGTGGGTAACGCGCTACCCTCTCTCTCTCTCTCTCTCTCTCTCTCTCCACACTAACTGGTGCCCAGAATCACTTGTCACAGTGAAGCTGGGTTCGTCGGAGAACATCACTCTGAACCACTGCTGCTAACTTCAAACTGCATCCTCACTATGCTAACGAAGGCTTTCTCGACGATGGTGTGTTTTAAGTGGGATACATTTAACAGACTTTCGAGCATGCAAACCATCCTGATCTCACCGCCACAAAATTGTTCTGGCATAGACGCATCTATCGGTGGCTGTCGCGAGGTCTGTAGCTATCTTCCTAAGGGTGAGATGCCCATTTCTTTTCGCTACTAGGGTTACGTATCGGTTATTTTGTGGTGTAGTAGACCGTATACGACTACCAGAATGTTTACAGCGGCCTTTTTTAATCGTGGGATGACGCTTTTGGACACACCCAATACTGTGGCCATCAATGGCCTTGCGACAGTGGTAACAGCAGTTACCGTCACATCACCGAACTTGAGCGCTGTTTGGCTTGCCTAGCACTTGGAAGTTTGACCGTCCAGGTCTGCCGAGCGTTGCTTCGAAGGAGGGAGGGGGTGCACTCAACCCCTGAGGCCAACTGAGGAGTCACTTGATTAACAAGTAGCGGCTCCGGTCACGAAAATTGACAACGACTGGGAGAACAGTGCGCAGACAACATGCCCCTCCATATCTGCACCTAGTGAAGCCTATTGGCCGAGGATGACACGGCGGTGGGTCGCTACCAATGGACCTTCCGATGCCTGTTCAGACGGAGCTACTGTGGCTACAGCAGTGATACCTCGACTGGGTTCGGGCCTCCGACTGCTCGTCCACGTTCGTAAGCACTCAAACAGTGTCTTGCAGACACGTTGGCGTACCACACGCAATGTCACACCAATCGGTTCCACAACTCCTTGGTTAAGCACGGTACTGCGTGAACTGTCGCAGGCATACAGAGCGTTCGTGCAGAGGCATCGCTGCAGTTAACACGTCCGGCCCTCCACATTTCCTTTTACTATCACTGATCGGGCGTTCCGTAGCAGCTTTTGGTTGATCCATAGCAACTGGCAGTTGTATCTTAGCAAGTGTCAGTTGATCCTTAGCGGTTGTTAAGCAGTGTACAACACATACAAGATCCAAGATGGAAAAGTAAGAATGGAAGAAGAAGAAGACGAACGAAGCATGGGGGCTATGAGACAGTGATTTAGTGTCTTTCCGCTACTGTGCTATCAATGCGTCACAAAAGCCATGATGGAAATTACAGGAAAGATCAGATCGGGCGGAAGACTATCAAATATGAGATTCGCTCATGACATTGCTATTCGCAGTGACAGTGAGTAAGTATTGCCCAACCTTTTGAATGCAGTGTACAGTCAACTGTGCACACGCTAAGAATTGAGAGTTCAAAATGGTTCAAATGGCTCTGAGCGCTATGGGACTCAACTGCTGAGGTCATTAGTCCCCTAGAACTTAGAACTAGTTAAACCTAACTAACCTAAGTACATCACAAACATCCATGCCCGAGGCAGGATTCGAACCTGCGACCGTAGCGGTCTTGCGGTTCCAGACTGCAGCGCCTTTAACCGCACGGCCACTTCGGCCGGCTAAGAATTGAGAGTAAACTGAAGGAATACGAAGGAACTGAGGCGTAGCAGAAATAAAATTAGCGACAAACTTAACATTAAAATTGACGACGAACAAATACGCGAAATGAAAGAATTTTGCTACCTTGGAAGCGAGATAACCCATGACACAATAAGCAAGGAGGACATTAAAACAGACTAGTACAGGCAAAGATGGAATTGCTACCCAAAATAAGTCTATTAGTATGAAACATTGACAATTTTAGGAGGAAATTTCTGAAAATGTACGTGCAGACGCGGAATTGTGCAGAAGAGGATCATGGACTGCGGGAAAATAATCGGAAAAGAAGACAATCGGAGCGTTTGAAATGTGAAGTTATAGATGAATACTGAAAATTAGGTGGACTGATAGGAAATGAGAAAGTTGTCCGTCACTCCTCCGCAAAGAAGAACTGGCCGAGAAATCGTCCAATGTAAAATCGCAAAGCGGGTCTAACAGGTCCATGCAGTCACACACTGACCAATCTGGTGTGGCAGCAGAAGACAGCAAAAGGAAAGTCGAAATTTTGAATTTCGCGTTTGAGAAATCGTTCATATAAATAAATTGTAAAAAGATCTTCTGGCACCAAACTCCTTAGGTCATCGGTCCCTAAGCTTACACACTACTTAATCTAACTTAAACTAACTTACGCTATGGACAACACCCACACCCACCCACACACACTGAACCCCCCCCCCCCCCCACACACACACACACTCACTGACACACACCCACACACCCACACACATACCCACACCCACACACACACACACACACCCACACACACCCACACACACACACACACACACACACACACACACACACACACACACACACACACCGACACACACTGACACACCCACCCACACACACAGACACACACACACAAACACACAGACACACACACACAGACACACACAACCACACACCCACCCGCACACACAGACACACGCACACACAACCACACACACACCCACACACACAGACACACACACACACACACACACACACACACACACACACACACACACACACACAGACCCCCATCACACACACACACACACACACACACACACACACACACACACACACACGCAGACACACACACACATCACACACACACACACACACACACACACACACACACACACAGACACACACATGCACCCACACACAGACAGACACACACACACACACACACACACACACACACACACACTCACACACCCACCCACACACCCACCCACACACACACACACACACACACACACGTCCGAGGGAGGACTCGAATCTCCGACGGGGGCAGGCACACGGACCGTGAGAAGACGCCTCAGACCGCGCGGCTACCCCACGCGAAAGTCGTTCATGCAGGATAATCATACATACATACCATCAGAATGAGATTTTCACTCTGCTGCGGAGTGTGGGCTGATATGAAACTTCCTGGCAGATTAAAACTGTGTGCCCGACCGAGACTCGAACTCGGGACCTTTGCCTTTCACGGGCAAGTGCTCTACCATCTGAGCTACCCAATAACGACTCACGTCCGGTCCTCACAGCTTTACTTCTGCCAGTATGTCGTCTCCTACCTTCCAAACTTTGCAGAAGCTCTCCTGCGAACCTTGCAGAACTAGCAGTCCTGAAAGAAAGGATACTGTGGAAACATGGCTTAGCCACAGCCTGGGGGATGTTTCCAGAATGAGATTTTCACTATGCAGCGGAGTGTGCGCTGATAAACTTCCTGACAGATTAAAACTGTGTGCTCCTTTCTTTCTGGAGTGCTTTTCTGCAAGGTTCGCAGGAGAGCTTCTGCAAAGTTTGGAAGGTAGGAGACGAGATACTGGCAGAAGTAAAGCTGTGAGGACCGGACGTGGGTCGGCGTGCTTCGGTAGCTCAGATGGTAGAGCATTTGCCTGCGAAAGGCAAAGGTCCCGAGTTCGAGTCTCGGTCGGACACTGAGTTTTAATCTGCCAGGAGGTTTCATACATACCATCGTTTGACCATCGCACAAACTCCCGTCTGGACGTCATGGTAATATTCATCCCTGGCGTAGAGAAACTACTAAAAGATTTGAAAACAAATGTCACCATGTCTGCATGGAATTCCAGTCCTGTTTTACAACGAATACTCTACGGCATTGGCCCCTTACTTAGCTGCCATTTAGCGAGAAGCTCTCGTCCGGTAGAAAGTCCCAAGAGACTGAAAAAAAGTGCAGTCGACTCCTGTGCGCCTTTCTTTATGCCCGAGCGGTACTAGGCGCTTCAGTCCGGAACCGCGATGCTGCTAAGGTCGCAGGTTCGAATCCTGCCTCTGGCATGGATGTGTGTGATGTCCTTAGGTTAGTTAGGTTTAAGTAGTTCTAAGTTTAGGGGACTGATGACCTCAGATGTTAAGTCCCATAGTGCTTAGAGCCATTTGAACCATTTTTGACTCCTGTAGAAGAACGGGCCCGCAAAATTACAGACCAATATCCTTAACATCGGTTTGCTGGAGAATTCTTGAACATATTTTCATTTCGAAGGTAATAAAATTTCCTTGAGATAGAAAAGCGTATGTCCACAAATCAGCATGGTTCTAGGAAGCATCGCTCGTACGAAACTCGAGCTTGTCCTTTCCTCACATGATGTACGGCGAACGATGGATGAAGTGTGTAATGGTACTTGAATTACATAACCATTACGGCACCTCACCTCAACCTCTCGATACCAGCAATATTCTACTGTGTTTCCGTGAACAGTTAACATATTTCTGTGACAACATTCAGATTTGATTTCATTAATGTGGAGGTACTTTGATACATCGATATGTATATATCGCAATGATATTATTCTTATGTGTATTCTTTCTTTTGTCACTATGATCTTTGACGTACTTGTAACTCTAATTCTTTGGTGTAAGCTGTTATTAGAGAGTCAAGTCTTGGTCGTCATGTTGAAAAGACGCAAATTGTAGTCAGTTTATGAAATGTGGACTTTAACAGTGAGGAAGATATTTTCAAGTATGTTTTATATTGTGAAGTGATATTGCAACAAAAGTAATAAAAAAGAAGTGTCTTAATTTCGGAGTGCTGATTACTTTTTTACAGCACCATTGTGCTAAGTTGCAAAAGTTTAATCTTCAAGAATGGTTTATGAGACACATTTATAAAACTTTTGAATACCGCGTAATAACACCCAGGCCTCTTTGCATCCGAGCTTGGAATCATCTCCACCTAGATTTTCGACGATTGAGCCATGAGTTCACAACGAGACGAGCGTGGGAAACACGAAAAGATAAGTGCCTAGTTTATCCACTATTTCAAGAAATGACTTTATTAACTGTGCTCTAATGATACCTGCCACATAATACAACTTTGTTGTTGCCCGAAAATGCAATATTTAAAAAAATGGTTCAAATGGCTCTGAGCACTATGGGACTTAACATCTGTGGTCATCAGTCCCCTAGAACTTAGAACTACTTAAACCTAACTAACCTAAGGACGTCACAAACATGCATGCCCGAGGCAGGATTCGAACCTGCGACGTAGCGGTCACGCGGTTCCAGACTGAAGCGCCTAGAACCGCCCGGCCACATCGGCCGGCCTGCAGTATTTAGCAGCGTGAGCAAGACTACAATCATAATTAATTTTTGACCTTTGTTGTGGTAGGGTTGTTAGAAGTGTAACAGGCAGATTCCATATTTACAAATTTCCGAAAGAACATTTGACACAGTGCCCCACTGCAGACAATTAACGACTGGACAAACATGTGGAAAAGTTTCCCAGAGATGTGAATGGCTCGAAGACTTCTTAAGTGATAGAACACAGTACGTTGTTCTCGACGGCGAGTGTTCATCCGAGACAAGGGTATCATCAGGAGTGCCCCAGGAAAGTGTGATAGGACCGCTGTTATTTTGTACACACATAAATGATCTGGCGAACAGGCTGAGCAGCCATCTGCTGTTGTTTGCTTGTAACTCTGTGGTGTGTAGGAAGATGATGTTGAGTGACCGCAGGAGGATACAAGATTACTTAGTCAAAATTTCTAGCTAATGTGCCGAATGGCATCTAGCTCTAAATGTAGCAAAAATTTAAGTTGATGCGGATGAGTAGGGAAAAAACGCGTGATGTTCGAATACAGAATTAGCTGTGTCCTGCTTGACATAATCACGTCGTTTAAAAATCTGGGCGTAACGTTGCAAAGCGTTATGAAGTGGAACGAGCACGTGAGAATTGTGGTAGGTGAATGGTCGACTTCGGTTTATTGGGAAAATTTCGAGACAGTATGGTTAATCTGTAAAGGAGACCGCAATTCCTGAAATCTGTTCAATTGTTTGCGTTGCGAAACAGATAGGATTAATAAAAGACGTCAAAACAATTCAGAGACAGGCTCTAGTTTTTTTACATGCAAGTATTACGAAAATGCTTCGGGAACTTAAGAATCCCTGAAGAGAATGCGACGTTCTTTCCGAGCAGCACTGTTAAGAAATTTTAGAGGACCGGCATTTTAAGGTGACTGCAGAACGATTCTACTGCCGCCAACGTACATTTTTCGTACGAACAACATGAAGATAAGGGAAATTAGGGCTCATACGGAGGCATACAGTCGTTTCTCCCTCGCTCTATTTGCGAGTGGAACAGGAAAGAAAATAATAGTAGTGGTACAGGGTACCCTTCGCCACGCACCGTATAGAGACTTGCGTAGTATCTACGTAGATGTAGAAGAGAGGAATACGTAGATCATTGACAAGGAGAGGATGGTAGAGCATGTGTTGACACATCAAGGAATTA
Organism: Schistocerca serialis cubense; assembly: GCF_023864345.2. Taxonomy (NCBI): domain Eukaryota; kingdom Metazoa; phylum Arthropoda; class Insecta; order Orthoptera; family Acrididae; genus Schistocerca; species Schistocerca serialis. The sequence goes on from NC_064646.1 coordinate 141,299,286, forward strand.
GTTCCACGGTTCCTGAGGGAGCGGTAGGGTGTATAGACTGTGGAAGAAACCAATACTGCATTATATACAACAAATAAATGAGGACGTAGGGGGTATATGTTACTCTGAGATGAAGAGAATGGGAAAAGTCGTGGCAGGTTGCATCAAACCAGTCAAAAAACTAAACATCAAAATAAAACAAAAATAGAAATAAAATATCGAAGCAGATTTTTTTTTGTTAGCGGTGCCCCCTGCTCACTGGTTTCACGTTTTGGATCAGTATTCGTCACTTCTTCCGATCCAGTACGTTATCTGGTCGTAGGTCTGCAATACATCTTTACTGAGTGTGTCGAGTCTTATGTCTTCGTCGTGGTGTTTACTCATCCACAATGAGATGATACGCAGAAGTTATCAATGTGCCATGAGCTTTTCTCTGTACATGCCTGTACATCAAGGGAACTATTCCCCGAAATTTGGGGACATCATTGACATCCCTACACATGCCATAGCCACGGACGTAGCAGCAACACCTTCGTAGGAAGCCACTATCTTCCGCCATCTCGGATTCGCTGTCGCACTGATCACGTCTGGGCGGATGAATACGCGCCATACAACATTTCGACAGCTAGGTAGCTGACAACCAGCATATGGAAAGCCGTCTGCGGAAAACCTCTGTTATCTAGCTGACGAACTGGAGGATTCTGAATGTTTGTAATTATTTGGGCAGTGACGATAACCGCTACGAAACTGAGTTGGCTTATTGTGGATGTTAATTTAATAAATGAAGAAACTGGACAGGTGTGAGTGGGACTCACGCTCTGGGCGTTCCGTAAAAACTTAATTACCTTCATAGGAATCGAAAACCTTAATGAGATTTGCCCGTTATCGGCATTGATACTGGCAAGATATCAGTTCTGGGAATTCCAAGAGTGCCGGCCGCGTTGGCCGTGGGGTTCTACGCGCTGCAGTCCGGAACCGCGGGACTGCTACGGTCGCAGGTTCGAATCCTGCCTCGGGCATGGATGTGTCTGATGGCCTTAGGTTAGTTAGGTTTAAGTAGTTCTAAGTTCTAGGGGACTGATGACCTAAGATGTTAAGCCCCATAGTGCTCAGAGCCATTTGAACCAATTCCAAGACTTTCGAGGATATTTTAATTTTGGACTCTGATAACAACGGGCGGACAGACAGTCCGATAAGTGCCAAAAAAATTTTTGTGTGATAAAACCACAAATTCGCAACTTTAGGATTTTTTCTTTAGTCGTACTGTGAAACCTTGCTTCTTGCCAGATTTCAAGATTCTAGGTCAATGGGAAGTACCCTATGGGTTCTGAAGAATGAGTTTGCGAAATTCAGAGTATGTGACATAAATGGCCGTATCTTTTGATTACATTGACTTGGGAGCTCGCATTTATTATACCGTGAAGGGACCATACACCTTTGTCTATGACGTAAATTTAAACTTGATACGTGTACCCGTTCCTGAGAAAAAATAGCTTTTAACAGTCAGGTAGGCAGACAACAAAGTTATCACATAAGGGTTCCTCTTTTACTGACTGAAGTACGGAACCCTAAAAGGGGTGCCCGTTTTAGAACGAAGCTACAGTTGAGAAGAATACTCCTTCGGTTTTCTCGTATTATAGGACGTTCGTATGGTAACAAGGGTGCTGCGCCTTTGTACTTGTGTTTATCCATGAGCATTACTATTCACTCACATGTCAGCATCATATTTAGGCCAAAAAATATGAATGTTCATGTTTTTTTTTTTTTAAATCAATATTTATTTTATTGGTTTCCCTCGCAAAAATTTGGAAATTTGTGGTAAGTTCCTATGGGACCAAACTGGTGAGGTCATCGATCCCTAGGCTTACATACTACTTAATATAATTGAAAGTAACTTACGCTAAGGATAACGCACACACCCATGCCCGAGGGAGGACTCAAAACTTTGGTGGGAGCAGCCGCGCGAACCGTGGTAAGGCGTCAGAGACCGCGCGGTCGGTTTTCTTTGCACGTACACCATTACAGATTCATTTTAAGGGACAGATAAACCATCGATTACTTTTTTGACTAGTTTCGTTTAACCGACGCGAGCTAACCTCAGCCCTTATTTGCTCTGGTGGCAACACGTTAGATAAACTTCCTGGCCGATTAAAACTGTGTGCCAGACCGAGACTCGAACTCGGGACCTTTGATTTTCGCGGGCAAGTGCTCTACCAAATGAGCTACCCAGCTTGAGTTCGAGTCTCGGTCCGACACACAGTTTTAATCTGCCAGCAAGTTTCATATCAGCGCACACTCCGCTGCAGAGTGAAAATCTGATTCTGGAGACACGTTAGATGTTTAAACTGTTTGGTGTGAACTAACAAGTCGCGCTTTCGTCTCTTTTGGAATGACGCAAGGCGTCAACTACATCGGTGGTCCAATGGGGCGGATCTAATCAAGAATGAGGCGTTTCATCTAGATGTGGAATATCCGAAGAAACGTGTGGACCCCACGCCGAAAGACCTAACCCACAAAATACTCTGTCAGGTTAGAGCTGGACACTTACGTACTGTTCGTCAGCTGGACTAATGACAGAGGCGAAGAAAATGCAAAAATGTTTATATTTCGGTACAGAGTTTTTAAATCATCGCTAGTGTCACACAAATCCTCACGAAAGTCTAGCTGGAGGCGCTAAAGCACATATATTCTGCGCCTAGTAAAGCGTTGCCATTAAAGTTCCGAAAGCGTAGGTTCTAAGGCGAGTAACGAAATTATTGCATCGTCCTATATACATTGTGTTTTAGATAAGGCGTGTTTCTCGGCAACTTACAAAGTAATAAGTCAAGGAAATATTTATTTCGGTGGGTAATGGTGAGAATCAGTTTCTTTCTGAGCAGTTGTGAAAACAGTTTATTTAGTTATCTTCCAAATAATCGCAACAACAAGCATAATTTTATAAACGACACATTATTATTTATAGGGTTCCGTGCGAAAATCGGTAAAAACAGAACCCTTGTAGCATCACTTGTCCACATGTATGTCTGACTATCCGTCAGTTAAAAATCCGCCTTCTCAGGAATGGATAGACGTATCAAATTGAAATTTATGTCACTTACCGAAGTTTGTGGTGCCTTGGTGGTGTGAAAAAGTTAAGCTTTTAAGTCAACTCAATCAAAAGATACGACCACTTACGTCACATACACTCGCTAAATCACTCATTAGAACCTGTAGGACACTTCCCCTTGACGTATAATCATTAAATTTGATAATAAGAAAGAACTGACAGTATAAGTAAAGGAAAAACCAGAAACTTGTTAATTTGTAATTGTAGCACATGAAAAGCAATTTTCTTGTCATTTGTTACCCGACTTCAAACTTAAAATTAAAACATTCAAAAGTCGTGAATTCTCGAGCCCGTTATCTTGCCAGTATCGATGTCGATAAGAGATTATCGATTCCCTGAATAGATGAAGTGTGTACACACGTACTTAAGTACGTACAGAACCCTCAGAACGCAAATCCTACCCGCACGTGGTCAATTTTTTCCCTAATGTGTAGCTGATGTTTTTATACGAACTACGTACAAATGATTTTAAATGAAATTTCTGTCAGTTTTAGTTAAGGAGCTAGAAACGTTCTAAGTTTTAGGCTCAAATGGCTCTGAGCACTATGGGACTTAACATCTATGGTCATCAGTCCCCTAGAACTTAGAACTACTTAAACCTAACTAACCTAAGGACATCACACAACACCCAGTCCTCACGAGGCAGAGAAAATCCCTGACCCCGCCGTAAGTTTTAGGTGCGGATGCAACATGAAGCTACTGGCGTCACGGAATGACAGGCTTCCTCGATGCATTGTCTGAAATCATCTGGGTTGTTTGGTGAAAAACAGGATTTTTACACATCTCCATAAAAAGAAATCTAATTCCGTTAAACTGAGCGAGCCTGCGGGCCATTCCCGAGAACCACAGCGTCCTAACCTCCTTTCAAGAAATTTTTAATTTGTTGCACATCATCATGAGCAGTATGAGCTGCGTGACATTGTGCTGCTTCCACATCGATCTGTCACTGGTGTCCAGACTGACATTTCCCAGCAGAGGACCTGAACTGTCAGCGATAAAAGTTAGGACCACGCTCTTGGATTTTTGAGACGAGTTACCTACCAAGGGTTTTCTGTGGCCAATTAGTGCGTATTATGAGGATTCATTGCATCATAGTTTGTAAGCGTGGATGCATGCGAGAACGCAACGCTTTGTGAGGCACCTAGGATGAAATTATTCACAGCCAAATCGTAGAAACTAACTCTCCTACGGAAATCTTTCCTTTTCATTTCCTGTGTCAATGGTAAGGGGTACTTGTGAAATTGTGTGTACTATTCGCGACGCAGACATAAGGCAATTCCTCGTTTGCTGGCATAGTCCTTCCTTGCTAGTGTTCATCTCACCGTCACGCCGTCTCTAACTATTTGTACTTGTTCCTTGAAGCCGTTGTTCAACAGGTAAGTGTGTAATGCCTGATGGATCGCTTCGACTAGGACATTTCATTGGCTGTGTGTGCCATGTTTATTCCACGCACAATGAACCTCGTTTGCTTGCGCATTCCGACCTGCTCTATTTACGGCAGTGTGAGGGATACATTCTACAAAGTAACCGACAATGACTTCTACAGCCCATCGAAGAAGTTTATCGCTCTGTGGTAAGTAGCTCACACCCCAAACTTCGAACGTTTCTAGTTTCGAAACTAAAATTGGTAAAAAATTGATTTTTATTAATTTGTACGCTGTTAATTTATATGCTACGGCTACATAATAAAAAAATATGTTCTGTTTTTAAAAAAAATACGATATATTGTTGGAACACAACTAATTAAATAATGTTCATAACTCGGCGGAGAGAGTAATGTTTAGTGCGTTTATCCGTCTAAGTAATTATTCCAGTAACTTATTATTTTGTGAGTTTCAGATAAAAATACCGTACCTGAAATAACGGTTTTATCTTTCCTAATGTACCTGATGGCAAAATTAGTTATTCGAGTTTACACTGAAATATCATGGTAGCAGTTTATATCCAGCAATACCAGTGAACGCAGCAATAAGACTGTGTGATAGAACACATCGTATAGCGGTTTCCGGAGTGCAGTTCTAGATGCAGATGAAAGTGCTCCGTTGAAAAACTTCGGATATCCTGATTCGTGTACATTTCAGTGTCACAACTTTGGGATGACAAGCATGAGTACAGAGTCCGACAAAGATCCGGAGACTTAGCTACGTAAGACTCACGCACCGGGGTTCCGTACAAACTTAATTATGTGTATGGACAGTTCATCCATTCCAGAAATCGATAAACACTATTATTTTTGCCTATCATCGACATGGAGATTGACAATATATTGGTCCCAGACTTTCGAGCATGGTTCAGGTCGGAAGTCGAATAGCAAATGACGAAAATACTTTTTTCGTATGGTATAATTAAAAATTAACAATTTTCCGATTTTCCCCCTTGTACTGTGAAAAGTTCCTTCTTGCCAAATTGCACGTGAAGGGGAAGTACGGTATAGGTTTTAATGAGTAAGTTTGCGAGTATCAAATTATGTGTCATTAATGCCCGTATCTTTTGAATGAATTGATTTGAAAGCTAACTTTTACTATACCACCAAGGGATCTTGGACCTTAGTATATGATGAACTTCAACTGTGAAACGTCTACCCGTTTCTGAGAAAAAAGAGGTCTTAACAGACAGACGGACAGACAGACAAAGTTTCCTCGTCTGTTATAATTACAAATTCACGTTTTTTGGATCTTTTCCTTTGGCTGTAGTATGAAACCTTGCCACTTGCCAAACTTAATGATTCTAGGTCAACAGGAAGTACCCTGTAACTTTTGATGACCAAGTTTGCAAACACCAAAATGTAACGGAAATGGCGGTAGCTTTTGAATGCATTGAATTAGGTACTAACGTTTATTATACTTGACATATATTTCAAATTGATATGCCTACACGTTCCTGAGAAAAAAGGGTCTTAACAGACGAACAGACAGAGACAGTCCGGTAACAAATGAGAGAAAGACGTGTGACGTAGTTACAGATACACAGTTTTCGGATTTTTTTTACCTTTGGTTGTCGTCTGAAACATTGCATCTTGCCAAATTTTATGATTTTGGGTCAACGGGAAATACTCTACAGGTATTGATTTCTGAGTTTGCGAGTATCAAATTGTGTGCCATAAATGGTCGTGTTAGTCTACTGTACTGACATAAAAACTTCACTTTTAAAATCATCAGCCGATCGTAGGCCTTATTTGGAGACGTAATTCTCAAGTAGAGAAATGCGCTTTCACCAGTTGGACAAAGACAAAGAGGGATAAACTAATCCCACAAGCGCTGTTTTTTTCCACCAAATAAGATACGGAACCCTAAAAACAGTGAGCAGCCGTACGAAACCCCTACTACCCAAGCTGTGCGTTAACTGTTGACAGGTTCGCATGGGGCCTAAAGAGAAATGAACCGTTACCCATATCATCTGCGCTACGCCGGACATTCGTTTCAAAAATTGCAGTGAGTAAATTACACTACTGGCCATTAAAATTGCTTAACCAAGAAGAAATGCAGATGGTAAACGGGTATTCATTGGACAAATATATTACACTAGAACTGACTTGTGATTACATTTTCACGCAATATGGATGCATAGATCCTGAGAAATCAGTACCCAGAACAACCACCTCTGGCCGTAATAACGGCCTTCATACGCCTGGGCATAGAGTCAAACAGAGCTTGGATGGCGTGTACATGTACAGCTGCCCATGCAGCTTCAACATGATACCACAGTTCATCAAGAGTAGTGGCTGGCGTATTGTGACAACCCAGTTGCTTGGCCGCCATTGACCAGACGTTTTCAATTGGTGGGAGATACGGAGAATGTGCTGGTCAGGGCAGCAGTCGAACATTTTCTGTATCCAGAGAAACCCCTACAGGACCTGCCACATGCGGTCGTGCATTATCCTGCTGAAATGTAGGGTTTCACAGGGATCGAATGAAGAGTAGAGCCACGGGTCGTAACACATCTGAAATTAAACGTCCACTATTCAAAGTGCCGTCAATGCGAACAAGAGGTGACCGAGACGTGTAACCAATGATACCCCATACCATCACCCCGGGTGATACGCCAGTATGGCGATGACGAATACACGCTTCCAATGTGCGTTCACCGCGATGTCGCCAAACACGGATGCGACCATCATGATGCTCTAAACAGAACCGGATTCATCCAAAAAAATGACGTTTTGCCATTCGTGCACCCAGGTTCGTCATTGAGTACACCATCGCAGGCGCTCCTGTCTGTGATGCAGCGTCAAGGGTAACCGCAGCCACGGTCTCCGAGCTGATAGTCCAAGCTGCTGCAAACGTCGTCGAACTGTTCGAGCAGATAGTTGTTGTCTTACAAACGTCCCCATCTGTTTACTCAGTGATCGAGGCACGGCTGCACGATCCGTTACAGCCATGCGGATAAGATGCCTGTCATTTCGACTGCTAGTGATACGAGGCCGTTGGGATCCAGCACGGCGTTCCATATTACCCTCCTGAACCCACCGATTCCATATTCTGCTAACAGTCATTGGAGCTCGACCAACGCGAGCTGCAATGTCGCGATACGATAAACCGCAAACACGATAGGCTACAATCCGACCTTTATCAAAGTCGGAAACGTGATGGTACGCATTTCTCCTCCTTACAGGAGGCATCACATCAACGTTTTACCAGGCAACGCCGGTCAACTGCTGTTTGTGTATGAGAAATCGGTTGGAAACTTTCCTCATGTCAGCACGTTGTAGGTGTCGCCACCGGCTCCAACCTTGTGTGAAGGCTCTGAAAAGCTAATCATTTGCATATCACAACATCTTCTTCCTGTCTGTTAAATTTCGCATCTGTAGCACGTCATCTTCGTGGTGTATCAATTTTAATGGCCAGTAGTGTATAATGTACTGATACTGAACCCGTCTCTTTAGGAGGTAAATGGAATCTCGCCATAAACTTTGAAAACAACAGAAAATACGAACGTTCTATTCGTGTCGTTTTATGATGCTAGCCGGTTTAATTGTTTGTCTAAAGGTGTTCTTATAGGTCGAAATCTGTTCCCCGAAGTAAACTCGATTAATACTCAACACCTCTGTGCTTATTTTTCTTCAGTATGAATTTATTTATAAAAATGACAGTAGGACATTTAGCTGAAGTATAGTTTCCAAATTTTGGTCCTTTCGACGGGGACGTAACAGTAGAAATGCATGGCTTGGCATGAAGAAAATATCTTAAAGGTTCAGAAAAATATAATTAACTGAGATGTCTGGGTTCTGCTGACAACTAAAACAGACCTTTTGTTGGCTCACTAAAACACGAGTAACTAGTTAAAGTCTAATAAGATTAGAAGTTGTGAGATGTGGATGCAGTCTCTTAATTGAATTATTAACTAGTAAGTCAAATGTGAAATAACGACGTTTTAGACGATTACAGAGATATAACTGAAGCCACACACAAAGTAAATGCTTAGCAATGATGGTGTGAATTGACGACAAGACGTTTCGAGAACAAGATATATTTAGCTTGGGTTGGGGAAAAGGCACCAAATGTATAAATTATTAGCTTAAAAACTGCTTTTAAAAACCTATTCGTTTTTTTCCAAATCCCTGGAACCAGTGTAGGACAGGACCGAGAAGAATGAAACGTTTACAACTGTAGCACGGAAAACGTGAGTGCTTTGCAGAGATAATTAGAACTGCAATGCAGCAGAATCTCTAACACAGTATCCCCCGAAAATTTCAATTCTGGATTTGAAGGAGTGGTTTTACTTCATAACATAGCAGCCACGTCAAAGAAACTGATATATGAAAAGATTAATAACACACGCGTGTATTTCACCATTGACCTCGTAATAGAAGGAAAATGAAAGTAGGTCGTTGGATAACGTGACTGGTGTGATTATCGTACAAGTCACTGTAGATAATACTACTGTTAAATAATACTGTTAATGAAGAAATTTAGCATACAGTAATCTGTCGTAACAGCAGATGAGTTATCAGTTGAAGATAGGCCTATCTCGAGAAGGAAGGAAGGAAGATTAGGGTGTGACGTCCCGTCGACATCGAGATCATTAGAGACGGAGTACAAGCTCGCAATGTTTCAAGATTGAGGAAGAATATCGGCCGCGCTATTTCAAAGGAACAATGCCAGCATTTTCCTCTAGAGATTTAGAGAAATCACGGAAAACCTATGTCTAGATGTACAGACGCTGATTTGAACTGTCGTCCTTCCGAATGGGAATCCAGTGTGCTAACCACAGAACTATTCCGTTCTGTCATTCGAAAGGGAATACACCAAATAAAAATACAGCAAATAAAATGTGTCCAAGTATTGTCAGTTTCCGTTACATCGTTGTAGAAACTGTCATGGATATCTTTACACCTATAATGGTAAATCATTCCTTGTCTCCTTTCCCAAGAAAGAGCTCTGAAGATAACGGCAAGAATAATAAATCTCTCAGTATATTGAGTACTGAGCGCCATGCAGTTCAGTTATTCGCAGACCTTGAATCCAAATGATGATTAATCAGAAAAATCGTATCAACAGGAAAGAAAGTTAACACCAAGGAGAACTGTGTCGGCAAATCTAACAGAGATGAGAGTATTTAAAAATTGCTTGAGGATAAAGTAGATAAGAAGCATTTGCGACTAGTGTCTTAATATATTAACAGAATCTTCCGTCGGTTCTTGGTAGAACAACATTATAATAATAAATGAAAAGCACCAGTTTGCTTTTGTTCTACAATATTATTTTTATTGCTAACCGGTTTATGGCTTACAAGGCCATCTTCAGACATTTACTGAGTATTATCACCAAGAAGTTAAATGTTAGCAGACAACATTGGAAGAGAAGTAACACATTTAGAGTGAAGTAGAAACATACAGTGAGTAACATCTTTGCAATGAAATAGTAAAAACTGAACAGTACATAAATAACAATGGAGTTGACAGGAAAACATTTAGCACAAAATAGGAATAGCATGCCTACGTAACAGTTTCTATTAATAAACAAAACTAATAAAATAAGATAAAATTAGTACTAGACAAGGCTGCATCAAGAGGTATGAAACATGGAGAGTGATACACAACCAATTAAGAAAGAAGAGACAGTTGTGAATGTAAATACAGAATACACGAGGAACTTAAGCAATATCAATAAGAAAAACAGAAATTAGTAAATGCAGGAAAATTATGTAGGCATGCTATTCCTATTTTGTGCTAAATGTTTTTCTGTCAACTCCGTTGTTATTTATGTACTGTTCAGTTTTTACTATTTCATTGCAAAGATGTTACTCACTGTATGTTTCTACTTCACTCTAGATGTGTTACTTCTCTTCCAATGTTGTCTGCTAACATTTAACTTCTTTGGTGATAATACTCAGTAAATGTCTGAAGATGGCCTTGTAAGCCGAAAACCGGTTAGCAATAAAAATAATATTGTAGAACAAAAGCAAACTGGTGCTTTTCATTTATTATTATAGTGTCTTAATACACTCCTGGAAATTGAAATAAGAACACCGTGAATTCATTGTCCCAGGAAGGGGAAACTTTATTGACACATTCCTGGGGTCAGATACATCACATGATCACACTGACAGAACCACAGGCACATAGACACAGGCAACAGAGCATGCACAATGTCGGCACTAGTACAGTGTATATCCACCTTTCGCAGCAATGCAGGCTGCTATTCTCCCATGGAGACGATCGTAGAGATGCTGGATGTAGTCCTGTGGAACGGCTTGCCATGCCATTTCCACCTGGCGCCTCAGTTGGACCAGCGTTCGTTCTGGACGTGCAGACCGCGTGAGACGACGCTTCATCCAGTCCCAAACATGCTCAATGGGGGACAGATCCGGAGATCTTGCTGGCCAGGGTAGTTGACTTACACCTTCTAGAGCACGTTGGGTGGCACGGGATACATGCGGACGTGCATTGTCCTGTTGGAACAGCAAGTTTCCTTGCCGGTCTAGGAATGGTAGAAGGATGGGTTCGATGACGGTTTGGATGTACCGTGCACTATTCAGTGTCCCCTCGACGATCACCAGAGGTGTACGGCCAGTGTAGGAGATTGCTCCCCACACCATGATGCCGGGTGTTGGCCCTGTGTGCCTCGGTCGTATGCAGTCCTGATTGTGGCGCTCACCTGCACGGCGCCAAACACGCATACGACCATCATTGGCACCAAGGCAGAAGCGACTCTCATCGCTGAAGACGACACGTCTCCATTCGTCCCTCCATTCACGCCTGTCGCGACACCACCGGAGGCGGGCTGCACGATGTTGGGGCGTGAGCGGAAGACGGCCTAACGATGTGCGGGACCGTAGCCCAGCTTCATGGAGACGGTTGCGAATGGTCCTCGCCGATACCCCAGGAGCAACAGTGTCCCTAATTTGCTGGGAAGTGGCGGTGCGGTCCCCTACGGCACTGCGTAGGATCCTACGGTCTTGGCGTGCATCCTTGCGTCGCTGCGGTCCGGTCCCAGGTCGACGGGCACGTGCACCTTCCGCCCACCACTGGCGACAACATCGATGTACTGTGGAGACCTCACGCCCCACGTGTTGAGCAATTCGGCGGTACGTCCACCCGGCCTCCCGCATGCCCACTATACGCCCTCGCTCAAAGTCCGTCAGCTGCACATACGGTTCACGTCCACGCTGTCGCGGCATGCTACCAGTGTTAAAGACTGCGATGGAGCTCCGTATGCCACGGCAAACTGGCTGACACTGACGGCGGCGGTGCACAAATGCTGCGCAGCTAGCGCCATTCGACGGCCAACACCGCGGTTCCTGGTGTGTCCGCTGTGCCGTGCGTGTGATCATTGGTTGTACAGCCCTCTCGCAGTGTCCGGAGCAAGTATGGTGGGTCTGACACACCGGTGTCAATGTGTTCTTTTTTCCATTTCCAGGAGTGTAGTTTAAAATTCATGAACTTAAATTTTCCACTAAACTAGTGATTGGTGCCAGTGACGAAAAAAGTCCAAGACGGTCTAAAATTCTTTACATGTGAATCAACCATAATTAATGACGGGAATAGACTGAAAGCTTGTGTCTTGGACATGTGTGTCTTTGACATGTGTATGGTGAAAAAGATTGTGTGACATGCGACAGACTCTTAATGGTTCAATAGCAATGATATGAACTTCCTACAAAATTAAAGAGTGTCATTTCAGATTTTAATCAATTCAAAGCTTTACTGAAAAGCAAAAGTATATGGAGAAGTGTTCAGTGTGTTCAGCAACCGACCTGACAAAAAATCCTAGCTAGTTTTCCTTATAGGTAAAGTGAGTGGACAGACCAAAACCTGTCTTTACGGTCGCTCAGTGATTGTATTACAACTGAAAGGAAGATGATACAGATAAGCCTGAGACTGGATTCAGTCTCCGCTGAGGAAGCTGGTAGTACAGCTACTTGTTTCAGCCATCTGGGAGACGCCGACATGACGTTTTGCAATAAGTGCTCGTACGACAGATCAACTAAAATCACTCAACAGAGGAAAGACGATTGGGCCTGCCGTTCCTAAAAGCACTACGGTAAAATTTTCGCCAATTCTAGCTGCAGTCTATGGTACGTCGCTGGAGCAAGAAGCGTCCCAAAGGATTGGCGACCGGATGAGTGTTTAAACTGGACGGAGAATTCTGCCGCCACGTCTGCCGGAGGACTTGCACCCGCCTCCATGCCCCCAGAAAGTTTTGGAGCATATTTCCGCACGATGTGAACTGCAAACTCATGCAGTCACTCGTTCTACTGAATCTTGTAATATTTCTGGCTTAGTCCGCCATCATATTAGGCTCCAAGAAGCTGTTCCCAGAGCAGTGGAGATGCAAGAAGTATATAGATGACGAAATGTGGTCCGAGGTACCTGTGACATGTTAGATTCGGTACCATTCCCGTGAGAAATGCTACTGCTCTGTGATTGGCTGCTGTGTTCGGAGCAAGGGCACCAAAACGTTAAAGTATAGTTATTATTATTAGTTAAACTACTCATTGGAATGACTTCTCTTTTTAATATATATATCTCTCAACAGCTGACTATCAATCAGTCATTTTAGAATTATTAAAAACAGTTAAAATCAAAATCAAAAGACTGACGAAATTGCAGACGAAGCACTTCGGCAGCGTTCGGGTCACGCCTTTTCTGGTGTGGCGCACAAATTGTTTCGGGCTGTTCGTCACACTGGATTAGGCTGTCGAGAAGAACAGGCATGTCTGTCTTAGGATGTGTTTCCAATTTTTCTTTAAGTTCCTGTTCGTCACTCTGGATTAGGCAGTCGAGATGTAGAGTCACGTTGTCTGTGGCAGGACGTGTTTGCCAGTATTCAGTATTAAAAGATTCACTACGGTAGTCATGAGGCACAGACACGTTCCACAAATAGTGTAAAAATACATTTTCGTAAACATTGTGTTTGATCATGTACTTTGCTGTATCAGAAGGTGTTGTGTTAAGATCATGTAGTCTTCTCGTGTGGCTATATTAAAATATGCGAGTGGCATCCCAAAGAAATGATACATTATTTCAGAACACAACCTCGCTAAAAGTCAGTTTCGACCTCAAGATACAGAACCTACGACCTGCGTGCTGTTTTCTGCGCTGGGGACATCAACTTGAAGATAGCAGGTTAGTGAACTATAACAGAACCCTCGTATTCCACAGGGTGCAGTGGAAACAACTAGGCGCGTCACGTGTACTGCATGCACAGAACAAACGTGCTCAGTGACGTCATCTGCAGCAATGCAGAGGAGGTAGAGGAGGATGATCGTTATTAACACCAACAACCAATTCATTCTTCCTTTCTTGCCGTAATCTCCACTATTGTGATGTAATTCAACAAGTCATGAGTAGTAAAAACACAAGATGGTTGGAACTGAACAAGAAGGTGCATTAGACCACCACCATTCGAGGATATGACCGTGTCAGTGTTTCGTATGCCCAGTCAGGTTGGTTGTTACCCGACAAGTTAATGGAATACCACACGTTACGTTTGCTTCCTTCAGTACGCACGCGCCCCAGTACCTCGTTGTCGAGGTTAAACATCTCTCTTGCCACCATAATACAAACAGGTGGTGTCACTTGTCTAGATTACTACCTGTGCACGTTCATAAGGCAACTACATTTGTGAGCCTTGCGCACGCCAGTTTTTTGTCGACAGCTGCGGGCCTGCATTGCAGGTCTTTGGCCGTTGCCTAGGAACGAGACCACGCGCACACTTTGCCCGAATTCTTACGCGAATCGTCACCTTAGTTAGCGCCAGTAATGAGTGATTGGGCAAATATCCTTTAGGAACATTACGAATGTAATTTGTGGACAGTTGGGAATGTGGGTCCCGTTTGGGGTACACATTTTCAGCTGTCCCCATTGAGGTATGTCAACAACACTTGTTGGCAGCTGAGGGTTTAGTTTAATTATTTCATCAAAATAAAATTCGCAGACTTCCCACTGAGAGAAACTTGGAGAATTCAATAATGTGCAGAAAAAAAGGATCAAATGGCTGACAATGAGGTGGTTACATTATGAAATAGAATACCCATTTACCCTTACGTTTAAGCAGCCTCAGAGCCCTGACGTGTAATTTGACGAAATCGACTTAAAGAAGCATGGGCATCTCATGACTTACTTTCGTAACATCCAACAGGACCCTCTTTATACTACTCGACAATCAGCAACAAAGGCGAAGGAAAAGGACGTGGAGGATTTACTGCTGTACATTCCATCTGGCTATCACCATGTTTTCAATAACCTACCGTGCAACACTGGCACAAGAACTTCCTCTGCTTTGCAAGAGCAAGCAGATGAAAGTGAATCTAAATCGCTTTAAGTTCCTGTTGGGAAATATTTGCTACGAGCAAAGAGAAGGCACAAAACTATAATTATATATTTCAGAAAAGGGATTTTCATAACTGTTTCTTTAATAAAACCTAAAGACTAGAACAAAGGGGAAGATATGAGAATAATACATTTGGTGCGCAAAAGAATCAAATCCAAAGTTTTACTTTTCTTTTGAATGCAGCAACTAATACCACTTAAATTTGCCATTATTCTGTATGAGAATACATTATACAAAATATCTTTTATGATTCAGATACATTGAAACGCTGTAAACGTTTCCTTGTAATTATCATGCAGGTTTCTCGTACGATCTTGTCAACCGTATCATGTCTGTTTTTCTGAGAACTTTCTTATTCGCTTGTGCACTGAGCGCCTCACATATTACACTGTGAATAAATGTTACCAAAGTGATATTCAGCAGATGCCGGTAAATGTTTAATTCTTTTACTACGTAAACCATCGTCATGTAGACGAATAGCGTGTGGCACTGCTCTGCTTGTAAGGAAGTTGTAGTGTACACTGTTATGATTCCTGTTCGTCGCACGTAAACATAGCCATGCTGTCACTTTGGTCAAGTTCACGTTGTTGCGTAACGTGTGTCAAGCATTAGTACTTCTGAAATGTATATACACACTTGTGTAAAAGCAGGTCAGGTCTTACCTCGTGTCCGTCGGCTGACTGGTGATCAGTGGCCCTACGACGAAACGGCGCTTGCTGCCTGCTTGTGACTGCACCACAGCGCACAAACACTAGGTGTCGATGGTCGCGAACAGATATACCGGCGAACGCTGACTTGTGGGAATTGGCTGCAGATCTGATATCTGCGCTTCCGCGGCTGCTCCGCCAGCAGCCGTTCTGCGCGCTTACGGCGCAAGAGCTAACGAACGCCCGAGGTCTTCGTGACGTAGTACCGCACGGCGCGTGCGACGCACGGAAATGCTGACTCAGCCAGAGTCGCCAGATTGCGCGAGTTTCAGGCACGTGGCGTTCAGAGTCGCACCGACAACGGTCGGCAGACGCAGTCGCCAGAGTACGTGGCCACATCGGCCGACAGCCTGATCGCAGTGCGTCCTATCTCCTTCGTAAATTTTTGGTAGGATGACGAAGGTTACAATCTATTTTAACTGCCGTGAGGAAGATGAATGCCCTGACACCTCCGTGCCCGGAGAGGAGCGCTGCATTGCGATTTTTGCTAGTAAAAGAGGGCGGAATGATGCTAGTGTGCTATATGTATCTCGAAAAGAAATGGCTAGTACTGCACATTCTTTCCTCAATTACAGGAATAATAACAAGACAAGTTTTAAGAGTATGTCAGCTGTAGAGAGAAACCTTCTTTTACATAATCGAGATGGTTCGTGGTGATACTGAAAAGCAAAATTACAAACATTTTAGCCGGCCGCCGGCCGAGCGGTTCTAGGCGCTGCAGTCCAGAACCGTGCTAGTGCTACGGTCGCAGGTTCGAAACCTGCCTCGGGCATGTATATGTGTGATGTCCTTAGGTTAGTTAGGTTTAAGTTGTTCTAAGTTCTAGGGGACTGATGACCTCAGACGTTAAGTCCCATAGTGCTCAGAGCCATTTGAACCATTTTTACAAACATTTTGCACAACCTCAAATTCAGCGAACCAGAAACATGACAATTAACTTCCGATGACTGCTTTTCAGCATACGTGTGAAAGACAAAAGTAAAATTTATATTAAGATACTCCGTTAAACTTAAAGCTCTGAAAAATGGGAAACACATTCGCCAAGTATCTCGAATAACAGAATCATCACCCTACAGGTACAAGTACATCAGTAAGTAGCAATTATAATTCGTAGACAGCTAATGCTCACCCATCTCAGTCTAAAAAAGATCCACTAAAGTAACATTAAGCATAAGATGCGCCACCTTTCTCACTTAAAGAAATTATTTTTTAACGGTATAGTTTATGCCTAAAATTTCTGATAAAGATTTTCCCTACAGCGTAGTTTCCATTAAATGACGCTTCACACATACCGGCCTGTGATAGCACTGGCCGTGATGCCAGTGGCGGATACACAATGAGGACCGGTCGGGGTGGCCAAGCGGTTCTAGGCGCTACAGTCTGGAACTGCGCGACCGCTACGGTCGCAGGTTCAAATCCTGTCTCGGGCATGGATGTGTGTGATGTCCTTAGGTTAGTTAGGTTTAAGTAGTTCCAAGCTCTAGGGGACTGATGACCTCAGATGTTAAAGTTCCGTAGTGCTCAGAGCCATTTGAACCATTTGAACATAATGAGGGGAGAGGGGGGGTGGGGACTTCCCGCATTGCCGCCCGCGCCGCACCGGCCAGTCAGCCCGTAAGCTATTCGTTCCTTTCTTTCGTCAGTCGACTCGACTGAATCGAGTTATCGAGTAGTTGTACTTTCCTATTTATTTATTTATTTCGTTATCAGTATGGAGTAACCCACCGCCTTGAAATGTAAGGTGGGCCGGATGCTTCTAAATCTAAAAGCAAATACTTCTTATTGGTGTAGAGTTGTTAATGCTTCTTTTTCTTTTGAATATAAAGAACATAATATATAAAGATTTCTCTAAGGTTACTGAGAACTGAATGCTTAACAATTGTTAAAATGGTTCCATATAATTTGTTTCTGCCTAGTTGATGAGAATATAGTTTATATAATGCAAACAACAAAGAAAAATAAAAAAAGAAAATGTAATACAATGAATGGGATAAAATAATTTGCAGTATGTAGAGGGAAGTGATATACTGCATTTGAATGTGTAATATAGTCTAAGTAGCACGTTGGTTGATAATGGCCTATTTCTACCGATTTCAGATTAGAAGGTCTCGGTAGAACCTCGATCTATTCTCATCTGAAATGGTTTGTGCCTATGTATGTTCACTGTGTCTGTGTGGATTGGTACATTACGGGGAGTGCTGCAAATCAGGACACTACATGATACTCAGCAGCTGTTTGTTTGTCCTACTGTTGGTAGTTGTGGTATATTGTATGTGATACCTTAGATATATACACCTGGTATTATACAGATTAAATACTGATTGAGCATTTCGTTCATGGAGTACATGAATTTTAGCTTTACATGAGAAATACACTTATGTTCGTAAATTTTTTAGTAGAAATAGAATGTAGTTCATTGCTACTTGACTGCATTATTCCTTAAATAACTCAATGCATAAGATTTTTATTTTTCTACATACTTTATACAGAAAATATATTTGATATATAAAATTCATTGATTGTATCTTTGAATACTGTAGACTTCTGTCTACACACAGTAAGACGAGTAATACATTACTGCTCGTGTGCAGTATACTTTAAACACTACGCAGTATGTCGTTGGGGAGGAAGGGCCTCAGAATAAAACTTCTTCGAGCCTTCTGCCCCCAAGCGACGTTCCCCTTTTACTACCGTCCTAGAATGTGGCGTCGGCGTCTGTTTGTTTTATGATTGTTACTGCATGTTGTGTTGTTTGTGTCTGTGTTCTGGCTTGCAGTGTCATGCGTTGTTGGTTTGGGTCCCTTACGTATTGATCCCTTCGCTTAGCGTTCCTTCCTCGGTTTCGGTTTGGCGCTGCAGAGTGTTCGATACAATATCGGTTACGCTATTTATTGTGTTTTAATCATCGGGATTACGCATTATTCTGGCGATGTCATTGTCGTTCTGTATAGGTCTCACTTTTGCTAGGGTGTTGCATAGTAGTGTGATGTGTCCTGGTGTCTCAGTTTCTCCGCAAATGCATACTTCATCGTCAGTTTTTCCCATGCGGTTTAAGTGTACCGGATACGGCTTGTGGCCCGTCGGGAAATGGACCATCCCCCGGCTTGGGTCGACATGTTTCAGTTGTAATCTTTCGCGTGCGTCAGGAAAGAAAGAGTGTACTCGGCGATCCTTGTCGGATACGTTCCACTCTCTCTGCCATGTTTGAATCCGCCATTGTTTCATTTGTGTTTTGTTCACAGTGTTGGTTCCCGTAATTTGGGTGACTTTATCGAGTCTGACCCTCTTAAGAGAGTAAACTGGAGCTCAATAACGTTTTGTTATGTCTATAGGGCAGGTCCCCATCACAACGCAAAGTGCCTCTAGTGTCGTGGTGTTGAGGGCTCAGCTCATTCTCAGCAGTACACTACTTTGACCCTGTCTTGCAACTGTCTTGTTAGTCTGTATGTTCAGTCTGTGAGCCCAAGCACTTGCGGCGAAGCATGCGATGGATTCAAATATCGCAATGTGGTGGATCCTTGCGGTCTTAATAGGTAATTTGTACTGAGTTGTGTTGAGTCTTGCTAGTTTGTGCATAATTTTGGAGGCTTTGTCAGTTTGATATGATGATTGAAAGTCTGTTTTTCGTCAAGATGCAGTCCTACATAACGTGTGTCTTGCTTCCTCTGTATGCTTGCATTTTCTAATTTTAGAACTGGCTTTCACTGTAGTGTCCCTCTAAGCAATAAATATACAGTTTTGTTGGGAGATATTTTTAATTATTTTCTTTGCACCAACTGTTAATTTTCTGAAGCAGTTGCGTACCTCTTGTCTCCAGTGCTGCCCTCGAGTTGGCTGACACCGCGACGAGCAGGTCATCTGCGTAAGCCACCACACCTCTTACCCTGTCGTCACTCTTCAGGGTGTTCAGCAAGGGCTCGATTGCGATGTCCCAGAATATTGGTCCTCAGATCGAGCCCTGTTTACATCCATTTGTTATTCTCTTGATAACCTTTCGTGTACCAGCCGTCCACTCCGTCATTCTGCCTCTGCAGTTGTTGAGGAAGCTATTGTAGAGGGAAGTTGATAGCTTCATTTCCCTTAACCTTGTGATGAGGGACGGACACCACAAGTTGTCAAAAGCCCCGGCTGTGTCGATTAATATGGCGGCCACGTATTTTTCGCTGATGCTATTTGTAACTGTCAGTTGATTGACGGCGTCTTCTATTGACCTGCCTACCCTGGAGCCGAATTGATGGGGCGTTAGGTCGAGGAGGTATCTGAGCGATTGCCGGTCGCGGTAGCCGAGCGGTTCTAGGCGCTCAGTTCGGAACCGCGCGACTGCTACGGTCGCAGGTTCGAATCCTGCCTCGGGCATGGATGTGTGTGATGTCCTTAGGTTAGTTAGGTTTAAGTAGTTCTAAGTTCTAGGGGACTGATGACCTCAGATGTTAAGTCCCATAGTGCTCAGAGCCATTTGAACCATCTGTGCGATTGTAAACGGTCACACCGGAGCCTTTCCTGTACCTTGTCGAGAGTGTTTAAGAGGCAGGTCGGTCGGTACGTTTTGGGCTCTGTTGGCTCTTTGTCCTGTGATTTCCTGATTATTACTAGATTAGCAGTTTTCCAGAGGTTTGGAATTCTACCTGTTAGTAGTGCCTCGTTGAACATATTAGTAACAAAGGTGTGATTTGTGTTAATGTTTGTTTTAATGTTCCTGAAAGTATTTTGTCTGGGCCGGGTGCTTTTCGGTTTTTAAGCCTGCTGATTGCCGTCGCGACTTCTTGCGCGAATGGCATGGTTACACTGTCACTGATGTATGGTTGCCTTATCCTTTCTCTTAGGTCAGCGTGTTGTCGTTCGTCTTATGGGGGGTCATCATCTGGGAGGTGCCCGTTCAGAAGATATTCTGCTGTGTTTCTCCATCCTCTGGTCATTATGCCGTTAGCTTGCTTTAGTGTTGACGGAACTGTCAGTGTCTTAATTCGTTCTGTTTTATCTTGTATGGTTGTTCCCAGATGTCGTTCTGTAGCTGGGTTTTGACAAAATTGGTTTAGTAGTCTTGCCTTGTTGTCTTTAGCTGTTTCTGGTATTTCTGTTTAGCGTCACGATACACGCCAAGTCTCATCTGTCTTTCAGGAGCTGTCTTTGTTCGTTGGTAGTACTTTCTTTTGCCCCGTGATTCCTTCCTTAGTCTTGTCAGTTCTGTCGATCACAGTTGTTTCTGTCCCCGCCCAGTTTCTCCCCGCGGTATAGCTGCTTCCTGTGCTCTTTGTCGGATCTCTGTCAGTAGATGCGTTTTGTAATCTATATTGCCTTGAACAGTGTGTAATGACGACGCCTCAACAATATCTCGAACTTTTTGCCAGTCGGCTCTTCCTACGAGTAAATGCTTCTGTTCGTAGTCCATGTTATGCGTATTGACATATCTGTGCGTGGTTATGACGATTGCGTTGTGGTCGCTGTGTGTGGCTCTGTCTAATACCCTCCATGTGTTAACTAGTGGAAGAGATTTTTCTTTCTCTAGAGAAAGGTCTGTTACTTACACCACCGGCGTCTCCGCGGTAGGTAGGTGGCTGACTATCCCTATTCAGTATGAAGAAGTTGCATTCATTTACTACGTCAAGCACTAGTTGCCCTCTGTCGTCAGTTCTGTCTGAGTTCCACAAGGGGGATTTTGCGTTGGTTTCGGTTAGAATGGAAGCCTTTTTCTTTCTGAGTGTCGTGCAATGTTCTTTATTTTGTCTAAGAAAGGTTCTTTATCATACGAGTAGTGAGCGTAAATAGACGACATGAGCCATATATTGTCCGTCTGTTATTTCTGCTGTGGCAATGTGTTCAGAGCAAACCTAGGAGATCTGTGTTACTGTGAGGTTTTATTAACTACTAGTATTGCGGATTTCGCGTCTGGTGTTCCTGCTATTGTGATGTAATGTAAGGGGAGCCCTGAAATCTTCCCGCCTCGCAGAAAAGGTTCCTGAACGCAGGCGATGTCTGCTTTTGTTTCTTTTAAGAGCCTACCTAGTTCCCTGTTTACTAGGGTACTGCCCTGGCAATTTAATTGTATTACCTTTAGGAGGGATATCTAGTGAAGGAAAAACACTTGGGTGTGATTTCTTTAAAATCCAGAAACACGCTTCATGTGCTTCACGAAGTCCTTATATACTTTCTCTAGGTTTAGGCCTTCTCCCTTCGCACACATGCCTCTCCTAACAAAATGGTTCAAATGGCTCTGAGCACTATGGGACTTAACATCTGAGGTCATCAGTCACCTACAACTTAGAACTACTTAAACCTAACTAACCTAAGGACATCAGACACATCCATGCCCGAGGCAGGATTCGAACCTGCGACCGTAGCAGTCGCGCGGTTCCAAATTGAAGCGCCTAGAATCGTTCGGCCACACCGGCCGGCCCTCTCCTAACAGCTTACACAGTTCTATGGGGTTCGTTGGGAGATATTCAACTCTTAGGATCATCCTGTCAGTTTGTTCTGTAGTTGGGATGCAGATTTTATCCCCGTTTTCATGCTTAGTTCGTATTACATAGCGAAGAGCTGTTCGAAATATATCCTTGTTTTCTAGGCTGCTAAGTCGTAGGTCAGCTTCTAAGTTTTCGTAGTTTACGTGATTAACTGTATTCAGCTTGGGATCCCTGATTGTGTCTAGTTGGTGTTGTTGACTGTTTGTTGCTCCGATTTCGAGTAATTCTGTAGCGCAGCATGTCTTTCCTGCTTTATGGTTTCTGGTAGTGTGGAGTTTGATGTGTTTTCGCTGCGCATTTCCCCTGATAATGACTTCTTGTTTTTGATCTCTACCGGGGACTTGGTCGTGAAAGGTGACTGTTGTATGTCCGTTTCTGGGGAGGTTGCGTTTGATGTTGTGCCGGTACAGGATGTGTCTTTCTGTTCAGTTACATTACTGTTTTGTTTTTCGTAGTGACTGTGTTCGCTACCCCCGAAGACAAAACGAACTGGTGTAATATAGGGTCTACATTTGGTTGTATTACATTATACTTGTTGCGCGGGTAGTGTACAATTGTCTTTCTTTGTTTTTCCCTGTGGTGTTGGATTTCTTGTGAACTCAGTGACATCTTCATTCTCAGGATGTTCAAGGACGTCGTTATATTTCTCTGTACTATCTCGCAGTATTTCGTCTTCCAGTTCGTCAACTCATAAAAGGAGACCAGCCTGGAAGATGGCCCATCAAACGTGTGATATTTCAGGCGCCTGGTAATTCATATTCAATTGCACCCTGCACGCACATATCGTCTATATAGTCGGTAATGCTGAAGTACCTAAACTGTATTTTCTCCCAGAACTGAGGTATTACATTAGTATTAGTATCTACATATGGGGGTTGTAATATCCCCATGTGTTGCCGCCAGGCAACGGCTCGCCACCGGACACTCATCCTAGTCGACGGCGATTTGTATCTTTGCCTGTTTGTGTTATTTGTTACGTCTGTTCCTGCGTGTGTTAAGGGGGTAGGTTTCTTACGGTTATGGTAGCTCTCCTTGTTAATGGATGTTGTCCAGAAAATCGTACTCAGTGCGCTCTATTTGTCTTTCGTAGAGCTGTTTATACGTAGGAAGTCTGCCCCCCACCCCCCTTCCTTATCGTATGTTCTGTTTCTGTGTTTGCGTGGTATACAGCCTACAGGATTATCCTGCCTGCGTTCTGACTTTCTGTGTCCCGGTTTTGCACGTCTCCCGCATACTGGATACTTGTCGCAACGCTTCGATGGGTGACCGAAGCCCCAATAGTTAAAACATTTTTGTACAGCAACAAACTCATTGATATACAAAGATTCAAAATGAATAAAAACCCTTCCAATTTGAAGCATAAGTAATGTACTCTTGCCGACACTTCTAGAATATTGTTTACTGTTCTTTTGCCTTTTGTCCTGTTTTAAATTTTATTTTAACCTCGCTATCGAACTTGTCTTCAGTAATGTGTTCACTCAGGTTTATAGTTTAGAGCTCTTTTAAGAATTGCTGATCAGTTAAATATGTTGAGACATTGTGCACTGCCAGCAGGGGTCTGAACTTATTGGGTTCTTCATACCTAATGCCCTTAAGCTGTGCTGTTTACTTGTGATTCTGTTTCAGTTATAACAGTGTTTGCTGTTGACCTGATTGATTTTATTTTTAATTTGTCTTGCTTGAGGTTAATTGTGTTACTGATTGTTTCTCTAATGGTTCTCGCATTTTGGTTGGTATCTGATTTAAAGAAAAGTGTGCTGGACTGTTTAGCTTTTGTTTGTTGAATGCGTTTCTGTACTTTCCTTTTAGGTTTTGCCATCGGGCCGGCAGCCGCAACCGCTGCAAATGAAAGTGAGAGGGGTTTATTTCCTGACTTTAGTCTCTGATTTTCGGATCTGAGCTCCGCTATTTCTTGTTCCATGCGCTGAATGCGTTCCTGGGCATCTGGTGCGTTTGCAACTGCTAGTTCTTTTCTCAGTGTTGCGATTTCTGTTCTGAGTTCATCATCTTGTCCATGAAGCCTTGCTTGACCTAGTGCGAGTGCCCAAGTTTTGTATCTAACCTGTGATGTAATTGTGGCTGACGCCCTTTTTTTGTTTTAGTTGATTCTGGAACTCCGCTAAGATCTCATCTACAGCGTTTAGCATTTTAGTTTCTATTTTATTTCTTTTGAGAATGAACTCTTCGCTGGTGTAACACCCTAAGGAACCCCAAAACCCAATTAGGAAAGACCATCATGATGTAAAGTAGGGAAAAGTTATCCTGACAGGGACGACAACTTTGCCGATGATATAACACCAGAAAGTCTTGATAAACATCAACATTAAGCATTACAGAGTGTGTTTTGCTAGAAAGGAAGAAGAAAGAAAGGTCATATTTAGTTATTTGCCAAACATCTAAGTAATAATTGCAAATTAATACCATGAAATTTAAGTCCAAAGAAATGTCGGTCAGAGAGAACTTTTATGTGGAAGAAATTCAATGTATCTACAATACTCATTCACGGAAAAAGTACGTCACTTGCTAGCTATCGTGCTATCAAGTCATACGAGAGCAGCCATTGCCATAGTTGAGCGAACGGAGCGCGACGAGATTGTTTTAGTTTCAAGAGTCGTTGTTACGTGACGTAGACGCACGGATTTTGTGAACTGTTAGTCAGACTAGAGACTTGAACAGAGATAGTATGCTAACTGTGTATACCGAGTTGTTGGACTTTATTAACGGAAGTAGGCAATATTGACTCAGCATTCATATAAGTGAACTTATAGAAAGGAATGGACAAAATTTCAAATGACTATAATACACGGTTAGTCTCGAGTAGGAGACATTGACACGACGCCGGCCGCGGTGGTCTCGCGGTTCTAGGCGCGCAGTCCGGAACCGCGCGACTGCTACGGTCGCAGGTTCGAATCCTGCCTCGGGCATGGATGTGTGTGATGTCCTTAGGTTAGCTAGGTTTAAGTAGTTCTAAGTTCTAGGGGACTGATGACCTAAGATGTTAAGTCCCATAGTGCTCAGAGCCATTTGAGCCATTGACACGAATACATGCAGAAGATACAATTACGCCGAGGGTTAAAGCTGTCGTAATTGTTACTATACTTGAAACTAACAGAACTGACAGTGCTAATTGACCGTGTGTGCGTGTTGGTTCAAATGGCTCTGAGCACTATGGGACTTAACTTCTGAGGTCATCAGTCCCCTAAAACTTAGAACTACTTAAACCTAACTAACCTAAGGCCATCACACACAACCATGCCCGGCTCATAATAATTCAACTTCATACCATAAGAGAAATCAGAGTGCGCAGTTCGCATTAAAAAGGAAACTGTGCGGATTCGCAATCAAATTTTAACCATTACGGGAGGAACGATTTCTTAAGAGCTTTTTCAGATCTTGTCTCTCGTTAACCGACGGAGACATCCACATCGCGCATCGCGTCTCGACTCCACCGACGGAGCTGTAGCAGTAGCAGCTCCACGGCGTCGACAACACCAGAACGTGGCGGAGAGGGGACGTAACACTGGATACCACTCGTCTTTTTGCTCCCGTGCTCCCACCCTTCGGAGTCGCGTCACTGTTCCGACGTCCTCCGACTGATGTGTGGCTCACACTGATTCAGGGGGCACGCTCGGCATTTTCCAAAGTAGCAGCGGCTGCCGCCAGCGTCGATCAGGTATGCTCCAGTGTCCGGGTATACTCGCGGACGAGGAGCTTAACTTAGTCGAAAGCCGATGCACACGTCCCAAACTCTTCACAAAGTGAGGCAAAGAGAGCGCGCACCGGACGAAATTTGCTGTACGGCAGCCGATTCCCAAATTCTGGAAACACTGCGCTTGTAGTTTCTTCTCTAAACCGAGTGCCACCAGTTCCATTAAGCGCAGTGCACTCTATGATTTGTTCGACAGTTTGTCGCGCTGTTGCTCGGTAACGCCAGGAAATAAGAGCCAGACGCCAGTTGACAATACCTGCTGCCAGCTTCCCGCAGACGGCGTCTGCTGAGTCGGCGGCTGCCGTCTGGACGTCTGACGCAGCGCCGGTCTCTGTGGGCTAGCGGTTCTAGACGCTTCAGTCAAGAACCGCGCGACCGCTACGGTCGCAGGTTCGAATCCTGCCTCGGTCATGGATGTGTGTGATGTCCTTAGGTTAGTTAGGTTTAAGTAGTTCTAAGTCTAGGGGACTGTTGACCTCAGATGTTAAGACCCATAGTGCTTCGAGCCATTTGAACCTGACGCAGCTAACAGCTGTGGCTCGCGCAGTCAACCGGCCGCAATCCGTGCTGACAGCACCGTCCGCGTTCCGCGACACTGCGACCAACACCGACTCAAAGGAAGGCCTCGGCGCTTGGTGGTGACGTCACGTCAGCTAGGCACGGCGAACGCCAGGTCTGTTGCAGGCAGAAACGCCTGGGCGTGCTTATCACTATAAATCTCTTATTTTTGGACGAACTGTTTGGTATTGTTTTCGATTCTGCAGTTTTATTTAGATGAAAGGTTTTCTTACTACTTAAGCTACAAATGAAGACAACAATAACTAAATGTCGTGTGGCTAGGGCCTCGTGCAAGTCTTTCGATTTGACGCCACATCGGCGACTTACGCGCCGATGGGGATGAAATGATGATGATTAGAACAACACAACACCCAGTCCCTGAACGAAGAAAATCTTCGACCCAGCCGGGAATCGAACCCGGGCTCTTTTTTTTTTTTTTTTTTTTTTTAATCTCATTTTGTTCGTTATAGTTCGTTGCAATTGTTCGCGGCGGACGTCCCCTGGCGCCAGTTTGAGTTCGAGTTCGTTATTGATCCATTCACTCAGTTTTTTTTTCAATACAGAGAGCAGCTAACCCTCTGACCGAAACGCTACCTACCGTGCCGGCTTTTTTTCGTTTTGTTCGTTTTCGTTCGTTGTATCTGCTCTGGGCAGACGTCGAAAGACACCCGTTTCAGTTCGTTGTTGATCTATTAACTCAGTTTTTCTATTACTGAGGGCAACTGGCCCTCTGACCGAACACGCTGAGCTACCGTGCCGGCAACCCTTAGGATTCACAGTGTGTCGCGCTGACCACTCAGCTACCAGGGGCGGACACAAATGAAGATCGTAGTTCTGTACTACTGAATCCTGTCGAAACAAACGTAGATCAATATGAGAAGATGCTTTGCCCCATGGCAAGCTTCGGAAATTTTACATTCAAGTAATTATGGTTACTTGATCCATTTTGTTATCGAAACTTACCCCAACCCCCTTACAATGAACTCGTTTCTTTTATTTATTTATTTATTTTCGTTTGACATCGTCACTAGAAATGTGTACTAATTTACAGGTGTAAATGTCCAACTGTTGCCAGTCATTAGAGTACAGTCGTTTTCAACGAAAGGAATTCTAAACAGGAGACAAAATAGCTTCATACATCGAAAATACTGCTGAGCTTAAACTTTTTTAAACATGCACAATAGAAAAATAAATATTCCCCTCTTGCTACTGGAAGGAGAAACTTTATAAGATAAAAAAAATTTTATTTGAGAAAACAAGTATCTCTCTTTTACCTCTTCTTCTGTCCCCCACCCCCTCCCCCTATGTGTACAATCCCAAGATATTTCATTAACATTCAGTGCTCCTCACCCCATAGTAAACCAAGATACCTAAAGAAGAGCAACAATATGTTCACAGTTTCTTGTAAAAGCAACCCAGTACAAACGTAATTTCCTCAGATTTACAAATAAGGTAAAGAAGCACGACTTCTGTTGCTGCTGGACCATGAAGTTGTTTTTATATGTCAATCCTTAAAACAGGTGGAAATTTAAGTTCAGGAGTACACTATTTGTTAAGAAGTGTAACGAAATGCACAATTAATTGATTGCAGAAATCTGCCGGCCGGAGTGGCCGAGCGGTTCTAGGCGCTACAGTCTGGAACCGCCCGTCCGCTACGGTCGCAGGTTCGAATCCTGCCTCGGGTATGGATGTGTGTGATGTCCTTAGGGTAGTTAGGTTTAAGTAGTTCTTTGAACCATTTTTGATTGCAGAAATCTCCCAGAAGAATGTGTGTTGGTCAACTACCGCCAATAGTTTCACATTTTCCTGTGTCAGAGAGGGAGAGACCACCATTATGAGTATGCCTGCAACAGACCTGGCGTTCGCCGTGCCTAGCTGACGTGACGTCACGAACAAGCGCCGAGGCCTTCCTTTGAGTCGGCGTTGCTGCAGAAAGCACAACGCGGCGCAGCCGACGGAGAAGACAGTGGCCTCCCGTTCCGCCGACGAAACTTGCCACACGGCACGCAAGAATACATTAACTACCAAGGGAAGAAAGGCCTATCACGGCCAAACTACAGTTTCCGAACTAATCTTTAATGCGTAACGTGACAGATTACACCTTTAGCTATCGTCGCAGAAGCTTGCATCGCACTCCGACCGCTTTTTCCCACCACAAACGCGACAACAAGCGGAGCGCTCGCCGAACACGTCCGCACGCCACGCCACTCTCCCGTGTAACTTTCCTATGTAGCACGCGCGTCCTCGTCATCGTGTTTTATACGTTTCTGTCAGGCGCAAAGCTAACGCATACCTACGAGAAAAGTCGCAGGCATTCTAGTGATCTCGATACCTTTTTCTGTCTGGCATTTGTTCGAAAAAAGTCGCGAATATTCTACTGTTTTCTTGCACAGAGATCCTTCGATAAGTAGCGCTATAAATACCGACTATTCGCCGAATAGGAAGCTAGTTTGCATTCAGAAGCAGAAATATTAAGACTGAAGAATGAATAAGTAAAAAGTCGTAGTTGTAGCAAGTTCAAGTGTGAAGATTAGTCAAGAGTGACAGTGATCATTTGTTTGTGAAGTATTAATAATAGTAATTCCTAGTAATTTCTCAGTAACAATATTTTTACTAATAACGTAACAGTAGTTTCCCATACCTATCTCTGGCTTAGCTCTGTTGAACACTCACCCTGACATTTGACGATGTAATTAACCAATTTGCCAGGAAGGATAGGAGCATGGAATTCATCATTTAAGGAACAGAACCACAATTGTAACTTTTTCATATCATAAGATGGCATTGTGTTGTATATCAGTATAATCAGTTTAAATATAACTTCCTTACTTTGCATGTGACTTTAATTTTTTGTTACGGCAAAAGTAACGGTGGCTTAAGATATCTTTATCGCTGCTTCCTTGAGGTTTTCCTGTGTCCGCCACTACCATGATGCCACAGTGACGTTAATTCACTGTGGTCAGTGTTTCTTCCAGCCGGTGGCAGTGCACTTGAGCAGCTGGGATGGCGAAGTTCTCGGACAACAATCTCATGCTCATTGCTGTGATTTTGGATGAAGATGACGAAAAAGTGGGTTCATAAGGCGTGGAAAAATAGGGCAGTAGAAGAGGAATTTTCCATTCTGTACAATGAATTGATGTATTTGTACAATGGTGCAACGTTTTACGAATATTCAGAACGTCAGAAAATTCATTCAGCTTACTATTGAACAATTTTGAAGTTTATCCGAAAAAGCGAAACACACAGCGGAGAAAAACCATCACACTAAGAAAACGTTTCACCGTTCGCTTGAGATTAGTTGTTTCATAATAATATTAACACACACTTTGACAGTTTGTTAATAATTAAGTACATGAAATCGACGTTCATCATTATTGGTATCTGTTGTATAGCCTTGAGTGTTCTATTCCGTTTCACGCGATACCAATTCATTACCTCTAAGACTACCGGTGAAATCTTCATTTGTTATATCCCTAATGTCTACCTATTTCAGATATTTGGTCACTGGAGATGCGCTGGACACGATTTTGTTCAGTTTTCGCATGGAGCAGGATGCGGTTGACAAGGTCGGACGAGAAACCTGCAAGATAATTACAGACAATTTGATTGGCGAATTGATACTTACTCCAACAGGAGAAATGTGGAAGAACGTCGCTAAAGATTTTTATGAAATGCGGCATTTTTCGTAACTTTATAGGTCATGTGGATAGGAAACACGTTTCTATTCAGGCTCCTTCTAAAACTGGATCGCTATTATATGATAATGCAGGCTTTCTCGACGAATCTCGATGGTAAAATTTTCTCAGGTTGACAGCCGAGTCAATGTGTTGTTCTGTCTTCGCCTGGAGATGGCAAGTAAGAAACTTGCTGAAACGTCGCAGGATAACAACACATTGACTCGTCTGTCAACCCGAGAAGATTTTATCACGGATCGCTATTGTTTAATTACACAAAGACATTCTCCAATTAACAAATACATTCTCCATAGCTTTGTTACCTCTTGGAGACACTAACTGTAATTATATTGCCATTGATGTCAGAGCATATGGGAAAAAAATGCTACAGCTGTAGCCAACACTCTTAAACAACAATCTTTTACCTAGCTGGCTGTATTCATTGACGTAAAGTCCTATGTACTTACTTGTTGGTTTTTAGTTTTGCTCCTAGTTTATTGGTTCAAATGGCTCTGAGCACTATGAGACTTAACATCTGAGGTCATCAGTCCCCTAGAACTTAGAACTATTTAAACCTAACTAACCTAAGGACATCACACACATCCATGCCCGAGGCAGGATTCGAACCTGCGACCGTAGCGGTCGCGCAGTACCAGACTGAATCCTAGTTTATTCCACAGTGTATTAATCAGCTCTGTGTCCACGTATTTGTGGGGGGGGGGGGGGGGGAGGGGGGGGGGGGAGGGGAGTGATCATACAACTGAGGATAGTTGGGCTCTAATTCAGTAAGTTTTTCGTCATTCATGTTTACGAAGGAAAAGTGCTGTACTGCAACACAACGACCTGACCGCTCCGTGGCCGTGAAGTGAGAAATTATCGGGCGTAAGAAATACGACGGTTATGGTACGGCGTCGGCAGGAAAATAGCTTGCATTGTCACGGCCACACAAGGGGTGAGAGTGAACACTGCGCCTTAAATTTATACAACAATACCATCAATCATGTCGGCGGCATAACGGGCCGGTCATGGCACTGTTGCGCCCCTAATGTATGTGAAGTGGCCTCAAAACTACGACATCAACCCAGAGATTTCGAACTATGTCCCAGTTATATTTTTCATCCGTAGGATGCCATAAATTCCTTCTTTCTTGGACGAAACTTATCTGTTTCTTACAGTCTATAGTTCGCGTGCGAGAACGTCGCCAAGTTCGACGGAAGAGAACATATTTGAATTTCACAGAATGTCGTCCGAGGTTTGCACGTTCGGGCGATGAGGTCGGCTCCACTGTGACTGCGCATTTACTAACGTAATGATTTGGAAAAGTCGCCATATTCTGCCCAGGCCGGTCGGCGTCGGAATCGGCAGATGTCGGTGCCAATGTACCTCAGGCGGTGACGTAGACCAGCTGTGCACTTCGGGGACTGTGCCTGCTACGCAGTGACTCGGTAAAATCTGTCGCCATAGCCAATTTCAGTCTGAGAGTTAAAGAGCTACCATGACTGATTTTCTATTTTTTTTAAGTGCCGTTTTTAAATGGGGCTGCTGCAGTGCTGTGGGTGGCGATCTGCGAGAGGACACCGATTACCTCCATCCGTCGGCTGCTCGACACTGGGATGAAACTCGTCTAGGGACTTCCCGTAACAAGACTTTGGTTCGCTGCCAGTCCACTTGGAGAGCTGAAATTTAACAGTCCTTTATCATGCCGTTTTCTTTTTGGACGATTAAAGTCGTCCATATTTACTTTTCTTTCGTTTTCAACAAAAAAAAAAAAAAATGGCTCTGAGCACTATGGGACTCAACTTCTGAGGTCATTAGTCCCCTAGAACTTAGAACTAGTTAAACCTAACTAACCTAAGGACATCACACACATCCATGGCCGAGGCAGGATTCGAACCTGCGACCGAAGCGGTCTCGCGGCTCCAGACTGCAGCGCTAGAACCGCACGGCCACTTCGGCCGGCTCGTTTTCAACAGAAACTGGTTTCGTCACATTGTGTTTCTAACTGCGAATTCTTGTTTATATTTCACTCTGAATTGCATCATAAATACACTAAAGCGTCAAAGAAACTGGTATAGGCACGCGTATTCAAATACAGACATATGAAAACAGGCAAAATATGGTGCTGCCGTCGGCAATACCTGTATAAGCAAGTATTTGGCGCAGTTCTTAGATTGGTTATACAAAATTTAAGTGAATTTGAACCGTCTGTTATAGTCGGCGCACGAGCGATGGGACATGGCACCTCCGAGGAAGCGATGAAGTAGGGATTTTCCCGTACGACCATTTCACGAGTGTACCACGAATATCAGGAATCCTGTGAAACATTAAATCCCCCGACATCGCTGCGGGCGGAAAAATATCCTGTAAAAACGGGACCAAAGACTACTGAAGAGAATCGTTCAACGTGACAGAAGTGCAGCCCTTCCACAAACTGCTGCAGATCTCAATGTTGGACCATCAACAGGTGTCAGCGTGCGAATCATTCAACGTAACAGCATCGATACGGGGTTTCGGAGCAGAAGGCCCACTCGTGTACCCTTGACGACTGCACGACACAAAACTTCACCCGGTGCCTGGGCCCGTCAACACCGACATTGGGCCGGCCGGAGTGGCCGAGCAGTTCTAGGCGATACAGTCTGAAACCGCGCGACCGCTACGCTCGCAGGTTCGAATCCTGCCTCGGGCATGGATGTGTGTGATGTCCTTAGGTTAGTTAGGTTTAACTAGTTCTAAGTTCTAGGGGACTAATGACCTCAGAAGTTGAGTCCCATAGTGCTCAGAGCCATTTTTTTGAAGCGACATTGCACTGTTGATGACTGGAAACATGTTGCCTGTTCGGACGAGTCTCGTTTCAAATTATATCGAGCAGATGGACGTGTAGGGGTATGGAGACAACCTCATGAATCCATGGGACCTGCGTGTCAGCAGGGGATTGTTGAAGTTGGTGGGGGCTCTGTAATGGTGTGGGGCGTGTGCAGTTGGAGTGATATAGGACCCCTGATAAGTCTACATACGACTCTTACAGGTGTCACGTACGTAAGCACCCTGTCTGAGCACCTACCTTCATTCACGTTCATTGTGCATTCCGAGGGACTTGGGCAATTCCAGCAGGACAATGCGACACCCCAATCGTTCAGAATTGCTGTAGAGTGTCTCCAGGAACACTCTTTTGAGTTTAAATACTTCTGCTGGCCACCAAACTCCCCAGAGATGAACAGCATTGAGCATATCTGGGATGCCTTGCAACGTGCTGCTCAGAAGCGATCTCTACCCCCTCGTACTGTTACGGATTTATGGACAGACCTGCAGGGTTCATGGTGTCAATTCCCAAAAAATGTTCAAATGTGTGTGAAATCTTATGGGACTTAACTGCTAAGGTCATCAGTACCTAAGCTTACACATTACTTAACCTAAATTATCCTAAGGACGAACACACACACCCATGCCCGAGGGAGGACTCGAACCTCCGCCGGGACCAGCCGCACAGTCCATGACTGCAGCGCCCAAGACCGCTCGGCTAATCCCACGCGCCAGTCAATTCCCTTCAGCACCACTTCGGACATTAGTCGAATCCATGCCACGTCGTGTTGCGGCACTTCTGCCAGCCGGCGGAGGCCCTAAATGATACTAGGCAGACGTACCAGTTTCTTTGGCTCTTCAGTATATGTTTCTTGTATTCTGCTTTATTTCTCCTCTCATCAGTGGTACTGGACAGAGTAAATGATTCCATGTTTGTTTTTGTTTAATGTAAAGTAGAAGCTGGTTTCTTATCATCGTGTTCTGTTGACTCGTTTATTATATTTGTTCAAATGGCTCAGAGCACTATGGGACTTAACATCTGTGGTCATCAGTCCCCTAGAACTTAGAACTACTTAAACCTAACTAACCTAAGGACATCACACACATCCATGCCCGAGGCAGGATTCGAACCTGCGAGCGTAGCGGTCGCGCGGTTCCAGACTGAAGCGCCTAGAACCGTTTGGCCATAACGGCCGGCTATTATATTTGTTACCGCTTATTAATAGAGCTGGTATTTAGCACCGGCAGCTGTGGACGAGCGGTTCTATGCTCTTCAGTCCGGAACCACGCGGCTGTTACGGTCGCATGTTCGAATCCTGCCGCGGGGATGGATGTGTGTGATGTCCTTAGGTTAGTTAGGTTTAAGTAGTTCTAAGTCTTGGGGACTGACGACCTCAGATGTTAAGTCCCATAGTGCTTAGAGCCATTTGAACCTTTTTGGTATTCAGCTTTATTACATCTTGTCACTGAAAGAGATTGTAATTCTGCTTTGAATGGCGTTGCTTCTTGCCACTGGGTGCCATGCATTTTGCAGTGATTTGCAGAGTATGGACGTAGATGTTAATCAGTATGCTTTTTAGTCATAATTATTAGAGTATTCTTCCTTGCAAATGCTACAATTGCTGCAATAGTTACCCAGATGTGTTTACACGTTATAACAGGTACTACAGACAATACATTTCAGCAGAAATCAAAGCACTACAATCATCCCTCACTCCAAGAGAAATTTCGGCCTCCATCAAATTTACGAAGTACGAAAAACGGATGTGAACAAAAGTAACGTAGAACACGAGCAGTATACTTACAATGCATTTAAATCGAGCAGTTAACAGATGGATTCATATGTACTAACAAATAGACATGAGTCCACGGAACACCAACGTCTGTTTTCTGTAAAAGAAAAACGTTTATGGATTCATTTACTCACTTGTCACTGTTATGAATGCGAGAAAAATTAAGCACAATACGAACAACTTATTTACACTTCATATTTACAATGGAATTCGAAGAGCGTAGTACACACAAGAAGATCGTAATCAGGAGCAGAAAATAATGAAACTAGCCTCTGTTTCATGTCATGTCAGATGATTTTTAGGTTTTGACATGCGCTAAAGCACAATTATTTCCATTTGATTTTGGCCATGCAGCTGAAATTCCAATATTGGGTCTTACAAATAAACAATTTTACTGTCTAAAGGCGAGAACGATTTCATTTAAAAAAATGTTACTTGACTTGGGACCCCAGCTACGAGAAATTAATTCTGATTTTTGATTGATGCCTCTCAAATATATTACTTTCTAGAACAATTCCAGGTACTCAGTTTAAAACCAAACTACGAGGTCGACCCAAAAAACGTAAATGAAATACATTATCATCTAATGCTCGTATTTTATAAAACATGAATACGGATTTTCGTGCCAGATTTTTCCGTATTTCACTTTCAGGCCGCTCCGAGCGTAACTGTCGTTTCCTGTTCTTATATCTTAACAAGGACTTGTACTTCTTATAATATGGTGACTTGTGGCTGCTCACGGGCGCCTTAATGGAAGCATTCGTCAGTGTTCACGTGGTTATTTAAACTGCCTCAGTCAACAGGATATCGTCGGGGTAAGATGTACACAGTTACTTATCTTCTGTGCGCGAAATACGTGAAGGGGTCGAGATTCCTCGGGAAACTTGGAAAATTTATTTAGGAAACACTATATACGATGGAATGATAAGCGTGTTTAAATATGTCCATAGTAATTTTCATGATAAAATGCAAAACGAGACGCTGTGCGACATCATTGAAGACTTGGTGGCAGAAGTTGACACAAAAGTCATGTGTGAAATGTTTATTAGAAACTACCAATAAAACCATGAAGCTATAGAATCGAACTCCCACGAGCAGAAGAGCTTCAAACGTTTGATTGCTTTATAAATGATTTTATATTTCAAATATTTAACCTTAAGCGCGTAAGCGAGAAATAGTTTAGAAAAGATTTGAAACTGTGCTTAAAGTTTGTAGAAATCGGTAGGTGCTCTCATTATAAAGTACTGGATGAATATTGTCTGTGTAAAAGATGCTCCATTTTAAGCAGAAGGTAGTTTTTTATGCAGCTCGCTGTTTATGACGTCTATAATCTTCCAGGTAAATGTGGATACTGTCTGGAAACTGTACCGAGCGGGGCAGTGCAGTGGCTAACACAATGGACTCGCATCCGGGAGGACGCACACGCGTCATTTTTCAATGATTTTCGTGAGTCGCTAAGGCAAATGCCATGATGATTCCTTCGAAAGGGTAGGTCCGCTTTTCTTTTCCATCCTTCCCTAATTCGAGCTTTCTTCCACTATCCTTCCCTAATCCGATCATGTGCTTCGTCTCTAATGTTGGGACGTTAAACATTAATCTCCTCCACCTCCTCTGCAAACTGTGTTACGAATAAAGTCGATAGGAAGAAGTAATAAAATAAAACGTCATGTCTGATGCTGGTATTTTACGGAATGAACAGTGAAAATGTAGTAACCTACACTACTGGCCATTAAAATTGCTACATCAAGAAGAAATGCAGATGATAAACGGGTATTCATTGGACAAATATATTATACTAGAACTAACATGTGATTACATTTTCACGGAATTTGGGTGCATAGATCCTGCGAAATCAGTACCTAAAACAACCACCTCTGGCCGCAATAACGGCCTTGATACGCCTGGGCATTGAGTCAAACAGAGCTTGCATGGCGTGTACAGGCAGAACTGACCATGCAGCTTGAACACGATACCACAGTTCATCAAGAGCAGTGACTGGCGTATTGTGACGAGCCAGTTGCTCGGCCACCATTGACGAGACGTTTTCAATTAGTGACAGATCTGGAGAATGTGCTGGCCAGGGCAGCAGTCAAACATTTTCTGTATCCAGAAAGGCCCGTACAGGACCTGCAACATGCGGTCGTGCATTATCCTGCTGAAATGTAGGGTTTCGCAGGGAGCGAATGAAGAGTACAGCCACGGGTCGTAACACATCTGAAATGTAACGTCCACTGTTCAAAGTACCGTCAATGCGAACTAGAGGTGACCGAGACGTGTAACCAATGGCACCCCATACAATCACGCCGGGCGATACGCCAGTATGGCGGTGACGAATACACGCTTCCAATGTGCGTTCACCACGATGTCGCCAAACTCGGATGCGACCATCATGACGTTGTAAACAGAACCTGGATTCATCCAAAAAATGACGTTTTGCCATTCATGCACCCAGGTGCGTCGTTGAGTACACCTCGCAGGCGCTCCTGTCTATGATGCAGCGTCAAGGGGAACAGCAGCCATGGTCTCCGACCTGATAGTCCATACTGCTGCAAACGTCGTCGAACTGTTCGTGCAGATGGTTGTTATGTTGCAAACGTCCCCATCTGTTGGCTCAGGGATCGAGACGTGGCTCCACGATCTGTTACAGCCATGCGGATAAGATGCCTGTCATCTCGACTGCTAGTGATACGAGGCCTTTGGGATCCAGCACGGCGTTCCGTATTACCCTCCTGAACCCACCGATTTCATATTCTGCAAACAGTCATTGGATCTCGACCAACGCGAGCCGCAATGTCGTGATACGATAAACCACAATCGCGATAGGCTACAATCCGACCTTTATCAAAGCCGCAAACGTGATGGTATGCATTTCTCCTTCTTACACGAGGCATAACAGCAACGTTTCACCAGGCAACGTCGTTCAACTGCTGTTTGTGTATGAGAAATCTGTTGGAAAATTTCCTCATGTCAGCACGTTGTGGGTGTCGCCACCGGCGCCAACCTTGTGTGAATTCTCTGAAAAGCTAATCATTTGCATATCACAGCATCTACTTCCTGTCGGTTAAATTTCGCGTCTGTAGCACGTCATCTTCATGGTGTAGCAATTTTAATGGCCATGAGTGCATAAACTTCCTTTTTGTCATCATTTTGTGAGAGCTGTCAGCGAGAGGGAGTTTCGTAAACGTTTGAATATTACGTGTAAGGCTTGTTGGACGTCACTAAGTGCTCCTGTTCTCAAATAATGGATGACTGAAGTCAGGATACTTGGGCGTCGTCTGTTAGGCTTCCTCAAGACAACTACACAGGCTGTAATCATAATACTTGTCTTAATGTGTTACACTTTTAACGTAAGACTCTACATCTTAATGAATAAATTATAACTGAATGTTAAATTTATAAATTCGGCCAATAATTTTTGTTGCCCTGGAAGCCATTAGGTAGTCAACCTGTAACTGTCTTTGAGTTCTGGTATAGTAGCTTAATAATATTACAGGTGGGTGTTTCGAAGCGAATCGGTCCGTGTACGACAGTGCACGGTGCTAATGTGTTCCAAAAAACCGCACGTAAAAATGCGATTTTGCGGGGCCGTCATATCTCGGTTCTTCTCATCAGAGAGACAGAGCATTCTAGTGTTCTGGATAACCCTTGACCTAGCGACTGTTTGTATATCTATGGGAAGAACGTGGATACTGTAGCTATCCCACAGTACAAGGTCAAGACTGAACATAGCTTAATTCAGAATGAAATTTCCACTCTGTAGCGGAGTGTGCGCTGATATGAAACTTCCAAACGGATTAAGACTTTGTACAGGGCGGAAACTCGAACTCAGGACCTTTATCTTTCGCAGGCAGTGGTCTAACCACTGAGCTACCCTTGCACGACTCACGACCCGCACTCATAGTTTCATTTCGGCAAGTACCTCAGCTGCGACTTTCCAAACGGTTCCTGTGTCGTGCTTGACTAGCTGGGTCGGTAGAACACTTGCCAGCGAAAGAAAAAGGTCCCAAGATCGAAACTCAGTCCGACACACAGTTTTAATCTGCGAGGAAGTTTCATAAGACCCTTGCTCGGGACCATGCAAATTGAGCAAATGAGTTGGTTCTCTTGCGTTATGTGTGGTCAAGGGCTGACCTTAAGTGCCTTATAAAAGCACCGTTTGTTCATGTGCGGTTGCTGAGAAAACCTCGAAAAAGCATGATTTTTGGGTACCAGTTGTGACGACGGCCTGTTCTACAATTTCTTTTCGTGGCACAACGTCCAATTTTTTACGATGTGTTCTTAAGATGATATTCCTTTTCCTTCTTGTTATATGTGACATTCGATGCTGAGATTTTGCTGTCGAGATTTGAAAAACTCTATTTCTTATAACATTTTTAACCTTGTAAGATCCAAATCATAATCTGGGTATTTTCGATGAATTGACATCGAGAAGCAAAGTATAAAAAAAATGTAAAGCAAATGTTTTATGCTACCCTTAAATTAAGCATACTTATTTGTTGTTTATGTGTTTCCAAGTATATAAATATATCCAAGTATTTTAATAAACTGTTAAAACTTTACTGAAATATAGAATTCGTTTTGTATAGGCAGCACACACTGCTATAGCGGGGAAAAAAAGGGAACCAATGGAAAACATATTGCTGATAGAGCACAAAAAGGCGAATATCTTCCTCTTAGAAAGACGCTAAGAGGAAAGTAGGGAACCAGCTGCCTCAATCTTCATTCCGCCTTCCTCACCAAAAATTTTTTCATGCGAACATATTTATGCTCTTTTGTGGTAAAGAGAGCAGCAGATAGACAGTGACGGTGGCAGAGATAGGAGTCAGTGTCTGTACGGTGGGAGAGAGAAAGTAGCAGTGAAAGAGAAAAAGAGATGGATGAAGACAATAGCAGTGCAAACCAAAGAAATAGGAGATTTTGATGGCCAGTGAGAGACAGCATCAGTAAAAGAGAAAGAGAGATGGGTGGAGATAGAAGTAGTCTCAGCAAAACAGAGAGGAGACAGAGAAAATGAAATGTACAGATGAGTGGAGACAGAAGTAGTCCCAGCAAAACAGAGAGGAGACAGAGAAAATGAAATG
This sequence comes from Schistocerca serialis cubense, assembly GCF_023864345.2. NCBI lineage: Eukaryota > Metazoa > Arthropoda > Insecta > Orthoptera > Acrididae > Schistocerca > Schistocerca serialis. The sequence goes on from NC_064646.1 coordinate 141,338,927, forward strand.
TACAGATGAGTGGAGAGCATACTTGGGCCTGGGGGGATTGGGATTCCTCCTCCCCCTTCAGTCCTGCGAACTGCAACACATAGGTACGGGGCCGAAATTTCAAGCAAGTGGATATAAGGAAAAAAATACGTTGGATGCCCCAGAATTTGTTGACTGCCGAGATATGCTGGAGACAGTGGCAATGGAAAAGAAAGACTAAAGGAGACAATGTAATTGTGAGAGGAGATAGCGGAAGTGGGATATACTGTAAATGAATTGGAGAAACAGGAGAAAGTGGGAGAGATACATAATATACAGACAATGCCAGTGAGAGGAAGATGTTGAGCATCGCCAGAATTGTTAACACATTTATCCCATTTGGGGACAAGATTGATGGCCACAAATGTCTTTCTTCATGCCTCCAAAAATATTGAAACCACACGGGAAGAGATTGGGACTGTATGGAGGATATGCAGGGACTTCGCAGTATGGTTCTTTGGGCAGGCCCACACATAACCTGGTTGTTCTAACTACACTATTGAAGGTTCACTGGGAAGCTCTTATACATCCTCCATAGAGTCCCAATCTCTTCCAATGCGGTTTCAATGTTTTTGGAGGCATGAAGAAAGACATTTGTGGCCATCAATTTCCTTTGGACGAAGATCTGGTTCCACAAGCAATGGAAACATTTTTCCATGGAGGCACTGACCAGCTTTCCTCGTTGTGGGGTAAGTGTATTATCAGTTATTACGATTACTTCTGAAATAATAAACACTTTACTTACTTTTTTTTCATCTCGCTTGTTTTAATTTGACTGTCCCTATGTTCCTTCAGCATCAATGCTATCTTCAAAGACTTCCTTTAGAACATTCTTTCACATTATGAAAGAACCCTTAACGCCATGACAAACTAAATTAGTCCAAGCTTATCTCCTGCTAGCGTCTACCACTAGTACAGCAGTATTTGTAGTAAGTTAAGATGAAATTCTATGATGATTTCGAAGTTTTCTCTTAAGTTGTAATTGGTACCAGTGTCCAAGAGTGACGATGTCTGCATAACCCTATTTAAACAAGGTTTTTTTTTACAAAAATAGTCTGAAGTATCTTTTCTCAATTTTTACATATCTGCCATTTATTTCCACTTCTTGTTGTTCAATTAGAACAAAGTCACAAGCACTACTTATATCCAGTAAGTTCAGAATTATGTTACAAGACATATTGCATAGTTGTTCATTGATACCTAGCTAAGTGCTTCACGTACAGTTATCTGCATTGTCGAAATACTAGTGGTACTTTCAGTGTCATATATGCAAAGTATATTAATTAGGCTTTGTTCCAAAAAATATGAAAAACTGATGACTCAAATTAACAATTTATAGGCTACAGCTTTTAAGATTTGTCATAATTCCAAAATATTCAATATTTTACAAATAGAAAATTTCTACAGTTACTGTCACAGTAAAAGTTATTTATAAAAGTAACAAAATAAATTACACATTTTTGAAAACTACATTGTTGTGCCTCAATGTCAGTGTAACATAACATTAAGCAAGTTAGTAAAAATATTGTTGAAATCTCTCATGAATTAAGGTAAAATGATTTTACAAAACAGAAGTAAAAATTAGGTTGTTTCTTACAATTTTTTGTGATATGGAAACTAGTTTTCATATTACAACCCATTATTGCTACATAATTGGTAAAACATAAATGTAAGCCAGAGCCTTACATGAATGTAAATAGAATTGACAAATGTTGAAAAACATGAATTAGGTCTCTTACAATTGAAAATAAATGTAAACATCTCTAAAAACCAAATGGTATCATCAACTCCCCTAATTAAGAGAAATTGCATAAGATCCTAGTTTCCCTCACAGTGTTACTCAAGGAATATGCATGAGATGGTGTGATTTTATGGAACATATATGCAAAATGTGAACCTAAAGAAAATTTTTACATTTATGTCTATAATTTACTAAGATGTTACATGTAGAAAATTATTTAGTTATGACAGCACAACACAATTGATATACATGGTCTTCGAATAAAAATCTAATAAGAGCTCTAAGAACTTTTTTAAAAATTGAAATTTTTATGCAGCAAAGTTTATCTAGAATTATCTACTGAGAATAAAGACCATGGAAATCATTAAAAATTTAAATTTATTTTATAAACAGTATATCAAATAACATACTGATTATTCACATATAACAGAATTCTAAAAATTTAAAAACTATTTTCAAGTAACTATTACTGTACACATGGTAACAAGAAGATCCATTACATCAAACTTTTTTTAAGTGTACAGAAAAGTTCATTAGTCTTTTGACAATATGTAACCATGCAGTCCATGACAAATTGTGTGTCCAAAAAATGTCCAATTTAATTATGAAAGTGAAAATATTTGAAACCAAAAATTGATTTTTTAGTGATGTGTAATGAACAATAAATTTTTGTACTCAGCAAGTCACAACTTCCACCCATTCATGAACATTCTTTTTCTTATTTTGGTTATAGCAGGTGTTATGGGCTTGTTCCAGTGACTTTCCCCCTGATTAGTTCTTTTATTAGGGTGGAGAACTGGCAAACGTATTTACATTCAATATATACATCCTACTGGCATGTGGGTATGAATTTTTTTAATTTAAACATAGCACACTCAGTTTAAAATAAATATATTCATATTGAATAAAATAAGGTAGTGTTTCGTAAATAAAGAACTATTTTAACACAGAAGTATAAGATTTCATAAGAAAAGATGAATTGAGCATTTTACACACTACCATAGATTTAAAGAGTAAAGTATTGTTCAAACTTTGCTCTAAGGGAAGTGTGTTGCTCAAATTTAGTGGATGGGATGAATGATGGAAAACTGGTACTTCTGAAGAAGTTCAGCCAAAACCTATCAGTAGAAGAGGACAGAAAGGATAGCAACAGTAATAAGGCAATAGAGTAAGAAGTGAAAGGAGAAGGCCTGAAAAATGAAATGAGTAGTATCCAAATTTGGCAGAAAAACGAATTGTAAATAACATGACTAAAGCAACCTTATTACTGAAAATTTTGTTTGAAATTGAACTCCTGAAGCCTAGCACTTCATCACAGCTTGGCATTAATCTAAAATATATAATAAAATCAATATTGGTCAGTGTACAACAAAAATAGTCAAGTCACACAGAGAATTTACATACATAGGCTATGAGATACTAATTACTATAATGGAAAAGTTTATAAATTATAGAGTGCAGCAATCAGTCATCCTTTTTTAGATTTTATTACGCAGATCCAGATTTTGGTTAGTGCCTAGCCATTCTCAATCCACCATATTCTATTGTCAATGCATGTAAGTCCCTGTTGTTTGGGCATCAGTCATATTTCTTTGAATATCAGTAATAAAATCTAAAATAGGACAACTGATTGCTCCACTCTGTAATTTAAAGCCACATAACATTCGCTGAGTGCACCCACTTTCCGAATGGAAGGTAGCCTAATGGAAAAGTTAGCTGTCATATTTTAAGGTATAAAATTAATGAACACCAATTTTTTATTAATTATGCAAATATATGAAAGTAACGTAATTTCAAATTATTTTATGTTCAACAAACCCAAAAATAAGAACATGAATATTTTCGTACTATACTATTTTCTTTAAAGTAATTTTAATCAACAATGGATTAAATATCAAAAATTATTTGAATTCCTTGTTCTTTGACAACTACAACAAGTACATACTTATTTAGATATAGTAAAATTGTGAATATCTTTCCTTTCTCTTCCTGTTCTACCACTGTCAAACATCTTTATATTTTATATTACAGCAAAATGTGTGGAGTATCAATAACAACATCTAAAAATTATTTAAATAGTCACAGCACTTAGTTCCCTGATAAGCATATATTTGTATACAAATCTACATTTTAAATAATTTGACTTCATCCCCCAGTTTTATTTTATCCTATGTCGAAATGACATGTTTTAAATTTGTAAAAGAGCATTACACATGTGATTCTTCATCACAGTATCAGAAATTAATTTTTAAATTATGCATCAGGATAAAGTCTTCTGTATTTGCACAAAAATATGCGGCTGAGAGAGGGATTACCATGTATCATGTATAAAAGTTATTGTTGCAGTCATAGTAATGACACCTTATAACAAAATAACATACAGAATTGAAGATGTTAATTTCACTAAGCCTCTAACAAGCAGGCGTTCGAAGCAAACTGAGGAAATATAACTTACAAAGAATATTTCAAGCAAAAATATGACAAAATACAGTTGGAGTTCATGAGCAAGATGATTCAGTATTTTTAGTTTCTAGAGGCAGGTTTTTACATTATACTGGCAAATATAGTTTGGTTCAAAAAATCTTAGTACAGGAAAATCACAAAAGTTTCTTATTTATAGACAGGATAGTGAAAGAATGGAATGATTCAGGAAAAGACAAGTGACACTACTGTGATGAAGTAGGCATTATGCACCAGATAGTGTAATCAAAATAGTGATTTATCTACATTTTCTAATTTATGATGGGACATATTGTAATATTTTTTAAACTCTTTGATTTTGGACAAATAGAATTAGTATGTTTTTATGAAAATATAGTAAATACAATCTTCTTTCCTTTTCCATGTCAACCAGCATCAAATATCTTTGCTTTGCACTTACTGACAAGAAAAATGCGTGAAGCATTATCAAAAATATAATAAATAAATTTTGTGTACTGCAGATGATATTTATTTCTGAACAGCATGAGACAGAGTGCCATAATAACAGCATATGGTAATGAAATTAGTTTAAGTACGATTAGTACAAAACTGAGATACTAGTTTACTGTGATTTAAAAGTTGGAAGTATAAAAGACAAGCTAGAGAGAGATGCATTGGTTAGACTTTAGTGAAGTTGCATTATAGAGAAACTGACTTAATCACTTAGCCTATGCGATATGACACTCATCTATACCATAATATGGAGAAAAAGAACTAAATAGTTCTAATTTCTACTTTTCGTAATCTCACAGTATAATCTGAAAGGGAAAATGTATCACCCAGACTGACCCTGCCTTTGTTAAATTTATTATTATCATGATATATCTTTGATATATGTAAACAAGAACTACCTACTACCACATTTTGCTGAACATTGAAAAATACATTCATTTCTATTTATGTTCAGCTTTGTATTTAGTATGTCATACAGTTTCAAAGTTTATTTTTATAGTCAGTAAAAACATTATACTTCCTTCTTCACGTAAATCACTCTAGTAAGCACCTGGTTTCGAAACTATGTCATCACAATAAAGGTCTCTACTGAAATTTTAGGTAACACAAATATGCTACACTAATTCCAAGGAAGAAGATGGTCTGGAAGTACCGAAGCAGGTTCATACTGTTGCAGAAGGTAGCAATAAGTGCTGCCCAGAAGAGAAATCGGGCAATGCCACTTGGTTTGGGTAACTTTGCAAATATATAAAGGGTTGAAAATGGGAAAGTCGAACAAGATATGAGAGGCAGTGATGCGGAAGAGTCTCTACCGTCAGTGGCAGAAAGGAATATTTTCTTGATTGACCTTACCGAAGTACTCGTCGGCCGTTTTATGATTGCTACTGATGTAGCACTTCAAATCATCAGGCAGTTTCTTCCGTAATTCTCACACTATCTCCGACTATCAACGTATATGTTTTAAATTCTCTAAGCTCCTCAGTCACAGCAGTCTTTAATGATACTACGTAAAAAGTCAAATAAGACTTCACAAGTTTGAAAATTCATATAAATTAATTCATAGTACCTACAGAGGTGACTGTAGTATGAATTTTAGGGAAATACATCAAGTTTTGTCTCGTGTAGTTCGCCAATGTCAAATCGCACCCTAAGGAGCACGAGCGTGCTAGCTGTGTGTTTTGGTTTGAAGAATAGAAGTTAGCGACAGCATTTCAGCGTAATTTCCATATCAAGTGCGCTAAAGATCCTCCTAGTAGGCCTACAATTTATGAGTGGCAGAAATATTTTGGAGAAACGAGGTGCTCGGTAAGACATGGGAAATCATCGGGCCATCCAAGCCCATCTAACGACGTCGTTGAGCGAGTGAGACAACATTTTGTCAACAGCCCTACGATATCGAACCTGCGAGCATCTCGTGAACTGCATATCCAACATATGAATGTTTTGCATGTGTTGAGAAACTGTTTGCCTTTGAAACCGTACGGATTGATGATCGTATAAGTAATAGAAGACCCTGATAAACTATCTCCCAAGAACTTCTGTGTGGATATGTTAAATCGATTACATGAGGATGACCATTTCTGAACTTTTCACTTAAGTGGAAAGGTTAACACACCTAACTATAGGATTTTGGGCAGTGAAAATTCACATCAAACATTGAAACATATTCGTGATAGCCCTAAACTACACGCTTTTTGTGCACTGAACAAGAACAAAGTGCATGGCCCCTTGAGAGAACCAACAGGGTAGTGTACCTGGATATGTTATAACAATTTTTGATACCACAGATCGATGAGGATGACTGAACAAGAACGAAATGTTTACTTCATGCAAGATGGCGCACCACACCACCGCTGATTTCCAGGTCAATGGATTGGTCATGATGTGCCAATTGTATGGCCCCCAAATTTCCCAGACTTGACACTACTCAATTTTTTTAAAAGCGGAATTCATCAATGATATCTTGTTGTACCTCCTGTGCTGGCTACTCTAGATGAACTTAGAGCCAGAATTTACGCCACCACTGAGCAATTTACCCTTGCAATGCTACAATGAGTTTGGGAAGAAATTGACTGGCGATGGGTGTGTGCAGGATAACCAATGGAAGCCACATACAAAATCTTTAGACTAAGGTAAAAAAAACTAATGTGATTTCCTACAAAATAACACTAAACTCATCTTTATATCTTCTTTCAATAAATTTACATCAATTTTTAAAGTTGTAAAGTCCTTTTTGATACTTCCTGTAGTTCTCTAGAATTTTTGCCACGCTGAACTCACGCCACACTATATCCTGTTTTTGCACAAACCAAAATTGCTCTAAAAACTTCGCTTTGAACTCCGTCTCTAAGTTCAAACGACATTTCTTTGCAACTACTTGCCATAGCATCAGTTGCTGAATTAATTGTTTCCTAATTACTCATATCGATTGGTAGCACTCCCTGTTTAGTCTGCGGACTATATTTCTTCTATCTGCTCAACAGCTCTGATTTTTGCGCAAATAAAGGAATATTAATCGCATTTTTATGCAATTCTGTATATAATGACTCTACTTCATTACGAATATATGTAGTTATGTCACCTACACTGCTTTATAATTGCATAACACCAGACTGTACATTCGTGACGATATCTTTGAGGGCCACAGAGTCAACTTCCGTTTCATCTGTAATTTCTGTCTCTATAACCAGGACGAGGCCCTGCAGTTTATTCCCAACGGTTGGTTCTACATTTTCTTCTATTCTTCGTATTTCAGTATCAAATCTTTCGCTGATACGTGTAACTTGGTTCTTTACTTTCTTCGAGTCTCCTTTTACTGTGGAAATCAAGTGTTGAGTTCAATAATCCTTCGGTTCCGTAAATTCAGACTAACCGAATCCATATCTATCTTGTTTGTTAAGTTACATTCTAGATAAGAGATTCTAGCCTCCAGTTTCGGGTTATCAACTTTAATGTGAGACTCCATCTTCTGATTCCCAGTTTAGGTCTAACTTTAGATCTGAGTCTCCAGTTTCGGTCTCAGGCATAATATTAGTTTGTAGAGCCTCCATATTACAGCTCATAGTGGTCTGTTAACAGCCATGTTTTGCGTCATTCACATGATTTTGGAGCTGGAAGATTGATGTTATACTCCCATTCTTATATTCTGTTTCGCGTTTTCTTATCCAAAAATGTTGTAGACTCATTCTCTGATTTTATGTGGATTTGCTCAATGGTAACGTATTCTCAAGCACACTATCGTTAGTTAATGGTGGCAGAGATGAATATAGCCGCTTTCTTCTTTCCTGTGCGAGGGTAGGGGAGGGGAGGGAGGGGGGAGATATTACTTTGACAGTGCTGAGGGGAGGGGCAGAAGGGAATGTTATAGGTTCCAAATTTTAGTGATATCACACTTTAAAAATTGCAGTGGTATGAATATTTAAAAATTTCTGTTAATCTGTAATAATTAATTAAATTGTGTGTAAATAATAGATAGTTGTAGCCTAAGTTAATTAATCATCTTAAAGAATAAAATTTTAAGGGCAGCAATAAACTAATGTTGTTGCTTACAATAACTTACATTTACAGCCAACTAATGCTTCATGGCATTTTTGCAGCATACCTGTTAATGACATCATCAATGAAAGTTTCTGTGGGTTCCTCATCCATTTCCGCTGACACCTTAAAACAAGCTTGAAGTGTATCCTGACCCATTCTATTTCTTACTTTTGTCATCACCTATTCATTGCACTGAATGACCTTGATACACTGATAGTGGAAACAAAAATTCACAGCAGCCATTAAGTCAGTGTGCTTAGCGGTTCACGCTGATGCCAGCCCATAAGATAAAAGAAGCAACATCAAAGACAAATCTTCTGATTTATTATGAGCATACTTATAACATACTTAAAAGACCGCACCAGCATTCTAAAGTCGTAATGTCAAGCACAGTTCTTTAGAAACATTATCACTAAATTCTTAAAAGTTTTAAAGCTTTCAAAATATGCACATAGATCTATCACTTTGATAGCCTTGCACTGAGCCATTACCCAAATTCATTAGTGACACTTTTCACTAACTTCCTTGCATTTCCCATAGTTTGTTTCTTGTTCCTCATACCCACTTTTAATTTCTGTTGCAACCACTTGTCGTCTTTCAATTTAATTTAATGTTTCATTCTCTGCACTATGATCATTGGAACGCAGAGACAGTTAATATATTTTCAATGTTCCACAGTTCCAGAAACAAGTATAGGGAGTTGAAATTTTGAGTCATTGTTTTTGTAAAATGCCACTTACGTTTGACACAGCATTTAATGTATTGCCAAAATTCACTAAAGGCACAATGATATTTTTGTTGTTGTTGTGGTCTTAAGTCCAGAGACTGGTTGATGCAGCTCTCCATGCTGTGCAAGCATCTTCATCTTTGAACAACTACTGCAACCTACATCCTTCTTAATCTGCTTAGTGTATTCATCTCTTGGTCTACCTCTATTATTTTTACCCTCCACAATACCCTCCAATATTAAATTGGTGATCCCTTGATGCCTCAGAACGTGCCCTACCAAGTGGTCCCTTCTTTTAGTCAGGTTGTGCCACAGTCTCGTCTTCTCCCTAATTCTATTCAGTACCTCCTCATTACTTACGTGACCAACCCATCTCATCTTTAGCATTTTTCTGTAGCACCACAATTTGAAAACTTCTATTCTCTTCTTGTCTAAACTATTTATCGTCCATGTTACACTTCCATACATGGCTAAACTCTATACAAATACTTTCAGAAAAGACTTCCTGGCACTTAAGTATATACTCAATGTTAACAAATTTCTCTTCTTCAGAAATGCTTTCCTTGCCATTGCCAGTCTACATTTTATATCTTCTCTACTTCGACCATCATCAGCTATTTTGCTCCCCAAATAGCAAAACTCATTTACTACTTTAGCGTCTCATTTCCTAATCTAATGCCCCCACCATCACCCAATTTAATTCGACTACATTCAATTATCCTCGTTTTGATTTTGTTGATGTTCATCTTATATCCTCCTTTCAAGACACTGTCCATTCCATTCAGTTGTTCTTCCAGGTCCTTTGCTGTCTTTGACAGAATTACGTCATCAGCGAACCTCAAAGTTTTAATTTCTTCTCCATGGATTTTAATTCCTACTCCGAATTTTTCTTTTGTTTCCTTTACTGCTTGCTCAATAAACAGATTGAATAACATCAGGGATAGGCTACAAACCTGTCTCACTCCCTTCCCAACCACTGCTTCCCTTTGATGCCCCTCGACTCTTATAACTGCCATGTGGTTTGTGTACAAATTGTAAGTAGCCTTTCGCTCCCTGCATTTTACCGCTGCACCTTCAGAATTTGAAAGAGGGTATTCCAGTCAACATTGTCAGAAGATTTCTCTAAGTTTACAAATACTAGAAACGTAGGTTTGCCTTTCCTTAATCTATTTTCTAACATAAGTCGTAGGGTCAGTATTGTTTCACGTGTTCCAACATTTCTATGGAATCCAAACTGATCTTCTCCGAGTATGGCTTCTACCAGTAAATAATTCGTGTTAGTATTTTGCAGCCGTGGTTTATTAAACTGATAGTTCGGTAATTTTCACATCTGTTAACACCTGCTTTCTTTGGGACTGGAATTATTATACTCTTCTTGAAGTCTGAGGGTATTTCACCTGTCTCATACATCTTGCTCACCAGATGGTAGAGTTTTGTCAGGACTGGCTCTCCTAAGGCTATCAGTACTTCTAATGGAATGTTGTCTATTCCTGTGGCCTTGTTTCGACTTAGGTCTTTGAGTGCTCTGTCAAGCTCTTCACGCAGTATCATATCCCCCATTTCATCTTCATTTACATCCTCTTCCATTTCCATAATATTATCCTCAAGAACGTCGCCCTTGTGTAGACCCTCCATATACTCCTTATACCTTTCTGCTTTCCCTTCTTTGCTTAGAACTTTGTTTCCACCTGAGCTCTTGATACTCATGCAAGTGGTTCTCTTTTCTCCAAGGGCCTCTTTAATTTTCCTGTAGGCAGTAACTATCTTACCCCTAGTCATATACGCCTCTACATCCTTACAGTTGTCCTCTAGCTATGAGTGCATAGCCATTTTGCTCTTCCTGTCGATCTCATTTTTGAGACGTTTGTGTTCCTTTTTTCCAGCTTCATTTACTGCATTTTTGTATTTTTTCCTTTCATCAATTAAATTCAGTAACTCTTCTGTTACCCAAGGACTTCTATTAGCCCTCGTCTTTCTACCTACTTGATCCTCTGCTACCTTCACTATTTCATCTCTCAAAGCTACCCATTCTACTTCTAATGTATTTCTTTCCCCCATTCCTGTCAATCGTTCCCTAATGCTCTCCCTGAAACTCTCTACAACCTCTGGTTCTGTCAGTTTATCCAGGTCCCATCTCCTTAAATTCCCACCTTTTTGCAGTTTCTTTAGTTTTATTCTACAGTTCATAACCAATAGATTGTGGTCAGAGTCCACATCTGCCCCTGGAAATGTCTTACAATTTAAAACCTGATTCCTAAATCTCTGTATTACCATTATATAAACTATCAGAAACCTGTCAGTATCTCCAGGGTTCTTCCATGTATACAACCTTCTTTTATGATTCTTGAACCATGTGTTAGGTATGATTAAGTTATGCTCTGTGCAAAATTCTACCAGGCGGCTTTCTCTTTCATTCCTTGCCCCCATTCCATATTCACCTACTACGTTTCCTTCTCTTCCTTTTCCTGCTATCGAATTCCAGTCACCCATAACTATTAAATTTTCGTCTCCCTTCACTATGTGAATAATTTGTTTTATCTCATACATTTCATCAATCTTTTCGTCATCTGCATAGGTAGCTGGCATATAAACTTGTACTACTATGGTAAGCGTGGGCTTCGTGTCTATCTTGGCCACAATAATGCGTTCACTATGCTGTTTGTAGTAGCTTACCCACATTCCTATTTTTTTATTCATTATTAAACCTACTCCTGCATTGCCCCTATTTGATTTTGTATTTATAGCCCGGTATTCACCTGACTGGAAGTCTTGTTCCCCCAGCCACCGAACTTCACTAATTCCAACTATATCTAACTTTAACCTATCAATTTCCCTTCAAAAATTTTCTAACCTAGCTGCCCGATTAAGGGATCTGACATTCCACGCTCCGATCCGTAGAACGCCAGTTTTCTTTCTCCTGATAACAACGTCCTCCTGAGTAGGCCCCGCCCAGAGATCCGAATGGGGGACTATTTTACCTCTGGAATATTTTGCCCAAGAGGACGCCATCATCATTTAACAATACAGTAAAGCTGGATGTCACATTATTAAGATAAAATTTTCTAAATATATTGTTCGCTCTTCAACAAAATGTTTCTTTTGCTAACCATATGCCTCCTAGTACTTAGAGTCTATAGTAGTTAGAATCTTTTTATTTTGCTGGCTGTAGTTGCTGCTTGCTGTAACTCCTGTAATTTATGTTATGAAAATTTTCTGTGAAGTTATTATAAAATAAGAAATAGGGTTTGTTATTGAAATGAGCTTAGTTAATTAACAGCGTTGGAGGTAGTTTCACATTGCTTTAATTTCATTTTCTGTAATTTTTTTATTTTGAGGATTTCTTGCGATTCAGGGCCATTCTTTTGCGTTAGTTATTGGAAGTCGTTTTGTCACTGTACAGTAGTCAGACTACATAGCAACATGAAAATCATTGGCAGAATAACAATAATTACAGAGAAAGATCACATTTCCGTGGTAGTGACTATGACAGAGACAACCGTAGAAATAGACAATATGGGAACCAGAATAATTATTATCGAGGGAGAAAATAAGGCTTCGATGCACCAGTCCACCTCGTAATTATGATTCCGGGAGAAATTCTCCATCACTTAATCGACAAGAAAGAAATTACAGAAATGACCGAAAACATGACAGACGCTATAGTCATGACAACAGACCTGAATTTAATCATAACTGGCATGATTCAAATTGGGCAGGGCCCCCACGATAAGTTGAAATTGTAGAAATGAGACGTCCAAGTTCCAGTAGCGACGGGCGACAACGAAGAGATAATAGACAATGACTTGCACCGTTCTTTCTGGCAAACATGTAAAAGTTTATAGTGATAATCGAGACTGCAATTTCTTATGTCATCAAAACTAAATCATGACAGGTTGAAACGTTGGGCATTGTTTCTGCAAGAATTCCGCTTCACAATAATCTACATCCTGGCATATAAAACATTGTTATGGACACACTTTCACGTGCACCTCCTGGCCTTGAGAAAAGCAACACAGAAGCTAACCTTGAGAAAAATTTCAGTGTTCTCTAGATTCAAAAAGAAGATTTTGAAAACTTCGTCACTACATCTTGAAGGACATTGCTCATAAGCAAGACGAAGATCCAATTTGGAAAGATGTTAGAAGTAAATGGCATGAAAAGACGCACTCTCAGATTCGTCATTGTTGGTACTCTTCAAAGGTTGTGCTGTTGATGACAAGCTGTGGGTACTTTGTATTCCTGGCGATTTTGTTAATAAGCTCATCTGGTACATTCATTTCAGCTACGCACATTTTGGTCCACAAAAATGCTATCATATTCTACAGACGACTTGTTATTTTAACAACATGGAAAAGAGAATTCGCAGAGTTTTGTCTATTTGCAAACTTCGTCAAAAAGCTAAACCGTCTACCATCTCACACCGTGCTCCATTGTTTACTATTATTCCTACTTGATTAAAAGAATTAGCTGCCGTTGATCATCTGGGACCCCGTGTTAAGACATTGAATGGATTTTCGTACGTTCTCGTCGCTATTGAACTTACTTCAAAATTTGTTTCTTTGCAACGTTACGCAAAGCCACTGGAAGTTCTGTATCCGACGCCTATGGTAAAAATTTCTTTCGTGAATTTGGACATATTGACAAGGTCGTTTCACATAACGGACCACAATTCAGGTCAGCTATTTGGTCACGAAAGCTTCGGAATAGTAAAATCAAACCTGTTTTTATTTCATTGTACTCTCCACATTGTAACCCGTCTGAACGCATTATGAAAGAAATTAATAATCTTTGCAGACTTTATTGTCACTGGAATCATCAGTATTGGGACAGATACTTACACTTATTTCAAAATTTGCTGAATGAAATGCCTCATGACTCCACTGCTTCACCGGTGACCTCTTCTTGTACTGAAGAATGATGAACCACCGAACAGAATCAGAGAGCTTTTACCTTTTACGAGTACACGTAAACTTGGACATAAAGACATAATTGGTTTGGCTATTAAAAATAGAAATTCTGCTGCATCCAAAAGGAGAAAACTACACTGTGAGACAAATGCAAAGAAACTACACATTGGTCAAAAAGTTATCATTAGAGCTTATTCATTGTCACATAAGAAGAAACATTTGAGTCAGAAATTCTTTCTGATTTGCAATGGACTTTGCAGGATCCGATGTATACTGCATGGTAACTGCATTGAAGATGAACCTCTGCGTAATCAGAAAAGTAAAGGATTACCCTACTTCTCTCATGTAAAATCGTTTATTGAAAAATAATTTGCTTTCTGACTTAGTCTTTGCTGTATAAAATTTTTCTCTTCAAGTTACTATTACGCCTTGTCGCATTTAGAAACTGTTAGCATGCAGCAATGTTTCAGTCAACTATCCAGTCAAGTACCTGTAGAACATATTAAGAAAGTAATTTTACGAGTATGCTTTTATAGGGAGCAGATGACAGTCTTATTGTGAGTACATATTCGCTTGTCAGCTGCGCGATTGCGTCACGACTACAATGCTCACATTTTTGGAACCTATATTGCTAATGAGGTTTACTGCAACATTTTGGTTTACTTGAAAAGACATTTTCAATTAAAGTACTTTCTGAGAGATCATAGATGACACAGTATTTGGTTTGTTTGACAGCCACACTATTATACTACGACACTACATATGAGTGACACAATTTTCATTATTGCTTTTACGCTGTATCTGTTTTATGCCCGCACAGTTTTTCTACGTTCTTTTGGAAAATAAAGCACGTTTTGGTAGTGACTTTTGTGGCGTGGGTACAACGAAATAGTTATTTTCGTAACTGAACAATATATTACAGTACAGTGCTTTCAAGATCACGGCAATGAACGTAGTAACTATGAGATTTATACGCATAGCACTTTACTTTTGTGTATGACAAGGTGAGTACATTGATTTTTGGAGAACTTTGCTTATGAACGACGATAACTAGTGCGCTTGGCACGTTTTTAAGTACAGTTCAGAGCTACTTGATATTCATTTGAGTGATTACTTTTTTTACTTGAAACATTATTACAATGTTTTTGAACTACAATGATACGGAGAAGTATATGAAGAAAGTAACTGTTCTCCAAAGAACAGATACCATTGATGACCACGCAGCTTCTCTAGAATAAATGATAATTAATTGAAACCCTCAGCAGGGATAAGTCTCTGCAGTCGCGCTATTCATCTATGTCCTCGATGGCTCGTAAGTAGGAGATCCTGGGTTCGAGTCCTAGTCGGGGCACACATTTTCAGCTGTCGCCATCGAGGTATATCAACAACACCTGTCGGCAGCCGAGGGTTTCAATTAATTATCATTTATTGATACGGAGGTTTTCAGTGATACATTTCATTTTGCAGTTTTTATCAGTAAGATCTGTGGTATGATTACATTACCCCTCATGGGGGTACACCTGCTTTCTGTGCCGTGCATGTGGCAAGCACAAGGAGCCCTGGCTAATATGGTATTTGCGTACGCAATTTTGCACATTGGTACCATATTTCTGTAACACAGAATTACACAGATATCTGGTTATTTAACAGAGAGAAATGGACATTTTTATTACGTTTCTGACACATGTCTAAGTAGTTACACTGTTGGATTACTTTGCATTTATGAAATTGTACTTTGTCTGCGTTTTGTGAACTGTTCACATATATTTTCGGAACCATTGTGATGCTGCAAGAGCTTTGAGTGATGTCTGTTGTATGTGATCATGATTTTTGATGCACGTTTGAGGAAGATGACACTACTGAAACGAGCACAGAGCATGTTTTGGAGGTTTTGAGATTGGTGAAGGGAGCTACGATAGTTCTGAGATTTTATTGACGTGTTATGATGATATTTTTACGACGACAACGTGTATTGTGATGTCGAGATGTGGTTATGATTAATACGAAAAGTGAGAATGTATGTGAATGAGAGTACCAGAAAGCCAACGGAAAATTTTGGATGCTGTTATTGATGAGATTTCGTTTCTACACTTCTCCGGGAATTTTTCAACTTGTGAAATTTTTTTGTTTGTATGAAACTGTTGTTATAACTGAAACTGTTGTCGTAAATATGTTGATAAAGAGTATATGTGATCTTGTCGTAATGCTCTACTGTGCTGGGATGCGTGTTAGCCCCCTTGAAATGACTCATTGTTGCGTTGCCTGTCAACTCTACTGGTGCTGCTTCAGCCACTTTTAATCTCGTCACACTCCTGCAAGCGCTCGCATAGCTGTAGAAAAGAGAGGTTATTACTTGTTTCAGTTTCAACTTTGTGCTACTTACTAAAACGCTTATGAATTGATGAGAAATATTCTTATGTTTACACGCCTGATTATGACAAGTGTCTCTCTATGAGAGTTCAGAGAATTTCTACTGACTTATGAAATGCCACATGGCTACTGAATGATGTTTTTATGTTTTGATTTGTACATATTTGCTTATTTAATTTAATATCTGGTTTCGAACTGGGCTGCAGCATTGGCTTTATAAAATAAAATTCAATACATATGCTAATATGAACACTTTCTGTCAACACATCCATTAAATAATAATTTTATGATCCACATTCCTAAAAAAGAACACTTGGAAAGGAAAGAACGATAAGAAAGAGAAGGGACTAGTAACAGGAACTGTATACATATTTTTTTTCAAGAACTTGATAATATTTTTGGTAGAATAAGTTGTTGTGGTGCACCACGTTAGTGTTAAGATGTGACATAGGATCACTACATTTCACGTGAGAGATTGTACAGTATTGTTCCTTGTGTTAGCGCTTTGCATAGTTTTGATGATCACAGATGCACACATGCTGTTGTAAGCTTACACATATATTTCCCTTATCTGCATTTCTGTCTTCACTGTAGTATTTTTTCTGCTTGTGATGCTGCTTTTTGTCAGGCAATGTCCTCCTGAATTTTACTTTGTATTACTGTGCTATGCCAGTTTTACGACTGATTTATTTTTATTGCTTGCTGCATATTGCCTTATATTATTGTAATGTTGCAATTGCTTTGCTAATTTGGATACGCTGCTGTTTGCTTTGCCAATTTGCATTTCTGTCATTGTTGTTTGTGTTAATTTTTTGTGTTGATGCATTGCCTCGTTCTCTAGTTTATGTATCTGAGGTCAGTAGATTTAAGTTAGCTTAACAGGGGGTATGCTATATGAGAAAACGAGTTATGAGGAGTTGGGAAAAAATGCATTTAGGAGCTATAAGGAAAATGTCTGGTCAAAGAGTATTGTATAATGAGCAACAATATATTTTGGAAGAGGTAATGAACAGGTATAAGTAGGGTATAGTGACAACATGTTTAGGTAGGATCTTCTTGGAAACGAATGATGAGGTATAAGCACTGGTTGAAGGAGTAAATAGAGATAGCATGCTTAGATAGGATTTTCAGTGAAAACAAATGCTGAAGTAAGCTAGGTCTGCGAGAATTAAATGAAGTTTTGGTTGGAAATGAAGTAATTTTGGTTAAAAGTAAAGGAGATATGCATGAAAGATATTCTTGAAACGCGAAAAATGAAATACAGGTATAAAATGCACACCATGGGTACTACAGTATCAAATGTTACATTTACACTTATACGTTAAACATTTGCACTCGAAAAACAGATCCTGTCCTTTCCTTTTGTGTTATTCTGCTATGCTTATGTGCACCCTTGTGTCTCTGTGTTCTTCCTATCTCTTTGTGTTTACCTGAATCGAATAGGTTTGGTAGAATTTTTTTCCTTCTAATACTAAGATGCGTTCACTATGATGAGGAATACTGTTATACTCAAACCTAATCTCTGTTTTTGTACTGTGTTCTTTACTTTAGGAAGATGTTCAGACATTATTTATTCTGTTATGTTTGCTTTTAATATTTATGTGTCAAGTTAATCTTTCGTCATAATTCCTGTAATACTCATCCACATACTTATTTTTACTATTTTTGTAAAGCCTCTGTTACTACAGATGTTACTTGTATTATCATGTTCTTCACTATAATGATGTTTTCATTACATTTGTAATTGTATTCTTATGCTGTAAAATTGTAATTGTATAGACACCAGCTCTTCAATTTAGGTAAATAGTAGGGATTCTTTTTCCTGCACATATCTGTCTGTTTGTCATACTTCATGTATTAAATCTCAGAGACTATATGGCTGTGTTAGTGATTGCACATGTGTTGATAATTTAGAAAGGGACTGGTTAACAGCATTGCAAGTTGTAAGAATATTGCAAAAACAAATTAGTGAGTGCACAAGTGATGGTTTAAGGACTTGTAATATGAATCAATATTGACTACACAGTACTGGCTCACAGACTTGCTATATTACCACCAAGACTCTTCAGTTGTAATTGTGCACCCACGCAGTTGCAATGGATGGCTTCTGGCCATCTCTACAAGGACTATGGTGGGTCTGCACCTTTGGTGGCCCACTACTATCAATGTCCACTAAGACTGTAGTGGGTCTGCTCTGTTGTGACCCATGAATACTACCGATATTCTTCAAGACTTCGACTGAAACTACTGTGGGTCTGCTCTGTTGGGGCCCATTGCCAATCTTCCAATACGAACTGAAATCTTTATGCTAAGAGTCAGCACTGTGTTTCCATGGGGAGGACAACAATACTTCTTCAAGGGAGGACAACAATATTTCTTCAAGGCTGCACAGTTGTCCATTACTTACTTGTACATTTTCATATACTGCTCAGTCTTTCTGTGTAAAACTGGCACACACTTCTCTTGTAATGAATTGTTAGGGCTGTCTTTAGGGATCATGAGGAGAATTTTTACTTTATTGACTCACAGCATATTACTTAATCTTTGTGTGCATCTTCTCTACTTGATATTGTTAATATAAAAATTTTAACAACTTAGCCTTGGCCACTGCCCAAAACTCTTTGTAAAACTTTTCGAGGGGATCTGGGTAGGGTAGGGAGGGGGGGCTGTGTATGTAGCCTGTTGTTCATTTGCAGGGCTATAGATTGTGTTAATATCGCTGATAGCGATATACACCCTCGGCAAAAGATTCCGTGGTTGGATGGTCTAGCAGTTAGCGAGTGGATAGAGAAGCATATGGACATGTTTTTCTTAGTGGAGTCTCTGTGTTGGCAGGACATGCATTGTAAAGTGAGACGCAAGGAAATATAAAATGAGGATGGATGTTGTTGGTAGCATTTAGGTAGTGGAATTATTGACAACTATATAATTTTTAGAATTGGATGTCACATGGATAAGGTAAAATTTTCTAAATACATTGTGTGTTCTTCAACAAAATTTTTCTTTTGCTAGCCATATGCCTCCTAGTAGTTAAGAGTCAATAGTAGTTAGAAAATAAAAAGTGGGGTTCGTGATCGAAATGAGTTTAGGCGGTTAACAGAGTATCATATTTCTTTAATTTCATATTTTATTAATGTTAGGATTTCTTGCAATTCAGAGCCATTCCTTTGTGTTAATTATTGAATTGCACACAAAAATAATTGCAAGGCTAGGAAAACAATCTACATATGACTTACATGCCACTGGAAGACATTGGCTGTTACATACTGATGTCAGCACTCTAAGGGCATAAAATGCTGATAACATTCTACTTTCAAGTATGTTTTTGCATTCATACAACTATAACTCAGAATCAGTATTCATTCGTAGAAATTTTGCGTTTGTTCGCAGTCTTATAGAGGTATCTCACACCGATCATTGAACTATATGAAAAAAAGCCGTAAATTAGTTACAAAGTACGGCGTGCATATACTTTATTCAACATGTAAACGTCACTACAGATATTCGGATTTAGGTTACGTGTTCAATATGTCTGTCATCATTGGCGATGATGTTGCACAGACGAATAGCGAAATTCAGCATCACCAGCTGAAGTGTCGGAACATCGATGCTGTCGATGACCCCCTGAATGGCTGTTTTCACTCAGCAATCGTTTTTTGTTATTGTTGGACAGCTTGTCTTTAAAATGTGTGTGAAATCTTATGGGACCTAACTGCTAAGGTCATCAGTCCCTAAGCTTACACACTACTTAACCTAAATTATCGTAAGGACAAACACACACACGCATGCCCGAGGGAGGACTCGAACCTCCACTGGGACCAGCCGCACAGTCAATGACTGCAGCGCCCAAGACCGCTCGGCTAATCCTGTGCGGCTCTTGTCTTTAATACAGCCCTACAAAAAGGAGTCAAATGTGTTCAGATCCGGAGAACATAGCGACCAATCAAGGCAAATGCCAGCGGCCTCTACGTATCCTTGAGCCAGAACGCGGTCCCAAAAGTGCTCTTCCAGGACATCAAACACTCTCCTACTTCGATGGGGTCGAGCTGCGTCTTGCATGAACCATATCTTGTAGAAATCAGGGTCATTTTGGATAATGGGAATGAAATCATCTTCCAAAAACTTCACGTACCGTTCGGCAGTAACCGTGCCACCAAGGAATATCGCACCAATTATTCCATGACTGAACATTACACACCACGCAGTCAACCGTTGAGGGTGAAGAGACTTCCTGATCGCGAAAAGCGGATTCTCAGTCCCATAAATGCGCAAATTTTGCTTACTGCGAACCAATCCAAATGAAAGTGGGCTTCGTCGCTAAACCAAACCATACATGCGCACACTAATTGCCATCACGTCTCGCTCCCAACCGTGCAGGTTGAACGTCCTAAAGCAGACGGTTAAGAAGTGATGACGATTTTATTTTATATAGTTCAATAATTGTTACCCTGTAACTTTACTGTTTATTGGGCAAACTAAATTTCCTTGAGGTTTTCGTACGGCTTCTTACCGAACGAGCTGGCTCTGTGGTCAGCACACTGGAGTCGTATTCGGGAGGACGACAGTTGAAATCCGCGTCAGATCGTCCAGATTTAGGTTTTCAGTGACTTCCCGAAATTGATCCTGGCAAATGCCAAGACGGTTCCTTTCAATGGGCACTGCCGACTTCCTCCCCAGCCCTGAAACACTATGAGATTGTGCTCCACCTCTAATGATCTCGATGTCGACGGGACATTGAACACTAAACTTCCCGTCTCCCTTTTTCTGTTTTCCCTGCAAGGAGTTCTCATGTTTTCTCAGTGACAATAACATTTCTGTCATCAGCAAGTAGGAATTTTTTCTCAATGACAAGCACTATCGGGAAAGTCACTGATGAAGATAAGGAACAATGTTGGTCCAAACATGCTGCCTCGAGGAATTCCTACATTAATGCATTTTCTTTCTGATAAGCGTTTCAGTAAAAGTTTAGCCTAGTCTGATGTTTCACCCTTTGTAATCTGTTTGCTAGGTACGATAGGAAGCAGTGAGGCTTCTTTATCAAGGTTATTTTTAAAAGTATGCAGCGAGATATATTCCTGTTGTGTGAGAAAGGAAGATACATGATTTCTCAGTAAACAGGATTCACGGTTTTAAAAATATCGGTGAAGAGTGATTCCCTACACCGCTTTTAACACTTGTACGCCGACGTAATCTTATCTGCTACTCTTGAGGTGTGCGACTCGAGGTTGTGGCTTAGCTCGTTGTCAGCACCGGTTACCGTAAATGTGGATTAAGGTCCAGTAACACGTTAGGCCAGAGGTAAGATTAGTCTGTGCACCTGGGGTACGTGGCGAATTTATTTTGTTTACGCAATCGCCTTGTTGCCTATGTGACTGCCAGTTTTCGTGTTCATACAAAAGGTTCCACAGATGTGGAATGGTGAATTCACAGCATACTTACGACTGTCCCTGAAGCTGTAGTTTTCACTGGAGAAAAAGTGTGAACTGTAACAATGGTGACAGTGGGCGATGTTGCTTACTGCAACAGCCTATAATTAGTAGTCGGTTGGTCCTAAATAATTTATGGTATCTTTTCAATAACTTTGCCAAAAAATCTCCAGAAAATATATTGTACAGTTACTAGTCCCTGATCTACCGATTTTTAAAAAATATGTTCATTTTGTAGCGCACATCTTTCTGAAGAGTTCAGTGTATAAAGCATTGTGCAGTGCCACGCCTCTTCACGCAGCATTCTTCTCTAGCACGTTACTGTATTTCGCTCTGTGGAATTCAGACAAGTGTACTTCGTAATGGAAGCCATCAAGGCTGTACTCAGGACAATGGAATGGAAGTCATCAAGCCTATGCTCAAGACAGTGGAAATTGAAGTTCCCTGTGATGTCTCTATTATTTGCGACTGGGAGAAGAAGAACTCTTCAGAAAACTTGCACTTTTTATTGCCTATTAGCTAAGAACTTTCTCTTTTGTGTGACATAAAATTAAATGCGACAAACATAAAACCAGTAAAGACAAGAGACAATCAGGACAGTGCACATTTCTTCAACCCTTAGGAAGCATTTTTTTCTCTCTAATATTGCTACAGCTCTACACGGCATGCTTTCCTTTCTGTGAAAGAATCTAATTCTTCATCAAAGTTCGTGAAACGTTTTGCTACATGAATAATCAAAATGTTGTTGTCTAATACTGAAAAAGTTGTTAATACGAATAGTACCCAAGACTAGTGTAGTTTCTCGATTTGATTACGTCTATTTCGTCGCTGTCTGCTAGATAAAACGAAATAGACCTTCCCAATATTGCAGCAGTTGTAATAGATGCCGAATAAGGGAGACTGTTTTGGAACAGATGGTCATTTTAATGTATCTGATTTACATAAATAACACGACAGAATATAATTCACGAAGTACCAATACCATAGCCTGGCCAACTGGCAGCGCGGTCTAACGTGCGGCTTCCCGAGCGGGAAGGCGTGCCGGTCCTCGGCACGAATCTGCCTGCCGGATTAGTGTCGAGGTCCGAGGTGCCGGCCAGCCTGTGGATGGTTTTTAAGGCGGTTTTCCATTTGCCTCGGGGAATGCGGTGTGGTTCCCCTTATTCCGCCTCAGTTACACTATGTCGGCGATTGCTCCGCTAACACTGTCTCCACAAACGCGTACGCCATAATTACTCTACCACGCAAACATTTGGGTTTACACTCGTCTGGTATGAGACGTTGGGGGGTCGGGTCGACTGGGGGCCGAACCGCAACTGGTGTGGGGCGGCGGTGGGGTGGGTGGACTGCTGTGGCCTTTTGTGGGATTGTGAACCACTGAGGTTTACAGGAGGACGAAGCCTCTCCATCGTTTCTTGGTCCCCAGTTTAATACACAATATACACAGCAATATCATATGCCTATTAGGCCTGATACAAGCAAAAAGTTTTATGTGAGGGAATAGTTCCACATTTCATTTATGTGCTCCAGTTTCTCAAGCATGAGATCAAAAATAGTATTATGAAATTTTTATGTAAGTTTGAAATCGTGATATTCTTACATATAATTTCTGTGATGTCTTCGTTTCTTGTCCTTTTTCGTTCTAACAGAGTTAATTCTGTAACTATTCCTACCATTCTCGAAACATATTCTCCGGATAACTTCACTAACGTTTCAGATTCACCAGATCAGTTATTTCTCGTTTATTCTCCAGTTAGGTGTTATTACGTGTTCGTACAACGCGTTTTCCACGCTGTTCCAAGAATACAACTTACTTGGGTACAAACCGGGGAATGTACAACTGGCCCTTAGTAGTGTAGGGATCCAGCAATAATTTTCTGTCAAAATTTCATTTTCTTGGATACATCTGGAACATATTATGTAATCTTTCTAACTTGTTATTCCTGTTAGTTGTTTATTTCCACTCTGGTAGTCTGAATCTATGGATTTTGTTACTAATTATATCAACGCTGATCATTCATATACCCAATCACCCACATAAACAAACAGCGACGGTCATTCATCCGTTCAGGTTTATTCGGCTCAGTTTGTATAGCCCCAACCCCTTTTGTCTGCTGCGAATTTTCTTATTTCTAGATGCGATGGGGATTCTCCTGGCAGAGACATCAGGTGCACTATGTACACATTCAAAAATCAACTTACGATTCATTCAGAAATCAACTTAGAATGTGTTAAAAACGTTTAAAAACCAACTGCGATGCGCTTCAAAATCATTTGAATAATCGGTAGACCAAAGAATGCTGAATGATAGGCGCTTTGTGAAACAAGATTTTTTTTTCTTTAAGAATATAAATTTGGCGCCCCTTGACATTGCCGCCCAGGGCAGATACACAGGTTTCTCACCCGCCCCTCACTAGATCCATGTCTGACAGTTACCGTTTATAGCGGGTATGCTGTTCGTTGTTATTAAAAAAGAGTAATACGGGAGGTATAATCGCATTTAAATTGCTGTAAAATGTGTTTCAATAACTAGGACATTATTTAAACCTCAAAACAGGTGACTTCTGAGACAATTGACGTGGGAAAATTCGCCTAAAAACTAAAACAATGCGCAGCACTTACTAAGTTGGTTATTCACAACGTATGTGTCTGACGCTCTCATTTCTTAGTTTGTCTCAGAGCATCTTATTTGTGTGATAATCAGTTCTGCTTTCTGAGCGAATTTACTGGCGGTATTTTCATTATGTCGCGCCACTGTTTAATTGAAAAAGGACAACTTTTCATGTGGACAGAATCTAATATCTTGAAACGTGATGTTGACTTTCAGTAGGGCTTTTAAGTGCTTTTACCCGTTTGAAAGGGGGAAGTGTGCGTTGTAAGGAGACTGTAACGAATGACACAGTTATAACAG
Organism: Schistocerca serialis cubense; assembly: GCF_023864345.2. Lineage (NCBI taxonomy): Eukaryota > Metazoa > Arthropoda > Insecta > Orthoptera > Acrididae > Schistocerca > Schistocerca serialis. Next base: position 141,363,498 of record NC_064646.1, read on the forward strand.
ATAATGCCAACATACAGAGTTCACTTTGTACAGTATATAATGTTCCGCTTGCTAATGGATGCTAATAGGAGATTTTTTCAGTGAATTCTTGAAACCAATAAAGCACGGGAAGCTCGTCCTTCTCTCGAATACGACTGAAGGTACTTTTGTGAATTTATGGTTGAATTCAAAATGAAGTGACAGGAATGTTGGGTTTGTGTAGGTCGTGTTTGGAAGTATTTATCAGATAACGTAAGAATGCAGCTGATCTATGGAGCCATATATTAGCACAAGTACTTTAACGAAGTATAAATTCCATTTATCATTATCGAAAGATACAATTATGCTTATCGGTTTAATTGGCAAACAATCATCTGGAGATGTGGTGGTGAGATAACACGTACACTGTCTTATAAATTATAGAGTGCAGCAATCTGTCGTTCTTTTTTGATTTTATTACGCAAATCCAGATTTCAGCTATTGGCTAGCCATTCTCAATGCGCTGTTTTTTTATTCTCAATGCATGTAAGTCTCTGTAGTTCGGGCGTCAATCACAGTTCTTTGAACTGAATAGTATTCAAAGAACTGTGACTGACGCCAGAACAACAGGGACTTACATGAATTGAGAATAAAAAATAGCGCATTGAGAATGGATTTGCGTAAAAAAATAAAAAAAGGACGACTGATTGCTGCACTCTATGATTTATAAGTCACATGCAGTAGCTGAGTGCATCCACTTTCCGAATGGAAGATAACCTGACGTACACTGTCTGCTGATAGCACCTTGAAACTGACTAGTCACATATTCCGATGACTTCATGTGATACTTTACAACAATACTTCTCAATGGTCGTTGGTCAGAATATGAGGTTTGCTTGGTCTTAGTTTAGCTGTTGTTGTTCCTTCGCGTTTCTCTTCATAAGCATATTACCAACAGTGGTCCTGGGCATCATTAGAAGTGCAGAGATGGCATTGAAGGATTTCTTAATCAGGTGACATCGTGTGAGTAGTCCACATTGGTAGTATAGTAATCGGTGTTTTGGCACACTTTTCGAGCCGTATATACACTACTGGCCATTAAAATTGCTACAACACGAAGATGACGTGCTACAGACGCGAAATTTAACCGACAGGAAGAAGATGCTGTGATAGGCAAATGATTAGCTTTTCAGAGCATTCACACAAGGTTGGCGCCGGTGGCGACACCACCGACAGTTCGACGACGTTTGCAGCAGCATGGACTATCAACTCGGACACCATGGCTGCGGTTACCCTTGACGCTGCATCACAGACAGGAGCGCCTGAGATGGTGTACTCGACGACGAACCTGGGTGCACGAATGGCAAAACGTCATTTTTTCGGATGAATCCAGGTTCTGTTTACAGCATCATGATGGTCGCATACGTGTTTGGCGACATCGCGATGAACGCACATTGGAAGCTTGTATTCGTCATCGCCATACTGTCATATCACCCAGCGTGCTGGTAGGGGCTGCCATTGGTTACACGTCTCGGTCACCTCTTGTTCGCACTGACGCACTTTGAACAGTGGACGTTACATTTCAGATGTGTTATGACCCGTGGCTCTACCCTTGATTCGATCCCTGCGAAACCCTACATTTCGGCAGGATAATGCACGACAGAATGTTGCAGGTCCTGTATGAGCCTTTCTGGATACAGAAAATGTTCGACTGCTGTCCTGGCCAGCACATTATCCAGATCTCTCACCAATTGAAAACGTCTGGTCAATGGTGGCCGAGCAACTGGCTTGTCACAATACGCCAGTCACTACTCTTGATGAACTGTGGTATCGTGTTGAAGCTGCATGGGTAGCTGTACCTGTACACGCCATCCAAGCTCTGTTTGACTCAATGCCCAGGCGTATCAAGGCCGTTGTTACGGCCAGAGGTGGTTGTTCTGGGTACTGATTTCTTGCATTTTGTTTACGACCTTCCACTAAGGAAGGGATTCTATTTGTGTTTATCTGCTCTGCATAGTAACTAACAGTTCTTGATAAACTTTACGTAGTTTTCGTGTTAGATTTCTTAGTGTTTTCTTGATCGTTTAGAACAGAAAGCGCCCTAAAACCGTCTTTTGTTTGTTTCGCGGCCGTTAGCCACTAGTCACTTGAATCAGCAGTTGTCTTGTGACAGCCAGAGCGAGAGCACCAGCAGCAGCGAGTACTGTTTGTATAAAGCGTTTTTGTACTTATTTGCTGCGCTTAGCTTTTAAATAGTTTTTCTGGGAAAACCTAGCGTAGTTTTCGCGTCTCGTATTTCAGTGAGTGTTTCTTGATTATCAGAGTAGCTCATCAGAAGATTATCTTGGGAATTTGTCACCGTATAGAGTAGGGTAAACATAGTCATGTGTAGGGACTGTGGTTGTTGTGAGCGGACGCAAGGAGAATTGGCCACTCTTCGGGGGCAGGTGGAGGCTTTGTCTGTTAGGCTCATCGAGCTCGAGGCGCAGGCGTCGGCTCGTAGTGGCGTTGGGGCAACTGTGGTGAGACCTATGCCTACTTCGGTGGCCTTGGAATCACATGGAACCCCTGGTGTCGCTGCGTCTTCCGGCAGTGAGCATCTTACCGGTCAGCCATCACTCCAGGGTGAATGGCGGACAGTGGTGGGCTCGCGCGTGCCTGGCCGAAAGGCGAAGGTGGGATCTGGCCGCGTGGCAGCTGCCTTACCCCTTTCCAACAGGTACGGGGTGCTTCCTAGTGGTGATGACATCGTTTCCGAGCCACCACAGGATGCCTCGCCTGTTGGGCCAGTGGCCGATTCTCCGGCAAGGTCCCGACAGTCACAGAGGGCGGGCCTATTAGTTATAGGGAGCTCCAACGTTAGGCGGGTTATGGAGCCCCTTAGGAAAATAGCGGGTAGGTCGGGGAAGAATGCCAGTGTGCACTCGGTGTGCTTGCCGGGGGGTCTCGTCCGTAATGTGGAGGAGGCCCTTCCGGCAGCTATTGAACGCACTGGGTGTGACCGGCTGCAGATAGTAGCACATGTCGGAACGAATGACGCCTGCCGCTTGGGTTCTGAGGCCATCCTTGGTTCCTTCCGGCGGCTGGCTGATTTGGTGAAGACAACCAGCATCGCACGCGGAGTGCAGGCTGAGCTTAATATCTGCAGCATAGTGCCCAGAGTCGATCGCGGTCCTCTGGTTTGGAGCCGTGTGGAGGGTCTAAACCAGAGGCTCAGACGACTCTGCGACTATAATGGTTGCAAATTTATCGACCTCCGTTATTGGGTGGAGAACTGTAGGGCCCCCCTAGACAGGTCAGGCGTGCACTACACACCGGAAGCAGCTACTAGGGTAGCAGAGTACGTGTGGCGTGCACACGGGGGTTTTTTAGGTTAGAGGGACCCCCCCCCTTGGGCGAAACGATAAAATACCTGACGGCTTACCAGAGAGGACATTATCATCGATCATCGTTGATAAAGAACGTCCGTCCTCAGAGACCAAAAACAGGAAAAGTTAACGTAATATTGGTAAACTGCAGGAGTATCCAGGCAAGGTTCCTGAATTAGTATCTATTATTGAAGGAAATAGTGCGCATATAGTATTAGGAACGGAAAGTTGGTTAAAACCGGAAGTGAACAGTAACGAAATCCTAGACACAGAATGGAATATATACCGCAAGGATAGGATAAACGCCGATGGTGGAGGAGTATTTATAGCAGTAAAGAATTCAATAATATCCAGTGAAGTTATTAGCGAATGCGAATGTGATGTAATCTGGGTTAAGTTAAGTATCAAAGGTGGGTCAGATATGATAGTCGGATGCTTCTATAGACCACCTGCATCAGCAACCGTAGTAGTTGAGCGCCTCAGAGAGAACCTGCAGAACGTCGTGAAGAAGTTTCGTGATCATACTATTGTAATAGGGGGAGACTTCAATCTACCAGGTATAGAATGGGATAGTCACACAATCAGAACTGGAGCCAGGGACAGAGACTCTTGTGACATTATCCTGACTGCCTTGTCCGAGAATTACTTCGAGCAGATAGTTAGAGAACCAACTCGTGAAGCTAACGTTTTAGACCTCATAGCAACAAATAGACCGGAACTTTTCGACTCCGTGAATGTAGAAGAGGGTATCAGTGATCATAAGTCAGTGGTTGCATCAATGACTACAAGTGTAATAAGAAATGCCAAGAAAGGAAGGAAAATATATTTGCTTAACAAGAGTGATAGGGCACAAATCGCAGAATATCTGAGTGACCACCATCAAACGTTCATTTCTGAGGAAGAGGATGTGGAACAAAAATGGAAAAAATTCAGAAACATCGTCCAGTACGCCTTAGATAAGTTCGTACCGACTAAGGTCCAAAGCGAGGGGAAAGATCCACCGTGGTATAACAGTCATGTACGAAAGGTACTACGGAAACAAAGAAAGCTTCATAGTAGGTTTAAGAGTAGTCGAATCATAGCTGATAAGGAAAAGCTGAACGAAGCGAAAAAGAGCGTAAAGAGAGCAATGAGAGAAGCATTCAACGAATTCCAACATAAAACATTGGCAAACAATCTAAACAAGAACCCTAAAAAGTTTTGGTCATGTGTAAAATCGGTAAGCGGATCTAAATCCCATATTCAGTCACTCGTTGACCACGATGGCACCGAAACAGAGGACGACCGAAGAAAGGCAGAAATACTGAATTCAGTGTTCCGAAACTGTTTCACTGCGGAAAATCGTAACACGGTCCCTGACTTCAGCCGTCGCACGGACGCCAAAATGGAAAATATTGAAATAAACGATATCGGAATTGAAAAACAACTGCTATCACTTAGTAGCGGAAAAGCATCCGGACCAGACGAGATACCCTTAAGATTCTACAGTGATTATGCTAAAGAACTTGCCCCCTTTCTATCAGCAATTTATCGTAGATCGCTGGAAGAACGTAAAGTACCTAGCGACTGGAAGAAAGCGCAGGTCGTTCCCATTTTCAAGAAGGGTCATAAATCAGATGCGAATAATTATAGGCCTATTTCGCTTACGTCAATCTGTTGTAGAATAATGGAACATGTTTTGTGTTCTCGTATTATGACGTTCTTAGATAATACAAATCTCCTTCATCATAACCAACATGGATTCCGCAAACAGAGATCATGTGAAACTCAGCTCGCCCTATTTGCCCAAGAAATTCACAGTGCCGTAGACACTGGCGAGCAGATTGATGCCGTATTCCTGGACTTCAGGAAGACATTTGATACGGTTCCGCACTTACGTTTAGTGAAAAAAATACGAGCTTACGGAATATCGGACCAGGTTTGTGATTGGATTCAGGATTTCCTAGAAGAAAGAACACAACAGGTCATTCTTAACGGTTCAAAATCTGCAGATGTAGAGGTAATTTCGGGAGTACCGCAGGGAAGCGTGATAGGACCTTTATTGTTTACAATATACATAAATGACTTAGTTGACAACATCGGTAGCTCCGTGAGGCTATTTGCAGATGACACGGTTGTCTACAAGAAAGTAGCAACATCAGAAGACTCGTACGTACTCCAGGAGGACCTGCAGAGGATTAATGCATGGTGCGACAGCTGGCAGCTTTCCCTAAACGTAGATAAATGTAATATAATGCGCATACATAGGGGCAGAAATCCATTCCAGTACGATTATGCCATAGGTGGTAAATCATTGGAAGCGGTAACGACCGTAAAATACTTAGGAGTTACTATCCGGAGCGATCTGAAGTGGAATGATCACATAAAACAAATAGTGGGAAAAGCAGGCGCCAGGTTGAGATTCATAGGAAGAATTCTAAGAAAATGTGACTCATCGACGAAAGAAGTGGCTTACAAAACGCTTGTTCGTCCGATTCTTGAGTATTGCTCATCAGTATGGGACCCTTACCAGGTTGGATTAATAGAAGAGATAGACATGATCCAGCGAAAAGCAGTGCGATTCGTCATGGGGACATTTAGTCAGCGCGAGAGCGTTACGGAGATGCTGAACAAGCTCCAGTGGCGGACACTTCAAGAAAGGCGTTACGCAATACGGAGAGGTTTATTATCGAAATTACGAGAGAGCACATTCCGGGAAGAGATGGGCAACATATTACTACCGCCCACATATATCTCGCGTAATGATCACAACGAAAAGATCCGAGAAATTAGAGCAAATACGGAGACTTACAAGCAGTCGTTCTTCCCACGCACAATTCGTGAATGGAACAGGGAAGGGGGGATCAGATAGTGGTACAATAAGTACCCTCCGCCACACACCGTAAGGTGGCTCGCGGAGTATAGATGTAGATGTAGATGTATGCACCCAAATTGTGTGAAAATGTAATCACATATCAGTTCTAGTATAGCATATTTGTCCAATGAATACCCGTTTATCATCTGCATTTCTTCTTGGTGTAGCAATTTTAATGGCCAGTAGTGTTTTCACCTTAGGTTAGCACCGCCCCGTATATACGTGACTATGACGTCACAGCCCAGCCTGGCAACCTTCCGGAAGCTTGACAGCAGCCCAGCGCGGCTACGCACGTGTGATGCGCATGGGCGCGCACACACACACACACACACACACACACACACGCACACACACACACACGCACGCACACACACGTACACACCCCTAAATCAGCGTATGTAAGATGTAACTCAACTTGAATTACGCATATTTTTGCAAATTAATCCGGCTGCTGTGTGTATTGCTGAATTCAAGCCACTTTACTAGAGCTTTACTTCCTTTCTTATGTGTAAGTTTCTCAATAATTTTTGTTGACGGATATTTTGTTTTTTGTAGCTCTTCAACATAGATAGCTCCAGCTACGGGCTGAGAATTGTAATCATCGAGGAGATATGTTCTCGGAATAGATTCTTGCCCTTTACGTATTTTGAAAGTTTCCGTGGACCAGTTTGCGTTAAAGGCTTTTTGTGATAATTGTCCTCCTAGGATATGTCCGGCGGGTAAGTCGATGAAGCTCATGAGCAATGGCTGCTTTCATCACGCTCTCTTCTTAACCAGTTCATTATGGAAGGCGATATACCTTTGAAATGACAGAATTTTGATAAAACGTTTGCTTATATCGACTGGAGTGCTGGGGAAAAAATGAAGGAGGAGAAGAAAATGAAAGAACATACATATATTCTAAGAGGAATTGTTATTGTTCTCAAAGTTCCACCTCATAATAAGTTTTACGTTAGTCTTTGCCAAACGTCGATCTTCAGAAATACTGAAAGATTTTTTCAGAGTTTTCAATGGGGGGCAGTCGAAAGATCACATGTTTACTACTCTACCACGATGCACACCCAGTAAAGAAGATGTCCATTCTACTTTTTCTTGTCCCATCACCATAATATAATCACAGCATTTGCACAACTTCCTCAAAGTATTCCTCGCATTAAGTACGACACAGCGTCCATTCCTCGCTGCTCATGGTGATTAGGTGTTGGTCATCAGTTTATCTCCTGAGTTTCTTCTGATAGACTGCTAAAGGCTACAGCTTTAGCGATAGTGAGATATTCCTCTGCAATAACATGCCTTCCATCTATGAGCATAGCAGCTGCTTGTTTAAGCACAATATTATATGCATCATCTTTGAATCCTTGAGGATCTACGAATGCTATCTTCATTCTGGTAAAGAATGAAAGAAAGAAAAGTCAGCGGTGATATCATGTAATCTTCTTTTTTTTAGTGCTACTGTGGCTGGTATCATTGTAAAGTTGTAACTAAAACACTTGATATTGTACACTATGTGATCAAAAGTATCCGGATACCTGGCTAAAAATGACTTTCAACTTCATGGCGCCCTCCATCGGTAATGCTGCAATTCAGTATGGTGTTGGCCCACTCTTAGCCTTGATGACAGCTTCCACTCTCGCAGGGTAAGGTTTCTTGGGGTATGGCAGCCAATTCTTCACTGAATGCTGCACAGAGGAGAGGTATCGATGTCGGTCGGTGAGGCCTGGCACGAAGTCGGCCTTCCAAAACATCCCAAAGATGTTCTATAGGATTCAGGTCAGGACTCTGTGCAGGCCAGTCCATTACAGGGATGTTATAGTCGTGTAACCACGCCGCCACAGGCCGTGCATTATGCACGCTTGCTCGATCGTGTTGCAAGATGCAATCGAAATCCCCGAATTGCTCTTCAACAGTGGGAATCCAGTAGGTGCTTAAAACATCAATGTAGGCCTGTGCTGTGGTAGTGCCACACAAAACAACAAGAGGTGCAAGCCCTCTCCATGACAAACACGACCACACCATAACACCATCACCTTCAAATTTTACTGTTGGCTCTACACGCACTGGGTGTGGCTTATGGGCAGGCGCTCGACCATGAAATCCAAGTTTTCTCACCTCCCGCCTAACTCCCATAGTACTTGCAGTGGATCCTGATGCAATTCGGAATTCCTGTGTGATGGTCTCGATAGATGTCTGCGTATTACACATTACGACCCTCTTCACCAGTCGGCGGTCTCTGTCAGTCAACGGACGAGGTCGCCCTGTACGCTTTTGTGCTGCATGTGTCTCTTCACGTTTCCACTTCAATATCACATCGGAAACAGTGGACCTAGGGTTGTTTAGGAGTGTGGAAATCTCGCGTGCAGACTTATGATATAAGTAACATCCAATCACCTGACCACATTCGTAGTCCGTGAATTCCGCGGAGCGTCCCTTTCTGCTCTCTCACAATGTCTAATGAGTACTGAGGTCGCTGATATGAAGTACCTGGCAGTAGGTAGCGGCACAATACACCTAATACGAAAAACGTATGTTTTTGGGGGTGTTCGGATACATTTGATCACATAGTGTGTGTGTGTATGTGATAAGAAACTTCTGTTACACGGTGTACCACAATGAGCTCGCTATCAACCTACATCATCTTCACCTGAAGTTGCCACTATTTTGCAGGTGCAGTAACGTAAGAGTCCCTTGAAAACCATACAGGACCTGTAATTAACCATTCTGAGATGACTGGAAGCCGTTATGAATGTCAACGGTTTTCCTGCTGCATACTAGGCATGATAACGTGTTACGTTTTTCGTGTTCCCATATTTTTTGTTCACCGCTAAATTTAACTTAAACATTGGGGAAGGTGGGGGGGGGGGGGGGGGGAGGGGCACCAATCTGGCATTCGCTGATAAGCTAGGGGTGCGTCAGATGCTCATGGTGCAATTCAATCAAAATACCAACATTAGTCTAATATTAATATACAAACTGGACTATAGATAACTGGAAGGTCCATATTTTTCAAAGAAATTTCGGGCTTGCAGCCAGTCGTCATTTACTAAGCTCCACTATGGTTTCGACAAGGTACCTGCTAGTTATCCTCAGCTGAGCCACCTAAGACTGACGAAGACTCCCCTTGTCTTTCAGTTGACAATCGCGCTGTGTGTATTTCGCACATGTGTTAAGACCGCAGTCATGGCTGACCACACTACCCGTTGGACAGCGCCACCACTGGTGGAATAGTGGAACTGTCAGTTGTCTCCCCGTTCACCGTGGCCACTCGAAATTGCTTTTGAAAACGCGCCCATGTGGACTGTTTACTACAGACTAACAGTTCACGTAGGAGTTGTGCTTGGACTTGTGCATTTTAAGCACACGTCGCAAAAGTTGTGTCCACTCACCTCGTATCTTGTAGTAGTTGTGTTTCTCTCCTAGAAGACCTTGCACTGTCGTAGACCCGTTGATTACATCCTTCGTGGCTGTAATGAGGATCAAGGATTTTCTAAATCTGCTGAATGACTTTGTAATGTCAGACAAATTTATTGCCATGTTGCAATGTGACCCACTACACTTCGTCATGATCACAAAGTTAAGATTACAAACGAATTAGAAAACAAACTGTCGTACTGTACATACCAGATTGACCTCATTATCATAAATCTCCTTTCTAACGTGAACGTCCAATTAACTTCCAATAGTAAACTTACAAACTTAACTGCCAAGAATGAACTGTCAAACTCAACTCCCAAAACTGATATGAGGCCGCAAATCTGGTGTCCAGTTATACTGTAGTCTCTGTTTTCAATTTTCATCCAGTTAAAGGCCTGGAAAGGTAACGCTTACTTTTAAGGCATAGTCCGTGGGAGACGAGAAAACATGTTGCTTTGTTCTTTCACGTGATCACAGACGCATCTTCTCCGTCGTTTCACGTGTCACACATGCAACTAGTGTGCGTCGCAACGCATCACGACGCAATACATGTTGACCAGCTAGATTTAAACCATATTGCACCACATTACATTTTCCTCAAGGGTCAATTAGCCATAGTTGTTATGTGACATCTTTATTCGCAGGTAATAGTGGAAATGATGGAGTTGCAAGCATTAACCATCTGGTAACAGCTATCAGATTTTAAAAAAATGGCTCTAAGCGCTATGAGACTTAACATATTACGTCATCAGTCCCCTAGACTTAGAACTAGTTAAACTTAACTAACCAAAGGACATCACACACATCCAAGCCCGAGGCAGGATTCGAACCTGCCATCGCAGCAGCAGCGCGGTTTGGGACTGAAGCGCCTAGAACCGCTCGGCAACAGAGGCCGGCCAGCTATAATATTTTCCTCCATGCTTATTTCCACGCATTATTTAATAATGGAACTCTAGAAAGATGTTCCAGTAGTTGAAAATTGTTGTGTTATCATAATCCGTTGAATGCTCGGTGGAGATAGAATGTTCAGCAACAACAGACTGGGTTGGCGAGTGCAGGGTTGATATTCGGTGCAGCTTTCTCGCAAGGTGCGAGAATTCTGGCCTACGCTAGTAGTATCACTTTGGAAAGATATTTTAAAATTCCAGCCTTCCACAAATAACAAATTGGTTTTCACTGATCCCAAAGGGTTTGCATTATTAGACGGTGGGCGGAAAACCGCTTTCATCCGAAATTTCCGGAGGATTCTGGCTATGTTGAACGAAATATTGCCAACAAATAGAAGAAAATTTACTAGAGATTTTGGTGGTGTGTTCTCTTCTATATCTACTTTTTGGTTTCTTGCTTTAACTAATAGTGCAATATCAATATACTGGATAGAATATTCATTTTATCTCGGCTTAGTCTTTAGGTGGGTCACCTCTTAGACAAACGATGTGGATTGGAGAATGTGTGAACTCTGTGTGCATGTGTTCTAAACAGACTCACAATTTGCTACTAGTGATGACAGCTTGACGATTGTAAGTACAAATCTAAATGAGTAAGCCATCAATTTTCCGTGTAACCAAAACGTCCCGGAAAGGCAAACAACCATCTTCCTGTTCCATCATCTTTCGGGCGTGCACTCGGGACAGCGACAATTCTTCTTGCGTTATTTCGGCTAGTAACCTCCCAGCCATCTTCAAGGCGAGTCGGGCACTGAGTTCATAGCGTTTGCGCGTGCGTATATATTCGGAGAGTTACGTGATACAAAGCTGCTGAGGATTGAAAGCGCATGCGTCAAAGATATCAAAGTCGCCACTACTGCGCTAGTCATAGATAAGATGTATATAGCAAAGATATACATATAAGCTCAGAGTGCAAACAAAATAGTGCTGCTGCGAATCCACAGTGCTTGTAAATAAATAATTAATCTTTAAAAGTGGTAACATCTGTCGGAAGTGAAGATGCAGAAATTCTTTCCGAACGAAGGTGTGAAATAAGCGGTTTCCAAGCATTGTCAAGATGAAATCCTTCGTCACGGTTTAGCAGGTTGTCAGCTAGTTGTATTTCTACAGCTTCCATAACAATTGAGTCCCAGAAAGATGAAGCAGTAGTTAAAATCTTAACATTCTACTGGCCATGCCATGGATTATAAAGATGTTAAGATTTTAACTACTGCATCATCTTCATCTGCTTTCAGTCCTCAGCAGCTTTGTATCACGTGACTCTCCGTATAAATAGGCACGCGCAAACGCTATGAACTCAGTGTCGGCCTCGCCTTGAAGATGGCTGGGAGGTTTCTAGCCGAAATATCGCAAGAAGAATTGTCGCTGTCCCGAGTGCACGCCCGAAAGATGATGGAACATTATGTCCGCCGGGAAAACTTCAAGAATCACAACCATCTTCCTTTATTTCAGTTGAGGATTCAATGCAAAATGGAAACGATGTCATGTAAAAACTGTATTAATTTATCTTTTCTATGAGGTCACACTATGGAAGTATCGTCCACACACTTCCAAAATGCAGCTGGCTCAAGGGTCACAGATTCCAACGCTCTCTCCACGAAGCCCTTCATAAAATCCAACAGGAGAGAACGGGACTACCATTGGCGACTCCTTCAGTCTGTTCAAAAAGGTCTTGGCTGAAAATAAAACAGGTTGAAGGAAGAGCATGCTGAAACAAAGCAGTGCTGTCTGCCTGTAATTTATGATCAGTTAGTGCCAAAGCCTTTGCAAGAGGGACCTTTGTAAAAATTGATACTACATCAAAGTTCACTAAACAATCCAAATCGATGTTTATTAAATTTGCCAAGTTACCTACATAATGTGAGCATTTATCTACCAGTGGCCTCAGCAAAGAAACTAGACGTTTCGTTCGTTAGATAACGTGTAGGTTCACCAACGTTGCTTGCTATTGGCTATAAAGATAGATCCTCCTTATGAATTTTCGGAAAGTCGTAGAGTCTGGGTAGTGTGCAACCATGTAATTCTAGACTATAGATTTAAAAATTCACGATAGGTCCATATGCCCCCAACTCACATGCAGCTGCTGTCTACAAGAAATTCATTCAGACCACTCTTACAGACTTTCTGCAGGATATTGCTTTCAGCCTTGCAAACAAGAGAAAGTTTGTGCTTTATACATTATAGTACCACTGCCAGTTGCATTAAGATGGATTGGCTCTCGTAGTGCATTTAGGCTCATAAGGAAACATAAATTTGACCTCTTACCTTAAGGAGAAAAAAAGCACACTTGCAAGAAATGGGTCCCAGAAATCGATCCTGCAGGAAAATTTTGGCCGTATTTCTGATAGTATGCAGTTATGACTATTTGGATGTACAGCTTTCAAACATTTGTGCTTTCACTTGCTGTACCCCACTACAGCCCCCTAACGTCCCAGCATGAAGAACTGTACTGCGCAGTCACAACCAGAGCCCTCCTATTCAGGGCTATTGAAAACAAGAGAGGACGAGGGGTTCACAGTTGCCGACTATGTTTTGAAATCTTTTCGAAAACACGTTACTTTACATCAAAAGAGTACATAATATGGCAACCTCATAAACGTGAATGTACAAACTACACTAAGGAAAAAATCGCGACATCAAAAGATAACTACTGTAGAGTAATGAAATTTCCAGGAATACAAGCGTCTAGGTGACATAAAAAAGCACTTAACGTAGTAAGATCACAGGTTAAGGAGAACTATTGCAAATGTGAAACTTAGGTACATTAAAAACCAGTGTAATCGCCAGAATGTTGAATGCAAATGTGCATGCATTGTACAGGTGGTGGGTATCAGTTTGTGGGATGGAATTCTGTGCCTGTTGCACTTGGTCGCTTAATGCTAATTGTGGATGATGCTGGAGTTGTCGTCCAATGAAATGCCATATCTACTCGGTTGGAGACAGACTGGGTGATCAAGTAGGCCTAGGAAACATATCAACACTCTGTAATGTTGGGTAACAAGAGCGGTATGAGGGCGGGCTTTATCATGTCGGAAAACAACCCCTGGAGTGTGGCTTATGAGTGGCAGCACAACAGGTCGACTCACCAGACTGACGTACAAGTCGGGGACAACAATGAACATGTTCCTGCTGTCATATGAAATCGCACTGTAGATCATAACTCCAGGTGTAGGTCCAGTGTGTCTAGCATGCAGACAGGTTGGTTGCTGGCCATGAGCTAGTCTCCTCCTAACAAACACGTGGCCATTACTGGCACTGAGGCAGAACCAGCTTTCGTCAGAAAACACAATATACCTCAACCCTGCCCTCCTATTACCTCTCACTTGAAACCACCGAAGTCGCAAATGGCAGTGGTAGTAGTGGGACAAGGGAGGCATCAGCACAGTTTTTAGTGCTGGTTGCCTGCATTCAGGGGCAAATTTATTGTTCTCTTTTGATTGACAGATCCCTAAATATTGTTCTGCTAAGTGGATTATGACCCCTTGGGGATAATCTATCATTCTGAGAAACCCCCCTCCCTCCCCCCTCCCCCTCCTCCTCCAAACTCCTCGGGAAACCAACCTTCCCCCTCTCCCTTGCTGATACAGGTACACTTTCAGGCCTTAGTTATTCGAATAGGCCTCTCTCACTTTAGCAACTTAATTGAGTACTTAAGTAAATTAATCAATTACTTAACCCCTCCCACACTGGCAAATCCCCCAATCTTGTCCCCCACTCGTCCCCATACCTGGAGAGGAAGGATCTCACGACGGGAAATTCAATTATGTAACAAAAGATACACTGTTTATTTACAAAAAAATTCAGGATATAGGGGTTGGATCTCTCTTAGTCATCATTCTCTGCTGTTTGGAATGATTTAAGTCTTGCAAAAAATTTTTATTCCTATTTTGCAAGGAATAGCATCATGAAACAGGCATGGCATAATTAATTAAAGAGTTAGAAAACTTTCAATTGCGAAGCATGCACTGTCCACCATCAGCCATCCACTTGGGGTCCTGCAAAGCAACTTGTCCATCAGTGGCCGCCTCATATGGAAGTGTCCAACAAGATGTGTCCATTCAGGCCCCATGACTGACAGACCGGACGTCGTGCTAATGCCTGACTCTGAACAAAAGCGTCAGGTAGTGGCAACCTTCTAATATATGATACCCAAGAAATTCCTGTCGAAACATGTACACTCTTTCTCTCTCTCTTTCCCTCTCTCAAGTGGTATCATACTGTAGTGTGCCACTGCCACATCTACGAGCGCTGTCAGTCGCAGTCGGACCAAGCCACAAACAAAGCAGCGTTTACCTGGTAAACCCCCTAGCCTCCCCCCTACGGAATATGGATGCATGTGAAAACTCCTTACAAGGCAAATGTCTGACTGAGAATTGATCCAGAGATACTACTGTAGTCAATAAACTGATTCAGTAATTAATTTCTGGTCATATGATCACAATGTAGAGAATAAGGGGGGAGGGGTGCAATAGCTCACTGCTCCCAGTCGCAGTCAGTCTCTGGAAGAAAGAGAACCATGAAGCCTTGCCAACAGTTGAGATCCTTGTCTGCCTCTCCATTGCAGAGGAAGCATAAATGTACTTACTCATTATATTCATTGCTGCTATACTGCATGTAGCAGTTCATCCTTCTCCTCTTCTTCTTTGTCAAGTTCCCTTTCTTTGTTCAATTCTATGTCATTGTCTGTGGATTCTTATTGTTTCTTCTTCTTTGTTCAGTGGCCTCTGTGATTCTAGAGCAGCAACAGCCACCATCAACTCATCGGGAGATGCAGTGAACTCTGGCCTGTCAAGATCAGCGGTGGCAGCAGCACCGTGGACTCCTGTAGCACATCTGGCCGACACAGTGGAGCAAGACAACCAGCTGCTGTTTTCCATCCTGCTCACTGATTTAGACACCCAGCAAGTCTCTGACTCTCAGATGTACTGTGCTGTGGGTCCTAAACCCATGGAGTGGGTCAGTAATGGTTTGTATACACCATCCCAGAACATTCTGATGTTACAGCAGGGCACAGGGTTAATGTGGGGGATAAGAAGCTGCCGATTCCTCCCAGTGCTTTACAGCTTTTCACTTCAACTTACAATTTCACAGCTAGTGGTTCAAAGCGCTTAAATATTGTTTTAGAAGCTTCAGATGACAGTGACTGACGTGTTGTGTTAGAGATTGAAAATGCAATGAGAAGTGTTAAAGTGTGGTTTACGGAGGTGGTATGGGATGGACTGTATCATGCTGAACATTACATTAACCATGCTGTTTCTCTGCAGGAAATGAAGAATGTACAAGTAAATAAACAGTATAGAATGTGTAAACTTGTACGCACGTTAGCTGAAAAACAGTAATGCTAGACATAGTGGTAGACAAATTTACTTCCGTATATCCTTAAGCTGGCTTCTCCGACCCCAGGTTCCCTACCTCAAATTGTTCGGTGCAGTGGAGAATTCTCTATCCCCTGTTACATTTCTGCACGCTCTTACGGAAACACCCTGTGTACAGGGTGGTCAGAAATTGTCTGAAAAGCTTGTAAGGGTGTTGCAGGGTAGGTTATGTTGAGTGATAAGGGTTAAGAAAAAATTCGGTAAGTTGCTCCATTTATGAGTTAATAACATTGATGTTAGCTAGTCAGGTCAATGCACACGAAAATTCAGGTGTACCGCTGGACACAATTCAAGGTGCTCTCACAGCGTATATGATGGTGCACGAGATTATTCAGCTTTTGTCTCGGGTTCGATCGTTATTACCATACCATGTCCGATTTCTGTATCGCCCACTTGTTCGGTTTTAGGAAACCAAACTAAGAACAGGTTTGGCGACACCGTTTCTATCAGGCCGCTTGAATTTTCGATCCGCAGCGGCCTGGTTGGCTAACTTAAATAGTAATAGCTTGCACACGTAACGATTTTTTTCTTGACAATTATTTCTCAATACAACTCCCATGCAACACACTTTCAAGTTTTTCAGACTGTTTCTGACCACCCTACATACGTAACGTCCCCTTAGAAAAATTAATGAATTACTGTGCTGATAAACATCTTATGTTTTTTGATTTTCAAACAGCTGAGCAAAACTGAACGTACTCAGACATTCACTAAAGTGATACACAATATTTTTAGCGCAACACAATCTGACTTTCAGTAATCCCTACAAAGGAATGGCCTTGACTAACAATAACCTATACCTTTCATGAATTCTTACCTCACAAAAATCTTCGTTACTCGAACTACTGCAATACAGCGAGCTCCAATACTGCCAGCTGAATAAAAGATTCTAACTACTGAAGGCACTAACTACTGATAGGGATAGTTAGCAAATGAAAGAGAATGAACAATGTATTTACCTTGATAGTGTTCAAAAGTCATAATATATATATCAGTTCATGACATCCAGTCTTACAAATTTACTCTGATGGACACACGTCCAGATCATCCGCTCTCAAAACTCCGCCATCTCTCTCCCCACATTCACCACTGCTGGCGGGTCACCTCCAACTGCACAACACTACGCGTTGTTAACAGCCAACTGCCCAACACTACAATGGCAAATTCCAACAATGCAAACCAGCCACAAACTGCACACAGCACAGTCAGTGATTTTCATACAGAGCGCTACATGGCGCTACCAACATAAAAGCCTACACACCCTACTTACATAGCCCCCATACTCCCCACAAAAAATTTTACAAATTGTTTTGGGCAGTGGCCAATAATGATTTGATAAAATTTTTCGTAATTACAATAACAAAGATATCAAATACACACACTTATTGATACAATGTTGGTCAAAAGCTAAAATTTTCTCACAGTCCATAAAGACAGTCCTGATCATTCATCACAGTATTAATTACAATTTTCTGCACAAAGTCTGAGCAGTAAAATAAAATGCACACAGAAGTAGTGGACTTCCATGCAGCCTTGAAGAAGTAGTGATGTCCTTGCAACAGAAAGATAATACTGACTTTTGACATGCAAACAGGTAATGGTCCACAACAGAGCAAACCCACAGCAGAGTCAGTCGAAGTTTTGCAGAATATTGGTAGGTAGGTCATCACAGAGCAGACCCACTGTAGTCCTGGTAGAGATTACGGTATTGGTGGGCCACCAGAGATGCAGACCCACTGCAGTCCTTGTAGAGACGGCCAGCAGCCATCTGTTGCCACTGTGGAGGTGCACAATCACCATCGAAGAGCCTTGTGAACAATATAGCAAGTCCATAAACCACCACTTGTTCACTCACAAAGTTTTTGGAATTGTCCTTAGAACCAGCAATGCTGTTAACCAGTCCCTTGCTGAATTATCAACACATGTGCAAACACTAACAGTCCCAACTTCTGATCTAATGTGCATATACTATGACCAACAGAAACGTGTGCAGTGAAATGCAACTTAATTTAAAGAACTGGTGTCTATACAATTATAAATTTACAACATAAGAATACAATTACAAAGGTACAAAATACATCATTAAAGAACATAACAATATAGATAACATTTGTAGTAATAGGGGCTTTACAAAAGAATATAAATAAACATATACATCAGTGTTACAGGAATTATGACATCAGTAAATATATAAAAGGTCTAAATAACTTTCGAAACATCAACTTCACGCGTGAGCATTAAAACAAAACAGAATAAATAATGTCTAAACATCTTTACAAAGTAAATAACATATTATAAATGCAAATTATGTTTGAGGATAACAGTATTCCTCATCATAGCGAATGTAGCTGAATATTAGAAAAATTCTACAACATAAGTATTATCAGATAAACACATATAGACAGGAAGAACACAAATACACAAGGTACACAGACACATAGTGGAATAACACAAAGGACAGGTCAGGGTTTGTTTTCAGTGTGACATTTGGTACTGCAGTCCAACCCAAAACCTCATTTCATCGATGTTTCCTCTTATTTCACTTTTTTTTTAAATACCTTGTCAATGCATTTCTTCCAATTCCTCACAACTCACTCTCTTATATAGTCTACCCTCTCTTAAGCTAACTTAAATCTACTGAGCTCAGATGCTAAACTAAGGGACAAGGCAATGCAGCAGTACAAAACAATTAACACAAACAGAAATGACAAAAAATGCAAATTGGCAAAGCAAGCAGCAGTATATCTAAATTAGCAAAGCAAATGCAACATTACAACTAATATGAGCCAATGTGCAGCAACAGTAAAAATAAATCAGTAGTAAAACTGGCTTAACAGAGTAATACAAAGTGACATTCAGTAGCACTATGCCTGGCAAACAGCAGCAGCAAATGCAATAACTTATACCTAAATATGACATAGCTCAAGCAGAAAAAATAGTACACTAAAGACAACAATACAGATAAGGGAAACGTCTATTCACATCTTAGTGTCTACGTAATTAAAGTGGTGTACCACAACTTATTCTACAAAAACAATTACCAAGTACTTGAAAAGAAAATTATGTATGCAGTTACTGTTATTAGTCCCTTCTTATTGTTCTCTCCTTTCCAAGTGCTCCTTTTATCGAAGAATGTGGATCATAAAATTATTATTTAATAGATCTTTTGACAGAAAGTGTTCACATTAGCAAATGCATTTAATTTTATTTTATAAAACCAATGCTGCAACACAGCTGGAAAACAGATATCAAATGAAATAAGCAACTATGTAAACCAAACCATAAAAATATCATTCAATAGCCATGTGGTATTTCATAAATCAGTAGAAGGTCTCTCAACTCTCGTAGAAAGGCACTTGTCATAATCAGGTGTGCAGATGTAAGAATATTTCCCATCAATTCATAAGCATTTCAGTAATGAGCACAAAGTACGTGCTCCACAGTATAATCATATGTTTCCAAGTAATAGTGTGTCATATTTGCGATGCTTTCTACAAAGGAATGTCAATAGCGACGTTAATGGCCGCTTTTTTCTCCACCTAACAGCTTTTTCTCCAGGCAGGTGGCACAGCTGGGCACCCACGACGCATTACATGAGGGTCACTTAACTTTCTTACCTAAAAATTTACAACAGCAGTGACAGTCTCATATAAAAAAATTTCACACGTTGAGAATTTGCGCTACAAATGTGTAGAAACAAAATCCTATAAATGTAACAGTGTCCAAAAAATTTTCGTCGGCATTGTAATACATTCACGCATTTACACACATTTCATAACTCTTAAAGTACGATTCTTGGTTTCCAACATCCTTTTTCACAAATCAGCGTCCCTAACCACTACTCATTATTCCTTACCTTATTACACATACACATATTCGTCGACTTTCTTCAAAATTTCATCATTATAAATATGTAGCATAATCAAATTCCTCATATAGCATCAGCTTATTGATCATACACATACCTCAACAGCATAATACACATCGTCGTCGTAAAAATAACATCATAACACCTCAGTCAAATCTCAATAACGTCGTAGCTTTCTGCAATAATTTCAAAACCTAAAAAAATTCTCTGCTCATTTCAATAGTGTCATCTACCTCAATCGTATTTTAAAATCATGATCCCATACCAAATACATCATTCAAAGCTCGCATAGTATCACAATGGTTCCGAAAAATATATGAACAGTTCACAAAGTACATACAAAATACAATTTCATAAGTGTGAAGTTATCCATCTGTGAAATTGCGGAAACATCTGTCACTGATGTAGTAAAAAAAATGTTTGTCTCTCTCAGTTAAATGATCAGATAGCAGTGTAATTCTGTCTTACAGAAATATGGTACCAATGTGTAAAGTTGTATAAGCAAATACCATAGTAGCTAGGGCTCCTTGTGCTTGCCAAACACATGGTACACAAAGTAAGCGTGTACCCCCTAAGGATTAATGTAATTATACTGTCAGGTGTTACAGATTGCAGCAATGGAATGAAATGTATCACAGAAAACTTTTGTATCTTCGTGATTCAAAAATCTTGAAAAATAAAATTAGTCACTCAAATACGTGTCCTTTAGCGCTAAACTGTGCGTCTTGTTGTAAGATAATCTCTGTCATTACTTAACGGTAAAAATGTGCCAAGTGTCGTAGTTATCGTCCTCTGCAAGCAAAGTTATGCTGAAGTCAACGTACTCACCTCATCATAAACAAAAATGAAATGCTTTGTGTATAGATATCGTAGTTATTACGCTTATTGCCGTATGAAGAAAGTACTGTACTGTAACGTATTGTTGTGCTACGAAAAAGGCTGTCTCATTGTAGCTATACTACAAAAGTTACTACTACATATTTTACTTTCCAGAAGAATTCAGAAAGATTATGCAGAGATAAAACAGACACACTGCAAAAGCAACAATGTAAATTATGTCACACATTAGTAGCGTCGTAATATAATCGTGTAGCTGTCAAATAAACTAACGACTGTGTCATCTGGTATCTCTCAGAAAGTACTTTAAATACAGAATGTATTTTCAAGTAAACCAAAATGTTGCGTTAAAATCTCATTAGCAGTACTGGTATATGTTCTAAGTATGTGAGCGTTATAGCCGTTACGTAATCGTGCAACTAACAAGCAAGAATGTACACACACAATAACATTGTGTCATCTGTGTCTATAACAATGCACTCGTAAATACTGTCTAAATATGTTCCCTAGGTTCTAGACTGGACAGTTAATTTTAAAACATAGTTGCATGTTAACAGTTTCCAAGTGTGACAAAGAGTACTAGTAACGTGAAGTGAAAAATTTTATAGCAAAGACTATTTTAAAAAAACAGATTATCTCTCAATAAACGGTTTTACATGTGAAATGTAGTGCAAACTTTACTCTTCATAGTACTCAGAGTTTCAACTTGAACGCAATTATCATGTGGTATACGTCAGTTAAGATTACTGGAATTTTTCTCAAGGTTAGCGTCTATGTTATCTTTCTCTGAGCCAGCCGGCGCATGTGGCTGCCTGCGGTGCGAGTCATTGTCTGTCTCTTTGTTGGCGCGTGTCTTTATTAGGATTAGGAGACCTAACTTCTACAAATTAACCTTGATGAGAAGGCCCTGCCCTGTTTGAATCTCGCCAGTTCTAATGAAATTCAGGTCTGTCGTTTGTCGGTAGTTTACATAGTTTCTTTTTTGTCGGTCATGTGGTGGAGAATTTCCCCCGGAATCATAACTGCGCGGTGGACCGTTGCGTCTGACGTTATTCTGTCTCCCTTGATAATAATTGTTTTGGTTCCCATATTGTCTGTTTCTATGGTTGTCTCTGTCACATTCACTACTATGGAAATGCGATCTTTCTCTATAATTATTACTACTCTGCCAACGGTTGTCATACGGGTGGTGTCTGTTTTGGTCACGATTTACGTTGTAAGAATAGCCTTGTCGTGTCCATTTATTATTTCTGTCATCGCGGAATTGTGACAGATGTGACCTGTAATTGTTGTGTTCTTGTTTTTGCGTCCTGCGATTGTCAGTGTCAATTTCCAATTCTTGTAACAGTCCCTGAAAAGCTTCAATGTCGTCTTTGCAACGTCCTGCCAAAATAATGTGTCGTAAATGTTCAGGCAATTTGATTAAGCAAATGCGGATGAGTTCTGAGGGGCTGTATGGGTTTGACAGGTACTGATTCTTGTGCAACATGTCTTCAAAATATTTCACAACACTGGAAAATTCAGATTGTTCGAAATATTTCATCATTATGATGCTATGTTTCACTCGGTCTTGTGTAGCTTGAGGCCAATATGCTGAGAGGAAGGCATGATAAAATTCTCCTTCACTGTGACAATCGAGAATGACCGATCGCATTCTTATAGCTGGTTCATTCTCCAAGTAGCCACACATAAATTCTAACCTGTGCTCCAATGACCAGTTGGGAGGAAAACAATGAGAGAATTGATGAATACATGCTTGTGGATGAATGTCGTTGCCAGAATTCTTAAATGTTTTGAATTTACATGTAGTAATGAACAACTTATAGTCAAAATCATCATGTCGGCGAGTCGCATATCGGTCATTGTTACTTTGTTTCGGTGGTTCAATCTCAAAATTCAGTGCGCCTTGCCAATTCCTTTCATAATTTCCGAAATGCCCTGTGTTATTATTTTGCGACTTTTCCGTATTTCTCAGTCCCTCTTACCGTGTTGGAGCGCGAGTCTCCTCTGAAATATGTAATTCTTTTATTACCTGTGTCAACTGATATTATGCTTTCCAGATTTCTGTTTTTTACTGCATATTGATTTGATTTTGATTTTGTTTGAATTTTCAAATTTGTTCATATTCTTCAGTGTCAGTGAAGGCTATGGGTCTTGTGTCATTCGTATCATCATCTACCTTTGTGGATAAGTTGGTGAACTGATCCGAAAGTTCGGTTACTTTCTCCGATACAGAACTTATTTCCTCAGTGTGTTTTTCTGAACCAAGTTTCAGAGTGTCCATTTGTGTTGAAATCGTATCTACTGTGTCCTTTAAGTTTTCCTGAGTTTTTGCAAGTTGCGTAACCGAATCGGTAGATGCAACTGAGTCAATTGTAGCTTGCAAGGTGTCGTGATTTTCATGAACAATAGTTTGCATTTCTTTTATGGCTGCTTCGTGATTCTGTAATGCATCTTCATGCCGCGAACAAATAGGTTGAAAATGCTCACAAATTTGTGTTTTTACGTCATTACAGACTTTATGACATTTCGATTCGATTTTAAGGAACTCAGCAGCTAAAGCTTCATGTGTTTGTTCAAGCGTGGTATCTAACTTTTGAAGCTGTTGCTGTGACTGTTCTTGATTTTGTTCCACTGCGTCTAACTGTTTCTGTGTTTGTCTCTGGTGTTGTTCCATTGTGTCTAACTGTTGCTTTGTTTGTCTCTGATTTTGTTTCATTTTTTGAATTAATTGCAATAATAATGTATTAGTGTCTGGAATCTGTTCCTCTATGCTTTACGGCAGTGCATTTGCACCGGCAACATTCACATTTTGACGAGCAGAAAATGTGTCTTGACTTATTTGAGAAAACGGTGAGGACGCTAAACCTGAGTCTACAGTATTTGCAAGATTGTGTCCTGTCATTTCGGATTCCTGAGGCGAACTGTTGCCGACCGATCGATCGAGAATGCTTCCCTGTTCACTAATTGTTTCACTGTCTACACCATTATTTGCCGCCCGCTCCATTTCCCTATGCACAATTACCAAATTACTATGTTGAACATTAGTTAATTCATTACACGGTTGTGCTGATACACTGCTATCGTCTTCACTGTCATTTCTCAGTTTACTTTGAAGACTAGTATTACGTTTTTCACACGCCATAATTGTCACAATGTTTCACACGATAACACAGAAAAGTACAATTGGAAGAGTAAAATAAGAAAACACATTAACATAGCACTGAAAAGAACATTAACCAAGTGGGACAAGCATGTAATGGCAGTTGTGGGGAAGGCGGATAGTCTTCTTCGGTTCATTGGTAGAATTTTGGGAAGATGTGGTTCATCTGTAAAGGAGACCGCTTATAAGACACTAATACGACCTATTCTTGAGTACTGCTAGAGCGTTTGGGATCCCTATGAGGTCGGATTGAGTGAGGACATAGAAGCAACTCAGAGGCGGGCTGCTAGATTTGTTTCTGGTAGGTTTGATCATCACGCGAGTGTTACGGAAATGCTTCAGGAACTCGGGTGGGAGTCTCTGGAGGAAAGGAGGGGTTCGGAGAAAAAAAATCGGAGGCCTTAGAACTTGAATGCACCTCGTATTTGCACTAACTACGACAATATTTAATACTGAAATCAGTGGAGGATCGTAAACGCAGATCCACAATTATTTCGCAAAGGTCTCCTTTGTGGATTCATGTTTACTCCTACATCTTTGCTTCTGTTATCGTAAACTTTCGCCAGTGTCGATCAGTTGGATGTGAACAAACGAAAAGTTTACATTTCAAATACATTTGCATAAGTACGACAATATTTCATGCAGAAGTCAGTGGAGGCTCGTTACACAGATCCACAATTATTTCGCAGAGGTCTCCTTTGTCGATTCATGTTTACTCCTACATCTCTGCATCTGTTACCGTAAATTTTCACTTGTGTCAGTTTTGTCTGTTAGTTATGACATAACCTGTATATTTTTAATGCTGTTTCTTCTCTGCGTCCATGGAATTTGGGTTGCAGTTACCTAATCGGGACATGCATTTTTGCGTCTTGTTTTGTAGTTATTACAGGCATATTTTCTCATTTCAGATGTTTACCGAGGTAGATACGTAGACATCGCATTGTGCCGTGGAGTATTAACGGGGATTGAATACTTCTGTTACCTTGCTGGCTTTTAGTGTCACGTGTCTTTCATTTATCTATAACATTGACTGAAAAGTAATACCTTCACCTTCATAACTCTTCAAAAGTTGGCAGGATAGGTATGCGACAGGTACTGGCTTGTTCCGTAGCCTCTTCTCTACAGCTCTAGTTGGCGGGAAGCCTTAGCATTGAATGGTTGTGTTGTTACACTGTAAAGTATGGAACCCTGTGCAGACGGTCGGTCAATGAGATTTAAGCAACGTGCAGTCACTGAATTCTTGACAGCAGAAGGTGTCACCCCAAAGGAGACTCATCAGAGAATGAAAGCAGTTTATGGTGATTATGTTGATGTGAGTACTGTGCGTCGTTGGGCGAGTAAGTATAAAGATGTTGAGGCGGAACCATCTGACTTGCGTGACAAAGAGTTGGACGCCATGTGACAGCAACCACCGAGTTTCACAAGCAAAATGCTGACAGATTGATTCAGGACGATCGTCGTATCACTCAGAGGAATTGAAAGGACACTTGACATTTCACAACAACGTGTGGGTCACATTATTGCTTTGCTTGGCTATCGGAAGATCATTGCACGATGGATACCCCGGATGCTGACTCCCGGTATGAAAGGGCACAGACTCGAATCTCACCACCGTACAACATCCTCCATGCAGTCCTGATTTAGCACCGTCTGACTTCCATCTGTTCCCGATAATGAAAGACGATCTGCAGGGACATCATTATGGTTCAAATGGCTCTGAGCACTATGGGACTTAACATCTGTGGTCATCAGTCCCCTAGAACTTAGAACTACTTAAACCTAACTAACCTAAGGACGTCACACACATCCATGCCCGAGGCAGGTTTCGAACCTGCGACCGTAGCAGTCGCGCGGTTCCGGACTGAGCGCCTGAACCGCTAGACCACCGCGGCCGGCGACATCATTATGCTTCTGATGAAGACGTTGAGAGAACTGAGAGACTGTTTTTGCGGAAACAGAGTGTCGACTTCTTCCGTGACGGATTCACAAAACTTGTTCATCTTTGGCCGAAATGTATCCAATTGGCTGGTGGTTATGTAGAAAAGTGAATATTGGCAATTAAAGATCACATTCTAAGGATTATTTCTGCGTTTCACTTATTAAAATATTCCTATCGAAGCCCAATTAACGACGGTGGAGGCATTACTTTTCATTCAACCCTCGTACATATTCGTTGGGTTTTGATTTATTCTCCAATTGGTTGATCGAGCATTTATTTTTTCCAAGTAGACAAGAGTCTTTTTTTTGAATTATGATACTCAAATTCTTGATAGCAGTAGGGTTATAGAGTACTGTAACTTCTTTGTATTGGTCGGTACAGGTACGTCTGAATTCGGAAAATACACTACTGACCATTAACATTGCTACACAAAGATGCATATGATAAACGGGTATTCAATGGACAAATATATTATACTAGAACTGACATGTGATCACATTTTCACACCATTTGGGTGCATAGATCCTGAGAAATCAGTACCCAGAACAACCACCTCTGGCCGTAATAACGGCCTTGATACGCCTGGGCATTGAGTCAAAGCTTGGCTGGTGTGTACAGGTACAGCTGCCCATGCAGCAGTCGAACATTTTCTGTATCCAGAAAGGCCCGTACAGGACCTGCAACATGCGGTTGTGCATTATCCTGCTCAAATGTAGGGATTCTCACTGGCCACCGGCGCCAACCTCTGAAAAGCTTTGAAAAGCTAATCATTTGCATATCACAGCATCTTGTTCCTGTCGCTTAAATTTCGCGTCTCTAGCACGTCATCTTCGTGGTGCAGCAATTTTAATGGCCAGTAGTGTACCTGTAGCAATTGTGACTATATATTGCACTCTGGGAAACGTTTTTATGTTGTGCACTGTCCTTTAAGGCCTTACGTTCGGGAGAGCCTTGTAACGAATTTGGTTCTTTACAAGTAATGCACTTAAGAGTGATAATTTATGACGAAACAGACTAATTAAAGTACTATACTTAAGTGTGATTTGTCAGTAATGCTAATAAAATGAGGATTTGCGCCAGATGCAGGAATGTAATGATTGTAGAGTAAAACTGCGTTTATTTGCACAAAAATGATCTGTTTTTATTTTTTTTTATTTTTTTTTTACAAGTACTAAATTGATACACGATCCAGCCAAATAAAAGAGACAACGTTTCAAAATCCTGCATAACCACCTTTTGTAGCGCGGACGTGCGGTTAGAGAGTCAGTGAGGTTCTGGAACGTACCGAACGGGATGCAGGATAATGCCGACTCCAGTGTCATGGCCAGCTGCGCTATGTTTCACGGTTGAGAATCCGTGGGGCGAACTATCCAATCGAGGCGGTCCCGGGGAGTTTGTTGGTCAGGGGAATACAGTAAACCCATTCTGGTTCTCTTCAAACCAAGCACGTACAATGCGAGCTGCGTGGCATGTTGCGTCGTCCTACTGGTACATGCCATAATGCCGAAGAAAAACGAACTTCATATAGGGGCGGACATGGTCCCAAAGAATAGATGCATACTGGTGTTGATCTACTCTGACTTCCAGAATGACGGAATCACCCGGGAAATGCCACTAAAAGATTCGCCAGACCATAACGCCACCTCCTCTGGCCTGGTCCGTAGACCCCAAGTTTGTACGATGGAGCATAAAATTTGATTCATCTAAAAACCGCATCTGTCACTAGTCAGTGGACGCCCAGTTGCGGTACTTGTCGGATCTCGCCCACTCGTCTCGTATAGAGGGTACTTAAGGGATGCTGCGTTCTCGGAATGTTATACAACAATTCAAGCAAATAACATTATTAGTTTTATTTCTATAAAGCAAATTGAGAATACTTAACTTAGACTACTGGCTATTAAAATTGCTCCACCACGAAGGTGACGTGCTACAGACGCGAAATTTAACCGACAGCAACAAGATGCTGTTATATGCAAATGATTAGCTTTTCAGAACATTCACACAAGGTTGGCGCCGGTGGTGACACCTACAACGTGCTAACATGAGGAAAGTTTCCAACTGATATCTCATAAACAAACAGCAGTTGACCGGCGTTGTTGTGATGCCTCGTGTAAGGAGGAGAAATGCATACAATCACGTTTCCGACTTTGATAAAGGTCAGATTGTAGCCTATCGCGATTGCGGTTTATCGTATCGCGACATTGCTGCTCGCGTTGGTCGAGATCCAATGACTGTTAGCAGAATATGGAATCGGTGGGTTCAGGAGGGTAATACGGAACGCCGGACTGGATCTCATCGGCCTCGTATCACTAGCAGTAGAGATGACAGGCATCTTATCTGCATGGCTGTAACGGATCGTGCAGCCAAGTCTCGATCCCTGAGTCAACAGATCGGGACGTTTGCAAGAGAACAACCAACTGCACGAACTGTTCGATGACGTTTGCAGCAGCATGGACTATCAGCTCGGAGACCAAGGCTGCGGTTACCCTTGACGCTGCATCACAGACAGGAGCGCCTGCGATGGTGTACTGCCGGCCTTCGTGGCCGAGCGGTTCTAGGTGCTTCAGTCTGAAGTTATGTTTAAGCAGTTCTAAGTTCTAGGGGACTGGTGACCTCAGATGTTAAGTGCCATAGTGCTCAGAGCCATTTGATGGTGTACTGGGTGCACTGGTTGCGCGAATGGCAAAACGTCATTTTTTCGGACGAATTGCGGTTCTGTTTACAGCATCGTGATGGTCCCATCCGTATTTGGCGACATCGCGGTGAACGCACATTGGAAGCGTCTATTCGTCATCGCCATACTGGCGTAATACCCGGTGTGATGGTATGGGGTGCCATTCCTTACACACGCCTCGGTCACCTCTTGTTCGCAGTGGACGTTACATTTCAGATGTGTTTCGACTCCTGGGTCTACCCTTCATTCGATCCCTGCGAAACCCCACATTTCAGCAGGATAATGCACGACCGCATGTTGCAGGTCCTGTACGGGCCTTTCTGGATACAGAAAATGTTCGACTGCTGCCCTGGCCAGCACATTCTCCAGATCTCTCACCAATTGAAAACGTCTGGTCAATGGTGGCCGAGCAACTGGCTCGTCACAATACGCCAGTCACTACTATTGATGAACTGTGGTATCGTGTTGAAGCTGCATGGGCAACTGCACCTGTTTGATTCAATGCCCAGGCGTATCAAGGCCGTTATTACGGCCAGAGGCGGTTGTTCTGGGTACTGGTTTCTCAGGATCTATGCACCCAAATTGTGTGTAAATGTAATGACATGTCAGTTCTAGTACTATATATTTGTCCAATGAATACCCGTTTATCATCTGCATTTCTTCTTGGTGTAGCAATTTTAATGGCCAGTAGTCTATATTTACAAAAGGTGTCGCAAACGATGGGCGATATACAACATAAATCCTGGTTCTTGCTATAGACAATGTTCCTGCAAGTTGACACACGCCAATTGATCTGCGAGTGCTGGTCTACAACTGTGCCTGTACTGTCCACTAATGTCCGTATACGGAGCCGATCTGATCACTAATCACCACGGCTGGCAGGAGCGGCGCTTGCATTCACTTCTTTCAGGGGGCACTCCTGTCGTTTCATCGCCTCCTCTGGTCTTCCGTTATTCGTCTTCGTTCTGGCGCTTGTGGTTACGTCAGAACAGTACTAGCGTGTAAATTATAGCCTTTGTCTTTGATGAACAACAGTCTTCATGGGTGCACGGAAGAGGCGCCTGGTGCATAGACCCACACACAGCAACATTCACTGCACGGTCGTTGGGAAGACGCTGTTGGCAGCCCCTTTGTTCATGCTGGGTAATCAATAACTCAACAGTTGCACGTCTCCGCACGCCTCATTCACCTGTGCTATCTATGGACCGTGGTATACTACGGTTGTCTCACCACCAGTTCTGGATACCACTGTTTTACCATGGCTGCACGCGAACAGCTAACAAACCTAGCAGTTTCGAAAACGGTTCCACCCATGGCCCAAAAGCCAATGATCATGCCCCTTTGGACATCAGACAAATCCCTCAGTTTCCGCATCCACCTGGCAGCTTTTTATACCTTCCACTGCTAGTGTTTACACCGGCCGCATGTGAGTGGTTACCGCAAGTTGACGTCGAACGTAAGTGGTGGTCACATTCATGTGACTGGACTGTGTGGTCACACTTTAAAACAGTTATTAGAACGCTGATGGTCACTAAAATAGCAACAGTATAATGACAAAATGTAACAAACGTTAAATTAGCTTGAAGAGTACTATGTGCCTGGATGTCCAAATAATTAGCATTTTAGAGCAACCGCACACGGAAGATAGGAATAATGCTAACTACGCTCCGTATATAAGAAATGGTTACATAACATGTTTAACATTCAGAACTTGCAATTGAATATTTTTGTTTGTGTTTACGAATTACGTTAGCCCATTAAAAGAAAACCGAGCGAGGTGGCGTAGTGGTTAGCACACTGCATTCGTGTTCGAGAGGGTGACGGTTCATAAGCGTCTCCGGTCACCCTGATTTATGTTTCCTGTGATTTTCCTAAATTGCCTAAGGCAAACGCCGGGATGGTTCCTCCGTAGGGGCAGGGACGATTTCCTTCTCCATCCTTCCCTAATCAGAGCTTGTGCCCCGTCTCTAATAACCTCGTTGTCGACGGGACGTTAAACACTAATCTCCTCCTCCTCCTTCTTCAAAAGAAAAATCATATTTCTTTAAAGGACTCAGAAGATGAAACAATTGGAAATACTAAAAACTGGGTGAGAAACCTAAGTTGTCAATTTTAAATATTTCCGGAACCATGTAAAATATATGTCCGTCCAGCAGTATCGTAAAAAAGTCTTCACGAAAGTATGTGTAGTCTCTGGTTTTAGCACTATTAATTACATTTAGCTGTACCAAGTAATTTTTTTTCAAATGGTAGTATAGCAATTTCTACCACATGGGTTGCAGATCTGAAAGAGACTAATACAAGGGTATTTCACCCCCAGAACTTCACGTTTACTCACTCAGCTTCACTATTCTTCCACACTTTGCTCCTTTCAGATGATTATTGTATACTTGATGACACTGAAAGACAATACTAGCTGTATCTCCTAACAGATGTCTGGTGCAATAGGTATTTCCAAACATGGTTAATAGTTGCATACCTTCAAGGTTCTGGTCAGCAACGTCTGAACCGCCATACTGAGGGATCGCAGCATTGTGCACCAGGCACTGTGTAATCCGTTCACATCCACGCCTGCCATACGATGACAGGTAATGGACTCCCTGCAGCAATCTGCGTCAACCCACACCGTTGGCCGTAGGCTAACAGCAGTCCGAATAGGGAATAGTCGTCCCACACGTAGGCTGCCGTTAACACCACAACGCAAACATCTGAGTTTGGAGTGGTGCCGTGTCTGCGCACGTGGAGCGCTGATGAATGGCGTCGCATTGTGCTGAACGATGAATCGAGGTTCTGCACTGTCCCGAGTGGCCATCGTCCAAGACTATGTCAGCTACCTGGCAAGGAGCCCCATTCTTGCAATGTTTTGGAGAGGCAGAGAGATAGATGTTCCTGCTGGGATTATGGTGTGGGGAGCCATCGTATATGACTTTAGGTTATAACCCTCCTGTCTCTCCGGCTAATTAGGCTTTTCTATTTGACCGTGTACCTAAAGTCCCTAATCTGTGAGGAAAAGGCGTCTACTCCGGAGAATAATGCAAAACTAAGAGAAGTAGATGAAGGTATAACCGAATCGCCACTGCTCAGTATTTTAGCAATGACGATTAGCAACAAAGTTCGGTTAACTTTATACGTTTTTTATTATGTAAACTAGTTTTTAATTAACAGTAGTTAGTGGATAATTTGGAAAAAATGTTTTCAGAGTTTTCATTAATGACAAGAGCCAACGGTCGCCAGTTCCTCGCCGGAACAAGAATAACGAAATTTAAACTGAACTTTATACATGTCACCAATCTTAGGTAAGAATAGTTATTGGCGTCATGACGTCGGAATAGTGCGTTAGGTATTCAGGTACTTCATACCACACTTCACAGGAGTCAAATAGTAATCCAATAGCAAACGCATACAACATATTATATTAATTTCCAAATATCAATTAAAGTTAGATTGTTTATAGGGTGTGGACAGAAACTTTTTATTATGTTACTCACCGTAATACTGACTGTGGCAATTGTAGCAAGCAGAAAGATTGTTTGAATTTGCTCATTGGTAAGGTCTGTCATTTACCTGGCAGTTACTCTGATATTTCTTTGTAATAAAAGTTATAAATTATGCTACAAGTTATAAATTAGAATTGTGCTTTGACAATGAAATTCAGTGTCCAAGTTACGTAAAGTTTTACTACCAATTCTTTTTTTATTATTAAAGTTACTTTATTTTTAGCAAATGAATTAATACTGACTTTTCCATCATTCTATTTCTGACATTATTCATACTATAGCCAAAGATTTCATTATTACGTAGTTGTCCAAAAGTTGTAAAAATTTCGTTTTGATAATCTAATAAATTAATGTTTACTTCATTTTCAGTTCATTTTCTGGTTATCTCGGTTCGTACAAAGAGATACGATGGATACTACTTGGATAACGACCTAAGAAAATTATTTACGTCACAATATGCACGAAAACAATATTATTTAAGCAATAAAATTCCAACTAAGCTGGTCAGCCTTTACACTTCCAGTTATAAAAAGTGTAGATCATACTTCACTTTACGACGCCGTTGGTTTGTCCAGTGGCTTCACTTATCGGTAAAATAGAGCACAGATTGATCTTCTTTCCATACCATAGCCAATAACGAGGGCCGACAGCACTTTTGATGTTATGTGAATTACTCTTGCTGCATTTGTGCTGTCTCCATCAAATCCCATGCACATAGCTTAACCGTATGAAACAACCGCCAAAACAACCATTTCGGTTTTCACTGTTCCAAACTTCGGAAACAGACTTTTTATATCTGCACTTTTGCATAGCCACACCGGCGTATACACACAACCATCGACACCAATCGTCTCTTCGCGACTCGGAACTGCTACTTTTTTGGCACGCTCGCACGCCCGGTGATAATGCATTTTCAATTTATTACACTCTTTGACAATATCTTTTCCATGAATAGGCTAGCGTGTCAACTTAAATGTTAAAATTCCATGCGTATTCTCTTTCTTAAACAACAAATAGCATTTGTACTTGACAACATATTTACAAGAATAATATCAGCAAAACTAATAAGACAAACTTCGTAAAACACATAGAAAATGTATGATCGTCTACAGAGTTGTGGTGTTACAAGGTCACAGGTGGTACCTGCTGAGGGAGCTGTACATGTACAGCTGCCCATGCAGCTTCAACACGATACCACAGTTCGTCAAGAGTAGTGACTGGCGTATTGTGAGCAGCCAGTTGCTCGGCCACCATTGACCAGACGTTCTCAGTTGGTGAGAGATCTGGAGAATGTGCTGACGAGAGCAGCAGTCGAACATTTTCTGTATCCAGAAAGGCCCGTACAGGACCTGCAATATGCGGTCGTGCATTATCCTGCTGACATGTAGGGTTTCGCGGGGATGGAATGAAGGGTTGAGCCACGGTTCGTAACACATCTGAAATGTAACGCCCACTGATCAAAGGGTGAGACCGAGAGGTGTAACCAGTGGCACCCCATACCATCACGCCGGGTGATACGCCAGTATGGCGATGACGAATACACGCTTCTAATGTGCGTTCTCCGCGATGTCGCCAAAAACGGATGCGACCATCATGATGCTGTAAACAGAACCTGGATTCATTCGAAAAATTGACGTTTTGCCATTCGTGCACCCAGGTTCGTCGATGAGTACACCATCGCAGGCGCTCCTGTCTGTGATGCAGCGTCAAGGGTAACCGCAGCCATGGTCCCCGAGCTGATAGTCCATGGTGCTGCAAACGTCGTCGAACTGTTCGTGCAGATGGCTGTTGTCTTGTAAACGTCCCCATCTGTTGACTCGGGGATCGAGACGTGGCTGCACGATACGTTACAGCCTTGCGGACAAGATGCCTGTCATCTCGAGTGCTAGTGATACGAGGCCGTTGGGATCCAGCACAGCGTTCCGTATTACCCTCCTGAACCCATCGATTCCATATTCTGCTATCAGTCGTTGGATCTCGACCAACGCGAACAGCAATTTCGCGATACAATAAACCGCAATCGCGATAGGCTACAATCCGACCTTTATCAAAGTCGGAAACGTGATGGTAAGCATTTCTCCTCCTTACACGAGGCATCACAACAACGTTTCACCAGGCAATGCCGGTCAACTGCTGGGAAATCGGTTGGAAACTTTCCTTATGTCAGCACGTTGTAGGTGTCGCCACCGGCGCCAACCTTTTGTGAATGCTCTGAAAAGCTAATCATTTGCATATCACGGCATCTTCTTCCTGTCGGTTAAGTTTCGTGTCTGTAGCACGTCATCTTCGTGGTGTAGCAATTTTAATGGGCAGTAGTGTATTTGCAGTGTCTTTTCTGAGGTATTTAGAGAAGTAGTTTTTTTACGGGAAGAGCTTGCAATATATCATTCCTAGTTACACCTGTGGGATCGTCGTCCTGGTTACTGTGGAAGCTAGACTCGCTTTCTAGAGTGGAGTATAAACCGGGCACTGTCCAGTCTGGAGATGATATGTGTGTCTTCCCGCAATTAATCTAACTATGACAGCTGTTTCGAACACCTGTTAGAAATAAATCTGGGAGAAGTGCGGGGTTACCCCATGTTTGCAAATAAAAAAAAGAATCAGAAACTCCAGAAAAAATCCCTGACGTCTCTTAGGTGCAGTTGTTACTGATGCAATACAATATACGATAAGACACGCTGCACAAAAGATCATAAGACACGAGGTTATTCGTGCGACACTTACGTTCGCACAGCAGTGATACAACAAGCAACAAGAGACAGCAGGCGGTAACAGCCGCACGTGTGGCACTTCGCAGCCGGCCTTTACGCGGACAACATTCAAATGTTTCACGTATTTTCTTCAGCCTGGAAAGAAGTATGGCTCTCCTCCCAACATTAAAAACAATTTCGATATGTTAGCTACATTTGCCATGCGGCCTTGCTGACCTAAAGTGTATCAAATGTAAACGAGCCACCAACTACATTTTTTTTTGCTGCAAACTTTTCAAAATAGGCTCTATGTTTTGCTTATTTTTTAAGTATCCAGCAACTGTGGGAAATAGCGAAAAGAAACCAGCTATGATATCGTACTATAAGATGCAAAAAATAAGTTTTTCTAGCAACTAATTTCCTCAAAAGCGGATGATAAAGCTTGTGTAGCAGAGAACATAGTGATTAATTTTTTATTCGAAAAGTAAAAATTTTACTGAGAAAATAATAATGGAGATGGATGAGCATTGCTTCATGTACATAAAACAGTTGTTTATCAAACACATTAAATGACTTGAAATTTCTCTCCCCATGTGCAGTAAGATACTATTGCATGGCGTAACCACCTCCCCGTGTTGCGCTGTGACGTATTACAGAGAACTGTATTGGTATTGTATTGCTATCGTCCCAGTTTGAACAAGCCAATTTGGTTCAGCTACGTTTCTACACTCCCCACTAATGCGGGTTGCTTTTATACAGCATCGCAAATCGCATTACATTTCATATTACATATCGTACGGCTCCAGTGAGAACACTGTCTTAGGAAAGGCACCCAATATATAGCAAATGGAAAAGAAGGAAGTTGTCGATTATGAATGCACTGTTGGTTGGACGTTAAATGTGTTGCAAAGTTAAGTTTATGCGCTGTATTGTGACAGGTACCTGGTGGGGCGTGGGTACCGCCGGAGGAGTTTTGTGCAGACCACGTGCTAGGCAATGCCTCTGTTACCGTGGTTTTGACGTGCCTGCAACCAGCCAGCGCACCGTAGGAACATGGTGCACCTGATTTGATGTAATGGCCAACTGGAGTCCACGTTCCGTCTTCCGTAGGATGGCATTCATTCTCCCACAGTGATCTAAATTACAAGAAGTGGAAAATTAAGTTGTTCCAGATCAAACATATTATAATTTAGAATTTCATCAATTATCATATCGATACTGGGATTTCTCTGGTGGTTATCACAGTACAAGGCCAGAATGAAGACTTTCACCAGTCTCTTGCAAAAATGGGGTAAGACATGGAAGGTAAATATAAAAAAGTAGCTTTTGTTCCTACTCAAAAAACAAGTGAGGCAGCAGAAGATACAACCTTGCAATCTCCTAAGAAGAGCTGTGTGTTACCTTCAGCACATCAGCTGTTTAACACTACAAGGACATGAGAGGATGATAAAAAATACAGGAAAAGAAAAAATCAACTTTCATCTTTCCTCAGTGAAGTTTCTAGGACTCTAAGTTTGCAGAGGAGTAATTGTTAATATTTTTTCCTTTCAAGATATTTCGACAGCTTCCCTAGTTGCCGTCGTTAGATGCTAAGCAAATACACACGTAAAAAAAAGTTTTGCATCACCTCGGTTCCGAGAGTTCCGGAACCTGTACAGAAAATTGGAATAGAGATCAACATGAACATCATTTCCACCCTGTTTATGGCTCATGAAAACCACACATTGCATGTTGTATCACCATACAGTGAGACCTTCAGTGGTGGTGGTCGAGATTGCAGTACACACCGGTACCTCTAATATCCAGTAGCATGTCATCTTGCATTGATGCATGACTGTATTCGTCGTGGCATACTATCCACAAGTTCATCAAGGCACTGTTGGTCCAGGTTGTCCCACTCCTCAACGACGATTCAGCGTAGATCCCTCAGTGTGGTTGGTGGGTCACATCGTCCATAAACAGCCCATTTCAATCTACCCCAGGCACGTTCGATAGGGTTCATGTCTGGAGAACATGCTGGTCACTCTAGTCGAGCGATGTCGTTATCCTGAGGTAAGTCATTCACAAGATGTGCACGATGGGGGCGTGAATTGTCGTCCGTGAAGACGAATGCCACGCCAATATGGTGCCGATATGGTTGCACTATCGGCCGGAGGATGGCATTCGCGTATTGTACGGCGCCTTCCACGACCACTAGCGGCGTACGTCGGCCTCACATAATGCCACCCCAAAACAGCTGGGAACCTCCAACTTGCTGCACTCGTTGGGCAGTGTGACTAAGACATTCAGCCTGACCGGACTGCCTCCAAACATGCCTCCGACGATTGTCTGGTTGAAGGAATATGTGACACTCATCGGTGAAGAGAACGTGATGCCAATCCTGAGCGTTCCATTCGGTATGTTGCTGGATCCATCTGTTTTGCGCTGCATGGTGTCGTGGTTGCAAAGACGGTTCTCACCATGGACGTCGGGAGTGAAGTTGTGCATCATGCAGCCATTTGCGCACAGTTTGAGTCGTAAAACGACGTCCTGTGGCTGCACGAAAAGCATTATTCAGCATGATGGCGTGGCTGTCAGGGTTCCTCCGAGCCATAATCCTTAGGTAGCGGTCATCCACTGTAGTAGTAAGTAACCCTTGGGCTGCCTGTGCGAGGCGTATCAACGACAGTTCCTGTCTCTCTGTATCTCCTCCATGTCCGAACAACATCGCTTTGGTTCACTTCGAGACGCCTGGACATTTCCCTTGTTGGGAGCCCTTCCTGGCACAAAGTAACAACGTGGACGCCATCGAACTTCGGTATCGACCGTTTTGGCATGGTTGAACTACAGACAGCACGAGCCGTGTGCCTCCTTCCTGGCGGAATGACTGGAACTGATCGGCTCTCGGATCCACTCCGTCTAATAGGCGCTGCACATGCATGGTTGTTTACATCTTTGGGCGGCTTTAGTGAAATCTCTGAATAGTCGAGGGAATGTGTCTGTGATACAATATCCGCAGTCAATGTCTATCTTCAGGAGTTCTGGGAACAGGGGTGATGCTAAACGTTTTTTGATGTATGTATTTCGTTGCTCACTGCTTCCAGTTTAGTTCAAGTCCAAACAGTAAGCAACGAAATTTGGACTTTACATATGACAAAACAACCAGTGACGTCGTCGAAATATCGTTGAAGGCAAAAAATGATTGTGACGCCACTGTGTGTTCTATTGTTTTGTTACATGTGTGTGCCCTGTCTTTTACGTATGTTAATTGGATTGTAATGGATTAGCATTTTATACCATGAAATATGTGCTTACTGTTTCTGGACATCGATTTGTTTATTGCAGGAAGGTTATGTTTAAAGGTTAATAATGCCTTTTTGGCTTGAGTTTATGCATAATTATGGATTTATAACAGTGTGTCTAGCGCCAGGCGAGATAAAAAAACTGTACCTCACTCTTAGATTATTAAGTTTTTACAGTGGTTGTTACCCAGGTAGTAATGTATGAAGTGGTAGAGACGAATACCAATGTTACTGCATGTGGGTTCATGATTCGTACTATTCTAGAACTTTCACACATCAGTGAAAATAAATAATATTAATCGTATACAGATATAAAAATATTAACTTTCTTGCACAATGTACACATTGCATAATGTATACTCACTTAAATGGAACACTCTCCTGCCTGTACCTACACATATACACTCTCAGCAGCAATGCAGTGTGTGCCGCCATTTTGGTGTTGGAGCCAAACAGGCAGACACCTGAAGGTAGCTGGCGTCATTGCACTTACTTCCTCACCATCACTCATGATAATGAAGCTATTGATCTGGCAGCACAGCCGTGGGTAGTGGCTGGTAAATAATAAAAATGTACAGTCAAATGGCAATACTGATCTCATTCAAAAAATGTACTATAAGTGTGGTCCACAACTATGGAAAAATAAAAAATGAAATGTTTTCGTTGAAAACTCTTTGAAATCATTTATCTGCACTCTTGCTCCATAGTGCTGAGTCAGTCCCAGACATCTGTGTTAGACTTGACGTAAGATATCACCTTAGAGAATACAAGCGAATGAATGACTTTACTTAATCTCAAGTACAACAACATTACAGATCATTTATTGTGGTTTGAAATATTTTATTACACATCAGATAATAAAATTTGTGAATATTCTAATGCATCTGAAAAAATCTACAATTTCTTTGACAATGTAAATGGCAGGTACTTTGATAATACTAGTAGTTTACAGCAATAGCTATTGTAGGGTTTCACGAAGGCAACCTCTCGGTCACTACACGTCCACGACACGGATAAGACTGTGTTACGTCGGGAGACGTCCTAAGTCGCTGGCCACCCGCAGCTGGTGCGCGACGTTTCGGTGCGCGGTAGCGTCATCAGGAGCGGAGGCTGGCCATCTCGAGGGCGTTGGCGGAGGTGGAGGCGGTGCCGGTGGGTCTGGAGTGGGCGCCGCTGCTGCTGCCGCCCCCGGAGCGGACGCTATCGTTCGTTACCTGTCAACCAGCCAGCCGTCACCATCCCCCGTCACTGCGCGCCTCTCTCTGAAGGAGCACACCACGGGGGCTTCTTTTATTTACCCGTCATTTACGGGGAAGCAAGTTGGAAGCGGCCGCTGCTCGTCAGGCTTCATTAATACAATTCAAATACACTGGTGTACGAAACAAGTACAGAACTAACTTCCGCACGATGTGTCACTCTGCTAAGTAATGTAATTTGATGAAACTTGCACCAGATATACACTACTGGCCATTAAAATTGCTACACCAAGCAGAAATCCAGATAAAAAACGGATATTCATTGGAAAATAGATTATACTAGAACTGAGATGTAATTACATTTTCACGCAGTTTGGGTGAATAGATGCTAAGAAAACAGTACCCAGAACAACCACCTCTGGCCGTAATAACGGCCTTCATACGCCTGGGCATTGAGTCAAACAGAGCTTGGATGGCGTGTACAGGTACAGCTGCCCATGCAGCTTCAACACAATACCACAGTTCATCAATAGTTGTGACTGGCGTATTGTGACGAGCCACTTGCTCGGCCACCATTGACCAGACGTTTTCAATTGGTGAGAGATCTGGAGAATGTGCTGGCCAGGGCAGCAGTCGAACATTTTCTGTATCTAGAAGGGCCCGTACAGGACCTGCAACATGCGGTTGCGCATTATCCTGCTGAAATGTAGGATTTCGCAGGGATCGAATGAAGGGTAGAGCCACGGGTCGTAACACATCTGAAATGTAACGTCCACTGTTCAAAGTGCCGTCAATGCGAACAAGAGGTGACCGAGACGTGTAACCAATGGCACCACATACCGTCACGCCGGGTGACCCGCCAGTATGGCGATCACGAATACACACATCCAATGTGCGTTCACCGCGATGTCGCCAAACACGGATACGACCATCATGATGCTGTAAACAGAACCTGGATTCATTCGAAAAATTGACGTTTTGCCATTCGTGCACCCAGGTTCGTCGTTGAGTACACAATCGCAGGCGCTCCTGTCTGTGATGCAGCGTCAAGGGTAACCGCAGCCATGGTCTCCGAGCTGATAGTCCATGCTGCTGCAAACGTCGTCGAACTGTTCGTGAAGATGGTTGTTGTCTTGCAAACGTCCCCATCTGTTGACTAAGGATCGAGACGTGGCTGCACGATCCGTTACAGCCATGCGGACAAGATGCGTGTCATCTCGTCTGCTAGTGATACGAGGACGTTGGGATCGAGCACAGCGTTCCGTATTACCGTTCTGAACCCACCGATTCCATATTCTGCAAACAGTCATTGGATCTTAACCAACGCGAGCAACAGTGTCGCGATACGATAAACCGCAATCTTGATAGGCTACAATCCGACCTTTATCAAAGTCGGAAACGTGATGGTACGCATTTCTCCTCCCTACACGAGGCATCACAACAACGTTTCACCAGGCAACGCCGGTCAACTGCTGTTTGTGTATGAGAAATCGGTTGGAAACTTTCTTCATGTCGGCACTTTGTAGGTGCCGCCACCGGCGCCAACCTTGTGTGAATGCTCTGAAAAGCTAATCATTTGCATATCACGGCATCTTCTTCCTGTCGGTTAAATTTCGCGCCTGTAGCACGTCATCTTCGTGGTGTAGCAATTTTAATGGCCAGTAGTGGAGAAAGAACTGCTACAGTATAGTACAGCGGGTAACTAAAAGAAGTACAGAGTGGGACTAACAGAAATGACACTTTTAATCAAGTACAATAATTCCACTGCCGCTATCATGCAAAATCCCCAAGACTGGGTACGTTTTACAGAAGCTCGAAATGTAGTGCGGGCGTCAATGCGAGATGCTTTTAATAGTTTCCACAATGAAACATTATCTCAAAATTCTGGTCGTGTGTGAAGTACACCAGTGGCAAAAAATAGTCAATACCGTCACTGCGCGATAGCGATGGAAATGTTACTGATGATGGCGCCACTAAAGCGGAGTTACGAAATACAGTTTTCCGTAATTCCTTCACCAAAGAAGATGAATTAAATACTCCAGAATTCGATACCAGAACAGCTGTTAGCACGAGTGACTTAAAAGTAGATATCTTAGGTGCTGCGAAGCAACTCAAATCACTTAAGAAAAGCAAGTCTTCCGGTCCAGATGGTATACCAACCAGGTTCCTTTCAGAGTATGCAGACACAATAGCGCATTTCTTAGCAATCTAAGTCGGGGGACTGCAGTAGGTGGTACAGAACTTAGCAGACCCATCAGTCAAACAAATCAGTAACAGCTTGCACTGTTTGCGCTTGAGCATTGTCCTGCAAAATGATGGTCAGGTCCTGCAGAAAGTGTCATCACTTCTGTCTCTATGCTGTTCATTTTTGGAACAGAACCTACGACCAACTTAGAAGTGATGGCACTTTCTGCAGGACCTAACCATCATTTTGCAGGACAATGCTCAAGCACGTATAGTGCAAGCTGTTACTGATTTGTCTGATTGATTGGGCTGCTAAGTGCTATACGACCTACTGCACTCCCCTGTCTTAAGCCCTCGTGAGTTCAACTAGATTTCTGAGCTAAAGGAAACACTTCACGGCATTCGCTTCAGAACCGCTACAAATTCGTCGGGCAACAGACCGCGCCGCTCGAAATGTCAACACAACTGGCACTGCTAAGAGTACGTATCCTAAGACTTCCACATCGCTGGCAACGGGTTATACACAATGTGGTCACTACTTTGAAGGTCAGTAAACTTTGAAACACATATCTATTTCGTGCGAGCTGTAAATAAGGA
The DNA here is from genome assembly GCF_023864345.2 of Schistocerca serialis cubense. NCBI lineage: Eukaryota > Metazoa > Arthropoda > Insecta > Orthoptera > Acrididae > Schistocerca > Schistocerca serialis. The sequence goes on from NC_064646.1 coordinate 141,405,337, forward strand.
GTTGCCACTATTAAAGTTCCAACCCTCGTATTTACGGAAATTTCCGAGGTCACCCTACATTTCATTCATTGACAAGCGAGTGAACTGCGTATATGTAAAGTAGGGTGTGAATAAACTCAAACTTCAGAGGATGTAGACATTGATTAGAAGACAGCAGCACAGAGAAAAGGAAATTTTTAGAGAAGAGAACTAATTATATCGCTAGATCATATGAAAAGAAATTGGAGTAAGTGGAAATTCTAACAGAAGATGTGAGGAGGCTACCAGAGTGACTTCAGCTGAAAGATCTACCCGTGGAGAATGACGCCAAGCGAGGCAGTTGTGGCCGAATGGGAGTCGGAGGCCAGTGCTGGAACCCGAAATTGTTGGACGTGGGAGTGACTGTACGAAGTGAGATCGACTTTCGTGAAGAACTGGTAAGGTAATTAAAAGTGTGGAGACAGGGTAGTTAGAGTGGAAGATAGGACCCTTAGTGAATATAAAATTAAACCTACATCAACAAGTTGTTTTGATTGGGTGCAACAGAGTGAACACACGTAGTGAAGTAAGTAGTAACACTGTCTCATAACGGTTTGTGTAACAAAATAACCGTGAAAATAAATAACAGATATTGAGAAAGGAGAGATCATACGTCTTTCTCATTGCAATAATCCTTCGATTACTAATTGACAGCCCCGCGGGATTAACCGAGCGGTCTCGGGCGCTGCAGTCATGGACTGTGCGGCTAGTCCCGGCGGAGGTTCGAGTCCTCCCTCGGGCATGGGTGTGTGTGTTTGTCCATAGGATAATTTAGGTTAAGTAGTGTGTAAGCTTAGGGACCGATGACCTTAGTCCCATAAGATTTCACACACATTTGAACATTTTGAACTAATTGGCATTAAGAAAGAGCTGAAGAGTTCGCCATCACAGATCTGATTTATCTTTAGGTAACAAAGAACGATGTATTAGTGTTACAGCTGTATAGCATAGTTCTTCAGACGAAGGAAACAACATGGAGAGGTCAGCTTTGTTGGCATATAGCAGAATTTCTATGTACTTTTCTTGCAGTGAGATTCCATTCATAAACGCACTCAGATTCAGTAAAATAACAGAAAAATTCCTTTGTGTATAGACATTAACGTATTTCTGACGGGGAACAGTAATTATGTTATACTTGGTTTAAGGTGCCAGAAGAAATGGTAGGATTATTATAGTATCGATGCCGTAGGCTTCTGGTAACGTTTTCTAGGTGAGGGATTGGAGAGCATTTTAAACACAAACATTTTAAGTTGGGCTTTACTGGAACCATTACCTATATCGATTGAAACAACAAGGTTACTGATGGCATTCTCTTGAGGCGCTAAAAATCCACAGTGTTTCGGCTGATGGCTTCTGCGGCAGTTCGTGTGGTGACTGTCGTGGCGTCCGTCATCACATCAATGCACTAGGAGCGCTTGGACGAAAGCTTGTGTGTTTTTAACCGTTTGACGAGGCTGGGAGCGCGAGAGAATTGTATATCGCCGTGAAATCATGAATTCGTGCAAAAAAGTTTACTCTTACCATGCACAAGTTTCAGAAGTTTGAACCTCCATCATTGGGTAGATTTACACTGTCTGTCCTAGGAGTTCTATAATTGATTTTGCTCCTGGCATACAAGTGACGTCAGCGTAGTAGCTACGGTGGTAACCTGAACTAACAATTGTAAACAACAGATCTGCGAACATTCATGAGGTGAACATGGCAGGTGCCATAACCTGATTTCCCGGAGACTTGGCTCATTGGAAGAGGAGTGAAAATAAATGAACGCGTGTCAGCTTTTCCATAGATACTCGACCGTTTCTCAGAAAACGACGTTCAAGGTTTCTGACGTAATTGAAATGTCTTTTATATAGCGGGCGATAATCTCAGACATAATTGTGGCACACTGGCTGGCGTCGCGGCCTCTCTAATTTTCGCCCCGCATTTGAAGCCCCTTTATTGTTTTTATTTGTTTTTTCATTCATCCTTCCACCTCTATACAAGGCTAGTACACGAATGTTTCTAACCAAGTTTGGGGTACAAGGGCTTACATTAATTGTGAAATCACAATATTTGTTGTATATGATAAGTGTTTGGTAATATCAGGGGCTACAATCTTTTTAAATTCTCATATTGCTATATTTCGTCCTTATGCCAGTTCTTATATGAATTCTTATAGTTTATGCTTATGTTTGTTCTACAGGAACATTTTCTGCATTCCCTAGGACGATACTGATCGCAGAAACATTCCAAACACCACGTGTGAAGGGATGTATGCCACAGTAACATTTCTTCATACGAATCTCACCTAGAGAAAGAAAAATCATTAACGTTGTTGAAGACTTCACGCATTCGCAATAACTTCGTGGCAAACCACGCATAGCGGATCGCTTTACCGAAAACTGGCACCTGTTATTGATCATGAATGAAAATACGCTACAGGAATTAAACTGAAAACAATTTAAAATAATTTTCTCGTTGATTTATTGATTTTTTAAAAAGTCATTCATCAGACATAAAATTAGTAGACGAATAAGGACAATGTTATTTCAGTATACATTGGAAAATATTCTTGTAGTAATCTCGTACGGACATGGATAGATAAATGAAAAACGAAAATAAAAACAATAATCGGGTATCGAACATGGGGAGCAAAAAAACCCAGTACGTTGTCCTCGATGGTGAGTGTTCATCGGAGGTGACGGTATCGTCTGGAGTGCCACAGGGAAGTGTGGTAGGTCCGTTGTCGTTTTCTATCTACATAAATGATCTTTTGGATAGGATGGATAGCAATGTGCGGCTGTTTGCTGATGATGCTGTGGTGCACGGGAAGGTGTCGTTGAGTGACTGTAGGAGGATACAAGATGACTTGGACAGGATTTGTGATTGGTGTAAAGAATGGCAGCTAACTCTAAATATAGATAAATGTAAATTAATGCAGATGAATAGGAAAAAGAATCCCGTAATGTTTGAATACTCCATTAGTAGTGTAGCGCTTGACACAGTCACGTCGATTAAATATTTGGGCGTAACATTACAGAGTGATATGAAGTGGGACAAGCATGTAATGGCAGTTGTGGGGAAGGCGGATAGTCGTCTTCGGTTCATTGGTAGAATTTTGGGAAGATGTGGTTCATCTGTAAAGGAGACCGCTTATAAAACACTAATACGACCTATTCTTGAGTACTGCTCGAGCGTTTGTGATCCCTATCAGGTCGGATTGAGGGAGGACATAGAGGCAATTCAGAGGCGGGCTGCTAGATTTGTTACTGGTAGGTTTGATCATCACGCGAGTGTTACGGAAATGCTTCAGAATCTCGGGTGGGAGTCTCTGGAGGAAAGGAGGCGTTCTTTTCGTGAATCGCTACGGAGGAAATTTAGAGAACCAGCATTTGAGGCTGACTGCAGTACAATTTTACTGCCACCAACTTATATTTCGTGGAAAGACCACAAAGATAAGATAAGAGAGATTAGGGCTCGTACAGTGGCATATAGGCAGTCATTTTTCCATCGTTCTGTTTGGGAGTGGAACAGGAAGAGAAGATGCTAGTTGTGGTACGAGGTAACCTCCGCCACACACCGTATGGTGGATTGCGGAGTATGTATGTAGATGTACATGTAGAAAAGTAAAACTGCGACGCTTGTCACTGTGCCATCTTTTCTGCTAAACAATTTTCTCGATAAAAGGAACATAAAGTACCTCAAAACTCTCAGCGTCGGTTTCTGAGAAACGATCGAGTATCTAGGGAAAAGCCCAGACAAATATTTGCTTCTCTTTTTTCTTTTTTTTGAATCCTCTTCCACTCAGCGAAGTTTCTGCGAAATCAAGTTATGGCACTTGTCGTGTTCTCCTCGTGCAGCCGTAGTGTTTAAACGTTGCTCGTGTCACAAACGACAGTGTAGCAACATATCTAAATTAAGAAATGCTCTTGAATGATCTGAGCCCTATGCAACACATCTGCTATGCTATCAGGCGTCGCCCGGTAATTATCGGGAACTGCGAGACCTGTTCGTAAATATTAGGTGCCACATACCTCCGGAAACCCCCTAAGGACACGCAAAACAGCAAAAGTATTGCATTTAAAATGTGTGCGGTTTTAAGCAAGTGATCATAAACTTTTCGCTCATCAGTGTATATTGCTCATGTGCTATATATATTGTAATGCTGATTCATTAAAGGTGATTGGTTAGGTGTAAGAGAGGATCTGTGGGCTCTAATCTTTAGTGGTGAAAGATATGCACAAATAGGTGTATAATTTAGAGAACTCTTTATATTACTACAGCATGAGGCAAGCGGTGCTTAAGTATATTGGTTTGCCAAGTTGTGTGTGACGACGTGCTTTGGCCGCTCTGTACCTTGGGAGGGCGCAAGTGCGCAGGGCCAGCTGCTGGGTAGCATGCTGCGGAGCTGCCTCACGACGGTGCGGTTGCAGCAGAAGATGTAGAAGATGAACGCCGGCCGCATCACGTTCACCAGGTCAGTCACGATCCACACGTAGGCAGGTCCGCCCACTGCCCACGACACGATCTCCATCAGCCACGTTACGCCCGTTAGACCGAACAGTTTGAGGTACAGCGAAAGCCTGCAAAGGAGAACACCTTCTGTGGCGACTCACATCGACTCACATCTACACTACTGGCAATTAAGTTTGCTACACCACGAAGATGACGTGCTACAGACGCGAAATTTAACCGACAGCAAGAAGATGCTGTAATATGCAAATGATTAGCTTTTCAGAGCATTCACACAAGGTTGCCGCCGGTGGCGACACCTACAACGTGCTGATATCAGGAAAGTTTTCAACCGATTTCTCATACACAAACAGCAGATGACCGGCGTTGCCTGGTGAAACGTTGTTGTGATGCCTCGTGTAAAGAGGAGAAATGCTTACCATCACGTTTCCGACTTTGGTAAACGTCGGATTGTTGACTATCGCAACTGCGCTTTATCGTATCGCGACATTGCTGCTCGCGTTAGTCGAGATCAATGACTATTAGCAGAATATGGAATCGGTGGGTTCAGGAGGGTAATACGGAACGCCGTGCTGGATCCCAACGTCCTCGTATTACTAGCAGTCGAGAGGACACGCAGCTTATCCGCATGGCTGTAAGGGATTGTGCAGCCACGTCTCGATCCCTGAGTCAACAGATGGGGACGTCTTCAAGACAATAGCCATCTGCACGAACAGTTCGACGACGTTAGCAGCAGCATGGACTATCAGCTCGGAGACCCTTGACACTGCATCACAGACAGGAGCGCCTGCGATGGTGTACTCAACGACGAACCTGGGTGCACGAATGGCACAACGTCATTTTTACGGATGAATCCAGGTTCTGTTTACAGCATCATGATAGTCGCATCCGTGTTTGGCGACATCGTGGTGAACGCACATTGGAAGCGTGTGTTCGTCATCGCCATACTGGCGTATCACCCGGAGTGATGGAATGGCGTGCCACTGGTTACTCGTCTCGGTCACCTCTTGTTCGCACTGACGGCACTTTGAACAGTGGACGTTACATTCCAGATGTGTTACGACCCGTGGCTCTACCCTTCATTAGATCCTGCGAAACCCTACGGTTCGGCAGGATAATGCACGACCGCATGTTGCAGGTCCTGTACGGGCATTTCTGGATACAGAAAATGTTCGACTGCTTCCCTGGCCAGCACATTCTCCAGATCTCTCACCAGCTGTAAACGTCTGGTCAATGGTGGCCGAGCAACTGGCTCGTCACAATACGCCAGTCAGTACTCTTGATGCACTGTGCTAACGTGTTGAAGCTCCATGGGCAGCTGTACCTGTACACGCCATCCATGCTCTGTTTGACCCAATACCCTGGGCACTGATTTCTCCGGGTCTATGCACCCAAACTGCGTGAAAATGTAATCAAATGTCAGTTACAGTATAATATATTCGTCCAATGAATACCCGTTTATCATCTGCATTTCTTTGTGGCGTAGAAATTTTAATGGCCGGTAGTATACAATTACATCAAAAATCTACATCTACATGAAAACCACAAAATATCTGTATATACGTCAAAAATCTATTTCTACATCGAAAATCTACATCGACATAATAACTCTACATCTGCATCTAAAATCTACATCGACATAAACGATCTACATCTACACCTACTTTTATATTTCGAAGCTACCTTGTTGTGTGGCAGAGGTAAGATCTAGTACAACTATTATATCTCCTCTTCACTGTTGTATTCAGAAATGGTGTGTGGGAAGAACATCTCTAAGTAAATCTTTGTGTAAGCTTTAATTTCAAGTCATGGTCATATTGCGAGTTGTATCTGGGCGAAAGTAATAAGTTGCCTGAATCTTCTTACATTCTACGATCTCAGAATTTTGACAGTTCACCTCTCTATAGTGCACAATGCCTCTCTTGTAGAATTTGCTACTGGCGTTTGATGAGCATCTTATCAACATCTACAAGATTATTCCGCAATTCACGTCTAAGTGTTTGGCAGAGGATTATAGAATCACTTTCAATTGTTTCTCTACCCTTCCACTCTCTAATGGCGCAAGGAAAAAATAAATAGGTAAATCTTTCCGTGGAAGCTCTGACTTATTTTATCACGATGATGATTTCTCCTTATGAAGGTGGGCGTCAAAAAAATATTTTGACGTTCGGAGGAGAAGTGGATGATTTAAACTCCGCGAGGAGATCTCACTCGAAAAAATCTCGCTGCAACGAAAACGACATATATTCGAATGACTGCTACTCCAAATCCCGTAACATGTCCGCGAGACTATTGCCCTATTTCCATTCCATAATAATAAAAAACGAAGAAACTTTACTTGAACTTTTTCGATGCCCTCCATCAATCCTACCTGTTAATGATCCCTTACTGCAAAACGAAAGTTCACAAAAAGCCGGACAAGCTTATTGTAGGTAACCGATGTGAAGCCAACATACAACTGTTATTCAAGCAATATAGAGGATTTTCAGCACAATTTTCAATCGTGTGATCATTCCCACAACATATTTCGAGACAACATTACCCCGCTTTCAAATGCTAGAAAGAGAGGAAACCCGATAAAATAATCCTCCTTATACCGACAGACAAATAAGAGTTACAGACGTCCTGTGTTATAACCTACCTTAAAAACTTTTTATGCCTCAGGCCCCCTCACAACTTAAAACCACATAACATTAAACATCACAAGCCGGTGCATCAACCGTTTCCGAGGAACAATTGCAAGCTGAAAGCCGCTGCCATCACCTACCAACGATAATATTTACTTACAGCCTACTGCTCAGCACCAACTACACTACCGTCTATCATAAAATCTTTGAGAAATGTCTGTCTGTCCCTATGTCATTCTAACTACCTCTAAGCTGCAGCCTGAACGGAAATAGCATGCGTAATTCCTATGTCACTAGGTAAAATATATTGGTGGCTGCTTCTTAAGGTGGATACTGCTAACGTGTGTTCAGAAATGCCCTTCAGACACTTCCTCCCTCTCATTTAAAACGGAGATGCACTCTTACGTCTAGGTATAACAAATCTCTACCTCGTCTAAATTTGATAGCAACCACCGTCATTCTTTCTGTTATATTCCCCCACGAATGTTGCTCGTTCTTGATATGCTTTGCTGCATCTGACGAACCGTTCTCTCTATTACTCTGCTTTTTAAATGTAACTTTAAAATTGCGTCCCGTCTGCCCCACATATCTCACTACACAATCCTGATATTTTACTTCATTCATTCTCGATTTCCTCATCTAAGTCTTATCTGTGTCCATCTTATGCTCAGCCTCTGTCATAATTTATTGTCCATCTTGAAAACAATTCTAACCCCTTTCCTGTTAAAAAAATCTCGCTAATTTCTGTGAGATGGTATCCAAATATGGCATGACTCTTTATTTCTTTGGATTTTTGCCGTTTTTCTGGTTACCATGCCTAACTACTACATCCAATCGACCTTTCAAACACAACTCAAAACCATTTTCGACCGCTTATTGTTTAAGGTTTTTCATTTCTTCTTTCTTGTTTTCCAGTTTTAGAGGTATGGAATTAGTCCTGTGCATCGTATTATTGAAAAATTCTGATTTGTGCTTATGAGGGTAGCATACCATTTTTGAAAAATGCTAATTTTTGAAAAATGAAAAATTTTTGAAAAATGCTTATTTATGCTTATGAGGGCAGCTTACCAATAATCGCCATTGTGAACGTGGGTCTTCTAAAAATTCGTATCCCGAGCATATTATTCTTATTCTCGATCCTCAGGTCCAGATAATTTAAGACTCCTGGTTGCACATGCTCTACTTTAAAAGCTATGTCCTTAAGCATCTTATTGAAGTAATTCATCAACCCATTTATTTTTTCCTTGGACCCCTGATATACTATGAAAACATCATCAACGTGTCTTCTGTTCATCCATATCTTGGAACTGTACTTAACATTTACCTTTAAAAAAGCTGTTTCGTTCTTATTCAAGAAGATGTCTGCCATCCCATTGCTAAACCTTTATCTTGTACATAAAACTTACCATTAAACTTAAAATAGTTGAACGATAAAACAAACTTTATAATCTTATAAATTCATCCACATGCACATCAGATGTTTCACCAGTAGCCACAAACATATTTCAGCTAGTGACATATGATTTACGCATGCTATTTCCATTCAGATTGCAGCTTAGAGGTAGTTTTAAGTTAGAATTGTCAAGGACCAGAATTTCTCAAAGATTTTATGACAGAGGGTAGTATGGTTGGCGCTGAGCATCACGCTTTAAATAAATGTTATCGTTGGTAGGTGATGGCAGCGGCTTTCTATTTTTCAGCTGTATCTCGGTAATGGTGGATGCGCCGGCTTGTGATGTTGTATATTTTACGGTTTGAGTTAATAATGCACATGTGCAGCCTGTTTTTATGTTGTGATGAGTAGTGGAACAAACCAGGCATCACCCCATTTTGCATTGTTGCTAAATTTATTCAAGATAGTGGATGTAAGAGGGCGGGCATAGATGTGGCAATGTCGCACATATCATGGAGGGAATTCAAATTTTGGTGGCAAAGTATGTCAGTTGCTCTACCTCCACTAACCTAAATCCACCCCCTAGGAAATGGCAGGAAATTAAAAAGAAATGGCAGGAAATTCGAATTAATTGGCGGGAATATCAAATTTCGTGTGTTCACCTTAAGGCCTGGAGACCAACTGATCTAGTTCACAACACCAGCACCAGAGAGCACATGAGGTGGAATTCCTCAATTGACTGTAGTATGAAGAGATTTGGGGTTAACGATCGCAGGTAGATAGTGCTTTAAGTCACACACAGGACATGCAGTTGATATGAGTCAAATGCAGGTTATACCGCACAACTGATACACCCTGACACAACAAGAGAAAAAAATGGTTAAATGCATGATAAGTGGCTTGCAGCAACATCTCCCTCTCTCTAGATTGCGTCATCAGACTACCATTAAATCATACCTTGTTATGTCCCCATCTCAACCGATCACTCCATCCACTTTCAGTCATCATTTAACGCACATGCAAGTCAATTTAGAGGCAGATGGTTCTCTTTTCCAGGAAAGCATCAAAGATAGCAGTGAGCTTGCATGTATCTCTATTACCTCAATTGACATACAGTAAAATGTTGTTAAAAAACATGCAGCAACTGTTTGTGTGGTATTTGTTAGCTGAAACGACATGGTTCTGATTGGTGGAGAGTATAGCGAAGCACATTGTAAATACTGTTTGTTAGGATTTAAAAGACCTAAACAGTTCTGCACAGGGCAAACAGATGAACCTAGTTGTAAATTACAGCTGCAGGAGAAAGCTTTGTTTGGCGCTGTCCTTGCGCATTGTACACAGTTCGCAGAGCTGCAACATGTTCCCATTTCCACTTAGTGGTCTAAACATGGTCCTGTCGCATTAACTTAGCTTATCCTGTTTCTCCGTGGGTAGCAGAAGGTGGCAGATATCACTCTCTCTGACTTCGGTTCAGTTCTGACTTAAATTGGGACTATCACATGGACAAAGCTGCAAGGAGGACGGAGGAGGGACTGATGAACAGTTCCAAGATGCAGAGAGACTGTCTAAAACCACTTTGGACTTTTGCTGTATGGAGTCCTTAGCAGATAAAGGGAACTCGTTTCGAGATATAAGAATGCCTTAAATATGATTCACTAGTGGCTGTAATCATTAAAAGACTTCTCTATAGGATCCAACGTAAGTATGTGGTTGAATAGATGGTCTTGATTCCAAAATGCAGATAGCATATCTACCAGAGTGTAACACTATAGATCTGAAAAGCCAGTGTCCTGGTCATAGGATATTGTACATTTCTTATGATGTCAATCTAGCGTTGCATTATTTAAATGATTCGTCACATAGGACACTATCTACTGCATGTGATCATTCTCAGTCAACCATCGTTCTCCCTCTCCTATAACCCAGTGGATACATCGCAGAACCTCTGTTACACTGCCTACATTGCATTGAGATAGAGTGAATTACAAATAATCTTTGTTAGCATGAGAAATATCTAGAAGCGGAATGAGGGAGTTCCTTAAAACCACGTTGCTTAGCTGAGTCACTTTCTAAATTCGATGAGAGACGTGATTTTATTACGAGCTTACCCCGCCAGCGACGTGCAGCTTCGCTTTTGGCCTGTTAATATACATCCCAGTGGTCACACTTATACTCAATGTCGCGGTATTTGTGTGGAAGGCCACTTCATTCACAAGCAATAACATACCACAAAAAATAGTTCAAATGGCTCTGAGCACTATGGGACTTAACATCTATGGTCATCAGTCCCCTATAACTTAGAACTACTTAAATCTAACTAACGTAAGGACACCACACACATCCATGCCCGAGGCAGGATTCGAACCTGCGACCGTAGCAGTCGCGCGGTTCCGGACTGAGCGCCTAGAACCGCGAGACCACCGCGGCCGGCTAACATACCACAGCTTGCGTAGTTTGTTGCATGGATATCATTGTGCCCCCCTGCAGAACCAAGACCGCTTTTTATGCAGGGTGACAATAACATACAGCAGCTGTTGTGATCTGTTTTTAATAACTGGTCGCTTATATGACAAATGCGTCTCTCTTCCTAAGACACACTGGTACCACTCGCAACAAAAACAAATACGGCATGTCCGTCCATCGGGGTCTTTCCCTCAGTATGTTCAGTGTCAACTGCATTCAGTTATGGTCGAAATTTTGTACTTAATATGGGATGTGTGATAGATTCGTTATCATCAGCAGGTTTATGAAGAATGTGCTGGAGTGTGAAGTTACTGTGACCATTGTTCTGACATGTGCAAAGAAAGTGACTATTTCCTGTCATAAGGGAGGTACAGATTTGATGTGGGAGACTGCGATTCAGTGCATCGATAGCAGAAAATGTTATCTAGAAAATTATGTCCAGTCATAAGGAGGATATAGATACTGATAGTTCCAGAGCCACACCCATCAGGAGGAGACTTGTTTTGACATTTTACTCATTGTCAAAAATCACTATATTGGGGCTGCAATCGTAATATTTAGTTGTAATTACAGTGATAAATATATGTCTGGTTTCCTAGAACGATTCTGTTTGGTGTGCAGGTGCGTGGGAATGACAAATGGTGACCAGAACAAACTGACATTCTCGGCTTACCACCAGTCTGCTAGTAGTGCGACAAACTATGCATTTCGTTAGTGCGGTTTGCCTACATTAGGAGCAGGTATGCACTTAGGGGCAAAACTATTGTTCTCCTTTGAGTGGAAGATCATTAACCTATTGTTCTGCTAAGGGGACCCTTCCGTTTGATCGACAATTCCTCAACCTATCCACCCCTATCCATCCCACCCAATCTCTCAGGCAACGTCAAACTCTACCACCCTCCCCCTCGCTGATACAAGCACACTTTTGATATCAATTTGAGTGACAAATTAATTAAATCAATCAATTAAGTAAATCTGAATTCTGGGGCACTTCTTAGAGCCCACCCCTCCCCCTCCCGGAATCTGGTGGGAAAAAGACTATTGATTGGTCATTAAGGGGGAATTCGATTGCAGTGTATGGAATATTGTTTAATTAATCTGGACAATGTACAGATTATTGTTTAATTATTTGTGGCAGTGTATGGAATGTGGTTTATTTAATTAGATAAAGAATTTGTCAGGAAATCGGTTGCAGTGTAAGGAATATTGTTCAAGAAATTCAGACAAAGTGTGGAATATTGTTTATTTAAACAATTTATGGGGTTGTTGGCAGTGTTCTGAATATAGTTTATTTATTTATTTAAAGATGTATTCAGGAAATCGATTACGCCCCCCACCCATCTCACCCCCTCGCTGGTACAGGTACACTTTCAGGTCTGAGTTATTCAAATGGCCCCTTCACTCTTATCAGCCTAATTGACTAGTTGGTTAAATCGATCAATTAATTAACCCCTCCTCCTCTGATAAAACTCTCATTCGCCCTCTTCCCTCCTCTCCACTACCTGGAAACTGGTGGCTCTGTGGTGGAGAGGAAGGATCTCATGGCAGGAAATTCACGGCTTTCAGAATGAGATTTTCACACTGCTGCGCAGTATGCACAGATATGAAACTTTCTGGCAGATGAAAACTGTGTGCTGGAACGAGACTCGAACTTGGGACCTTTGCCTTCCGCGGGCAAGTGCTCTATCATCTGAGCTACCCAAGTACGACTCACGAAAGCTGTGAGGATGGGTTGTGAGTTGTGCATGGGTAGCTCATTTGGTAAAGCTCTTGCCTGCAAAAGGCAAAGGTCCTGAGTTCGAGTCTCGGTCCAGCACACAGTTTTAATCTGCAAGGACATTTCGTATCAGCGCACACTCCGCTGCAGAGTGAAAATCTCATTCTGGAAACATACCCCAGGCTGTGGCTAAGCCATGTCTCCGCAATATCCTTTCTTCCAGGAATGCTAGTTCTGCTAGGTTCGCAGGAGAGCTTCTGTGAAGCTTGGAAGATAGGTAACAAGATACTGGCCAAATTGAAGTTGTGAGGACGGGTCGTGAGTCGTGCTTTGGTAGCTCAGATGGTAGAACACTTACCCGCAAAAGGAAAAGGTCCCGAGTTCGAGTCTCGGTCCAGCACACAGTTTTAATCTGCCAGGACATTACGTATCAGCGCACACTCCGCTGCAGAATGAAAATCTCATTCTGGAAACATCCCCCAGGCTGTGGCTAAGCCATGTCTCCGCAATATCCTTTCTTCCAGGAGTGCTAGTTCTGCTAGGATCGCAGGAGAGCTTGTTTGAAGCTTGGAAGATAAGTGACGAGGTACTGGCCGAATTGAAGTTGTGAGGACGGGTCGTGAGTCGCGCTTTGGTAGTTCAGATGGTAGAGCACTTGCCCGCAAAAGGCAAAGGTCCCGAGTTCGAGTCTCGGTCCAGCACACAGTTTTAATCTGCCAGGACATTTCGTATCAGCGCACACTCCGCTGCAGAGTGAAAATCACAGTCTGGAAACATCCCCCAGGGTGTGGCTAAGCCATGTCTACGCAATTTCCTTTCTTCCAGGAGTGCTAGTTCTGCTAGGTTCGCAGGAGAGCTTCTGTGAAGCTTGGGAGGTAGGTGACGGGGTACTGGCCGAATTGAAGTTGTGAGGACGGGTCGTGAGTCGTGCTTTGGTAGCTCAGATGGCAGAGCACTTGCCCGCAAAAGGCAAAGGTCCCGAGTTCGAGTCTCGGTCCGGCACACAGTTTTAACCTGCCAGGATATTTCGTATCAGCGCACACTCCGCTGCAGAGTGAAAATCTCATATTGGAAACATCCCCCAGGCTGTGGCTAAGCCATGTCTCCGCAATATCCTTTCTTCCAGGAGTGCTAGTTCTGCTAGGTTCGCAGGAGAGCTTGTGTAAAGCTTGGGAGGTAGGTGACGGGGTACTGGCCGAATTGAAATTGTGAGGACGGGTCGTGAGTCGTGCTTTGGTAGCTCAGATGGTAGAGCACTTGCCCGCAAAAGGCAAAGGTCCCGAGTTCGAGTCTCGGTCCGGCACACAGTTTTAATCTGCCAGGATATTTCGTATCAGCGAACATTCCGCTGCAGAGTGAAAATCTCATATTGGAAACATCCCCCAGGCTGTGCCTAAGCCATGTCTCCACAATATCCTTTCTTCCAGGAGTGCTAGTTCTGCTAGGTTCGCAGGAGAGCTTCTGTGAAGCTTGGGAGGTAGGTGACGAGGTACTGGCCGAATTGAAGTTGTGAGGACGGGTCGTGAGTCGCGCTTTGGTAGCTCAGATGGTAGAGCACTTGCCCGCAAAAGGCAAAGGTCCCGAGTTCGAGTCTCGGTCCAGCACACAGTTTTAATCTGCCAGGATATTTCGTATCAGCGCACACTCCGCTGCAGAGTGAAAATCTCATATTGGAAACATCCCCCAGGCTGTGGCTAAGCCATGTCTCCACAATATCCTTTCTTCCAGGAGTGCTAGTTCTGCTAGGTTCGCAGGAGAGCTTGTGTGAAGCTTGGGAGGTAGGTGACGGGGTACTGGCCGAATTGAAGTTGTGAGGACGGGTCGTGAGTCGTGCTTTGGTAGCTCAGATGGTAGAGCACTTGCCCGCAAAAGGCTAAGGTCCCGAGTTCGAGTTTCGGTCCGGCACACAGTTTTAATCTGCCAGGATATTTCGTATCAGCGCACACTCCGCTGCAGAGTGAAAATCTCATATTGGAAACATCCCCCAGGCTGTGGCTAAGCCATGTCTCCGCAATATCCTTTCTTCCAGGAGTGCTAGTTCTGCTAGGTTCGCAGGAGAGCTTGTGTGAAGCTTGGGAGGTAGGTGACGGGGTACTGGCCGAATTGAAGTTGTGAGGACGGGTCGTGAGTCGTGCTTTGGTAGCTCAGATGGTAGAGCATATGCCCGCAACAGGCAAAGGTCCCGAGTTCGAGTCGCGGTCCAGCACACAGTTTTCATCTGCCAGGACATTTCGTATCAGCGCACACTCCGCTGCAGAGTGAAAATCTCATTCTGGAAACATCCCCCAGGCTGTGGCTAAGCCATGTCTCCGCAATATCCTTTCTTCCAGGCGTGCTAGTTCTGCTAGGTTTGCAGGAGAGCTTGTGTGTAGCTTGGGAGGTAGGTGAGGAGGTACTGGCCGAATTGAAGTTGTGAGGATGGGTCGTGAGTCGTGCTTTGGTAGCTCAGATGGTAGAGCACTTGCCTGCAAAAGGCAAAGGTCCCGAGTTCGAGTCTCGATCCAGCACACAGTTTTAATCTGCCAGGATATTTGTATTAGCGCACACTCCGCTGCAGAGTGAAAATCTCATTCTGGAAACATCCCCCAGGCTGTGGCTAAGCCATGTCTCCGCAATATCCTTTGTTCCAGGAGTGCTAGTTCTGCTAGGTTCGCAGGAGAGCTTGTGTGAAGCTTGGAAGATAGGTGACGAGGTACTGGCCGAACTGATGCTGTGAGGACGGGTCGTGAGTCGTGCTTTGGTAGCTCAGATTGTAGAGCACTTGCCTGTAAAAGGCAAAGGTCCCGAGTTCGAGTCTCGGTGCAGCACACAGTTTTAATCTTCCAGGACATTTCGTATCAGCGCACACTCCGCTACAGAGTGAAAATCTCATTCTGGAAACATCCCCCAGGCTGTGGCTAAGCCATGTCTCCGTAATATCCTTTCTTCCAGGAGTGCTGGTTCTGCTAGGTTCGCAGGAGAGCTTGTGTGAAGCTTGGAAGATAGGTGACGAGGTACCGGCCGAGTTGAAGTTGTGAGGACTGGTCGTGAGTCGTGCTTTGGTAGCTCTGATGGTAGAGCACTTGCCCCCAAAAGGTAAAGTTCCCGAGTTCGAGTCTCGGTCCAGCACACAGTTTTAATCTGCCGGGACATTTCGTATCAGCGCACAGTCCGCTGCAGAGTGAAAATCTCATTCTGGAAACATCCCCTATTCTGTGGCTAAGCCATGTCTCCGCAATACCCTTTGTTCCAGGAGTGCTAGTTCTGCTAGGTTCGCAGGAGAGCTTCTGTGAAGCTTGGGTGGTAGGTGACGAGGTACTGGCCGAATTGAAGTTGTGAGGACGGGTCGTGAGTCGCGCTTTGGTAGCTCAGATGGTAGAGCACTTGCCCGGAAAAGGCAAAGGTCCCGAGTTCGAGTCTCGGTCCAGCACACAGTTTTAATCTGCCAGGACATTTCGTATCAGCGCACACTCCGCTGCAGAGTGAAAATCTCATTCTGGAAACATCCCCCAGGCTGTGGCTAAGCCATGTCTCCGCATTATCCTTTCTTCCAGGAGTACAAGTTCTGCTAGTTTCGCAGGAGAGCTTCTGTGAAGCTCGGAAATAGGTGACGAGGTACTGGCCGTGTTGAAGGTCCCGAGTTCGAGTCTTTGCCTAGCACACAGTTTTAAACTGCCAGGACATTTCGTATCAGCGCACACTCCGCTGCAGAGTGAAAATCTCATTCTGGAAACATCCCCCAGGCTGTGGCTAAGCCATGTCTCCGCAATATCCTTTCTTCCAGGAGTGCTAGTTCTGCTAGGTTTACAGGAGAGCTTCTGTGAAGCTTGGAAGATAGGTGACGAGGTACTGGCCGGATGGAAGTTGTGAGGACGGGTCGTGAGTCGTACTCTGGTAGCTCAGATGGTAGAGCACTTGCCCGCAATATGCAAAGGTCCCGAGTTCGAGTCTCGGTCCAGCACACAGTTTTAATCTGCCAGTAAGTTTCAGTTCAAGGGTTTATTGTCTAAATATAAGAAAAATTACTTTGCAGGTGTTGGAATTCTCTTGGTCATCATTCCCTGCTGTCTGGGAAGATGCAGGTCTTGTAAGAAGTAATTAAATCGATCACTTTTTTTTCATTCTG
Organism: Schistocerca serialis cubense; assembly: GCF_023864345.2. Classification (NCBI taxonomy): domain Eukaryota; kingdom Metazoa; phylum Arthropoda; class Insecta; order Orthoptera; family Acrididae; genus Schistocerca; species Schistocerca serialis. Next base: position 141,422,112 of record NC_064646.1, read on the forward strand.
ATTGCACAAGCAATTCTAATATAAAATACCTTTCACACAGAATCACACTAGTAAAAATCTTTCGTTCGTGTAGCATGGGCCATCTATGTATCGCAGAGAACACCACCGAACATGCCACCAGTAGTGACAGGTGTTTGTGAGGCACTGCAATCTCCGTGTATACATCTGCTTGACAGAGGTCCTGTTCACAGAATTAATGGCGGCGTGGCGTGTAATTTCACGTGTCAAACGACAGTGCTATGCGTTTACCTGTTTTTTTGTAAGAGGTATTCTCCATTACTAACGATCATTTTACGTAGGAATGATGCGAGCACAGTATAATTTCTGATGTGAACAGTGGATGCTACACACCTCTGGAAACCTATATTATGCATATATCACACAGAATCGATGTTTTAAGAAAGTAGATTTTTTTTCATTTTACAGTTTGTCACTATATTTTATCGTAGAGAAACCGCCAAGAAGCATGAATGTCATACATTGGAAATATATTTCTTGCATTGGAATATTAACAGCCTTGCACTCCACACGACAAATAGGTCGGAAACTGCAACGATCAGACATTATAGCCTGTTTTAAGTACAGAACCGCGTAGCCTTAGGAGTGCATGTGTTTGTGTTCTCTCATACCAATAGCTTCCCGGTACTAATCCCAGACACTCATTAGAATTGATTTACGTAAAATGCTTCGAACTCCATCCGTCTGGAACTCCATTGTGCATAAAAACCACCTCTTTCTTGTGCTTGTTCTTGTTCTTCTTAACTGTCTGCTATTACATCACAACAATTTCATATCTACTACTACACACCGATAAGGGGTGCCAAGCTCCCCGACATGCGCGCATTTGGAGAAATCTTGTGCACTTAGATGTGTGTGGAACAGCAGTTACGATCTCGGTACGCTCCATTCTTTCACAAGATGCAGAATATACCGGTCTACTTCTGGTCAGCTGCAGATGAAGTCAGTGACGGTTAGTTAGGTTTAAGTATTTCAAACTTCTAGGGGACTGATGACCTCAGATGTTAAGTCTCATAGTGCTCAGAGCCATTTGAACCATTTTTGACATGTTTGAACAATGGCTGTTCCTGCAAGTTATGGAAGATTCCCACGACTACATTTTCCAACAGGATGGAGCTCCGCTCCATTGGCCCGTGATGTACGAGGCTTTTTGAATGATTCCCTTCCCTAGTGCTGTATCCACCGCACGGGACTTGAGGACCTGGCTCTGCAGTCCTGGTCACCGAGATCTCCTGATCTCACTCCTTGTGACTATTTCTTATGGGGTTTTGTGAAGGAAGCTGTTTACGCCCGGCCTCTACCAACCACTCTGAACTATCTGAGGAACCGGAACACTGCTGCTGTGGACTCAGTAAAAGCAGATACGGTTTCGCGTGTGTGGGACGATTTTGGCTACTGCGTTGATGTTTGCCGTGCAGCCAACAGTGGTCACATTGAACATTAACAACATTTGTCACTTTTATATTTACTAAGGAATTATTAATAACTAATTAATTACAAATTACACTGTTGTTGTTGTTGTGGTCTTCAGTCCTGAGACTGGTTTGATGCAGCTCTCCGTGCTACTCTATCCTGTGCAAGCTTCTTCATCTCCCAGTACCTACTGTAACCTACATCCTTCTGAATCTGCTTAGTGTATTCATCTCTTGGTCTCCCCCTACGATTTTTACCCTCCACGCTGCCTTCCAATACTAAATTGGTACCGAGCGAGGTGGCGCAGTGGTTAGCACACTGGACTCGCATTCAGTAGGACGACGGTTCAATCCCGTCTCCAGCCATCCTGATTTAGGTTTTCTGTGATTTCCCTAATTCATTTCAGGCAAATGGCGGGATGGTTCCTTTGAAAGGGCACGGCCGATTTCCATCCCAATCCTTTCCTAACCCGAGCTTGCGCTCCGCCTCTAATGACCTCGTTGTCGACGGGACGTTAAACACTAACCACCACCACCACCACCACTAAATTGGTGATCCCTTGATGCCTCAGAACATGTTCCACCAACCGATCCCTTCTTCTGGTCATGTTGTGCCACAAACTCCTCTTCTCCCCGATCCCATTCAGTACCTCCTCATTAGTTATGTGATCTACCCATCCAATCTGCAGCATTCTTCTGTAGCACCACATTTCGAAAGCTTCTATTCTCTTCTTGTCCAAACTATTTACCGTCCATGTTTCACTTCCATACATGTCTACACTCCATACAAATACTTTCGGAAATGACTTCCTGACACTTAAATCTATACTCGATGTTAACAAATTTCTCTTCTTCTGAAACGCTTTCCTTGCCATTTCCAGTCTACATTTTATATCCTCTCTACTTCGACCATCATCAGTTATTTTGCTCCCCAAATAGCGAAGCTCCTTTACTACTTCAAGTGTCTCATTTCCTAATCTAATACCCTCAACATCACCCGACTTAATTCGACTACATTCCATTGTCCTCGTTTTGCTTTTGTTGATGTTCATCTTATATCCTCCCTTCAAGACACCATCCATTCCGTTCAACTGCTCTTCCAAGTCCTTTGCTGTCTCTGACAGAATTACAATGTCATCGGCGAACCTCAAAGTTTTTATTTCTTCTCCATGGATTTTAATATCTACTCCGAATTTTTCTTTTGTTTCCTTTACTGCTTGCTCAATATACAGATTGAATAACATCGGGGAGAGGCTAAAACCCTGTCTTACTCCCTTCCCAACCACTGCTTCCCTTTCATGTCCCTCGACTCTTATAACTGCCATCTGGTTTCTGTACAAATTGTAAATAGCCTTTCGCTCCCTGTATTTTACCCCTGCCACCTTTAGAATTTGAAAGAGAGTATTCCAGTCAACATTGTCAAAAGCTTTCTCTAAGTCTACAAATGCTAGAAACGTAGGTTTGCCTTTCCTTAATTTTTCTTCTAAGATAAGTCGTAAGGTCAGTATTGCCTCACGTGTTCCAGTATTTCTACGGAATCCAAACTGATCTTCCACGAGGTCGGCTTCTACTAGTTTTTCCATTCGTCTGTAAAGAATTCGTGTTAGTATTTTGCATCTGTGGCTTATTAAATTGATTGTTCGGAAATTCTCACACCTGTCAACAACTGCTTTCTTTGGGATTGGAATTATTTTATTCTTCTTGAAGTCTGAGGGTATTTCGCCTGTTTCATACATCTTGCTCACCAGATGGTAGAATTTTGTCAGGACTGGCTCTCCCATGGCCGTCAGTAGTTCCAATGGAATGTTGTCTACTCCGGGGGCCTCTTCACGCAGTATCATATCTCCCATTTCATCTTCATCTACATCCTCTTCTATTTCCATAATATTGTCCTCAAGTACATCGCCCTTGTATAGACCCTCTATATACTCCTTCCACCTTTCTGCTTTCCCTTCTTTGCTTAGAACTGGGTTTCCATCTGAGCTCTTGATGTTCATACAAATGGTTCTCTTATCTCCAAAGGTCTCTTTAATTTTCCTGTAGGCAGTATGTACCTTACCCCTAGTGAGATAAGCCTCTACATCCTTACATTTGTCCTCTAGCCATCCCTGCTTAGCCATTTTGCACTACCTGTCGATCTCATTTTTGAGACGTTTGTATTCCTTTTTGCCTGCTTCATTTACTGCATTTTTATATTTTCTCCTTTCATCAATTAAATTCAATATTTCTTCTGTTACCCAAGGATTTCTACTGGCCCTCGTCTTTTTACCTACTTGATCCTCTGCTGCCTTCACTACTTCATCCCTCAAAGCTACCCATTCTTCTTCTACTGTATTTCTTTCCCCCATTCCTGTCAATTGTTCCCTTATGCTCTCCCTGAAACTCTGTACAACCTCTGGTTCTTTCAGTTTATCCAGGCCCCATCTCCTTAAATTCCCACCTTCTTGCAGTTTCTTCAGTTTTAATCTACAGGTCATAACCAATAGATTGTGGTCAGAGTCCACATCTGCCCCTGGAAATGTCTTACAATTTAAAACCTGGCTCCTAAATCTCTGTCTTACTATTATATAATCTATCTGATACCTTCTAGTATCTCCAGGGTTCTTCCATGTATACAACCTTCTATCATGATTCTTAAACCAAGTGTTAGCTATGATTAAGTTGTCCTCTGTGCAAAATTCTACCAGGTGGCTTCCTCTTTCATTTCTTAGCCCCAATCCATATTCACCTACTACGTTTCCTTCTCTCCCTTTTCCTACACTCGAATTCCAGTCACCCATGACTATTAAACTTTCGTCTCCCTTCACTATCTGAATAATTTCTTTTATTTCTTCATACATTTCATCAATTTCTTCGTCATCTGCAGAGCTAGTTGGCAATTACACTATGGGCCATTAAAATTGCTACACCAAGTTGAAATGCAGACGATTAACAGGTATTTATTTGACAAATATATTATACTAGAACTGACATGTGAATACATTTTCACGCAATTTGGGTGCATAGATCCTGAGAAATCAGTATCCAGAACAACCACCTCTGGCCGTAATAACGGCCTTGATACGCCTGGGCATTGAGTCAAACAGAGCTTGGATGGCGTGTACAGGTACAGCTGCGCATGAAGCTTCAACACGATACCACAGTTCATCAAGAGTAGTGACTGGCGTATTGTGAGGAGCAGTTGCTCGGCCACCATTCAATTGGTGAGAGATCTGGAGAATGTGCTGACCAGAGCAGCAGTCGAACATTTTTTGTATCCAGAAATGCCCATACAGGACCTGCAACATGCGGTCGTGCGTTATCCTGCTGAAGTGTAGGGGTTCGCAGGGATCGAATCAAGGGTAGAGCCACGGGTCGTAACACATCTGAAATGTAACGTCCACTGTTCAAAGTGCCATCAATGCGAACAAGAGGTGTCCGAGACGTGTAACCAATGGCACCCCATACAATAACACCGGGTGATACGCCAGTATGGCGATGACGAATACACGCTTCCAATGTGCGTTCACCGCGATGTCGCCAAACACATATGCGACCATCATGATGCTGTAAACAGAACCGGGATTCATCCGAAAAAATGAGGTTTTGCCATTCGTGCACCCAGGTTCGTCGTTGAGTACACCATCGCAGGCGCTCCTGTCTGTGATGCAGCGTCAAGGGTAACCGCAGCCATGGTCTCCGAGCTGATAGTACATGCTGCTGTAAACATCGTCGAACTGTTCGTGCAGATGGTTGTTGTCTTGCAAACGTCCCCATCTGTTGACTCATGGATCCGTTACAGCCATGCGGATACGATAAGCCGCAATCGCGATAGGCTACAATCCGACCTTTATCAAAGTCGGAAACGTGATGGTACGCATTTCTCTTCCTTACATGAGGCATCACAACAACGTTTCACCAGGCAACGTCGGTCAACTGCTGTTTGTGTATGTGAAATCGGTTGGAAACTTTCCTCATGTCAGCACGTTGTAGGTGTCACCACCGGCGCCAACCTTGTGTGAATGCTCTGTCGATTAAATTTCGCGTCTGTAGCACGTTATCTTCGTAGTGTAGCAATTTTAATGGTGAGTAGTGTATTAGACATTATTAAATTTATTTATTTGATATCAAACATTATGAAAAAAGTCTTTGAAACTTCCTCCTTTTGTTCGTATAAAGCTTGTTTATTTTGGATTTGTACTTGAATAAATACGAAATTTTCAAAGTGGGTCTATCATGTAGACTGGCCTCGGTCCGCTGAGGGCAGTCTTGTCTCGCGTAGTGCCAGTGTGTGTGCAGGGACAGATGACTTGTGACCGGCGGCTGTGGTGGATGACCTACCGAGCTTGCAAGGACAATGTATGATCCATGTACTTATGGTGTCCGTGATATATGTGTGAATGTCTGATGGTCGATAGCTATATACAACATACTCAAGTGATGATTTTATTTGGTGCAGGGCACGAATTGTGTGCTTACTACATCGATATAGTATACGGTGGCATGTAGCCGCGTTGGATTTCGGTTTCATTCAAGCTTTCGTCGTCAGCGGCAGAGGAGTGTAATTGAGGAAGTGTCAAATACGGATCTGACGATCTGTAGACCACTTTTGCAGGGTTTAGTTGTCAGTGAAATAGTTCTGCAATAGTTTAGACGCTGAAAGTCTCATCTGCAGAAAAAAGTGGTGGACAGTGCTCCCACACCAGCAGCAGCAGCAGTTTGGCGGGTAAATTCAGTAAGAGCCAACCAGAATGATCCATTCATTCATCCTTTGTGCTGGGACATAGGAGCCTCTACGCCTGGTTCAAACATGATGGTGAAAGGTATCTACGGAAAGTTTTGAGAGGAGCATTATGTCTTCTTTGTTCAAGTGTTCAAAGACAAGTTGGTGTGATGCTGTACCTCATCCGCCATTGTGGCATTGTTACATCTCTAGACCAGCAGCTATAGGGCACCGAAAATTCCAGCCGTTTTTCTCTTCTGTAGGACAGTGCTCCGAATTCCGTTTTCCTGTCTGTGCTTAGACAGTGCCCTCTTTCCGTACAACAAGAATACTTTTATGATTAATGGTGTTTTCGTAAGCATGCACAGACATGATGAAGCCTTTTATCGGTGAGAACATGAGCAAAACGTTTACAATTTCTGAGATCTATGTTGGAAGGACAATACGGGATGGATGGGCTGTCCCATTAGGATCGCTAGGCAGAATGTACCCTATGTTATACTTGGCTATTTTCGTAAACAGGTCCTGTTAGGACAAGAATTTCCATGCAGACAAGCTGAGACATCACGAAAGCTCCTACAACAAAAAAGCGACGAGAATTATTTCTGCAACACTTAATGATTTCTGCGTGGGGCTGATATGTAATGGACAGATTCTGCTGTTAGAATCACTAGGAAGAATGCATCCTGTGTTACTCTGGGTTATTTTCACTAACAGTTTTGGGAAGCACTGCAAAAGATTTCTGTAGCGTGTCCAGAGGGATACTTGGCTGTTATGTACACAGACATGAGATGTCATTATAACACTGACAATCTTTTAGATGCGCTTGCGGGGCCGAGTCGCTAGGCAGACATCTCCCGCTCGGAAATAGGCCTGTGCTGGAACCACAGGTACAAATGCTATGCATCAGCCGCGATTGCTAGGTAAACATGTGTTTCGACAGGAATTTCTCAGATGTCAAGTATGAAAGGGACGCTGCCGCCTCATGCTTGCGGGACCCAAACTTACACCTGCACGTGGCTTGGCAGCTGGCGGTCAATTCGTCGCTTTGCAGGGGCCGCCGTTGCACCCCAGTTACTGGCAGTGTATGCGGTGGTGTTCTCTGTGGTACAGTGGATAGCGCATGCTTCGCAATCTGTTAAAAAACAGAAGTGGATCTACCAGGTTCCTCTGTTTTTCGAGTTTTCACATAAAGATCGTGGCAGGTGTAATGTTTCTAGTTACTCAGTGGTTTGAACTATGCCCCACATGATGACTTTGTTAAAGTTTTGGGTTTCTAGACATGTAACTTTCTCTCCTTACTTTTGGAATTGTACTGTACAAGTGATTGGTAACACACCGCTATGTAGTTAATATAGAGAACCATCCCGTAAATGGTATGATATTCTGACAAACCGTGTTAAAATACACACATTCTTGTAATCCTGAGTCTAGAGGAGATTACAACACGTTGCAGAAACTAAGACAGCAAGCAGGCCAGATGGGAAGCAGTACCATCAGTGGAAGCGTTTGTGCCAGGGAAACCAGCCCAGCCTTTGTACACTAGTTTAGTGTGTGGCCACTGTCTGCGTAGGGCGCTCTGATTGCGCATCAAAGCACTGTGTGTGGGGACTGTTGCCTTGTGACCATTGGCCACAGTGGATGACTAACCGACCAACCTGATGGGAAAGATGTAGTGCTGTGACTATGTACTGTGCATGTGCCTATTTTATATTTTTTTTTTTGAGGGGGGGGGGGGCCTTTATGTCTTCTCAGCATATGTACGAGAGTGAGGTGGTCGATAGCTATATGCAGGATGCAGAAGTGATGACTTTGTATGGTGCAGGAAACGAATTGCGTTTACTGCGTCGATGTGGTATGGTGGTACATACGTTTGTGGTGATATAGTCTGATTGAAGACCAATTTCATACCGAAAGACTCAAGCTTTCGTCGACAGTAGCAGAGCAGTGTAATTGAGGGAGTGTCTTTGGCGGTAGTTCCTGTATATCGTGATCAGTAGACCACTTTTTCAGGGTGTAATTTTCAGTCCAATATGACTGCTGTATGTTTTCCGATTTGTACAAAATAGTTTGCCGCTCGAAGTCTCGTAATTTGTCTGTGTGCAGGAAGTGACAGTGTTCCCGAACAGGCGGCAGCAATTTGGTTGGTAAATTCAATGATAATCAATCAGAGTGCTCCATTCACAGGTAGTTCCATTACATCAGAGCGTCACAAGACATCGTTTGTGAAAGGTGTAGGGGACTTTACAGACTGGTTCGAACAAGACAGAGGAAAGGTATCTCCGAAAACTTCTGTGACGTCTGAGAGTCATGCGATTTCTTTCCTCAAGTGCTCAGAGGCAAGTCCAAGTTGACCAGCCTCCTCTGATTTGTACAGATGGGGTGTTGTCCCCCATCCTTTCCCCACCTGCCACTGCGGCTTTACAGCATCTCCAGAGCAGCAGTTGTAGGACATCGAAAATTTCATCCATTTTTCTCTTCTGTATTTCTAATTCTCACTGTTTTTTTCCACAGTCTAATGTAAGATTCGAAATATGTCATGAACTTTTAGATATGTAATTGTTCTGATTTTCACATTTGTGCTTGTACGCTAGTGTGCTCCAAAAGGAGAGAAAAATAAAAATAAGAGCCTTAACATTCCTGACTCCAGCAGCAAAAATAAACTAATCGCACTCAGCGTTTCAGAAAAGTGGTCAACACCACAGCAGCTGTAGGACTTAGAAAGTTTTTTCTCTCTCTGACAGTGCTTTCAACCAAGCAACTAAACCTCAAAAAAGTGGTAAGCATCCTGTTCAGATTTGCAGAGATATTTATTTCGGCTTCCAAATATCGTCGTTTTGGTGTGGGAAATCGGATACTGCGGTGATACCGGTATCGAGAACTGTTTGCAACTGTCTTAGGGAGGGAGGCTGGGAAGTTTCAGAAGTATGCCAGAAAACGCCACGATCTTTTTAGAATCCGTGTTCAAGTATGGAGGTATTCCTCGGGAAAAAAAAGTTTAATTACATCGCAAACTGTTTAAATATTCTTGCGTCATCTGCAAAACTCTCTCTCTCTCTCTCTCTCTTTGTGCAGTAGTAGTTCCTGTGACATCTTCAATATATGTATGTGACAATATTCCGTACATTGCTTAAACACCAAATTTAATAACTCCTGAAGCAGTTCATGTTCAATGACAAGTGATATCCTTGTGCCATAAGAAATGAAAGTCCGTCAGGGATGAGGAGAAATGTTGCAGCTATTTCCAGCACAACAAGGAGCACTCTACGTGACTGTTATGTTGGCAGTGGCCGGTGGCCAGAGTGGAGCTGCTAAGTGCATGCTTCTCCCCGTGGCCGTTACTCAGGCACGTAAAGCACATGCGAGAAATTTTTTCAGATATGTGTAGTATGATCGGGGAAAGTGTAATTACATGGTACATTTGACTATGGGAATAAAAAGAAAGTACCTAACTTTTTTAACATCGTCTCAATTGTTTAAATGCCAGCATCAATACCGTGGAGTGTTGCAATTACAGAAATAAACAAACAATGTACTTAAACAAATTGTTTAAACAATGCCTTATGCATGCTATATTAGCATTCCATCAACAGGTCTTCCCAGTCCAGCAACTTGACACAGGTTAAGTGAATTTCCTGCCAGTTTTCAATAGGGGAGGGGTGGTGAGGTGAGGGTTGGTGGAGGGGAGGGCCAACAGTGTTGTCTGGTGCTGGTGTTGTGAACTAGGTCAGTTGGTCTCCAGGCCTTAAGGTGAACACACAAAGTTTGATATCTGTGTCAGTAAATTCGAATTTCTTGCCATCTCTTTTTTAATTGCAACTATTTCCCTGGGCAGGGGGTGGGTGGAGTTAGGTTAGTGGAGGTAGCCCAACTGACCTATTTTCTCATCAAAATTGGAATTTCCCATCATGACAATAGTGTGACATTGCCACATCTGTATCCACCATCTGGGATCCGCCATCTTTAACGAATTTGGCAACAATGCAGAGTGGGGTGATGCCCACTTTGTCCCACTACTTAACGGCAACAAGGCCATATGGAATAAAAAAAATGTAATGTAGATTATAACTCAGGACATTGGTAATCCTTATATGTCTGTCGTTATAAAAACGACTGTTTTATCTAGTTTTCTTGTGTTTAGCGCTTGAAAATGGAATAATGTTTTCCTGAGATATGTTGTGATAATAATGGCATGATTGCTGACTGGGCTGAATATCCTCAATTTTTGCTTATTATAAGTAATCTCTTTAGAAGAGATGTTGCATTTTCTAAGTGTTCCGCCAGTAAAATGCAGCATCTGTTTCACCTACTCCACCACATATTCTATGGGACGTTTCCAGTTCGTGGTCGCCGAGCGGTTCTAGGCGCTTCAGTCCGGAACCGCGCGACCGCTACGGTCGCAGGTTCGAATCCTGTGTGATGTCCTTATGTTAGTTAGGTTTAATTAGTTAGGTTTAATTAGTTCTAAGTTCTAGGTGACTGAGGACCTCAGATGTTAAGTCACATAGTGCTCAGAGCCATTTGAACGTTTCCAGTTGAAGTTGTTGATAACTGTGATCCTGAAAAGCGTCAGTCATTGGCATTGATTCAGTTTATCATAATCCGGATCGTATTTTTATCACCTTATGAATATCTTATGCTGGTAACATGGGTGATATCGGGGTCTCCAAAAGTCGAAAGTTACCATATCTTAAATTCTCTATATTTGCGATGATTGCATATCCATATATGTTGTGTTATGAATTCGATGGAGTCTTGGATGGTAGTAGGGGGAGGGGGCACTTGAATCGAGCCTCTGGATCTCTCTGCAGAGAATAGTTGAGCTCTAAGGATTAGGTCACCTTGACCAGGGGATGACAACCCGGCCTCTAACCACCAGATAGACATTTATGGGTCACGTATGGTCTGCCACACTGCCTGCGGGGTTCGTGTTGACAAGATTCCACAAACTACAGCCACGCACATTGTGGTCTGGTTCTGTGGCTAAAATGTCCAGTACACTTCTAACATTCTGCGTGGTGTCTGTTTGTTCTATATCGTGTCTCCCTACCACTTTCGCGCAACGACGCTCTGAGCGTGTTTTTTAGAGAATTGACTAGTTTGAACCTGGTACCTGTTGCTGGTAAGGAGATGCCAGACCACACATGACATGTAGAGTTCAGAAGAGTTCAGTGAGACTAGCGATGATATAACCAAATACTTAATGATTTCAGCGTCAGCTCCACTGCACTCCCTGTAAAAGAATCTTAGTACTATCTAAATTTAGTGGAAGGGGTTCAAGGCTTTCCTATTTTTGGTTAGCTGGTAAAACAACGTCGAAAAAGCAGTTACGTTTACCACTGGAAATTTTATTCTACTCGCAAAACATTGTTTATAAATTGCACTATTGATAAAAGGAAATGTTTTAATACAGGATGGTAAAAAACAACTGCGTTCAAACAAAATGTGAACGAATATTCCCTGAGTGGGTTTCCAAGTTCTGCAATGGATCGAAGGATGACCTATGCCATATCACATCTATAATCTAGGTTTAAATTAAGTTTCACAAGAGAGAAAACTATCAAAATGGTCTACAGTGACCCTCAATTATATTTAATTACTTATCTAACTTATCGTAAATTACAGTGGCTGATGTGGCTTCTCAATAACTATATAACAGAAAAATCATCGCGTTTCAGATTTTTACTTCAAGTGGCAAGTGTGAACACCATGAGCTTTAATTGACGATCGACACTAGTATTACGCAAAAAGGAGGTGTAACAGATGAGACTTTTGCGGTTCTGAGTGAAGCTTTATGCGCTGTTATGCGGCATCGCGTGGGTTCATTACCTTGTCGTTGTTCATCAGGGGGCGGCGGGCAGCACAGCTCCGCTCACCTCGCCATCTCGGAAGCAACTCTCTCCTAACTTCTCCCTACTACAATTTACTGGCTGTGTTTTCATCTGACCAATCACAGTCTCAATATTAACCTTAAGCTCCGCCTACAAAAATTCTGTCTATCCAATGAGAAACGTTATACTTTTCGTGGTGGGGCAATGTTTTTAAAGTTTGCAACGTAACAGAGACGCGAGAAAGTCTCACACTAAAACTTGCAGTTGGTGTGGTCCTTTCAGTGTTATCGTAAGATCTATACTACTGTTCTGGAGGACTCTATCTTTTAACATGGGCTAGGGGGGGGGGGGGGGGTCCTGATGTAACAGAGACGCGAAAAAGTCTAACGCTAAAACTTGCGGCTGGGGTGGCCCTTTTAGTGTTATCGTAAGATCTATACTGTTCTTCTGGAGGGCTCTAGCTTTTAACATGGGCTAGGGGGTGGTCCTAGCGGTTAGCTGGCGACGTGGGTGTCCGTCCATTATCGTAGGGCCTTCTCGCTTAACACAGTTCTGCTCTCGGCTTCTGTTCTCGTTTCTCCCCTCGGAACTGCGTCTGTCTCACGGTGGGAAGGTATGACATGCATTTAGGCATTCTTGTGTTAGTCTGTGGTATTCTATTTGCTCACTCGTTACTCGTATTACTTTGGTTAATTTAATGTCACGATTTATTCGGAGCTATATGACATACTACTGGATTTGCTTATCATGTCAGGGTTTTGATGGAAGGTGTTGGATTTGCCTGACACCTTACACACTGATGTGGCAAAGGTCGTGGGATAGTGAGATGCACATATAAGATAATGATAGTACCACTTACACAAGATATAAAAGGGCAATACATTGATGGAGCTGCCATTTGCACTCGAGTGATTCATGTTAAAATGTTTTCGAAGTGATGACGTCTGCGCAGCGGGAATTAACAGACTTTGGACGCGGCATTGTAGTTGGAGCTAGACACATAAGACATTCTATTCCCGAAATCGTTAGGAAATTCAATATTCCGAGATACACAGACTCAATAGCGTGCCGAGAATACCAAATTTCAGTCAGTGCTTCTCGCAACAGGTCATGCAGTGGCCAATGGCCTTCACTTAATGGCAGAGCAGCAGCATTTACGTAGAGTTACCAGCTTATCAGTGGTAATAGGCAAGCAAAATTGCGTGAAATAAATGCAGAAATCAGTGTCGAACGTAAGACGAACATATCCATTAGAGCGTTGCGGCGAAATTTGGCGTTAATGGGCTATGGCAGTAGATGACCGATACGAGTGCCTACGATAACACTACATCGCCTGCAACCTCTCTCCTGCACTTGTGACCAAATCGGTTGGGCCCTTGGCGACAGGAAAACTGTGTCATAGATGAATACTGATTTCAGTTGGTAAGAGCTGATGGTAGGGTTCGAATGTGGCACAGACACCACGAAATCATAGACCAAAATTGTCACCAAGACACTCTGCAAGCTGTCGCACTGAGTTCTCAGGTCCAACTGAACCGATCATCAACTAAAAATGGTCATGTCCGGCTACTTGGAGACTCCTTGGAGTCATTCGCGGACTTAATGTTCCCAGACAACGATGTCGAGTCACTGGGTCACAACTGTTCACAGTTGGTTTGAAGAACATTGTGGATAATTCAGGGGAATGACATGGCTGCTCAGATCACCCGACATGAATCCTAATTGAGAGATCAGTTCGTGTGCAACATCCTGCACCGGCAACACTTTTGCAATTAAAATGCTATAGAGGCAGCATGGTTCAATATTTCTGCAGGCGACTTTCAACGACTAGTTGAGCCCATGCCACGTCCAGTTTCTGCACCACGTCGGGAAAAAGAAAGTCTAACATGATATTGAGAGGTGTCGCTTAACTTTTATCACATCAGTGTATAATGAACCATGTCGTGCATTTGCCTAGTGCAGAATAACTTATTTTTAGCAGTCGGCCTCTCTGTCCAAAGAAAGCTTGGTGCAATGTTATTTTCTCAGTAACACTCTTGCTAGAAATCTGGAGGGTGCCACGCTTGTGTGACAGTTGGGCCATGTGGAGTGAGAATTTTCCTCTCTCTCTATCCCATAAGATGAGAAGGTAGTTCATTTGATGGTCTAAATAAATGTAAATAAGTGCGAGTTCAGTACGCTGTTTTCCAGGAATTTTAGACGCAGGTAAACAGCTCATTGTATGACGTGAAAAGATATCAAGGAATGGGAGTTTAGAGTTCGGTTTTCTCAGGAAGGCGCGTCATTGGATAATTTAGAAAACATTTTCCAGGTCGAGCATTGGGCAACTGTTTTGGGAAAAAACTGTGATTGGCCAGTGTTTAATGCAACCTTCTAATTGTTAAAGTGTCTTTTGCATGGGTTTTGGGCTGAGCAGAGAGGAAAGACCGAATTTTTTGACTTTCTGGATAGAGACACGAGGCCGACACTTGCGTTTTGGAGGTGTGGAGGAGCGGATTCTCTGGAATGGACATGCAGGACACTCTGACTCTGGAGATGCAGCAGAAGGCAAACTTGCATTTTTGAGGATCAGCCCATCACACAGCGGCAGATTGGCAGTGGTTGGCAGCAGGCTCGGCCTTATGCAGGACTCGCCCCCCCCCCTCCCAACTCGTAAACTATGGTGAGAATATGTTGCCGCACAGGCTGGTAGTAGGACACAGGGTCTTTGAGCGCATTTTTGATATAAAATTTTAATGCAAATTAATTAAATTGATCATTTAATTACCCCTCAGACAAACCCACCATCACCCCAATCCACCCCCACTCCCCCTCACCACCCCAGTCTCACCTACCCTATTGTTGGGTATTTCAAACTTTTGCAGGAATTTCAAATTTTGGTGGGAATTTTGAATTTTGGTAGAATTTAGAATTTTGGTGGGACTTTCTTTGTCCCAGGGCTGTGCTGACGTCCCATGCCAACACCCATCCAGGAAATGGCGGGAAACGAAAAATGGCAGTACCTTTTCTGGGACTCGAACCCTGTTCCTTGTGGAGAGAATGGCCAAGTCCACCCCCTCCCCCCCAACACATGGCGGAGGTAAGTTCCTATGAAACCAAACTACCGAGGTCATAGGTCCCACCAACACGTGGAAAGTACCCAGATGCAGGTGAGGAAAGTTAGGTTAGTGTGCTTTATTCATTTTCGGTGGGAAATTGGAGCAAAGATTGGTCCTAATTACGTAATTAGTCATAAAGATCGCTCATAATTACACAACTATATGCATAGCTCTACGCAAGGACTGCCTAAAATCGCAATACAGCTCAAAAATTGGTGTTATTCTGCTGGGAAAAAAGTTTCACAATACCACTTGAAACTAGTGGCAGGCACACTCAAACTCTACCCTTCACCTAGAAGCAAGCGGGGAAAATTGGCTGGAATGGCAGGTACTAGCTTTATTTTTGTTTTTGGCGGGAAATATGTTCAACTGACGAGATGCTGGTGTTGGTCAGAGAGGAGTTCAAAAAGTATATTACCTCCAAGCACACAGCTGAGGACTGTATCTATCACTGTTTCATGTCAGAGTTCGTTACAGACGCCTCACCCTGTAGCCAGAAAATAGAAGCCAAAACACACTACTGCTAATGATGGAAAATGCTTCACTGCTCTAATTACACATTGAAAGTATAGTGAAAAAAACAGTTCTCGGTTTATCACTCTTCCACAGGCATACGAGTAACACCCAGCCCACCTTGATTTGACATTCCTTCGCCAATTCGAAACCATGTAAAACCAACTCATCAATATGACATAAATGAAGGCCACCCCACCCCACACACCACGGCCTGGTCAGGGCATAGCTGCCTAGGGCGACCACACACATACACTGGACTGACACCACACCACCCACGCACCTTCTATAATGTGGAATCTATTAAAAAGGGAAACACAGTCGTGATGATAACAAAATATGTGCAATCAATTTCCTTTTAGTTTTATGAGAAAAACTGCTATAGTTTTTGTTTGATCGCAGGATACAATTCTTATCTCATTTTGCGACGTCCAAAGAAATGCACCGCTGCCGCTTGCAGATACAACCCCTATACATCTGCACCATGCGTAAGACCAGAAAAGTAGAATGGACTGTCTGCGCGGTTAGAGGCGTCATGCCACGAATTGCGCGGCCCCTCCCGCCGGAGGTTAGAGTTCTTCCTCGCGCATGAGTGTGTGTGTTGTCCTTAG
The DNA here is from genome assembly GCF_023864345.2 of Schistocerca serialis cubense. Taxonomy (NCBI): domain Eukaryota; kingdom Metazoa; phylum Arthropoda; class Insecta; order Orthoptera; family Acrididae; genus Schistocerca; species Schistocerca serialis. The sequence goes on from NC_064646.1 coordinate 141,438,297, forward strand.
TGCAAGTTCGTTTAAATTAGTTTAAATAGTGTGGGAGTCTAGATGCCGATGCCCTTAACAGTTTAGTCCCTTATGAATTCACAAACATATGTTTTGAAGATCAGAAAAAAAACTTGCACTACTTTGCAGCGAAAGTTACCGATCACCGCAGAATGTCCTCATTATATCGAAACCGTCATCAGAGTAAAGAAAAAACGAGTTTAAACCCAAAAGAAAAAGCATGTATGTTAAGTTATTTCTTTCAGCTTGATGGACAAATTACACGACCTGAGAGCATCTCTCGCATTCAAATCAGTGTCTGTAAATAAACTGTCATGTACATATGTATTACAAACATTTCAGACACGTGAAATAACATTAGAGAATACAATATTTCACATCATTTGCTCACATTCTAGAATAAACATAATCATCTTACGTTCGACAACAAGAAGTTATAATTCAAGAGAGCGATCCTGTTTTGTACACTATGACAAGTCCCATTTTACCAATGCAAAGCTGCATCACATCACCATTTACGAAACAAATCGTGAGAGCCTGTCCTGTAATAAAAATCTTTATAAGGTTTTATTGCATCTCTCTTTCTTCCATTACATTGAAAGTATATGCCATCGGTGTGTTTGGCCGGAGTGGCCGAGCGGTTCTAGGCGCTACAGTCTGGAACCGCACGACCGCTATGGTCGCAGGTTCGAATCCTGCCTCGAGCATGGATGTGTGTGATGTCCTTAGGTTAGTTAGGTTTAAGTAGTTCTAAGTTCTAGGGGACTGATGACCACAACAGTTAAGTCCCATAGTGCTCAGACCCAAGCCATCGGAGTGTTTACATTTGATGTTTTTACTCCATATCTCCTATGTACCAACCAGTGTGTAAAATTTCTATCATACAACAGACAATCATTCGCAATAGCAGCAGATTCTTGCGTTCTAGTTTTGTAAGCAACTTGATCGTCACACACTGTTTCATGCAAGCTACTTACATGTCGGGGAAACACATTATCATTTCTAGGTTACACAATCAGCTATAATCCAGGTGGTGCCTACTTTATAACTAGAGGTTGTGAAGAATGAAATAACTCAGGACCTGTGGTAACATCTATTCTTAAACATGCAATCATGATGATAATAATAAAAACAGACATGCTTCTGTTAGAATAGATACAGCTGATTTATATTAGTTTTATGAACAAAAGTTTGAGAGAACTATCTGCATCTAAACCTTAACCAGCTATACCACTCCTTGTAATAGAACCTCCTATAAGATTTTACTGTGTCTGTCTCTTTTGTTATTTCAGAAAAAAATTATCTGCGTGTTGACATTGAGCATATTACATATACACATATCGTTCCATTGGAGCACGTGGCCAGTGCTCGAAGTTGCTTGCACAAATCTGTGTAAAGTTTTGTCGAGTGTAGTGGAGGAATACCATATCTAACAGACTATCAAACACAAGAGAGGGTTTCTGTATTGTTTCTTCACAAGCAGTTTAATACATTATTTTTAGGTTGTAACACATCCAAGCAGTGTACAACTACAACTTTGTATACTGCCACACACGTTTTTCTGCAATGAGTTCGAGGTCTGTGTTAGGTGCCAAGCCGACATTAACACGTTTTGATCCATTGGCTCGCACAGAAAGCTAGACATCACATTGTGTAAACTATGCAGCTCTCACAACACACAGAAAGGGAGTGTGGGTGTTGGAGAAAACAATTCCTTTATTCCCACACATATTTAGCAATAACTTAGCACTACACACATGAATGAATTGTGTAGACATGAACAGCACGGAATAACCAACAAAAGCTAAGTCAGAGAATAACTATATCACTGCACGTAAATTAACACTTCACGGAATGTTTATGAAGCACTGTACACATGTAGGGATCGATTGTCAGAAATAGGTCACTACATGACTCCCCCCTTTAATGCTAACGATACCGCAGATTAAATTTCACACGCCGTCCAGCTCTTGTAACTACTTCTTTCTTGAAACCGGGCGGTGCGTCACGTGTGTCAGTGGTTGTGTCAGGGAGTGGTGTAGTAGTCCTCGACGTCGGTCTTGGTTTTGCAGTGACTGGTGTTGTGGTGTTCATGGGGTACAGGAACACATCTTGTAGCTTCTCCGGTCTTCTCTGGTTTGTGTTCAGTGGTAGCTGTGGTATCTGTTGCGTCCAGAAATGCAGGCTTGATACGGTCCACTGCAACTGTGGTGGGTGTACCGTTAACCACTATGCGGAAAGTATTGGTATCCCTACTGACTACCAGATACGGTCTGTCATATGGTGGCTGCAGTAGTTTACGCACAGTATCATTGCGTAAGAATACATGTGTGCACTTGTCTAGCTCCGCAAAAACGAACGAGTGTCTTCCAAGCTGGTTTCTGGGCATTGTTGGTCTCAATTGGCGTATATGCTCTCTTAATCTTGTGGCGAATTCTGAGGCTGTGATTGCGTCATCTGCCATGCTGTGCAGAAATTCTCCAGGTAGGCGTAACGTTTGTCCATACACCAGTTCTGTTATTGTTGCTTTCAGATCACTTTTGAATGACGTTCGTAGACCCAAAAGTACGATAGGTAATGTCTCTGTCCAATTCGGCGTTCCGTGACATCTCAGCGCTGCTTTTAACTGTCGATGAAGACGCTCAACCAAGCCATTTCATGCGGGGTGGTATGCCGTGGTGCGTATGCGTTTCGTACCTAATAACGTAGCCAATGCTTTGAAAACGTAAGCTTCAAATTGTCGTCCTTGATCAGTTGGAATTCTCAGTGGAACTCCAAACCGGGCAATCCAACCACGAAAAAATGTTTGAGCTATAGTTTCTGCAGTGATGTCCTTCATTGGAAATGCCTCAGGCCACCTAGTAAATCTGTCAATCACCGTGAGGCAATAACTGTAGCCTTCCGATGTCGAGAGTGGGCCGATGATGTCAACATGCACATGGTCAAAACGCTGATTTGGTGGAAGAAATGTGCCTAATGGTGCACTGGCGTGCTTTGTGATTTTATTCCTCTGGCACGCCAAGCATTGCTTCACAAATGTTTTACAGTCTGTGTGCATAGATGGCCATACAAATTTCTGTTTGACCAACCTGAGTGTGGCTCTTACTCCTGGGTGTGACAGATTGTGCATTGATGCAATTGCCTGTGTTCTGAATTGCTGTGGCACAAATGGTCGTATCTTTCCTCTTGCTACGTCACAGTACAACTCAATGCTTGCTTCAGGAAATGTCACGGGCTGTAGCTTCTATCCTTTCTCTTGTTGCAATAGATCACGCAACTCACTATCACATTGTTGCGCATGTGCGAGGGCGTCGTAATCAATGGCCTTTGTCACTGCTTAAACCTGTGTGATATCTGCTACTGTAGACACTGCTTCTATGCGAGAAAGTGCATCAGCTGGAACATTTAGCTTCCCTTCCACATACACAATGCTGGTCATGAACTGGCTGATATAATCTAAGTGTCGCAGCTGCCTGGGCGATGCTTTCTCTGGCTTTACCTTAAAGGCATAGATAGGTAAGCGGTTTATGATCTGTGTAAATCGTGAACTGTCGCCCTTCTAAAGCGGCGTACAGATCACGGTCATATGTTGCCCGACGTTGCTGAGATGGTGACAACTTATGAATATAAAATGTAATGGGCTGCCATAACTGATCAATTTGTTGCTGAAGTACAGCACCAATGGCAGTGGACGAAGCATCAACCATTTTTGAGTGGAGCATGCGCGACCGGGTGTGCTAATAGTGCGGCCTCTGCTATAGCTTTTTTTATAGCGTGAAACGCGGTGTCCTCCTCGATAGTCCAATGCACACTGTGGTTAGGTTTAGGTGCGCCTTTAAGTAGTTCATTCAATGGTGCAGTTATCAGTGCATGATTGCGAATGAAGCGTTGGTAGAAATTCACTACTCCAATGAATCGTCGTAATTCTCTGACTGTGACAGGGCGGGGGTATTTGCTTATGGCCTCTACTTTACTATGTGGCGGTCGAATACCCTGTGCATTCACCAAATATCCTAGAAAGTGGACCTCTTTCTCACCAAAAACACACTTGGAAGGATTAATTACTAGCCCATGTGTGCGTAGGCGGTCAAACACTTGTGCCAAATGCTGTAAGTGCTCCTCTTCCGATGCAGACATCACCAATAAATCATCTATATACACATAGCAAAAATCTTAATCTCTTGTAACCTCATCCATAAAACGTTGGAATGTCTGGGTGGCATTAAATAGTCCGAATGGGATTCGGGTGAATTCAAATAGACCGAATGGTGTTGTCACCGCTGTTTTAGGAATGTCTTCTGCAGCTATAGGGATCTGATAGTAAGCTCGAACTAGATCAATGGTAGAAAATATAGTCTTACCGTGAACAATTGCAGAAAAGTCTTCTATATGTGGAACTGGGTACCGGTCTGGAATGGTCCTTGCATAAGGTTGCGCGTTCAAATCACGTCGGGGTTACCAAATGTGGGTGTTGGAGAAAACAATTCCTTTATTCCCACACATATTTAGCAATATCTTGACACTACACACGTGAATGAATTGTGTAGACATGAACAGCACGGAATAACCAACAAAAGCTAAGTCAAAGAATAACCATATCGCTGCACGTAAATTAACACTTCACGGAATGTTTATGAAGCACTGTACACTTGTAGGGATCGATTGTCAGAAATAGGTCACTACAGGAGAAATAAAACACAGAGGCGATGTTTCTCCATATGGAAACTGGAAGAGTTTGAGGTATTGTAGAGCGTTTCCAACAGCTATCCAAAGATGATGACGTGCACAGTCAACCTCATCTTCTGCAGTGGCACGGTAGTGGATAACTCAGTGTCCTGTTTCGAAGAGCATTGTTTCCTATTTTGCAGTCGCGTACATGATTGCTGTTCTTGTGTTGACCTTTGCCAGAAGGTGCTGTTCACAACAAGTATAAGGCAGTAAAATACGTAAAAAGAGGTACTGTTTTCTTACTGGTGAAAAAAAAAAAACATGTGGAGGGCATCACAGCATATGGAAATGGGATGAGTCCTCAACATTGAGGAAAGCCTCCAAACAACTAGAGATCCAGTGTTGCGCCAAGGCTCTCTCCATCTCAGCCAAGCGGTTTCAGTCATTATGTCGTAATCAACAGTGTAGCAGCAAACAGATGGTATGGGAAAGACACTATTGATATAAGTCGACATACTTTAGTATGCACTGCAGTTGATAGCGCGATCAATTTTAGCAATTTTACCAGTTGTTCAGTAATTTCAGTGCCAGCCAATTACACAGCAGTTTGCTTCCCTGTTTCTGTATTATCGCTAAATTTCCTCTCCACTACTTTGCAGGTATCATATACTAGATTGACTGTGCAGATAGATAGATGACTGTGCAGGACATCCATTCGGCCATATACACAAAGTATGCCAGATAGCGTCCGATACCGATGCAATTAGGTTATCTACGTATTTCCAGTGCATCGCTCATAGTGCAGAATTTACAGTTACGACTGGCCATCTTTCCACATGTGGATAGGTATCACAGAGTATTCTCGCATTTGTGGGGTAAAATCGGAGATTGACAGATCCCACCCATATTGTCCTTGACCAGTACTCCATGCAACACCAATCTTACCCACGACAACAATCCAAATGCACAAGATCTCTCCAGGTGCGTGTGTGTTGAGGAGGGTAGAACCTCTTATCAATGTATAGTGGGTATGAGAGTGATGCAGTGAGATAAAAGACAGTTAAGCAGAAATGTGTGGTTTATACATGATGGAGCTCCAGATGGATAGAGTTGGAAATACTTCATGTAAATCAACTGTGCTATCGGTTCTGAATCATCATTCCACTGTCTGAAGTCAGTGCCGGGAAGAGAAATGATCGTAGAGAATAAATACACACTCATATGGTTACGTGGCTCTGCACCTAAAATGTTATATTGTTAAATCTGTGTGGTTTCTGACGTATTAGTTGCGTCGAATGCATTGCTCTTAATACTCTAATGCAGGATGTATTTGTCTAACATCAGACATACAACCACGATACAAGTTTCCTCCCCCAAACACTATGGCGGAAAACTTTGAAATGATGAAACTAATTCCTTCTACACTGTTGTGGTGTGCTAGGCAGGCATCACCAGTGTATATCCGCCGCTCGAGCTGCTTATAAACCAACTAGAACGAAGCCAGGAAACTGCTGTTCTGTCTCTTAGGAAATTAATGGGTTTTATACGTGTTTTTAAGTTGGAAACATACCTACCCTCAATCACACTTCTTGCGTCAGTCGTGCTTATCATTAATAGTAGCAGTATTGGTTTTTACATATGTAGCTATGTCTCGCTAGGAAATACAGCGAGGAAAAACCGACATGAGTGTTTTCGATAGCTGATACATTGAGGTACCACCCACGCCCTGCTGCACGAAAATACACATGAAGAAGCAACAGCTTCTTATGGGGCAGTAAAAACCACAATCAGTAGCCAAAGGAGATGTAACAGTCTTATTGCTGTCTAGAGTAGCATCACTACAGCTGTGGTAGCATTCCTCTTGCACAAAGAAGATCTGGTCTGATGTTAGGTAGTTTTGCTCGCGTGTGGGATAATATAGTAGTTTCGCCCTAACTCCATGTCTCTTCAGTACATCCCCCTCACACTATTTAAGGTGCCATGTGTGACCTCCAGTAACATCCATATTCGACTGCATGTGTGAGGACACAGTTACAGTTTACAGGGGAGAGCAGGGTGAAAAGTGAATACAAGCCGGAGCATAGGTTTTGAGCTTTTCTCAGTCTTCAGTGGCAGGATACCCCCGAGCCACCTCAATTCCCCGCATTTCATGATGCTTTTTCTCTAATATTATATATTCTCAGTCAGTTACGTAATTTTTCAAGCTTTTTCCTCCTTTACATATTACGTCGTATTTCCCTCAATTTTACGCATTTTCCATCAATTTGTCGTAATTATACCAGGTTTTCATCGATTTCCACCGAGTTTGTGTCATTTTGTCATATTTTTCCGTACGTGTATGGTCATATTGCCGCCACACCCATGCACTGTTTGATTTTATACGAGGGTATCTGCATGTCCGATACACCAGCCTACTAAAAAATTCCAGGAGTTCCCCTCTTCCCAACAATCTACGTGCATGCATTTTGGATGGGAAAATCAAGAAAAGTATAGTAACACTCGCCTCGTACCTAGATGAGACTCATCAAGCGGTGCAGATTGGAAACAAGTAGTCTGGGAACAATCCCGTGTGCTGCTATGGCACATCAGAGAGCTTGTCTGCAGACCCATGTAATGACAAGCTTGATGGAAACTCAAAAAATCTGACGCAATTCTACGTGTTCATCTGGGTTCCACTGTACCATGTGGGGGTCTGCATCAGGGTGTTGAAATGTGAAAAAAGTTGATTTCTGCTGCAGGTCTGATATTTTTCCCCATGAGTATATGTTGTTATTGCTTAGCAGATGAGCTTCGCTATTTTTGTTTACACTGTCCAACTGCAATACGTCCCCCCAACCATGTCAGGCAATCTAGAAACTGTAGATTTGGAGTATTTGTTAAATTCTAGTAATATTCTATTCATTAGTTGACAAAGTCAACTGCACTCAGCATCCTGGAATGTGAGAGTTTCCCCTTCCCCCCATTAGAGAGTGCGCACCTAAGGCAACGTAATTTACAGACGAACAGCAACTTATGCATAGTAACCGCAACCGTCCACCGCTGACAGCTGTACACACATACATATAAAGGCTATGTGTGCATATTACCAACTGCGAAGTCTCGATTTCAACCGCTTTTCCATTATTTTCGACAGTGATACAGCTCCGCAAATAGTGAAAACTCCTCGCAGAAACCCGGCCGCTGGTGGCCGAGCGGTTCTGGCGCTACAGTCTGGAACCGCGCGAACGCTACGGTCGCAGGTTCGAATCCTGCCTCGGGCATGGATGTGTGTGTTGTCCTTAGGTTAGTTAGGTTTAAGTAGTTCTAAGTTCTAGGGGACTTATGACCTCAGCAGTTGAGTGCCATAGTGGTCAGAGCCATTTTTTTTTTCCTCGCAGAAAGATACTGCAAGGCGTGTAAACACATTTCAATTCATGCTGCTAAAGAGCATAATATCTTCGATGCAGGTAATATTACCTATGTTTCGTAACAATATTGTCTAGATTCTTCAGTAATAATGACAAACCGAAGCATCCTGCCGCGCCGATCACACCACCTATTGCACTCTAAAAGATCCACGATCACGGCACATAATCATCCCATCTGCGCTATTTTGTGTGCTATATGACCCACCTCATTTGTGAGTCTTATTCTTATGTACGGTACAGAACAGCGCATCAGTCAGACAGTATGGCGCTGTACTCGAACTGGATGTCGCAAAACAATGAAGTAAGAATTGTATCCTGGAGTCGAATGTAAAAATTATACCGATTTTGCTCCTAAAACTGAAAGAAAATGGACTGTGCCTATTTTCGTGGAGGGAGGCCATTTACTATCATCGCGGTTCTCTTTTCCTGTGTAATATAGGCTCCATTACAGGAGGTGCGTTGAAATTAAATAAAACTGTTACAGTGCAGTGTTCTCACATTCAGAATGGTGGGCTCTTGTGGCAGCAGTGTGGTGTCGGTCGAGTGTGTGTGTGTGGTCGCTTTAGCCAGCTGAGCTCTGACCAGGGCGCGGCGTGTGGGGGCGGGATAGTCGTCATTTATCCCATACTGTTTAGCTGGCCTTACACGCTTTTGTGATGGCGAAGGACCTTCGCCTCAAGGTGGGCTGCGTGTCGTTCACCTGCCAGGGGAAGTAGGCTGTAGGTAAATGGACTGCATGTAACAGCAACTGACTGCTTGAAAAAGCCTGTGTCCCGCTAGAGGTGGAGGGAGAGAGGGAGGAGGGAGGGGAGGGATGAGGGGATGTAAGAGGGTCTCCAATCTCGGCAATTTTTTTTTTTTTTTGTCAACTACAAGGCAGCAAAAGCGGCCAAAAATTTTATTTTCAAAAACTAACACTTGACTTGCTGTGTTTCTTCCTTGGTGACTGCAACAACTTAGAAGCTTCTACACTCTTTATTTTTATTTATTTATTTATTTATTTTATGTATATGAAGGAAGGTAAGAGAAAGGAGAAACAAAAACCTTTATTATTCACAAAATAAACATAGTACGTCCTGACACATGATAACCGTCCTGGAAGGAACCTCGCTGCCGTCCTACCATGCAGCATGAAATAACAACAAAATCAAAATGGGGCCACTTCCGGCACCCTAAAGAAAAGTATTTAGGGATATGAAAACAAAATTTTAAGTACATCCAATTGCTAACTGTTCAAGCGTGAGTTCTTCGTAGGTCGCATACTCGCATAGTGTTCTTAGTCGATCACATTACTTGGTCGGTTTCACAACGAAAGCACCGCCGCTCATCTTTGCGCACCCGGCACACCCCAAGTACCCAAGTATATGGCGGGTCCGCAAATACCGTTACCAGGAAATTGGCATACCAATCCTTGTACTTTTGTAGCCGTAATAGTTTCGTGTGTCCATCTTGCAAGTATTGCCAGTAATCCAGGACGTTCAGTAAGTTCTTACGTGTGTCTCTATAGATGTAATGGACCGTCATACCTGTGATCCACGCCACTGCGTTCGTCTTATGACGCGGAAAATACGTTTCCTCTGGAAAAAATACTATGTCAGAACAGACTGCCGTATAGATAGTGCGCCGCATGAACGCTATTATCTTTCTTGCGAGAGTCCAGACAGCCAATGCCTCGCCGCAGACCAACCGATGGTCGTCCGTATCCAGCACGCCGCATTGCTGACACAAGGGCGAATCCACCAAATGTATTGCGTACTTTTTATCATTTGTAGGGTATTTTCTGTTGACGACAATGTACCATGTTGACCTGACAGATGTAGGTAGGTGGGGGTGGTGGACCGTGCGCCACACCACGTGCCAATTAACAGCTGGATGTTTGCGTTCCACCCTATTCCGGGCGATCTGTCGAAGAAGCAGATGGTACACGTCCTTCGATGTCGACTGTCGGGTCGTCGGTAAACGCTCTCGAACGTAATTGTGTTCCACGAGGAACGTGCGCACATACGTTAAAGGGGGTGATATATGGCCGACACTGACTGGAGGAAGATGCGATGTGGGTACGAGTTCTTCGATGATCGTCCCCGTAAGCGAGTGATTCCTGTTGCGCCACCGTTTGAGCATAGTATTAATATACATGGCACGCGCCTGCTCGTGCACGTTCGCTAAACCAACGCCCCCCTCTCGCGCTGGGAGGGTAAGCGTGTTGTACTGTACCTTAAAGAGTTGTCCTAGGCACACATAGTACCCAAAAGCCGCCTGAATCCTCATAGCCATCGTGCGCGTCAAGGGAAGAAGGTGCGTCAGGTGGCACATCATGGGCGCGAGATAAAGGTTGACGAGTAACACTCGCTGCAGCATATCCATCGACCGTAGGGCGTTTAGTCGTACTGCCGTGCGGACTCTGAGTAACAATCTTCGGTAGTTGTCCGCAGCCGTTCTCGCTGTCTCTTTATGAAAGGTGATACCCAAACAGCGGAGGGTTTCCACCGCAGGTAAGGGTCCTTCCGTTCCTGGTTCTAGTCCACGCCCCACATGCATGAATTGTGATTTTCGGTAGTTGACCACACTTCCAGCTGCCATCCCATACGTCTGTAGCCAATCCAGTGCTGTTTGAGTCTCCCTCTCATTCCGTACGAGGAACACAATATCATCCGCGTATGCTCTGCATTTGAATGATAATTGCCGTAGGGAGATCCCGCTAAGACGGCGGCGAAGACCTGCGAGGCACGGTTCTAAGGCGATTGCATAAAGGAGGATCGACGAGGGGCTACCCTGTCTCACTGATCTTAAGATCTTAAAATACTCAGTTCTCCCTCCGTTGACCACCATCGCTGATCTGGCGCCGTGCAACAAACGCATCACAGCATTGGTCAATAATGGCGAGACACCCATCCTATTCATCACCGCCGCGAGGTACACATGATCCACGCGATCAAAAGCATGATCGAAATCTACTGCAACCATCGCCCCCCGGAGGCGGCATGCAGCCGCGAGGGCGACGACGTCACGATAGTCTCCCAAGGCTGTGTGGATATTACTGATGCCGCCAAGACAAGTCTGATCGGCATGTATTCGATTCTCCAGCGACTTTTTGATACGACTTCCCAGGATGCGCATGAAGATCTTGTAGTCACTATTAAGGAGGGTCAAGGGGCGATAATCACAAGGCCGTTTGCCACCACGGGGCTTCGGTATTGGTATCATGAGCCCTTCCGTGAATTGAATGTGAACCGGTACTTCTTGCTGCAGAAGCTCATTAAACATACATAGCCACATCGGTGTCATAATGGTCACAAAGGCACGGTAAAATTCCAACGGGAATCCGTCTGGACCTGGGGACTTGTTGCAAGCACCTCGTGTAATCGCTTCCTCCAGCTCTTCACACGTAATTTCAGATAACCCGTCCGCTTCCCCGTTCACACTCGTCGCGTCTGGGATCTCTTCCAGGACGTTCCCCAGCTCCCTCTGACCCTCCCCGTTGCTCGCATAGAATCTGCTAAAATGATCCGTGAACGCCTGTGCTATGCCCCTCTGTGTTGTAAAACGACGGCCATCGCCGAGATCGATCTCATGTATCAAATTCCTGCGTCTTCTTCGTCTTTCCTTTATCACATAATGCATCGAGGGAACCTCGTTGGGCAGGAAATCCTGCGACCTCGCGCGTATCATCGTACCTGCCATCCTCTGCTTCGCAAGTTGTACAAGCTTCGCTTTAACTCGGTGGACGGCCGTCTGGCGTTCTGGTGTAGGTGGTTGAGCTAACAGTTCCCGGAGAGCCGTAAAGTAAAACTCAGTGGTCGTGCGCTGCCATTGAGAAACTTCCTTCCCGTAACCTATTAACGTCCTCCGTAAAGCTGGCTTCGCGCACTCGATCCACCACTGCAGGACAGAACCGAAAGAATTTCGTCGACGGAGGCAGCCATTCCACGCGTCCTCCACCATGCGTCGGCATTCTGCATCTCGCAGGTGGGAGACGTTCATCTTCCAACTACCCCTCCGTCTCCACACCTGCTGTCTATTAAGGTTAACCGTACAAATATATGCCTCGTGGTCTGTAAATGCCGTCGGCCATATTTCTGCGTCCACCGTCGTCGTTGCAAACGCCCTTGAAACGTAGATCCGGTCCAAACGGCCCGCGGAGTGGCTAGTAAAAAATGTATATCCTGGTTGGTTTCGATACTTCAGGTCCCATGTATCGACTAATTCCATCCCGTTGACCAGCTCCCTAAGTTCTTGGCTAGTAGTATAGTTAGGTTGTTGGTCCTTTCTATCGAGCACACAATTAAAATCTCCGCCGATTATGCAACCATCGTATCGTCCCTGGAACAACGGTGTAACCTCATGGGCGTAAAAATCTGCTCTGTCCCTTCTCTTATCCGAGCCTGACGGTGCGTATATGTTGATCAAACGTATCCCACCTATGGTCACGGCCGTACCACGGGCAGAAGGCAAATATTCCACTTCGTCTGCACGTATCCCTTCCTTTAATAGAATAGCTGTGCCAACGCCCCTCTCGTCACACGGGGAACAGTAAATGTCGTAACCGTAAAAGTCCGAGGGGGGAAGTACCCGAACTTCTTGTAATAGTGCTATGTCTAAATCCGCAGCCTTTATCATGTCACTGAGCATCTTGATTTTTACCGGCGTCCCAATGCTATTGATGTTAACAGACCCTATCCGATAAGCTTGTTGCATGGCTGTTAACGTAGATAGGGCACCGTACGGTCGCTAATTCTTCCGTACATAGGCTGCTGTCGTACTAACGTCCCCCGCCGTACCCTCATATGGTCTGCCGTTATTCCGTGCACCCTTCCGGTCTTACACCGGGAGAGTGCGTGGGAGCAGTTCCTGTAGCATCATCAGTTCCCCACGGGGGTGGGTCTTCTGACCAGTCCCCTAGTGTCCCATCGTTGTCGTGCGGTGCAGACGCCGTAGCCTCCTCACTAGCCTGTTGCCGCCGATCGGGCGCCTTCGCTGTGTCTGGAGCATCGTCAGCGGTAGGTCGTGCCGCCGTCTCGCTGGCCACCGTTGCATCCACGCTAGGCAGTTCTTCTGTATCCATGGTCGTCTGTTCTGTACCCGTAAACTTCTCAGAATTGTCTGCTAGATCAGAGTGGTCGTTCTCCACCGTGAGGCGACACTTCTTCCGGCGTTTTGGTGATCGCTGTTTACGTTGCCGGGCCTCGGAATCAGAGGTCAGCATGGTCTCCAGTTGTTCGTGGGGGACGTCGGAATCATGCGCCGTCGTATGATCGACGTCTCCAAGTGCGTTATCTGAAGGGGCCGCAAGCGGAACCGAAGAGAGGGCGTCCTGTGACTGCTGCAGGCGGTCCACCGCAACGTCGTCTTTCTGTGGCTCGCCACGATCCGTCGCTGTCTGTGTGTTCTGGTACGCGTCTGTCTCGCGGCCCACGTCATCGCGTAATGCGGCGACGTAAGTCATGGGGAGCACAGTCGGATGCGGCGTGAGGGGTGGATCATCCCGTAGCAGCTGTAATAACCTTCGTTGAGCACACTCAGAACGTATGTGTCCCTCCTTCCCACATCCAGAGCACGTCCTTGGTTGACCGTCGTAAATGACAATCGCCCGACAACCGGCGATGTACAAGTATGACGGGACGTGTTTTCGGAGTTCGATCCGTATTTGTCTGACGCCATTGAGGACAGGATACGTCTTGAAACTCGCCCATTTTTCAGCCACGTGGGATAGGACCGTTCCGTAAGGACGCAGGGCGTCTGTCACCAATTCTTCTGGCACTTCGAATGGAAGCTCAAATACGCGGATCGTTCGGAGGCCCATGCCGGCGTGTTCAACAGTTACCGCTCCAACATTCCCGTCCGAATGACAGAAACGAAGTCCTTGTCGGTGTTGAAGTAGTAGTTCGTCACATGCCGCTTCATTTATGAGCTTGACATAGACCACGCTGCTGACTATAGATAAGTGTATTCCAACTAGAACGTCAGGTTCGATTTTCACCTCGTCCCGTAAATAACGTTCGATCTCGTAAGCCTTCGGTCGAGCATATTCGTTAGCAAAACTAAATTTCAGTGTCGATTTGCGGAACGACAAAGCCATGATTCGTTCTATGTATACCGCCACACACCGCTACACACGTAACGTAAACACCTCTCGCGCAGACGTGCGGCAGGGACGTAAACACCGTCCGAACCGCTGCGCCGCCGAAGGCTGACTGTGGCAATTTGTGATCGTACATCGAGGAGAACGCACGTTCAACTGCCACCGCTCTCGCCCGTTACAGTATTTTGGGACGACGATTTTCCCCACTATATACAGGGTGTTACAAAAAGGTACGGCCAAACTTTCAGGAAACATTCCTCACACACAAAGAAAGAAAATATGTTATGTGGACATGTGTCCGGAAACGATTACTTTCCATGTTAGAGCTCATTTTATTACGTCTCTTCAAATCACATTAATCATGGAATGGAAACACAGAGCAACAGAACGTACCAGCGTGACTTCAAACACTTTCTTACAGGAAATGTTGAAAATGTCCTCCGTTAGCGAGGATACATGCATCCACCCTCCGTCGCATGGAATCCCTGATGCGATGATGCAGCCCTGGAGAATGGCGTATTGTATCACAGCCGTCCACAATACGAGCACGAAGAGTCTCTACATTTGGTACCGGGGTTGCGTAGACAAGAGCTTTCAAATGCCCCCATAAATGAAAGTCAAGAGGGATGAGTCAGGAGAGCGTGGAGGCCATGGAATTGGTCCGCCTCTACCAATAAATCGGTCACCGAATCTGTTGTTGAGAAGAGTACGAACACTTCGACTGAAATGTGCAGGAGCTCCATCGTGCATGAACCACATGTTGTGTCGTACTTGTAAAGGCACATGTTCTAGCAGCACAAGTAGAGTATCCCGTATGAAATCATGATAACGTACTCCATTGAGCGTAGGTGGAAGAACATGGGGTCAAATCCAGACATCACCAACAATGCCTGACCAAACGTTCACAGAAAATCTGTGTCGATGACGTGATTGCACAATTGCGTACGGATTCTCGTCAGTCCACACATGTTGACTGAGAAAATTTACAATTTGATCACGTTGGAATGAAGCCTCATCCGTAAACAGAACATCTGCATTGAAATGAGGATTGACACATTGTTGGATGAACCATTCGCAGAAGTGTACCCATGGAGGCCAATCAGCTGCTGGTAGTGCCTGCACACGCTGTACACGGTACGGAAACAACTGGTTCTCCCGGAGCACTCTCCATACAGTGACGTGGTCAACGTTACCTTGTACAGCAGCAACTTCTCTGACGCTGATATTAGGGTTATCGTCAACTGCACGAAGAATTGCCTCGTCGATTGCAGGTGTCCTCGTCGTTCTAGATCTTACCCAGTCGCGAGTCATAGGCTGGAATGTTCCGTGCTCCCTAAGACGCCGATCAATTGCTTCGAACGTCTTCCTGTCGGGACACCTTCATTCTGGAAATCTGTCTCGATACAAACGTACCGCGCCACGGCTATTGCCCCGTGCTAATCCATACATCAAATGCGCATCTGCCAACTCCGCATTTGTAAACATTGCACTGACTGCAAAACCATGATCGCAACATCATTTACACGAACTCTAAACTAAAATGACGATTTGGGGGGGGAGGGGGGGGGCGGCGGGTCAAGCGAAGCTACTTTTGGTGAGTAGATTTCATTCCGTTAAGAACTATGTGTTGTGTTCTATGTATTAGTAAACCCTGATTGAATTACAACTGCCCTGCGGAGTGGCCGCGCGGTTAGAGGCGGCATGTCACGGTCTGCTCGGCCCCTCCCGCCGGAGTTTTGAGTTCTCCCTCGGGCATGGGTGTGCGTGCTGTTCTTAACATAAGTTAGTTGAAGTTAGTTTAAGTAGTGTGTAAGTCTAGGGCTCGAGGACCTAAGCAGTTTGGTCCTTTAGAAATTCACACTCATTTGAACATTTGAATCATAAATCTGGTCCGAAAGTTTCCGTCAGCTAGTATTTTGTTCTGAATGTGGTCAATCTGGAGAGTGCGAATTGTGTCTCTGCATAGATTCAGCGTGACGTAAACATCTCTGATGGGCCCTGTTCGATCTGTAATGTATTCTATGATGAACTGGAACAGCGATTTAACTGTTCTATTGCTGAAAAACTATTGATTTTTCAGACTCTTCCACGTAATGTACGGGAAATTCACTAAAATTACTGCCAACTGCACAGGGGAAAAATTTAATCTGATTCATGCAGAGGATTGAGCTTTCCTTAGAAGTGGATGTAGTGCAGTGAACCATTGACAGGTCTCAGCAACATTACAGAACGGGAAATGTGTGTGAATTAGCACTTTGTCTGGAATTCACATATTATAAGGAGGTTTTCACTCAGTTTCAATGAAATGTGTATGAACAGTTCTTGATGGAAGAGGAACTAAAGCGACCTATGTTAGTATACTAAAGAATGTATACATAAAGGTTACAGCTTCCATTAAGCTTTGTCAGGACAGTGAGAAATTCGTAACTGAAAAAGGAGTCGGGCAGTGATACTCCATGTCATCGTAACTATTCTTAGCATTCGTACTGAAAATAAATCGTCTTAAATTTGGTGATAACCTTGCACTACTTACCTGTATAGAACATTATTTTAGCTGTTGGGGACTCAGGAGTTACTTTCAGGCAAATTTGGGTTTTGTCTGCTTGTCTGGAGCTGGTTTTGTTTTTCCTGTTCTATGTAAAGTGCTCTGTGCGGCAAGCAGACAATTTTTAAGGAATGTTGTGATCGGAACCTACTATACTCATTTAGGAAGGCTCTCTCTTGTCTTTCTGTTGACGTCAGGCATTCTTCAGACCCATTAACAATATTGCAAAGGGCTCGAGTGCCAAAGGAGATAGGTGCAATCCTACAACGGATCTCGGGCACCCTATCCGCGATAGCAAGATATGAAATTAACACTGGCTCAACTACAACATACATAAAACCTCTCTCAAATAAAGCAGGGATAAAACAATAGTTTATTGCCCTTGTCAAAACACTATACTCAAGTCTTGAGCAGAAGTTGGAACGAGAAATTTAACAGCAAAAAATGGTACAAATGGCTCTGAGCACTATGGGATTCAACATCTGAGGTCATCAGTCCCCTAGAACTTAGAACTAAGTAAACCTAAGGACATCACACACATCCGTGCCCGAGGCAGGATTTGAACCTGCGACCGTAGCAGTCGCGCGGATCCGGAATGAAGTGCCTAGAACCGCTCGGCCACCTCGGCCGGCTTTTAACAGCATCAAAGCACAAGCATTACCTTAAAAAGAACTTGATATTAATCAAGCGTGCCAAACAATAGAAAGTACCTTTTCAAGATGCGACGCATGTACTACCGGTTACGTTATCCATGAAGAAATGAACAGACAATTTGATTTAAACACGCCAAGAAGTAACAAGCACTTCAGTTCGTCAGAAGGATTACTCAGGCTATTATTAACTGAAACCTGACAAGAATTACAAATCACTAATGCTTCCACACAGTAGTTGTTACGACTACCATGAGGAACTCCTTTCTTGATAAACGAGAGCTGAACAGTTAAAATACACTGAAGCGCCAAACAAGCTGGTATACACATGCGTATTCAAATACAGAGATATGTAAACAGACAAACGCTGCGGTTGGCAACGCCTGTATAAGACAACAAGTGTCTGGTGCATTTGTTAGATTGGTTACTGTTGTTTTAATGGCAAGTTATCAAGATTTAAGTGAGTTTCGACGTACTGCTATAGTTGGCGCACGAGCGATGGGACACAGCATCTCCGACATGGCGATGAAGTGGGGATTTTCCCTACTACCATTTCACGAGTGTACCGTGAATATCAGGAAACCAGGAAAACATCAAAGCTCCGACGCCGCTGCGGCCGGAAAGCGATCCTGCAAGAACGGGACCAACAACGACTATACAGAATCGTTTAACGTGACAGAAGTGCAAGCCTTCTGCAAACTGCATCAGATTTCAATGCTGGGCCATCAACAAGTGTCAGCGCGCGAAAGATTCATCGCCTCGGCTGGGCCCGTCACCACCGACATTGGACTGTTGATAAGTGGAAACATGTTGCCTAGTCGGACGAGTCTCGTTTCAGATTGTATTAAGAATGGACGTGTACGGATATGGAGACAACCTCATGAATCCGTGGACCCTGCATATCGGCAGGGACTGTTCGAGCTGGTGGAGGCTCTGTAATGGTGTGGGGCGTGTGCAGTTGGAGTGATATGGGACCCCTGATATGTCTAGTTACGACTCTGACAGGTGACACATACGTAAGCATCCTGTCTGACCACCTGCATCAATTCATGTCTATTGTGCATTCCGACGGACTTGGGCAATTCCAGCAGGAGAATGAGACACCACACACGTCCAGAATTGCTACAGAGTGGCTCCAGCAACACTCTTCTGGCTACCAAACTCCCCGGACACGAACATTATTGAGCATATCTAGCATGCATTGCAACTTGCTGTTCAGAAGAGATCTCCACCCGGTCGTACTCTTACGGATATATGGGCATCCCTGCAGGACTCATGGTGTCAGTTCCCTCCAGCACTACTAACGACGTCAGTCGAGTCCATGCCACGTCGAGTTGCGGCACTTCTGCGGGCTCGCTGGGGCCCTACATGACAATGCAGGTGTACCAGTTTCTTTGGATCTTCAGTGTAAAACAACACATATAGCTACCAAGACCCTCTAAAAGAATTAAGTAAGAACAACACTGAAAGACTTAACCTAAAATACTCTCCCTGAGATATTTGCCTTTTTATACTACTGGCCATTAAAATTGCTACACAAAGAAGAAATGTAGTGATAAACGGGTCTTCATTGGACAAATATATTATACTAAAACTGACATGTGACTGCATTTTCACGCAATTTGGGTGCATAGATCCTGATAAATCAGTACCCAGAACAACCACCTCTGGCCGTAATAGCGGCCTTGATACGCCTGTGCATTGAGTCAAACAGAGCTTGGATGGCGTGTACAGGAACAGCTGCCCATGCAGCTTCAACACGATACCACAGTACATCAAGGGTAGTGACTGGCGTATTGTGACGAGCCAGTTGCTGCGCCACCATTAACTAGACGTTTTCAGTTGGTGAGAGATCTGGATAACGTGCTGACCAGGGCAGCGGTTGAACATTTTCTGTATCCAGAAAGGCCCGTACAGGACCCGCAACATGCGGTCGTGCATTATCCTGCTGAAACGTAGGGTTTCGCAGGAATCGAATGAAGGGTAGAGCCACGGGTCGTAACACATCTGAAATGTAACGTCCACTGTTCAAAGTGCCGTCGATGCGAACAAGAGGTGACCGAGACGTCTAACCAATGGCACCCCATACCATCACGCCGGGTGATACGCCAGTATGGCGATGACGAATACATGCTTCGAATGTGCGTTCACCGCGACGTCACCAAACACGGATGCGACCTTCATGATGCTGTAAACAGAACCTGGTATCATCCGAAAAAATTACGTTTTGCCTTTCTTGCAGCCAGGTTCGTCGTTGAGTACACCATCGCAGACGCTCCTGTCTGTGATGCAGCGTCAAGGATAACCGCAGCCATGGTCTCCGAGCTGATAGTCCATGCTGCTGCAAAAGTCGTCGAACTGTTGGTGCAGATGGTTGTTGTCTTGCAAATGTCCCCATCTGTTGACTCAGTGATCGAGACGTGGCTGAACGATCCGTTACAGCCATGCGGATAAGATGTCTGTCACCTCGACTGCTAGTGATACGAGGCCGTTGTATCCAGCATGGCGTTCCGTATTACTCTTGTGAACCCACCGATTACATATTATGCTAACAGACATTGGATCTCGACGAACACGAGTAGTAATGTCGTGAGATGATAAACCGCAATCGCGAGAGGCTGCAAACCGACCTTTATCAAAGTAGGAAACTTGATGGTACGCATTTCTCCTCCTCACACGAGGCATCACAACAACGTTTCACCAGGCAATGCCGGTCAACTGCTGTTTTTGTATGGGAAATCGGTTGGAAACTTTCCTTATGTCAGCACGTTGTAGCTGTCGCCACCGGCGCCAGCCTTGTGTGGATGCCCTGAAAAGCTAATCATTTGCATATGACAGCATCTTCTTCCTGTCGGTTAAATTTCGCGTCTGTAGCACGTCATCTTCGTGGTGTAGCAGGTTTACTGGGCAGTGGTGTAGTTTAAGAAAAATAGGCCATAATAGAGCCAGTAGGTTGCCTACGAGGAAGAGGGTTGAGCATATGTGACGGAAGTTCAAAAATAGGCTTTACCAAAGCAGGGTTGCAAAAATGACGGCGGAGAGTTGAGCACCAAACAGGCAATAATCACTAAACCAGAGCAGGACACACAAGAGTCACTGGCCGGAATGTGTGTCACAGAAACACCAGAGGATGTTCATCTTTAGAAAGAAAGTGGCATATTCCTAGCTCCATCTTCGATCATGCATGCAAACAAGTCAAGCTAATGTACACTCAACTTACCGATCAAATGGCCGGTAAAGCGCAATAACTGCTGCAGACAGCGTGGCAAATTTCACGCGTGCATGGTGTGCGGGCCGCGTACCAGCCACGTGTGGGCCAAGGCCCAGCCTGTCACTTGGCTTTGCTCCTTCCTTCTCGGAGGTACCTGGAGCAGCGCTGTATTTCATTTAGAATTTCGGTGCGGCATTTTTCGGCAGGCATAGCCTCTGAGTTGTGGAGAATCGTGGTGTCAGCGCTATTTACCCTTCGCTATTTGTTCGTGATATGAAGGACACTCACAGGTCCAGAGGCTATTTGCACAAACAGAGGCATTCTAGCGATCTACCGTCACAAGCATTTACTATGAATGGCAATGACACTGGAGGGGGATGGTAATTCTCTGTTCGCACAAGCGACGGGTACAGCATATTTGCTATGAAAGGTCATTACAGTACCATGCAGAAACAAATTTAAAGATTGAGTTGAACAATGGAAGAGCAAAAAGATACAATGCTCGACTGACGGGATTTATTGTTCTGTACATTAAGAAGCACTTTGTGCTAAATTTTCAGGCTTGGATCACTTGAAAAAACTGGTGGTATGCATAATATCCCAATGTCTGTTGCAACAGGTTTCAGTGGAACTGAACCAAGAGTATGGAGACTTCATATAGTACTGCAAAGTGCATTGGCTAATTCAGGGGGCATGCCTAGAACGATTTTTCGTTTTAAAACTTGCTGTTGTTGAATTTATGAAGGAAAAAAGAGTGAAGAAACGATAATTAGAATATCTGGACTGGTTTGCAGACTTCGCATTTT
Organism: Schistocerca serialis cubense; assembly: GCF_023864345.2. Taxonomy (NCBI): domain Eukaryota; kingdom Metazoa; phylum Arthropoda; class Insecta; order Orthoptera; family Acrididae; genus Schistocerca; species Schistocerca serialis. The sequence continues at coordinate 141,459,663 of NC_064646.1, forward strand.
AAGTGGACTTGGCCGCACACTGCCTACCGTGAGATATTGTTAGGTAACGTCTTTCTGATTTGCTAGAGATACATTTAAAAAGAAAACTGCGTTGTAGAACGCATAAATTCTCACAAAGAAAGTCAAGTTCCTTAAGCCCACTGGCTTCAAAGGAAACGTGCAGTTTGAAGCACTCATTGTGGCCTTCAAAGAATTACACGGATAGTTTTATAGAGATTTACATCTGTTTTCAAAGTGTTGTCGAGATCGTTTGGCATTTCAGCTGAAAGAGCATCTATGCATGTGTAGATGTAACTGACTGACCTGCAAGGTAATTCCAGTTTTAATGACAATTTTTTTTAGATTATAGTTGTCTAGAACGTCTACATTGCTTGTTTCAGGTAGATTTTCCTTTCCCTGTAATGAGGTTGCAAAAGTGCTACAACATTTCTACGAACATATTAGCGTGAAAAACCCTTTCTCGATTATGAAACTGAATAAACCATGATTTCGTCGTCAAACTGGTGTTACGATTAATCAGGGAAAACCCCCAGTTGGGAAACGGGGCCAAAATTAGTTCGTTACTGTCGAGTTGCAATTTACAATTTATTTTTTATTTCAACCATTAAAAGTCATTTCTTTATCACTTGACCAGGAACAGATCCAAAAAGCTAGCAGACATGAGTGCCTTTTCAAAACAATTCTCTTTACAGTTAACGGCCAAGCCATTTTACTTAAAACCGGTTTTGATAAAACATTTGATAACAAATCAAAATTTTCCAAGTAGTGAAACTAAAAACTTTACTTTACCGTTAATAGCCAAGCCATTTTACTTAAAACAGACTTTGATAAAGCATTTAATAACAAAATTAAAACTTTCCAAGTAATGAAAGAAAAACAGCAATTTGCATACAATTTCGCTACCGCACATATAGGGAGCCACTTCTTTTAAATTTTGGCACAAGATGTTAAATTACCAGGGCTCGCTAACAGGGAGGCAGAACTAGCATTTTCAAAGGATGCCAAGTAAATTAAAACAATCAAAGTAAAGATACAGTGAGTCACCTTTTACAGTAACTAACGTAATTTAAAAAAAAAACACCTATGAAAGGCAAACTTAACTTTTTTAAGAAGTGGCCAAAACCAATCAGAGTAAAATACAACCATCTGACATTTTACAATAACTAAACAACTTTAATGCCGTGTCCTGCCACCAAAATGTCCTAGGATAGAAATAATTAACCGACCGGGTGTAAGGGCGGCCACAATTGTCTCCCGAAGGATGCTCAGGCTAGAAGCGGACTAACAGACCCACAACGCCTCACATTCAGCAATCACATCGACCTCCCGCGAGGCCAGGGGAGGAGGAGGAATCAAATCAGGAACCATAATCACTGCCCAAAAATACACTTCCTCCCAGGCAGTATCAATAAGAAGTGAAAAGATCACTGTCTATAATTACACCGGCGACAGGGACAGGAAATCCGAACGCAGGAGGCCACAAGGCAGAAAAAATGTAATCTAAAACAATGATCCCTGCCCAAAAATACACTTCCTACGGGGCAGTACTAATAAGAAGCGGGAAAGATCACTGTCTATAAATACACCGGCGACAGGGACAGGAAACCCGAACACAGGAGGCCACAAGGCAGAAAAGACGCTGGTTGCGCAAACCAAAATTCATCAATTAGCATCTAAACCTTTAACCAACTTAACTCGCAGTTTATCAGAGAAACAGCAGGTGAATTCCAATGCAAAGGTTCCTCACACCCGACCGTGTCCACGTCGCCAGCGTACCCAACTGGACACAGTCAAACAGCCACGCGCTCTGTCACCGGAGCCCTCGTCTTCTCTGCACCCACGGCGGCGAAATACCACTTCTCACGTTAGGCGAGTTACTTGTTCATCATTCCCGCCTCCAGACGGAAAATTTAAAGACATCCGTTGCCGCTCCCACCAAGTAGTGACTCGGAAGCACAGCCGTGGCCCCCGGGTGTTCACAGCAAGAGCTTACAGCCTCGTCCCGACAACTCGTCCCACTCGTCTCTCACCGCCGAGATAGACTACGCGGCTTCACGGAACAACAGCCAACTCTCCACACTGCTTACCGTAAGATATTGTTAGGTAACTTCTTTCTGATTTGCTAGGGATGCATTTAAAAAGAAAATTGCGTTGTAGAACGCATAAATTCTCACAAAGAAAGTCAAGTTCCTTAAGCTCCCTGGCTTCAAAGGAATTTTAAAAGGCGACCGACCGACTCGTCACCGCTAGGCAACCAACAACCAACCGGCCATCCCCGCCCCCCCCCCCCCTCCCCCTCGCCTTAATGATCTTATTCCCTTACGCAAGGATAACAGGAAGCAACGACTCGAAGATCGATAAGACCAGACACGAAGCCAGAGGGGAATCTCAACAGAAACGTAGGCAGCATAACGGCAAATATGAAAGAATCAATTAACGATGTAATGGAAGGACTCAGAACAATCTTAACAGCGCGATATATGTTGAGAGCCGACACACGACTCACGTGGAAACTTCAGAGCAAAACTCTGTAAAATTCTCTGCATCTGCCCATATGCCGACAGTTAGTCCCATGTAAAAAGTATGTCGTCAGCTCACCAAAAATGATTAAATAATACTTAAAACTTACACTCCTGGAAATTGAAATAAGAACACCGTGAATTCATTGTCCCAGGAAGGGGAAACTTTATTGACACATTCCTGGGGTCAGATACATCACATGATCACACTGACAGAACCACAGGCACATAGACACAGGCAACAGAGCATGCACAATGTCGGCACTAGTACAGTGTATATCCACCTTTCGCAGCAATGCAGGCTGCTATTCTCCCATGGAGACGATCGTAGAGATGCTGGATGTAGTCCTGTGGAACGGCTTGCCATGCCATTTCCACCTGGCGCGTCAGTTGGACCAGCGTTCGTGCTGGACGTGCAGGCCGCGTGAGACGGCGCTTCATCCAGTCCCAAACATGCTCAATGGGGGACAGATCCGGAGATCTTGCTGGCCAGGGTAGTTAACTTACACCTTCTAGAGCACGTTGGGTGGCACGGGATAATTGCGGACGTGCATTGTCCTGTTGGAACAGCAAGTTCCCTTGCCGGTCTAGGAATGGTAGAACGATGGGTTCGATGACGGTTTGGATGTACCGTGCACTATTCAGTGTCCCCTCGACGATCACCAGTGGTGTACGGCCAGTGTAGGAGATAGCTCCCCACACCATGATGCCGGATGTTGGCCCTGTGTGCCTCGGTCGTATGCAGTCCTGATTGTGGCGCTCACCTGCACGGCGCCAAACACGCATACGACCATCATTGGCACCAAGGCAGAAGCGACTCTCATCGCTGAAGACGACACGTCTCCATTCGTCCCTCCATTCACGCCTGTCGCGACACCACTGGAGGCGGGCTGCACGATGTTGGGGCGTGAGCGGAAGACGGCCTAACGGTGTGCGGGACCGTAGCCCAGCTTCATGGAGACGGTTGCGAATGGTCCTCGCCGATACCCCAGGAGCAACAGTGTCCCTAATTTGCTGGGAAGTGGCGGTGCGGTCCCCTACGGCACTGCGTAGGATCCTACGGTCTTGGCGTGCATCCGTGCGTCGCTGCGGTCCGGTCCCAGGTCGACGGGCACGTGCACCTTCCGCCGACCACTGGCGACAACATCGATGTACTGTGGAGACCTCACGCCCCACGTGTTGATCATTTCGGCGGTACGTCCACCCGGCCTCCCGCATGCCCACTATACGCCCTCGCTCAAAGTCCGTCAACTGCACATACGGTTCACGTCCACGCTGTCGCGGCATGCTACCAGTGTTAAAGACTGCGATGGAGCTCCGTATGCCACGGCAAACTGGCTGACACTGACGGCGGCGGTGCACAAATGCTGCGCAGCTAGCGCCATTCGACGGCCAACACCGCGGTTCCTGGTGTGTCCGCTGTGCCGTGCGTGTGATCATTGCTTGTACAGCCCTCTCGCAGTGTCCGGAGCAAGTATGGTGGGTCTGACACACCGGTGTCAATGTGTTCTTTTTTCCATTGCCAGGAGTGTACTTTGTTTGTGAGTTGTGTTGTTGAGGAATGTGAAATATAAAACCAAGTCACACGCAGTGCAACAGCACTGCCATTAAAGTCTGGCATGCACGCAGTTTTCTCCTCTATCCCCTCCTCACGCTCAGACAGCGTAGCACGTCAGTAGGGTGGTGCAAATGACTCTGAGCACTATGGGACTTAACATCTATGGTCATCAGTCCCCTAGAACTTAGAACTACATAAACCTAACTAACCTAAGGACAGCACACAACACCCAGCCATTACGAGGCAGAGAAAATCCCTGACCCCGCCGGGAATCGAACCCGGGAACCCGGGCGTGGGAAGCGAGAACGCTACCGCACGACCACGAGATGCGGGCTCGTCAGTAGGGGAAAAGTGCAGCCAGACTGCGCGCTTTGTCACTCGTGCCCGCGTACGGCACACGAATCAAAATCTTGGCCGTCCCTGCTCTATACCAACAGCGCCACTACACACAGCCTTCTGCTGGAACATGCGCGTACTGGGAAATCTGGTCACACTAACCCAAAAACGACTACGTTCTGTCTCATGCGTCATCCTCTGTGCGACCCCTGACAAGCCTCTGCCTGACTGTCCACTCCACTGTTCTTCGCCAGAGATCGCTAGTTCCCAGATACCCAAAGATGGCGCTCCAGTTCACCGGTATCGACCTCGCCACACAGCTCAGAAATACACTACTGGCCATTAAAATTGCTACACCACGAAGTTGACGTGCTACAGACGCGAAATTTAACCGACAGGAAGAAGATGCTGTGATAAGCAAATGATTACCTTTTCAGAGCATTCACACAAGGTTGGCGCCGGTGGCGACACCTACAACGTGCTGACATGAGGAAAGTTTCCAGCCGATTCCTCATACACAAACAGCAGTTGACCGGCGTTGCCTGGTGAAACGTTGTTGTGATGCCTCGTGTAAAGAGGAGAAATGCGTACCATCACATTTCCGACTTTGATGAAGGTCGGATTGTAGCCTGTCGCCATTGCGGTTTATCGTATCGCGACATTGCTGCTCGCGTTGGTCGAGATCCAATGACTGTTAGCAGAATATGAAATCGGTGAGTTCAGGAGTGTAATACAGAGCGCCGTGCTGGATTCCAACGGCCTCGTATCACTAGCACTCGAGATGACAGGCATCTTATCCGCATGGCTGTAACGTATCGTGCAGCCACGTCTCGATCTCTGAGTCAACAGATGGGGACGTTTGCAAGACAACAACCATCTGCACGAACAGTTCGACGACGTTTGCAGCAGCATGGACTATCACCTCGGAGACCATGGCTGCGGTTACCCTTGACGCTGCATCTCAGACAGGAGTGCCTGCGATGGTGTACTCAACGACGAACCTGGGTGCACGAATGGCAAAACGTCATTTTTTCGGATGAATCGAGGTTCTGTTTACAGCAGCACGATGGTCGCATCGGTGATTGGCGACATCGCGGTGAGCGCACGTTGGAAGCGTGTATTCGTCATCGCCATACTGGCGTATCACCCGGCGTGAGGGCATGCGGTGCCATTGGTTACACGTCTCGCTCACCTCTTGTTCGCATTGACGGCACTTACATTTCAGATGTGTTACGACCCGTGGCTCTACCCTTCATTCGATCCCTGCGAAACCCTACATTTCTGCAGGATAATGCATGACCGCATATTGCAGGTCCTGTACGGGCCTTTTTGGATACAGAAAATGTTCGACTGCTGCCGTGGCCAGCACATTCTCCACATCTCTCACCAATTGAAAACGTCTGGTCAATGGTGGCGGAGCAACTGGCTCGTCACAATACGCCAGTCACTACTCTTGATGAACTGTGGTATCGTGTTGAAGCTGCATGGGCAGCTGTACCTGTACACGCCATCCGAACTCTGTTTGACTCAATGACCAGGCGTATGAAGGCCATTATTACGGCCAGAGGTGGTTGTTCTGGGTAGTGATTTCCTAGGATCTATGCACCCAAATTGCGTGAAAATGTAATCACATGTCAGTTCTAGTATATTTGTCCAATGAATACCCGTTTATCACCTGCATTTATTATTGGTGTAGCAATTTTAATGGCCAGTAGTGTATACTGAAGTTTTCCCGTGACCAGCAGCGTCGCCCGCTTTGTCCCCGACAGAACTGGTCTGGGACCACGACGGCGGCGCCTCACCTCCCGCGGTCCTTGCGCTGCTCCCTTCGCGCCTGCTCCGGCCCCAGTTCCTTCTGCTGCTCCTGCTGCTGGCGCCTCTTGCTGCCCCCGTGGTGTCGCTGGCTGCCCGGCTTTCGCAGGATGTCGGAGCCGCGCTGTGCCACGTAGATGCGGCCCGCCGTGTACACGAACAGGCACAGGTTGGACACCAGCAGCAGCGCCATCGGTCCGTAGAAGTACAGCAGCGTCGCCGGCTTCCCTGCAACCACAACGGCCGTAGCATACCGTATTATAAAGAATAAGATTTGCTGTAGATTCGCAAGAGCCATACCAACACCGACTCAAAGGAAGGCCTCGGCGCTTGTTCGTGACGTCACGTCAGCTAGGCACGGCGAACGCCAGGTCTGTTGCAGGCATATTCATAATAGTGGTGTCTCCCTCTCTGACACAGGAAAATGTGAAACATTGGCGATAGTTGACCAACACACATTGTTCTGGGAGATTTCTGCAATCAATTAGTTGTGCAATTCATTACACTTCTTAACAAATAGTGTACTCCTGAACTTAAATTTCCACCTGTTTTAAGGATTGACATACAAAAACAACTTCGTGGTCCAGCAGCAACAGAATTCGTGCTTCTTCATCTTATTTGTAAATCTGAGGAAGTTACGTTTCTACTGGGTTGCTTTTACAAGAAACTGTAAACATATTGGTGCTCTTCTTTAGGAATCTTGGTTGAATATGGGGTGAGGAGCACTGAATGTTCATGAAATATCTTGCGACTGTACACGTTGGGGGAGGGGGTGGGGGACAGAAGAAGAGACAAAAGAGAGATACGTGTTTTATCAAATAAATTTTTTTTTCTTATAATATTTCTCCTTTCAGTTGCAAGAAGGGAATGCTTATCTTTTCTAATGTGCATGTTTGAAAAAGTTTAAGCTCAGCAGTATTTTCGATGTATGAAGCTATTTTGTTTACTGTTTAGAATTCCTTTCGTTGAAAACGACTGTAATCTAATGACTGGCAACAGTTGGACATTTACACCTGTAAATTAGTACACATTTCTAGTGACGATGTCAAACGAAAATAAATAAATAAAAGAAACGAGTTCATTGTAAGGGGGTTGGGGTAAGTTTCTATAACAAAATGGATCAAGTAAATATAGTTACTTGAATGTAAAATTTCCGAATCTTGCAATGGGGCAAAGCATCTTCTCATATTGATCTACGTTTGTTTCGACAGGATTCAGTAATACAGAACTATGATCTTTATTTGTAGCTTTACGATAGTAAGAAAATCTTTCATCTAAATAAAACTGCAGAATCCAAAACAATACCAAACATTTTGTCCAAAAATAAGAGATTTATAGTGATAAGCACGCCCAGGCGTTTCTGCCTGCAACAGACCTGGCGCTCGCCGTGCCTAGCTGACGTAACGTCACCAACAAGCGCCGAGGCCTTCCTTTGAGTCGGTGTTGGCCATACACTATCTGATCAAAAGCATGCAGACAACTATTAATAGACATTAGCATGGCGTGCGTCCATCCTCCACTTTTATGCCTGCTTGATCTCTGCTGGGGACACATTGAATGAGGTGTGTGAATGTCTGTGATGACTGACAGCCCATTCTTCCGCAAGAACCTGTAATGCCACTTCCTCGGACGAGAAATGAAAATAAAAAATTAGCTCCAAAATTCCCAAAGATTTCCCCAAAACAAGTTCCAAATTCCATGAAAAATGAACAAGCAAACAAATTTCCAGTTAACACTATTATTTGGATATTAACCAGTAACTGAATCGGGAATAACGGCCTTGCCGCAGTGGATACACCGGTTCCCGTGAGATCACCGAAGTTTAGAGCTGTCGGGCGTGGTCGGCACTTGGATGGGTGACCATCCAGGCCGCCATGCGCTGTTGCCGTTTTTCGGGGTGCACTCAGCCTCGTGATGCCAATTGAGGAGCTACTCGACCGAATAGTAGCGGCTTCGGTCAAGAATACCATCAAAACGACCGGGAGAGCGGTGTGTTGACCCCATGCCCCTTCTATCCGCATCCTCCTCTGAGGATGACGCGGCGGTCGGATGGTCCCGGTAGGATACTTGTGGCCTGTAGACGGAGTGGTAATTGAATCAGGAATCTAATACTTGGTAATTTATTAACATATGTAAGAAAGATAGGATTCCAGTAAAATCAAACTCAAAATTCAAAATCATAGTAAATCGCAAAATTATTATAATTAAAATTCGCAAAGTAGAACCAACGTTCCCAAAGAATACTCCGTGTGAGTACTCTTTGAGATTCGTGAGTAATGGCTAAGGATAATTTAATCCATTGTCACTACGTTACGAGAGTTAGCCGAAGCAGGTCAAACTTTTGAATGCTCGTATATGTAGGCGCAATTAGATTGTTTTTTTTTCCCAGAATTGATTATTGCGACCTACTACGACGCAGTGAAACAACAATTTGACTTAAAATAAACGTTATTTAGAATTCCGATAGAGGACTTGCATATATTAGACAGAAGTTACTTTTAATTACATAACCTGAAGTTAACACTATTTAGGAAGTGAACACAGATAGATAATTTCATTCGTAATAACTAATGGTCTATGGAACTTGACGACAGTTACGAAGCATATAATTTATAATTCCCCCAACACCTGAGAAAGCTTCTTCCTCTCGTCTCTGTTAGGAAGTGACTAATATTGGGTAATAAACCAGCATATCGTGTCAATTCATACATTTATCATTCAAGTTTTACAATATTATTTATAGAGATAACGTGCTGCGATGATATTTGACTGAAGCGCTCGGCTCGGCGCTTATATAGAAACTCCCTGACATTAGGAATTAATTACACTGTTACGACTGATAATAAATTTGAGATTACAACCAGTCTATAGGGAATTCGGTGTCGCTGGAATTAATTTGAACTTATCACTAATATTTAAATAGCAACTGATAAACCATTGATTATAAACGATTTAATTACGACATTTGGTGAAGTGAATATATCGCACAAGTCTCGAGTTTAGTTCATCAATGTTCTGTTTGGAACGTGTGTACCGATACATAGGAAATAACAATGTCGTTGCTCTACCGCTGAGTGTTAGCCAAGACCGAAGATCCGAAGGACGTTACAAGCCCAAACCAAAGAAGGTCATAAATTATTACAATGAAGATCCAAAGAAACTGGTACACCTGCCTAATGTCGTGTAGAACCACCGCGAGCACGCAGAAGTGCCGCAACACGACGTGGCATGGACTCGACTAACGTCTGAAGTAGTGCTGGAGGCAATAGACACCATGAATACTGAAGGTCTGTCCATATATCCGTGAGAGTACGAAGGGATGGACATCTCTTTTCAACGGCATGTTGCAAGGCTTTCCAGATATGATCAATAATGTTCATGTCTGGGGAGTTTGATGGCCATCGGAAGTATTTAAACTCAGAAGAGTGTTCCTGAAGCCATTCTGTAGCAATTGTGGATGTGGGGAGTGTTGCATTGTCCTGCTGAAATTGTCCAAGTGCGTCGGAATGCACAATGGACATGTATGGATACAGGTAACCAGACAGGATGCTCACGTATGCGTCACCGGTCAGGATAGTATCTAGACGTATCAGGTTTTGTATCCCGCCTGGAAGGCGGCGCGTAGGTCTGCTCCGGTAAACTGAAAGGTCGGCCGAACGAAGGAAGTGAGTAGGAGCAGGAAAAGGCAAAACACGTCGTTACTGCTTGTCAAATGGTAGATGTTTACTATAGGCAAAAACAAGTTGATAAACGGTTACATAACTTTGCAATGAGGTGCCAAGTGTCCCGGCCGTCTGCTCTTGATGAAATGGGCAGAATCTGGAGCGGAGCTCGTAGAGCTCTCCCGCTCCAGCTAGAGTGCGCTGTCGTCGGTGTCTGCCGTAGTGCCAACTTTAGAAATTGTATTTACGCCGTGGCATCGTAGCTATCCATACCACATCAGGGATCCCATATCATTCCAACTGCACAGGCCCCACACCATTACAGAGCCTCCATCAGCTTGAACAGTCCCCTGCTGACATGCAGGGTCCATGGATTCATGAAGTTGTCTCCATATCCGTACACATCCATCCATTCGATACAATTTGAAACGAGACTCGTCCGACCAGGCAATATGTTTCCAGTCACCAACAGTCCAATGTCGGTGTTGATGGGCCCAAGCGAGGCGTAAAGCTTTGTGTCGTGCAGTCATCAAGAGTGCATGAGTGGCCCTTCAGGTCCAAATGCCCATGTCGATGATGTTTCATTGAATGGTTCGCACGCTGATACTCAGACGGGCCCAAGCGAGGCGTAAAGCTTTGTGTCGTGCAGTCATCAAGGATGCATGAGTGGGCCTTCAGGTCCGAAAACCCATGTCGATTATGTTTCGTTGAATGCTTCGCACGCTGACACTTGTCGATGGCCCAGTATTGAAATCTGCAGCAGTTTGCAGAAGAATTGCACTTCTGTCACGCTGAACGATTGTCTTCAGTCGTCGTCGATCCCGTTGTTGCAGGATCTTTTTCCGGCCGCAGCTATGTAGGTGATTTATTGTTTTACTGAATTCCTGATACTCACGGTACACTGGTGAAATGGTCGTACGAGAAAGTCTCCACTTCCTGGCTACCTCGGAGATGCTGTGTCCCATCGGTCGTGCTCCGACTATAGCACCACGTGGAAACTCACTTAAATCTTGATACCCTGCCATTGTAGCAGCAGTTCTCGATCTGTCAACTGCGCCAGACACTTGTCGTCTTATATAGGGGTTGCCGACCGCAGTGCCGTACACTCTCTGTTTACATATCTCTGTATTTTAATATGCATGCCTATACCAGTTTCTTTGGCGCTTCAATCTGTTTATTTATTAACATTACAGTCTTGGTAACTATGGTGGGTCGTTTGCTGCTAAAAATTAGTAACAATTTGCACACAGACATTTCGTGTTTTTCTCGAAATTCTCTCAGTGCTGTTATTTTTCTTATCTTTTAAATAATTACATTGTTAATTACAAATATGTGCTTCATAAAGTACAATCTGGGAAATGAAAAAACCTTACTTTGTTCTTAGGAAGAAATAATAGAAGAGAGGAAAGATTCAGATGATAAAAGAGGTCTATTTACCTGGTCATTTTAAGAGGGAGGGCTTCAATAAACACTTAGAGCCTGTCTCACCTGAGTTAGCGTATTCTGTTGCACTATACTTACAACTGTATGTACTTATGTGGCGAGATTAACTCTATGTGGTTTGTGTATGAGGTTTAACCGTAGTATTTGTTATTACAATTCCTTCGGCCATTTGCTCGTACCGTATGTGGGAGAGGAGCTCTGTGGACGGCGAACTTGAGCCTCGTCTCTCCGAAAGGCACTTCTTATCTATATTGTGCTTTCATCTTTGTGTAGTTAAGATTTATGATACTTCATATGTATGTTTATACACAATGTTATGAAATTCACATGTTTTACGATTAGCATCTAATACAGTTTACATATTAACAAATTACATGTTTGAAAATAATGATGCAAAAAAATTAAGAATTACTTGTTTTACTCTGTACAAACAGGAAAATTCGTCGTTTAATATTTTATTACTAACTTATTACTTGTAGTTTTGTTACAGTCATGTGATCTTTTTTAAAAAATCTTATGGGACTTAACTGCTAAGGTCATCAGTCCCTAAGGTTACACACTACTTAACCTAAATTATCCTAAGGACAAACACACACACCCATGCTCGAGGGAGGACTCGAACCTCCGCTGGGACCAGCCTCACAGTCCATGACTGCAGCGCCTTAGACCGCTCGAGTCATGTGATCTGCTGCTATGTCTTATATGTATCTGTATCTGATGAAACTGATGTCATCATCTGTTCCCATATCAGTGTTTGAATCTCTGTTGTCCCATGCATCATCTTGAGGTGTAGGGTTTGCGTCTGGTCGCGATTTTTTATATGGTCGTTGCTGATTGTAAGTCTCGTGCAGACTACTTGATATTTCATCAGTAATCCGGTTAGGCATGCAACATTTATCTGGGTCTCTTAATAATTGCTCTATTTCTTCGATTTCTGTCATCGGTGTTATGTGTGTGTGTGTGAGCCCCACGTTTTAGTGTTGTGTGGTCGGGGGATGCCTGTTCCCCACATTCAAATGAATCACTTGCGGTGCAGCTATGTAGGGCGAGGGCCATGGCCCCTCGGCAAATGTACCATACCGAGACTTGGGTGAACATGTATGCTCCTCAAACGTTCCTGGATATTCGGGAAGAAGGAGAAGACCCGACGATCCTTGTCAGATGTTTCCTACTTTTCTCTTTGCCATGTCTCAACCTTCCAAAGATTTAATTCGTATTTTTCTGAAATATGCTCCTCTGCTATCTCGTCTACCTTCACCAGTCTTCTCCGTTAGAGTCAATATGTCGCTGTTGTGTGTACAATGGTTATATCAGTGTGGTAGGTCAGAAGTACAAGCGTACGGCTTCCACGGACGTGGTACCAAATGCCCCTGATATTCTGGGAAATACACCTCTTTGTCCACACCTCACGGCGGCTTTGTATGTCGTGAGTGACAGTCGATGTGGCCAGGCACTTGCTGCGAAGCTCGCAACAGACTCAAAGAGAGCTGTATGATAAATTCGCAGCGTCTTCAATGGTTGTCTGTAGTGAGCTGAGTTTAGCGTGGCAACATCGTGCGTTAGTATTGTCGCTTTTTCAGTTGCAAGTCTTACGTGCTTGTTGAATGTTAACCGTTTGCCAAGTATATGGCTAGGTACCTTGTCATTTTTCTCTGCATGCTAGTGTTGTTGAGACTAATGCTGGGATTCATCTGCAGTCTCAATCCCTTCCTGTAGTAATGCCGAAGATGGGAACATTGATATTTTGCAAAGTATTCTGAAGGTATCATCAGAGCACAGTGAGAAAAGGATAAAAAATTTGAATAACGTGGCACAAGACTGGACGAAAATTGAAGCACGTGACAGGAGAGGCGATAAAACAAATTTGAAGAACGTGACGAAAGACGGGGAAGAAGGTAATGGATTTTGCCAGGAATCTGGAACAGATCGATAAAAGATTAATAAAAAATTTAGGGAGGCACATTTGCACAATTTAAAGGAGAAAACTACACAGATGAAGCAAATGTATGTCAGGAGTTCAACGCTGTAGTAAATAAGGCACATGCAGCAACGACTCGTTTGCCAATACAGAGAATTTCTCCATTCATTTCTTGGAAATCACACATTGTGAACCCGTTAGTGAACAAAATGAACAGTGTTAGCGTATTAGCAATCAAAATGAGGAAAAGTTAATCCTGTTAATATAGAGACTGTTGAGGACAAAACACTAAACTTAAGGAGAAATCAGTGTTTTTGACTGGCTAGCTAATTACATGCTCTGATCAGATGAAGACAGTGAATGTGAACTTCTACATCTACATCTATACTCCGCGAGCCACCTTACGGTGTGTGGCGGAGGGTACTTATTGTACCACTATCTGATCCCCCCTTCCCTGTTACATTCACGAATTGTGCGTGGGAAGAACGACTGTTTGTAAGTCTCCGTATTTGCTCTAATTTCTCGGATCTTTTCGTTGTGATCATTACGCGAGATATATGTGGGCGGTAGTAATATGTTGCCCATCTCTTCCCGGAATGTGCTCTCTCGTAATTTCGATAATAAACCTCTCCGTATTGCGTAACGCCTTTCTTGAAGTGTCCGCCACTGGAGCTTGTTCAGCATCTCCGTAACGCTCTCGCGCTGACTAAATGTCCCCATGACGAATCGCGCTGCTTTTCGCTGGATCATGTCTATCTCTTCTATTAATCCAACCTGGTAAGGGTCCCATACTGACGAGCAATACTCAAGAATCGGACGAACAAGCGTTTTGTAAGCTACTTCTTTCGTCGATGAGTCACATTTTCTTAGAATTCTTCCTATGAATCTCAACCTGGCGCCTGCTTTTCCCACTATTTGTTTTATGTGATCATTCCACTTCAGATCGCTCCGGATAGTAACTCCTAAGTATTTTACGGTCGTTACCGCTTCCAATGATTTACCACCTATGGCATAATCGTACTGGAATGGATTTCTGCCCCTATGTATGCGCATTATATTACATTTATCTACGTTTAGAGAAAGCTGCCAGCTGTCGCACCATGCATTAATCCTCTGCAGGTCCTCCTGGAGTACGTACGAGTCTTCTGATGTTGCTACTTTCTTGTAGACAACCGTGTCATCTGCAAATAGCCTCACGGAGCTACCGATGTTGTCAACTAAGTCATTTATGTATATTGTAAACAATAAAGGTCCTATCACGCTTCCCTGTGGTACTCCCGAAATTACCTCTACATCTGAAGATTTTGAACCGTTAAGAATGACATGTTGTGTTCTTTCTTCTAGGAAATCCTGAATCCAATCACAAACCTGGTCCGATATTCCGTAAGCTCGTATTTTTTTCACTAAACGTAAGTGCGGAACCGTATCAAATGCCTTCCTGAAGTCCAGGAATACGGCATCAATCTGCTCGCCAGTGTCTATGGCACTGTGAATTTCTTGGGCAAATAGGGCGAGCTGAGTTTCACATGAGGTCTTCACCCTCTGTACCCAGCGACCAACAGTTCTCCTGCAGATACGCCACGAACTTCGCAGATACATTTGTGGATAGTCCTCATTCTTTCTTTCTCCGCAGTGATGAATTCTATGGACTTAGAAGCGCCACTGCTGTCTGAGGAGGAAACGGAAATTTTGCGCGCGCACTCAGAAAACTTCAAACGTTCATAATTAGCGTTCACATTCTCAATATCGTTGACAGCTGAGAAAAAAATGTAGGGTATTAGTTTTTGGGCGATCCTCGTAATGTTTATCAGTAATATCATCCATTTTAGGGATATGAGATAGCGATTGTCATATTTTAACAGTAATAACTGGTAGCATCCAATGGTCTTTTTTCTTGTCCCATACATGACAGTGCTTCATCGGCAGTTTCTAAAACTTAACTCATGCGCTTAAAATAACTAAAAATCCTACAACGCATTTGCAGTGCTCGTGCAATAAAATAGAATAGAAATACATTGTCCCGTAGGTCCTCGTCTCCGATTAGATACGAGGAACACAAAGATGCATTCAGTCTACGTAACTGCGATTAATCAACTGTTGCTAACCATGCGTACGAAACAGGCCATCCCCTTAAAAGAATAGCCGGCCGGGTTGGCCGAGCGGTTCTAGGCGCTACAGTCTGGAACCGCGCGACTGCTACGGTCGCAGGTTCGAATCCTGCCTCGGGCATGGATGTGTGTGATGTCCTTAGGTTAGTTAGGTTTAAGTAGTTCTAAGTTCTAGGGGACTGATGACCACAGCAGTTGAGTCCCATAGTGCTCAGAGCCATTTGATTTTTTGGCCGAGCGGTTCTAGGCGCTACAGTCTGGAACCGCGCGACTGCTACGGTCGCACGTTCGAATCCTGCCTCGGGCATGGATGTGTGTGATGTCCTTAGGTTAGTTAGGTTTAAGTAGTTCTAAGTTCTAGGGGACTGATGACCTCAGAAGTTAAGTCCCATAGTGCTCAGAGCCATTTGAACCATTTGAACCTTAAAAGAATAGAATAAGACTTAGAAATGCGGCACATAGAAAAGAAAGTACGTCAACTCTATTTGCTGGAAGAGTTGGAGACTGCCGTTTCTGAGAAGAAACGTAACGGTATTCGTAACTAGCAAGTGAAAGACAACTGAACGAGATTTCTCAACGATTTTTTAGAATTATTATGCAGCAGATGTTTAATTATAAATTTTCAATACATCTTTGACGAAAAAGCTAGAGGCTGATGAACGTAGACAACATGCAAGTAGCACATTTGGAAATGAGGGAAACTAAAGGATCAACGGATAATATTGTGGTTGAGCCAATAGCTGCACTTACAGTGTAACACCCGGGCACGTCAGTTCACAAAAACCTCGGACATCTGTAGAAACGTTAGCTTGACACTCCTGAAGGCCGTAGCAGGTCAGGAGAACGCGATCTGGTGGGGTGAGCGGTGTAATATGGGACGACTGCTGACGGAAGTCGGCAATTTCAATGTAAGGCATGGGCCCACAGTCCACAGCGACTTTATACTACACTCATCCTCATAAATCAAGGATAATGCTGATACATGGTGAAACAATGCTCTGGTGGGCGGTTTGCGGGTTTAAATCACCTCAGGGTATGAGCATGAGGTGCATTTGACCTGCGATCGTCGCGCGGTGGCGCTGGCAGCAGTCCACATGCGCAGAGGTGTGTCGGTGCATGTCAGAGTACGGTGCAGCGAGTAAGTGTGCAGACGTTTTCAGACGTGCTAATGGTGACTGTGTATTGAAAATGGCTCAAAGAACACATATTGATGACGTTATGAGGGGTAGAATACTAGGGCGACTGGAGGCTGGTCAAACACAGCAGGTCGTAGCTTGGCCCCTCCGTGTGCCACAAAGTGTGATCTCAAGATTATGGCAACGATTCCAGCAGACAGGAAACGTGTCCAGGCGCTACAGTACGGGACGTCCACAGTGTACAACACCACAAGAAGACCGACACCTCACCATCAGAGCCCGCAGACGGCCATGGAGTACTACAGGTAACCTTGCTCGGGACCTTACCGCAGCCACTGGAACAGTTGACTCCAGACACAGTCTGCAGACGACTGAACAGACATGGTTTATTCGCCCAGAGACCTGCAAAATGCATTCTACTGACCCCTGGTCACAGGAGAGCCCGTAAAGTCTGTTGTCAAGAACACAGTACATGGTCATTTGAGCAGTGGTCCCAGGTTATGTTCAGGGACGAGTCCAGGTATAGCCTGAACAGTGATTTTCGCCGGGTTTTCATCTGGCGTGAACCAGCAACTAGATACCAACCCCTTAAAAGGGACCTATATACTAGATACCAACCCCTTGAAAGGGACCTATATGGAGGTAGTGGTTTGATGTTGCGGGGTGGGATTATGATTGGTGCACTTATATCCCTGCATATCTTTGACAGATGAACTGTAACAGGTCAAGTGTATCGGAACGCCATTTTGCACCATTATGTCTGCGTTTTCAGAGGTGCAGTGCGTCCCACTTTCCTCCTGATGGATGACAACGCACGGCCCCACCGAGCTGCTGTCGTGGAGGAGTACCTTGAAATAGAAGATATCAGGCGAATGGAGTGGCCTGCCTGTTCTCCAGACCTAAACCCCATCGAGCACGTCTGGGATGCTCTCGGTCGACGTATCGCTGCACGTCTTCAAACTCCTACAACACTTCAGGAGCTCCGACAGGCAGTGATGCAAAAATGGGAGGCTATGTGCCAGCAGCTGCTCGACCACCTGGTCCAGAGTATGCCGACTCGTTGTGCGGCCTGTGTACGTGTGCATGGTGATCGTATCTCAAATGGCTCTGAGCACTATGGGACTTAACATCTCTGGTCATGAGTCCTCTAGAACTTAGAACTACTTAAACCTAACTAACCTAAGGACATCACACACATCCATGCCCGAGGCAGGATTCGAACCTGCGACCGTAGCAGTCGCGCGGTCCGGACTGAGCGCCTAGGATCATATCTCATACTGATGTCGGGGTACATGCGCAGGAAACAGTGGCGTTTTGTAGCTCATGTGTTTCAGGACGGTTTTCTCAACTTACAGATCTGTGTCGTGCGTGTTCCCTATGTGCCTATGCTATTAGCGCCAGTTTTGTGTAGCGCCACGTTGTGTGGACCACATTCTGCAATTATCCTTAATTTATGAGCATGAGTGTATTTCACTGTATAAACACAAAAAATGTACTGGTAGGCCTTTTAGCGTTTTAACTTCATGAGCTAAGTTTGACATTCTGGTGATGAGACTATTCTCTCTCCTCTCGAAACGCATTGTTGAGTCGTGGGTAGTATTTTGCATGCACGTCTTAGTAAGGTGATAGTACGGTAAATATTCTGTTAAAATGTGCCATCTTTGAAAATGGAATAACTACATTCTTTTTGAAGCCTGCGGGAACTTGGCCTATGAAATCCATACGTATTATAAATACAAACTACCGATCTGATTTTAACCAAACTTGGTACACATATCACTTACGGTCTGGAAAGGATACGACGTTGCAGTGCTGCGTTATTCTGAATTAGCGATGCAAAGTTCCACTGATCACGCATGCGTGTCCAAATGTACTCAGCTAGTACATATGAGTATACAGGGTGAAAAGTATTTAAACCGACAAACTCTGGGAGGTTGTAGGGGACGTCAAAACAAATAAACAAATATTTTTCCCTAATGTCATTTTTTCCTAGGAGGAGTATTTAAAACGGTAGAGGAAGATTGCTCTGGCGGCAAATTAATTAAATCAACAACCACTTTTCTATTTTTTTTATGACCATGAGACAACACATTAACACAACCAAATTCCAATTACAGTACATTTTCAAAAATGGCGCCTTTGATACGCAAAGAAAGGTTACACCGTCGGATCGTGTTCTGTCTGACACGAGCAAACATCACAGGAGTATCCTGAATTGTTCCTGCTGCTGCTACTATCCGGGCAACCAGATCCTCTTCTGATGCAACAGGAGTTGCGAAAACAAGGTTGCGGATCTCTCCCCACACAAAAAAGTCCAGAGGGGTTATATCTGGGGATCGAACAGTCCATGGTACAGGACCACCTCTAGCAATCCACGTTTCTGGGAACCATCGGTCCAGGAATCGACGCACACGACGACTGAAGTGTGCCGGCGCCCCGTCATGTTGGAACCACATGCGTTGTGTTGTAGGGAGCGAGACGTCTTCCAGCAATTCTGGCAATGCTCTGGCTAGAAAATTGTAATAGTGCCTGCCGTTTAATGGCCTAGGTAGCAGATATGGCCCAATTAAAAAGTCCCCAACAACACCGACCCACACATTAACGAAGAACCGCACTTGATGAGCGCTGGTAACTGTGGCATGTGGGTTATCCTCACTCCAAACATGCGAATTGTGCATGTTGAAGACTCCATCACACCCGAACGTTGCTTCATCGGTAAACAACACAGAGGATGGAAATGTAGGATGCATTTCACAGTGTCCCATGTACCACTGCGAAAACTGTGCTCTGGGTGGATAATCAACTGGTTCCAGGTTGTGGACACGCTGTAAGTGAAATGGACGTAACAATTGCTCTCGAATGACTGTTCTTACATTCGTCTGACTCGTCCCCACGTTACGTGCAATTGCACGAATGCTGATTGAAGACAGCTTCCTCAAATTGCAGCGTTCTTACCGTGCGACGGCGTCCCTGTCCAGGTAATCTGCTAGATGACCCGGTCTCACGCAGCCCGTCCGTTGTGGTGCGCTAAGTAGTACGCACCAACCACACAGTGTACTCACTCCACGTGTATCGCTCCATTAGTAAACAGAGACAACGCGCTACTACACTGGTGGACAGCAGTTGTCTACAACTGAAGAGCGTAATACGCCCTCTAAAAACTGAAGCTCGTAATACAGCCTCTAGCAACTAAAGGTCGTAATACGGCCTCTAACAACTTGTAATGTCTCTTGCAACTGTCCACAGACATAAAGACTCGCTGGTTTTTTGGCGCGAGCTAAATTCTATTCAAGAGAATTTAATTAACTAGCTTAGTGTGTGTTTATAAAATTACAGTTAATAAGAAAATTCTTCATCGAATTAATAACAATGTGTCATTTTCCAGTTGGATTTGTTTATTGTTATATTGCATTCATATATGTTCATGAGAAAATGCGGCAATCGGAGTATAAAAGAGAAAAATTTGATCGTCAATCACTACTAACAAAGATTAATTTCAGCTGGAGAGGTCATGCAGCAAGACTTAATTAAACGTTCTCTATCAGCAAAATTTCATTGTAACCATGCATGAATAAGATATAATTTTTTTTGAAATTGTCTCAAATAATAAAGTTTTTAATATTCTGACATGCTATCCACATTCGTACTTGAAACCAAATTAGGAAAGATTCAGATCTACTTCCACCTGGAAAAGCCAACGAAACACAAAAAAAATAAAAAAATTAAAACCAGGATTAGAACCTTTCGGCTTACTCAAGAAGATGGATGAAATTATCCATGTTTTCAAAATTGTTTTCCGATCTGGAGTTATGATATTGTGCAACTACAGTATCGATTAAGACACCTAGGTGTGGAAAGTATAAGACGAATGGATTTTCCCATTCCTCAGATGGAAGATTGGATGGATCAGGTCCATATTTGAGTTTAAACTGAATCTGGAGAAATACGAATAATTGAATGGATCAGGTCCATTATTAAGTTCAAAATCAATCTGGAGGAATTCGACTAACCCTTCTCTTCCAGGAATATTTAATAGTTGACCATTCCTTAGACGAATTTCGATTGTTTCATGCCACAATCCTGAGTACCTGTTCCTGAGGTTCCTTCTGGTCTCTCAAATCCGTTACGTTTCCTGTCCGGTACGCCAATGCGACGCCTGTCTCCGTGCCGTGTCCCATGTTACGGTTCGATCAGTTTCACCGCAGTTCAGCAAGACATCGATGAAGAAAATTTTTCTGAAGATTGTAAAAATTTTCATGTGTAAAGATTTGTTTTGGCTATGAGCAGATTTTATCTTTCCTACGAATTCTAGAATATCTCTCAAATTTCTAAATTGTTCTGTCTTTCCTATCATCTCTTTCAAATTCTAAAGGTGGCAGGGGTAAAATACAGGGAGCGAAAGGCTGTTTACAATTTGTACAGAAACCAGACGGTAGTTATTAGAGTCGAGGGACATGAAAAGGAAGCAGTGGTTGGGAAGGGAGTGAGACAGGGTTGTAGCCTCTCCCCGATGTTATTCAATCTGTATATTGAGCAAGCAGTAAAGAAAACAAAAGAAAAATTCGGAGTAGGTATTAAAGTCCATGGAGAAGAAATAAAAACTTTGACGTTCGCCGATGACATTGTAATTCTGTCAGAGACAGCAAAGGACTTGGAAGAGCAGTTGAATGGAATGGACAGTGTCTTGAAAGGAGGGTATAAGATGAACATCAACAAAAGCAAAACGAGGATAGTGGAATGTAGTCGAATTAAGTCGGGTGATGCTGAGGGAATTAGATTAGGAAATGAGACACTTAAAGCAGTAAAGGAGTTTTGCTATTTGGGGAGCAAAATAACTGATGATGGTCGAGGTAGAGAGGATATAAAATGTAGACTGGCAATGGCAAGGAAAGCGTTTCTGAAGAAGAGAAATTTGTTAACATCGAGCTCAGATTTAAGTGTCAGGAAGTCGTTTCTGAAAGTATTTGTATGGAGTGTAGCCATGTATGGAAGTGAAACATGGACGATAAATAGTTTGGACAAGAAGAGAATAGAAGCTTTCGAAATGTGGTGCTACAGAAGAATGCTGAAGATTAGATTGGTAGGTCACATAAGTAATGAGGAGGTATTGAATAGAATTGGGGAGAAGAGGAGTTTGTGGCACAACTTGACAAGAAGAAGGAACCGGTTGGTAGGACATGTTACGAGGCACGAAGGGATCTCAAATTTAGTATTGGAGAGCAGCGTGGAGGGTAAAAATCGTAGGGGGAGACCAAGAGATGAATACACTAAGCAGATTCAGAAGGATGTAGGTTGCAGTAGGTACTGGGAGATGAAGCAGCTTGCACAGGATAGAGTAGCATGGAGAGCTGCATCAAACCAGTCTCAGGGCTGAAGACAACAACAACAACAACAACAACAACAACAACGTGATACCTAGTTGGGGTCGAAGCCTCCTGGTTTTCCAGGGTTTCCCTGTGAAGGCCAGTTACTGAGTAGTTAGACCAGAGTAACAACTATATAAGTCCATCTTCCCTGGTTGTGTACGTAGGATGCGGGTATGTACACGTGAAAGCAACAACTAGGTATGTAGGTAACGAAGATCGGTGTTAACCTATACCAAATCTCTTTCAATTCTTGTAATCAAAAAATCTTACTGACTTCCTAAAATTTATAGGAACGCATGTTCCGCAAATTCTAACGAGTTAGCCAATACAATAGTTAGCTCGCAAAGTGGATACATATCAAACTGAAGAGCGTAACACGGCCTCCACCGGTTTAAATAATCCTCATAGGAAAAAATGACATTAGGGAAAAATATTTGTTTTGATGTCCCCTACAAACTCCAAGAGTTTGTCGGTTTAAATACGTTTCACCCTGTATAAATAATGTTCGTGAAAGAGTGAATTTGTTGAGTAGCAGATGTCTCATTGTGCATCATCAGTAAGTGTGTAGGCGCAGGAGCTGACCTGTGAACCAGCAGGTGCCCTTATTGATGTTGGGCTTGAAGGGCGAGTCTTCGGGCACGGCGGGTGAGAACTCGGCGCCGACGGCGGCCGCGCAGATGGCAGCAGTGCAGCCCCAGGCGTAGGCCGAGTACCACAGGAAGCGACGGCGGTCGCGCTCTAGCTCCGGGGACTGCGTGGTGCGCATCCCGCTGCAGCCAGAGGAAGCAGTGGCGTCACTGTTCAACAACACTGGACACATTGCAGTTCTAGAACAAGAAAATACATAGTTCAACTTTTAGGAGTCTCCATTGATAGTCTAATTAGGCTGGTGGTTTTCTTCATGGAGAAATCCAAAAGACAGGTGTGAAATTTAAAATTTTCCCGGTGAACTAAATATTCAAAAACATTCTGGCTTGCAGCCGGTCGTCGTTAGCTTCCATCCACGATATTTCGACTGGACAACTGCCAGCCATCCTCAGGTGAGCCATCGAAGACTGACGAAGACGCCCTCCGTTCCGTAATATACAGGGTGTTACAGAAAGGCACGGTCAAACTTTCAGGAAACATTCCTCACACACAAAGGAAGAAAATATGTTATGTGGTCATGTGTCCAGAAACGCTTACTTTGAAAAGTCCCCTTTGAAAAATTGTACATGACTGTGCTTAAACTGACACACAATATTTTTTTTGGCGCAACGCAATCTGACTTTCAGTAATCCCTACAAGAGAATGGCCCTGACTAAAGTAACCTATACGTTTCACAAATCACTTACCTCACAAAAATCTTCGTTACTCGAACTACTGCAATACAGCGAGCGCTACTACTGCCAGCTAAATAAAAGATTCAAACTACGGAAGGCACTAACTACTGATAGGCATAGTTAGCAAATGAAAGATTTTAATAGAGAACAAACAATGTATTTACCTTAATAGTCATAATATATATAGAAGTTCATGAAATCCATTCTTACAAATGTACTGTTTCTGATGGACACACCTCCAGATTATCCATTCTCAAAAATCGGCCATCTCACTTCCCCACATCCACCACTGCTGGCGGCTCGCCTCCAACTGCGTGACGCTACACGCTGTTAACATCCAGCTGCCCAACACTACAATGGCAGACAACAATGCAAACTAGCCACAGACTGCACACAGCACAGCCAGTGATTTTCATACAGAGTGCTACCTGGCGTTACCAATATAAGAACCTAAACAGCCTACTTACCACTTTCCATGTTAGAGCTCATTTTAATACTTCTCTTCAAATCACATTAATCAGGGAATGGAAACACACAGCAACAGAACGTACCAGCGTGACTTCAAACACTTTCTTACAGGAAATGTTGAAAATGTCCTCCGTTAGCGAGGATACATGCATCCACCCTCCGTCGCATGGAACCCCTGATGCGCTGATGCAGACCTGGAGAATGGCGTATTGTATCACAGCCGTCCACAATACGAGCACGAAGAGTCTCCACATTTGGTACCGGGGTTGCGTAGACAAGAGCTTTCAAATGCCCCCATAAATGAAAGTCAAGAGGGTTGAGGTCAGGAGAGCGTGGAGGCCATGGAATTGGTCCGCCTCTACCAATCCATCGGTCACCGAATCTGTTGTTGAGAAGTGTACGAACACTTCGACTGAAATGTGCAGGAGCTCCATCGTGCATGAACCACATGTTGTGTCGTACTTGTAAAGGCACATGTTTTAGCAGCACAGGTAGAGTATCCCGCACGAGATCATAATAACGCGCTCCGTTGAGCGTAGGTGGAAGAACATGGGGCCCAATCAAGACATCACCAACAATGCCTGCCCAAACGTTCACAGAAAATCTGTGTTGATGACGTGATTGCACAATTGCGTGCGGATTCTCTTCAGCCCGCACATGTTGATTGCGAAAATTTACAATTTGATCACGTTGGAATGAAGCCTCATCCGTAAAGAGAACATTTGCATTGAAATGAGGATTGACACATTGTTGGATGAACCATTTGCAGAAGTGTACCCGTGGAGGCCAAACAGCTGCTGATAGTGCCTGCACACGCTGTACATGGTACGGAAACAACTGGTTCACCCGCAGCACTCTCCATACAGTGACGTGGCCAACGTTACCTTGTACAGCAGCAACTTCTCTGACGCTGACATTAGGGTTATCGTCAACTGCACGAAGAATTGCCTCGTCCATTGCAGGTGTCCTCGTCGTTCTAGGTCTTCCCCAGTCGCGAGTCGTAGGCTGGATGTTCCGTGCTCTCTAAGACGCCGATCAATTGCTTCGAACGTCTTCCTGTCGGGACACCTTCGTTCTGGAAATCTGTCTCGATACAAACGTACCGCGCCACGGCTGTTGCCCCGTGCTAATCCATACATCAAATGGGCATTTCCCAACTCCGCATTTGTAAACATTGCACTGACTGCAAAACCACGTCCGTGATGAACACCAACCTGTTGATGCTACGTACTGATGTGCTTGATGCTAGTACTGTGAGGCAATGAGTCGCATGTCAACACAAGCACCGAAGTCAACATTACCTTCCTTCAATCGGGCCAATTGGCGGAGAATCGAGGAAGTAAAGTACATACTGACGAAACTAAAATGAGCTCTAACATGGAAATTAAGCGTTTCCGGACACATGTCCACATAACATCTTTTCTTTATTTGTGTGTGAGGAATGTTTCCTGAAAGTTTGGCCGTACCTTTTTGTAACACCCTGTATAGCGTGCAGCGAGTATTCCGCGCATGCGTTAAAATCATATGGAGAGACGAACCACACCGCGCGCCAGCAACGCCCCCGCTGGTGGAACTGCAGAACTCAGCTGTGTTCGGCGTTGTCAATTGCCGCGGCCATCGGAGTACTCTGACGTCTTCGTCTGGAGCAGATCTTAGCGATGACGGGGTTCCACGCATTATGTAGCTGGTAGCCTTTGTCACGGTTGATAAGATTGTCTGTCATGCGAATTTCTGCTGATTCTTTTATGACGGAGTCCCAAAAGGGTGTTGCTGTGGCCAAAATTGTTGTCTTGGCATACTCCATTGAGTGCCCAGTGGAAATGCAGTGCTCAGCAATTGCAGACTTGCTAGGTTGCAAAAGGCGAGTACAGCGTTGATGTTCAGTGCA
Source organism: Schistocerca serialis cubense (assembly GCF_023864345.2). NCBI lineage: Eukaryota > Metazoa > Arthropoda > Insecta > Orthoptera > Acrididae > Schistocerca > Schistocerca serialis. The sequence goes on from NC_064646.1 coordinate 141,485,199, forward strand.
ACGTTCTTCTACTGTTCGCAATGTTTGTTCTATACATGACATGCCACACTGACAAGGTATTTGATAATTTCGCGCCTTCCGCAATGCCTGATCGTCTTTCACTGATCCCAGCAGGTCGGAAATCTTCGATGGTGGACGGAAAATTACTTTCACTCCGAAACCGTGGGGGATTCTTACAATTTTGAAGGAAATGTTGCCAACAAAATGAAGAAAAGCTAAAGATTTAGCAGACGCGCTCTCTTCTTTCTCCACTCCCTGTTTCTTTGGCTTAATTGCAAGTGCCTTGCTAATTTGCCGGGTAGAATAGCCATTCTCTTTGAAAACCCTCTTGAGATGGGCAAGCTCTTCAGGCAAACTATCTGTATCTGACGCTACTTGAGCTCTGTGTACAAGTTTTTTAAGTACACTCGTTGTTTGCGATGGGTGATGGCAGCTGGACGAATCGAAATACAAATCAGTATATGTGGACTTTCGATAAACCGAATGCCCCAGAGAGCCATCACTCTTCTGTCTAACTAGCACATCCAAGAAAGGGAGGCAACCATTTTCCTCTCAAATGGTTCAAATGGCTCTGAGCACTATGGGACTTAACTTCTGAGGTCATCAGTCCCCTAGAACTTAGAACTACTTAAACCTAACTAACCTAAGGACATCACACACATCCATGCCCGAGGTTGGATTCGAACCTGCGACCGTAGTGCATTTTCCTCTAATTCCATGGTAAACCGAATGTTCTCATGAATGGAGTTGAGGTGATCTAATAACTCCATTAATTTTTATTCTCCATGTGGCCGCACTACGAAATCAGCAGCCCTCAAACCAACTGTTTTTTGGAGGTACGTGGATGACACTTTCTGCTCCAGAGGAAGACGTCAGAGAACTCCGATAGCCGCGGCAATTGACAACGCCGAACACAGCTGAGTTCTGCAGTTCCACCAGCGGGGGCGCTGCTGGCGCGCGGTGTGGTTCGTCTTTCCATATGATTTTGACGCATGCGCGGAATACTCGCTGCACGCTATATATTACGGAACGGAGGGCGTCTTCGTCAATACCCGCTGGCTACACCAGCTCGCTGCATAGCTAGCACTGCAGAACTGTGCTGAGGAGACACCCAACAAGACAACCTACGTGTGAAGACGCATTACATCGGCATGCATGGGAGGCAAAGCAATAACTGCTGCGAACTCCATCACACATCGGAGGACAAGTTATCTCCGTGCAGATCCACGCGAGTCTTCGTCAGTCTTCGATGGCTCACCTGAGGATGGCTGGCAGTTGTCCAGTCGAAATGTCGTGGATGGAAGCTAACGACGACCGGCTGCAAGCCCGAAATCTTTTCAAAAGGCAGGTGTTAGACCTTGTAAACTTATAGGGTGGTGCATATATATCGACGACACATTAGACATGGTGAGAAACAGCTGTGTGTTTTCCCAAGACATCCTAACAGTCTCCACTTCGACATTAAAAAGCTGGAGGTAGAGGCAGAAGAGGACCAATAGCTAGACTTTCTAGATGTGCTGGGTACGAGAAATGCTGAAAACATGGGTCGCAGGGTGTTTAGAAAACCGATACACACCGACCGATATCTGCTCAAACTTTCAGATCATCACTTAAGTCAGCAAAGAGGAAAGATTAATACGTTCGTAACACGTACAAGACGAATTTCTAACATAATTAATCTAACAGTATTCGCTCTAGAACTCACAAAATCAATGTCCCTCTGAACTACCGTAAAAGGCGTTTCAGTTGCATTAGTGAATATATGATCTGTTTCCACACATGGGACATGTTTATAATGTTACGATATATCGTAGCATCTTTGACACTCAAATGTTTGTAAGCACTTTGTATGTATCAAAACATGTGGGTGCATGTTAGAAATCTTTTCTGTGACAAATATAAAGTGTTCAGTGAGAAAAATTTACGTGTGCAACGATAAGAATGCAGTGGGAATGCATTCACACCTGTTCGACGAAAACTATGAACACAAACACTCCAAACCGACATTTCACGTAAGTCACATCCTGTGCAAGTCTGTAACGCAACCATCTGTGTGGCGTGCTTACAATTATGTATTATTTATATTTTAGGACAATTAACCTGTAAAAAAACGCACCACATGTTCTAATGAAAGCATCAAAACCGTCTTAAGATGAATCGTAATGATTCGAAACCGGTAACTGTACGTTTTGAATAATGGAAATGTAAATAAATTTGTGGCTGCTTGCTGTCTCAACACTATCAAACCATGATAATGCTCATAAAACAGAGAGAGAGAGAGAGAGAGAAAGAGAGAGAGAGAGCTACATCCCATCTAATTCCAAGGCTAGTGGGCAGGTCAATTTCGGAGTCCGTAATATCGTTCAAATGTTCGAGAGCGATATGAAATAAAATTAGTCTATTGAAGGAACATGACAGGTATGTTAGGAGGATTTTGATAAAGTGTGTTGCACTCATACAGGTAACGGCACAGGAAAGCTGCTGTGGCCAATACAGGGGAATTTTTCAAATTTTTTGAGTCCTCATCAAGTATGCGTACCAGAAGACATAGAACGAATTCAGAAAAGTGCAGGTAGGATCTTAACAGGGCAGCGTAACCGACACTGGAGTATACCGGAAATATTCAGGGTGTTGAATAGGAAGTTCTGGAAAAACGCGACATTGGCTCTCGAAATCCGACTTGATAAATCTAGAGGCCCGATATTATAGGAAGACGGCACAACATAACCTGTGTCACTGTCTCGTGAAGGGTTAATGAGAATACGATGATGGATTAGGGGGCATTTGTGGTGTGCAGCCAGTCACTTGTTGTGTTTGGAAAGAACTACATTTCGGTCTTGGTGGAGTCGCCAGTGATTGTTGAAATCGAGTTTCAGAATGTTTTACTGTCAGGCGCAATTACACACAATTTCAACAGGAAATTACCGGTTTCGTCCGTCAGCGACGACGTTCAGGCAGTGAGAAGAAAGCAGGAGCTCAAGCAAACCACGTTGTCAGATACTATTCACATCTCGAACCATTCAACAATTACATACTTACAGAAACACATTATACCTCCACATTTTTGTCTAGGACGTACTGTCCGAGACATAAATTAACAATATTTCCAGTCCACTCATTCAGACCGAGGTGTTCGGCAGGTTTTTCTTGGTTGTAAGGCAAACGACAGAATTGGAAATTTTCTCCCATAAATTCCCACTGGGGAACCCCTGGACCCGACACCAGTTCTCATGTAGTCTGTCTAGATGAGCAGTTTAGAACTCTGCAATGAATCCGTCTCTCGAACAGCCTGCCTTGTGCATCAGAGCAAGTAATGAGGAGCTGAAAAGCACGATGGGTTACAGAGCCAAACAGTTACATATTTTCATATTTTTGGCTAGGTCCGTGTTGTCACTGGTACACATTAAATGTGGATTCGAGCTCATGGTTCCGACCAAGGAAAATGACTCAAATGGAAGTCCATTCCCATACCTACCCAAACATTTCGAAGTAGGTAGCCTTTATTCCATTCTCATTTATTTGCGATCTGGCTGAGAAGAACCAAGCTGTACGGTGCCTCAGGATACCAAGCAACCTCTCTTGCTTATTAGGGCAAAAGAGAAAATTTAAAAACAAGTTCTTTGTCAGTATCGAGAAAGAAAATTCGTATTGTAACTGTTAAAACATTAGCTAAGTACAGAAAAATCAGTGATCATCCCGATAATGGTAGATGCTGTACACAATTAGGTGATAAAATTGACCCCTGGTACCTAGAAGACCTGCTCCACACACATCCTCTGTGCCCAGGCGGTAGAACAGAGAGAGAGAGAGAGAGAGAGAGAGAGAGAAATAAAACCAAGGGTACTAAGCTTTATGTGTACAATCGCCCACTAGAAGACATTTCATACCACTATAATTATTTTCATAGGTGGAAGGCAGTTAGACACATACGGTAAGTTTCATTTCACTCGTTAAGCTTAATTAAGAGTAGTACCATTACTGTTTCCTTCACAGCAAGATTATAGTGTAGTAAACGAAACTCAACCAAATTTTCTAAAAGTTCTGAGTGTTGGAGACTGGAGGTAAAGTTACTCACGTGAAGGTGCAGGACATGTCGATACACATGACGTTCAGCCAGAAGAAGGCTGCCAGGAACGTGAACTGTACGACGAACGCTGCAACAGACGATCATAAGAAGTTAAGATTTCGTCTTGGTGGCACGCTAAAGTAAATCGTAGTGACAAGAATGACAAAGATCAGGTGGAAACTGCTACAGAATATTTTCTCGGTGAATTTTTATAAGTGCAAGAGATTCATGCAGTCTTCTGTATGCTAACTGCCCTCAACCAGCTACCAGTTGCTCATAAAAACAAATGCTATCTTTTGGTCCTGACATACCGAATACTACGTCCTTGAACTTTAAGCTTTGATCTGTGCGCACACAAACACACACACACACACACACACACACACACACACAGAGAGAGAGAGAGAGAGAGAGAGAGAGAGAGGGAGAGAGAGAGTGAAATACATTTCAAGAAACCGGCTAGGCACATGTATACAATCTGTTAGCACTTGTTCATCTATACGCAACGTTACCTGCACTTGTAATGTTCCGTAAGTTTAGGTGGTGCACCACATTGGATTATTGTTTGAATTGTTGTAAAGCCATGATTAATTGGTTTTACTTCAATAAATGAATAAACAAATGCATTATAATTTATACATATTTTAGGCGCTGCCCGCTGTCGTTGACAATCCTGGATGACATTAATATATTTATTATGTGGTCTGGAAATGTGCTTGTCTTGTGATGGTTTTGAGCATATGATCGCTTGTGAAACATGTTTCTAGTATAGTTATCACACCTGCAGGACATAAATGAAGCGGTGTGCAGTTCGACCGTAAGACCAAGTAAATTAGCAATGGTAATTCTGGGAGGTACATGTGGTCAACCAGTCTTACAAACGACTCCGTATTCTGGGCACCGCAGCTGTGGTAGTACATTATTTAGCAAGAATTTAGCAGTGTTAGCAGACATGTATATTGTTGCTCTCGTGTGCAAGAAGCAATCCAGGAAGAAAACAGAAGGGAAACTTACAGTTGTAGCGACTGGTTGGCCCTGCTCAAAATGCAGATGAATGTTTTCCCCCTCCTGAAAACGTTTCCAAAGGGGTGAAACGACGCTGTCGCCAATAGTAAATTGCCAGCCATTTTATTTGCGAACGGCTTCTAATCTGCCAACAACCGCTTCTCGTGCAGTGTCGTCATTCCGGCGGCAGGAATCATTTGCACCAACAGCACACACAACAACATTAAGAGACCTTGTATTGGCTTATAATGTATGCCTCTTCTTACCAAATTTTCCCACCGTAGTTTAGCCAGCGTCATGTTCCCATGACGTAGTGTATTCTCCTGGATCTCAAAGATCCCTTAACGTGTGGACTATCGGCTCGAAAGCATCCGGACACTACTGTGTAATGTTGAATGGACTACTAGATTTCACGAGAGGTAGAAACCGCCAGTGTAAAACAGAAGCAGTATCACCAAAGTGGGTCCGTCAGGAGGGCTGACTTCAAACTTGGACTAGTCACTGGATGTTACCGGAGTAACACATCCAACAGGAACATTTAAACCTCTCTTCATCTGCCCAGGTCGACTGTTGGTGATGAGACATCCAAAAGTTGATGGCACATTAGGTCATGCCGTATATCGGAAACCAACACACACAGATCTATATCTCCATGCCAGTAGCTGCCATCATCCTTCACAGACCATAGGTGTCCTTAACACCTTAGTGCATAGGGCGCACTGTGTATCCGATAAAGATAATTTGCAAGAAGAGCTCACATACCTCAAGAGCATTTTTAAATCGAATGGATTTTCTCCGCAACAAACTCGTACAGCTTTCAATGCAAAACCTAGATTGCTGGTATGTGATGGGAAAGAAGATGGTAATTCCTTCATAGCTAGTGCGTTTTTGCCCCATGTGGGTGCTCTTTCCTCGAAGATAGGCCATATTGTTGAGAAACACTGTGTTAGGTGATATACCCCCCGCCCCCCCCCCCGCCCCCCCCCACGGAGGTTGCATCTTTATTCGGTTCTGTGAAGGACGATTTATAGCTTTGCAAAGCGGGTGGGAATCAGATTCCTTGCCGAAATTGTGAGAAGTCGTATACAGGTCGAACAACACGCACTGTTCATGAGTGATGTGTGGAGCATCGAAGATACACACGCTTATTACAGCCAGACAAGTCAGCTGTGGCCGAACACTGCATTGATACAGGGCATTCCATGAATTACAGGGATGTGATGATTTTAACATAAATCTCTTCCTTTTGGGAATCTGTTTTCAGGGAAGCTATAGAGATTAGATTAGCTAATAATTTATAAATAGAGATAATGGTTTTAATTTGGACAAAGCATGGAATCCAGCTCTTGGGGTAATTAAACTGCAGAGAAGTCGTCACGGTGTCACCGCCGCCGATCAAACATCGATAAGCGAATAGAATGTCTGTATGCCTTCGCCACAGGCATCGCATGTGTAAAAGCGTATTTCTTTGCCGCCGACCAGCATCTGCGACCCGCACGCGCAGTACTGCTACGGTGGAGCATATAAGGCCGCGCTTGGCATCTTGTCGTCAGTCTTGTGACTCACTCTGAGGATGACCGGACGATACGCGGCTGAAATATCAGTGGAGAAAATTTTATTTGCGCGGCTGCATGCCCGAAATTTAATGGACTATTCATTACGCGACGACAAATTGAAAATGCACTCAATGAAAGCGTCCCCAACAGAGTTCAAGCAGTCGTAAAGGCGAAGGGGGGACACAACCCATATTATTGTCCACTAATAGGTGTCCGGATGCTTTTGATCAAGCAGCTTATAGTCGACGATGTTTGAATATCACAGGCGGTTATGATTCACGTTCCAGAGAGTTATTTAAACTGGTCTGTCATGCATCTTCAGGCAAGGCGACGAACACTGTCGTGTGCTTCTCACGTTGCCCAATTTATTGATGCACTGTATGCTGCTCTGGGCAGGTGCCAAGATCGCAGTAGCGCGACAGTCAACACTACTCGCCCTACGTCAGCAGGAAATGAAGAATTCCATGTTTTTTCCAAGTAATAGGGCTTATCGCATAGGATCACCTTTTCCGCCATGTGTAAATTTAATCATTATTCTCGTGTATTTTTCCTTTATTTATCGAAATCAGAGAAATTAGAAATGAAAAGGTAATATCCGTAGTACCACAGGGAAGTGTGATAGGACCGTTGCTGTTTACAATATATATAAACGAACTAGTAGAAAGCGTCGGATGACCTTTAAGGCTATTCGCAAATGATGCAGTAGTCTATACCAAAGTAGCAACGCCATAAGATAGTAAGAATTTGCAGAACGACCTGCAGAGAATTGATAAATGGTGCACACTCTGGCAGTTGACCCTGAAAATAAATAAATTTAACGTTTTGCGCATACCTAGGAAATGAAATCAACTTCTGTACAGTTACACTATTGATGACAAACAGTTGGAGACAGTAAAATACACTACTGGCCATTAAAATTGCTACACCACGAAGATGACGTGCTACAGACGCGAAATTAACCTACAGGAAGAAGATGCTGTGACATGCAAATGATTAGCTTTTCAGAGCATTCACACGAGGTTGGCGCCGGTGTCGACACCTACAACGTGCTCACATGAGTAAAGTTTCCAACCGATTTCTCATACACAAATAGTAGGTGACCGGCGTTGCCTGGTGAAACGTTATTGTGATGCCTCGTGTAAGGAGGAGAAATGCGTACCATCACGTTTCCGACTTTGTAAAGGTCGGATTGTAGCCTGTCACGATTGCGGTTTATCGTATCATGACATTGCTGCTCGCGTTGGTCGAGATCCAATGACTGTGAAATGCAGAATATGAAATCGGTGGGCTCAGGAGGGTAATACGGAAGGCCGTGCTGGATCCCAACGGCCTCGTAACACTAGCATGGCTGTAACGGATCGTGCAGCAACGTCTCGATCTCTGAGTCAACAGATGGGGACGTTCGCAAGACAACAACCATCTGCACTAACAGTTCCACGTCTGCAGCAGCATGGACTATCAGCTCGGAGACCATGGCTGCTGTTACCCTTGACGCTGCATCACAGACAGGAGCTCCTGCGATGGTGTGCTCAACGACGAACCTGGGTGCACGCACGAACGGCAAAACGTCATTTTTTCGGATGAATCAATGTTCTGTTCAAAGCATCATGATGGTCGCATCCGTGCTTGGCGAGGTCGCGGTGAACGCACATTGAAAGCGTGTATTCGTCATCGCCATACTGGCGTATCACCTGGCGTGATGGTATGGAGTGCCACTGGCTACACCTCTCGGTCACCTCTTGTTCGCATTGACGGTACTTTGAGCAGTGGACGTTACATTTCAGATGTGTTACGACCCGTGGCTCTACCCTTCATTCGATCCCTGCGAAACCCTACATTTCAGCAGGATAATCCACGACCGCATGTTGCGGGTCCTGTACGGGCCTTTCCGAATACAGAAAATGTTCGACTGCTGCCCTGGCCAGCACATTCCCCAGATCTCTCACCAATTGAAAATGTCTGGTCAGTGGTGTCCAAGCAACTGGCTCGTCACAATACGCCAGTCACTATTCTTGCTGAACTGTGGTATGGCGTTGAAGCTACATGGGCAGCTGTACCTGTACACGCCATCCAAGTACTGTTTGACTCAATGCCCAGGCGTATCAAGGCCGTGGTAGTTCTAGGTACTGATTTCTCAGGATCTGTGCACCCAAATTGCGTGTAAATGTAATCAAATGTCAGTTCCAGTATAATATATTTGTCCAACGAATACGCGTTTATCATTTGCATTTCTTCGTGGTGTAGCAATTTTAATGGCCAGTAGTGCATCCAGAGCGATCTTAAGTGGAATGACTACATAAAACAGATAGTGGGAAAAGCAGGTACCAGAGTCAGATTCATCGGAAGAATGTTACGAAAGTGTAACTCAACCACGAAAGATGTGACTTATAAGGAGCTTATTCACCCGATTCTTGAGTATTATCCATCTGTCTGGGATTCCTTTCAGGCAGGACTCATAGAGGAGATAGAGAAGATCGAACGAAGATCGTCATGGGATCGTTTGGCTGGCGAGAGAGCGTTACGGAGATGCTAAACAAACTGCACTGGCAGACGTTACAAGAGAGGCGTTGTGCGTCACGGAGAGATTTACTATTGAAATTTCGGGACAGCAGTTTTCAGGAGGAGTCGGAAAACATATTGCTTCCCGCCACATACATCTCGCGTACTGACCACGAGGAGAAAATTCTAGATGTTAGAGCCATACAGAGGTTTACTGACAATCATTCTTCCCACGCACTATTCGCGAGTGGAACAGGGTTGGAGGGATCAGATAGAGGTATCGAAAGTGCCCTACGCCATACACTATTAGGTGGCTTGCGGAGTATGATGTAGACATAGATGTAGATGTAACATTTGACATTGGCATTTCCGATCCAGCGTCCTTAATTAATTTTGTAGTCTACTATTGTTAAAGTTCTTCTTTTCTTCACCACGGAAACGCCCGGCCACTATTGTGGGAATGACTTTCGGACCTTGTTCAAAAATTACCTGCTGTTTTATGTTACCCATTTATGATAACTTCCTTAGGATATCTAAATATCCAGAGGCAGAATTACTCTGATTTCTAAATTAATCATCAGACATGCTGTTATGGAACCAGGAATGATATTGTCTTCAATCCGAAGACTGGTTCTATGCAGCTGTGCACGCTACTCTTCCTGTGCAAGCCCCAGCATCTCTATAGCCACCTGCACCTGCTTACTGTTGTCAAACCTTCATCTCCTCCTATAATTCCCCTCCCCCTCTCCCATACACAGCTCCCTCCATTAGGAAACGGTATCACAAATTTCTTTCCTCCCCAATTCTGTCCAGCAGCTAATCATTAGTAGTACGAGATACCCATTTAATCTTCAGCATTCTTCTGTAGCACCACATTTTAAAAGCTTCCACTCCGCTCTTGTTGAACTGCTTGTCGTCCACTTCCACACGAGGATACACTCCAGCAAATATCTCCAGGAAGGACCTCCTGACACCTACAGTTACGAGAGCCATCCAGAAAATAAAGAACATTTCTCCAAAGCAAGATGTTCTTTAATAATACTACAGAAACTCAATATACACGTTTTGACATATACTTTGACTACTTTTCCGCGTAGTCCCCCTTTTACATTGAGACATACGTTGTACCTTGTTACGAGTTTGTGTATACCGTGTGGCTGCCTTGCTATCGAATTAAGTCACGACAGCATCCTTCAGGTCATTTGTGAAGCGTATACCAGCAAGCTGCTCATTCAGTTTTGGAAACAGGAAACAGCCCAACGGTGCCAGGTCCGGAGTGCAAGGAGAATGCACGAAGATGTCCCACCGGAATTTCTCATGCGGCGAGGCGTGTGTCTGCTAGGCAGTTTGCGAACGTGTATTGTTGAGCAACAATAATTCCACGCGAGAGCTTGCCTCTTTGGCAGTTCTGCATCGCCTGGCTAAAACGTTCAAGGATAGCACTGCATGTGTCGCTATTGATCGTTGTGTTGCCTGGCATGAAATGGACGAGAGAGACGTCTTCACAATCGCAGAATACAAAAACCATCACTTTCTGGTTATATCTAGCTTATTTGAACTTGCGTGGCTTTGTGGCGACCGAGGATGACGCCACTCCATAGACCGTCGCTTCATTGTGGGGGTGTTATGATAAGCCCATGCTTCATCTCCTGTAACCATCTGGTAAATAAACGTATTGCCTTCCTTTTCGTAAAGCTTCAAGAACGTTAATGCAGCACCCACTGCCGCAGCTTTCCGGTCATCCCCGAGTATGCATGGTACTCACCGTGCACAGATTCTGTGGTACCCTGAGTACTGACTGAAAGATCCATGCACCATTAAACGATATACTACCTGGCACTGCATTGATGGGCTGTGCGGCTGGTCCCGGCGGAGGTTCGCGTCCTCCCTCGGGGATGGGTGTGTGTGTTTGTCGTTAGGATAATTTAGATTAAGTAGTGTGTAAGCTTAGGGACTGATGATCTTAGCAGTTAAGTCCCATAAGATAAAAAAAAAAAAACTTCCTGGCTTTGTTCATGCACGTCGCTAATCGTGGATGTCGATTATCTCGGATGATACGGTCAATCTTTTGTTTCAGAGCATCTGTGATGACGGAGGGTCGTCCTGATCTCTCTTTGTCATGAACGTCCGTTCTCCCATTCTTAAATATTATGCATCACTTTCGAAGACCGGCTGCAATCATTAACAAGTCTGCGGCGAACGTCACAGAGTCTAACATTTTCGCCGGTTGAAGTGGCCGAGCGGTTCTAGGCGCTACAGTCTGGAACCGCGCGACCGCTACGGTCGCAGGTTAGAATCCTGCCTCGGGCATAGATGTGTGTGATGTCCTTAGGTTAGTTAGATTTAAGTAGTTCTAAGTTCTAGGGGAGTGATGACCACAGCTGTCCCATAGTGCTCAGAGCCATTTGAACCATCTAACATTTTCCGCTTGGAGAAAACAAATAATATCTTGGCACCTCACAGTCGGCAAATTTCCCAATCGGCACAAGCATGATCACATCTATCTCTTCAGTTAGAATGTGACAATGTCCGACTTAACAAACGCATCCGACAACTGCCCGCATCGCACTGAACACAAGATACCAATGAGCGGCTGCCTCAAGACAGGTGCGCGGACTGTACTTGCAAAATAATTGGAATAGAGATAAACATAAACATCATTTCTGCCCTTTTTATTGCTCATGAAAACCACACATTGCATGTTGTACCACCATACAGCGAGACCTACAGAGGTGATGGTCCAGAGTGCTGTACACACTGGTACCTCTAATACCGAGTAGGACATCCTCTTGCATTGATGCATGCCTGTATCTGTCGTGGCATATTATCCACAAGTTAATCAAGGCACTGTTGCTCCAGATTGTCCCACTTGAGCTGCGTCACGTCTTCCATAAACAGCCCTTAACTATCTATCCCAGGCATGACCGATAGGGTTCATGTGTGGAGAACATGCTGGCCACTCTGGTCGAACGATGTCGTTATCCTGAAGGAAGTCATTCACAAGAGGCGCACCATGGGGGCGCGAAAAGTCGTCCATGAAGACGAATGCCTCGCCAATATGCTTCCGAAATGGTTGCACTATTGGTCGGAGGATGGAAATCACGTATCGTACAGCCGTTTCCGCGCTTTCCATAACCACAAGCGGCGTACGTCGGCCCCACATAATGCCACCCCAAAACAGCGGGGTAATTCCACCTCGCTGCAGTCGCTGGACAGTGTGTCTAAGGCATTCAGCCTGACCGGGTTGCCACCAAACACGTCTCAGACGATTGTCTGGTTGAAGGCATATGCGACACTCATCGGTGAAGAAAACGTGACGCCAATCCTGAGCGGTCCATTCGGCAAGTTGCTGGGCCCATCTGTACCACTCTGCATGGTGTCGTGGTTGCAAAAATGGACCTCGCCATGGACGTCGGGAGTGAAGTTGTGAATCATGCAGCCTATTGCGCACAGTTTGAGTCGTAATACGACGTCCTGTGGCTGCACGAAAAGCGTTATTCAACATGGTGACGTTGCTGTCAGCGTCCCTCCGAGCCATAATCCATAGGTAGCGGTCATCCACTGCAGTAATAGCCCTTATGTGGCCTGAGCGAGGCATGTCATCGACAGTTCCTGTCTCTCTGTGTCTCTTCCATGTCCGAACAACATCGCTTTGCTTCACTCGTGACGCCTAGACACTTTTCTTGTTGAGTGCCCTTCCTGGCACAAAGTAACAATGTGGATGCCATCGAACCGCGGTATGGACCGTCTAGGCGTGGTTGAACACGAGCCTTGTACCTCCTTCCTAGTGGAATGACTGGAACTGATCAGCTGTCGGACGTCTCGTAGGCGCTGCTCATGCATGGTTGTTTGCATCTTTGGGCGGGTTTAGTGACATCTCTGAACAGCCAAAGCGACTGTGTCTGTGATACAGTATCCACAGTCAACGCCTTCTTCAGGAGTTCTGGGAACTGGGGTGATGCAATTTTTGATGTGTATATATTCAATGTTAAGAAAGTTCTCTTTTACAGAAAATCTTTTCGTACTGTTCCTAGTCCGCATTTGATATCCTCTCAAGTTTGGCCATTGTCAGTTATCTTTCTATCCAAACAGCAAAACTCATCTACTAACTTTATTAATATTTAGCCTCTCTGATTTAATTCTACTACTTTACATTATCGTTTTACTTTCGATGGTACTCATGTTTTAACTCTTTCTTGAGACACTGTTCATTCCTTTCAATTGTTCTTCCTAGTCCCAAGCCATTTCTGCCGGCATTTCAGTGTCATCAGCGAAGCTGAAAAATTTAATTTAATTTTCGTGAACTTTATTTCCCTTTCATTTAATTTCATTTACTTCTTGCTCAGTGTATAGATTGAATAACGTGGAAGATAGGTAACAACCCTATCTCACTCGCTTCTCGTCTATTGCCAAACCTTCATGTCTCTCTGTTTTTATGACTACAGCCTGGTTTCTGTAAAAGTTGTAGATAACCTCTTGCTCCCTGTATTTAAATCCTGCAACCTTCTGCATTTCAGTGAGTGTATTCCAGTCAGCATTGTCAAAAACTTTCTTTAAATACAGACGTGTTTCGTGTTTGAAGGTGTTCACAAACCAGTTTCTTTTTAGATAGATTTCTCATTGAACAAACACAATTTTCGCTTCTGAAGTTACAGCATCATCAGTATTTTTTAACTTTATTTCTCATGAACACATGTTGTTGCTTTCGTGGTTTTCTGTATTTAGCGTTACAGCTATTTCTCTTACCAAGCTTGGCATTTTTCCTAGCTTGTCATTTTTCTGATTTCGCCGTTCACTGAACGGTGAAAAACAGCACTTTCAAATTTTCATCCTGTAACTGTTCAGAAAATACGATAAGAAGGCGAAAGATATCGAGAAACACACTCGTAGACGAACACTAACACAAGAGAGAGAGCTTCAGCCTCAACATGAACGTTCACAAACCATTTAATTACGTCTTTTTCACATCCAGCTACTAGAGTCACATTGCACATTGCACTTTGCTAAGAAACTGCTGTAAAAGAGGGAATACTCATAAAGTTTAAAATCTGACGCTCTTCTCTTAACTAAGTTCGAGTTACAATGCCGAGAAAGATCACGTCCTAAGTATAAGCTGGCTTAAACGAAGTTAAACCTACGTATACTATTGTGTCATTCCTCGTCCGATTAGGACTGCCTGTTGCATTTATAAGATCTTTGTTTTTTTGACAAAAAATATCTAACTCCCTTCATTTGGTTTATGTATATTGCCATTGGATGGTAAAGCTACAGCGATTATCAGTTGATTCATAGTACCTTTACTCTCATTCAATCACACATGATCAGTTTTGATATTTTAATCACCTTGAGATGCTGCAGCTACAATGACACTTCGTAGTTGCAAGTGCAAGACGACGGCCCTGAGCAGATTTATAGAGAGTATGCCTGTCTGGATGAGGTCAGTCACACGAGTGCTGAAAGGAACTCGTTAAACTTCGGTTACACGATAAGTCTAACCACAAAGCCGTAAATTCAACTAAGTACCTACGTAATACTATTACGAACAACTTAAATTGGAAGGAACACATAGAAAATGTTGTGGGGAAGGCTAACCAAAGACTGCGTTTTATTGGCAGGACACTTAGAAAATGTAAAAGACCTACTAAGGAGAATGCCTACACAACGCTTGTCCGTCTTCTTTTAGAATACTGCTGCGCGGTGTGGGATCCTTACCAGATAGGACTGACGGTGTACATCGAAAAAGTCCAAAGAAAGGTAGCACGTTTCGTATTATCGCGAAATATGGGAGAGAGCGTCACAGAAATGATACAGGAATTAGGTTGGAAATCGTTAAAACAAAGCCGTATTTCGTTGCGACGGAATCTTCTCACGAAATTCCAATCACCAATTTTCTCCTCCGAATGCGAAAATATTTTGTTGACACCGACGTACATAGGGAGGAACGATCACCACGATAAAATAAGGGATATCAGAGCTCGTACGGAAAGATACAGGTGCTCGTCCTTTCCGCGCGCTATACGAGATTAGAATAATAGAGAATTGTAAAGGTGGTTCGATGAACCCTCTGCCAGGCACTTAAATGTGATTTGCAGAGTATCCATGTAGATGTAGATGTAGATGAAGATGATAAAGATGCCGAAACCAGTTGTGACTGAATACGTCACATGGAACCGTGGCTAAGAATGAAGCTATTGTGCATTATATGTATGACATCAGGGACTGTCTTCTGTATAGGAGAGCATCTTCCTTCACTAAGCGTGACTTCTTGCTATCGTACTTTCTGTCACAGTAGTCTAAAGTAATGTGGATTATTAAGAATATTATATTCGAAGTAGGGATGCCGGTTATCACTGAAACAACTGGTCTTTGTTATACTGGTTTTTTTTTTCATCTCCATTTTAACCTGGCTACTAAAACCGCTCAAAATAACCGGTTCGTGAAAGAAGCGATTTTCGGTTTTTCTTGCTGTTATTTCCAGTAATAAACGCAGACATCGCACAGAGACTGAAAAATTCTAACACTCCCTCAGACTCTTGCGTTATACGTTTCAAGATACTGTACCTAGAATAAAAATATCGAAAAACAGGTAAACAAAGAAAAACGTGACCCGTATACTGTTAGCTGCTTTTCTAGAGAAGTAGCGACGGGTGGATACTACAAAAAATCGCCGGTATTCCCCTAATGATTACAGTTTTTTTAAACTCTGCCCAAAATCATGTTGTAATCGAGAATCATACCCTGGGGCGCTACGAATAGTCAGTATTACGGGATGAAAACTGAGGTTGGAGAGCTCTTTTCTTCGTGTTATGCTGCCCATTTGAAACGGTTACAAACAGATAGAGATACACCACCTAGATAAGAACAGTAGCTCAGCTAGCTTCTATTTTAACTAAAGAAACACTGTTTCTAGCCTTGTTTCACAGTTTATTATTAATGTTATTGGGAAACCTAGGTTTCAAGTTATAAGCCCATTTTCAAGTACATTACTGATTCCCAAAGATGATAATGCACAAATAAACATGATGACAAGGCAAAGATAATCATCTCAACTTCTTAACGTATTGATCCATAGCTTAATGTACAATTACGTCAAAGACCATTTTTAACAAATTACATACATTATTAAGCATTCACCCATTGCAATGCAATGAGTGGACTAAAGCTATGCATCAGCCAAGAGCTTTTTAACTACTGGACTGGAGCCAAAGTTTGGCTTCTATCCTGGGGTTGTAATCTCATCTAAAAGAGGTGAATAATTGCATTGTGTTTGCTCGTTTAATAACAGGTTAGGGGATATACACATTACTTTTTAATTACTAAAATTTCTAATTGGTTCAGTTTGGCCTCCTTTTCCTCTGTGTGTGGAACGTGTACATCTATTGCGTATTTGTGGTTTTTGTTCAGGCAATGTGCTGCAAAGGCTGAATCAGGCTTCTTCAATCTCCAGCTTCTATGGTGTTCCTTAAGTCTGGTACAGATTGACCTCCCTGTCTGTCCAATGTAGCAAGACTGACACTCATGGTATGTGATTTTATAAACCCTACTTTTTGTGATAGCTGGTTGTTTGACTTTTGCATTGAACAAGAAACTACCTATCGTCTGAAGGACATAAAAAACCGCAGAGAAGCCCTTTGCCTTCAAGATGTTACTTATGCTATTTGATGTTTTCTCTATAAAAGGTAATCTGGACCATTTCTTTTCCTGTTTGTCTGTGTTTTTCATTTGGAACAGTAGAGACCTGGCTAGCTTCTTCATCTTTTTGCCTAAAATTTTATTAATGGTGGTGTTGCAGTCAAATTCTTTATTTATGGGTATTATTTTTATTGTATTAAGTTCCTGATCAAAGTCTTCTAGGGACATAGGGATAGAAAGAAGACTGTGGATTGTTTGTAGGTTATAGGATGTTGGGAGGAAGCCGGATGGAAGTGTCAGTGAAGGAATCTTTTCGGTAAATTTTAAATTTACGTTACGTCTTCTATCTCTAAGCTTAAAGATAGAAGTCTCTTACATTCACGTTCTATGGTGGACGTGGACGGCCAGCACCTGTCGCTTAATCGTGGTTTCGCCATTCTTCAACCACTTTTCATAGATCCTCAAGACAGCAGCACGCGGACAGGTGACGAGATTCGGTTGAAACCTTCCTAAGAGACAGTTTCCGTTCCCTCCAACCTAATCATATAAACAACTGCAAATTTGGAAAGACATCAGCTGTAGAATGGAATGATAACGATGAAAATTTGTGCCGGACCGGGACTCTAACCTGCATTTTCCGCTTATCGCAAGTGGTTGACTAACCATTTTTTGTTGCTTTTTTAATTTAAAAAAATACCAGGTACTAGAACTCGATTTCCCGCTTATGGCGCGGAGTCGCCTTACCATTTTTAATTTTTATTTTAATTTTTTATTTTTTTGTTAAACAGAATATCTTTATTCTTAAAAAGCTGCCCTTCGAGGGGTAAAGAAGGTAACTACGAACAAAAAATACTGAAGCATAAACAGAACGTAAACGCCGCGTTCTGGTAGCAGCAACATTAGACTCGGCACCCACCGCTAGCATCAATCAGAACGTCCATGAATCATAACTCGTCATTCGGGCTGGGCACGTCTTCACGAAGAAAGGGTTCATATGATTCTCCCACTTGCTCCAGTCCGTTCCGTAAATTTAACATGGACATGAGGCTAACTTCTTATACCCGGCACACCCCAAGTGTGGGGAGGGTCAAAGATGACACTAACCGGATAATTAGCGAAGTACTGGCAGTAGCGCGGGTGGTGTCGTAAAAGAGTGAATCGTTCCAATAATGAGGTCCGAAAATTGGGAAAGTGTTTGTCATCATCACGGTAAAGATACAATGTGGTCAGGCCCTTCATCCATATCACTGCATTCATCTTAGTATGTGTATAAAATGTCATATTTGGGATAAGAAGGGATGTCGAAGTTACTGCTGTAGGGATCATTTGCTGAATGAGGGCCAACATACGTCTTATCAACCTCCACATCTCCACGAGGGACCCACATTCCACACGGTGTTCATCTGTATCAGGTATATGGCTCTGGGGACGCGACGGAGAACCAGCAATACGTATGGAATGGAGTCTCTGGCGATTCGTGTACTTGTGGCTGGCCACCAAATACCTGGCCACTCTGGCATTGAACTCAAGAATAGCGCCATACACTGAACTCCAGACCACTGACCAAGTAACCGAGAGCAGACAGCTTTCAATCGGATTTCGGGGATGGTCTCACATCATATGACAGTAAACATCACGGGTCCTGTGCAGTCGCTCACTTGGCGGGTCAGCGTTGGCATAACAGAAATCCACAAAAAAACTCCTTTAGGTGAGATAGTGGTGGCGAAATATACGCCCCTACAAGGAGTGGTTCGTGATAAGTGGATGCAAGATTTTCAATCAGAGTCGCTGTGAAGCTGAGCTGGCGGTGGTTTCATGTTTTCGTCACCGTGGAGACATACACTACTGGCCATTAAAATTGCTACACCAAGAAGAAATGCAGATGATAAACGGGTATGCATTGGACAAATATATTATACTAGAACTGACATGTAATTACATTTTCACGCAATTTGGGTGCATAGATCCTGAGAAATCAGTACCCAGAACAACTACCTCTGGCCATAATAACGGCCTTGATACGCCTTGGGCGTTGAGTCAAACAGAGCTTGGATGGCGTGTACAGGTACAGCTGCCCATGCAGCTTCAACACGATACCACAGTTCATCAAGAGTACTGACTGGCGTATTGTGACGAGCCAGTTGCTCAGCCACCATTGACCAGACGTTT
Source organism: Schistocerca serialis cubense (assembly GCF_023864345.2). Taxonomy (NCBI): domain Eukaryota; kingdom Metazoa; phylum Arthropoda; class Insecta; order Orthoptera; family Acrididae; genus Schistocerca; species Schistocerca serialis. The sequence continues at coordinate 141,504,126 of NC_064646.1, forward strand.
TCAATTGGTGAGAGATGTGGAGAATGTGCTGGCCAGGGGAGCAATCGAACATTTTCTGTATCCAGAAAGGCCCGTACAAGACCTGCAACATGCGCTCGTGCATTATCCTGCTGAAATGTGGGGATTCGCAGGGATCGAATGAAGGGTGGAGCCACGGGTCGTAACATATCTGAAATGTAACGTCCACTGTTCAAGTACCGTCAATGCGAACAAGAGGTGACCGAGACGTGTAACCGATGGCACCCCATACCATCACGCCGGGTGATACGCAAGTATGACGAGACGAATACACGCTTCCGATGTGCGTTCACCGCGATGTCGCCAAACACGGATGCGACCATCATGATGCTGTAAACAGAGCCTAGATTCATCCGAAAAAATGACGTTCTGCCATTCGTGCACCCAGGTTCGTCGTCGAGTACACCATCGCAGGCGCTCCTGTCTGTGATGCAGCGTCAGGAGTAACCGCAGGCACGGTCTCCGAGCTGATAGTCCATGCTGCTGCAAACGTCGTCGAACTGTTCGTGCAGATGGTTGTTGTCTTGCAAACGTTCTCATCTGTTGATTCAGGGAACGAGACATGGCTGCACGATCCGTTACAGCCATGCGGGTAAGATGCCTGTCATCTCGACTACTAGTGATACGAGGCCGTTGGGATCCAGCACGGAGTTCCGTATTACCCTCCTGAACCCACCAATTCCATATTCTGCTAACAGTCATTGGATCTCGACCAACGCGAGCAGCAATGTCGCCTTACGATAAACCGCAATCGCGAAAGGCTACAATCCGACCTTTATCAAAGTCGAAAACGTGATGGTACGCATTTCTCCTACTTACACGAGGCATCACAACAACGTTTCACCAGACAACGCCGGTCAACTGCTGTTTGTGTATGAGAAATCGGTTGGAAACTTTCCTCATGTCAGCACGTTGTAGGTGTCGGTACCGGCGCCAGGCTTGTGTGAATGCTCTGAAATGCTAATCATTTGCATATCACAGCATCTTTTTCCTGACGGTTAAATTTCGCGTATGTAGCACGTCATCTTCGTGGTGTAGCAATTTCAATGGCCAGTAGTGTATAAGGCAGCTGCCCTAACCCACACATTGACCATTTCGAGACCACCCTTTGTGGTAGGGTGTGTGAGTGTGTCGTATCACACTTTGATGATCATTCCTACACTGGAAAAGCAACTCAATACTGCTTGTAAGCTGCGGACTATCGTCTTTGGCACTGGGAGGGCTGTGACCAGATGGGGTATGTCGGATGCCAGATAGGTAGTGACATAAGCCACCCACTGTACCATGTTCAAAGATTGCAGCAAGTTGCTATGGGCATCTGTATGCATGCCTTGTAGGAGACGAGAATAGGTAAGATGTGATGCCTCTCGACTGTCATACGTGAAGATAACCCACAGACATTTGATATCCAAGACTGGGTATGGGACCAAGCTCCCTTCTGGGAAGCTGGTGCCAAGGACCACCACTCTAGACTTATCCATGTTTAAGCGGCTTCTGGCTATAGCACCGTATTGGCGATCCAGTAGAGTGATCTTTGGACTTTGGCTGCGAAACGCAGTAAAAACACCAGATCGTCCACATAGGCTCGACATACAATGGTATGGTTCTCAACAGAAGTCCCTGCAGCCAGGGTCATAGTGCATGAAACAGTGGCTCCATGGCAATGGCATACAGGGGGAAACCTTGCCTCACACAGCGGACAATAGTAATCTTGCCCTCCATACATGCATTGATTGTAACCTGTGAAGTCGCTCCACGCAGAAGGTGCATGACAGTGCTTATGAAGGTCTGAGGGAAGGCCAGCTGTAGCAGCACCTTCTCAAGATAGTCATGGCATACTCTATCAAAAGCGCGGTCAGAGTTTACTGTCACTAAGACTCCTCACACACGACATGTCTCCACCAGTGTGTTGACATTGTGGTAGTCGATGAGCGCCGTCTGAATGTTGCTGTTACTGCCAAGACAGGGCTGGTTGGTAGAGAGGACGTGGTGCTGAAGACTCTGAATTCAGTCAGCCAGAATTTTCGTAAATATCTTGAAATCGCTGTTGAGCAGCGTAGAAGGTCGGTAACGGTCAAATCTCTGTTGGGCAGATGGCTTGGGGACCGACATAAGGATGCCATCGACAAAGGCAGGCGGCATCTGCATTGAAGGATCCATCATTTCTTGATACATCGTAACTCATTGGGGCATCTTAATATCACGGAACGTACGATAGAACTCCATCAGGAGACCATCTGTTGTTCGCTGCATAAGGGTTGCCGCCGCGTTGCCATCGAGGGTCCGAGTCAGCAAGCGGAGGACTTCATTCATAACCGTTGCATCATGGTCTTCTGTGCGTAGAACTGCCGGTTATGATCCAAGAAGTCGTCGGCAGTATCGTTTTGAGCCGTCAGGCGCCGGTCATGTGTCATATCCAGCGTGGAGATAAATGCTCTGAGACATCTGCGACGTTCATGGATAATGTGGTACATTGCCAGCAGTTCACCCCCCTATCTGGTCTTGACTATGAATGTGCAAAAGCGTGCCCTCGAGGCGACGAATTGTAAGCATTACGATCACTGCTCGTAACCTCCGGACCTCAGCCTCACGCCCTGGCGACGGTGGCTGGGTGGATATCTCCAGCAGTAGCATAAATTGATATTCTATGGTGTGCCTTTGCCAACACACAGCCTCTTGACGGTAATTCATCACTACTCCGCCGTGTGTCGACAAGGTGAAGTTCTTAGAAAAAATTGGAAATTTGTGATGAGGTCTTATGGGACCAAACTTCTGAGGTCATCGGTCCCTAAGCCTACACACTACTTAATCTAACTTACGCTATGGACAACACACACACACCCATGCCCGAGGGAGGACTCGAACCTCTGAAGGGAGGAGCCGCACGGACCGTGACAAGGCGGCTCAGACCGCGCGGCTACCCTGCACGGCGCGAAGGTCTTACACCAGGGGTTGCAGTTCTCTGCATTTGCTAATGTGTGGTATTTGATCCTGTGGTGACCGGACACAATTGACGTTGTCCCCTAGGATGATATGATCGTAGCGTCCCTCGAATAAGGACGCGAACTCCTCTGCATAAAATCTCGAACGGTCTCTCCTCTTATCCGTAACAGAGGGGTCATACACATTCACAATCCTGATATGTGATAGCAAGTCCTCGTGGTGACAGTAGGTAGTTCAAATGGTTGAAATGGCTCTGAGCACTATGGGACTCAACATCTGAGGTCATCAGTCCCCTAGAACTACTTAAACCTAGCTAACCTAAGGACATCACACACATCCATGCCCGAAGCAGGATACGAACCTGGACCGTAGCAGTCGCGCGGTTCCGGACTGAAGTGCCTAGAACCACACGGCCACCGCGGCCGGTGACAGTAGGTAGACCACACCATCGATCACGATGCCTTCCTTCACATAAAGGCCATACCACTACCATCATCCGTGCATGACACCTTATAAAAGTCGTATCCATAAATAGACGGGAACCTCAGAACTGATGGTGCCAACCGGTAGGCCTGGCATTGGGAGGCAGTACTGCTGGCGCCTGTTCGGAGAGGTGGAGACGGGAGATCGGGAAAAGGACCCGCAGTCAACAATGGGTCCTCTCCTATGTCCAATGGCATTTAACTGCCGTGATGTGAAGCAACTGCAACCGCTTTAGCTATTCAAGCAGACATCACGTACTCGACATCGTTGGCCTACGCAAGCAGGTTTGTGTTGCGATCATACCTCGGAATTAATGGGGTAGCCGAAGTTTGCACTTGGTCCGTGACAGAGTCATATGTAAGTAGGCTTATATCAGAAGAAATAAGCCCTCGGTGACCGAGGGCTTATTTGTTCTAATATAATTCTGACACGGTCACTGAACCTTAGCAGCTATGTTCAAAGTTTTATGTAAGTAGGCTGTTTAGGTTTTTATATTGGTAACGCCACGTAGCGCTCTGTATGAAAATCACTGGCTGTGCTGTGTGCAGTTGTGGATGGTTTGCATTGTTAGAATATACGCTATTGTAGTGTTGGGCATTTGGCTGTTAACTGCGCATAGCGTTGCGCAGTTCGAGGTGAGCCGCCAGCAGTGGTGGATATGGGGAGAGAAATGGCGGAGTTTTGAGAGCGAATGATCTGGACGTGTGTCCATCAGAGACAGTAAATTTGTAAGACTGGATGTCATAAAATGACATATATATATATATATATATATATATATATATATATATATATAATGACTTTTGAACACTTTTAAGCTGGCAGTAGTGGCGTTCGCTGTATTGCAGTAGTTCGAGTAACGCAGATTTTTTTGAGGTAAGTGATTTGTGAAAGGTATAGGTTATTGTTAGTCAGGGCCATTCTTTTGTAGGGATTTTTGAAAGTCAGATTGCGTTGCGCTAAAAATATTGTGTGTCAGTTTAGGCCCAGTCATTTATAATTTTCTAAGGGAACTTTTTGTGGTGTCACCGCCAGACACCACACTTGCTAGGTGGTAGCCTTTAAATAGGCCGCGGTCCGTTAGTATACGTCGGACCCGCGTGTCGCCACTATCAGTGATTGCAGACCGAGCGCCGCCACACGGCAGGTATAGAGAGACTTCCCAGCACTCGCCCCAGTTGTACAACCGACTTTGCTAGCGATGGTTCACTGACAAAATACGCTCTTATTTGCCGAGACGATAGTTAGCGTAGCCTTCAGCTACGTCATTTGCTACGACCTAGCAAGGCGCCATTACCAGTTACTATTGATACTGTAAAACATGTACCGTCAAGAGCGACGTTCACCATTAATGGGTTAAAGTTAAGTATTCCACCAGCTACGTCCGTTTTTTCTAAAGTCTAATTTCCTTGTCCTGTTCCAGACCGCACGCCAGCCTGCGTGAGCTAAAACGCGTGCCTTTCGGCTTCCTCTCATACCCGGTGTTGGCTCTCCTGCCAACCCACAACACTTTTTTTTTGTGGGGAGCATGGGGCCTATGTAAGTAGGCTGTTTAGGTTTTTATATTGGAAACGCCACGTAACGCTCTGTATGAAAATCACTGGCTGTGCTGTGTGCAGTCTGTGGCTGGTTTGCATTGTTAGAATATACGCTATTGTAGTGTTGGGCAGTTGGCTGTTAACAGCGTGTAGCGTTGCGCAGTTGGAGGTGAGCCGCCAGCAGTGGTGGATGTGGGGAGAGAAATGGCGGAGTTTTGAGAGCGGATAATCTGGACATGTGTCCATCAGAGACAGTAAATTTGTAAGACTGGATGTCATGAAATGATATATGTATTATGACTTTTGAACACTATAAAGCTGGCAGTAGTGGCGTTTGCAGTATTGCAGTAGTTCGAGTAACGCAGATTTTTGTCAGGTAAGTGGTTTGTGAAAGGTATAGGTTTTTGTTAGTCAGGGCCATTCTTTTGAAGGGATTTTTGAAAGTCAGATTACGTTGCGCTAAAAAATTGTGTGTCAGTTTACGCCCAGTCATTTATAATTTTTCTAAGGGGGCGTTTCACATATACGGAATCCATCTACTGCCATTCATTCAGAAGCGTGGCACTGCGAGAGGTTTCATTCCAATCCGCCGCTGATCGAATACTGTCAATGGGAATCGACAATCATATCTTCCTGCTGGGGATGGTCGCCTCTATCGAAATCTTCGTCTTCCGTTGCCTTCGTACAGTAGGTAAACGGATGGGGACAGTCGGCGGTTCTTCCGTCGCTTTGGAGTTTGTGGACATGAGTATCGGTATCCGACAACGGCTGGGGGTCGTTGCCATTAGGGACAAAACCGACGGTTCTCAGAACCAGATCTGAAGTAGCCAGCCTCTTCTGCAGGGCGGTTCCCTTCTCGCATTGCAAAACTGATGCTGAGGCTTGCTCTGGCGCTGCTGAATGCCTCTGCATCGGAAGCTGCTCTGTGTAAAATGAAGGCGACCCTTACGTCGACGGTCGATGATCAGATGGAAAAGTTTGAAGGACCCCTACGTATGTCAGTGGGAGCACCATTGGATCGGGCGACATTTTCTCCTCCCCTGTCGGCAGTTGTGTGATGCAACGCTGCATATAGCTTGATCTGAGAATTCCCTCTTGCCCGCATCCCGAACAGGTTTGGTCTGGCCATTGTAATTTACGACGACACGGCATCCGCCGATGTTAAAATAGGTCGGGACATGTTTAATAAGGTTGATGCGCTCCTGGAGCTCCCTATTCAGAATGGGGTACGTGGTAAAGTGTGCCCATTTTTCCGCTGTATGGCTTATGACAGTGCCATGAGGTCACAACAATGCGATCAGTCGTTTAATGAACAAAGTAAGAGCATATGGACCATCAGACCAATTGTGTGATTGGATTGAAGAGTTCCTAGATAACAGAACGCAGCATGTCATTCTCAATGGAGAGAAGTCTTCCGAAGTAAGAGTGATTTCAGGTGAGCCGCAGGGGAGTGTCGTAGGACCGTTGCTATTCACAATATACATAAATGACCTTGTGGATGACATCGGAAGTTCACTGAGGCTTTTTGCGGATGATGCTGGGGTATATCGAGAGGTTGTAACAATGGAAAATTGTACTGAAATGCAGGAGGATCTGCAGCGAATTGACGCATGGTGCACGGAATGGCAATTGAAACTCAATGTAGACAAGTGTAATGTGCTGCGAATATATAGAAAGAAAGATCCCTTATCATTTAGCTACAATATAGCAGGTCAGCGACTGGTAACAGTTAATTCCATAAATTATCTGGGAGTACGCATTAGGAGTGATTTAAAATGGAATGATCATATAAAGTTGATCGTCGGTAAAGCAGATGCCAGACTGAGATTCATTGGAAGAATCCTAAGGAAATGCAATCCGAAAACAAAGGAAGTAGGTTACAGTACGCTTGTTCGCCCACTGCTTGAATCCTGCTCAGCAGTGTGGGATCCGTACCAGATAGGGTTGATAGAAGAGATAGAGAAGATCCAACGGAGAGCAGCGCGCTTCGTTACAGGATCATTTAGTAATCGCGAAAGCGTTACGGAGATGATAGATAAACTCCTGTGGAAGACTCTGCAGGAGAGACGCTCAGTAGCTCGGTACGGGCTTTTGTTGAAGTTTGGAGAACATACCTTCACCGAGGAGTCAAGCAGTATATTGCTCCCTCCTACGTATATCTCGCGAAGAGACCATGAGGATAAAATCAGAGAGATTAGGGCCCACACAGAGGCATACCGACAATCCTTCTTTCCACGAACAATACGAGACTGGAATAGAAGGGAGAACCGCTAGAGGTACTCAAGGTACCCTCCGTCACACACCGTCAGGTGACTTGCGGTGTATGGATGTAGATGTGAGATGTAAATCACCATCTCTGCTGGCACCTCTAACGGCCATTCAAACACACAGACAGTTCTCTGGCCGATACCTGCGTGTTCCAGTTTCATAGGGGCAATGTGCCCATCCGAATGCCTAACTGAAAATCGCTCGTCCTTTTGAGAATCTTACAAGACAAGTCGTTCAACAGTTTCAGCTATACAGGTATACCCCCCCCCCCCCCCCCCCCGCTCTCGATGGAGAGGTAATCGATGGTAATCGATGTGAACGATGTCTTGCAAGAACTGTTCAATTTCTGATGCTTTCGGTCATGCGTACTCCTCCGTAAAACTGAATATCAGTGCCGACTTTCGCTGTGAATGTGTCATGGTGCATCGGAGGAAGTAAGCAACACGGAGCCAGATGTAAACAACAGGAACACAGCGCGCTCGCTAACTCGGCAGGGACGTAAACAGGACGTCCGAGCCGCTGCCCTGCCAAAATCAGGCTGTCATTTGGCTACCCACGCGCGACTGGGCAGCGATTCTGTGTAGCATGGATCCGACAAATCCTTCATAGCTTTGCGGAGGTATGTGGCGCCAGGTGTCTTCGCACAGCTCATGCAGGACTCAGACGACGGGTGGTTAGCACGCATAGTACTAGCACCCAACGTGTTCCACACCAGTGTGCCATCCCCATGACGTTATTGTGAAAATTTACGAAACTAGTGCGACGATACAAAAACAATCATAATAACGAAGATATTAATAAAAGCCATAAAGACGATGTGTTGTGATTATTGCAGTGCAATGTTGTAAAACAATATAGAGAAAGAACAATGAAAATTACTGTAAATACGAAAACTACGTATAATATGCGAACAAAGATAAAAATGATTAGACAGGTCCTCTAACGAGGAAGAAAGAGAAAAAACTAACTACTCTTCGTTTTGTTCTCGATTGTAGAAGGACACCATTGACGATTCGTGATGAGAATGGTATGTGTTTGTTCAAATGGCTCTGAGCACTATGCGACTTAACTTCTGAGGTCATCAGTCGCCTAGAACTTAGAACTAATTGAACCTAACTAACCTAAGGACTTCACACACATCGATGCCCGAGGCAGGATTCGAACCTGCGACCGTAGCGGTCGCTCGGTTCCAGACTGTAGCGCCTAGAACCGCACGGCCACTCCGGCCGACTATGTGTTTGTTACTAATACTGTAAGGTAAAGCATTCTTATGATAATAATAATTAATTCTGTAAATACATAAACTTGTGTTTTCCTTTCAATAGTGTAGGGAAAGGCATCCCATAATTATTACTGAATAATTTGCAGTTTTCATACACTGACCTGATTTTGTTTCAAAGACGCCATTACTGGCGAGAACATAATTTTAAGTTTTTCATTACGCTATACGGCTTAAAAATAGGAACTCACTCGCTGAAAATTATCTGCTTAAGTGTTTCACTTGAAAGTGAATTAATATTTCATTGCAGAAACAGTTTTTGTGTTAGCCTGGACCAGTCAGCACGGATCAGGTCTCACACGATTCACTACATAAAAAAATAATTGTAATTCAGATGTAAATAGAAAATAACATTCAAATAATTTTAATCAGTTCTATAACAAGATTTCAATGCGAACCTCACAGAAAGCCCCGAGTCTCTTCTTATTAATATAATAAAGAAGCTGGTTGGATTTTAATGTGCGGGACATTTAGCTTTGCTACATTTCATGTCTAATACGTTAAACACAAACATGCTAGACTGCAGCCGGCCGAAGTGGCCGTGCGGTTAAAGGCGCTGCAGTCTGTAACCGCAAGACCGCTGCGGTCGCAGGTTCGAATCCTGCCTCGGGCATGCATGTTTGTGATGTCCTTAGGTTAGTTAGGTTTAACTAGTTCTAAGTTCTAGGGGACTAATGACCTCAGCAGTTGAGTCCCATAGTGCTCAGAGCCATTTGAACCATTTTTGCTAGACTGCTTAAACTCGCAGTTGAAAAGAAATTAACATTACGCGCACAACAATCAAAGCCTTTCACGTAACCGTCAATACTTTGGTGCACTTCTACACAGCATTTCAGCTTCGTGTTGCAGAGCGACACTTTCGTCACGACGAAAAGTACGTGAAACATAATATTCTAATAACGGCAGGCCTTAAGAAAACTAAAGTGTGTGGGGCCAAGGCGCCCAGGAAAAGTACATTTCTTTTTATTGAAAATAGCAAAGCTCAATTAAGGTGGCTTCAATGGTGTTGCACTTTCTAATTTGCAACCTTTCATATCACAGAACATCAATACGTGTTAGTAGAATTGAGTATTCTGCATTTACAACTGCATTTACCATTGATACTTAATTATTTCTTGTGCTATACGAACATTGACAATAAAATCATACAGTTCGGATATCAGTACACCAGACATGTTCCAGCGATTTCGGACCAGGCTAATTTGGGGGTCAGTACATCAACGTGGATTTAGTGTCAAGTTTCTCATGCCCCTATAGCACGATTCAGGCCTTAAGACAGCGACAGTTACCGTACTGGAAGATACCGTCACTGTCGGGGAAGATGTGAAGCATGAAGGATGCAGGTGGTCCGCAGTAACGTTCACGCATTCTGTAATTGTAATGGCCCTTTCGATTACTACTACAGGTCCCAGCTCCGTAGCATAGTACAGTGCCCACCGTCCTGGCCGGCCGATGTGGCCGTGCGGTTAAAGGCGCTGTAGTCTGGAACCGCAAGACCGCTACGGTCGCAGGTTCGAATCCTGCCTCGGGCATGGATGTTTGTGATGTCCTTAGGTTAGTTAGGTTTAACTAGTTCTAAGTTCTAGGGGACTAATAACCTCAGCAGTTGAGTCCCATAGTGCTCAGAGCCATTTGAACCACCGTCCTGTGTGCGGTACATCGCCCAATGCCACCGTAACTTACGGTGTCGTTGCGTCACTGTGGTAAACAGTTGAGGTCGGCTGCTGCAGAGCTCCATGTTCGCCAACGTGCCCTGAGTGATGAACTCTAAAATACTTTTGGATGCACCAGAATCGTACAATAGTCTAACACATGCGCTAGACCTCTTTTCGTAGATGCTCACGACAGTAACACATGGGTAGGCAACGAGGTTCACAATATATATGAGCCGTGGTAAAAATTGCTGTTTTGAAGAGCGCGCCACAGCGCGTAGGGTGAAGCAGTCACACTCCGTTTCTGGCGGTGGCGTCGCTGTGGCAATCGCAGCTTTTGTGTCTCCCTCTGGTGGGAAAGGGAAAGGTTGCCTGTTCACGTGCATTTAAGGGGCGCTTGAGCTCGCGAGTCGAGGAGTCTGGCTTCAAATGGCTCTGAGCACTATGCGACTTAACTTCTGAGGTCATCAGGCGCCTAGAACCTAGAACTAATTAAAATTAACTAACCCAAGGACACCACACACATCCATGCCCTAGGCAGGATTCGAACCTGCGACCGCAACGGTCGCTCGGTTCCAGACTGTAGCGCCTAGAACCGTACGGCCACTCCGACGGCGAGGAGTCTGGGCCAGTCTCTCGTCCCCAGCTTGCTAGTCTGTCTCTCGTCCGCATTTGTCAGGCAGTTAGTGTGTGTCTGTCATTCTGAGTGCTAGTATGTCTGTCGTTCGGATCAACCTTTAAAGCCGGCAAAATGAGTCTTTCCACTCCGCCAGTAGGAGAACTCTGCGAGTGGTCGCCCGGTCGGGGCTTAGTTCCTGCGTCTGAGTCTGCGCGTTAGGCCGCCAGTCTGCTCGAGTTTGCTCAGGCAATGGTCATTGGCGGTTGGATCGATCGGTTGGTCGGTCGCGCACTGACACACAAGATGACTTGTCCGTCTTGACCGTCGGCGCATGTGAGGTCGCCACGGGAGTCCAATGGGCCGCGGGGTATAGCGAGGGGTAGTGGCTTCGCGGTCGACACGAGAGCAACAGGAGTCAACCCACGACATTAGTCTGGCCGTTGCGAGCTGCGACGTCGTGAGACGGGAGATCGGCGCGGCTTCCTACATCTACATCTACATTTATACTCCGCAAGCCACCCAACGGTGTGTGGCGGAGGGCACTTTACGTGCCACTGTCATTAACTCCCTTTTTTGTTCCAGTCGCGTATGGTTCGCGGGAAGAACGACTGTCTGAAAGCCTCCGTGCGCTCTCGAATCTCTCTAATTTTACATTCGTGATCTCCTCGGGAGGTATAAGTAGGGGGAAGCAATATATTCGATACCTCATCCAGAAACGCACCCTCTTGAAACCTGGCGAGCAAGCTACACCGCGATGCAGAGCGCCTCTCTTGCAGAGTGTGCCACTTGAGTTTGCTAAACATCTCCGTAACGCTATCACGGTTACCAAATAACCCTGTGACGAAACGCGCCGCTCTTCTTTGGATCTTCTCTATCTCCTCCGTCAACCCGATCTGGTACGGATCCAACACTGATGAGCAATACTCAAGTATAGGTCGAACGAGTGTTTTGTAAGCGACCTCCTTTGTTGATGGACTACATTTTCTAAGGACTCTCCCAACGAATCTCAACCTAGCACCCGCCTTACCAACAATTAATTTTATATGATCATTCCATTTCAAATGGCTCCGTACGCATTCTCCCAGATATTTTACAGAAGTAACTGCTAGCAGTATTTGTTCCGCTATCATATAATCATACAATAAAGGATCCTTCTTTCTATGTATTCGGAATACATTACATTTGTCTATGTTAAGGGTCAGTTGCCACTCCCTGTACCAAGTGCTTATCCGCTGCAGATCTTCCTGCATTTCGCTACAATTTTCTAATGCTGCAACTTCTCTGTATACTACAGCATCAGCCTCGAAGAGCCGCATGGAACTTCCGACACTATCTACTAGGTCATTTATATATATTGTGAAAAGCAATGGTCCCATAACACTCCCCTGTGGCACGCCAGAGGTTACTTTAAGGTCTGTAGACGTCTCTCCATTGATAACAACATGCTGTGTTCTGTTTGCTAAAAACTCTTCAATCCAGCCACACAGCTGGTCTGATATTCCGTAGGCTCTTACTTTGTTTATCAGGCGACAGTGCGGAACTATATTGAACGCCTTCCGGAAGTCAAGGAAAATAGCATCTACCTGGGAGCCTGTATCTAATATTTTCTGGGAGCAGCAAGGTTCTCTGCCCGAAAACTTGTTTCTTTCTGCCTCTGAATAAATTGTAACTTTGATATTTAGAGGGTGCTTTCTGATTATAATTTTAAATCTGTTTCTTAAAAAACATGCCTTTAGGCACTATGAAAGTGAATAAAATTCCCATTTGTTAAAAGGAATTTGGTTATGATTTCATCAGTTACTCCGTGGCAACTACTTCCATGCTTACATAGTGTGGTTAAATGTGTTAATGTTCTTGATGAATCGCTAGTAAATAAAATAAATTCTTAAGAATATTCTTTGAAAATAAATCACCGTTCGATATATAAAATGATCGCTTGACGCCTTTCTAAGGGACAGTCTCCATTCCTTCCGAACTGACTGTGTAAGCATTAAATGGATTCGCAATTGCGAATATGGATAACCATCGGCTGTAGAATGGAATGATGACGATGAAATTTTGTGCAGGACCAGACGCGAACCTGCATTTGCTTCTTATAGCGAGTGGACCCCTTGAAATTTGGCTATCCATGCAAGACTTATGGCCAGACCCAAACATGCATATGTTACCAACCAAGTGTCTGCAACCTGTACACGTACATCCATTATGTATATTAATGTACATGTGAGACATTTTACATGAAAGTCTCTTGCCCGGTGTCGTGGATAAATACGATATTACAGTGTTGTGTAATTCTTAATTACAATGAAAAGCTCCTTTTAACATGCATGTATATACGAAAGAGCTTTGCGTCGTAATTCAGAATAACACAGGCACTGCAAAATCATGTAAGCGTAGACCAGAAGTGGCTTAAATCAATGAAATGGTATTGGCAGCAATTGAGAGATTTATACCAGGCTAACACAAAAGCTGTTTCTGCAATGAAATATTAATTTACTTTCAGGTGAAACACTTAAGCAGACAATTTTCAGCGAGTGAGTTCCTATGTGTAGCGTAATGTTCTCGCCCGTAATGGCGTCTTTGAAACAAAACGGGTCGGAACACTGGTGTAGAAGCAACGAGAAAAGCATGCCACATTTTAAAGAGCGCTAAATCCCGAAGACTGGAAATATTTTAAAGAGCTCGTCATTTGGCGCGGATTTCAATGCAAGAGGTTTTTAATAGTATCCACAAAAAAACTCTATCACGTAATCTGACAGAAAACCGAAAGGAGATTCTGATCGTATGTGAAGTACATCAGCGATAAGACGCCATCAGTACCTTCATTATGCAACAGCGATGGCAGTGTTAACCGATGGCAGTGCCATTGAAGGGGAGGTATTAAACAGTCATCTTTGCAGAATGAAATGGTACCAGTTGATCTGCATTTGGATTTTCCGTTGTCCATATTCTGCAATTCAGCGTATTGACATCTCCTTGGAGATGTAAATTGGCTTCATCTGTCCACAGAATGTTTCATGGCTGTTCATTGTCCACTTCAATGCGACCGAGAAATTCCAGAGCCAACACCTGTGTTGTTGACAAATCAGCAGGAGGCAACTCGTGACTAAAGCAGGTTTTGCATATAGCAATGCAGGATGTCCCACAGGATTTTATGCACAGCGCTCGCAGACATTTCCCACATTCGGGCAATTTCCTGTACACTAAGTATATGCACGCCACCGCTCGACCCCCCCTCCAAAGCTGTGGCCACATCTCCAACAGACGTCTGACCAACTGCCTTCATCCCTCTGCCATATTACACTTCAAAAGAACCTGTCTTTTCGAATTTTGCAATCATTTTCTCCAGAGCCTTAGCAGACATCAGACGAACGGCTTTTTTCACACAGTCACGATTCTTGTAAAAGAGCTTTACCAGCGCACACACACACACACACACACACACACACACACACACACAAACACACACACACACACACACACACACATATATATATATATATATATATATATATATATATATATATATATATATATATATATATATATATATATATATCAGTCAGGTGTAAAGACCTAAGATCCATTCCTTCAGTGCCGATGGACACCAAGCTTCCTCTCTTAAGCAGCAGAGCAGATTTAGAGTCGCGGTCTAACATCAATTTTACCTGCTACCTTTGATTCATTTCAGCGCCGAAATGCAGCTAACGATTGATGGTCATAACGTTTGGGCTCATCAGTCCTTACTAACCAGCCAGAACATTATGATCACCGACATACTATCGATATAAACGCATTCAGGTGATAGCAGCGTCATCTGGCGAGGAATGATTGCTAGTCAGACACATGCACAACATGTAGTAGGCTATCACTGTGCATGCTGTTCATATGCAAAATGTGGAAGGCGCGCAATCTGTCTGAGTTTGACCGAGGCGGATTGTGATGGCCCGGAGACTCGAAAACTGCACGACTTGTCGGGTCTTCGAGACGTGCAATGGTGAGGGTCTTCAACATACGGCGAAACTAATTTGAAACCACGTCCAGAAGTCGCAGGGTTGGGCAGCCACCCCTCATTACAGATGTCGGACGTCGTAGGCTGAGCAGACTGGTAACAGACAACAGACGGCGAACTGTGACGGAACTAACGCCAGACTTTATTGGTGGGCAGAGAGGAAGTGTGTCTGAACACCCAGTGCAATGAACGATGGGCCTCCGCAGTCGACAGTCAATGCATATGCCAATGTTAACACAGCTACATTGGAAGCTACGACTCAAAAAGGCATGTGACCATCTGCATTGGACATTGGTATAGTTGTAGAACGTTGCATGGTGTAATGGATCCCAATATCTTCCTCATCATGCCAATGTTAGGGCGCAAATCCGCTGTCCTCCAGGGGAACAGCACCGGGACCACCTATACTGTGGGACAGAGACGAGCTGTCAGTTGCTACATTATGCTGTGGAGAACGTTCACATAGGCATCCATGGGTCCAGCGGAGCTCGCGCAAGGCACCTTGACGACCAAGGAGTTGCAGACCATTTATACCACTTCGTGACGATCACAGTGGCATTTTTCAGCAAGATAATGCGCCATGTGACTGTGATACCGTGGTCCGAGGAACACAGTGGCGAGTTTCATTTGATCTGCTGGCGCCTCAGCTTGCCAGATCTGAACCCAGTCGAACACATCTGTGATGTCATTAAAAGTGGTGTCAGAGCTCATCGCCCCCCTCCCCGGAATTTACGGGAGTTAGGTGATCTGGGTGTCCAGAAGTGGTGCCAGCTGCCTCCAGCGACCTACCAAGGCATCATTGCTTCCATGCCTCGCACGACGACTCGCTGCTGTTATCGTGCCAAAGGTGGACATACTGGGTGGTTATAATTAAACTTTCCCTATTTAACTCGTTATGACACGGAAACGAAATACCGTAAGAGAACGAAACTTGGCAGTATTGATGTTAAGGACATGGGGAAGAGAAATAATCCAGAATCAATTCAATTGAAACACTTTCAATATGGTGGTATGGTACATTATAACATTACATACTGGTACCATTATTGCTACAAAAGGGGCTAAATATGGCGCCCATCAGTGACCCGAAGAGATATGCTGCGCTTCGGATCAGCACATGTGTGAATGTTCCCCTGGTAAACCTTATCCTTCAGATAGCCCCCCAAACAGAAATAATGGAGAGTGAGAGCAGATGATCGTGCTGGCCAACCATTTGGAAACGATAGGCTGGTAATTCGATCGTTTCCAAATGTGTTTCGGAGAGGCAGGTAAACTTCACGCGCGATGTGCGGTGGGGCCCCATCTTGAATGAAAGCTGTTGAGTTCAATGCGTCTCTCTGCTATAGGGCGGGTATGACATGCTGGCGAAGCATATCGGAGTAGCGCTGGCCAGTCACTCTGCACGTCTTTGGTCCTCGAGCGCCAGCCTGTTCAAAAAAGGGCCAATGATGAACGTAGCCGTGAAGCCACACCATACGGTGACACGTTCACTGTATGGAGGAACTTTGCGCACAGTGACTGGAGGTGAAGTTCGCGCACTGGGCAATTCTGTGTGTTCACCACACCTGTCAGAGAAAAATGAGCTTCGTCTGTCCATAGGGTAGTCCAGGGCCAGCCCTCGTCAACTTCAATTCTTGCGAAATCAACACGTCATTGTGCGCCCTGTGGTGCAAGCTGCTGTGCGATATGGACCTTGTACGGATACCATTTGAGAATGATTCGAAGCACCTCCTGTACAGTGGGCCGCAGGATGTTCAGCTGTCATGACCCAGCACGTGCACTGCCTAACGATTGGGAATTGGGCGCATCGTTGTCTTCCATAGCGACAGTGACTTCATCAACCATCTGTGGTGAAACCGGTCTTCGGCCTCTTCCCAGAGCGACGCCCAGTTCTCCAGTTGATTCTTCTTTATCATGCTCCGCACAGCAGGTGGAGAAAGATGACCCCTCCCTAATCCTTTCAGCCGGTGATATTCTTGAAGTGCAGCTGCAGTGTTACTGTTGTTTTGATAATGGAGCTTCGTCAACAGTGCCCTGTTCCTCTCGTCCAAGCTCATGTTGACACTTTGAGAAGTGTACTGCGATTGGTCAGGTGTGTGAAACTATGAATCACGATGGCTGATAATGGCACCTGGTGGCCATAGTTGGAACTGGGCGGTGGTGCTGAGACGCATGGAAATCATGCACTATATAGTCTGGACATTAGAGCTACCAAGTTTGGTAGGAATGATACACTACTGGCCATTAAAATCGCTACACCAAGAAGAAATGCAGATGATAAACGGGTATTCATTGGACATGTATATTATACTAGAACTGACATGTAATTACATTTTCACGCAACTTGGGTGCATAGATCCTGAGAAATCAGTACCCAGAACAACTACCTCTGGCCATAATAACGGCCTTGATATGCCTTGGGCATTGAGTCAAACAGAGCTTGGATGGCGTGCACAGGTACAGCTGCCCATGCAGCTTCAACACGATACCACAGTTCATCAAGAGTACTGACTGGCGTATTGTGACGAGCCAGTTGCTGAGCCACCATTGACCAGACGTTTTCAATTGGTGAGAGATCTGGAGAATGTGCTGGCCAGGGCAGCAGTCGAACATTTTCTGTATCCAGAAAGGCCCGTACAGGACCTGCAACATGGGGTCGTGCATTATCCTGCTGAAATGTAGGGGTTCGCAGGGATCGAATTAAGGGTAGTGACACGGGTCGTAACACATCTGAAATGCAGCGCCCACTGTTCAAAGTGCCGTCAATGCGAACAAGAAGTGACCGAGACTTTTAACCAATGGCACCCCATACCATCACGCCAGGTGATACGCCAGTATGGCGATGACGAATACACGCTTCCAATGTGCGTTCACCGCGATGTCGCCAAACACGGATGCAACCATCATGATGCTGTAAATAGAACCTGGATTCATCCGAAAAAATGACGTTTAGCCACTCGTGCACCCAGGTTCGTCGTTGTGTACACCATCACAGTCGCTCCTGTCTGTGATGCAGCGTCAAGGGTAACCGCAGCCGTGGTCTCCGAGCTGATAGTGTATGCTGCTGCAAACCTCGTCGAAATGTTCGTGCAGATGGTTGTTGGCTTGAAAACGTCCCCATCTGCTGACTTAGGGATCGAGACGTGGCTGCACGATCCGTTACAGCCACGCGTATAAGATGGCTGTCATCTCGACTGCTAGTGATACGAGGCCTTTGGGATCCAGCACAGCGTTCCGTATAATCCGCCTGAACCCACCGATTCCATATTCTGCTAACAGAATAATGCGAGCAGCCAGCAGCAATGTCACGATACGATAAACCGCAATCGCGATAGGCTACAATCCGACCTTTATCAAAGTCGGAAACGTGATGGTACGCATTTCTCCTCTTTATACGAGGCATCACAACAACGTTTCACCAGGTAACGCCGGTCAACTGCTGTTTGTGTATGAGAAATCGGTTGGAAACTTTTCTAATGTCAGTACGTTGTAGGTGTCGCCACCAGCGCCAACTTTGTGTGAATGCTCTGAAAAGCTAATCATTTGCATATCAAAGCATCTTCTTCCTGTCGGTTAAATTTCACGTCTGTAGCACGTCATCTTCGTGGTGTAGCAATTGTAATGGCCAGTAGTGTAGTTTCCGTGCTACAGCGTGTTAAATACGGAAAGTTTAATGATAACCATGGGGTACTTGCTATTAGGTAGTTCTGGCTGATGGTGTATATAGCCCAGGCGCAATACAGTGTCTCACCCCCACCCTCACCTACCTTGGCCTCACCATGGACCATCACCTCACCTAAATCCCTCATCTCCGCTCCATCCAATCCAAAGCCCACAACCGCCTCCGACTCCTCAAACTCCTCTCTGGCCGGACATGGGGGTTGCACCGCTCTACCATCCTCCTCACCTACAAATCCTTAATCCGTCCCATCCTCTGTTATGCCAGTCCCACCTGGATATCTGCCGCCCCACCCCCCCAAATTCTATGTCCCTCCAGATCCTTGAGCGTCATGCACTCCATCTCGCCTTCTGTATATGCCTCCCATCCCCCACAGGGATCCTCTATGACCTCATTCCTCCCCCCATCTGCTCATATTCCTCGAACATATCCGCATCCTCTACACCTCCCACCGCCTTGATCCCCCTCACCCCCTGGTTGCTCCTCTCCTCTCCTGTCCCGGCCCCCTGCCACGTCTTCACTGTTGTGTCCCCCTACCCTCCATCTCTACGCCCTCCATCTACTATCCCAAGGTGGCTCCCATCAACTGCCCCTCCTAGATGATGCCCTCTCTACCTCCATTTATCCCTCCTATCAACTCCCCCTCCTTTCCTCTGTCCTTTTCCCGGGCTCCCTCTCCCCCCTTCCATCCTCTTTCTTTCCCACTTCCCCTCTCTCTGCCCCCTTCTCTCCCTTGAGTCCTTTTGCATTTGCCTCCTCTGCCTTTTCCCATTCCCTCTTGCGTCTGCCCTGCCCCTCTTCCCCCTTATGAGTCCTCTCCCTCCTTTGGTTCCCCACCCCCTCTCCTCCCTCCTTGTTTACCCCCTCCTCCAGGTCCGCCTCCCCCCCATCTGCCCTTGGCCAGGGAGTGTCATCTTTGTGCCGACATTTTCGTGCAGTCTTTTACAGTGAGTGTTTTACAGTGAGTGTTCTGTGTCGTGTGCCTTTTGGGAAGTGTTGCGAACGGCCATCATACTGTCGCTGGGTGTGATTTTTTATCTCTTGCGAACAGAAACCAGACTGTCGCCATGTTTTTTAATTGTGTGTCTACTATGTTACTTGTCTGATTCCTGTGTATTCTATTAACATTGCCAACCCCTTTGCTTTCTGATTTAACTTTCCGCAATTTTCCGCCTTTTTACGCTTTAAGTCACCGTTTTATCGCCTGTTTTTCTAGTTGCTTTTCTTCTTCCGTTTTTAAAAAAGTCTGTAGGCTGTAGAGCTGCGTACTAAGCTGCTGCCAGCCCGCCCCCTTTGGGGGGAATTGAAAGTCAATAAAGGAAAAAAAATACAGTGGTTCGTGCATCAGTGCCAACAAGAGTGGCGGCTGTGTGGGAGCAGCGGCAGCCTTAGGTACTGACCGAGCAGCACGCAGCCCGTGGGCGACCCCGCGGTGGGGCTGAGGTGCAGCACGGCGGTGGCGACGAAGGCGGCGGCCAGCGTGGCGTTGTGGGCCAGCGAGAGGCGCGCGTGCAGGCGGCGGCGCAGCCGCGCGGGCAGCAGCAGCAGGCTCTGCACGGCGACTGCGCAGCACAGCAGCAGCCCGCCCAGCGCGAGCAGCACGCCCTCCACCACGTGCAGCGCCGACGACGGAACCTCGAGGTGCAGGCACGCCAACACCACCAGCGAGGAGTCCCTGAACAGCACGCGCTCCGCGCAGAACTCCTCCGGCGCCAGCCACTCCCCGGTCGGCATCTGTGAGCAGCACCGACCACTCACCGTCTCTCCTCTTTCGGGCGGCGCTTCTAACGGTCTAAAGCCGTCAGCAGACGGACCGTGCATCCGAACGTTCAGCGTTGAGCGTGCTGAGTTTCTGACGTCATAGTGTGGAATAGCACGTTCGGGAGTCTTTCTGAACGTGCAGAGCAATATCTGGTATGTCAGATATTCTGAGCGTGCATCTAAGCGATCACCAATGAGATGGCACAACGCCACCTACGTTACACACACGCCGTCTCCCTACAGTACAGAGTTGTGAGGCGCCATATTGGGATTCATTTTGCCGGCCGCGGTGGTCTAGCGGTTCTAGGCGCGCAGTCCGGAACCGCGCGACTGCTACGGTCGCAGGTTCGAATCCTGCCTCGGGCATGGATGTGTGTGATGTCCTTTGGTTAGTTAGGTTTAAGTAGTTCTAAGTTCTAGGGGACTGATGACCACAGTAGTTAAGTCCCATAGTGCTCAGAGCCATTTGAACCAAAGCCATTTTGGCATTCATTTCAAGCCTATATGTACAGGGTGTTACAAAAAGGAACATCCAAACTTTCAGGAAACATTCCTTACACACAAAGAAAGAAAATATGTTATGTGAACATGTGTCCGGAAACGCATACTTTCCATGTTAGAGCTCATTTTATTGCTTCTCTTCAAAATCTCATTAATGGAATGGAAACACACAGCAACAGAACATACTAGCATGACTTTGAACACTTTGTTACAGGAAATGTTGAAAATGTCCTCCGTTAGCGAGGATACATGCATCCACCCTCCGTCGCATGGAATTCCTGATGCGCTGATGCAGCCCTGGAGAATGGCGTATTGTATCACAGCCGTCCACAATACGAGCACGAAGAGTCTCTACATTTGGTACCGGAGTTGCGTAGGCAAGAGCTTTCAAATGCCCCCATAAATGAAAGTCAAGAGGGTTGAGGTCAGGAGAGCGTGGGGGCCATGGAATTGGTCCGCCTCTACCAATCCATCGGTCACCGAATCTGTTGTTGAGAAGCGTACGAACACTTCGACTGAAATGTGCAGGAGCTCCATCGTGCATGAACCACATGTTGTGTCGTACTTGTTAAGGCACATGTTCTAGCAGCACAGGTAGAGTATCCCGAATGAAATCACGATAACGTACTCCGTTGAGCGTAGGTGGAAGAACATGGGGCCCAATCGAGACATCACCAACAATGCCTGCCCAAACGTTCAGAGAAAATCTGTGTTGATGACGTGATTGCGCAATTGCGTGCGGATTCTCTTCAGCCCACGCATGTTGATAGTGAAAATTTACAATTTGATCACGCTGGAATGAAGCCTCATCCGTAAAGAGAACATTTGCATTGAAATGAGGATTGATACATTGTTGGATGAACCATTCGCAGAAGTGTACCCGTGGAGGCCAAACAGCTGCTGATAGTGCCTGCACACGCTGTACATGGTACGGAAACAACTGGTTCTCCCGTAGCACTCTCCATACAGTGACGTGGTCAACGTTGCCTTGTACAGCAGCAACTTCTCTGACGCTGACATTAGGGTTATCGTCAACTGCACGAAGAATTGCCTCGTCCATTGCAGGTGTCCTCGTCATTCTAGGTCTTCCTCAGTCGCGAGTCATAGGCTGGAATGTTCCGTGCTCCCTAAGACGCCGATCAATTGCTTCGAACGTCTTCCTGTGGAGACACCTGCGTTCTGGAAATCTGTCTCGATACAAACGTACCGCGCCACGGCTATTGCCCCGTGCTAATCCGTAGATCAAATGGGCATCTGCCAACTCCGCATTTGTAAACATTGCACTGACTGCAAAACCACGTTCGTGATGAACACTAACCTGTTAATTCTACGTACTGATGTGCTTGATGCTAGTACTGTAGAGCAATGAGTCGCATCTCAACACAAGCACCGAAGCCAACATTACCTTCCTTCAATTGGGCCAACTGGCGGAGAATCGAGGAAGTACAGTACATACTGACGAAACTAAAATGAGCTCTAACATGGAAATTAAGCGTTTCCGGACACATGTCGACATCTTTTCTTTATTTGTGTGTGAGGAATGTTTCCTGAAAGTTTGGCAGTACCTTTTTGTAACACCCTATATACAGGGCAATTACAAATGATTGAAGCGGTTTCATAAATTCACTGTAGCTCCATTCATTGTCATATGGTCACGACGCACAAGAGATACGTAGAAAAACTCATAAAGTTTTGTTCGGCTGAAGCCGCACTTCAGGTTTCTGCCGCCAGAGCGCTCGAGAGCGCAGTGAGACAAATTGGCGACAGGAGCCGAGAAAGCGTATGTCGTGCTTGAAATGCACTCACATCCGTCCGTCATAACAGTGCAACGACACTTCAGGACGAAGTTCAGCAAAGATCCACCAACTGCTATCTCCATTCGGCGATGGTATGCGCAGTTTAAAGCTTCTGGATGCCTCTGTAAGGGGAAATCAACGGGTCGGCCTGCAGTGAGCGAAGAAACGGTTGAACGCGTGCGGGCAAGTTTCACGCGTAGCCCTCGGAAGTAGACGAACAAAGCAAGCAGGGAGCTAAACGTACCACAGCCGACAGTTTGGAAAATCTGACGGAAAAGGCTAAAGCAGAAGCCTTACCGTTTACAATTGCTACAAGCCCTGACACACGATGACAAAGTCAAACGCTTTGAATTTTCGGCGCGGTTGCAACAGCTCATGGAACAGGATGCGTTCAGTGCGAAACTTGTTTTCAGTGATGAAGCAACATTTTTTCTTAATGGTGAAGTGAACAGACACAATGTGCGAATCTGGGCAGTAGAGAATCCTCACGCATTCGTGCAGCAAATTTGCAATTCACCAAAAGTTATCGTGTTTTGTGCAATCTCACGGTTTAAAGTTTACGGCCCCTTTTTCTTCTGCAAAAAAAAAAAAAAAAACGTTACAGGACAGGTGTATCTGGACATGCTGGAAAATTGGCTCGTGCCACAACTGGAGACCGACAGCGCGGATTTCATCTTTCAACAGGATGGTGCTCCACCGCACTTCCATCATGATGTTCGGCATTTCTTAAACAGGAGATTGGAAAACCGATGGATGGGTCGTGGTGGAGATCATGATCAGCAATTCATGTCATGGCCTCCACGCTCTCCCGACTTAACCCCATGCGATTTCTTTCTGTGGGGTTATGTGAAAGATTCAGTGTTTAAACCTCCTCTACCAAGAAACGTGCCAGAACTGCGAGCTCGCATCAACGATGCTTTCGAACTCATTGATGGGGACATGCTGCGCCGAGTGTGGGAGGAACTTGATTATCGGCTTGATGTCTGCCGAATCACTAAAGGGGCACATATCGAACATTTGTGAATGCCTAAAAAAACTTTTTGAGTTTTTGTATGTGTGTGCAAAGCATTGTGAAAATATCTCAAATAATAAAGTTATTGTAGAACTGTGAAATCGCTTCAATCATTTGTAATAACCCTGTTTATGCCGTTTCTAGGCACCAGCAAATTGACAATCACTGGAAAACCCGTTGTTATCTTTGTGATTCGTTGCAATAAAATAATGAGAAACATATTTGTGGCAAAAGAATTATTGTAACTTGCGTATTATGAGAGTAGGCTATTTGAAGTCAGCGACAATCTGAAGATCCACCCAAAACGTATTGTTCTTGGTACAATTTGTTATAAATAAATTTCAGTTAGTAACATATCTACGATTAAGGTTTTAAGCAAGCCGTATGATTAAATTCGAGTATTGAGTTGTTGGTTTAGCGTAATTAGTAGCGTCCGTGACCTCAATACAGCCGTTAGATGGGGCGGTGGTTCATGTCTTGACGTTTCCAAATTTTTTTCCTAACATTCACGTTTTTATTAGGTTCTCATACTTTATTACTAGTTTAATTTAAGTATATACTACAATATTTGATGGTATGTAAATATTAAGTTCACCTTTCCTCTTTTCCTTTTTTTTTTTTTTTTTTTTTTTTGATGACTTTGTTCGATTGGCTTAATCTACAGGACAGCTTGCGCTACTTGTATAAAGATATTTTGCTCCTTTTTCTTTTACACTTTGTAATTCACATGTTGCAAAGATTCTGCTGCTTGGTAGGAACAGTGGTCAAGTAAGACTGACCTGGGGGTTTTACTAAAATGCGGGAATGACGAAACAATGTTTATCTTATGCGGAGAAGTATTCCAAATTTGAACCGTACTGTTTGTAATGGAACATTTATGAGCCTTTGTCCTTATTGATTTGACATGGTACTTTCCCTTTCGTGGACGATGGAAGAAATGTGCGTTTTAATAGAGCTAACGTGGGAATTTTACGCGCGCTCTTTGAGCAAACTGTGTTATTTACGAACTAGAAACATCCCTCAACTGCCGCTGGAGTGCGTTGCGATCGCGTATACCACGTTGGGGCCCACGTACCGTATGCACAAGTCGCATCGTTCCTGAGCGTTCAGCAGCACGTTGAACTTCGCACGCTCAACGTTAACGATCCACAGCACGGTCCGTGTGCCGACGGGTTAAGGGTTGTGTGTTTACAGTACAATAGAAACATCTCGTGTTGAATTTGTGGCCGGCCGGTGTGGCCGTGCGGTTCTAGACGCTTCAGTTTGGAACCGCGTGACCGCTACGGTCGCAGGTTCGAATCCTGCCTCGGGCATGGGTGTGTATGATGTCCTTAGGTTAGTTAGGTTTAAGTAGTTCTACTAGGCGACTGATGACCTCAGAAGTTAAATCGCATAGTGCTCTGAACCACTTGAACCATGTGTTGAATTTGTAGGTGATTTGGGGGTGCACCGAGTTCGAAATTTAGTACACATAGCTGCTTCGCCTGGCAGCAACTATGGCTGAAACCCGGTAGAACATCCAACTGGACACCGGCTTAGATGACAGGTACAAGTACTTCATTACATGCTCATTCAACTCTGTCCAAGAGTCCTTCAATCTCAGCGTCCATATACGTATACACTCATCCCGATAATAAAGTCTTCCGAAGTAAGAGTGAGTTCAGGTGTGCCGCAAGGGAGTGTCGTAGGACCGTTGCTATTCACAATATACACTCCTGGAAATGGAAAAAAGAACACATTGACACCGGTGTGTCAGACCCACCATACTTGCTCCGGACACTGCGAGAGGGCTGTACAAGCAATGATCACACGCACGGCACAGCAGACACACCAGGAACCGCGGTGTTGGCCGTCGAATGGCGCTAGCTGCGAAGCATTTGTGCACCGCCGCCGTCAGTGTCAGCCAGTTTGCCGTGGCATACGGAGCTCCATCGCAGTCTTTAACACTGGTAGCATGCCGCGACAGCGTGGACGTGAACCGTATGTGCAGTTGACGGACTTTGAGCGAGGGCGTATAATGGGCATGCGTGAGGCCGGGTGGACGTACCGCCGAATTGCTCAACACGTGGGGCGTGAGGCCTCCACAGTACATCGATGTTGTCGCCAGTAGTCGGCGGAAGGTGCACGTGCCCGTCGACCTGGGACCGGACCGCAGCGACGCACGGATGCACGCCAAGACCGTAGGATCCTACGCAGTGCCGTAGGGGACCGCACCGCCACTTCCCAGCAAATTAGGGACACTGTTGCTCCTGGGGTATCGGCGAGGACCATTCGCAACCGTCTCCATGAAGCTGGGCTACGGTCCCGCACACCGTTAGGCCGTCTTCCGCTCACGCCCCAACATCGTGCAGCCCGCCTCCAGTGGTGTCGCGACAGGCGTGAATGGAGGGACGAATGGAGACGTGTCGTCTTCAGCGATGAGAGTCGCTTCTGCCTTGGTTCCAATGATGGTCGTATGCGTGTTTGGCGCCGTGCAGGTGAGCGCCACAATCAGGACTGCATACGACCGAGGCACACAGGGGCAACACCCGGCATCATGGTGTGGGGAGCGATCTCCTACACTGGCCGTACACCACTGGTGATCGTCGAGGGGACACTGAATAGTGCACGGTACATCCAAACCGTCATCGAACCCATCGTTCTACCATTCCTAGACCGGCAAGGGAACTTGCTGTTCCAACAGGACAATGCACGTCCGCATGTATCCCGTGCCACCCAACGTGCTCTAGAAGGTGTAAGTCAACTACCCTGGCCAGCAAGATCTCCGGATCTGTCCCCCATTGAGTATGTTTGGGACTGGATGAAGCGTCGTCTCACGCGGTCTGCACGTCCAGCACGAACGCTGGTCCAACTGAGGCGCTAGGTGGAAATGGCATGGCAAGCCGTTGCACAGGACTACATCCAGTATCTCTACGATCGTCTCCATGGGAGAATAGCAGCCTGCATTGCTGCGAAAGGTGGATATACACTGTACTAGTGCCGACATTGTGCATGCTCTGTTGCCTGTGTCTATGTGCCTGTGGTTCTGTCAGTGTGATCATGTGATGTATCTGACCCCAGGAATGTGTCAATAAAGTTTCCCCTTCCTGGGACAATGAATTCACGGTGTTCTTATTTCAATTTCCAGGAGTGTACATAAAAGACCTTGTGGATGACATCGGAAGTTCACTGAGGCTTTTTGCGGATGATGCTGTGGTATATCGAGAGGTTGTCACAATGCAAAATTGTACTGAAATGCAGGAGGATCTGCAGCGAATTGACGCATGGTGCAGGAAATGCAATTGAATCTCAATGTAGACAAGTGTAATGTGCTGCGAATACATAAAAAGAAAGATCCCTTATCATTTAGCTACAATATAGCAGGTCAGCAACTGGAAGCAGTTAATTCCATAAATTATCTGGGAGTAGGCATTAGGAGTGATTTAAAATGGAATGATCATATAAAGTTGATCGTCAGTAAAGCAGATGCCAGACTGAGATTCATTGGAAGAATCCTTAGGAAATGCAATCCGAAAACAAAGGAAGTAGGTTACAGTATGCTTGTTCGCCCACTGCTTGAATACTGCTCAGCAATGTGGGATCCGTACCGGATAGGGTTGATAGAAGAGATAGAAAAGATCCAACGGAGAGCAGCGCGCTTCGTTACAGGATCATTTAGTAATCGCGAAAGCGTTACGGAGATGATAGATAAACTAAAATCAGAGAGATTAGAGCCCACACAGAGGCATACCGACAGTCCTTTCCACGAACAATACGAGACTGGAATAGAAGGGAGAACCGATAGAATTACTCAAGGTACCCTCCGCCACACACCTTCAGGTGGCTTGCGGAGAATGGGTGTAGATGTAGATTTTTTTTTTTTTTTTTGGTCATCAGTCTACTGACTGGTTCGATGCGGCCCGCCACGAATTCCTTTCCTGTGCTAACCTCTTCATCTCAGAGTAGCACTTGCAACCTCCGTCCTCAATTATTTGCTTGACGTATTCCAATCTCTGTCTTCCTCTACAGTTCTTGCCCTCTACAGCTCCCTCTAGTACCATGGAAGTTATTCCCTCTTGTCTTAGCAGATGTCCTATCATCCTGTCCCTTCTCCTTATCAGTGTTTTCCACATACTCCTTTCCTCTCCGATTCTGCGTAGAACCTCCTCATTCCTTACCTTATCAGTCCACCTAATTTTCAACATTCGTCTATAGCACCACATCTCAAATGCTTCGATTCTCTTCTGTTCCGCTTTTCTCACAGTCCATGTTTCACTCCCATACAATGCTGTACTCCAGACGTACATCCTCAGAAATTTCTTCCTCAAATTAAGGCCGGTATTTGATATTAGTAGACTTCTCTTGGCCAGAAATGCCTTTTTTGCCATAGCGAGTCTGCTGTTGATGTCCTCCTTGCTCCGTCCGTCATTGGTTATTTTACTGCTTAGGTAGCAGAATTCCTTAACTTCATTGACTTCGTGACCATCAATCCTGATGTTAAGTTTCTCTCTGTTCTCATTTCTACTACTTTTCATTACGTTCGTCTTTCTCCGATTTACTCTCAAACCATACTGTGTACTCATTACACTGTTCATCCCGTTCAGCAGATCGTTTAATTCTTCTTCACTTTCACTCAGGATAGCAATGTCATCAGCGAATCGTATCATTGATATACTTTCACCTTGTATTTTAATTCCACTCCTGAACCTTTCATTTCCATCATTGCTTCCTCGATGCACAGATTGAAGAGTAGGGGCGAAAGGCTACAGCCTTGTCTTACACCCTTCTTAATACGAGCAATTCGTTCTTGATCGTCCACTTTTATTATTCCCTCTTGATTGTTGTATATATTGTATATGAACCGTCTTTTTACAGAATCTCGAACAGCTTGCACCATTTTATATTGTCGAACGCTTTTTCCAGGTCAACAAATCCTATGAAAGTGTCTTAATTTTTCTTTAGCCTTGCTTCCATTATTAGCAGTAACGTCAGAATTGCCTCTCTCGTCCCTTTACTTTTCCTAAAGCCAAACTGATCGTCACCTAGTGCATTCTCAATTTCTTTTCCATTCTTCTGTATATTATTCTTGTAAGCAGCTTCGATGCATGAGCTGCTAAGCTGATTGTGCGATAATTCTCGCACTTGTCAGCTCTTGCCGTCTTCGGAATTGTGTGGATGATGCTTTTCCGAAAGTCAGATGGTATATCGCCAGACTCATATATTCTACACACCAACGTGAATAGTCATTTTGTTGCCACTTCCCCCAATGATTTTAGAAATTCTGATGGAATGTTATCTATCCCTTCTGCCTTATTTGACCGTAAGTCCTCCAAAGCTCTTTTAAATTCCGATTCTAATACTGGATCCACTATCTCTTCTAAATCGACTTCTGTTTCTTCTTCTATCACATCAGACAAATCTTCACCCTCATAGAGGCTTTCAATGTATTCTTTCCACCTATCTGCTCTCTCCTTTGCATTTAACAGTGGAATTCCCGTTGCACTCTTAATGTTACCACCGTTGCTTTTAATGTCACCAAAGGTTGTTTTGACATTCCTGTACGCTGAGTCTGTGCTTCCGACAATCATATCTTTTTCGATGTCTTCACATTTTTCCTGCAGCCATTTCGTCTTAGCTTCCCTGCACTTCCTATTTACACTCCTGGAAATTGAAATAAGAACACCGTGAATTCATTGTCCCAGGAAGGGGAAACTTTATTGACACATTCCTGGGGTCAGATACATCACATGATCACACTGACAGAACCACAGGCACATAGACACAGGCAACAGAGCATGCACAATGTCGGCACTAGTACAGTGTATATCCACCTTTCGCAGCAATGCAGGCAGCTATTCTCCCATGGAGACGATCGTAGAGATGCTGGATGTAGTCCTGTGGAACGGCTTGCCATGCCATTTCCACCTGGCGCCTCAGTTGGACCAGCGTTCGTGCTGGACGTGCAGACCGCGTGAGACGACGCTTCATCCAGTCCCAAACATGCTCAATGGGGGACAGATCCGGAGATCTTGCTGGCCAGGGTAGTTGACTTACACCTTCTAGAGCACGTTGGGTGGCACGGGATACATGCGGACGTGCATTGTCCTGTTGGAACAGCAAGTTCCCTTGCCGGTCTAGGAATGGTAGAACGATGGGTTCGATGACGGTTTGGATGTACCGTGCACTATTCAGTGTCCCCTCGACGATCACCAGTGGTGTACGGCCAGTGTAGGAGATCGCTCCCCACACCATGATGCCGGGTGTTGCCCCTGTGTGCCTCGGTCGTATGCAGTCCTGATTGTGGCGCTCACCTGCACGGCGCCAAACACGCATACGACCATCATTGGCACCAAGGCAGAAGCGACTCTCATCGCTGAAGACGACACGTCTCCATTCGTCCCTCCATTCACGCCTGTCGCGACACCACTGGAGGCGGGCTGCACGATGTTGGGGCGTGAGCGGAAGACGGCCTAACGGTGTGCGGGACCGTAGCCCAGCTTCATGGAGACGGTTGCGAATGGTCCTCGCCGATACCCCAGGAGCAACAGTGTCCCTAATTTGCTGGGAAGTGGCGGTGCGGTCCCCTACGGCACTGCGTAGGATCCTACGGTCTTGGCGTGCATCCGTGCGTCGCTGCGGTCCGGTCCCAGGTCGACGGGCACGTGCACCTTCCGCCGACCACTGGCGATAACATCGATGTACTGTGGAGACCTCACGCCCCACGTGTTGAGCAATTCGGCGGTACGTCCACCCGGCCTCCCGCATGCCCACTATACGCCCTCGCTCAAAGTCCGTCAACTGCACATACGGTTCACGTCCACGCTGTCGCGGCATGCTACCAGTGTTAAAGACTGCGATGGAGCTCCGTATGCCACGGCAAACTGGCTGACACTGACGGCGGCGGTGCACAAATGCTGCGCAGCTAGCGCCATTCGACGGCCAACACCGCGGTTCCTGGTGTGTCCGCTGTGCCGTGCGTGTGATCATTGCTTGTGCAGCCCTCTCGCAGTGTCCGGAGCAAGTATGGTGGGTCTGACACACCGGTGTCAATGTGTTCTTTTTTCCATTTCCAGGAGTGTATTTCATTCCTCAGCGACTTGTATTTCTGTATTCCTGATGTTCCCGGAACATGTTTGTACTTCCTCCTTTCATCAATCAACTGAAGTATTTCTTCTGTTACCCATGGTTTCTTCGCAGCTACCTTCTTTGTACCTATGTTTTCCTTCCCAACTTCTGTGATGGCCCTTCTTAGAGATGTCCATTCCTCTTCAACTGTACTGCCTACTGCGCTATTCCTTATTGCTGTATCTACAGCGTTAGAGAACTTCAAACGTATCTCGTCATTCCTTAGTACTTTCGTATCCCACTTCTTTGCGTATCGATTCTTCCTGACTAATGTCTTGAACTTCAGCCTACTCTTCATCACTACTATATTGTGATCTGAGTCTATATCTGCTCCTGGGTATGCCTTACAACCCAGTATCTGATTTCGGAATCTCTGTCTGACCATGATATAATCTAATTGAAATCTTCCCGTATCTCCCGGCCTTTTCCAAGTATACCTCCTACTCTTGTGATTCTTGAACAGAGTATTCGCTATTACTAGCTGAAACTTGTTACAGAACTCAGTTAGTCTTTCATTCCTTGTCCCAAGCCCATATTTCCTGTAACCTTTTCCTCTTCTACTTCCCCTACAACTTCATTCCAGTCGTCCATGACTATTAGATTTTCGTCCCCCTTTACATACTGCATTACCCTTTCATTATCCTCATACACTTTCTCTATCTGTTCATCTTCAGCTTGCGACGTTGGCATGTATACCTGAACTATCGTTGTCGGTGTTGGTCTGCTGTCGATTCTGATTAGAACAACCCGGTCACTGAACTGTTCACAGTAACACACCCTCTGCCCCACCTTCCTATTCATAACGAATCCTACACTTGTTATACCATTTTCTGCTGCTGTTGATGTTACCCGATACTCATCTGACCATAAATCCTTGTCTTCCTTCCACTTCACTTCACTGACCCCTACTATATCTAGATTGAGCTTTTGCATTTCCCTTTTCAGATTTTCTAGTTTCCCTACCACGTTCGAGCTTCTGACATTCCACGCCCCGACTCGTAGAACCTTATCCTTTCGTTGATTATTCAATCTTTTTCTCATGGTAACCTCCCCCTTGGCAGTCCCCTCCCAGAGATCCGAATGGGGGACTATTCCGGAATCTTTTGCCAATGGAGAGATCATCATGACACTTCTTCAATTACAGGCCACATGTCCTGTGGATACACGTTACGTGTCTTTAATGGAGTTGTTTCCATTGCCTTCTGCATCCTCATGTCGTTGATCATTGCTGATTCTTCCACCATTAGGGGCAATTTCCCACCCCTAGGACAAGAGAGTGCCCTGAACCTCTATCCGCTCCTCCGCCCTCTTTGACAAGGCCGTTGGGAGAATGAGGCTGACTTCTTATGCCGGAAGTCTTCAGCCGCCAATGCTGATTATTTATCAAAATTTAGGCAGTGGCGGGGATCGAATCCGGGACCGAAGACGTTTTGATTATGAATCAAAGACGCTACCCCTAGACCACGGGAAGGGAAAGCAGAAAGGTGGAATCAGTATATAGAGGGTCTGTACAAGGGTGATGTACTTGAGGACAATATTGAGGAAATGTAAGAGGAAGTAGATGAAGATGAAACGGGGATATGATACTGCTTGAAGAGTTTGACAGAACAGTGGAAGACCTAAGCCAAAACAAGGTCCTGGGAGTAGACAACATTCCATTAGAACTACTGATAGCCTTGAGAGAACCAACCCTGACAAAACTCTATCATCTGGTCAGCAAGATGTATGAGACAGGCGAAATACCCTCAGGCTTCAAGAAGAATATAATAATTAAAATCCCAAAGAAAGCAGGTGTTGACAGATGTGAAAATTACCGAACTATCAGTTTAATAAGCCACGACTGCAAAATTCTAACAAGAATTCTTTACAGACAATTGAAAAAACTGGGAGAAACCGACCTCCCCAAAGATCAGATTGGATTCCGTAGAAATGTTGGAACACGTCAGGCAATACTAACCCTACGACTTAACTTAGAAAATAGATTAAGGAAAGGCAAACCTACGTTTCTAGCATTTGTAGACTTAGAGAAAGCTTTTCACAATGCTGACTGGAATAGCCTCTTTCAAATTCTTAAGGTGGCAGGGAGCGAAAGGCTATTTACAATTTGTACAGAAACCAGATTGCAGTTATAAGAGTCGACGGGCGTGAAAGGGAAGCAGTGATTGGGAGGAAGGGAGTGGGACAGGTTTGTAGCCTATCCGCGATGTTATTCAATCTATATATTTAGCAAGCAGTAAAGGAAAAACTTTGAGGTTCGCCGATGACATTGTAATGCTATCAGAAACAGCAAATACTTGGAAGAGCAGTTGAACGGAATGGACAGTGTTTTGAAAGGAGGATATAAGATGAACACCAACCAAAGCAAAACGAGGATAATGGAATGTATTCGAATTAAATCGGGTGATGTTGAGGGAATTAGATTAGGAAATGAGACGCTTAAGGTAGTAAATGGGTTTTGCTATTTGGGGAGCAAAATAACTGATGATGGTCGAAGTAGTGTGGATATAAAACGTAGATTGGCAATGTCAAGGAACGCGTTTCTGAAGAAGAGAAATTTGTTAACATCAAGTATAGATTTAAGTGTCAGGAACTCGTTTCTGAAAGTATTTGTATGGAGTGTGGCCATGTATGGAGGTGAAACATGGACGATAAATAGTGTGGACAAGAAGAGAATAGAAGCTTTCGAAATGTGGTGCTACAGTAGAATGCTGGAGATTAGATGGGTGGATCACATAACTAATGAGGAGATATTGAATAGAATTGGTGAGAAGAGGAGTTTGTGGCACAACTTGACTAGAAGAAGGGATCGGTTGGTAGGACATGTTCTGAGGCATCAAGGAATCACAAATTTAGTATTTAAGGGCAGCGTGGAGGGTAAAAATCGTGGAGGGAGGCCAAGAGATGAATACACTAAGCAGATTCAGAAGGATGTAGATTGCAGTAGTTAGTTGGAGATGAAGAAGCTTGCACACAATATAGTAGCGTGAAGAACTGCATCAAACCAGTCTCTGGACTGAAGGCCATAACAACAACAACAGACTAGAATGTAGATGACGTTATTTCCATTTACTTTGAGAAACTGTGCTGAAATGCTAACCATTTGAATATCCCATCATACCACCTTGTCGAGCCTGTATATACTTCCAAATGGGTTGCAGTCGGAGCCTATTATACTGACATACGAGCTAGTGACTTTCCATAATGGCATATATTCTCCAAATCCTGTTCGAAATAAACTTTTGAAAAATGCTGGCAAGAAGCAACACTTTACTAAAGGGCACTACACTGAACAGCCAAATAACTGGTACATCTGCCTAATGTCGTGTAGGGCCCCCGCGAGCACGCAGAAGTGCCGCAATACAACGTAGCATGGACTTGACTAATGTCTGAAGTAGGGCTGGAGGGAACTGACACCATGAGACCTCCAGGGATATCCATAAATCTGTAAGAGTACGATGGGTTGTAGATATCTTTTGAACAGCACTTTGCAAGGCATGCCAGATATGCTCAATAATGTTCATGTCTGGAGTGTTTGGTGGCCAGCGGAAGTGTTTAAATTCGGAAGAGTGCTCCTGGAGCCTTTCTGTAGCAATGTGTGTGGTGTCGCATTGTGCTGCTAGAATTGCCCAATTCCGTCGGAATACAGAATGGACATGAATAGATTCAGATGATCAGACTGGATGCTTACGTACGTGTCACCTGTCAGAGTCGTATCTATACGTATCAGGGGTCCCATATCACTCCAACTCCACACGCCACACCATTAGAAAGCTTGAACAGTCCCCTGCTGACGTGCAGGGTCGTGGATTCTTGAGATTGTGTCCACACCCGTACACATTCATCTGCTCGATACAATTTGAAACGAGACTAGTTCGACCAGGCAACATGTTTCCAGTCATGAACAGCCCAGTGTCTATGTTGACGGTCCCAGGCGAGTCTTAAGGCTTTATGCCATGTAGTCATCAAGGGTACACGAGCGGCTCTTCGGCTCCGAAAACCCATAACGGTGATGTTTCATTGACTGGTTCGCACGCTGACACTTGTTGATGGCCCAGCACTGAAATCTGCAGCAATTCGCGGAAGAGTTGCACCTCTGTCACGTTGATCGATTCTCTTCAGTCGTCGTTGGTCCCGTTCTTGCATGATCTTTTTCCGGCCGCAGCGATGTCGGAAATTTTTATGTTTTACCGCATTCCTGATGTTCACGGTACACTCTTGAAATGATCATACGCGAGAATCCGCACTTCATCGCTACCTCGGAGATCCTGTGTCCCATCGTTCGTGCGCCGTCTGTAACACCACTTAAATCTTGATAACGTGCAGTTGTAGCAGTAGTAACCAATCTAACAACTGCGCCAGACATTTGTTGTCTTCTATAGGCGTTGTTGACCGTAGCGCCATATTCTGCCTGTTTACATATCTCCGTATTTGATACGCATGCCTATACCACTTCTTTGGCGCTTCAGTGTATACTCATATACAGTTATTATTTATTTACATATTTTACGCCCTCATTGGAGCACTTTATTCATTTCATATATATTTAAGTCTTAATACTAGTTGTAGATTTGGCTTTTCTCTTCTCCTCCCAAAACTTCTTCATCATTTCTGACCTGGCTGCCCTTTCTTCATCAGTTGTGGTGTATTTTTTGCATTCAAATATCTTTAGTTTAAATCTCGCGTCACTGTACTTCAGGATGTTCTTCTCTTGTCCTCCTTCAATTTGTTGCATTGTCAAGTCTAACAGGTCTAAACCATCTTGAACTTCTTTGAACCAGTTGTTTTTGGTCTTACTTTTCCAAAAGTAAGTGAACAGTTGTTTCAGTAGCCTGGTTTCTGGTAGTCTGAAAAGGTGGCAGAAAAAAGCTACCCTCCTTTTCCGCATTGTGTGAATTATTGATTCAGTTTCTTGGTATACAACTTCGTTAAGTAATAGACGCCGCTGTCCCTCTACTTGGTATTTTTTGTTTATAATTGTTCTAAGGATTCTTCTGTCTGCCTTCTGTGGTTTGTCTGTGGTTGATTTGACGTTCATCGTGAAAAGTGTTTCACTAGCA
Organism: Schistocerca serialis cubense; assembly: GCF_023864345.2. Classification (NCBI taxonomy): domain Eukaryota; kingdom Metazoa; phylum Arthropoda; class Insecta; order Orthoptera; family Acrididae; genus Schistocerca; species Schistocerca serialis. Next base: position 141,539,848 of record NC_064646.1, read on the forward strand.
TATATTGCTTCAGGTTTAATAGCAGAGTGGTAGTGACAGAGTTTTGCGTTTATCGAGAGACATTTCTTCTTCTAAGCTGGCCAAGTGATGCGTTGTGCTTGTTTCAGTTGTTCTGCTTTCTACTGACATTTTCTCGTTGAATTCCAACTTATAACCTCCCCGAGATATTTGAATTTATTTACAATTTTAATTTGTTTGTTATCATTCAGTTCAATAGCTGCTGTTTCGGCTTTGAAGGATGGCATCATTTTTGTCTTTTCAAACGAGATCCGTAGTCCGACTTTTGGTGCTATTTTTTCGAGTTCTTCAATTTGGTGTTTAGCCTCTTCCACGCCATTTGCGCACAGCGCTAGATCATCAGCAAAGGCCAGACAATTGATTTTGATATTTCTGCCAATCTTGATGTTTGGTTGGCATTTCTCATTCCACTGTCGCATGACTTTCTCCAGTGCGCTGTTAAATAGTAGTGGGGAGAGACCATCCCCTTGTCGAAGTCCCGTCAGGATTTCAAATGATTCAGGTAGTTCCCTCTGAATTTAACTTTTGATTTAGTATTGTTAAGGGTGAGTCCAATAAAATTAACGAGTTTCAGGTGCAGTCCAAATTCCGCGAGGATTTTAAGTAATGACTCACGATGGAAACTGTCATATGCTTTCTTGAAGCCAATAAAAGTGGTGACCAACTTCTTGTTTCTCACTCTTTGTTGTTTCATGATCGACTGATAATGTGATCTGGGCAGCTTCTTCCAGGACGAAATCCTCCTTGATATTCTCCAAGTTCTTGGTCGAGTTGTTCCTGATTTCTTGTAAAGATAATTCTAGACAAGATCTTACATGTAGCATCAAGCAGCGAAATCCCCCGATAGTTGTTTGGATCCGATCTACCACCCTTTTTGTGTATTGGGTGGATTATAGCTGTATTCCACTCATCTGGCATTTTTTCAGAATTCCATATGTCTACTGTGAGCTTATGGAGGTTCTGAAGTGTTTGGTTATTTGCGTTCTTCCACAGCTCTGCGACCAGTTGATTCTCCCCTGCTGCTTTGTACTTTTTGAGCCAGCTAGTTGCTTCGATCACTTCACTGAAGTCTGGTGGTGTAATCTTCTCTGGAAGTGTTTTGTTTTTTGGATGTGGTTGGAAATCTAGGTATTCTTTTGGTTCCTCGGCATTTAGTAATTCTTTGAAGTGATCAGCTAGAATGTTGGGGCATTGTCTTGATTATTGTGCGCTAGTTTCCTATTTTTATTCTTCATCATGAATGTGGTGGAGTATACTTCGATTGATATTTTTCGAATGTCCTATAATAGTCCCTTGTTTTATGTTGTTTGAATGATTCGTCTATGAAGCTTAGGTTTTTTTTATGTTCTCTTTTGATTCTTCTGATTTCCTTGGCCGTTTGTCTTCTGGCAGTGGTTAGCTCTTCTCGAGATATTTCAGTTTTCTTTTGCTAGTCATTCAGCCATGCTTTGTGCCTTTTCTGTATTGCTTTATCACATTCTTCATTCCACCAGGCATGTTCTTTCTTCTTCTGCCAGGGGAAATCTATTTGGCAATGTTTTTCAGTTTATCAATAATCGTTGCCGGTTCGTCGCTTGGAACTGTTTTGGATCTCTCTGAATACAACAACACATTATTTATTAAACAGCTAGGGTCATATTTCCTCCTCATAGTGGGTTCTGATGATTTGTTTTTATTTCTTGGGGTTAACTTAATTTTTACCTTTGAAATGTAATGATCTGAATCGATGTCCACCCCACGAAGGATGTTATAGGTTTCCTTGTGGAACTTCTTATCCATTGCGACACTGGTGGAAACTCGTGGGAGGCAACATAGGCTACGTTCAAAATACCATGCAAGATGTTGAAAACATCACTGGTGACTGTTTTTCACTTTTTCGAGTATCGCCTCTATTTTATTACACCAGCCATCGGATGATTTATGGTGAAATGAAATGTGTGTATGGCGTTATTTGCCTGTAGACTCCATCTGGGGTGTTCCGGCTGCCTAGTGCAAATCTTTTATTTGACGCCACTTCGGCGACTTCGCACGTCGATGGTGATTAAATGATGTTGAGGACAGCACAGATAGTCGGTCTCGAGCGGTGAAAGTTCCAGATGCGGTCGCGAATCGAACCCGACGTTCCGTGATCGAGCGCTAATCAGAAGACCACGACAATGCTGACTATGATTCCTAGTTCTTCGTAGTAAGCTCGTCTGCCACTTGGTTCTATGTGATTCACAATTGTTTTACCACACTGAAAGCGTCGGGACACCTAACTACTCTGTCTTATGAGGAGCATTATTACTGTACACTGCCTGCTGCAGATGGATTGTTACAGAGTTGTTCCTCTTCATACGCAGAAAACGAATTACCATTCTGTGCTCCACCTTGTGGAGTGCTGCGTCTTTGTGTCTTGGATCTTCTAGCAGTGCATTGAGGTATTCCCAGATGTAACGATTCACATCAGTATACAAACACATTATTTCAGAATTCATATAAAAATTATAACTACAGACACAGTAATATCTTCTTGCTCGCAAAATCTAGTAACATACAAACGTGCATCTTCCCACTCAATGGTGCACCGTCTAATATCCATTCCCTCGTCCAAAAAAGATTTCAAAACCGTGTTAAACAATTCATTGTCTGTCCTGATTGATCACATCTTACACAGGAAACAAAAATTCAAAATTATACCCCTCCTCTGGGCTCACTCTGCTTCTCTTTGCAATGTGTACAGAAATTGGTGTACAGTCTCATACCTAGGAAAGATATCAGAGACTGTAGGGAAAACAGCCGGCCGGAGTGGCCGTGCGGTTCTACGCGCTACAGTCTGGAGCCGCGAGACCGCTACGGTCGCAGGTTCGAATCCTGCCTCGGGCATGGATGTGTGTGATGTCCCTAGTTTAGTTAGGTTTAAGTAGTTCTAAGTTCTAAGGGACTGATGACCTCAGAAGTTGAGTCCCATAGTGCTCAGAGCCATTTATTTTCCGTAGGGAAAACACTGAAATCCTGGAAGTACAGGACTTCCTGCTATGTGAGGAATACTACAGCCAAATGTATTATCAGTAACAATGATAAGACCCACTTACTAGGCAACATTAAAATTGGTTGTCCTGATTGTGATAAGTTTTATATTGATCGATCAGGCAGAGAAGCTGCGGCTGGTTCGCTGAACCTGTACTGAGTGATGCCCAAATTACCAGCCACAGTGACGAGGCCTCCAATTAGCAAAAAATGTTAAAAACTCAAGATGTTGGAAGCCCTAGAAATCAACAAACATAAATGAGGGAACACTTACCCTCTGCTAAATTTTAGTTGCAGACTGTTAAGTAAGATCGTGGTCGGGTTAATCAGTAGGAAAATGTATTTGACAAGAAAAATAAAATATATACACGCATCATATGTGAACAAAATAAAAATGCAATTACAATTAGTAATAAGTCCACTCACACGCAGCATCGATAAGTGCTTGGCATCTCTGAGGCAAGATTACAATCAAATTTTACACTTATTCACATGTAAGAAAGCTCCAGATGTGTCGAATATGCGTTGACAGCTGTTTAGAAGTAAAAATCTTTATTCCTTGCAACTTCTTTTTGATGTAAGATCGTAAATTGTCTATTGGATGAGTGTCAGGCGACTGTGAGATTCAGTCCAGTACCTGCACACCATTCTCTTCTTGTGTATCTCAGTCATGAATTCAAAGTACACTAGTGGTTTATGGACATTTTATGAAGGCCAAAGGCTCCTTCTATTGGACTCTGTAAGAACTATGGTGATTCGTTTTACCATTTGTGTGTACTGCCGAACACGCTCTTACTTAACAGACTGAAATCCTCACGCTTTCCGGTCCACAGCTCGTGGTTTAGTGGCGCCGGCGCGGTAGCTCGGCGTGTTCGGTCAGAGAGCCGGTTGGCCTCTGTAATAAAAAACTGAGTGGAAGGATCAACCACCGAACTTGAACAGGATGTCTTGCGACGTCCGCAACGACCAAACACAACGATCCATAACGAACAAAACGCAAAAAAAAGCATGTTCGGTCAGAGAGCGAACTGGTCTCTGTAATAAAAAAACTGAGTGAAGGGATCAACAACGAACTTCAACGAATGTCACGTGACGTCCGCTACGAGCAAACCCACCGAACCATAACGGAAAGAAAAGTGGTTAGCGTTGCTGCCTCTGGATCACGGAGTCCCGGGTTCGATTCCAAACCAGCTTGAATATTTTCTGTTCCCGCGGACTGGATGTTTGTGTTGCCCTCATCATTTCATCATCATCAATTGTGGCTAGAGTGCACTGTGTGACAATTGGGACTTTGTACGGGCGCTGATGACCGCCGAGTTGAGGCCCCCACAAAGCAAACATCATCCTCAAAGTTTTCAGTGCTTCTGACAATGTCTGTTCTTCTCTATTCCTCCTTTTCCCTATATTTATTATTTTATTGTGGTTGCCTATGTGCTCCTTATATTTTGTCGTTACAATTGTGAATTCAATGTTTTACTCTGTTCCTGTATGGCTTTCAATATGTAATACCTATTCAGCCTATTCCTTAGTGCTCTTATCAAGTAATAATTTTATTTTGCTGGGATTGTTAATTTAATTTTAATTGCTGTACAGGCGCTGCTTTCCAGTTCAATGTTAACGTTTTTCCTGGTATGCTACCTTGATATTTATTTACTGTTCAACTTTTTATTGCATTAACACTGCACTGTCAAAAATGACCTTCACTGTGTGCTTGTGACTCGCTCTAGATGAGTAACATCTTTTCGAATGTTGCTAGTGAGTGTTGTAATTTCTTTGACGTCGATGGTCATTCAAAGTCTGATGATGGCCTTGTAAGCCGATAATTGGTTAACTAAGTAAATTAATCCGCTAGAAGATACACAGTATTGTGCTTTTCATTTATTAATTTGTTGTCCCACCAAGAAGCGACGAAAGAATCAGTTAACATAATAAAACGTACAACAGGACTGCACACACGTATCTGCGAACAAACAAAAATTAAAGCCGTAAATTTATTTTTTCGAGGTGATAACAAGAACTCTTAGGTGTGATCTAGGCTTTCCTAGTGTATCAACTGTTTGTACAGTTGTCGGGTGTCCAGCCGGGTGCAGTCGTTTTCGCAACACGATATTTCGAGAGGCAAGGGATGCTGTCGAACTACCATGTTACGAAAACGACTGTACCCGGCTGGACACCCGGCAACAGCACAAACAAAAATGTTAGGCTATCCTTCGTAGACTGAAGAGAACCAATCTGGTAGACCTTGCACTTGCATACATTGTCGACTTTGTTCAACACAGCATGGCATGCTTGAAGATAGTTGCCCTGTAACAACTACAGTGAATTTTCCCTCGTTTCATAATTTATTACAAAGGAAAGAAGTTTGTAATCAAGAATGGTTGCGGTTCTGAACTGAATAACGCTGTAGGCAGAGTGGATGACTTACCAGCAGGTGGCCGTCGTCGCGCAAGACGAAGCCGGACGCGTTGCCCTGTGTGAGGTTGGCTCCCAGGCTGCAGCGCGGGAAGCGGCCGGGTAACACGAAGTGCTTGGGGGTGGCTGTACGGTCCTGTAAACAAACCAGCCGACACTCAGTCCCGTCTGGTGGACAACATGTCAGATACAACGCTCTATTTTTACTTTATGTTGCTGTATACAGTCGGTTCGTACTGACCAGTGTAAGAAAGCGAGATGGCAACAGTTTGCAAGAAAGCTGCTGTCACGGTCTTCTTTTAAACAGAGTGTTGGGGGTAGGGGGATGGAGAAGATGTGGCTACTCGTACTTGAGAGGAGGGAGGTTTTGAATGGACAGAGAAACCGCAAGGAGAGGGTTTGGTGTGAAATAGCGAATGCTTAATATCAAATTAATAGCGCAGTGGGCAATATAAAGTAGTAGGAAGCTTTTTTCAAAAAACTAAGCCTTGTTAAAGGCATGTCTATAATGTATGAATATAACGTCAGTATTTTTTAACTAGCGGAAGTGGTCTGACTTGTCATGAGAGTTCTGGCGAACGCCAATTGCCTCATTTCATAATTGTGGAGTTGCGTGTGGTGCAGACGTCAGACCGCTCACTCTTAGCTGCTGTCTGGTAGAGGAAGGACTACCCTAGGTGCTATACGAGACTGACTGCAATTGAGGAAGAAAAATTCCGTGGAACTGCGGTGCCTCGATTTAGATGCTTACTTATATCTATTCTCTTATTTTTGTCAAAATGTTGTAATAAACTTATTTTCATGAAATGTGGACGAACGTTTACTGTGCCTTTTGATGCGTAAGAATCAGTATAGCTCGTCAACAAATGTAGTGCCTGTGTTAGTCTGTTGTTCGATTTTGGAATAACCGTCCTCGGAGGCAGCCCAACAGTTAACACAAATGAAATTTACGTAATGAGAGTTAATTACTGCTTGCAGTACTGGAATTAAAGCATGAATTCTTGTTGAAACTTTCTTCCTCGCAGCGTAAGGAAAATACAATGCAACGTACAAAAATACAAATACTGAAGGCGCAAAAATGAATAATGTCTCTATGATAAATGTATGTACGATAAATTTTCTTACTCTGTCGACGTAGATTTTTAGACTGTCTGATTTTGCGGAAAACTTAGTGCTTCACAAAAAGTAAATTGTCCAATTATTACACAAGTATATATTTAATAGAAGTCACTATTGAGTTACGCTGACATTAATTTGCCTCTAATTCTCTGCGGTTGCCGATCGTACAGTACATCCACTAAATCTTGATGATTAGTACATATATATGAGATTTTCAGATGTCTTGCAGGATGGAAGAAATTACTGCCTCTTCTTATGCCTGCAGGCAAAAGTCATGCTTGTAAACGAATATTGGCGTAATAAATGAAAATATTCTTGCGGCTATGATAACTCTTAATATGTATATTTTCTTGCAATTTTATACACACATTATTGACGCACGAGTAAATTACACGTCCTTTTTGTGTGAAATCTAAAACATAAGTACTTTCAAGCGAAATTCTGTTACAAAAATTGAATATTCTCTGGACATTTCCCTTCTGTTGCAAAGGTTATTTTATAAGCCTGTCTTTGCCGCCTTCTGCGGCAATGTACACATTTTTTATTAATAATGAGGAAAAGAAAACAATCATATAAATTGATAACGAGAGAAAACAAAAAAAAGTAAAAAGGTATGATATGGGGAGCTACTTGTTTAGGTATTACACATGACCCACTTCCAATTGACAATATGCAGTATGTTCGTAGGAAGGTGGATTCATGCTGTGACATTAAGAGCGGCGTCACTTCCGAGGGCAATCCCAAAAGTAAGGTCGCCTATTTTTTTATAAGTACATAGACCTGTTTATTTCTGCAATGGTTTACATCAGTTTACAGCTTGAACACTTAGCTATTTTTCGACATAATCACCATTTCTGTCGATCTATTTTTGTAGACACTGTGGCAGTTTTTGTATGCCCATGTCATACCATCTCGCCGCCATGCTGTTCAGAAAGTTATGAACCTCTTCTTTCACCTCGTTGTCGGAGCTGAATCGCTTTCCGTCAAATGTTCTTTTATTCTAGTGAACAGCTGATAGTCACTGGGCGCCCAGTCAGGACTATAGAGCGATTGGATGATTATGTTCCACTGAAAATGTTGCAGGAGAGCAACCGTTTGCCGAGAAATGTGTGGGCAAGCGTTGTCGTGGAGAATGTGTGCGTCCCTGCTCAAAATTCCTCTTCTCCAGTTCTGAATTGCCCGTTTGAGTTTTTTCAGAGTCTCACAGTACCTGTCAGCGTTAATTGTGGTCCCAGCGATTCAGCTCCGACAGAAATGGTGATTAGGTCGAAAAATAGCTAAATGTTCGAGCTGTAAACTGATGTAAACCATTGTAGAAATAAACAGGTCTATGTACTTATAAAAAAATAGGAGACCTTACTTTTGGTATTATCCTCGTATTTCTTTCTTTTCTAGGTAGTAAACCCCAGTGGTGATCCTGTTATATCAATATCGAATAGCGCAGACGAAGGAGCTCTTGGAACGTGAGGATGTTCGGCGAATGGACTGTACTACTCCTTTCACCGACATAAATCCCAGCGGGCACGTGACAAATACATTGAGGAGACGTATCGCAGAGCGTCCACATGCACCCACGACTATCCAGTTGTTGTTAATCGGGCTGGTGGAGGAACTGTACTCTCTGCCACAAGACTTCCTTACCAGCGTTGTGGCCAGCAGCGGAGGGCGTTGCAGAGCATGCGCTGCCGCCGGTGATGGTCACACACACTATTAAGAACCGTGTCCCTGCCCTCTTGTAATTTCTATGGACTTAATGCTATGAGAAATGTCCGCGTATTGCATCAGGCAAAAAGAGTGACAGAAGAGTTGTAGCTCGATGTATCTTGCCTTCAAAGACGGCATACGAAGCAAGGAAAGACCCCAGTACGCCTATAACTGCCAAGATAGTCATGCAACGACTACGTTCTATGGGAGCAATAATGATTTTAAGAAGACCATAACGGTAACAAAAATATCACAGCACTGTTCAGAACACTTAATCTGTGCGGGGATGTTAATTGGAGGGGATAGTTGCAACCTGGTCTCCATGTATCCTCGAGGCAGCAGCCTGAAGGCGGCTGACCGTGGCCAACAGCACGCTCGGCTGCTCGCGAACCGCGGCTAGTTCCTCCTGCGCCCGCACACAGCTCATATCTTGCGAACCATGGGTGAAGGGTATCAGACGGATGCCATATTTCTTTACTTCCGCAAAGCGTTTGACTCGGTGCCCCACTGCAGATTCCTAACTAAGGTACGAGCATATGGGATTGGTTCCCGAGTATGTGAGTGGCTCGAAGTAATAGAACCCAGTACGTTGTCCTCGATGGTGAGTGTTCATCGGAGGTGACGGTATCATCTGGAGTGCCCCAGGGAAGTGTGGTAGGTGCGCTGTTGCTTTCTATCTACATAAATGATCTTTTGGATAGGGTGGATAGCAATGTGCGGCTGTTTGCTGATGATGCTGTGGTGTACGGGAAGGTGTCGTCGTTGAGTGACTGTAGGAGGATACAAGATGACTTGGACAGGATTTGTGATTGGTGTAAAGAATGGCAGCTAACTCTAAATATAGATAAATGTAAATTAATGCAGATGAATAGGAAAAAGAATCCCGTAATGTTTGAATACTCCATTAGTAGTGTCGCGCTTGACACAGTCACGTCGATTAAATATTTGGGCGTAACATTGCAGAGGGATATGGAGTGGCACAAGCATGTAATGGGAGTTGTGGGGCAGGCGGGTAGTCGTCTTCGGTTCATTGGTAGAATTTAGGGAAGATGTGGTTCATCTGTAAAGGAGACCGCTTATAAAACACTAATACGACCTATTCTTGAGTGAAACTTGAGTACTGATCGAGCGTTTGGGATCCCTATCAGGTCGGATTGAGGGAGGACATAGAAGCAATTCAGAGGCGGGCTGCTAGATTTGTTACTGCTAGGTTTGATCATCACGCGAGTGTTACGGAAATGCTTCAGGAACTCGGGTGGAAGTCTCTAGAGCAAAGGGGGCGTTCTTTTCGTGAATCACTACTGAGGAAATTTAGAGAGCCAGCATTTGAGGCTGACTGCATTTCGCGGAAAGACCACAAAGATAAGGTAAGAGAGATTAGGGCTCGTACAGAGACACATAGGCAGTCATTTTTCCCTCGTTCTGTTTGGGAGTGGAACAAGGAGAGAAGATGCTAGTTATGGTACGAGGTACCCTCCGCCACGCACCGTATAATAGATTGCGGAGTATGTATGTGGATGTAGATGTAGAATTTATTCGTGATATCGATGACTGTCTGCTAAGACTAAAGGATATTATTCACCTAGGACGAATTAAGCCTATTGTGTACTCCACTGATGAACCCTCTGCCAGGCAATTAAATGTGGTTTGCAGAGTATCTATGTAGTAGTAGATGTAGATAGTAGTCCATCCAGAATCGAAGAGTGTCAAAGGAGTTGCCGGTCGACAAGCGGCTAGGGCGTCGTCACTGATGCTTTCTGTACGGGTGCATTCTTAAAATCTCCATATATACAGGGCAATGTCCTGACTTAGTGACTGAATCGTCATCGGCCAGCCCAATGACAGAAAATTCAAATTTGGACAAGGTGTAGATCTTATATTGTAGGCTTAGTATAATGACGGATTTTCCGAAATTCCAACCTTTTTTTTTTTTGAGTCATCAGTCTTCTGACCGATTCGACGAGGCCCAAAAAAGAATCCTCTCCTTTGCCAATCTCTTCATATCAGAGTAGCACTTGCAACCTACGTCCTCAGTTTTTTGCTAGATGTATTCAGAGCTCTGTCTTCCTCTAGAGTTTCTGCCCTCTACAGTTCCCTCTGGTACCTTGCAGGTCATTCCCTGATGTCTTAGCAGATGTCCTATCATCCTGTCCCTTCTCCTTCTCAATGTTTTCCACATATTCTTTTCCTCTCCGATTCTGCGCAGAACATCCTCATTTCTTATCTTATCAGTCCACCTAACTGTCAACATTCGTCTGCAGAACGACATCTCGAATGCCTCCATTCTCTTCTGTTCCGGTTTTCCCACAGTCCATGTTTCACTGCCATACAATGCTGTACTCCAAACGTACATTTTCAGACATTTCTTTCTCAAATTAAGGGCTACGTTTGATACTAGTAGACTTCTCTTGGCTAGGAATATCCTTTCTGTCAGTGGTAGCATGCTTTTGACGTCTTCCTTGCTCCGTCCGTTATAGGTTATATTGCTGCCTAGGTAGCAGAATTCCTTAAATTCATCCACTTCGTGGCCACCAGTCCTAATGTTCACTTTCTGCTACGTCTCATTACTTTCGTCTTTCTTCGATTTACTCTCAGTCCAAGGGATGAAACAGGGACTGGAGAATTTTTTGAAAAATGTCACTGTTAAAGCAATTTTGAAGCTAGACGTACGAAAACCGGTATTTGGTTTCTCGGTCAGAAACAATAAGTGTTTCAGCATTTTTGGAAATTTAAACCTATGGGGGTGAAATAGTGGGTGAAAGCGTTTTTTGAAAACATGTCATTCTTAAAGAAGTGCAAGGCAATTTTGAAGCTAGATCTACGAAAATTGGTATCTGGTTTCTCGGTCAGAAATAAAGAAATGCGTGTTTCAGCATTTTTGGAAATTTAGCCCTGCGAAGGTGAAGTGGTGGGTGAAAGCTTTCTTCGAAAATATACCATTTTTAAAGAACTATTAAAGTATTTCAAACTACATCTATGAACATTGGTATTTGACTTCTCGGTTACAGGTAAAAAAAGCACCTGTTTCAGTGGTTTGGAAATTGAACCCCTATGGAGATTAAATTAAGGATCACACTTTTTTATGAAAACATTTTATTACAAAAGCATTTTTAAAACTAAATCTAAGAAATTTTAAATTTGGCTTCTCAGTTAGAAACAAAAAAAGGTGTTTCACTGTTTTTGGAAATTCAACTCCTAAGGAAGAGAAACGGGGGATGAAAATAGTTATGAAAATATTACATGGCGCAATCATTTTTTAAGCTAAATATACGAAAAATTGTATTTAGCTACTCTGTTAGAAATAAAAGATACTTCTATCAGTGTTTTTGGAAATTCAACCCCTTAAGGGGTGAAATAGGGGTGAATCGTTCTCTGAAAATATTTCATTGCGAAAGCATTTTTAAAGCTTCTCGGTTAGAGATGAAAAAAATGAGGTCAGTCTGACTGAGTCATCATCGGCCAGCCCAAACCTCTAAGGATTCGAACGTAAAGTCAGGATAAGGTGTGGATATTGGACTGTAGTCAACGTTTAAGAAGGGATTGCCTGAAATTCCACTACTAATGGGGTGAAATAGGGGTTGAAAGGCCTTTTGAAAATACGTCGCTATTTAAGGAATTTTGAACCTAGAACTATGAAAACTGGTATTTTGTTTCTCAATCAGACCATGCAAACATGTGTTTGAACATTTTTGGAAATTCAGCTACTAAGGAGGAGAAATAACGAGTGAAACCCTTTTTTAAAATCAGTACTTGCCAAAGAATTGCTAAAGGAAATTTTAGGCTACATCTATGACAATTTGTATTTGACTTCTCGCTTAGAGATAAAAAATACGTGCTTCAGCGTTTCTGGAAATTCGACCACTAACGGAGTCCAATAGAGGATGAATATTCTTAAGAAAATACTTCGTTACATTAAAAAAAAGTAAAGCTTAAGTTAAGGAAATTGGTATTTTACTTCTCGATTAGATATAAGGAAATATTTGGTAGAGGATGAAAATTGCTGTGGAAATATCTCCACAAGAACGCAAAGGCAGGTTTAACAAAAACTTTGGACTCCAGGTAGCAGAATCGCTTTTTGGTCAGAAGTATATTCGGAAAAGATCATTCTTATATGGCCTTAATTAGCGTAAAAAGTTTAGAAGGTGTTGCAATTTGTGAACAGCATAAAAATTCGATTAAATAAAAACAAACAAATCTCTGCAGGCCATACAGTTGTAACACCATAGCTCTAATGCTCTACTGATTTATTTAGCCTTTTGTTTTATTTAATGTCACATCGTTGAGCTTCTGTAAAAATGTTTGATTGAATAGATAACACAAAATTGTATACTCCTTTCTTTGTAAAAACTTTGATGTCATGATTTGATTCTATGCAATGTAGTGTATCTGTGATTTAAATTCTTTGTCCCAATTGGAGGGAGACAAAACTTACTGTATATACTTGGAATTTGTTTAAACAATTTTTTAGAATTGTCAATATGTGCAAAGGTTCAGTTTTATTTAAAATGTTTGTTCTCTGTTATGTAAACTGTTGACCTTCACTTAGGGTTCTTAGTTATTTTGTATGTAAAAGGTGTTGTGGTTCCCCTCGGGAACGGAACTGTGTAGCGCGCGCAAATTGTGGTTGGCCTAGGTAGAAAGGTGGAACAAGAGTCAGTCGGGGACCAGCTACCAAACTGTCAACTGCTCATGTAAAAGTTGTGTATTGTGTTGGTCCTGAGAGAGGCTTTTCCTGGCGATTTCCAATGCCTCGGATGGATAGAGAAAGAGCTGGAACTATTCTGGAATTGATGTCTATCATCGCCACCAAGAAATGACAGAGTCCGTCAATTCTATCTGCAAATCCACCTACCAACATGCAATCGCCACCACATTGCGCAATCGCTGTAATGGAACACTATAGTAATGTACAGTGAAGGATCAGCTTATTGGATGTTTAGTGTACTCAAATACAAGGTAATTTTTAACTGAACTTTTGTACCTACCGTGATTTATTCTCAGTCACATATCCACTTAGGGTCCCTCCCACGCTAAAGTGCTTACCGAGTATCCTTTATTGAAAGAAAGTTAAAGTTAATGTGGCAAGAGAGTAAACTAAAGCAAATGATGCTTGCTGAAAGTAATTTTCCTACTAAAACTGCTTATTAATATGTTGTTGCCAACTTCAAAATTAAAAGTTCTTAAGACTGAGGCTTATTAAGTTTTGCTTAGTAAATGATCACATTGCTGCCTGTTGTAAATCGCAAAAGGTGAATCAGTATCTTACAAGTATGTTAATTTTGTGTTTCACTGTAGTACAAGTGCAAAACTGAAATTGTGGAAAATTATATACTCATGCTTGTTAAGCACTGGTTCCTCTTGCGTATTAAAAGTGCATATTAATGTTGTAACAGGAATCATAGTTTGCCTATCGTGCTCATGCTACATAAGGATCAATAGAAAGACAACTATCTATGAATACAGTAACATCTTTATTCAAAAGACAGTGATAAGTATTCTGTTAGTGAATTCCATTTAACTTTCATTCTAATTAGAAAAGTATTTAGCTGAGAGAGATTTAACCTGTGACCAGTTCATAATTTTGCAATGAACTACATTTACAATTTTATGTCAGCTAGGAAAATGTTTCAAAAGTAATACTGAACCTATGTCCAATTTGTGATTCTACAGTGTATATTAATAGTAATGTTATAAAGACCATTCAGTTTGAATAAGCCCTGAAAGTAATAGTGTGTATTGTTATCTGTTATATTTATGCAAATAATTTGTTCTACTCTGTCAACTCCAGACTTAACGTTAATATATGCAGGTGTCAGAGTTCATTGCATTCGCGTGTGGCAAAATATAGGTTGTGTTTGTCCGTTAAAGTTACTCATACCTATTTTCTTGAACAAGAACATCAATCATTATCTTGCCTAATTAGGCTGGCGAATGTTTTCTTTATTCTTTGAACAGTGTAGTTAGGTAAAATATTGTTTCTTACTGTTTAAATATTTACGTAATTCTTACTTTAGCTTCCGATAAGCCACCTCCGTTAGGTACAACACGATCAGCATAGTAAAATTCCTCTCAGAAGGTAACACTGCTCTGTTGCTTTATACCATAATTGCTTTAACAAGATAGTTTTATTTCACGACCTGACTCCAACTTTAAGGTTATGGTATAGCAGTAACGGACAGTAGTGTTATAGGGTGTGACAATAAATGCAAAATCTAAAGTGAAGCGCTGGGGCGAATTAATCCTTTCCCTAATAATTACCGTTAAAGATATCTGATTGTTTGTCCCTTGTTGTTGAAACTGGTTGGGAGAACAGTTTATTGATTGACCCGGTAGAAAGAGTATATCACCGACTTTCTAACTTACTCGTCGCAATGGGTTGGAATTATGTCTGAAAAAGTGATCCTTTAATTCTGCTGCGCAGTGCAGTTTGGATTCCGTAGAAATGTTGGAACACGTGAGGCAATACTGACCCTAAGACGTATCTTACAAGAAAAATTAAGGAAAGGCAAACATACGTTTCTAGCATTTGTAGACTTAAAGAAAGCTTTTGACAATGTTGACTGGAATACTCTCTTTCAAATTCTGAAGGTGGCGGGGGTAAAATACAGGGAGCGAAAGGCTATTTACAATTTGTACAGAAACCAGATGGCAGTTACAAGAGTCGAGGGACATGAAAGGGAAGCAGTGGTTGGGAAGGGAGTTAGACAGGGTTGTAGCCTATCCCCAATGTTATTCAATCTGTATATTGTGCAAGCAGTGAAGGAAATAAAAGAAAAATTCGGAGTAGGTATTAAAATCCATGGAGAAGAGATAAAAACTTTGAGGTTCGCGGATGACATTGTAATTCTGTCAGAGGCAGCAAAGGACTTGGAAGAGCAGTTCAACGGAATGGACAGTGTTTTGAAAGGAGGGTATAAGATGAACATCAACGAAAGCAAAACGAGGCTAATGGAATGTAGTCGAATTAAATCGGGTGATGCTGCGGGAATTAGATTAGGAAATGAGACGCTTAAAGTAGTAAAGGAGTTTTGCTATTTGGGGAGCAAAATAACAGATGATGGTCGAAGTAGAGAGGATATAAAATGGCAATGGCAAGGAATGCGTTTCTGAAGAAGAGAAATTTGTTAACATCGAGTATAGATTTAAGTGTCAGGAAGTC
This sequence comes from Schistocerca serialis cubense, assembly GCF_023864345.2. Lineage (NCBI taxonomy): Eukaryota > Metazoa > Arthropoda > Insecta > Orthoptera > Acrididae > Schistocerca > Schistocerca serialis. Next base: position 141,555,269 of record NC_064646.1, read on the forward strand.
GTTTCTGAAAGTATTTGTATGGAGTGTAGCCGTGTATGGAAGTGAAACATGGACGATAAATAGTTTGGACAAGAAGAGAATAGAAGCTTTCGAAATGTGATGCTACAGAAGAAATGCTGAAGATTAGATGGGTAGATCACATAACTAATGAGGAGGTATTGAATAGAATTGGGGAGAAGAGAAGTATGTGCACAACTTGACCAGAAGATGGGATCGGTTGGTAGGACGTATTCTGAGGCATCAAGGGATCACCGATTTAGTATTGGAGGGCAGGGTGGAGGGTTAAAATCGTAGAGGGAGACCAAGAGATGAATACACTACGCAGATTCAGAAGGATGTAGGCTGCAGTGGGTACTGGGAGACGAAGAAGCTTGCACAGGGTAGAGTAGCATGGAGAGCTACATCAAAACAGTCTCAGGACTGAAGACCACAACAACAACAACAACAACAACAACAGTGCAGTTTTAGACCGCTGCGCACGCCCTCTCTAGTGGTTGGTACAGACCTGCAGCGTAGGCCGCCAGTAGGCGATATCCGGGTCCCTTTCCCACTCCTCGTCCGAGACATCTGCGCAGAGGCCGTCGCCATCGGGGTCGTAGGCCTCGCCGTCCTCGCAGCACTTGCGAACGCAGGGAGCCGCCCCCGCACACACGCAGGCGAAGGCGATGTGCAGGACCATGCTGTCCACGCGCACGCCGTCCACGCAGAAGGAGGTTGCCGGCACCAGCGCGCCCTCTGGGGCCGTGTCCAGGAGCAGCACCTCCAGCTCCACCTGTGCAACACACACTGCTTTTGCAAAATGGTTCAAATGGCTCTGAGCACTATGGGACTTAACTGCGGAGGTCATCAGTCCCCTAGAACTTAGAACTACTTAAACCTATCTAACCTAAGGACATCACACACATCCATGCCCGAGGCAGGATTCGAACCTGCGACCGTAGCGGTCGCGCGGTTCCAGACTGTAGCGCCTGGAACCTCTCGGCCACTCCGGCCGGTACTCCTTTTGCAGCGGAAATCATCTTGCACGAGGCGCCTTAGAGAAGTATGGCCGAATTTTTGGTAACTGTGAATTTTATTTTTTTTCTAATAATGAAATACCGTGAAGTGAAATGAATCAAACAACTTATAGCCGTGTTGACTGTTAAACGATTGCGATTGTTTCAAAAATATTAGACGTTTTTTTTTCAGATAGCGATGTCAGTCACAAAATCTGTTGAATACGATTTTCACTCTGCAGCTCAGTGTGCGCTGATGTGAAACTTCCTCGAAGATTAAATCCGTGTGCCGGACCGAGACTCAAACTCGGGACCTTTCCCTTTCGCGGGCAAGTGCTCTGCTATCTTAGCTACTCAAGCACGATTCACGACCCCTCCTGACAGTTTTACTTCTGCCAGTACCTCGTCTCCTACCTTCCAAACTTTACGGAAGCTCTCCTGCGAACCATGTCAGACAAGAAACAAAAGAAAAAAGCAACACATTTCGAGGTATGAACTTCACCTTCAGGCTACAATGCCAATAGAAAAACATTTAACTAAAGTACACGTAGATGTCAAACGTGTTCTGTATAGTCTTGGCATGAGCTCTGGTCATCCTATGGAGAGAGAGAAGGATAATCTAATATGTTCATACGTTGGTCTGCAGTTGACATATTAAAAAAAAAAATTATCACACACGTTGTTTTATGTAACGGCTGTCTTCCTGTAGTGTGTTCAATTACGTCCACTGTGACGGCTCCTTGGATCTTGTTGACCATTGTCCATGAACTTGCAAAGAAAACTTCAAACACGACACCACAATCACCTCCCCTGTGCAACAGAAACAAGATGGCGATCAAAATAATGCTTGTTTCTATTTAACTGTCGGTAAGTCGATGCAATGTCTTCTAAACACGTGCTTTTATTTGCATACTTGTTACGAAAGGTGCAGTGGTCCTCTCAAAGATAATCTTTGACTGAAGCACCAGGCTGAGGCCATATTGAATCTCGTCAAGCTCGTATCTTTGGCGTTTTATACTAAAACCACATTATAACTTATGTCCTATAAATAAATGCTGTCCCAATATACTATCACACTGAGGATCTATCAGAAAGGTACAGTCTGCTGATATTAAATTTCAGATAATAAGTTATCGGCATGTAAAGGTCTCAGAAGGCATGAAACAGAACAAAGTTCCAAGTTGTATGCCATAACAGTGGTATAATGGTAACTTCTTATGTTGTGGTTGAAGATGTGCAATTTCAAATACGATAATTTTCCTTCGTGTGCTGTCATTGACAAAAGTTTTATTATCAACCTTCACGTTCCTGATATCTTCTGGGTCTTGCTATTTCAACAATTTACAAATTAAGAATGCAACATGGAAATGCGAGTAAATATTCAAAACACGTTGAGTGGCTGGTAAAAACAAACTGCCACTCATTGTCAGAACGAAAAACATGAAACTGACTGACGCCTATGAGAAAGAATTGAAAGGTGACTTAGTCACACTTTCAGCCGCCTATAAAGTATAAAAGAAAATTTGCGAGCTAGTTATTTTAGCAGATTTATTTTCCAAACAGAATCGTCTTCAAATAAAGGAAACATGCGGTCGAAATATATTCTGGTACTGGTGCAGGCATATTCCTGCTGGTACTTTTTGTCGTTGTTTCAGTGACTTTCAGGAGTAAAGGAAGAGTTTACTTTCCTGATAGTGAATTGTAATTTTTTCGCTCAAATTAGAGCATATTTCACACAACCAGCACATTTATTTAGCAATGGGGGAGCTGCTCCTTAAGTATTTTTGTAACACTTATCCCTATGTAAATAACTAGTATGCAGCTGACAGGTACTCACTTTCAGAGAATAGTTGTAATTTTAGCGTAGATTACAACATACTTCACACAACCAGCATATTTATTTAGCATTGGGGGAGTCTCGTAAGCACTTTTAAGTACTACATACCGCTTTGTAAATAACGAGAATGAATTGGGCAGCTTCTCACTTTCAAAGAATGAAAAGACAGCAGTAGTTTCCAAATTTGCAGTGTCGGAAGCAGCTGAATATATAAAGAGCTTCCGCTTTAATTCAGCTGATGGAATGGCTGCCGAAATCACGACTATACTTCGACAACAGAGACATCTATCTATGCTTTCGAGAAAGGCAAAGGATATCTTTGAAAGGAACGCAGCCACAGTACCTCTCGTGAAGTATATACAAATAAAGGCACTTCTTGTAAACACCTTGCTGTCTTATCTCTGAAGTTGGTCGACGAACTATATTACGTTGATAATTTGATATGAAAAGGAGTCTAGAAGTTATTTTGAAGAATTACAAAGATATCTCTGGAATACATTTATAAATATTCTTAACTATTATGTTTTTTCTACTTTAGCGGAAATGAATTGGAACTGTTGAATGTGAGTTTTTCAACTTTGTAATTGCATTTATGATCTCATTTTTTCACGTGTGATCATAGAGGAGTATTACCATTTCCTTCATGGAGTTTATTTTCCATCTTTTCTCTAAAGTACATAGTACTTTAAGAGTGCTCTGTACTGCAACAGTGTCCTGTTTCGTCTATACGCTTTGCTATAGTTCATCAAGTGTGAAACAGTCTATGTGTTCTTTAAAACGTGTTCTAAGATTTCTAATTGTTTGGCCAACGAAATACACTCCTGGAAATAGAAATAAGAACACAGTGAATTCATTGTCCCAGGAAGGGGAAACTTTATTGACACATTCCTGGGGTCAGATACATCACATGATCACACTGACAGAACCACAGGCATATAGACACAGGCAACAGAGCATGCACAATGTCGGCACTAGTACAGTGTATATCCACCTCTCGCAGCAATGCAGGCTGCTATTCTCCCATGGAGACGATCGTAGAGATGCTGGATGTAGTCCTGTGGAACGACTTGCCATGCCATTTCCACCTGGCGCCTCAGTTGGACCAGTGTTCGTGCTGGACGTGCAGACCGCGTGAGACGACGCTTCATCCAGTCCCAAACATGCTCAATGGGGGACAGATCCGGAGATCTTGCTGGCCAGGGTAGTTGACTTACACCTTCTAGAGCACGTTGGGTGGCACGGGATACATGCGGACGTGCGTTGTCCTGTTGGAACAGCAAGTTCCCTTGCCGGTCTAGGAATGGTAGAACGATGGGTTCGATGACGGTTTGGATGTACCGTGCACTATTCAGTGTCCCCTCGACGATCACCAGTGGTATACGGCCGGTGTAGGAGATCGCTCCCCACACCATGATGCCGGGTGTTGGCCCTGTGTGCCTCGGTCGTATGCAGTCGTGATTGTGGCGCTCACCTGCACGGTGCCAAACACGCATACGACCATCATTGGCACCAAGGCAGAAGCGACTCTCATCGCTGAAGACGACACGTCTCCATTCGTCCCTTCATTCACGCCTGTCGCGACACCACTGGAGGCGGGCTGCACGATGTTGGGGCGTGAGCGGAAGACGGCCTAACGGTGTGCGGGACCGAAGCCCAGCTTCATGGAGACGGTTGCGAATGGTCCTCGCCGATACCCCAGGAGCAACAGTGTCCCTAATTTGCTGGGAAGTGGCGGTGCGGTCCCCTACGGCACTGCGTAGGATCCTACGGTCTTGGCGTGCATCCGTGCGTCGCTGCGGTCCGGTCCCTGGTCGACGGGCACGTGCACCTTCCGCCGACCACTGGCGACAACATCGATGTACTGTGGAGACCTCACGCCCCACGTGTTGAGCAATTCGGCGGTACGTCCACCCGGCCTGCCGCATGCCCACTATACGCCCTCGCTCAAAGTCCGTCAACTGCACATACGGTTCACGTCCACGCTGTCGCGGCATGCTACCAGTGTTAAAGACTGCGATGGAGCTCCGTATGCCACGGCAAACTGGCTGACACTGACGGCGGCGGTGCACAAATGCTGCGCAGCTAGCGCCATTCGACGGCCAACACCGCGGTCCCTGGTGTGTCCGCTGTGCCGTGCGTGTGATCATTGCTTGTACAGCCCTCTCGCAGTGTCCGGAGCAAGTATGGTGGGTCTGACACACCGGTGTCAATGTGTTCTTTTTTCCATTTCCAGGAGTGTATTTACTCAGTTTCTCAGCTGATGGTGAGATATCATGCACCAGTTTTTTCCTTGCGAAAAGCGACCTTGATATCTGTGTTTTTAAACAACTTAACTATTTTGTCTGAAATAACTCCGGAATAAGGTATATTTATATACGCCGTTTTTTGTATGTTGTTGTGGATAGTGGCTATGTTAATTTGTATAACTTTACTTTCTGTTACGTGTTGTAAAAGAGCACATATTTAGCGTTTATGATAACCACAGTTATGTATTCTTTTTTGTATCATATTCGGCAGCGCTAGTTGGAAATTTCTGTACACTGAATAAGACGGCTCCGAATTCAACTTGTTTGTTGGTTTTCTGTGTGCATTAATGTTCAAGTGTGGTTTGTATTAGGCACTGCCACGTCTAAAATAAATGTTTTTTTAATCTTTCTGATGTTCTATGGTGAAGTGGATGTTTTTATGTAAATTATTAAGTCTACTTGACAAAGTTTCTGTTGCTTCTTCAGTTTGATTATATACTCTGAACACGACATTAATATATCTAGGCGATATCTTAAGGTAATACTGTCATTTTAATATCAAATTTTCGATGTCTATCGTATTGTAATTCAGTTCGTCGACCAACATGGGAAATAAGATAGCAATATGTGCAGAAGACATTGCAAGTGGCAGAGAAAAGCAGCATCGACATATCGATGTTTAAACTGAGAAAAGCTTGGCTTTGACCGCCATCTTGTTTCTGCTGTAAAGGAGAACTGTCTGTGTTGTCATGTTTTAATTTTTCTTTGTTAATTCATGAACAATGGTTAACAATTTCCAAGGAACCATAGCAGTGGAGATAACTGAACGCACTACAAAAAGACAAGCATTTCTTATGAACAGTATTGGCGACTGTTTTTTAAAAAAATTATGTGAACAGCAGCCCAACAAACTAACATATTAGGTTGCCATTCTTTTTCTGCACAGGACGATGAAGGCACATCCCAAGACTGTGCAGAATAACGTCTACGTGTATTTATGCCAGTCAGAACCTAAAATCTGTGCCACACTGGAACCCGAACGCAGGTTTTTTGTTTATTAGCGGCAGTCAACTTAATCGTTAGGCAGTTCTCCAGACCTGGTTCAACCTTTCATTGCCACTGAAGTTTTCCATTCATTTCACTTTAGTATATTTCAATCATATCATATCATATATATGCATCCGTTGTGGCAGCATAAGCCACGGCACTCCACAGAGTCAATTCCGCTAATGGCGCAACTGTCATGAAGCCTGCAGAAGAATTTCTGGCCGTAGTTTGGAAATCTTAGATGCAAACTTAAGAGGTAATGAAACCTCGAGTTAGTCTTGAAGGTGTGCTCAGCCTAACAGTTAAGGGCACAATTACTAGAATATATAGCAGGGGTGACGAGGCGTGTGCGCAGTAGAAAGCTGTGGTGCTGGCAGCAAAACCGACTCTTCCAGCTCTCAGGAGCTCGCCGCTACCCTAACCTGTTGTATGGTCTCTGCGCTTTAGAATGAATACAGCGTTGTTTACATGAGTGTAAGCTCTTTTCGGTGACTGACGAATAAGTGCGGTGTTTCGCTATATTTATCAATATAGGGGTGGCTGTGAAAGTGTGTTCTGAATTGTTTTCATTTAAAAATGTGGTTTACTCTGTGATCGCAAGATGTACTAATAACTGTAGAAAAAGGAAGAAAAGGTTAAGAATTAAGGTTCATGCATTTCCTAAGAACAATGAGATGAAAAATATAGATATGTTCTTGTAAACATGCTGATTCATTTTCAGTTGCTAATGTTTGTGTGCGTGCAATGAATTTTGCTGATTCGCGTTACGGAAGGGACTTTGAATGTTCCTCCAAAATTCAAGTTAAAGGCTTATACTCTTTCAGCTCTGCATCTTCCATTCTCGAGATTTGATTTACGGGTTCGTAATGAGAGGAAAGTTTGAACACAAAAATGGGTTTACCATAAGGAAGTACAGCAGATTTTACACTAAAATACATTACCGACTAACAAACAAAACTACTAGTAGAGAAAACAATAACTGTGCTGTAAATGGGACTATTCGCATTTTTGCCAACCATCAGAAACTATAGAAAAACAAATAAAATAACTTAGGCAAAAGAATACAGAATTTCAGGATCATCTCTCTCGACGTGATGCTGAGTTACTTAAAACATTTTCAGAAAGGTGTCCAGCGTTTATTTTTCTGACGGTCAGCAATAAGTGATTGACATGGTCTGGGGCCTTTGTACTAGTATTTCAACGGCTATACAAAAATACGCTAGTTAAATTTGAGAAAACAATCGTGCTTAGTTTGCATTCATCGCGAATCTCTCACTCAGCGCGAAGTCCGAAATGACTGAAAAAAAACAAGCATAGGTGACTCCTGTATATAAGAAGGGTAAATGAATGGACCCCCAGAGTTACAGACCTATATCCTTAAATCGGTTTTCTGCAGAATACTTGAACCTATTCTAAGTTCTAAGGTAACACGTTTCCATTAGACGTAAAAGTTTATGAGCACAAAACTGTACGGCTTTAGAAAGCATCGCTCGTGCGACACTCAGCTTGCCATTTTCCCACGTGATATCGTCTGAGCCATGGATGAGGGCAACAGACGGATTACATATCCCTAGATTTCCAGGAAACTGATGAGTCCTATAATGTTCAAATACAAGATGTGACGTTCCATAGAAACACGAAGTGGAATGAACACTTTAAGAGTACTAGCAGGGAAGGAGAACGGTCGACTAAGATTTATTGGGAGATCTGTAGCAAAGTGTAACGCATCTATAAAGTGGATGGCGTATAGGACTCTACTGCAACCATTCTAGTTTTTCGAATTTGAATCAAGACTGATTAAAGGAAGACGTCGCAGCGATTCGCAGGAATGCTGCCGTATTTGTTATCGGGAGTTCCAATCGATACACAAATGTTACAGAGATGCTTCGTGAACTTCCCTCTGATGCAAAGACGCTGTTTTTTTCGTGAAGCGCTACTGAGCAAATTTGCAGAGCCTGCATTTGGAGCTTACTGCACAATGATTCTACATGGTTATTTTAATGATTTAAGCGATTTCATAAATGCACTATAGTTACATTAATTGACATGTCGTCACAAAACTCAGCACTCATGTAGAAAACCTCAAAAAGTTTTTTATCGTTGCAGTTGCGCTTCAATTTTCTGTACGAGAGCGCAGCAGTGAGCAATTAGGCAAGATGGCGACAGGCGCCTACAAAGCGTATCTTGTGTTTGAAATGGATTCATATCTGTCTGCCTTAACAGTGTAACGACATTCCAGAACGAAGTTCAGCAAAGATCTACCAAATGCCAACTCCATTTGGCGATACTACGCGCAGTTTAAAACTTCAGGATGCCTCTGCAAGGGGAAGTCATCGGGTCGACCAGCTGTAGGCGAAGAAACGGTTGACCGCGTGCGGGAGAGTTTAGCACGTAGCTACAGAAGTCGACGGAAAGAGCAAGCATAGCACAGCTGACTGTTCGCAAGATCTACAAGAAACGACTGAAGCTGTAGACTTACCGCTTGCAATTGCTACAAGCCTTGACTCCTGATGACAAGTCAGACACTTTGAATTTGCGGCGCAGTTGCAGTACCTTACGGAAGGTAACGGCTTTTGTGAGAAACTCATCTTCCACTAGTGATTAGGCAACATTTTTTGTGAATAGTACACTGAACAGGCGCAAGGTACGAATTTTAGGGACAGAGGCTACCCACACTATCGTGGAGCACATCTGAGATTCACCAAAAGTTAATGTATTCTGTGCAGTCTCAGGGTTTAAAGTTTACCGCCCCTTTTTCTTCTGCGAAAAGACCGTTACAGGGCGCCTTATCTGGACATGCTTGAAAACTGGCTCATGCAACAACAGGAGGCCGACAGTGTGGGTCTCATCTACCAACAGGACGGTGCTCCAACGCACTTCCATCATGGCATTCGTGAATTCTTCAACAGGAAATTGAGAAACCGATGGGTGAGTCATGGTGGCGGTAATCAGCCATTCATGTCGTCTCTTACTCGCTGTCTCGACGTAACCCCACGCAATTTTTTGTTTGGGATTATGTGAAAGATTGTGTTTACGTCTCCTGTACCAACAAACCTACAAAAACTGCGAGCTCGCAGTAACAGTATTTTTGAACAGATTGATAGGGGCACGCTGCGCCGAACGTGGGAAGAACTAGATTACAGACTTGATGTCTGCAGAATAAGTAGGGGAGCCCACATGGACCACTTGTATTATGTGAGAAAGCTTTTCAAGTTTTTCTATGTGTGTGCAAAGTTCTGTGACAATATGTCAAATAATACAGCTCCAACAAATCTATGAAATCGCTTTAATCATTTATAAAGACCTTGCACTGACGCCAACGTAGATTTCACTAAGGACCCTGAAAATAATATAAGGGAAAGAGCTCGTAAGGAGACATATAGATAGTCGTTTTTCCCTCGCCCCACTTTCTAGTGGAATAAGAATGCAAATGACCAGTAGTGATACAAGGTACTCTTCTACATACAATATAGAGTGGGTTGCAGAGTATGTATGTAGGTATAGTTGTAGATCTTTCAGATATATCTTAAACAAAGTTTTATATGGAGAAAAACTTTTAACTAAATAAAAAAATTTATTTGTTTGTTATGAAACAGATGGTCACTGATATCTTAAAACCAGGTAAACCCAACAACAAAACTGAAAGCTATCGTCCTACTGCCATTCTGGCTCTCTCTTTCCAAGCATTAACCCCGACTTGTGGGGTCTGCTGGTTAATCGGATGCAACACGTTAATTTTTAAGGGCTGGCCGGATGCCCTTCCTGTCGCCACCCCGTGCCCCCCAGGAAGAAATTAGTGTACTCAAACTGTCTGCGTCGAGTGAAACCATGGGACAGCGCGAATGTTGGGTTGGGGCTGTTTGGGGGAAGGAGACCAGACAGCGAGGTCATCGGTCTCATCTGATTAGGGAAGGACGGGGAAGGAAGTCGGCTGTGCCCTTTCAAAGGAACCATCCCGGCATTTTCCTGGAGCGATTTAGGGAAATCACGGAAAACCTAAATCAGGATGGCCGGACGCGGGATTGAACCGTCGTCCTCCCAAATGACAGTGCGAATGTGTTCAGATGTCTGCGAGCTATGTAACTGAGGCAGAACGTGGGGACCAGCCCGGCATTCACCTAGAAGGATGTGTAAAACCGCCTAAAAACCACATCCAGGCTGGCTGGGACACCGGCCCTCGTCGTTAATCCGCCAGGCGGATTCGGCTCGTGGCCGGCGCGCCTACTCGAGTCCAGGAAGCAGCGCGTCAGCGCTCTCGGCGATTCTGGCGGGTCCTCCTCCCATTCTGACTAAGATGAAAAAACTACTCGAGAAGCTGCTGTATGACAAGACACGTATCGAGGTACTTGGAAAGATTCCTATTGAACTGGCCGGATTCCGACCAAGCCACAGCTGTGTGGATGACTTCCTTTCATTGACAACTTACACAAAGCTGGGTTTCAGAAACAACTAAAGACCTCTGCTGTGTTTATTGATGTGACAGCACTTACGATAGCGTGTGAAGGCAGTATGTTGTCTATCAGCCGCTCAATATAATACTCTGCAGAAGAACAGCACAAATTCTTAACAATATGCTGACTGAAAGACTACTTCAGGTAATTATAGGTAATACCACCAAGACCCTCGACAGTGGCCTACCTCAAGGGTCACACCTAGCTCCGCTGAATTTAGAGTGTATGTTTCAGACATGCGAGCCACTCATTCCAGGCAATTTGCTTATGCTAATGATTGGGCGACAGCAACACAGCACCGAAGATATATTAACAAAAGTCCCAAGCACAATGGGACAATATTTTCGTTAAATTGGGACCTGAAACGAATCTTAGCAAACATGAATCGACTTGCTTTCATTATTCTAACCATCCGATAAATGTACATATTTTTCGAGGTTAACCGCCTGGCCCATAAAAAGTATCCACAGTACCTTGTAGTTATACTTGGCAGAACGGTGTCATTTACACAACATCTAAGAAAGACTGCAGCTAAACTAACGTTAAGTAATAATATTCTGCAAAAATTGAGTTGTACAACATGAGATTCTGAAGCTCCGAACTTATGAGCATCTGCCCTCGGTCTTGCCTACTCAGCGGCAGAATATTACAGCCCTGTCTGAATAAACACCAGCCACAGGAGACGGGTGGGTACGTAACTAAATCAAACAATGCAGAATGTTGCTGCTACAAGCAAATCCACTCCCGCATGCTGGAGATCTGTGCTGGGCCGCTGCCCACAAACTACCCTTAGAAAAAAAGAATAAACTTGTAAGGAAATATAAGAAAATCTGCAACAACCAGCAGCCACTAATTCATAAGGACATATCTGCTATCCCAATCAACAGATTTCGCTACAGACTTTCCCCACTCAGAGCAGCTAGCGACCTGGCGAACTTTGACTTCAATCTCCACGAAGCTTGGGGAGAAGGATGGTATAATAAGAACCCACCAAAGCTCCAGAGCTGTTTCCAAGCCAATAATAAAGCTTGTGAGCTTGGTCTTCCTGGAGGATGCGGAGTACACTTAACAGGATCTGGACGAACCACAGGACATGCAGTGACCCACCGTGCAGATGGAAAAAGATTGCCGGTGTGCAGTGCACCAGTAGCTTTCCAAGACAGGCTTTCAGACATATTGTTGAGGAATGATTTCAAAATTCGTACTCCGGCAACTCCTCCGACGCCTTGGACGCTACAGCACATGTGCTAACTTATATAAATAACACGTCACTAAATTTGTAAAGTATGAACATATTCTACTCTGAAGAGCCAAAGAAACTGGTACACCTGCCTAATATCGGGGAGGGCCCCCGCGAGCACGCAGAAGTGCCGCAACACGACGTGGCATGGACTCGACTTTTGTCGGAAGTAGTGCTGGAGGGAACTGACACCATGAATCATGCAGTGCTGTCCATAAATTCATAAGACTACGACGGGATTCTTCTGAACAGCACGTAGCAAGGCATCCCAAATATTCTCAATAATTTTCATGTCTGCGAAGTTTGGTGGCCAGTGGAAGCGTTTAAACTCAGAAGAGTATTCCTGGAACCACTCTGTAGCAATTCTGAACGTGCGGGGTGTCGCTTTGTCCAGCTGGAATTGCCCAATCCATCAGAATGCACAGTGGACATGAATTGATGCAGGTTACCACACAGGTTGCTTATGTACGTGTCACCTGTCAGAGTCGTATCTAGGCATATCAGCGGTCCTCCCATATCACTCCAACTGCACACGCCCCACCCCACTACAGAACCTCCATCAGCTTGAACAGTCTCCTGCTGACATGCACAGTCCATGAATTCGTGAGGTTGTCTCCATACCCGTACACGTCTATCCGCTCTATTCAATTTGAAACGGGACTAGTCCAACCGGGCAACATGTTTCCAGTTATCAACAGTACAATGTCGGTGTTGACCGGTCCCAGGCGAGCTGGAAAGCTTTGCGTCGTGCAGTCATCAAGGGTACACGAGTGGGCCTTCGGCTCCGAAAACCCATATCGATGATGTTTCGTTGAATGGTTCACACACTGACACTCGTTGATGGCCCAGCATTGAAATCTGCAGCAACTTGCGGAAGGGTTGCACTTCTGTCACGTTGAACGATTCTCATCAGTCGTCGTTGGTCCCGTTCTTGCAGGATCTTTTCCTGGCCACAGCGATGTCGGAGATTTGATGTTTTATCGGATTCCTGATATTCACGGTACACTCATGAAATGGTCTTACGGGAAAATCTTCATTGCTACCTCAGAGATGCTGTGTCCCACCGCTCCTGCGCCCAATAACATCACGTTCAAACTCAGTTAAATCTTGATAACCTGCCATTGTAGCAGCTGTAACCGATGTAACAACTGCGCCAGACAACTGTTGTCTTGCCGGCCGCTGTGACCGAGCTGTTCTAGGCGCTTCAGTCCGGAACCGCGCGACTGCTACGGACGCAGGTTCGGATCCTGCCTCGGGCATGGATGTGTGTGATGTCCTTAGGTTAGTTAGGTTTAAGTAGTTCTAAGTTCTAGGGGACTGATGACCTCAGATGTTAAGTCTACACAGGTTTCTTTGGCGCTTCAGTCTATTTGTATTTATATTACTAACACGTCTGTATATTTGTGAGTTATGTACATATTCTATTTATATTTTTAAAGTGATGCGTAATTGTAATACAGTTAATAATAATAATAATAATACAGGTTGTCTTCTTTTTTATGTCTTTTTTCCGCAGATGGACATATACACGTTATATCGGTTAGTTGCCGTCCCTAGCTACTGTAAGAAAAGACTTATTCCGTTTTGCCTTGTTGCAAAGCACTTCGAGTGGTCACTGAACAAATTAGTTTTTTCTCTTACAATTTTATCTGTTTTGAGCATTAACAGCTCGCATGCTTCACTTATAATAAACAGTTTTTATTCTTTTCGTTACGTTTTTATTGTTTATTCCACTCTTCTTCGTCTTCTACGTATATGTTCGTATTAGCATTTGCACACAGCACTTTCATTGCGCTTGACATACTTACACTTCTGTGTCATTTTGTGTGTATTGTTTTGCTGTTGTGGGAAGCGTTTGTGGTGGAGTCGTCTGCTGGCGCTCTGTGAGTCCCGACTCTCTCTCTCTCTCTCTCTCTCTCTGTCTCTATTTTCCTAGTTCCGGTGATGTGCTAGGTAATCCATTACTTTTTTTCCAGCTGAGCCGTTGCCTCCGCATGAGGCATTATTCTCTGTAGTACAACAGGCGGCAATGCAAATTTCGTCAGCCATCATTATCCCGTAACCAGCATCACCGTCATTTTCCAGACAGGTGAACTTGCTGCTACCTGCGGCGCCAACACAATAGATGTACATATGGTGTACCGTTCCAACGGTAAACCGCACATTTTCGCCTCCGAACACGGAAAAGGGGGGAAAATCCAGATAAATCAGGAATCTGGATTAAAGAGCTGAATAAATCATATTTATTTGTAATTTTCTGCGCTACACTACAGTTTCCTCTCATTTGTGTCGTCAGGGTTCTACATTTACCGGTTAGCGATTTTACTTTCAGTCTCCAAACCGACATGTTCATGTACCGGTCTCCTGTGGCGCCACGCCCAAGCTGTTAGGCCAAACTGGTCGCACACTTAGTGTCCTGTGTGCTGGCGAAAAGGGCGTTTCTCTAGCAGTCCCATACTTCTCTTTTTGTCTGAGTCATGATCCCCTGTACAATGTAGGGTTTTTTGTTGTATATCCCAATGTCAGATATGCATGGGTTTAAATGTATTGTGATTAACTGGCCCGTCGCACACCCATGATTTGACAAGCTATTTGAGTAAGCAGCCGTTAATCTAGCCTTTATCCGTTTTGCCTTGTAAGTCAAACATCGTATTAAAGCATTTCCCCCACTTCTTGTTGCAGTGTTTAGCATCCCACAATCGAGCAACAGTACCTGAAACTAAGCGTGCTGATAAAAAAATAGCCTGTTCCCAAGAAATAAGTGGGATTCTTAGCCACATGTGTAATAGCTCTCTGAAGCAGGGTATTTTCCCAGATAGACTGAAATATGCCATTGTTAAACCACTGCATAAAAAGGGGATACGTCTGATGTCAACAACTACCGCTCAATCTCTCTTCTGACTGCCTTATCCAAAATTCTTGAAAAAGTAATGTATTGTAGAGTAGCTTCACACCTTTGTAAAAATAAAGTTTTAACAAAATGTCAGTTTGGTTTCCAGAAGGGTTTTTCAACGGAAAATGCTATATATACTTTCAGTAATGAAATGTTAAATGCTCTGAGTAACCGGAAGTGACCCATTGGGATTTTTTGTGATCTATCAAAGGCTTTTGATTGTATAAATCATGGAATACTTCTAGATAAGCTCAAGTACTGTGGTATGAATGGGACAGTGCTCAAATAGTTTAAATCATACCTAACTGGAAGAGTGCAGAAAGTTGAAATAAGCAGTTCACATTATATGCAAAAAACTGGTGATTTCTCAAACTGGGGTACAATCAAGAATGGGGAGCCGCAAGGTTCGGTTTTGGGTCCTCTGCTGTTCTTAATATACACTCCTGGAAATTGAAATAAGAACACCGTGAATTCATTGTCCCAGGAAGGGGAAACTTTATTGACACATTCCTGGGGTCAGATACATCACATGATCACACTGACAGAACCACAGGCACATAGACACAGGCAACAGAGCATGCACAATGTCGGCACTAGTACAGTATATATCCACTTTTCGCAGCAATGCAGGCTGCTATTTTCCCATGGAGACAATCGTAGAGATACTGGATGTAGTCCTGTGGAACGGCTTGCCATGCCATTTCCACCTGGCGCCTCAGTTGGACCAGCGTTCGTGCTGGACGTGCAGACCGCGTGAGACGACGCTTCATCCAGTCCCAAACATGCTCAATGCGGGACAGATCCGGAGATCTTGCTGGCCAGGGTAGTTGACTTACACCTTCTAGAGCACGTTGGGTGGCACGGGATACATGCGGACGTGCATTGTCCTGTTGGAACAGCAAGTTCCCTTGCCGGTCTAGGAATGGTAGAACGATGGGTTCGATGACGGTTTGGATGTACCGTGCACTATTCAGTGTCCCCTCGACGATCACCAGTGGTGTACGGCTAGTGTAGGAGATCGCTCCCCACACCATGATGCCGGGTGTTGGCCCTGTGTGCCTCGGTCGTATGCAGTCCTGATTGTGGCGCTCACCTGCACGGCGCCAAACACGCATACGACCATCATTGGCACCAAGGCAGAAGCGACTCTCATCGCTGAAGACGACACGTCTCCATTCGTCCCTCCATTCACACCTGTCGCCACACCACTGGAGGCGGGCTGCACGATGTTGGGGCGTGAGTGGAAGACGGCTTAACGGCGTGCGGGACCGTAGCCCAGCTTCATGGAGACGGTTGTGAATGGTCCTCGCCGATACCCCAGGAGCAACAGTGTCCCTAATTTGCTGGGAAGTGGCGGTGCGGTCCCCTACGGCACTGCGTAGGATCCTACGGTCTTGGCGTGCATCCGTGCGTCGCTGCGGTCCGGTCCCAGGTCGACGGGCACGTGCACCTTCCGCCGACCACTGGCGACAACATCGATGTACTGTGGAGACCTCACGCCCCACGTGTTGAGCAATTCGGCGGTACGTCCACCCGGCCTCCCGCATGCCCACTATACGCCCTCGCTCAAAGTCCGTCAACTGCACATACGGTTCACGTCCACGCTGTCGCGGCATGCTACCAGTGTTAAAGACTGCGATGGAGCTCCGTATGCCACGGCAAACTGGCTGACACTGACGGCGGCGGTGCACAAATGCTGAGCAGCTAGCGCCATTCGACGGCCAACACCGCGGTTCCTGGTGTGTCCGCTTTGCCGTGCGTGTGATCATTGCTTGTACAGCCCTCTCGCAGTGTCCGGAGCAAGTATGGTGGGTCTGACACACCGGTGTCAATGTGTTCTTTTTTCCATTTCCAGGAGTGTATATTAGTATATACATTTTCACACAGTAAATGGAATAACACCATTAATAAATATAGACTTCGATCAGAAATCGGTAGCTAAGGTAGAATATTCAACATTTCTAGGAGTATGCGTTGATTAGGGGTTGAACTGGAAAAAACACACTGAGGATCTGCTGAAACGTTTGAGTTCAGCTACTTATGTTATTAGGGTCATTGCAAATTTTGGCGATATACATCTCAGTAAAATAGCTTACCATGCTTATTTTCATTCTCTGCTTACGTATGGCATCATATTCTGGAGTAACCTATCATTGAGTAAAAGAGTGTTCATTGCACAAAAGCGTGTAATCAGAATAATTGCTGGAGATCATCCAAGATCATCTGCAGACACTTATTTAAAGAGCTAGAGATCTTCACTGTAGCCTCACAATATATATATTCACTTATGAAATTTGTTATTAACAATCCGAACGAATTCAAAAGTAATAGCAGTGTACATGGCTACAACACTAGGAGAAAGGATGATCTTCACTACTCAAGGTTAAATCTAAATTTGGCTCAGAAGGGGGTAAATTATGCTGCCACAAAAGTCTTTGGTCACTTACCTAATAGCATCAAAAGTCTGACAGATAGCCATATAGCATTTAAAAGGAAATTAAAAGAATTTCTTAATGGCAACTCCTTCTACTTATTAGATGAATTTTTGGATGTAGTAAGTGGGTAATTTCCTCAACCCCCCCCCCCCCAAATTAAGTGTCATTTAATATTTTGTGTAATGTAATATCTTGTATAGACACCTTTTATTAACCTCACACATTCCACATTATTACGAGTGTCGTATTCATGATCTATCGAACAAGTAATAATCTAATCTATCATTTACAACTGAAGCGGATTTCTCAATCTTACTAATATGATCCTCAGTCGTGGCTGATCATCAAATCAGACTTTATGAAGTGTAATTGTAATGAAGTTGCAATGAAGTAGAGAAATAAATGCAAACAATGCTGCAGAGGAACGACACAATGATCATTCTTATTAACAGATTGCTGAAAACAGCTGCAGATATGAATGAAACAAATTGGGAACTGTTTCCCTGCAGAGCCACTTAAGAGTCAATAGAATAGTGATCTATCTCAGCCCTCAGAGAACACTAGGCTGACCAAGTGGCTCCCGTTAGAGTAACTTGACTGAAAATATTATCTGCTAAAGTAATTGTAGACCTTATGAGCTCATTTAGGGGTTTGAAGAAATTAACAATAGAGAAGAGGTGGAGGATGCTGAAAAAACATCAACTGATGAGGAACTAGTAACTTTAGCTATGATTAGAACCAACTACATACTCTTTCCATCAGTTACTGTACGAAAGGAGCTTGTGGAAAGGAGATGATTGACGGAAGCATTTTGAAAAACCATGAAACTCCAGATTATGTAGGTGGATTGCTTGATAGCTTTTGACTCCATTGGCCGGTCGGTGTGGCCGTGCGGTGCTAGGCGCTTCAGTTTGGAACCGCGTGACCGCTACGGTCGCAGGTTCGAATCCTGCCTCGGGCATGGACGTGTGTGATGTCCTTAGGTTAGTTAGGTTTAAGTAGTTCTAAGTTATAGGGGACTGATGACCTCAGAAGTTAAGTCCCATAGTGCTCAGAGCCATTTGAACCATTTTGACTCCATTTCAACACTGTGCGAATTAACCTTGAGAAACAAGGCACTGATTCAACAGCTGTAGGTGCACTGATGAATATATACATCATTGCTAGAGTTTTCATTAGCATCCTGCAGCAAGGATCTAGCATATCTTTGCAATAGACTCCACAAGGAGGTTGTACAGTTTGAGTGGACATCAGACGTCTTCGATCTATTCCCTACCTCCCAGCCTTATGCCAAACATGTGTCTGACTATAGTTACTGATGTTTCTGAATGTGGTGGTGGTGTAACGCTGTCCTACTAACTTTCTGATGCTAGGGAACATGCGATAGCGTTCGCCTCTAGGAATCTGGCATTATCACAAATGAACTGTTCCAAAAACGGGCATCAGCAATATTCTCCGACATGAAAACTTTTCATGTATTCCTGTATGGTACAACATTCCATCTGCTAACTAATCATAAGCCAGTGACCATGCTATTTCGCCATTATAAAAGCTCTCAGACAATACGGGCCACCAACAGTGGCACAGGTAATATTTCTGAACATTTATAATTATTAATTACATTATCGACCCACGGCCCAACACACGAATGTCGATGCTCTATCTCTCACGCCTTTGTGGCCAGACACCGATCTGACTATGAATGAGGCATTGTGGTCTGCTATGGATAACAACGTGCAAAGTATCCTGAAAGAATTTCCCATAACCTATTGTTAAGAAGCCTCAGTCAAAGAAAAGGAGCTACTACTTCACGAAGTACTAATAACTGTTCAGGGAGGACACCGGAGTAAATTCTTAACCGAAATGAAATGGTGCTGAAGACGCCCATGTTATGTCTTCAACAGATGCCATAAAGTTAGTTTTACTCGTAGCTACTGAGAAGTAAGAATATCTTTACAAAGTTCTTTGCAAAAATGATAAATGGCAGCAGTCAGACGAAAGTTTGCATTGGCACATACGAGGGTTGGAACTTAAATAGTGACAACTATTTATTCACAGCCGATACCAAAGAGTTACGTGTTTGCACCTGTTACTGTCCTTCAAAGTAGTCACCAGCGTTGTGTAGAACACGTTGCCAGCGATGTGGAAGGCGTAGTATACCGTTAGCAGAGCCTGTTCTGTTGATGGTGCGAATGGAGCGGTCTACTGCCTGTCGAATCTCTGGAATAGTTCTGAAGCGAATGCCACAAAGTGGTTCCTTCATCTTCGGAATCAAATCAAAGTCACAGGGACTTAAGTCCTGGGAGTACAGTACTTTCCAGACCCATCGACCGAACAGAGCAGCCACAGCTTGAGCAGTGTGCACCCGCGCATTCTCGTGCAAAATAATGGGTGGGTTGCGCAGAAAGTGTCGCCGCTTCTTTCGCAAAGCTGGTCGCAGGTGATTCTCCAAAAACGAACAGTAATACTGTGCATTTGATTCCGAAGATGAAGGAACCACTTCGTGGCATTTGGTTCAGAACTGTTCCAGAGATTCGACAGGCAGTAGGCCGCTCCATTCGCACCACCAACAGAAAAGGCTCTGCTAACGGTATACTACGCCTTCCACATCAATGACAACGGTTTCTACACAACGCTGGTGACTACTTTGAAGGACAGTAACAGGTGCAAACACGTAACTCTTTTGTATCGGTTGTGAATAAATAGTTGTCACTATTTAAGTTCCAACCCTCGTATCGTGCATACTGTTTGATTTTCTAAGACCATCTTCATCAGCCCACAATCCGTACTCGAGCTCCTGTTACCCTCATCTCGGCTTGCACTTTACGCCAGACCCCGACTTAGCTGCAAGGCGTCATCACAGATCACGTGGAGCACTAGGTTTTCGACGTCAGGGCCAGACCAGAGCTGATGATCCACAACAGAAATCAGCTATAGTTACGACAACCTCCATAAACTGTGCCCGCACCAAGACCTCAGAGTAATCTTTGCAACAACTATGATCTACTGTGACCTTATCCATAGAGATGAAACACCTGGTCACATCACCAGTATGACCCTAGCCCGGCGAGAGATCACAGAAGCATGTGGGATCATCAGCGCGTTACGTAATCAATGTCACTCTTCCTCTATATAAGCGGGCAGTGCACTCCAGCGGAACCATTCCGCTGTGAGCTCTGCCTGCAACAGCATTGAAGCCCTATGCCTCGTGGACGTGTGTATCGTCAACGCCGCCATCGTATGCCTGTCTACAAACATATTATTAGCCTCGAGAATAAACTCGGAGGGAATGGAACAGCCCAAGCTGTGATACTAAATGGACCTATATTCTTCCGTGGCTGCCGGGTCCCACTGAAGGCGAACCATCACCTCCTACATCTGCGTCTACATACGTACTGCACAAGCCATCATTCGGTGCATGGCGGAGGGTACCCTGTACCACTATTAGTCATTTCAATTCCTGTTCCACTCCCAATCTGAGCGAAGGAGAAAGGACTGCCTATATGCGCCTGTGAGAGACCTAGTTTCCCTGTATCTTACCTCCGTGGTCCTCAAGCAAAACGTGTGTTGACGGTAATAGGAACACTCTGTAGTCAGCTTCAAATGCCGATTCTCAGATTTATTAATATTTTTCCTTGAAAAGAACGTCGCCTACGCACCAGGGATTCCTATTTGAGTGCCCGAAGCATCTCTGTAATATTTGTGTGTTGTTCGAACCAGCTGGTAACAAATCTAGAAAGCGGCCTCTCAATGTTTTCTATGTATTCCTTTAATCCGACCTGGTATGGATACCAAACACTCAAGCAGCACTCAAGAACCGGTCGCAGTAGTGTCCTACATGTGGTGTCCTTTACAGGTGAACCACACTTCCCTAAAATTCTCCCGATAAACCGAAGTTGACCATTCGCCTTCCCTACTACAGTGTTTATATGCCCGTTCCATTTTATATCGTTTTGAAACGTTTCCTCTAGATGTGTAATCAATGTGAATGTGTTTAACAGCATATTACTAATGTTGTTTTCGAACATTATGGGTTTGCTTTTCCTAACCATCTGCATTAACTTTCATTTTTCTACATTCATCACACCAAGTAGAAATTTTGTCTAAGTCATCTTGTATCTTCCAAAAATCACTCAGCGGCGACACCTCCCGTAAACTAAAGCGCCATCAGCAAACAGCCACAGATTGCTGCTCACCCTGTCCTCCAATTTGTTTTTATAGTAAATAACAACTGCCCTATCATACTTCCTTGGGACACTCCTGACGATGCTGTTGTCTCTGATGAACACTAACCGTCGAGGACAACGTATGGGGTCTTCGAGCCATCCATCTATCTGGGAACCTAATTAGAACTATATTAATACCGTCAGCTGACGACGGGCGTTGATATATATCAACGGGGACGGGTGAGAATGTGTGCTCCGACGGGGACTCGAACTTGGGATCTCCTGCTTACATGGCAGACGCTCTATCCATCTGAGCCACCGAGGACACAGAGGATAGTGCGACTGCAGGAACTATCTCGCGCACGCCTCCCGCGAGACCCACATTCTCACCCTACATGTCCACACACTACATTCGCGGTATCCCACCCCAGCACACTCATTACTTACCAAGTCCCGTAAGAGTTCTGGGAATGTGTGTGCATCCGCACAGCAGAAGGAGGTCATGGCCGGTGTTGCCAGAACTATATACTTATATATCCGGGAACCTATTCCGTGTGCTCGGACCTGCGTTAACAGCCGGAAATGGGGCACCGCATCGAACACTTTTCGAAAATCTAGGATTATGGAATTTGCCTCTTAGCCTCCATTCATTTGAGCAAAGGGCAAGCTGAGTTTCTGAAAACGTGCTGATTCGTGGACAGAAGCTTTTCCGTCTCAAGGAAATTTGTTACCTTCGAACTGAGGATATGTTCAAGAATTCCGCAGCAAGCTAATGTTAAAGATATTTATCTGTAATTCTGCGCGTCCATTCTTTTACTTTTCTTGTATTCATGAGTCACATGCGTTTCTTTCAGTCCCTTGGGACTTTGCTCTGGGCGAGAGATTCGCTATAAATGCAAGCTAAGAAAGGGGCCAATGCTGTAGAGCACTCTTTGTAAACCGAATTTAGATTCCATTCGGACCTAGCGACTTATTTCTTTTCAACTCTTTCAGTTGTTTGTCGGGAGCCTGTGCAATGATCAAAGGACGACATTTTTGTTCAATTCTCCTGCGTGAATGATTTTTTAAACGCAAAAAAGGAAAAAAAACTTAGGTTTGCCTTCCACTACCTTCTACCGCCACACACCAGATTGGTCAACGAGTGACTGCGTGGAAGTTTTACTCCCAACTAGCATTTTTACACAGGATCAGAATTTTCTCCAGTTCTCGGCAAGATCTTTGGCTAAGGTATGATGATGGAATTTATTTTATGCTTCCTGCATCGATCTTTTTACAGGCGCATTGTTCTCTACTAACTTTAGCCTGTCGTCATTTGCGCGTTTTCCTTTGAACTTAGAGTCGAACAGCCGTTGCTTCCTCAGCATTTCCCGAATTTCGTTTTTAAACCACGGTATGTCTTTTCCTTCCTAAATCCAGTTCTTCAGAGTACGAATCAATCTGTTTAAACGTTGCCCGTAATACCTGTACGTCCATCATGTTGGAACTAAATGATGTCAGTTCCTTGTCTAAGTGGGTTCGCTAACAACTGCTTATCTGCTCTTTCTAGCAGAAATACTCTCCTAGCCTTTTTGATTAAATTTTCATCTTTAGCGACCACAGTTGCTATGATGACATCATGGTCGTTAACTGCTGTGCATTTCTTTTGTAGCAATGTGTAAAAGGTCCGATTCCCGTCAGATGACCGAAGATAAGTGCTGTCGGGCTGGGCTAGCACTTGGATGGGTGTCCATCTGGTCTGCTGAGTGCTGTTGGCAAGCGGGGTGCACTCAGCCCTTGTGAGGCAAACTGAGGAGCTACTTGATGGAGAAGTAGCGGCTCCGGTCTCGTAAACTGACATACGATCGAGAGAGCGGTGTGCTGACCACATGCCCCTCCATATCTGCATCCAGTGACGCCAGTGGGCTGAGGATGACACGGCGGCCGGTCGGTACCGTTGGGCCTTCATGGCCTCTTCGGGCGGAGTTTAGTTTAGTTTAGTAATGCGTAAAAAGTGGTGGGCAGGAATTATTAACACTCATCTGTACACAATGACGGAAGAAAAATTGCAGCACCGAAAAATAATTAATGTAGAGTACTGAAATTTCGAGAATATATTGGTCTAGGAAACATTTAAGTGATTAACACTGCAAGATTACAGGTTAATGTAAACGCTAGATAAGCCACTGCAAAAGCGAAATGCTGGTGCGTTAATAAATGGTGCAACCGCCAGAATGGTGAATGGAAACATGTAAACGCGCTTGCGTTGTACCAGTTTGTGTGATGGAGTATTACGCCAGATGCAGTTAGTTAGTCAGTGCTGGGGCGGTCAATGCTGTTTGTGGATGACGCTTGAGGTGCCGTCCGATGAAGTGCCATATGTGCTCGATTGGAAGACATCTGTTGATCCGGCAGGCGAGGGCAACACGCCGACACTCTGTAGAGCATGTTGGGCCACAACAACGGTATGTGGGCGAGCGTTATCCTGCTGGAAAGCAGCCCCTGGAATATTCTTCATGAATGGCGGCACACAGGTCGCATCATCAGATTGACTTACAAATAAGCAGTCAGGGTGCTTGGGCTAAGCACGAGAGTGCTCCTGCTGTAATACGAAATCGCCTCCCAGACCGTAACTCCAAGTGTAGGTCTAGTATGTGTAGCACGTAGACAGGTAGGTTGCAGGCTCTTAACTGGCTTCATTCTAACCAATACACGGTCGTCACTGGCACCGAAGCCGAACCAGATTTCATCAGGGAACGCAACGGATCACCGCCGTGCCCTCGAATGAGCTCTCGCTTGGCGCCACTGAAGTCGCAAACGGTGGTGGTCTGGGGTCAGTGGAACGCGCACTACAGGGGACCTTCCTTGAAATAACCGATTTGAAACAGTTCGTCGTGTCATTGTGGTCCCAACTGCTGCTCAAATTGCTGCTGCGGATCCAGTACGATGCGCTAGAACCATACGCCGAACACGATGGTCTTCCCTGTCGGTAGTGCCACGCGGCCATCTGGAGCCCGGTCTTCTTGCGACCCGACATTCCAGTGACCAACGCTGCGAGCAGTCATGTACAGTGGCTACATTCCTGCCAAGTCTCTCTGCAGTATCGCAAAAGGAACATCCAGCTTCTGGTAGCAGTGTTTCACGACCTCATTCAAACTCTGTTCAAGTGGTTCAAATGGCTCTGAGCATTGTGGGACTTAACTTCTAAGGTCATCAGTTCCCTAGAATTTAGAACTACTTGAACCTAAGGACATCACACACAGCCATGCCCGAGGCAGAATTCGAACCTGCGACCGTAGCGGCCGAGCGGTTCCAGACTGTAGTGCCTAGAACCGCTCGGCCACCCCGGCCGGCCTCAAACTCTGTGAGGTGTTGATAAAGGCTTCTTCGTCACCTTAAAGGCATTCTTGCCTAAAGCAAACTCACCACGTCCAGTCTCAAAGGTAACGAACTCTTACAACCGTTACAACGTGTATTTAAAACCTGATTTGCATCGTCAGAGTGGCATTACTAGCGCCACTTTCATGCATCTGGCACGAAGTCTGAATAGACGTCATCTTTCACACATAGATACGCGTATGCCAACTTTTGTTTGTGTTCCACAATTCATTATTGGTCCTGCGATTTTTTTCCGTCGTGTATTTAAAAGAATTAGAAATGTTCAACATGAAGCTCTTTTTACAGATATTTTGCGATGTGCATGAGAAATGACTCGCTCCACACCATTATGATATACAATGCAAAGTGATCCATGGAACATGAAACTAAGCAACTAACTAACTGTCTGTACTGCCACTTGCGGCACTCACAATACCACAGGCTGGCCTACAGCTACCCCTGTAGCCAGAAAATTGGCGTCAACCATCCATCTATCTCGACACGGCTTTTGTACAGCACCAGCACTAATATAGTGCTGGACTCACAAGTGGAAACTTCAGCGCCCAGCTCACTCCCATCCACAACACAGGACACTGCCCAGTTCATTACTATCCCTAAATGACAGGGGGTGTCTGTGGCAAAGTATTTTAGACTTGCTTAAACTGCTCATGACAACTATCGCTATTAATTTCTGTGAATTCCATCGATCACGAACGAAGTGCTATGTACGAGGGTGAATCAAATGAAAACCTTAAATATTTTTTTAAATATTATTTATTGTGCAGAAGTGGCACAAAGCTGTATCATTTTTCAACATAATCTACCCCACGCTCAATGCAAGTCCTCCAGCGCTTACAAAGTGCATAAATTCCTTTAGAAAAAATTTCTTTTGGTAGTCCGCGCAACCACTCATGCACCGCGTGGCGTACCTCTTCATCAGAACGTAACTTCTTTCCTCCCATTGCGTCTTTGAGTGGTCCAGACGCATGGAAATCACTTGGGGCAAGGTCTGGCGAGTGTGGTGGATGAGGAAGACACTCAAAATGCAGGTCTGTGAATGTTGCAACTGTTGTACGGGCAGTGTGGGGCCTTGCATTGCCATGTTGCAAAAGGACACTTGCTGACAGCAATTCACGTCGCTCTGATTTGATTGCAGGCCGCAGATGAGTTTTTAGGAGATCTGTGTATGTTGCGCAGGTGACAGTGGTCCCTCTAGGCATGTAATGCTCGAAAATGACGCCTTTTTCGTCCCAAAAGAGAGTCGGCATAATCTTCCCTGCTGATGGTTCTGGTCGAAACTTCTTTGGTTTTGGTGATGAGGAATGGCGCCATTCCTTGCTCGCTCTCTTCGTTTCCGGTAGGTGGAAGTGATCCCAGATTTCGTCCCCAGTAACGATTCTTGCAAGGAAGCCATCACCTTCTCGTTCAAAGCGCCGAAGAAGTTCTTAACAAACATCAACACGTCGTTTTCTCATTTCAGGAGTCAGCTGCCGTGGCAACCATTTTGCAGACACTTTGTGAAACTGGAGCACATCATGGACAATGTGGTGTGCTGACCCATGACTAATCTGTAAACATGCTACAATGTCATTCAGCGTCACTCGGCGGTTTTCCTTCACTATGGCTTCAACTGCTGCAATGTTCTGTAGAGTCACAACTCGTTGTGCCTCACCTGGACGAGGAGCATCTTCCACTGAAGTCACACCATTTGCGAGCTTCCTACTCCATTCCTAGACTTGCTACTGTGACAAACATGCATCACCGTACTGAGCCTTTATTCGTCGATGAATTTCAATAGGTTTCACACCTTCACTACGCAAAAACCGAATAACAGAACGCTGTTCTTCCCTGGTGCAAGTCGCAAGTGTCGTGGCCATCTTTATAATGATACTTCAACGGTATGTGTGCATCTGCAAGATGCTGCCACCTACAGGCCATTCTGCACGCTGTTTGTAGCACGCTTGCCAACTTACAGGATAACGGCGCGAAATTTCGATTTGTTATTACAAATTTAAGGTTTTCGTTTGACTCACCCTCGTACCACTGGAGCTGAGCTGCATCTTCCATGCTAACCGAGTGTACTACTGTAGTATCAGAGCTTGATACCAAATGTACTGAATCTATCAACATAAAAAATTATGTTCTATTCAGAGACTATAGAAAATCCCATTTACGGTTTATGTACACGTCATGAAGGAGATGGATTGTCTTGGATTCCCAAAGTGTTAGGTTTTTAATTCGAAGGGCATTCAATAAGCAATGCAACAAATCTTTTCCAAAAGCAGGTTCGTTTTATTGAAGATTCCAATACGCTATATTATTCTCCACTCTTTTGGCTACAGAACCCTATTTTTTAACACAATCTCTGTTCAATATGACGGCCTTATGGCACATTGCTGGGAAGTCCTGTGTGCTCCTCTAGGCTGTGCATCTGTGTGATGCCTTGCGGTGTCGCGGAGAAGAAGAAGATTGTTTGCATGTTTGTGGCGGCTAACACGCTGACATCGTTCCTTCAATTTCGTGAGGTGCGTGACCTTGTTGCGATGATGACAGACCCCTCGCTTAATGAATCACCGTGCTTTTGTTCCCTGCCAGATTGCCAGATCTCGACAGACATTCTGCAAGCACCTGTGAATGCTCTGGTTTTCCGCCAAAAGAAACTCAATGACAGCTCTCCTCCGTTACAGACGCCATTGTGAAGGCACCGCCACCTATCGTAACTTCACGAAACTGTATGGACTGAAGCAGGAACATTCTATGATGTTCCGCAACAAATTCCTCATTTTTTTAAGTAGAATTTGTTGCGAAAGGAAGTTGCGTTACTTATTGAACACTCCTCGCATCTTGTGAAATACGTGTATGTACTCTTACACAAGGTGCCTTCTGCTATGGCTGCTTACCTGTTGAGACCCTATATGCAGGTGAAACTCGTCCATGTCTTCTCCGGGCAAGTTCACCAGCTCAAGCTGCGATTTCCGGTCGCAGGTGGCTGTCGCGTTGTACTCGGCTCTCACGCCAGACAGAACCCGCGTCACGTTCTCCGGCTCAACGTAGGTGTCGTCTGCAACCAGCAAAGTTGTGCGCTAGCTCAAATAAGCTCACCAGATAAAATATTGCCCCCCCTCCCCCCGCTAAAGGCAAACACTAGGGGCAGAGCAAGTGGACTGGTCATGTGACCCTCTACCATTAATGTAAGTTATGGCAGTGAATTAGCGTGTATGTGAACAGCCGATTTTATGAAATCAGCGCAGTAAGACGTGTAGAAAGAAGATTTGACGGAAGGTAGAAAGAAGCTTTTGTCTTTTGGCGTGACCGTTACCATGTCATGTATGAAGTTGCCCAATCTATTAGTACAGACTGTCCTAGATGTCTGCAAGGAATTGTGTAAAAGATGCAGAGATGCGTGAAACAAGATTCCAGCTCACAGGCAGAAGATACGAGCGTCACAACTTCTCAAAGGCAGCCAGTTAAAATTCCGACAGGAGCTGTTGGTGTTAGTGAAGCAGGTTCATCTCGGCCAATTTGCGAGCGAACATTGTGAAGGGAACTGCGTGCAATGGGAAAATGGAGTCGGATAGCTCACAGATGGCTATTGTTCCCTGCGCGACAGAAAGATGCACATCTTCGAAGCGCCGAACAATACAGAAACCTGGCAGCAGGCGTATCGTATGCTCCGTCGAGTAACGAGTTTTTTCTTTCTTCAATTGAGGCGAGATATCGAATGAACCGACGCCCTAATGATACGTTTAAGTTACAGTGAATATAATGCAGGTTGAAGGTGATTTTGTGATACTTTGGGGACGTTTTTCGTATCAGGACCTGGGCCAACTCAATCACGTTACCGTCAGCATGAAACAAGGTATTTATTTCAAGACTCTCGGTGACCAATTGTGGCATTTCTAGTACATCTTAATGATCAGTATGCTGTGAAAAGCCATGTTCATAGGGCTGTATGGATACCTTACTACTTTGACGAACACTCAGGTACCCTATGAGGCATCGACTGGCCTAATTCCGTAGAAAATGTTTGAGGCACTGAGGAAGTCTGATATCACTGTGTAGGGAAGCAGCCTACTCACGCCGTATAAAATTCACATCAGTCTTTTCGTTGTGTGCCAGCCAGTCCGCTGTAACTAGCTCTGACCTCATAAATGTTGCGCAATACTTTAAAAATCAAGTAAATAACTTGAAACGTTTCTAGCATGTCAGGAGTAATACTAAATCAATATGTGTTGAATATCAGTTCAATAACTTTAACCATTTTCGAAATTTGGACGTTTTTCTGTAAAAATCATTTGCGCTACAGAGAAGAGCTAGAAACTTAAAAATTTATATTTAGATTCCTTTTGCATAATAATGTAGTAGAAACAGTATTCTGGATCTCACAAATTAAAATTTTAGTTGAAATTCATGATTTTATGGTTTATGTCTTAAAAATTAAGGAAGCAAGATAGATTAAGTAGGCGAATAAATAAGGCTAGGATGTTTAAATTTAAGTAGAAAGGAGATCCGCTATAATCGTAAAGATGTGAGAAGTTTCAACTGAATAACTATAAAACTATAGCGATAGCGTATCTCCAAAGGGCAAGTTCAGAGCTCGTCTACTGCGTGTAGTGTAATTAAATTATTTCTCTAGCCCAAAATATTTGACTTAGCTATGTCAGGCTTTTATTATGATTACTTACCTGTGTGCTGATTGCATATTTAAATTGAGAGCTTCATCGGCCATCAGCAAAGGAAGCAATGATTTATTCGGTAACTTAAAGTGGTGCATTACTAGCCCAGCGGCTAGTCGGGAGAGCGGATTTGATCAGGCGTTCCCTTAGCCGTCCGCACCGCGGCTTTATATATAAGAACGCTGCGCGAGAAAGAAAGGCCCCAGTTCTCTCCAGACACTGATTAGCGCACCACCTGTACCGGGAGTCGCGTCACGTCGGTATTGTTGCTATAAATAGCCTCGGATGCCGTAATAAGTTACTCGGGATACGCGTAACCATGAAATCGTTTTCGAGTGAAGTGTTAATTCTGGGATGACTTTAATGATCTATCTTCAGTTTGCGTATGTCGTATTTTCACGTGCCGCCGCGGGACAGACATTCTACCATTATTTAGCGTGGCGTTTGATGAACATTATCATCAAATTATGGCGAGCATTCACTTAAACATTTAATTTGAACAGTTATAGTTGCATCAGCGCATTAGACTCTGAACTGCTTTGGTAGTTGGATTGTGTGGATTCCTTTTTGGTCTGTGACTTTCAGAATATAGTGAACACTTTAGAGAGAATGTTTTTTTTTTTAATTATGAATCCCAGACAATCTCTTAATTCCTCAGAGCTGTAGCTATAAATGTATTTCTCAGATGAAGTGGGCACTAGGAATTCTAATTACAGGCTTCACGTTTTGCTAATCACTTTCTGGTTGCCAATATTGTAGTTAGAAAGCCAGTGTTGAGAACGGCAAACAACAGCATTAAATAATTAAAAGGAACATTTAAATAACAATTAAGCAACCCGCCACCCCACATATGGTGCATCTGCCGGGAAACAAACTGAGTAAAAGTGAAAGTGATTTTTAAATATTCG
This sequence comes from Schistocerca serialis cubense, assembly GCF_023864345.2. Classification (NCBI taxonomy): domain Eukaryota; kingdom Metazoa; phylum Arthropoda; class Insecta; order Orthoptera; family Acrididae; genus Schistocerca; species Schistocerca serialis. Next base: position 141,585,517 of record NC_064646.1, read on the forward strand.
GATTCGGGAGTGAAATGCGACACGCTACTGAGTAATAGAACAGTGATAGTGTTACGTGTGTATGTGGACGACGCAATTGGATTAACAACGCATCTGGATTGACGGAGCTGGCACTGAGTCTAGCGGTGCTGCCGGCATCGCGAGAAGCCAGTTTTGCCTCACCGCAGTTGTCCGCCAGAGCAACCGCAGCCGCGCCTGCAGTTGCGGGCCACGTAAACACACAGCAGCCGTCGAAGTGCCGTCTGCAGTTCAACGCGCCGCGTCGCATCAGTAATCCTGGTACGCCGCGCCGGCAACGCCATACGTCGTGCGGAAGGAACTAAGTTAAGTGAAAAGCTGCTAAAAATTTTACTAACCTGCACTAAAAGACTGTCGGCGATGGAACCGCCAGAAGAAACTGAGCTTAAACTTAAATGAGAACCTATGTCTGTTGAGGGAACTGTAAATCCAGACAACGGTTCAAGTGTAAATATGCATGAAAATAGTAATGTTTAAGTGAAATATGAAGTATTGTCTCCTGACAGTAGTGTGAAAAGGGGCAGTGATTCAATAATAGAGAACCCTGTAGTAAAGCAGAAATCAGAAATTGTTAATTTATTGGATGATAGTTTATCTGATGAGTTAAAAACGAAACAGTCATCAGAGGTGGTAGAGTTTAAAAAGGATAAGTTAGATATGACTGACCAATCAGAAGTTTCCCTTAGTTTTGATGATTCTGGTGTTGGAGCTAGTTTTTCGTCGCCTGAGTGTGATAAAAAGCCAGCTAGTGAGCAACCCAAAGATACTAGGGATATTGATTTAAATGTAATATTACAAGCAATAGCTGCCAGTAATGCAAAAATGTCAGCCAGTAATGCTAAAATGACAGCTGAAGTATGAGATTGTGGCCAGCCAAACTAATTTTAATAAACGATTGGAGATAATGAACAATACCTTCAAGGCTGGTTGCAATAAGTTGAAAGAGGATCTGGACAGTTTGATTTATAAAATTGATTACAATCATGAGGATATTAAGAAATAGGTTGCTCAACAATTTTCTGAAATGTTTAAAACAGTAAAATCCGAAGTTGCTGAGGTTCGCAGAAACTTCCAAATGGAAGATGGGAAGCTGGAGCACAAGTTAACAGAAAAGATCGAGGCGGAATCTGAACTGTGCTCAGATAGGTTTAAAGATGTTAATATAAAAGTAAACATATGTCAAGCAGAAGTAGGTGCAATCAAAACTGATACTACTCATATTGTGCAAAGAGTAGATAATGTTGAAATGAGAGTAGAAAATATTAGTACTAACATTGCTAACATTGAGAGTAAATTAGCTTCAGTAACTTCTGGTAATGGTAGTATGCAACAAGTTGTAGCTGCAAACGCCGCTTTTATCGGGTGTCGGCAGTTCTTGCGATTCGATCCAGATAAAAATATCCACCCGCTAGATTTCTGGAACGATTTTGAAGATGTGATTCCCCCAACTTGGTCTGAACGAGAGAAAATCTCATTTATTAGAAGCCATTTAGCAGGTGACGCCATGCGTTGGTCAGCTGATGTTACGTTGAAGTGTAAAACATTAGCGGAATTTAAAACAGCTTTCATTAATGAGTATTGGTCTAGTAATAAGCAAAATGAAGTGTTGAGAGAATTTTGGAGTGGAAAACGCTTCAATGCAGGCAAGGAATCTCATAAAGAGTTTGCTAGGTCATGGATTTCACGTTTGTCACATTTGGCCGAAAAACTAAAACCTGAAATGATAATATTAGGTCTTGAAGCCAAACTGCCATGGTGTTGGCAAACTAGAATTATATCTGCCCCTAGAGACAATCTGGATCGTTTCATTGAATATTTGGAACGTGTAGAGCGTGTTGCTGCCAATGAGGAGCAAGCACGTATTAATAGAAATGGTAATAACACTAGCAGTAATTTTAAGAACGAGCAGAATGGCAATGTAAACATCAGAACAGTAGGTGTTCGCCATCCTAAGAGAGGTAGGAATTGGAGAAATAATTATCAGAACCAACAATGGCATCCAAATGATAGTAATTTTGTTCCAAACAAAATTATGCAGGTAAGCAACAGTGCGGAAAGCAATGCTGTGCCAGTTAACTATAACGGAAATAAAGGAAACAGTAGTAGGCCGAGGCAGGAAAACTAGTTCCCGTCTATGAGGACACTGGCGCTCACCAGGCGGTTATTTTTCCTAAGCCAGTAGTTATAGTAATTGGTAAGACAGATCAGAATACTCAGACTGAACATGTGGATGAGGGGTCGGTAGCATCTAAGGATACAGCAGAAATATTAGATCACTCACAGTATTTGATAGATACCGTGTTAGAGACGCTTTCTAAGTGGGAAGAGAGAGAGAAGGCGCAGCAGTGTAATGGTAGGGAAGAGCTACAAAATACTAAATTGTCAGGTGAAGAAGCAGAAGAAATTCATGCTTATATTTACGACGAGGATGATGTGCTCTTATCTAAAGTGCCTGTGCAGGATGTTGATACTGTACTAATAGATTTAGGACAGGAGGTAAGTGAGAATGTAGAGGATAGCCTGTTGGGGGTCGATGAACCCAGTAGCTGTGACCAGTTGTCACTTGAGAAGGAACCCGACGATAATAGTGAAAGTGGTTTAGCTGTAACTGGTGTTATGCCCGGTCTGGAGGCGCAGAATCGCTCAGACTTCAGTAATTTGGGTCATGTTCAGCAAATTAAATGTAATGAAGTCGTGCGGTGTTTCGATTTGAAATTAATAGACCGACTGGAAAAGGCAGCGGAAAATGTAATTCAGGAAACCCCTACACACTTTGACCCAAATGTAATGAAGACAGATGTCGATCACTTTAGTTGGAGACAAATCCAAAAGGAACTATTGGATGAGTTTGAGGAACTATCTGTACAACTTAGAATAAACAACCCTATAATAATAGTGAATATGTTGGGTATCACTGTACGTTGTCTCTTAAGACAGTGGAAGTGAGGCGTGCGCGATGTCTCAGTCCTACTTTGATGCATTACCTGGTAAAGACAAGCTTACAGTAATGAGGGTATCAGGACTAAGAGTAATTGGTGCTACTGGCAAGGTGTCAAAAACGGTAAAGCAAGAACCTTTGCTGCCCTTTGATATTAATGGTAATTTAATTGATCATCCATGCTTAATTGTAAATAATGTCAGTATTGAGGTTTTAATTGGCATAGATTTCTTGTCGAAATATCAGAGTGTTGCTGACTTTGAAAGGAGCCAGTTAAAATTGGTCTTGCCGATAACCGGAGTAATTACGGTACCTTTTATTGATAAACATGTAGTGACTAATGATGAAACTTGGGAGCTGCCTATACGAGTTCTGAAAAATAGGAGATATTGGGACGAAGGTGTTAATCTTAGTAAAAGTAAGCTAAACACAGACGAGAAGAAGTTAAAGGCTAGGGCAAATATAAGGAAAAGAACATTAGAAAGAAAAAAGCGTCATGACGCAAAAGCTGTACCCACCAGTTTTGAAATAGGTCAGTTAGTCCTTGTCAAAACCAAGGAACAATCAAAGAAAATAAATGCAGAAACAAAGAAATTCGTGTTCGAATACCAAGGACCTTTCAGGATCATAGGAAAACCACATGCCAATGTATATAGGCTAGAGTACCCTAAGAGTAGAAACCTATTAGGTCTCAGGAACGTGATCGACCTAAAGAAGTTCATAGGTAGTGAATGAATTATGTAGGGAGGAAGTTGTTCTGTAACCTCTACACAGTGTGGCAGCTGTGCAGTCCCAGCTGTGTGAGATCTTCTTTCCCATTTCAGATTTCACTCTCTCTTCATCTTTCCTATCCACCAAAGTTTCGACTCCTTCTTTGCAATACAAAAATTTTCCGTCATGGCTATCAAGCCATGAGTTCTGTAACCATTCTATCCACCGATGAGTGAAGAAAATACCTAATGTGACAAACCTAACAGTGACATAAACAACAAAGAAGTATGATGTAATTAAGATACAAAGGTATTTGAGTAACAAGTATGTATAGAACCCTCGGGGTATTATAAATACAAAGTTGTTGTTTTATTGGAAATGGTCCACAAAAAAAAAAAAAATGGTTCAAATGGCTCTGAGCACTATGGGACTTAACATCTATGGTCATCAGTCCCCTAGAACTTAGAGCTACTTAAACCTAACTAACCTAAGGACATCACACAACACCCAGTCATCTCGAGGCAGAGAAAATCTCTGACCCCGCCGGGAATCGAACCCGGGAACCCGGGCGTGGGAAGCGAGAACGCTACCGCACGACCACAAGCTGCGGACGGAAATGGTCCACCAACAGTAAATTAAAAAGGTATACAAATTCGTGTACAAGCAGGATTTGAAGTGGCAATGAGACCTAGTGTATGCATTAGAGCTAAATAATATATAGTAAAAGAGATTGCTTAGTGTTATGAAAAATATGTAGACAAGTTGTAAGAATGAACTCACCTTGTGTAGCAAGGAATGGCAGTGTAATAGAATTGAACAGTGTTTGTGGTTGAGACGTGAAGGACACGACCTTGAAATATTTATAAGGTTGGAGTTGGCCGTTATTTGGTGTAGTGTGTGACAGAACACACCTACATGTATTGAGGTTATGAGTTGGAGGCGGGAATGCATCTTTTCTACATTACATTCTACATTAATACCAATAATTCCACCCGCCGCCCCACATATGGTGCATCGGCCGGGAAAAACAAAACATTTGTATAACAACTATTCCACCCGCCGGCCCACAAATGTTGCTAATCGGCCGGGAAATGCATCTTTTCTACATTTAAATTCTCAAACTATTCCACCCGCCGCCCCACAACTGCTTAATTAGGTTTCTAAAATCAACCGACGAGTTGTTAAAAATTACATTTGCTGACATGTTTCAGGAGCAGCACCTCATCAGTTCATCAGCGAATTCAAACATACAAACACAATGTACACATGACATTAAGAGTAAAAATATGAGGTTGGAACTTTAATAGTAGCAACTATTAATTTACAGCCCATACAAAATTGATACGTGTTTCGAAGTTTTACTGACCTTCAGAGTAGTCACCAGCATTGTGTATAACCCGCTGCCAGCGATGTGGAAGTCGTAGGATACTCTTAGCACTGCCAGTTGTGTTGAAAATTCGAGCGGCGCAGTCTATTGCCCGACGAATTTGTAGCAGTTCTGCAGCCAATGCCGTGAAATGTTTCCTTCAGGTTAAAAATCGAGTTTAACTCACGAGGGCCTAAGTCAGGGGAGTGCGGTAGGTGCTATAGCACGTAGCAGCCTCTCAGTCAAACAAAACAGTAAACAGCTTGCACTGTACGTGCTTGAGCATTGTCTTGCAAAATGATGGTCAAGTCCTGCAGAAAGTGTCATCACTTCTGTCTCTAATCTGGTCGTAGGTTGTGTTCCTAAAATTAACAGCATAGAGACAGAAGTGATGACACTTTCTGCAGCACCTGACCATCATTTTGCAGGACAGTGCAAGCTGTTACTGATTTGTTTGACTGATGGGGCTGCCCAGTGCTGTACCACCTACTGCACTCCGTTGACTTAAGCCCTCGTGAGTTCAATTCGATTTCTAAACTGAAGGAAACACTTCACGCCATTGGCTTCAGAACTGCTACAAATTCGTCGGGCAATAGAACGTGTCGCTCGAACTGTCAACACAACTGGCAGTGCTAAGAATATCCTACGACTTCCACATCGCTGGCTTGGTTCAAAATGGTTCAGATCGCTCTGAGCACTATGGGACTTAACATCTGAGTTCATCAGTCCCCTAGAACGTAGAACTACTTAAACCTAACTAACCTAAGGACATCACACACATCCATTCCCGGGGCAGGATTCGAACCTGCGACTGTAGCATTCGCGTGGTTCCGGACTAAAGCACGTAGAACCACTCGGCCACATCGGCCGGCATATTGCTGGCAGCTGATTATACACAATGCTGGTGACTTCTTTGAAAGTCAGTAAAACTTTAAAATACGTATCTATTCTGTACGAGCTGTAAATGAATATTTGCCACTATTAAAGTTCCAACCGTCGTATGTAGAAGCATTTACAATCCAGTTTAAATATCATATAAATGGGTTAATATATAGTACTTATCATTATTGTGTTCTTGATGTTGGTGCTAAGGTTTCAACGTAACTACCAACACTTTACACCAGGAGGCTTAGTTGCATGGTTTTAGAGGCGTTAGAAGTGTGCATACCGAAGGAGGTGCTGCAATCGTCAGCACACTGGAGTTCCATTTAGAACGATGACGGTTCAGATGTTTGTCTGACCATCGAGATTTAGGTTTCCCGTCATTTCCCGGAATTGCTTCAGGAAAATACTAGGATGGTTCGTTTACAAATGACATGGACGAGTAGCTTCCCTACTCATCCCTATCCTGAAATTGTGCTTCATCTTAAAATGGCTTCATTGTCAGTGAGACTTTTAACTCCAAACCATCATTCTTTCCTTAACAGTATAGACTAAAAACAAGGGAGGATTGAAGAACAGAAGTGGTGTTAGAAAAATGTAACAACAAGTGAGCTGTTGCTTTTAGCGAGCTAATAAAGCCGTGGTACAAGACAAGCTCAGAGTTTACATGGCAGTTGTGGTATTCCTGCTCTCCTTTAGGTTGCAACTTAAGATGTGGGCAGCTACTTCGATCTGATGTGGCGCGCCTACCACGGACCGCTGCCGGCCGAATGTCTGACTGCCGCACAGGTCAAACGGCCGCAGCTCCACAGCGAGTAGACCAAAGCAGGGTGGTGCCGGCGGCAGTGCCAAAAGTATCGCCGTGCGCCAGCCAAGACTACGTTCTGATTCTGCCAACCAGTAAAGCAGACGGTCAGAAGTATGTAGTTCTCTGCACATCGAGGATCTGCGCTGGGCAGCAGAAGGCAGTGACACGGCCAGCCCAGAACCGATTAACTTTACCGGAGCCGCCACAGCTGTGGCCGTCCAGTCCGCCGTCCACCATCACTCTTCAACCGTTGCGCCGCTGGGGACCAGACTATGGCACCTTGAGCACGTCTGGACTTTGTCATTGTTTCGTTGTTTGTAGCTAGAAACATTAACTTTTTCATTCCTCGTGCTCGACACAGACTTAGTGTACATGGCGAGTGTGCTCCATAGTGGGTAGTCGGAACTTTAATTTTTGTCCTACCAATTATATCGTCGAACAAAGACACGATTATTTGTTTTTCCCATTACTGATGTTTTACAAACGTATGTTGTTTACTACAGTGTCCACAAATAGCTCTTGTTGCCGCAGTACATTTTCTGAAGAAGTATTTACACTGAAGAGCCAAAGAAACTGGTACATCTGCCTAATATCATGTACAGCCCCCGCGAGCACGCAGAAGTGCCTCAACACGACGTGGCATGGACTCGACTAATGCGTGAAGTAGTGCTGTAGGGAACTGACACAATGAATGCTGCAGGGCTGCCCGTAAATCAGTAAGACTACGGGGGGCTGGAGATTTCTAAAACAGCAACGTTGTGAGGCATCTCAGATATGCTCAATAATGTTCATGTCTGGGGAGTATGGTGACAGGCGGAAGTATTTAAACTCAGAAGAGTGTTTCTGGAACTACTCTGTAGCAATTCTGGACGTTTGGAGAGGCGTGTTGTCCTGCTGTAATTACCCAAGTCCGTCGGAATGAACAGTGGACACGAATGGATGCAGGTGACCAGACAGGATGCTTACGTACGTGTCTCCTCTCAGAGTCGCATCTAGACATATAAGCGGTACTATATCACTCTAACTGCACACGTCCCACACCATTACAGAGCCTCCACCGCTTTAGCAGTCCCCTGCTGACATGCAGGATCCATGGATTCATGAGGTTGTCTCCATACCCGTACACGTCCATCCGCTGGATACAGTTTGAAAAGAGTCTCGTCCGATCACGCAACATGTTTCCAGTCACCAGCAGTCCAATGGCGGTGTTGAGGGGCCCAGGCGAGGTGTAAAGCTTTGTGTCGTGCAGTCATCAAGGGTACACGAGAGGGCGTTCGGCACCGAAATATTGATGATATTTCGTTGAATGGTTCACACACTGACACTTGTTGATGGCCCAGAATTGAAATCTGCAGCAACTTGCGGAAGGATTCCACTTCTGTCACGTTGAACGATTCTCTTCAGTCGTCGTTGGTTCCGTTCTTGCAGGATCTTTTTCCGAATTACTGATATTCACGGTACACTCATGAAATGTTCGTACGGCAAAATCGCTACCTCATCGCTACCTCAGAAATGCTGTATCCCATCGCTCGTGCGCCGACTATAACACCACGTTCAAACTCATTTAAATCTATATAACCTATCGTTGTAGCAGCAGTAACCGATCTAACAACTGCGCCAGACACTTGTCTTATATAGGCATTGCCGACCGCAGCGCCGTATTCTGCCTGTTTACATATCTCTGTATTTGAATACGCATGCCTATGCCAGTTTCTTTGGCGCTTCATTATAATTTCTATGGGGTTTTTGTTGATTAGTTTTGGAAGACACTTCAAAAAGATTTTTTTGTATTGTTGTTATTTTTTAGCTAAGGGCTACTGGGTGCATTCAACGTAATTATATCAATAAATATTTTTTTCAGTTTAGCTTCCACGGTTGAATTATGTCGGATGTAACAGGAACAGTCGCTGAAACGTAGCAGTCAACATCCTCACAGTATGCTAGCTCTATGGAATCTAGTCGTAAATGACTGGCTTCAGCTGGATGTGGCGCACCTGCAGAAACTTGTGGTCTTTCTTTCTCGCCGAATTAAGGACATTTTCAATGCTAGAGACAGTGTTAGACGGTATTAACGTCGGCGCTATGCCGAAGTGAGCACATGGCAGGACTGCCTTCCTGCTCCCGCCTCCCCCCCTCCCCCTCCCTCCCCATCCACAGTGCTCGCGTGGCGCGCGGCTTGAGGAACTGTACCTCAATCACAATGCCGCGCGACGCGGTGCAGGCGCGTGTTGCGTCCCAGTCGCGCAAGCGACAGAGGCTTTTTTAAAGGCTAAGTGTAGCGTCGCCACCTATCGGGACTTTATAGGAACTGAGGCGGGAATATTCCACGAGAAATTCCGCATTTTTTCAGCCGAAACTGGCCGACAAAAAAAAAAAGTTTTGCATTAGTTGTTGAACGCCCCTTGTACGTAGAGACGCCAATAAACCATCGACATAATATGGGAGGAATGACGTCACACTGTGTAGACGTACAGGTCTAGAGCGAGCTGGTATTTCCCTTCAGTGGATACACGTAACTAACAAGCACATCCTGTGTAGTTCCACTACAAGGGATTTTTCTTGCGATTTCCGCATTTTATTTCACATGAGTTATAGGTTGTTTAGGAACAACACTGGAAAATGCTCCAAAATACGCTTTCTGAGAATTCTGTTGGCTGTGATGGCTCGTGAGTTTGCTTACGTGCGCCACGTCAAGAACTTCAACGGTGAGTGGCTCATTGGCGAGAGAAAGGACTGTCTCCCCACTACCCACCTCGCCCCTCACAAGCATTTTCCTGCCTCCTGTAGATCCTACAGACAAAGCATCGTTTCGCCACCCGTGACAACCCCACCACCTCACTATATTATTTTCAGAAACAGGTTACGTCACTTAATACAGGAAACTGCTGGACCATATGGTACTTCTTCATTGCTGCGTGCACTGCCATTACAAGAAGTTTCTGCTGTTAGGGTGACATAGATGAAACCGGTTAACGAAAAGCCAACATTAATATTGAAAATCCGAAAGGAACCCGATCAGTTACCTTCTCATGCCTAAACCGTTGAAACGATTTCGATGAAATTTGATACGGAGGTAGCTTGAGCCCTGAGGAAGAACATAGGCTACTATAAAAAGCGTGTAGCGAAAGATACTTATTGATCTGAAGAACATAAAGTGAATTAGGGGGAAATATATGTTCTTTAAAAACCCTATTTAGCCCTTGACTTTTGAACTTTGATCGTGTTGGTGAAAATTCTTTTATTGGTTGATATGTTCTTCATAATATGATTCAAGCTAATCAATGTAATACTTATACAATTCTCAACGTGTTTAATCCACATAGCATACAGCTACTTGAATACCAGTATACATACGTGCCCATTGCTGCCCACGCCCCTCTGCACTCAAGGGTCGGCATTAACACTGTGAGTGCTGGCGCATCGTGCGTTGGGACAATTTGGGAGTGAACAGAGCGTGGCGCACCTCGCGACCCATGCTTACCCAAACAGGCACACACGTGGGGGCAGCTGACATTATTGCACGTGCAATAACTTACTTACCATCACTCACGATGAAAAAAAGTGCTGATACGCAAGCACAGCTGTGGGTAGTAAAATGGTGATTTGGGCTGCTGTCAAGATTGGAATGTACTAAAAATGTCTAAGTGCGAATTTATTATTACTGGTATGTCTACTAGTCTGGTTAGAAAAAATCCACAGCTACACAACGGGCTTCAATTTCATCGGCAAACAATGAGCATTCTAAAAAAAAAAAAAAAAAAAAAAAAAGTTCAAATGTGTCTGAAATCTTATGGGACTTAACTGCTAAGGTCATCAGTCCCTAAGCTTACACACTACTTAACCTGAATTATCCTAAGGACAAACACACATACCCATGTCCGAGGGAGGACTCGAACCTCCGCCGGGACCAGCCGCTCAGTTCAGGACTGCAGCGTCTTAGACCACCCGGCTGATCACGCGCGGCGAGCATTCTAAAAATTTATGAAGTACACCTAAGGTCAATAGACTGATGACTCTTCTCGTCAGAGAAGGAATCCCTGAATGAAACGGAAGTGCATTATATTGAACCATATTAATAGCACTTTATCTCTCTGGAGTGGATCAGAGAAGTCACATCTGGATGGTTCTCTTCACTGTGTGTAGATCATCCCACAAAACAAAGCCCTTACACCGAGACAGTGCATATCTTCACTTCCTGAACAATGAGCTTCCAAAAATGCATCAACTGGCCTTCAAAGTAATGTCCTAAACTTCCTGTTACCTGTCCACCTTCGCGGCTGAGAGGTCAGCGTATATGACTGCCATGCAAAGCGCCTGAGTTCCATTCCCGGTTCTGCGGGGGACTTTTTCTTTGTGGGAGAACTGGACCAAGTTTGTTTCATGATGCCAACTGAGGAGCTACTTGAATGTGAAGTAGCGGCTCCTAGGCCTCCAAAGCCGACAATAGCCGGAAAAACCATGTACTGAGCCCACACCCTCTCATACGTCCAAATATCGCCACTGACTGATGTAAGCTATCCCTTGATTTCCAGATTTACATTTTATTCCCTTAATTTCCAGATTTACATTTTATCTCGCGTCTGAAGATATCAATAGCATTCAATACACCCCGGCACCACTGAAGAACGCCTAGCAGGGAGTAAGAATTCAGTTACCGCACTTGCTGAAGAACCCACTCCACCCCTTGGCATTGCCGGTAGACGGCGGGGTGAGGCGCTGCGACTAGCTGTGAGACAGACAGTTACGCCAGCGCACGCTACTTAGGGAAACCACAGCCATTCTGGCGCGAAGCGAGAATTTATTTTAAATAAACATTTACTAACGAACGCAGTTTTTTCCCTGCAGACGTTAGAAGAAGCCTCCTGGTCTTAAACACTTACGACGCAAGAAGGAATTCATTTCAATAAACAGATGAATAACGTTTAACACAACAAAGTTATACGGAGAGCTACGATGTTTCTTGATTCTAAGTACAAGATCCAGACCGCGTTCCACAGTCGCCAGTCGCCAGTCGCCGATGGGATGCCTTTCGGTCTGGTTCTGTCGTAGGACCATGCTATCAAGAAATCGTTACTTTTGAGGTAATAAGTAACATATTGTTTCGTTTATTATCAGATTACGGTGTTTTCGTTAGTAAACGCATCTTAAGAGCATCACCGGACATTATTTCAAGTAATTACCTCCCCGCTTTCATTACACAGACATTACAGGATACAGAAATGTATTTTCCAGATAATCCGATGACGCTGAGTCTGTTTCTGCGAGGGACATCAACTAAGAGAGCTTTGTGGCAAAACAGGTAGGATGAAATCTTATGTAATGACTCATTGCAATAATCCAAGGACGGGTTGCCTTAATCTTTGTAAGTCTCGGGTGGGAACGCATGGTCAGTCTCACTGTACCTCTCATGCCGACTTCTATGGACTCCCTGACCACGCTGAGCAACTTCTGGAGGTTTAGTGAGAAGGGGGCGCGGATCTTACACTGAGGAAGTTGCCTGGCCCGTCTTAGACCAGAGCTTAGAGCCGTTAGAGCTTAACGTCCCATCGACATCAGACACGGATCTCGAGCTCGAAGTGTGTAAGGATGGGGAGGAAAATTAGCCGTGATTCTTTCAAAGGAGCAACTCTAGAATTAGCCTCAAGGGATGTAGGGAAATCACGGAAAACCTTTGTCTGGATGGACAAACGGAGATTTGAAACGCTGTACTCCGGAATATGGGTCCACTGGAGCACGTGGGGCAGAGATCACGGTGGTCTTGCAGATGTACGTTCTTTGTGGCGTCCTTAAAATATACTATGGTAAATGACGAAATAGTTTCTTTGATGAGGGCACGACTATTCCTTCCTTGTCCTTCCCCAACTTGAGCTTGTGCTCCGCCTCTAATGACTTCGTCGTCGACGGGACGTTAAATCTTGATGTTCCTTCCTTTCTTTTTTTTTTTTTTTTTTTTCAAGTCAAGAGCCAGCCGAGATGTGACGGCGTTCAGCAGCGGCACTCACTGAGACTGACGGAGCTCTTGGGCAGCCACCACCAGGGGTCGTCGCTGTTATCCTGGCTGGCGTTTGCGTCGCGACACGCGTATTTGTCGTCCATGAACTGATGCTGGCCGCAGCACTTGCGCACCAACAGCTCTCCGCTCGACACTGAGGCCCAGACAGCCAGCACCAGTGGCAGCAGAGGTTGCCACGGACACAGCATCGCCTCGCAACCTGCAACAGCAACAACAAGCCGACATATTCTCATTAGGAATTTTGAGGTATCGAATCGAGCCAACTACCGTCTCATACAATCTCTGACCAAAAGTAGTAGGACAACCATTATGCAATGTAAATGATAATTAATTGAAACCCTCAGCTGCCGACAGGTGTTGTTGATATACCTCGATGGGGACAGCTGAAAATGTGTGCCCCGACCGGGACTCGAATCCGGGATCACCTGCTTACATGGCTGACGCTCTATCCATTTTTTTTATTTTTATTTTTATTTTTTATTTTTTTTTGTTGATCTCATTTTGTTCTAATTTCTTCGTTGTATATGTTCGGGCCGGACGTCTCAAGACACCCGTTCAGGTTGTTGGTTGATCCGTTCACTCATTTTTTTATTACAGAGGGTAGCTAACCCTCTGACCGAACACGCTGAGCTACCGTGCCGGCATCCACTGAGCCACCGAGGAGACAGATGAATAGCGCAACTGCAGGAACTCATCCCTTGCACGCTTCTCGTGAGACCCACATTCCCAACTGTCCACAATGTATATACGTAATGTTCCTAATAGCATTCAGCTGACCCGACGAGGTATATCAACACCACCTGTCGGCAGTTGAGGGTCTGAATTGATTATCTTTTATTCTAGAGAAGCTGCACGGTCATCAATGGTATCTGTTCTTTCGGGAACAGTTACTATCTTGATATATAGTTGAAAGGCTACCTGGCCATTGACCTTAATCTGTGTGAATGTGCACAGGTTGCCCAAACTCTTACGGGAATCGTCACCTTAGTGGGCGCGAGGAATGAGTGGATGGGCAAATATCTGTTAGGAACATTGCTTATGTATCTACATCTACATCTACATGACTTCTCTGCAATTCACATTTAAGCGCTTGGCAGAGGGTTGATCGAACCACAATCATGCTACCTCTCTATCATTCCACTCCCGAACTGCAAGTGGGAAAAACGAACACCTAAACCTTTCTGTTCGAGCTCTGATTTCTCTTATTTTATTTTGATGACCATTCCTACCTATGTAGGTTGGGCTCAAAAAAATATTTTCGCATTCGGAAGAGAAAGTTGGTGACTGAAATTTCGTAAATAGATCTCGCCGCGACGAAAAACGTTTTTACTTTAATGACTTCCATCCCAGTTCGCGTACCATATCTGCCACACTATCTCCCCTATTACGTGATAATACAAGACGAGCTGCCCTATTTTTCACCCTTTCGATGTCCTCCGTCAATCCCACCTGGTAAGGATCCCACACCGCGCAGCAATATTCTAACAGAGGACGAACGAGTGTAGTGTAAGCTGTCCCTTTAGTGGACTTGTTGCATCTTCTAAGTGTCCTGCCAATGAAACGCAACCTTTGGCTCGCCTTCCCCACAATATTATCCATGTGGTCTTTCCAACTAAAGTTGTTCGTAATTTTAACACCCAGGTGCTTAGTTGAATTGACAGCCTTGAGAATTGTACTATTTATCGAGTAATCGAATTCCAACGGATTTCTTTTGGAACTCATGTAGATCACCTCACACTTTTCTTTATTTAGCGTCAACTGCCACCTGCCACACCATACAGCAATCTTTTCTAAATCGCTTTGCAACTGATACTGGTCTTCGGATGACCTTACTAGACGGTAAATTACAGCATCATCTGCGAACAACCTAAGAGAACTGCTCAGATTGTCACCCAGGTCATTTATAATGATCAGGAACAGCAGAGGTCCCAGGACGCTTCCCTGGGGAACACCTGATATCACTTCAGTTTATGATTTGCCATCTATTACTACGAACTGCGACCTTCCTGACAGGAAATAACGAATCCAGTCGCACAACTGAGACGATACCCCATAGGCCCGCAACTTGATTAGAAGTCGGTTGTGAGGAACGGTGTCAAAAGCTTTCCGGAAATCTAGAAATACGGAATCAACTTGAGATCCCCTGTCGATAGGGGCCATTACTTCGTGCGAATAAAGAGCTAGCTGCGTTCCACAAGAACGATGTTTAACCATGCTGATTACGTATCAATAGATCGTTCCCTTCGAGGTGATTCATAATGTTTGAATACAGTATATGCTCCAAAACCCTACTGAAAACCGACGTCAATGATATAGATCTGTAGTTAGATGGATTACTCCTACTACCCTTCTTAAACACTGCTGCGACCTGCGCAATTTTCCAATCTGTAGGTACAGATCTATCGGCGAGTGAGCGGTTGTATATGATTGCTAAGTAGGGAGCTATTGTATCAGCGTAATCTGAAAGGAACCTAATCGGCATACAATCTGGACCTGAAAACTTGCCCGGATCAAGCGATTTGAGTTGCTTCGCAACCCCTAAGGTATCTACTTCTAAGAAACTCATGCTAGCAGCTGTTCGTGTTTCAAATTCTGGAATATTCCATTCGTCTTTCCTAGTGAAGGAATTTCGGAAAACTGCGTTCAATAACTCCGCTTTAGCGGCGCAGTCGTCGGTAACAGTACCATCGGCACTACGCAGCGAAGGTATTGACTGCGTCTTGCCGCTTGTGTACTTTACATACGACCAGAATTTCATCGGATTTTCTACCAAATTTCGAGACAATGTTTCGTTGTGGAACCTATTAAAGGCATCTCGCATTGAAGTCCGTGGCAAATTTCGCGCGTCTGTAAATTTTAGCATATCTTCGGGATTTCTCGTTCTTCTGAACTTCGCATGCTTTTTCCGTTGCCTCTGCAACAGCGTTCGGACCTGTTTTGTGTACCACGGGGGATCAGTTCCATCTCTTTCCAATTTATGAGGTATGAATCTCTCAATTGCTGTTGCTACTGTATCTCTGAATTTGAGCCACATCTCATCTACATTTGCATAGTCAGTTCGGAAGGAATGGAGATTGTCTCTTAGGAAGGCTTCTAGTAACACTTTATCCGCTTTTTTAAATAAAATTATTTTGCGTTTGTTTCTGGTGGATTTGGAAGAAACGGTATTGAGCCTAGCTACAACGACCTTGTGATCACTAATCCCTGTATGAGTCATGATACTCTCTATCAGCTCTGGATTGTTTGTGGCTAAGAGGTCAAGTGTGTTTTCGCAACCATTTACAATTCGCCTGAGTTCGTGGACTAACTGCTCGAAAAAATTTTCGGAGAAAGCATTTAGGACAATTTAGGAAGATGTTTTCTGCCTACCACCGGTTTTGAACAAGTATTTTTGCCAACATATCGAGGGAAGGTTGAAGTCCCCACCAACTATAACCGTATGAGTGGGGTATTTATTTGTTACGAGACTCAAATTTTCTCTGAACTGTTCAGCAACTATACCATCGGAGTCTGGGGGTCGGTAGAAGGAGCCAATTATTAACTTAGTTCGGCTGTTAAGTATAACCTCCACCCATACCAATTCGCACGGAGTATCTACTTCGACTCAACAACAAGATAAACCACTACTGACAGACACAAACACTCCACCACCAATTCTGCCTAATCTATCTTTCCTGAACACCGTCTGAGACTTCGTAAAAATTTCTGCATAACTTATTTCAGGCTTTAGCCAGCTTTCTGTACCTATAACGGTTTCAGCCTCTGTGATTTCTATTAGCGCTTGAAGCTCAGGGACTTTCCCAGCACAACTACAACAGTTTACAACTACAATTCCGACTGTTCCTTGATCCAAGCACGTCCCGTATTTGCCATGCACCCTTTGAGATTGCAGCCCACCCCGTACTTCCCCGAGGCCTTCTAACCTAAAAAACCGCCCAGTCCACGCCACACAGCCTCCGCTGCCCTATTCAGCGGAACCTGACCTATTCAGTGGAACCCGAAACCCCACCACCCTATGGCGCAAGTCAAGGAATCGGCAGCCAACACGGTCGCAAAACCGTCTGAGCCTCTGATTCAGACCCTCCACCCAGCTCTGCACCAAAGGTCCGCAGTCGGTTCTGTCAACGACGCTGCAGATGGTGAGCAAGACCTGCAGCCTTCACCAAATCAGATAGCCGCTGGAATCCAGAGAGAATTTCCTCAGCTCCAAAGCGACACACGTCATTAGTGCCGACATGTGCCACCACCTGCAGCTGGCTGCACCCTGTGCTCTTCATGGCATCCGGAAGGACCCTTTCCACATCAGGAATGACTCCACCCGGAATTCACACGGAGTGCACACTGGATTTCTTCCCCTCCTTAGCCGCCATATCCCTAAGGGGCCCCATTACGCGCCTAACATTGGAACTCCCAACTACCAATAAGCCCACCCTCTGTGATTGCCCGGACCTTGAAGGCTGAGAATCATCCTCTGAAACAGGGCAGGCAGCTGCATCTGGCTCAGCCAGAGACAGTGCCAGAAACCTGTTTGTCAGACGCACCGGGGAGGCTTTCTGATCAGTCTCCGGGGACGTCCTTCGCTGCCTGCCACGCCTTGGAACGACCTCCCAATCAACCACAGGCGAGAGCTCAGCCCCACTGCGGGCAGTAACCGGGGCAACCACAGCGGCAGACCGATCTGGGGACAGACGGGACGAGGTTGACATCCCCGTCTGGCTCCCCACAGTGGTGCCCATTGGCAACAGCCTCAAGCTGCGCGACCGGAGTCAGCGCCGCTTGCAGCTGTGAGCGAAGGGATGCCAACTCAGCCCTCATCCGAACACAGCAATCACAGTCCCTGTCCATTCTAATCGATGTTGAACAACAGTTACTGAAACACGAGTCCGTGCCTAGATAACCTGTACAAATGCCTAACGACTGCGCTACAATCTGCCTGAATTTACGATTACAGTAACTAAAACTCGAAATTACACCTCCTATACGAAACTCACACGCAATTTAAGTAAGAATCTACTAAGTAAACACTAAGCGCGGTGCTACAACTCTCAAATACTATACTACGCCCAAAATTTATGAATTAAACAATGCAAGTACCCAAAAACACGCAAAGAAATTAAGAATTAGACTATGTAACAAATAAGTAAGCTAGAGGTATACGACTTGCTGCTGCAGCTGCTTATCCACGGGCGGCAGGGAGCCCACTGGCTGTGACCAACCGACACTGACCGTTCAAAACAAAAACAGAAGACAGACGACTACGCGAATTTAGACTATTCAGGTACTAAAGCGCGATGCTACAACTCTCAAATACTATAATACGCCCGAAGTTTATGAATTAAACAATGCAAGTACCCAAAAACACGCAAAGAAATTAAGAATTAAACTAGGTAACAAATAAGTAAGCTAGGGGTATACGACTTGCTGCTGCAGCTGCTTATCCAACGGCGGCAGGGAGCTGTATACAGCAATCTGCATTGCCTTGTCTTGGGGACAGTTGGGAATGTGCGTCTCACAGGAAATGTGCAACGGATAAGTCCCTCCAGTCGCGCAATGTATTTGTGTCCTCGGTGGCTCAGATGGATAGAGTGTCTGCCACGTAAGCAGGCGGTCCCGGGTTCGAGTCCCGGTCGGGGGACACATTTTCAGGTGTCCCAATCGAGGTATATCAACAACACCTGTCGGCAGCTGAGAGTTTGAATTAATTACCATTTATTCTAGAGAAGCTGCACGGTCATCAATGGTATCTGTTCTTTCGGGAACAGTTACTATCTTCATATATTATGTAAGGTGGTTGTGACCACTACGTCTCACGAGAGGCGGACCTGCCGGTATAAAAGCAGGCGGGAAGTTTTGTGTTGTCAAAAGAGTAGCAGAAACAGCAGGATATCAGAAGAGCTCAGTGACCGCGAATGTGTACTAGTCATTGGATGTTATCTGAGTAACACATCCAGCAGGGACATTTCAACCAGCAACGCGCAGTATGGCGAGAAGTGGAAACACTTAATGCACCCAGGAACATAGTCGAACATGATGGTTTTTGTTGTCCAGATTTTATTGGGGGGGGGGGGGGGCAAGGTATAATAAGTGCACTGACCTCCAAAGCTTTGAACACAGAACATTCACCAGTTAACGTTTCTGTGGCAGTGTTCTCCCTCCCCACGTCTGTTGTGCCCGCCCACTCGCCCGCATCTCGTGGTCGTGCGGTAGCGTTCTCGCTTCCCACGCGCGGGTTCCCGGGTTCGATTCCCGGCGGGGTCAGGGATTTTCTCTGCCTCGTGATGGCTGGGTGTTGTGTGCTGTCCTTAGGTTAGTTAGGTTTAAGTAGTTCTAAGTTCTCGGGGACTGATGACCATAGATGTTAAGTCCCATAGTGCTCAGAGCCATTTTTTTGTCCGCCCACTCATGAGATATGTGGATGCCTAGGAAACCTGCTTCTTGGTTCACTAGATAACAATTCAAGCAGATCGTATTAATAAAGTTTATTACAAAAGAAAATGATCACAGTACTCAACTTTTGTGAAATACACAAGTTTAGCGAGCAATGCGCGACAGACAAACATAAGCAATCTCTTCAGTATATACATTTCGTAATATAAGCCAAACAATGCAGTTCCTAAGTCGCAGCTGCAGAGTTCGTAAGTCACCTAGACTCCAACTGGGCCGCTGCCACGCGGCACGGCGCTTATGTCCTCTTCGTGTAGACAGCGCTACTGTCTCGTTGTCGTCCTAGAGAGGAGTCGGTCAGCGTACTATTGGCTGACGCCGTCTCACAGCCCTCTATACTCTAACGTTCTTGCCCGTCTTGCCGACGCTCGATTTTACACCGGAACAATGTCCATATTTTCAGGGGTGTATTCGGTCCTGGCTTCATTTTTATGGATGGCAATTGTAACTTTTCGAAATAAAAATAAATAATAAGTAGAATTTTATAATTTGTAACTGTACAAGTTCTAGTCTTACGTTAAATCAGTAAGAGGCTCGAAACAGCATATCCAGACACTCTGGGATGATGATGGAATTGAAACAGAGGATGACACGCGTAAAGCTGAGATACCAAACACCTTTTTCCAAAGCTGTTTCACAGAGGAAGACCGCACTGCAGTTCTTTCTCTAAATCCTCGCACGAACGAAAAAATGGCTGACATCGAAATTAGTGTCGAAGGAATAGAAAAGCAACTGAAATCACTCAACGGAGGAAAGTCCACTGGACCTGACGGGATACCAGTTCGATTCTACACAGAGTACGCGAAAGAACTTGCCCCCCTTCTAACAGCCGTGTACCGCAAGCCTCTAGAGGAACGGAAGGTTTCAGATGATTGGAAAAGAGCACAGGTAGTCCCAGTCTTCAAGATGGATCGTCGAGCAGATGCGCAAAACTATAGGCCTATATCTCTGACATCGATCTGTTGTAGAATTTTAGAACATATTTTTTGATCACGTATCATGTCATTTCTGGAAACCCAGAATCTACTCTGTAGGAATCAACATCGATTCCGGAAACAGCGATCGTGTGAGACCCAACTCGCTTTATTTGTTCATGAGACCCAGAAAATATTAGATGCAGGCTCCTAGGTAGATGCCATTTTCATTGACTTCCGGAAGGCGTTCGATACAGTTCCGCACTGTCGCCTGATCAACAAAGTAAGAGCCTACGGAATATCAGACCAGCTGTGTGGCTGGATTGAAGACTTTTTAGAAAACAGGCCCCGGCATGTTGCTCTCAATGGAGAGACGTCTACAGACGTTAAAGTAACCTCTGGCGTGCCACAGGGGAGTGTTATGGGACCATTGCTTTTCACAATATATATAAATGACCTAGTAGATAGTGTCGGAAGTTCCATGCGGCTTTTCGCGGATGATGCTGTAGTATGCAGAGAAATTGCAGCATTGGAAAATGGCAGCGAAATGCAGGAAGATTTGCAGCGGATAGGCACTTGGTGCAGGGATTGGCAACTGACCCTTAACATAGACAAATGTAATGTATTGCGAATACATAGAAAGAAGGATCCTTTTTCTTCTTCTTCTTCTGCTTTTACGGCCTCATTGGACCACTTCAGTCAATCATTTCTGGTCCTCTTCTTTGGTATTTTCCCCTTCCGAGTGGCCCAGTATCTCTTCATTCGTTCCGATGCTTTTCGTCGTTCCTTATCTGTAAATACCATTTTCATTGTATGTCGTTTGTCAATTTTTGGTTTAAATCTTATTTCTGTGTCCCTCAACTTCTTTAAATTTGGCGTTTTGTTCTGCAAATCATCCAGAGTTATTTCCAGTTCTTCCATATCCTCTCTTATTTCCTTCAGCCATCCTCCTTGTTGTTTCAAATTCCAGAGTTTCTCAATAATTTTCCTTGATAATCTGGTTTCTGGTGTCCTCAGGATGTGACCACAAAAAGAGATCCTTTTCTTTCGTATAGTATCAGTGATGGGCTCCAGTTCTCTGTATACCACTTCATTTGGAACTATCCGCCATTGCCCAGCTTTTTGATATTTCTTATTTATGCATGTTCTAGCAATTCTTCTCTCTACTTTTAAAATTTTGTCAATTCTGTTTTTCTGGGTGACTTTAAAAAGAATTTCACTTCCGTATGTAACATCTGGTTGAACCACCGTCTTGTAATGTTTTAATTTTGTTTTAATTGATAGACATTTTTTATTGTACGTAGACCATGTTAGTTTTTCAGCTTTTATCATTTTATTAGTTCTTGCTCGCCATGCAGGTTTCTCGTCCAATTTATGTGTTATAATTTCACCCAGGTATTTAAATTGTTTCACTATTTTAATTTCCCTATTGTTCACTGTGATGTGATCTATTACAAGTGGATCCGTTACCATTATTTCAGTCTTTTCAAATGATCTCTGGAGTCCTAATTTTTGTGCTATATTTTGTAAGCTTGTTATTTGTTTCGTGGCTTCCTGAATATTATTAGCTAGTAATGCTAGGACATCAGCAAATCCCAAGCAATTTAGGTTTATTTTATCTTTCTTAGTTCCAATTTTAATATTCATAGGATTTTCCTTGTACCATTCTCTCATTACATATTCAAGAGCATAATTGAACAGCAATGGTGAATAGGATCCTTTATAGTATGATTATATGATAGCGGAACAAACACTGGTAGCAGTTACTTCTGTAAAATATCTGGGAGTATGCATGCGGAACGATTTGAAGTGGAATGATCATATAAAATTAATTGTTGGTAATGCGGGTGCCAGGTTGAGATTCATTGGGAGAGTCCTTAGAAAATGTAGTCCATCAACAAAGGGAGTGGCTTACAAAACACTCGTTCGACCTATACTTGAGTATTGCTCATCAGTGTGGGCTCCGTACCAGGTTGGGTTGACAGAGGAGATAGAGAAGATCCAAAGAAGAGCGGCGCGTTTCGTCACAGGGTATTTGGAAAGCGTGATAGCGTTACAGAGATGTTTAGCAAACTCAAGTGGCAGACTCTGCAATAAAGGCGCTCTGCATCGCGGTGTAGCTTGCTGTCCAGATTTCGAGAAGGTGCGTTTCTGGATGAGGTATCGAATATATTGTGTCCCCTTACTTCTACCTCGCGAGGAGATCACGAATGTACAATTAGAGAGATTCGAGCGCACACGGAGACTTTCGGCAGTCGTTCTTCCCGCGAACCATACGCGACTGGAACAGGAAAGGGAGGTAATGACAGTGGCACGTAAAGTGCCCGCCGCCACACACCGTTGGGTGGCTTGCGAAGTATAAATGTAGCTTCGTGCGTGTTTGTGTTGGAACTCTGGATAACGCAGGTGGATTGATTATGGAAACGATATCTGATTAAATGAGTCGCCAAAACTACTTGAATCCGTGTAACTGTATTTGATTATACCTTTACCGAAATAATCGGAAAACTTAAAACTGTCCTGGGAAACTGAGTGTTGCGCAGTGCAGTGAAGTTTGCTTTAATGCGTCGTGTCACAATGCTTGACTTGCAGTTTCAACACACAAAAGTAACAGAATAAAAAATCTTCATCAAATTGAAAAAGAATTTTCAAAGGATAAAGAACATAAGTTTTCCTTTAAAAATACCCTGAGATTTTGCGTAAGGAAATTGACTAAATACAATTCCAGACATTAAATATTGCACACGAGAAAGTAACACTGCACTGCAAACATAAGTTTTTCTGCGTAAGCAATGAGATCTGGACTAACTTTATCTAAACTAAACCTAATAGTAATTTTGAATTACAACAATTGACTGTGAATGATCTTATTGTCCTGACTGTGATGAAAAACGGAATCTGAGAAATTTTCATGGCTTACCTGCGGCTACGGAAACTCGGAACTGGTCGAAAGTGGTGAACATTAAAGGTACAGCGCAGCGGAAAGCCAGTTAAAAAGTAAAGAAAACCTTGCGCAGTGCAGTGCAGCGAAGTGCAACTGTTGTAAGCAGATCGTGGTTCAGTCTTAGCCATTGTTCTCCGCAAAGTGCAATGTGGCACACACATAATCCGAAAACAAAATTCTCGAGGAGAGAGTGGAGTGTATTGCAGTTACTGAACAATGTGTAGAGACTAGCGTTCAGAAACTATACTGACACTCTGATACCGTCCTTAACAATTACAGCCATCCTCAAAAATCCCGATTCTTGTAACAAATATGTATTGCATTGTATTGTATGTTAACGGAGGGGCCTAGAAACGACGGAGAGGCTCTGTCCCCGCCGCAGCCGCAGTGGCCCACAACGCCACGACGAATACCGCAGTCCACTTCACCCCTCCGGCGCCCCACACCGAACCACTCTTTCAGGGTTATTATGCGGTTCGGCCTCCTCTGGATCCCTCCAGGGAACGTCTCACACCAGACGAGTGTAACCCCTGTGTTTGCGTGGTAGAGTAACGGTGGTGTACGCGTACGTGGAGAATTTGTTTGCACAGAAATCGTCGACATGGTGTAGCTGAGGCTGAATAAAGGGAACCAGCCCGCCTGAAAACCATCCACAGACTGGCCGGCTCACCGGACCTCGACACAAATCCGCCGGGCGGATTCATGCCGGGGACCAGGCGCTCCTTCCTTCTCTGGAAAGCCGTGCGTTAGACCGCGCGGGGATAATCGGCGGGCCATTACAAATATGACTCTGACATGAAATTAATTGTTGGAATGGTAAAGGAGTGATAAATCTATAACTTCTGGGTGCAATTCATATGAACAGACAACCTACTCACGTCTGAACAATGAAACTACTAACCCGAACGAATAAAAAAAAATCCCACTAAAGCTTTCCGTTTCCCAAATACAACCTAATTCGCGCACAGGCAAGCAAAGTAGCAACAATATTACCTGTAACTCTTCACATTTTTCAAATTAATCTTTATCAAATCATGTTTCCAAAATTCGGCATCCTGTGTATCTTTATCTCTCCGCTCCGCGAGCTATTTCCAGACTGCTCAGTAGTGTGACCAATACCCTACTCACGCACTTATCGCAGAATGCAGCAGCAAAGACAATGTTCCTGGCAGACAGAGATCACAGTGCTTCTACTCAGACCATCTGCAGCGTAACATATCGACAGTTGAAAACTATTGTTTCAAAAACATCCATAGTATATATACGAAGAATGACACATCGAATGAAAGTAGAGCTCAGATCACTTTCATCGAATACCAAAAATAAACTAGAAACCTTACACAAAGTTCGACCCCATCGAACTTCCCGGCTGGAGGCGCCCTTGGAACTAGAGAATATTTGTTGAGTGGATTCACCACACTGTTGCATCGACTTAAATCCCACCGGGCACTTGTGGGATGCGCTGGGCAGACATATTGCAGCACC
Source organism: Schistocerca serialis cubense (assembly GCF_023864345.2). Classification (NCBI taxonomy): domain Eukaryota; kingdom Metazoa; phylum Arthropoda; class Insecta; order Orthoptera; family Acrididae; genus Schistocerca; species Schistocerca serialis. Next base: position 141,610,040 of record NC_064646.1, read on the forward strand.
CCCACACGCTCCAACGACCATGCAGGAGTTGTCACCCTAACACAAAAAATCCTTATCGAACTTGTGATCATCAGAAGAGCACGTTGCAGGCCATGTACTGACATTGGTACTGATCACCCAGCCTTTCGTAATGTCCAGGGAACCATCATAAATAGCGGTGACTTCAAGACCTTAATGCAATTATCGTCTTTTTTCCATAGTGTCATTTTTGTTCGTGTCGTCGCGTATTTCTTTGTTACCTTCTGTAGTATACATTAGCAGCTGCTTCTGTGGGTGGCCCAAGATTCATCGAGCTGTGTTACTTGGGAGTGACAAGTCATTCGAAAGTCACTTTCCTATTTACGTTTTGCACACCAGTGTCTATTTCCTCCATAAACAAAGCTAGACAGCAGTCTAAAAAGGTACTCAAATAGACACACAAAACCAGCGCAAATTTCCACTGGAATAAATAGAATTTGTTTTCCGAAAAACTTCTGCAAGTCTGCCTCGTTGTTGCTAAACACTGCTTCCAGCTACCAGACGTGTCGACGTTGTAATATGAGACTTGTGACCAGCTCTCCCTTTCTCACAATAACCGGAAAGGAACTTTATTCATCAGTGAGGATCTCCTTTTGCTGGCTTCATACACTCAACGCTTCCGAAAGTTGGCTCCGTCCCGTACTGCCTATGACTCCCTGCCTATCCTCGCGAGGGCTGTCGGCTGACTGCATTTTGGGAGGTGCAAAATCGCTGTACAGAATTATTATAACATGCAGAGTTTCCGTCCAACCAGCCTTCAGAGCTGAGTAGGCACTCCAATTGCCCATTTCCAGTTTGTGCTTGCTGCAAGGTTCTGAATCGCGCGACCCCTCCGAGAAGTTTCTTTGCATCCTGTGGAATTCACTCGTCTTTGAAATCAGCAAGGTGGGGATCAACACCATTAAGGTGGATTGAAAGAAGACCTGAAGAATAGTTCCCTTCCTCTGGAAATACGGAAGCTGGCATTGGCGATAGCAATAGCGATCGTCACTACCCAACTGGCGCGGGTAATAACTCATCTGTTACACTCTGTGTAAAGAGTAACTGCAGCGCATGCGACGGGAATTCAATAACAATCTGTGGTTGCACAATCCACGAGGGGCGTTCAGTAAGTAATGCATCACTGTTTTCAGTTGAAAAAATGTGGGATTTATTATCGGACATCGTGAAATATCCTCGCTTCAGCCACTATAGATTCATGAAGTTCCAACAGATGGCGACACTATCTGTAGCCTTAAAAATGGCGTCTGCAGTGGATTAGATTAGAGATTAGATTAATTATTCATTCCACAGACCCATAAAAGAGGGAATCCTCCTGGGTGTGGAACATGTCACATAAACACATTACAAAAATGTAATTAGAAACTTCAGTTTCATTAATTTTAATGATAGTCAATAAACAGTAAAATTACGTACATGAATTAAATTTAGACTTCTAATATTTACAGGTTTAATCCTTACATCTGCTTTCATGAAATCCATCATTCAGATATTTGCTAGTTTCTTGGCTATTACAACCAAGTATTGTCAAAAGTTAAAGTAAATTATTCATTTCAGTGATCGTCAGTTGAGAACAGTCAGATTATGTACAAGATTTAAAATTAAACTTCCACTATTTACAGACTTAAGACTTACATCTGCTTTCCATACCTCCATCATTCACACATTAGGTAGTTACTTGGCTGTTGCAACCAAGTATTGTCAAAAATTAAAGTATAATAAATTTTCATTAAAATGGTCTACTGCACTTGTTGAGAAACTCATGGATGGAAGAAGGAGTTGGCCACCAAAAATTCTCTTAAATTATGTTTAAATTGTGCTCAAGTAGAGAGCTGTCACTGAGATTCCCTAGGCGGACAAACAGAGCATCGCAGGTATATATAGGCGCTTGCAGAATGTCTACGGAGACCTGGAAGTGAACAAAAGCCCGGCGAATCGTTGGGAGAAGCGTCTGTCATCATCAACAAGGTCGCGCAAACCTGTCCGATCCCCCACGTGCCGGCCTGCCGCACAGAGCAGTGACACCTGGAACGTGCGGACACTCTCATTGAAGGTGATCGACGGATCACAACTGGACGTCTCCTTTGGTGGTGTTGAGACACTCTTCCGCCAGTTGGGGTACTCAACGGTGTGAGCCTACTGGTCTCCTCGCCGCCTAACGGAAGATAATCAGGGCGGAATTTCTTGAGCGCGAGGAGACGGCCAGTTTTGTACTGGACGTCGTCTCAGAGGCAATCCACGGAGTGCTACCGTACCATCTGTCCCCCAAAGAAAAAGCTGAAAGCCTCACCCTCAGCGAGTAAAGTCATGGCAACGCTCTTCCGGGACTCTTGGGGTCATTCTGTTTGATGTCCTCCCTCTTGGCGCAACGACCAACTCTGAAACACTCTGAACTTGAAGAAACAACTTCAGTGTGGTCGTCGGCACAATTTGTAAAGGAACTTCTCGTTCTCCATGACAACGCCAGGCAACACATAAGTCTGCACACCAGAGAGAAGCTCAAAAACTTCATTGGATTGTTCTCCCTCATCCACCCTACAGCCGGTGTCTCGCACCTTCCGATTTCCAACTGATTGGCTCAATGAAAGATGCACACGTGGACGAAGGGGAGGTTACTCATGCAGCAAGACGTTGGCTCTGACGTAGACCAGTAGAGTAGTACCATGCGGGCATACAAACCCTCCCAGTCAGATGTCGTGAGACCGTTGCTCTGAACGGAGATTATTTTGAAGAACAGGGTTTCGTAGCCAAAAGAGTGAGGAATAATATCGTGTAGCGGAAACATGAATGAAACCAACCTGCTTTCAGAACAAAGAATTTGATGAATTACTTAATGAATGCCCCTTGTATGTTGTGGCTGAGTATATAGGACGACTGGAGCGATTGACGACCTCTCCTCACAGCTTCTGTTATGCCAGCCGTACCTCACTCGGCAACAGCATTCCCCATGGAAGGCACGGTTCTGGCTTCGAGTCCAGTTACGGCGATCACTAATTTCTCAATTGTTTCACATGTGGAACGATTTGAATAACGTAGGGACGAGAACTTTGGGCTGCACATCGACGGGTTGTGATGTAATGAAATATGTGAAGTACTGTGCGAGAGTTAACTATCGCACCCGCCCGGATACCTGCCCCCGCAAGCTCGCTGCTTCCGGGATCGAGTCCGTCCACCGGATTAACGGCGAGCGCCGGTGAACTGGCGGGACTGGATGTGCTTTTCAGTTGGTAGGTGAAAACTACGCCGGTACCCACATCCTGTCTCAGTCACATGATTCGCAAACATTTAAAAATAGATCGCACACTTTCACGTGGGCCCAAGCATTGTAAAAATTACTACCTGAAACAGAAAATATGAGCGGATAGGAAATTAAATTTTAAATAGAGTTTCTTCTTCATGAAACTCGATCTAAATGGCGAACGTGGCCAAAAAGATTAGGAAAGTTGCAAAAAACGGTTTTTCTTAAATAGATAAAAACCTGTAGATCCAATCAAAAAGTCTCGAAGAAAAAGTTGTAGGGTTTGAAAAGAGCTATCGATTGCCCTTTTATAATTCGATTGCTTTGTTACGTCGAGAAATACATTGGAAAAACCGTTGAAAATCGGGTTCTGTGTAACTCGTCAACATTCACGTTTGCTTACTTGCTGTTTACTGTATGTATAACCCACGGTAATTCAAAAACGTACTAATTTCAAATATTAAAAAGTATTAATTATTTTTCGAGATAAATCGATGTTTTGAGAAAGAGGCACTCTCCATAATTGGCCACATCTTCTCAGCGGATGACCCTACTGTAACGGTTTTAGGCTTACTTTCTCTGCAAAGAGTTGTGATGTGACTGGGAAGAATGGAGTGCTGATAAATGGCATCACATTGTGTGCAGCGATGAATCGCGTTCCTACGTTACCTGAGACTACCATCCTTGGCGAATATGGTGGTGACCTAAGTAGAGATCCCGTTCTTCCAACCACAGCAGTGCTACACTTGGTGTCATAGTTTGGGGAGACATCGAGTATGACTTCAGGTCACGGCTGGTAGTGACTGACGTAACAATGACGGCACAACGAGACATTGCGGGCATCCTGCGTCCTGATGCGTCAGCTTTCTGCTGGCATTTTCCGACAGGATAATGCTCGTCCACGCGTTTGTCTCTCTGAACTGTCTGCTGATGGTCAGGTGCTTCCGTGGTCAGATGATCAGGTATTTCCGTGGCCAGAAAAATCCCGACATCTGTTCAAGATGGAACATGTGTGGAACCAGCATGTGTCAACTTCGTCCAGTGCCAGCATCAAGGACGTAAAGGACCAGCTCAGCTACAATAGTTATCAGCCAGCTTGCCTCAAAAGAGGATACAGCGGTTTTATGACACTTTTCCCAATCGAATCAGTCCGTGCATCTAAACCAGAGAAGGTGCAACGTCATGCTGATAAGAGGGCTCATATTGTCACGCTTTTTGTAAATTTGATTCGATTTTGTAACCAATGAAATAACATTACATATTCTTTCAATGTGTGGAGCTTCATTTCATTTCCTCGTCCACTTCCTCGTGCTTCACTTTTTTTCTGACGCAGTGTATTACAATCTCCATCTTCCTTAGAATTGGAAAAATATCCATCGGGAACGAGGATTCTTATCAGGATACTGGTCTTTGAAGGTATCCTCTACTTCAGTATCATTTGGCCTCCCTTCAGCCACAATGAAAGAAAAGTAATGACAATACACTTCTTAATCAAAGACAGCCTTTGCTGTAGGCAACATATGTTTCAAAATCAGTACAGCACTATATTAGCTGTTCCTGTACTGTAAATAGGGAAAGACTGTTGCCGTTACTGTTCTGCTAACTTACAGTCTCCATAGATCAATAACATTCCTGTCTTCTCTTCGTTGGTCTACATTGCGCTCACACAACCCGTACACTGAAGACGACTCACTAAATGATTGATGGTCATTTTCCATGTGTTTCCATTTGTTAACTGTCAACTCCAGCAAGTGGACGAGTTACGTTACCCCTGATAATCCTTCTGATTAGTTTAAAACAATTTCTGAATTATATCCGGAATAACGGAATCCTAAGCTACTTTTAGAATCATGTTTTACGTTACACACGCTTTTAGGTTAGTCGTGATAGTGGCCATGTTGCTTAAGTTGGTTGGTGTAAATATGTGCCCCTATTTAAGGAGGGTTCATAATTACACCATCTCTTCTCTTAAACAATGTAAAACATTTAAATAATTTTATGGGGATATGGTCAGTCGAATTTTGTTTTAAGTTCATACATACAACTCACATAGCAACAAACAAACAAATAGAATTTTCAAATTGCGATAATAGACATTAGTGCTTTTGTTCATCCTTGCCGAATGCTGAACGTGAAGAAGCTTTATGAATGTAAGAACCGGAGGCATCAATGAGGCTTCCGTGAAACATGCTGCAAGAACATTCGGAATGCCTTGTACCACCTTGCAAAGATTTCTTAAGCTTGATAAAATCCCTGAGCAAGCGGTTCAAAAGACAAAGCTTGGAAGGAAACCGATTTTAAATGCAGAACTCGATAAAAAAGCTAGTTTCTTATCTCCTTGAGATGGAGCAAAAATTCTTTGGGTGCACTATGGCGTACTTGAAAAGAATGACATTTTTAATTGCCCAGAGAAACAGTCTGACAATCCCTTTCAAAAGAGGATAAGCAGGACGAGCTTGGGATGACCTTTTTCTTGAGAGACCCAAGGATCAGCTGTCAATTCACAAACCTTGTGGAGCTTCATATACCTAATTCTTAGGCTTCAGTAAAGAGAATATGATGTTTTCTTTAATTTATTGGCAGACGCTTTCAACAAACACTCTTACCCAGCAGACCGAGTGTATAACGTGAACGAGACAGGCCTGTCCATTATCCAAAGTAAAATTCAAAAAGTGATAGGGATGAAAGAGAAGAAGCAAAAAAAAAAGTTCAAATGTGTGTGAGACCTTATGGGACTTAACTGCTAAGTTCATCAGTCCCTAAGCTTACACACTACTTAACCTAAATTATCCTAAGGACAAACACACACACCCATGCCCGAGGGAGGATTCGAACCTCCGCCGGGACCAACCGCACAGTCCATGGCTGCAGGGCTTTAGACCGCTCGGCTAATCATCACGCGCGGCAGGGGGGGGGGGGGGGGAGAAGTAAATTGCATCACTAATGTCTGCAGAAAGAGGGGCTACAATCACAGTTATCGCTTGCAATAGCGCTTCGGGACATTATGTCCCGCCAATGATAATTTTCCCTAGATCCAGCATGTCGTGAGCTCTAATGAGAGGCTCCCCCCTCCCCCCCCCCCCTGGTGCAAATGGTAGAGTCAATTCTTCAGGGTGAGTTAAAAACAATTTGTTCACAGAATGGTTCGTTCACTTCATTGAGAAAACATGTCCGAATGAACAAAGGCCTGTTCTCATTATAGCCACGTTCGAAATCCAGATGTGATTGACTTGGCGAAAGAGCACCACGTGACTGTGATCTCATTTCCTCCACATTGCACCTACAAACTGCAGCCTCTATATAAGTTCATGGGACCTCTGAAAACGTACTACAGCGAGGCAGTGAGAGTATGGTTGCTTCACAGTGGGCGTCCTCTCACACCTTACGACGTTATGGAGGTTTGGCCAAGCCTACCATCGTACCCAATCAGCTGAGATAGCAATAAACGGATTCAAAGTAATTGGGTTATACCCTGTGAACGGTTATATCTTCACCGAGGCTGATTTCATAGCTCCTGAGTTGGTTGCAGGAAAAACTTGCTCCACAGCGGAACGTAGACCTAATGTTTCTGAATCACATGCTCCTCCACTTGCTATCTCCGGACCATCGACATAATCTGCTTCTTCTTCGAGTTATCCTGATGTGCAATCACATCAAGCTGTAGCTATGCCAGTTGATGAAGCCACTGAAACACCGGGAAGTTCTCATGGGACTTAAACAAAAGCAGTTGCACCATTCGACATATCTCCTGCCCCAAAATTAAGAGAACCACAACGCGAGGACGAAAAGCAGCAGCAACCGCCTGCCACATCACCAAAACGCCATACAAAGATCAGTTGACAAAGTCGCTTGACAAAAGTGCTGTCAAGAAGAGGTGGTTCAGTTTCTCTGCGGTTAGAGGCCTTCCTACGGACAGAGGTGTAAAATCCAAAGGCCTTAAAAAAATATATAAAAAACGTATCTGATTCATCATCAGACTCTTCAGGCTCATGCAGCCCTCACCTTGTAGGTGGAGATAATGACCTTGAAGTGAACGATGAAAAGTTCTCCCAAGACAGGAGAGGAGAGGTGTGGATTAAATGAGTTATATGCCAAATCCCCCCCCATGAACCATGGACCTTGCCATTGGTGGGGAGGCTTGCGTGCCTCAGCGATACAGATAGCCGTACCGTAGGTGCAACCACAATGGAGGGGTATCTGTTGAGAGGCCAGACAAACGTGTGGTTCCTGAAGAGGGGCAGCAGCCTTTTCAGTAGTTGCAAGGGCAACAGTCTGGATGATTGACTGATCTGGCCTTGTAACAATAACCAAAACGGCCTTGCTGTGCTGGTACTGAGAACGGCTGAAAGCAAGGGGAAACTACAGCCGTAATTTTTCCCGAGGGCATGCAGCTTTACTGTATGATTAAATTATGATGGCGTCCTCTTGGGTAAAATATTCCGGAGGTAAAATAGTCCCCTATTCGGATTTCCGGGCGGGGACTACTCAAGAGGTCGTCGTTATCAGGAGAAAGAAAACTGGCGTTCTACGGATCGGAGCGTGGAATGTCAGATCCCTTAATCGGGCAGGTAGGTTAGAAAATTTAAAAAGGGAAATGGATAGGTTGAAGTTAGATATAGTGGGAATTAGTGAAGTTCGGTGGCAGGAGGAACAAGATTTCTGGTCAGGTGACTACAGGGTTATAAACACAAAATCAAATAGGGGTAACGCAGGAGTAGGTTTAATAATGAATAGGAACACAGGAATGCGGGTAAGCTACTACAAACAGCATAGTGAACGCATTATTGTGGCCAAGATACACACGAAGCCCACGCCTACACAAGCAGTACAAGTTTATATGCCAACTGGCTCTGCAGATGACGAAGAAATTGAAGAAATGTATGATGAAATAAAAGAAATTATTCAGATAGTGAAGGTAGACGAAAATTTAATAGTCATGGGTGACTGGAATTCGAGTGTAGGAAAAGGGAGAGAAGGAAACATATTAGGTGAATATTGATTGGGGCTAAGAAATGAAAGAGGAAGCCGCCTGGTAGAATTTTGCACAGAGCACAACATAATCATAACTAACACTTGGTTTAAGAATCATGAAAGAAGGTTGTGTACATGGAAGAACCCTGGAGATACTAAAAGGTATCAGATAGTTTATATAATGGTAAGACAGAGATTTAGGAACCAGGTTTTAAATTGTAAGACATTTTCAGGGGCAGATGTGGACTCTGACCACAATTTATTGGGTATGACCTGTAGATTAAAACTGAAGAAACTGCAAAAAGGTGGGAATTTAAGGAGATGGGACCTGGATAAACTGAAAGAACCAGAGGTTGTACAGAGTTTCAGGGAGAGCATAAGGGAACATTTGACAGGAATGGGGGAAAGAAATACAGTAGAAGAAGAATGGGTAGCTTTGAGGGATGAAGTAGCGAAGGCAGCAGAGGATCAAGTAGGTAAAAAGACGAGGGCTAGTAGAAATCCTTGGCTAACAGAAGAAATATTGAATTTAGTTGATGAAAGGAGAAAATATAAAAATGCAGTAAATGAAGCAGGCAAAAAGGAATACAAACGTCTCAAAAATGAGATCGACAGGAAGTGCAAAATGGCTAAGCAGGGATGGCTAGAGGACAAATGTAAGGATGTAGAGGCCTATCTCACTAGGGGTAAGATAGATACTGCCTACAGGAAAATTAAAGAGACCTTTGGAGATAATAGAACGACTTGTATGAATATCAAGAGCTCAGATGGAAACCCAGTTCTAAGCAAAGAAGGGAAAGCAGAAAGGTGGAAGGAGTATATAGAGGGTCTATACAAGGGCGATGTACTTGAGGACAATATTTTGGAAATGGAAGAGGATATAGATGAAGATGAAATGGGAGAAATGATACTGCGTGAAGAGTTTGACAGAGCAGTGAAAGACCTGAGTCGAAACACGGCCCCGGAGTAGACAACATTCCATTGGAACTACTGACGGCCTTGGGAGAGCCAGTCCTGACAAAACTCTACCATCTGGTGAGCAAGATGTATGAAACAGGCGAAATACCCTCAGACTTCAAGAAGAATATAATAATTCCAATCCCAAAGAAAGCAGATGTTGACAGATGTGAAAATTACCGAACTATCAGTTTAATAAGTCACAGCTGCAAAATACTAACACGAATTCTTTACAGACGAATGGAAAAACTAGTAGAAGCCAACCTCGGGGAAGATCAGTTTGGATTCCGTAGAAACACTGGAACACGTAAGGCAATACTGACCTTACGACTTATCTTAGAAGAAAGATTAAGGAAAGGCAAACCTACGTTTCTAGCATTTGTAGACTTAGAGAAAGCTTTTGACAATGTTGACTGGAATACTGTCTTTCAAATTCTAAAGGTGGCAGGGGTAAAATACAGGGAGCGAAAAGCTATTTACTATTTGTACATAAACCAGTTGGCAGTTATAAGAGTCGAGGGACATGAAAGGGAAGCAGTGGTTGGGAAGGGAGTACGACAGGGTTGTAGCCTCTCCCCGTTGTTGTTCAATCTGTATATTGAGCAAGCAGTAAAGCAAACAGAAGGAAAATTCGGAGTAGGTATTAAAATTCATGGAGAAGAAATAAAAACTTTGAGGTTCGCCGATGACATTGTAATTCTGTCAGAGACAGCAAAGGACTTGGAAGAGCAGTTGAATGGAATGGACAGTGTCTTGAAAGGAGGATAGAAGATGAACATCAACAAAAGCAAAACAAGGATAATGGAATATAGTCTAATTAAGTCGGGTGACGCTGAGGGAATTAGATTAGGAAATGAGGCACTTAAAGTAGAAAAGGAGTTTTGCTATTTTGGGAGCAAAATAACTGATGATGGTCGAAGTAGAAAGGATATAAAATGTAGGCTGGCAATGGCAAGGAAAGCGTTTCTGAAGAAGAGAAATTTGTTAACATCCAGTATTGATTTAAGTGTCAGGAAGTCATTTCTGAAAGTATTCGTATGGAGTGTAGCCATGTATGGAAGTGAAACGTGGACGATAAATAGTTTGGACAAGAAGAGAATAGAAGCTTTCGAAATGTGGTGCTACAGAAGAATGCTGAAGATTAGGTGGGTAGATCATATAACTAATGAGGAAGTATTAAATAGGATTGGGGAGAAGAGAAGTTTGTGGCACAACTTGACCAGAAGAAGGGATCGGTTGGTAGGACATGTTCTGAGGCATCAAGCGATCACCAATTTAGTATTGAAGGGCAGCGTGGAGGGTACAAATAGTAGAGGGAGACCAAGAGATGAATACACTAAGCAGATTCAGAAGGATGTAGGTTGCAGTAGGTACTGGGAGATGAAAAAGCTTGCACTGGATAGAGTAGCATGGAGAGCTGCATCAAACCAGTCTCAGGACTGAAGAACACAACAACAACAACATATGTCAAATGTGGGCACACTTAGATTGTGCTGGCGCTGAAGGAGCTACTTACGTTTGAAATTACAGTACATAATTTCAGATTTCAGTATAAATATACTTAAGTTGCTTATGTAGGCTAGTCTACCATTTTGTATTGTTTTAACCCATTTCATTAAAACATTTTGAAAGATTTCTTGCACCTTTTTCTGGATGCCCGTATTTGCTCCCCATTTTTTAAAGTTCCATTTTACAAGCTGTTCGTAAATATTTGTTTTCGAATAGAAATAATAGATACTAATCTACAATTTTTACGAAAGAAGATACCTTTAAATCAAAAACAAAAGAGGAGGACCATATTTACACCTTTTCCTCTAAGCATTAACCACACTACTGCACTCTAGTAGCCGTCCTATCTGTCACAGAGAATTGCTATTCTAATCTTAAAGTTTTGAACATGTCTGCTTGATCAGCGACCGTTCACAAAATAAAATTAAAGCAGTCTGATGTTATCGTAGCGCGATACGTCTGAGCAGCCCACAGTGGCTTGCCTTCTACGTATTCTACTTCAAAAATTTTGTGACGAAAGCTTTCTTACTTGATATTTAGTTTTATACGCGACATGTAAGTACTGTTTCTTTTTTGTATTCCTAGTCACTACTGACACTTAAAATTTTTTTCCTGTAATTTTGTAATTATTTTGTAGGCCAGTTTTTAGTGTTTTACTTCCGACGACGGCGCTCATAGCAGTGCCGAAACCTAGGTCAAAACACTTCTTTTTTGCGACCGAGGGCGGCTAATGCTTTAATTTCATTTTGCTATTCTAATCATTTTGACACGCACCTATGGTGTGTGCGTGTAGCAAGTTACAGTGACATACGGTCGTGTCTTCTGGGGGCCTCACTTTTTCTATCAAACAATGTATATGCTAAAAATAATCTAAGACGTTCGCTGTAACCGCTACTCTGAGCTGAAGAGTTCGGCACAGGAGAGAAATTCGTGACGGACTGCGTGGCATCCGTAGGAAGACTTATCCCCGCAATCCCTCTCCCCCCAAAAAAATCTATCATATCTTGAATGAATAGCACTGTTGAAGGACAAGAGGGTAGAAACGCTGAAAACTCGACACGAGAGAGAAAAATGTTGCTTCTATGTTACTGCTTGGCGTCGAGTTTGCGAGGGTCTTGCGACTCGCCTTCCGAAGGTTGCGGTGGCCATGTGGAAACCACTGCTGCGCGTGTTCTTATCTCTCTTATCTTTCCCCACCTTCCATCCCTGCACCTCTCACCGCCAGACGTCTCCGTCTTCAGGCGCTCCATTCGTGCAAGCTTTGCTGAATTCACCGTTGCTATATTCGAATATGCTACACGTGAATTCCGACTTTGGTAGTGAAACGCAACTATTTCACTACTGTGTGCGAAAACTGCAACACCAAGAAGAACACGTGTAATTACAAAGAAATTCGTTTCAGAGATTAGGGACCTGAAAGTAAACAAATGAATATAATTAAGGAACTATGCCCATGAGAGTTTAATACCGTGAAGGCGCCACGTCCTGCAATTGGAACCTCTACATGTCGTAGCAAGAAATGAAAGGTGGCCTGGAAATGGTGCTGGGAAACGCACCGCCACATGGTTTTTAGGCGCGTCCACAAACCATCGACAGTGGTCGCAGGAGGAACGAGTTGCCGACCGATCATATACCAGGCGTGTTCACTGACGGAAATTTCAGGTGAATGTGCTGTCCGTCGTTCTTCGCACAAAACTTGCACATTCCTTGCCATATGTGTATGGCAGTGTCCTGTTAAAATACGGCATGTCGAGCTGTCTGCTTGCTGTTCAGATTGCAGTCAATAAGTTACATAGGAGGTTTGATCACATGTTGCAGCCAGTGGCGCCCAAAACCGCCACACACGTATTCTGTCTCCTGTGATGTTTCTGTTGGTTTCTGGTCAATAGATGCCGACGCAATAGCATGCGTGCTACCAGTCCATCTCTCAGCATACTACGTCGAACTGTCGACACGGATGTCCAGCTGGCCAGAGTCGCCGAGCGGTTCTAGGCGCTTCAATCTGGAACCGCGCGACCGCTACGGTCGAATACTGCCTAGGGCATGGATGTGTGTGATGTCCTTAGGTTAGCTAGGTTTAAGTAGTTGTAAGTCTAGGGGACTGATGACCCCAGAAGTTAAGTCCCGTAGTGCTCAGAGCCATTTGAACCATTTGAACGGATGTCCACACGCGCTGCGGTCCTCCAACATCGAGCCAATGCTGTGAAAGATGCTGTTTATCGGTTACGGCCATGCCGGCAACATATTGGTTGGCCCGTGCTTTGCTCACTTTGTGTGTTCCAGTACCCACTCGACTCTTAGAGGACCATCTAGCCATGGGCAACAAACTCGCTTACCAGAAACCAATCGCTCTGCCCCTCTCGGACTCACTTACATGCTGACACTGCACCTTTTGATGTCGACGAAGCATATTGACGTTTGAAACTTCCTGGCAGATTAAAACTGTCTGCCGGACCGAGACTCGAACTCGGGACCTTTGCCTTTCACGGACAATTGCCCTACCAACTGAGCTACCCAAGCACGACTCACGATCCGTTCTCATAGTTTTCGTGAGTCGTGCTTGGGTAGCTCATTTGTTACAGCACTTGCCCGCGAATGCCAACGGTCCCGAGTTCGAGTCTCGGTCCGGCAGACAGTCTTAATCTGCCAGGAAGTTTCATACCAGCGCACACTCCGCTGCAGAGTGAAAATCACATTCTGCAGATATTGACATTTGCTTGCACATTTCCTTTTCGTCTGATGGATCTGAACCTAATGTGGTGCAACAACGAAACTTTACGGTCACACAAAAGACGGTGCTGTTCTTCCTATTTGCACGCCATCTTTCGGCAGTCGTAACCACTTATTATGACCTTACTGTTCTCCATCTACTACTATTTTTCAATGCTTCAGACTATTCCTTTTGGTTGTTGCAATTTTCGCAAACGATATTGTTTAACTTACCAACACAAATAGATATTCAGAAGTGACAGCTGATCTAATGTGACGCTGCAGTCATCTAAGCAGTTTATGGCTTAGCTCTTAAAAAAAGAATTATTCTTTCAGTTTGCAGAGATTTCTCTGCTGTTTAGAAGCTGCGTATTGGCTCGGGAATCGTAAGTGGAGTGTTGCCTTCCGCGAGCAATGACCTTACCGGCTCAGCTAGCCAAGCACGACTCACCACTCACCCTCACAGGTTGAATTCTATCAGTACCTCATGTATTACATCCCATGTGACTGTTTCATGGTGCAATGTTTCAACAGCACAATGCTCGTTCACAGTCGGCACCCGTCTCTGTGAACTATGTACGTGATGTTGAGGTACTCCAGTGGCCAGCTAGATCCCCAGACCTGCTCCTGATAGAACAAGTCTGGAACCAGCTCGAACGTCAACTGTTGTGGCCCAGCTTGCTCAGGGGACGATACAACGGCTTTATCAGAGTCTTCGCATGCCAGGCATGTGGTAGAGATTGTGGGGGGGGGGGGGGGGAGGGGGGGGGGAGGAGGGATGCAACGTCATACTGACAAGCAAGCTCATGCTACTAAGTTGTTTGTAAATTCGATACGGTTTTGTAATCACTGAAAACACATCGCGTACTCTTCAAACCAGTTACGTGTCGTTTCGTTGTCTCCTCACCCTCTGGATGCATCACTTTTTTTGTCAGGCAGTGCACTAACCACAAGGTTTCTGCTGAGCCACTTCTCTGCGATACTTTCGCTCCCAGAAGTGTTTCTCCCAAGAGATTTGCTGGAGAGCTTCTGAGATATGCTGTGTATCCTCTACACACAATACGGTATACAGATGACGGACGTGGATATTAGTTTTTCACGTTAAGAATTAGAGCCTCGGAAATTGTGAAGTTCTTCGAAACGGTAAAACGGTCCTGTCAGTAATCCAGGCTGTCTATGCTTCATTTATTTTCAGAAAATGGAACACTTCTCCATTATGAAAGAGACAAGCTACAACAAAGAAGGAAGGAGATTACAGGCGGTCCCCGCAGCGGAGGCACGTCAGGCAGAGGACATTCAGCAATAAGAGATGTATTACTTTAGCTTGAGAATATACTTGTATTATACTACATATAAAAATGTGTGTGAATTCCTAAGGGACCAAACTGCTAAAGCCATCGCCCCTAGACTTACACACTACTTAAACAAACTTACGCTACGGGCAACACGTACACCCATGGCCGAGGGAGGACTCGAACCTCCGGCGGGAGGGACCGCGCGATTTGTGACGTGGCGCCTCTAACTGCATATGACACATTGTTCTACTTTGACATGTGGTTAGCTCTTCTCAGTAGATCCTGTCATGTTTTCATTAGACGTTTTCATGAAATTTCAATAATCAACTGTCTCCTTCCTATACTAAAGTATTTTGTTGGCTCCCACCAACATAAAGAGAAATGAGTATCGTGATAAAATAGCAGAATGGAGAGCTTTCACGAAAAGACTTAGGTATTCGTTATTCCCACGTGCTAGTTGAGAGTGGCGTGCTAAAGAAATTCTGGAGATGGTACTATTTACCCACTGCCGAACACTTAAGTTTGAATTATAGAATAATCATCTATACAGAGGTAGAAACCGAAGAGAGTCACGTACAGTAGCGGCCAGGATAAATCTGACTGCAGTTCATCGTCTCAGAGAATGGCTCTGATGCGAAGTTCTAGACTTCTGCAGTGTATTTGCTAATAGTCACGAATGACTTGGGTTCTCTTCGTTCTCGTTTGGAAGTTGTTAATAACAGTATCAGTAATGATAGTAAATAAGAATAATACCGTTGTTGTTCAGTTGCATGGCAGAGAAATTTATATAGCAGTGGTTCCAGACACTGAAAATGAGTGACTTGTTCGAACCATCGAAGGTAGGGGGACAACGATGAACCGACTCAGAATGGACTGTTAGCGCTGGAGCACGATAAAGACCAGATGGCAGAAGATTTTTGTCCCACAACTGAGCAAATTATTGTGTTTAAGGGAGTAGTAAAATAAAAAGGCTCGCAGATCTATTAAAAAGCTGCTGGCCGCTGTGACCGAGCGGTTCTAGGCGCTTCAGTCCGCAACCGCGCTGCTGCTACGGTGGCAGGTTCGAATCATGCCTCGGGTATGGATGTGTGTGATGTCCTTAGGTTGGTTAGGTTTAAGTAGTTCTAAGTTCTAGGGGACTGCTCTCCTCAGATGTTAAGTCCCATAGTACTTGGAGCCATTTGAATTTGTTAAAAAGCTGGAGGTAAAGTGAAGCATCAAAGACAACCCAACTCAAAGAGTACCAAATGAAAGGTTGTAAATTGTGTGTTTCAATTCAAGTACTATCGTTAAATGATCCTTTAAAATTGAAGAGATACGAAGGTCTTGAGAGTTGGGAAAACTGAAATAGTAATCCAACGACAGAAATCAGACGAAAGGCGCTTATCTGTTGTTGATCTTGTGGTCTTCAGTCCTGAGACTGGTGTGATGCAGCTCTCTATGCTACTCTGTCCTGTACAAGGTTCTTCATCTCCCAGTACCTACTGCAACCTACATCCTCCTGAATCTGTTTAGTGTATTCCTCTCTTGGTCTCCCTCTACGATTTTTACCCTCCACGCTGCCCTCCAATACTAAATTGGTGATTCCTTGATACCTCAGAACATGTATTACCAACCGATCCCTTCTTCTAGTCAAGTTGTGCCACAAATTTCTCTTTTCTCCAATTCCATTCAATACCTCCTCATTAGTTATCTGATCTACCCATCTAATCTTCAGCGTTCTTCTGTAGCACCACATTTCGAAAGCTTCTATTCTCTTCTTGTCCAAACTATTTATCGTTCATGATTCACTTCCATACATGACTGCACTACGTACAAATACTTTCAGAAACGACTAACTGACACTTAAATCTATACTCGATGTTAAAAAATTTCTCTTCTTCAGAAACGCTTTCCTTGCCAGCCTGGATTTTATATCCTCTCTACTTCGACCATCATCAGTTATTTTGCTCCCCAAATAGAAAAACTCTACTACTTTAAGTGTGTCATTTCCTAATCTAATTCCCTCAGCATCACCCGACTTAATTCGACTTCTTTCCATTATTCTCGCTTTGCTTTTGTTGATGTTCATCTTATATCCTCCTTTCAAAATACTTTCCATTCCGTTCAACTGCTCTTCCAAGTCCTTTGCTGTCTCTGACAGAATTACAATGTCATTACCTACTCCGAATTTTTCTTTTGTTTCCTTTACTGCTTGCTCAATATACAGATTGAATAACATCGGGGAGAGGCTACAACCCTGTCTCACTCCCTTCCCAACTACTGCTTCCCTTTCATATCCCTCGACTCTTATAACTGCCATCTGGTTTCTGTACAAATTGTAAATAGCATTTTGCTCCCTGTATTTTACCCCTGCTACCTTCATAATTTGAAAGAGAATATTCCAATCAACAATTTCAAAAGCTTTCTCTAAGTTTACAAATGCAAGAGACGTAGGTTTGCCTTTCCTTAATCTTTCTTCTAAGATAAGTCATAAGTCATATTGGCACACGTGTTCCAATATTTCTACGGAATCCAAACTGATCTTCCTCGATGTCGGCTTCTACCAGTTTTTCCATTCGTCTGTAAAGAATTCGCTTTAGTATTTTGCAGCTGTGAGTTATTGAACTTATTAAATTGACTTATTAAATTGATAGTTCGGTAATTTTCACATCTGTCTACACCTGCTTTCTTTGGGATTGGAATTGTTATATTCTTCTTGAAGTCCGAGGGTATTTCGCCTGTCTCATACATCTTGCTCACCAGATGATAGAGTTTTGTCAGGGCTGGGGCTCCCAAGGCTGTCAGCAGTTATAATGGAATGTTGTCTACTCCGGGGGCCTTGTTTCGACTCAGGTCTTTCAGTGCTCTGTCAAACTCTTCACGCCGTATCATATCTCCCATTCATCTACCTCCTCTTCCGTTGCCATAATATTGTCTTCAAGTACATCGCCCTTGTATAGGCCCTCTATATACTCCTTCCACCTTTCTGCTTTCCCTTCATTAGAACTGGGTTTCCAACTAAGCTCTTGATATTCAGACAAGTGGTACTCTTTTCTCCAAAGGTCTCTTTAATTTTCCAGTAGGCAGTGTCTATCCTACCCCTAGTGAGATAAGCCTCTACATTCTTACATTTGTGCTCTATCCATCCCTGCTTAGCCATTTTGCACTTCCTGTGGATCTCATTTTTGAGACGTTTGTGTTCCTTTATGCTTGCTTCATTTACTGCATTTTTATGTTTTCTCCTTTCATCAATTAAATTCAATATTTCTTCTGTTACCCAAGGATTTCTACTAGCCCTCGTCTTTTTACCTACTTGATCCTCTGCTGCCTTCACGACTTCATCCCTCAAAGCCACCCATTCTTCTTCTACTGTATTCCTTTCCCCCATTCCTGTCAATCGTTCCCTTATGCTCTCCCTGAAACTCTGTGCAATCTCTGGTTTAGTCAGTTTATCCAGGTCCCATCTCCTTAAATTCCAACCTTTTTTGCAGTTTCTTCAGTTTTAATCTACAGGTCATACCCAATAAATTGTGGTCAGAGTCCACATCTGCCCCTGGAAATGTCTTACAATTTCAAACCTGGTTCCTAAATCTCTGTCTTACCATTTTATAATCTGTCTGATACCTTCTAGTATCTCCAGCCTTCTTCCATGTATACATCCTTCTTTCATGATTCTTGAACTAAGTGTTAGCTATGATTAAGTTATGCTCTGTGCAAAATTCTACCAGGCGGATTCCTCTTTCATTTCTTACCCCCAACCATATTCACCTACTATGTTTCCTTCTCTCCCTTTTCCTACTATCGAATTCCAGTCACCCATGACTATTGAATTTTCGTGTACCTTCACTCTCTGAATAATTTCTTTTTTCTCATCATACATTTCATCAATTTCTTCGTCATCTGCAGAGCTAGTTGGCATATAAACTTGTACTACTGTAGTAGGCGTGGGCTTCGTGTGTATCTTGGCCACAATAATGCGTTCACTATGCTGTTTGTAGTAGCTTACCCGCACTCCATTTTTTTATTCATTATTAAACCTACTGCTGCATTACCCCTTTTGTATTTATAACCCTGTATTCACCTGACCAAAAGTCTTGTTCCTCCTGCCACTGAACTTCACTAATTCTCAGTTTATCTATCTTTAACCTACCCCTTTTTAAATTGTCTGACCTACCTGCCCGAATAAGGGATCTGACATTCCACACTCCGATCCGTAGAACGCCAGTTTTCTTTCTCCTGCTAACAACGTCCCCTTGAGTAGTCCCCGCCCGAAGATCCGAATGGGGGACTATTTTACCTCCGGAGTATTTTACCCAAGAGGACGCCATCATCATTTAATCATACAGTAAAGCTGCATGCCCTCGGGAAAAATTACGGCTGTAGTTTCCCCTTGCTTTCAGCCGTTCGCAGTACCAGTTCAGCAAGGCCGTTTTGGTTAGTGTTACAGGGCCAGATCAGTCAATCATCCAGACTGTTGCCCCTGCAACTACTGAAAAGACTGCTGCCCCTCTTCAGGAACCACGCGTTTGTCTGGCCTCTCAACAGATACCCCTCCGTTGAGGTTGCACCTACGGTACGGCTATCTGTATCGCTGAGGCACGCAAGCCTCCCCACCAACGGCAAGGTCTATGATTCAAGGGGGGGGGGGGAGGGGGGGGGGCGCTTTTCTATAAATACCAAAATTCATTATAAAACTATATTTGTTATCTATGAACATAGTGGAACATTTGACATCATTTCACTGTTTGGTGACTGAATGAAAAAGTTGAAATATCTTCCGCGATATATTTTGCCCAAGTAAAAAAAATCGATCTACAGGAAAGAATCCGAATAAGTAATAAGAGACAGACAAGACCACAGATTAAATGTGCAAACGAAAAAATCACTTTTGCGATCGTCTAAGTCCGGTGGACGGTGCTCGGTGGACTAGAAGCATCTTAAATGTATTTATTGTTTCAAAGTTTACGGACATAGTAAAAGTTCCATGATATTTCAATCTCAAAACTATTTCGGAATAGTCCTCATACCTTCTAAAACTTAAACAAAACGAAAACACTCAACTGTATACTACTGAATGCTGTGCCAGACAAAGCGATTTAATGACAAGAAGCTGAGTCAAATGGGGTAAAAAAATAATCTTCAGAATTTACTGTGAAACTTATTGTGGCCCTTAGTCAAAGGATTAACAAAACAAAGAAAGTAAATAAGAATAAGAATTAGATATGAAAGACGTAAACTGTTGTCTTTGGAATAAGGGTCACTTGCCAGTAGCTGGAATGTAATGAGTAGAACGAACTCAGAATAATGTGGCCGGTAGGTGCGCAGTCATGTGTGCCCCACACATGGGGATAGTGGGTAGTGGCAAGGGTTGTGGGCAGATGCTGCAGGTGAAATGACGAGCGCTGGAGGGGAAGAACCGCTCTAAACTTAAGCCTAGGCTCACATTTTTTGTAAATATTAAGTGGAACCTCTCCAGCTCACACTTGCATGTTGACCATTCAAAAATATCTGCTGTCACCACTGTTTTTTTAGTATCTACAAAGAATCCCGCTGAAAATGGAACAAAAGCAGCGATTTATTTTCGTCTGGATTCTTAATATTTATTTATTTATTGAGTCCTTTGATCATATGTAGTACAGCGTACAGGATGATATTGGACTACAACTACTGAAATTGGTAGCATGTTGGAAAATGATTATTTAAATATGTATCATTTTGAACTTATAACTACTGAAATTGGTAGCATGTTGGAAAATGATTATTTAAATATGTATCATTTTGAACTTAGTAATAAGTTCAAAATGATACATACACTCCTGGAAATTGAAATAAGAACACCGTGAATTCATTGTCCCAGGAAGGAGAAACTTTATTGACACATTCCTGGGGTCAGATACATCACATGATCACACTGACAGAACCACAGGCACATAGACACAGGCAACAGAGCATGCACAATGTCGGCACTAGTACAGTGTATATCCACCTTTCGCAGCAATGCAGGCTGCTATTCTCCCATGGAGACGATCGTAGAGATGCTGGATGTAGTCCTGTGGAACGGCTTGCTATGCCATTTCCACCTGGCGCCTCAGTTGGACCAGCGTTCGTGCTGGACGTGCAGACCGCGTGAGACGACGCTTCATCCAGTCCCAAACATGCTCAATGGGGGACAGATCCGGAGATCTTGCTGGCCAGGGTAGTTGACTTACACCTTCTAGAGCACGTTGGGTGGCACGGGATACATGCGGACGTGCATTGTCCTGTTGGAACAGCAAGTTCCCTTGCCGGTCTAGGAATGGTAGAACGATGGGTTCGATGACGGTTTGGATGTACCGTGCACTATTCAGTGTCCCCTCGACGATCACCAGTGGTGTACGGCCAGTGTAGGAGATCGCTCCCCACACCATGATGCCGGGTGTTGGCCCTGTGTGCCTCGGTCGTATGCAGTCCTGATTGTGGCGCTCACCTGCACGGCGCCAAACACGCATACGACCATCATTGGCACCAAGGCAGAAGCGACTCTCATCGCTGAAGACGACACGTCTCCATTCTTCCCTCCATTCACGCCTGTCGCGACACCACTGGAGGCGGGCTGCACGATGTTGGGGCGTGAGCGGAAGACGGCCTAACGGTGTGCGGGACCGTAGCCCAGCTTCATGGAGACGGTTGCGAATGGTCCTCGCCGATACCCCAGGAGCAACAGTGTCCCTAATTTGCTGGGAAGTGGCGGTGCGGTCCCCTACGGCACTGCGTAGGATCCTACGGTCTTGGCGTGCATCCGTGCGTCGCTGCGGTCCGGTCCCAGGTCGACGGGCACGTGCACCTTCCGCCGACCACTGGCGACAACATCGATGTACTGTGGAGACCTCACGCCCCACGTGTTGAGCAATTCGGCGGTACGTCCACCCGGCCTCCCGCATGCCCACTATACGCCCTCGCTCAAAGTCCGTCAACTGCACATACGGTTCACGTCCACGCTGTCGCGGCATGCTACCAGTGTTAAAGACTGCGATGGAGCTCCGTATGCCACGGCAAACTGGCTGACACTGACGGCGGCGGTGCACAAATGCTGCGCAGCTAGCGCCATTCGACGGCCAACACCGCGGTTCCTGGTGTGTCCGCTGTGCCGTGCGTGTGATCATTGCTTGTACAGCCCTCTCGCAGTGTCCGGAGCAAGTATGGTGGGTCTGACACACCGGTGTCAATGTGTTCTTTTTTCCATTTCCAGGAGTGTATTTAAATAATCATTTTCCAACATGCTACCAATTTCAGTAGTTGTAGTTCTTACAATGATACAATGTTACAAATTACAGTAGCTTTAGTTCTTAACAGCTATTCAGGTCCAAGTATTCCTTTACTGAGTAGAAACAGTGGTACTGTAGATATTCTCTGACAGATCTTTCAAAAGCACTAATCTTTTGTAAGCATTTTATACTATTTGATAGTCTATTATAGAGTTTAATACCCAGATAGCATGTACCTTTCTGATACAAACTGGTACTGGCTGGGGGTACATGCAAGTTATATTTTATTCGAGTATTATAATCATGTATATCTTTGTTTTTTAAAGTACTATCATTTCCAATCATATACTTTTTTACGTACATTTGTGTGTCAACAATAAACATACACGGTAGAGGTAGTATATTCAGTGCTTTAAATATTGGTTTGCAGGACTGTCGAGCACCACTCCCTGTTATAATCCTAATGGCTCTTTTTTGTATTCTGAAAGTCCCTTGAGCTGCTGGGGAATTTCCCCAGAATATGAGTCCATACTTGAGATGGGCATTGAAGTACGCATAATAGTCACACAATAGTGCCTGTTCATGTATGCATGGTTATGGAAATTTAAGGCTACTGTTTTGTTGTAGTTTATTATCAACTGATTTTCTGCTGTCCAATTACTTAGATGTTTTGTAACTGTGTTTACTTCTTCTTGTATATCTTCATTTTTTGCTGCTTTTACCAGTATTGTTGTGTCGTTAGCAAACAGTATTACTTTGTGGGAAACAATATGTATATCCAAATCATTGATATATAACAAGAAAAGTAGGGGTCCCATTACCGACCCTTGCGGTAGCCCGTAAGTGACTAGGCTCTCTGATGATACATATTCTGTGATTAGTCGTGATTTATCATCTATATGTCTGATGGATACCTTTTGTTTACGGTCGCTGAGAAATGAACGAATCCAATCATTTGCCAACTCCCTAATTCCATAGTGCTCTAGCTTCTTGAATAGGGTTTTGTGATTTACCGTATCAAAGGCTTTGGTTAGGTTCAAAAATATACCTGTTGTTTGTTGTTTTTCATAATTTGTAGCTTTCGCAGAAATGTCATGTGTGGTGAATTTTGAGGAAAAGCTACATTTCTCTCGTTTCCTATGCTAAAATTTGCTTCTTTTTCCAAAATACGTCGGAGTTTACACAATGTCGCCTCACTGTCATGTTCTGAACATGGGCATTTGCGATAGCATTCTAAAACAGTGATTTATTAAATGAGGAACTATAGAGAAGTAAGGTCAATAGCTTCTGAAAAAGCAAATCCTCTGCACAAAAAATAAATATTTAATGTCTTTACTTATATTATTCCAAAACCCACAACATTTTTCATTTCACCAGTTATGGATTGTCCTTAAAAATTACATTCTTTCGGCGAAAAATTCTGTAGTTAGTGGAACAACACGGCGTTTACTGAAATTTGGCACAATAACTACACGGTAAAATACTTTCCTCTTTGCATGTTATCATTTGCCAAAATCTCATTTCGATATCTCAGACCGTTTATGAAATATGAGGAATGTTGTGGATATTTCATTCTGGCTTCATCGCTGGTGTGTGAGATCGCAGCTGAGATTTCTCGAGATTGGTGACAGATAGAGACATCCATCCAAGTCTAAGGAAAAATTAATTATATTAGCTAAATTTCATATGCAATAACATATTACGTAATACGCACCAAACGCTCGGCCAACAATTTTGGAGACTGGTCAATTTGTTTACCCATAGGATTACACCCGCCTGTGGCCGGAAGCTTACATTTCCTATGCACGTCTTCATGTTTTTCATTAACACAAATTCTTCACCATCTAATCTCCATGTTCAACAACAGTTTACTCAGTGTGTGGAAGTTACATCAGCGTGAAGTGATATGCAACAGAACGCAGCAAAATTTACAGGTTCACGTTTTCGGCGCGTTGACACCGTAGTGGAGGTCCTTCGATGACAGCTACAGCTGTAGTGATGTAACTCTGCTTCGAAAATGTACACTGGCGAAGTAAACAAAATACTGAAAAGGCTATAGGTCGGACTTAGTAAAACTTTCCTGTTCAATAAACAAAGTGTTCAGAGTAGTTCAGTGGAGATATTTTCGACGGGTCGCGATTTGTTTCTCTTTCATTGTTATGTATCTATACAACGGCAGACATTATGCTTAAAAAATAGTAAACTTGACAGTATTTTCTCTTTTCACAATAACATTAACCATTGCGCTAACTCACAGTCTCGTCGAAGGCTTGCCGAGAAAGCTCCTGAAGCTCAGGATCCTCCTTGTAGTCGTCCTTTCGCCTGAGATTCAAACCAAACACTTAAGGTCTCACTCGCAGCGTAGCGGGAGTAAGAACGAAGTTGGAGCGCACTGGACTGGAGTCGAAAGTGGAGTGACCGTGGAGATAGTAAGACGAGCCGTTACTCACTGCAACATCCTGGCATTTCTTGTCGCCTTTCCCCTCTTGAATGCAGTGCAGCGCCTTCAGAGACCATTCAAGACTCTAGTTCGAGGAATCACAAGGCGAAGATTTTCTGCTATCTTTCTAGAGCGCGCGTAGAGGGCCAAGAAAGCTATAACACGTACCACTGAGGGTATATGCACTTGGGGACAGACGCGGGATCATCACACCGAGTCAACCGAACCAAGCGATTCCCAAGGACACGGTCGCGGGCACCGTGTTGTGGCGTGTGACGTCCCACTCGAAAGAGGCCCCACAAACATACATTTGCTTGAATTGCACTTAAAAGGTTTGTATGAAAATCAGAAAACGAAATAAAATGAACATGTCACACCATATTCTTGGGGGAATAAAGGCGAATCCGAAAAGGTGCCGGAAGTACCCGCCTTCGACTTGTAAACACAGTTGAAAACGACGCTGCAGGTTCTAGAATGTTTCTGCCATGATGTCTGATGCTACCGCCTGGATTTCACGGATGATGTTCTCTCGTAAATCTTCCGAGTTGTGAGGTTTGTCCCTGTAGACCTTGCCCTTTAGGCCATCCCGGAGGAAAAAGTCAGGTGGTGTTAAATCAGGTGACCTTGGGGACCTCAATCCTTTTCATGTAAGTGTGACGGGGAGAACCGATTCGACCTAAGCCATAGTCACTCGAGACGTGTGGCATGTGGCTCCATCCTGGGGCTACCAGCTCAGCGTCCAGCTGGTTCTCACACATTTCGATATAACCTGCACTTGTCACAGTAGACTTGACAGTAGAATTGACCCGATGATGCGATGCTGCTACACTCCTGGAAATGGAAAAAAGAACACATTGACACCGGTGTGTCAGACCCACCATACTTGCTCCGGACACTGCGAGAGGGCTGTACAAGCAATGATCACACGCACGGCACAGCGGACACACCAGGAACCGCGGTGTTGGCCGTCGAATGGCGCTAGCTGCGCAGCATTTGTGCACCGCCGCCGTCAGTGTCAGCCAGTTTGCCGTGGCATACGGAGCTCCACCGCAGTCTTTAACACTGGTAGCATGCCACGACAGCGTGGACGTGAACCGTATGAGCAGTTGACGGACTTTGAGCGAGGGCGTATAGTGGGCGTGCGGGAGGCCGGGTGGACGTACCGCCGAATTGCTCAACACGTGGGGCGTGAGGTCTCCACAGTACATCGATGTTGTCGCCAGTGGTCGGCGGAAGGTGCACGTGCCCGTCGACCTGGGACCGGATGCACGCCAAGACCGTAGGATCCTACGCAGTGCCGTAGGGGACCGCACCGCCACTTCCCAGCAAATTAGGGACACTGTTGCTCCTGGGGTATCGGCGAGGACCATTCGCAACCGTCTCCATGAAGCTGGGCTACGGTCCCGCACACCGTTAGGCCGTCTTCCGCTCACGCCCCAACATCGTGCAGCCCGCCTCCAGTGGTGTCGCGACAGGCGTGAATGGGGGACGAATGGAGACGTGTCGTCTTCAGCGATGAGAGTCGCTTCTGCCTTGGTGCCAATGATGGTCGTATGCGTGTTTGGCGCCGTGCAGGTGAGCGCCACAATCAGGACTGCATACGACCGAGGCACACAGGGGCAACACCCGGCATCATGGTGTGGGGAGCGATCTCCTACACTGGCCGTACACCACTGGTGATCGTCGAGGGGACACTGAATAGTGCACGGTACATCCAAACCGTCATCGAACCCATCGTTCTACCATTCCTAGACCGGCAAGGGAACTTGCTGTTCCAACAGGACAATGCACGTCCGCATGTATCCCGTGCCACCCAACGTGCTCTAGAAGGTGTAAGTCAACTACCCTGGCCAGCAAGATCTCCGGATCTGTCCCCCATTGAGCATGTTTGGGACTGGATGAAGCGTCGTCTCACGCGGTCTGCACGTCCAGCACGAACGCTGGTCCAACTGAGGCGCCAGGTGGAAATGGCATGGCAAGCCGTTCCACAGGACTACATCCAGCATCTCTACGATCGTCTCCATGGGAGAATAGCAGCCTGCATTGCTGCGAAAGGTGGATATACACTGTACTAGTGCCGACATTGTGCATGCTCTGTTGCCTGTGTCTATGTGCCTGTGGTTCTGTCAGTGTGATCATGTGATGTATCTGACCCCAGGAATGTGTCAATAAAGTTTCCCCTTCCTGGGACAATGAATTAACGGTGTTCTTATTTCAATTTCCAGGAGTGTATATTGCACGGAACACACGTATCTTAGGTGAATGCAGGGGTCTGTCGACTAGTGCAGGTAGATTTTCATTACATCAGAAACGTGTAGTCTGAGAGTTTACATAGCCAGAGAAGTGGAACCACGCCTCATCACTGAACTATGTGTACTGCAATATTCCTGGCCTCTGAGCAATAAATTGTTCAGACCTATGGCAAAATAGAATGGTTTACCTTTGGCATTGACATTCAGTTCCTGAACATCTGTAAACCTGTACGGCTACATGTCGATTTTCTTCGCAGGTCTGTGACATGTGCTCCGTGACATTCCAGATTCCTGAGATAAACGTCGAACAGACTTTGCAGGAGATGCCAACCCTCTTTGTTGCACGTCAGTTCCTCCAATAATGGCGGCTATCCCCTACTTAGAAGATCCAGCACCGTTCCACAACTCACCAACTTGTTCACTAACTTTTGTATGCAGCATTTAGACGGTATGTGCTGGTCACCAAACCGTCCAACGAACATTCGCTGACACGCCTTAGCGGAACAAGTAACCCACTATTGTCTCACAATACAGAATAGCGATACATTGTCACTAAACATCGAACACTGCGCTACAGCCACAGCGACGCGCGTAAACTGTTGCGTCAAACGCCACAAATTACACTGTGCAATTTCAATGGAATGATTACACATGTTCGTGGCGCCTCTTTGTAGTGGGACACACTATAAAAAGTCCCACAAAGGGCGTATGCATTTGAGAATGATGCGGTATTATCACACCGGGTCAGCTGAACCAATCGAATGCGATATCGGCTTCAGCCCGTGAGTGACTGTTTTAAGGACACGATGGCGGGTCCCGCCTTTCCGCGGTCACCGTGTTGTGTCGTGTGACGACCTACGTGCGCAGACAGACATGTCTATTACTTGGCAAAGCGAAAGGGATATCTGGTAGTAGCAGGAACTCACTTGGTCGCGTCACTAGGTACAGCCAAGCTCCAGTTAAAGTAGGGCATGTTGTTACTTGACAGTGAAAGCTTGTTGTGAACAAAGTTACGACATGGACTAAATGTGTTACTAGCGCAGAAATTTCTGCTCTGCTATGAACAGTAGATGGAAATACCAATTTTATGAGACTCCACGGATTATGTAGAACAGCATTGCACTTCAAAGCTAGCAAAGAATCTTAAACACAGAGGATGCGTGAGGCCGGGGACTGGGATCGGAGAGCGGACTGCATGGTGATGTGGATTCAGGTGAACGTTATTTTGTGCATAAAAACGTCTATGAAGCCTAATAAATTTCTTTATTTATTGTGCCGCTTTGGCTATTGCTATAATCAGTTATCAAAAACTTGTAGCTAAGAAAACAAGGTTGAATGTCAGCGTTAAAAATCTATGCTTAGTCGAACTGAGAACTTGGTTTTGAATATGTTGCCACTCCTTTGAGCCACTTTGTTGTTGTAGGTAATGGCGTGCCTTTTGTTTTTGTAGATGCTACCTGTTCAGATGTGTTGCGTGTGTGTCTGTTTGCTTATGTTCTGTGTGTCTGTGTTTGTATGTAGTGTTGCTCTGTTTGTTGGTGTATGTTCGGTGACTCATCTTGCTTCTAATTTTGTGGTTTAGTTTATGTGTCGTGTTTGTTTGTATCCATCTTCAACAGTGTATGTAGTTCGCTTTTGTAGCTGTCCTCATTTACAGGAAGTTTATTCAATCTGTCTCAGAAACCGGATTGTTTATGTGTTGTAGGGTGGTTTGAGTTTTTGTCTATGGCTGTCGCTGGTTGTGGTGGGTCTAGTGCATATGGAGAATTGACGTTGGTTGTTGTGTCTGTGTACTGTGATGTCAAAGAAATTAAACTTTTTCATTTCTAATATTTTGGTGAATTTTATCTATGGGTGGATTGTGTTTGTGTCATTGTGGAGTTGTCATATGTGACCAAGTGTTTGATCTGGAAGAGTAACAGAGTCATTCTACATTTGCAAAACACGTTACGGACATGAACCACAAGCCAAAACACACATGCAGCAACACCTCTCCATAGAAGCTTAGAATAAATGAACACATAGATGTTGGTGAAACTTCACGGAAATATATTTGGGCGCTACACAAGAAGAATGTGTGTTTGCCCAAGGCCAAACCACATTTCCATACGTATGCAGAGCTGCTACAAATGTTTCATTCCTTTCCAGAGTTCTATATTATTACATTATTATTACATGTACAACCGCCTTCAGTCACAGATGTGACTTAAATGCACAATACATTTCGAGCCCCGGATGGTATATCAATTTGCTTTCCAAATTTTCCTGAATAAATACAGTCACGGAAGAAACACTGACAGCAGTGTATAAAATTACGAAACATAAATATGACTGATGCAGGAATAGAACTGTAAAATTCAACGCATTAGAGTTGTGCCCATCAGTTGGCGTTATGAGAGCAGTGCCTTGACAAAATCAAATGTGTGTGAATTCCTAAGGGACCAAGCTGTTTAGGTCATCGGTCCCTAGACTTACACCGTACTTAAACTAACTTTAACTTTGGTAAGAACAACACACACACCCATGCTCGAGGGAGGACTCGAACCTCCGGCGGGAGGGGCCGCGCAATCCGTGACATGACGCCTCAAACCACGCGGCCACTCCGCGCGGCAGTGCCTTGACAAAATGAATACAAGACAAAAAAAATGAACATTTTCCCTCGGAGCTGATATAAACGACGATGCGACCTTCAATTAACCTGGGGAGGTTAATCCACACAAGCTGAGAGTCTGGGGCACTGAAAATCCTCATGCAGTTGTGGCACATGAACGAGTTTCGCCCAAGGTTAATGTTTTATGTGCAGTGTCACAGATGAAGCTGTATAGGCCGTTTTTCTTCTGTGGAAAACTGTGACGGATATCTCTTACGTTGGTATGCTGCAGCTGTGGTTGTTTCCACAACTGACTGCTGATTCCGAGAACTTAATCTGCTAACAAGATGGGTCACCGTCTCGTTGTAGCGTTGATGTTCGTTGCTAACTAAACGACGAACCTCCGCATCGCTGGGTTGGACGTAGCAGTGGTGCAAGTTATGTGGCTCTGTTCCCTTGGCCCACTAGATCGCCTGACCTAACGCTTCGTGGCGTTTTTCTTTGGGGCTACATTAAGGACCGTGTTTACGTACTCCCAGTGCCAAGAACACTAGAACAGGTCAAGGACGCATCAGTGTTTCTGTGATGACCACTGACAGGACGTTGATGCATAAGGTATGAAACGAAATTGACTACCACTTCGGCTGTTCCCGGCGGAGGTTCGAGTCCTCCCTCGGGCATCGGTGTGTGTGTTTGTCCTTAGGATAATTTAGGTTAAGTAGTGTGTAAGCTTAGGGACTGATGACCTTAGCAGTTAAGTCCCATAAGATTTCACAAAAAATGGTTCAAATGGCTCTGAGCACTATGGGACTTAACATCTGCGGTCATCAGTCCCCTAGAACTTAGAACTACTTAAACCTAACTAACCTAAGGACATCACACACATCCATGCCCAAGGCAGGATTCGAATCTGCGACCGTAGCGGTCGCGCGGTTCCAGACTGTAGCGCCTAGAACCGCTCAGCCACACCGGCCGGCAAGATTTCACACTACCGCTTGAAAGTGTGTCGTGTGACCAGGGAGGGAACTGTCGAAAATTTGTGGAGTGCAAAATTTAAACTTAGCGAGTTTCATGCATCAGTAACATTTGCACATGTCATGTTTTGGAAAACAAAGAGCTTCGGAAGCGAATGAATCATTTATAGAAGCCTTGTACATTGTGAAAAAAACACGAGAAAAAGCAGAATTTCAGTCACAAGATGAAATATCTGTACTTAATTTTGGTGAAACGTCAAGTAAAAACTCAGGTGGAGGAAAACAGTCATACTAAAATTTGTACTGTTATAGTAGGTCCTACCTCAAAATGTTTTAGAGTAGACATGATACGCTAACGAAAAGAATAACAAAAGTTACAAAAGACGGGAAAAAGCCAGTGAAAAGGCAAGTAACTATAAAAATTATTTGAGTTGATCTGACGTGTTGCTCATTACTTTGCATTATCAAATGCCATGTGAAGTCAATTCCTAGTGAATCCTGCCCTAGTGTTGCAACTTTTTCTGTGTAATAGTGGATCTACGTTAAATGCTTATCTTATGGGAATTCGGCACTGGTGAGGAAATTGCAGCATTGTTGGAATGCCAGTGTTGTTTTAGTTGGAGTTACATGATTCGCCTACCATAATGCTTCACGGCAAAAATGCATTATTGCTATATGTCACCTAAGTCCTATGGCTCAGCTGCCGCTATAAAATTACAAATGAAGAACAGCTATTTGCAGCAACGTATAATGTTCATAATCAATAGACTTCGTGTTACTAAAGAGGCCATGCAAGGTGTTCGCAGTGTTTCCTGTTTACGATGTCACCACCAACGTCACCAATGCCATGAAACGAAGTGCGCCTTTCCTAAACGATTAATATTCTTAGAAAGTTTCGATGCTGTGCCTTTAATATTTACAATTTCTGGAATTCCTGTCTTATTCCATTGGTAAGAGAGGTGAAGGCCAGTCAGACACGTGGAATAACTTGATTTCTTTTTAATAGATTGATTGTTCAGACTGAGGAACGCACGCAGATGCTGGCTCGAATGGGGTCCGGGCGGAGATAAAGATGCGAATTTTGGGCAACTCTTTAACTCCACACGAATCTATCGCCGAATTAGTGGAGTACTGACACCGACTTCTCTATACACCTACCAGGAACAAAGTAGTTCTCTGTCATGTGTCATACCAGTGTCGATAGCAGTGATACAACAGTTAAATGCGCAACAGAATTTACTTTCCTTTACTAACTTCTGTAACGTCATTAGTACAGAAGCATACTGGCACCTACGAAACAAGTTATTTGCTGTTTTCTTTTTTCTTAAAAAAAGTTCTTTTTTCATAACAACGTTCATCATACATCAACAACCCACTACCTAACTAATTAGTGGGTCCTACAATTTACTACAATGCCACATGCAGCTAAATACAGTATACAGTAGTGTTTCATTAATTCTAATGGGCAAGCTAGCCACATTATTTACTCTGCTTGGATCTACGAGTTATATTACTGTTCTACTGCACTACACACTGCAGTGTCACAGGTGTGCCAGCACGAGTATAAACCTACTTTTGAGGCTGTGCCCACCGAGCTAACCCCAGTGGACATGCCCCTGCACTGGGCTGCCCCTAGAAACTGTACTATCGCTGCAGGATCCTAAATTATTAATTTCAAGAACAATATTTCTACTAAATTACATATATGACTAGCTGTCTTAATGATCTAGCTCAATGTCCTTCATTGGTGTGAGACGCACCTCCCTCCTAGTCC
Organism: Schistocerca serialis cubense; assembly: GCF_023864345.2. NCBI lineage: Eukaryota > Metazoa > Arthropoda > Insecta > Orthoptera > Acrididae > Schistocerca > Schistocerca serialis. The sequence continues at coordinate 141,641,993 of NC_064646.1, forward strand.
GTGACGTAGCGGATTCCGACCGTAACGGCGGTCGACCAGTCCAGGTCCTGGGGGTATAGGGTAGGTGCGTAGTTACTTCTTTTGGCAAATATTTACTTTCATAGATTATCCCTCAGACATTCCCTTAATGTCTTGGTGGAAACCTAGCTAGCAAAACTGTTGAGGATCTCAAAGGTATTCCGCTATCTTAATAGGTGATAAGTGTCGTGATTTGGTAGCTGTTGCCGCCAGGCATTTAGGCCAGGTGCGATTTGATGGAAGGTTTCTTAACAGACAGAACTTAGTATGTCGTCACAAGCGAAAGTAACATCCCGCGAAACACATGGGTCTGTAAAATAAGCGTTACTAGACACTATACACGAGTTATCGCACTTATTTACCTCCTCCGAAGTACAGCTTATCAAGTGTGTTGTACCTAGGGTAGCAATTTAGCGGCTACTGTGGTACAAACGTTGTCGTGAATCATTACTCTCTCAATAACCACAAAATGTCTAGATTTTAAACAGATTTTTTTCCCTACGGTTCCCTACTGTACTTACGAAGTAGTAAAGTTAAATTTGTCTTATAGAAAACGTTTATTACATAGAAAACACATATCGTAAGACAAATTCAGTATGTTTATTCCATTTTTCTGCTTTTGTGCAAGTTTTGCTGCCTAGCCGCGTGAACAGAGGCGATGTTGGACTTTTATGTTATGTCTCGGCAAGCTGTGAGCAGAGTAAAGAAGTTTACAAGTCGCAATGATAGGAGTGGAGCATCAGTTCCGGCATTTTTCTGGTAACGTGAGGAAATCTTCTGAAAACTTTACTCGGAACCGGGAGATTGGGACCATTTATAATTTTTTTCTGGTACAGTGTTGTACTCGATAAAATACGAAGTCCTTGCTCACGCTTTAGTGAGTGAATGTGTGTGTTCCTTCGTCATTGGCCTGAAGGTCGTTAATATTGCAACTCCATGAAAGAGGCATGAGGTGTACTGCATCCTTGGATAGTATTTCAACGTAACCGTACCAAGCAGGTAGAACTAACGCCGCATACGTTTTACATACTGTATAACAAAAAGGTACGCAGCGAATTTGTCTTTCAAAAATATAAGTTATATATTATATTTGCAGTATGCTGTTTCCACGCAACGACACAGTCAGGATTTATGACAAACATGTTACCCTTAGCGTTAAATGTCAGTTACTGACGCATCAACGATATAAGTCCTCAAGATGTACTCTGATATTGAAGACAAACGACCAAAATGGTCAGACTATGACATGAGTTACAGTATCGAAGGAAGTAGATTCTTAGCTTCGCATCTTGCTATATGCTAATATTTTTTTTTCTTGAACATTCTGGGACTTTCTTATGAGTGTTATACAAGTAAAAAAATTGTTCAGGGTTTCGTGGCCACTTGTTGACAAACGAAAGACCTTTGCAAGTAGCAAGAGGAGAACCCCACAAGAAATGACCATCGAAAAGCTCTTGGACTTTGACGCGCCAGGTAAATATAGTCTGAGACCGCGAGCTCGACTCCAGTCCGCCAACAACAGCGAAGGGTGATGCATTGACAATTCCAGTCACTCGTGCTGGTGAAAAGTCAGAAAAATCATCAAACAAACGTCTGCCGAAGAACCGGAGACACAAGCCAACAGGCAGTTTGTTAATACAAGGAAGTTCTTCAAATTGACTGTTATTTATATTCCCGTCTGATTAGAAAAGGAAGAATGAAACAAATATTTGGCTGTTTATTTGGTAATACGTGGATATTTCGGAGTGTGTGCTTTGGCAGGAAGATAGACAGCTTAAATCCCTGTGAGTGAAACGAGCAGCAGTGACATGTACACTACTGGCCATTAAAACTGCTACACCACGAAGATCACGAAGAAATGTGTACCATCACGTTTCCCACTTTGATAAAGGTCGGATTGTAGCCTATCGCCATTGCGGTTTATCGTCTTCCAACATTGCTGCTCGCGTTGGTCGAGATCCAATGACTGTTAGCAGAATATGGAATCGGTGGGTTCAGGAAGGTAATATGGAACGCCGTGCTGGAGCCCAACGACCTCGTATCACTAGCAGTCGACATGAGAGGTATCTTATCCGCATGGCTGTGAAGGATCGTGCAGCCACGTCTCGATCCCTGAGTCAACAGATGGGGACGTTTGCAAGACAACAACTATCTGCACCAACAGTTCGACGACGTTTGTAGCAGGATGGGCTATCAGCTTGGAGACCATGACTGCGGTTACCCTTGACGCTGCACCACAGTCAGCAGCGCCTGCGATGGTGTGCTCAAGGACGAACCTGGGTGCACGAATGGCAAAACCGTTTTTTCGGATGAATCCAGGTTCTGTTTACAGCATCATGATGGGCGCATCAGTGTTTGGCGACATCGCGGTGAACGCACATTGGAAGCGTGTATTCGTCATCGCCATACTGGCGTATCACCCGGTGTAATGGTATGGGGTGCCATTGGTTACACGTCTTGGTCACCTCTTGTTCACATTGACGCAACTTTGAACAGTGGACGTTACATTTCAAATGTGTTACGACCCGTGGCTCTACCCTTCATTCGATCCCTGTGAAACCCTACATTTCAGCAGGATAATGTAGGACCGCACGTTGCAGGTCCTATACGGGCCTCTCTGGATACAGAAAATGTTCGATTGCTGCCCTCGGCAGCACATTCTCCAGATCTCTCACGAACTGAAAACGTCTGGCCAATGGTGGCCGAGCAACTGGCTCGTCACAATACGCCAGTCACTAATCTTGATGAACTGTGGTATCGTGTTGAGTCTGCATGGGCAGCTGTACCTGTACACGCCATCCAAGCTATGTTTGACTCAATGCCCAGGCGTATCAAGGCCGTTATTACGGCCAGAGGTGGTTGTTCTGGGTACTGATTTCTCAGGATCTATGCACCCAAATTGCGTGAAAATGTAATCACATGTCAGTTCTAGTATAATATATTTGTCCAATGAATACCTGTTTATCATCTACGTTTCTTCCTGGCGTAGCAATTTTAATGGACAGTAGTGTATTTTCTTCGCTGTCAGGAATATTTAGCTATTGGAGAGTAGGTAGGGAGAACAGTTTTTGCGCATGCGCGAAGTAAGCTGCTTCTTACGTCACTTCCGTCTGGAACAGATGTGTGTTATAGGTTTAACGTTTTGTCAGCAGCGACCGCTGCCGCGCTCAGTGGATATGCAGCTTTACGACAACACCGGTAACATGACAGCAACGCATTGCCCTTTCAAACCATTATCGGTTCTGCGTGCAGCATCATGCTGGATGTATGCACATGTGCAGGCAATGAAAAGAACGAACGTTGCCAGAATACATTGCATATGTCCTGTAAATCTTGTGGTATGATTTGCGGTGCAGTTGCGTACCCAACACGATAACCTCTAACTCACAAAACTGGCAATTTTGAAAGCTGCCACTACATGTTTGACCTTTTAAGGCCAGTGGCTGTGTCTGGTAGTCGAGGTATGCAGGGCATTGTCTTTCAGCAAGATAACGCAGGACTGCATATTGTGCTGTTCTGGCCTACATCGATGAGGAGAGTGTTCGGCTGCAGTCCTGGTCTGTTGGTTCTCCAGATCTCTCACCCAATGGAAACATCTGGTCGTAGGTTCCCGAGGGAGTGACACGTGACCAATTGCCAACCACTAATCTGGCGTGGAGTTGAAGCAACACCGAAGCCCTTGAGAAAGAAAGGCCACAACTCTTACGTCACAGCACGTGACATGACACGTGTCATGAACGCCAACAGCTGTTTCTGGTAGGCAGGCAGCGAGTCACTATTTCAGCAAGCAAACTCTCGATAGATAAGACCTTTAATATGTATCTTATCACTGGCGTATTGATTTCCTGTGGGCCTTGTACCGAGCCGAGCGTTCGTGAGTATGACAGACAAGGAGACTAGAGTGACGTCACAAGTTCGTTGTGGGGCCCGTATTTCTCGTGGTCTCCGAGCAGCATAGAATGACGCACTGTACCTGTATCTGTCATCCAAGCTTGCTTACAGTGGATGAGGAGCCTGGTGGGAGCCGTTGATGCTACCATAGGTTACAGCGCTATGCTGTAAATTTCGCTATGTAGGGAAACACGGGGCACAATGGGACGGCGGAGACCAGAGAATGCTGCAACCTATTGTAGTGACATGTAACTCTCTGAATGGAAGGGAATGTGCGACAGCCATTTCGACTTGGTTTGGTTGTCCTTCACGTTTCCAGATGTGTTTTTTTCGTTATGAATTTGGCAGGAAACGAGAGATAAACCGTTAAATGTTAAATTTACCCCCTTAAATGACATATAATCTTAAAGTATTAGGTCTACAACTTTGCTTCCTCCGTTTTACAATCGACGGCAGTAGTGGAAAGTAGTGATGTAAGTCGTTCGTCGCAAGTGTCATACAGTAAGCTTAGGCATTTGAGAACATAACGCCATCAAAATATCAGTCGATTTTTGATTGCATCATAAAGTTATTCTCGACTGAATACGTCAACTTATGAACCCAGCTCTCGTCATGTGCGGGAGGTTTTAATTTTCTGCTTTGATATGAAGAAATCTGCGGCTGAGACTCACAAAAAGCTGGGTAAGACCTATGATGAGACGCCTGTTAGTGACAGAACTTCGCAGAAAATGGTTTCCATGCTTCAAGAACGGTGATTTTGACGTCGAAGACCGGCATGGTTGTGAAAGATAGAAAACTTTCGACGGGAACAATTACAGGAGATCGTTATCGAAAGCAATTGACGTGTTTGAGCCGATCACTGCAAGACAAACGGCCACACTACAGCGATAGGCATGAAAAAATGATTTTGCAGCATGCCATTGAACGACCCCATGTCGCAAATCCAGTCTCGGTCCAGCACACAGTTTTAATCTGCCAGGACATTTCGTATCAGCGACACTCCGCTGCAGAGTGAAAATCTCATTCTGGAAACATCCCCCAGGCTGTGGCTAAGCCATGTCTCCGCAATATCCTTTCTTTCAGGAGTGCTAGTTCTGCAAGGTTCGCAGGAGAGCTTCTGTAAAGTTTGGAAGGTAGGAGACGAGGTACTGGCAGAAGTAAAGCTGTGAGTACCGGGCGTGAGTCGTGCTTCGGTAGCTCAGTTGGTAGAGCACTTGCCCACGAAAGGCAAAGGTCCGGAGTTCGAGTCTCGGTCGGGCACACAGTTTTAATCTGCCAGGAAGTTTCATATCAGCGCACACTGCGCTGCAGAGTGAAAATCTCATTCTGGAATCCAGCTTCTGTTTACAGCATCATGATGGTCGCATCCGTGTTTGGCGACATCGCGGTGAACGCACATTGGAAGCGTGTATTCGTCATCGCCATACTGGCGTATCACCCGGCGTGATAGTATGGGGTGCCATTGTTTACACGTCTCGGTCACCTCTTGCTCGCATTGACGGCACTTTGAATAGTGGACGCTACATTTCAGATGTGTTAAGACTCGTGGCTCTATCCTTCATTCAATCCCTGCGAAATCCTACATTTCAGCAGGATAATGCACGACCGCACGTAGCAGGACCTGTACGGGCCTTACTGGATACAGAAAATGTTCGACTACTACCCTGGCCAGCATATTCTCCAGATCTCTCACCGATTGAAAACTTCTGGTCAATGGTGGCCGAGCAACTGGCTCGTCAGAATACGCCAGTCACTACTCTTGATGAACCGTGGTATCGTGTTGAAGCTCATGGGTAGCTGTACCTGTACATGCCATCCAAGCTCTGTTTGACTCGATGCCCAGGCGTATCAAGGCCGTTTTTACGGCCAGAGATTGTCGTTCTGGGTACTGATTTCTCAGGGTCTATGCACCCAAATTGCGTGAAAATATAATCACATGTCAGTTTCAGTACAATATATTTGTTCAATAAATACCCGTTTATCATCCGCATTTCTTCTTGGTGTAGCAATTTTAATGGCGAGTAGTGTAGAAGAATGGAGAAGAAATTTGAAGATCTGTTAATTGACGATCAGTTTCGCTTCAGGAAAGGGAAGGGCACCAGGGAAGCTAGTCTGACGTTGCGTTTGATAATGGAAGCAATATTTACGGAAAATCGAGACGTCTTCATAGAATTTGACGATCTAGAAAAAGCGTTCCGTAATGTACAACTGGGGGAAGATATTCGAAATCCTCATGAAAAAGGGTGCAAGCTATAGGGAAAGACGCGTAACACACAAAATATACACGAACAAAGAGCTAAAACTAAGAATCTAAGACTAAGTGCGGAGACCTGAGATTAGAATCGGTTTAGGACAGGGATTGAAGAAACAATGACGGACATGAAAGAAACGTTCAGGAGTGGGATTAGAATTCAGCGTAATAATAGGACGACGCTGATACCAATTCCAGTCACATTAATGTGACTACCGCCTATCTTCGACGTCAACGCGCAATAACCACTCACAGACGGTGGGTGGCAGTGCTAGCAATGGAGGGTATATAAAGCGTGTCGGGGGACGCGGAAAACACAGCAGTCGTTGTCTTAATGCGGAAACAGAGCGATTTATCTAATATCCAAAAGGATATGATAATTGGTTTTTGGGCCAAGGGTGGAAGCATTTCCAAATCGGCTAAATTTGTAAATTTTTTCGCGTATCACCGTGGTTAAAGTGTACCGTGCATGGCAAAACTGAGCTATGCAAAACCGGCGCTGGAGCAATTGTGGTGCACCGTGGACCATAGATGACAGGGGTAGCGATGGCTGCGGAGATGGAACAGATGTGCAACTGTTGAGCAACTGACCTCCCAGGTGAACGAAGGGGAGTCTCCTCAATGACGGTTCAGCGAATTTTCTGCGTACGGCCCTCTGCAGCAGCCGCCTGGTTCATACATCCATGCTGACTGCTATTAATCGCAAAGAACGCAATCAGGAGTCCACTGAGTGCCGACAAGTGGCCTTTTCAGATGAATCACATTTTATGCTCCATCGGACACTTGGCAGTTGGCGTGTACGATGTGCAACGCCTGTAAGCAAACACCCTGCAACACTCGTTGGAAGAATCCAGGCTGGAGGAGGGAGCGTTATGGCTTGCGGAATTTTTTCGTGGCAAGGATGTTGTCGCCATTCTGGAAGGCACAATAGATCAACACAGGTATGCATCTATCCCTGCTGACCATGTCCTCTCCTAAATACAGTTTGTTTCTCCTCGGTAGGATAGTGTCTACCAGCAGTGCACTGCAACGTGTCACACAGCTCGCAGAGTGCGTGCGTGGTTCGAAGAACACCAGGGTGAGTTTGCCGTACTGCCCTGGCCACCGAACTCTCCGGATTTAAAGCCAGGAGTCGGTCTGTGTGGCAACTTCGATCGGGCTGTTCGTGCCGTGGATTATCAACCAAGAAACGTAGAGCAGCAGCTGGCCACGGCACTCGAGTCGGCATGACTTCACACTCCCGTCGGTACCTTCCAGAATGGAAATGGAAATGAGCGTTTGGCGTCATTGGCCGGGAGACCACTCCGGAGCAGGTCCGGCCGCCTTGGTGCAGGTCTTACCACATTCGACGCCACATTGGGCGACGTGCGCGCCGGGTGTGGATGAAATGATGATGAAGACAGCACAACACCCAGTTTCTGAGCGGAGAAAATCCCCGGGAATCGAACCCTGCCCCGTAGGACGGCAATCCGTCACGCTGACCACTCAGCTATCGGGGCGGACCTTCCAGAATGTCACTGACTCTCCTCCTGTACATCTACGCTGTAAAATGTGGTTATTCAAGCTTCAGAAATGTCGTCACATTCATGAGACTAGACCGTGTATTGTCTTACAGTCTGAAATAATTTAAACAATTTTAACCAAAACAACTCGTTGAAAGTGAAATTCATGGGAGAACTGGCAGGAAATTTTGAAATAAAATCATGAGTAAGACAAGGAGATGCCTTGTTGCCCGTAATTTTTAACTAAATATTAGAGAAATTGGTTAGAGAGTGGAGGACGGCTATAAATACTAAGGATGTGCAACGAGGAAGAAAGCCAAACAACATCACTGTAGAACGTCTAGCAGATAGCGTAACACTTATTAACAGACTCACTAGAAAGTGCACAAGAACAAATCACAGAACAACAACGGCAAACAACAGAAGTATAGCTGCCATTATCATCTGAAATCACAGAGTTCATGACAAACATCAATAATGCAACTCAAAAGCTTTGACTAAATAACAACACACTATATAAAGTACACCGCCGGCCGGGATGGCCGAGAGGTTCTAGGCGCTACAGTCCGGAATCGCGCGACCGCTGCGGTCGCAGGTTCGAATCCTGCCTCGGGCATGGATGTGTGTCATGTCCTTAGGTTAGTTAGATATAAGTAGTTCTAAGTTCTAGGGGACTGATGACCTCAGAAGTTAAGTCTCATAGTGCTCAGAGCCATTTATAAAGTAGACTGTTTTAAATATTTAGGAGAATGCATATCAAACAACATAAAGGAAATACAGAAATAGAAACTGGAACATATAAAATTGAGAGGTCCATTCAGATGACAAGAAACATATAAATTAAAAATACTTTATCGTGGAAGACGAAACCGAAACACTATGAAACAGTGGTAAGACCAGGAATACTCTACACAGTGAAAATTCTTAAACCGACTATGAAGAGAGAGCTCGACGAATTAGTAAAATTGAAAGTAGAATCCTAAGAAAAATACTAGAACCCAAAAGCAGCAGTGAATCAGAGTACACATTATCATCTAATGCAGAACGAAATCCGATGGTTCAAAAGTTAACAGATGTAATGAGAAAAAGGAAATTAAAATTCGATGGGCACATATGCACTATGAATAATGATAGAATAACCAAACAGTATTTTGCCTTACTAGACAATTACAAATACAGAATTACATGGCTGGAAGTTCACAAGATGCAAGAAGCGACTACACGAGTGGCGGGGTGCTGTGTAGAGGGGATTGGGCGGTTTGTTTTAGATTAGAGGGTCTCGGGAAAACGCAGAAAGGGCTTCAGTTTCAAACAGAGGAACGAACACAGTAGTTGTAAATTGCCGTAGCTGTGACGGAGAAGAACCAGAGCTCCAAGTGCTAACAGAAAACATTGAATCTCAGATAATTATAGCACGGAAAGCAGGCTAAAGCCGGAAATAAGTTCAGTCGAAATTTTTACAAAGGGCTTAACCGTGTTCTAAAAGGATAGATTAAATACGGTTGCTGGTGGAGTGTTAACTGCTGTCAGAAGTAGTTTACTTTGTAGTGAAATTGAGGAATATAGTTCCTGTGAGCTAGGATGGGTGGATACTATACTTCATAACAGAAATCAATCGATAATTAGTTCATTTTACCGGCTCTCCGATTCCCTTGATACAGTTGCTGAACAGTTCAAAGAAAGCTTGGTGTCATTTCAAATAGATACTCCATTCATACAATTATAGTTGGTGGTGACTTCTATCTACTCTAGAGATGCTGCCGAAGATACATATTTGAAGTTGGCGGTAGGCATAAAACGTCGCCCGAAATAGTACTAAATGCATTATGAGAAAATTTAGAACAACTAGTTCAGTAGCCCACTTGAAGTGTAAATGGTTGTGAAAACATAGTTGACATTTTAACAATAAATAATCCATACTAAACAGAGCCTATCATGGCACACACATGGATTACTGGTCAGAAAATTTTTGTACTTGAACTGAGTGTGGTAACATCTAAACCCACCAAAAATAAACACAAAGTACATCTATTGAAAAAAAACAGATAAAATTTCGCTTGATATCCTCCTAAGAAAGTGTCTCCACACCTTCCAATCTGACTATTGAAACGTAGACCATATAAGATTTAAATTCAAAGACATAGTGTCGACGGCAATGAGAGAAATATACCAAATAAATTAACAAGAAATGGAAACTGATCCCCCATAGTACACCAAACAGTTCAGAACACTTGCAGAAGCAACGACAAAAGCATGCCAAATTTAAAAGAACAGTAAATCCCCAAGATTGACGAAGTTTTACAAAAGCGCGAACTTCAATGCGAGATTCTTTTTAATAGTTTTACAGCAAAACTCTGTCTCGAAATCTGGCAGAAAAACCAAAGAGATTCTCGTAGTATATAAAGTACACCAGTGGCAAGATGCAGTCAATACCTTCAAAGCCAACTCTTTAAGCAAGATGTTATTGGCGACAGTGCCGCTATATCAGAGTTACTAAACACAGTTTTCCGAAATTCCTTCACAAAACAAGACGAAGTAAATATTCCAGAATTCGTATCGAGAACAACTGCCGACGTGAAGTAGACATCCATGATATAGTGAAGCAGATTAAAACTCTTAAGAAGACAATGCCTCCAGTCCAGATTGTGTACCAGAAGTTGCGCAAATCACACCAATAACCAACAAAGGAAACAGCAGAAATCCGCTGAATTACAGACCCAAACCACTAATGTCGATTTTCAATAGGATTTTGGAACATTTACTGCGCTCGAACACTATGAATCAGTTCGAAGAAAATGATTTATTGAGAAATAGCCAACACGGATCCAGAAAATATCGTTCTCGTGGAACACTACTAGCTCTTTATTCTCACGAAGTAATTCATGCTATCCACAGGAGACTTCAAATTGATTCCATATTGTTAGATTTGCCAGAAGGCGTTTGACACCGTTCCCCACAAGTGACTTCTAATTAAACTGCCTGCCCATGGAGTATTGCCGAAGTTGTGTGACTCGAATGTGATGACGGAAAGTCATAGGGTAATACAGAAATAATATCTGGTGTTCCACATGGAAGTGATATAGGTCCTCTGTTGTTCTTTATCTACATAAGCGGTTTAAGAGACAATCTGAGCAGCCCTCTTAGATTATTTGCAAATGATGGTGTCATTTACTGTCTTGTGAAGTCATCACTTGATCAAAACGAATTGCAAAATCATTTAGACAAGATATCTGTCTGGTGTAAAAAGCAGCAGTTGACATTAAGTAATGAAAAGTGTGAATCCATCGATTTGAGTACAAAAAGGAATCCGCTAAATTTCGTTTACACGATAATCCACAGAAATTTGACTCAGCTAAATACTTATGGATTACAATTACGAATGAAAAATGAAATGATCGTATGGCATTGTTGGCCGGGAGGCCTCATGCGGGAAAGTTTGGCCGCCGCATTGCAAGTCCTTTTTTGTTGACGCCACTTCGGCGACTTACGGGTCAACGAGGATGAAATGATGATGAACACACAACACCCAGTCATCACGAGGCAGAGAAAAATCCCTGACTCCGCCGGGAATCGAACCCGGGACCCCGTGCGCGGGAAGCGAGAACGCTACCACAAGACCACGAGCTGCGGACACAATTACGGATAGTTTAATTGGATCAATCACACAGATAATGTTGCGAAAAAATCAAACCAAAGACTGCGATTAATTGGTAGAACACTTAGAAAATGTAGCAGGTCTACTAAAGAGACTGCTTGCGCTACGCTTATTCACGCTCTTCTGGAATATTGCTGTGCGGTGTGGGATCCACTTCAGATAGATTGACGGAGGACATCGAAAAAGTTCAGAGAATGGTAACTGGTTTCGTATCATCGCGAAATAGGGGAGAGAGTGCCATGGATGTGATACACAAATTGGGGTGGCGTTTTTCGCTGCGGCAGGACCTTCTCATGAATTTTCGATCAGCAACTTTCTCCTCAGAGTGTGACATTATTTTATTAGCATCCACCTACATAAAGGTCATCATAATAAAATAAGAGAAGTCAGATCTCAAACGGAAAGATGTAAGTGTTCGTTTTCCCGTGCGCTGTTCGAGAGAGGAATGGTAGAGAAGTAGCTTAGAGGTACTTCGCTGAACCCTGTGCAGGCACTTAGTTGCGAATTGCAGAGTGATCATATAGATGTAGATGTAAATAGAAATAGGAAGAGATATCGAAACTGTGAGACTCGATGTGAACACACTGAGAAAACGAACGCCTTTTAAAGAAAGAATAGACAAGACATGTTTCCAGGACAGGAAAAAATCAAAAAATAGAGAAAGTAGTCACAAAAAGAGAAGGAACAACATGGAAAGGATAATTTGAAGGAAGTATATGAGCATGAAGATACGTGAAAACCACTGATGAAATGTATGCCCTAAGCATTTGTTTGTGAGATATGGCGCATTTTGTTTATAGTTTAACGAGTTAATATTTTAAAGAATTTCTATTACACTCGCTCGCCACCTATAATATTGTTACCATACACTTAGTCCTTCTCCTGTTGACAACGTTGCCAAATTTGATAACTGTACCTGATTCAGTGTATATCGTACATATACTTTATTAAATACTTTTAGCTTCGAAAATGTGCGCTCAACTTTTTCAACGGCCACAGGTTCCTAAAGATATATCAACAGAGTTATGCATATGGTGAGGTACCACGTATTAGCTCTACGACAAGCAGTTCCCATGAAGTTCTTACCAATACCACAGCACTGTATGCGTCTGCAACTTACGCCATTATTTAAGACAAGGTATATAGTTGCGAATAAATGATGTTAATCATCGGGTGAATAAAGTGTCATTACAAGTTTAGTCAGAGCTATGTAAGCCTTCTTTATTGTTGTTATTCGTCTTTCACAGTTGTTGATACTTTCATCCAGCAGTCTGTGGAATGATACCTTATGACAGCAGTGTTCCTAAAAGTTCAGGTCAACTCAGATGTAAAGTCTTTAGATACTACCTAGATATTGATTCTTTCTACTACTTTACGTGGAATAACAAAGATGTAGGATTAAGTTATGTTTTTAAGACCTATCGCTACATTTCGTTCGTTGCACACAAGAATTATATCAATGACGATCTCTTCAATTGCATAAATGTTATCGTATATGTCATTGAATTTAATGTTTTATAGGGCTGCATTGGGAGAACTCGCGGAACAATTTTTTAAATCCTTCTACAGCAGCATAATAAGGCCAAAACGTTTGTAGATGTTCCAGGATAAATAGCTGTTTCTTGATTAGCCCCTACAGTACTTTTAAGAACTATATTTAAGTTTTAAATTGATTCTTTTTCACACATCATTGGATACGACTATCAAGACCACAGCCTTGGCTACAGCCTTTGCACACATCATAGCCCATTCATTCTGTATATTCAGTTAACTAACGTTCGAGTCCTATTGCAGATTGGCCTTTGATCAGGGTGAAGGAGGTAAATGATTTTCGTCTCTTTGCCTCTGAAAGATTTTGCCGAACCGCCATGAACTATCTGAATATGGCGAAGAAGTTCGCTTTGCAGATGTATTTTACTAATCTCCACTTTTCTTTCCAGTTTTCTTTCTGTTTTTTCGTTCTGTTTTTCCTCGGGTGTCCCAAATGCCCCAGCCTAGTTACACCCTGCTATCGTCGCTGGACGATTTCCACAATTACGTAGTGATTATTTTCCGCACGTCCTCTAAGAGTAAACAACGTGCCGCAGTTCTCAACAATACAGGGGTCCCTCTGGCTGCCCACGCCGTTGCTTAGCATTGGTTCCAGATGAGACAGCTGGTGAGCAGCCTGGATGTATCCACCCTCAGTCAGCAAGATCTTAAGAAAACGGTGAAATGAAGTAAGAGCGCGGAGCGACGACAGCTGTCAAAAGGTAAGCCCCAACAAATATATGCGTTTTGCCATTCCGTGGCACCCGAAACACAGGCCTCAAATCGAGTGAAGTTTTCTGCAGACGCACAACATAAAGTCTCAGAGATGTATATGTATAATGAATATGAAGGTATTCCACATGACAGTTACATTCAGTGTAATCTGATTTTGTAACTGAGCCGTCTATACTAAAACTTATATCACGGCTTGTCTGAAGGAGTGTTCGCCTCTTTCTTTTGGTAGCTGTGCCTGCCTGTAACTTTTTTACCTAGATTATTTTGTGTACAATTCCAAACCTACAACAGGTGTCACAGAATGTAGTAAGACACTGAAATCCAGCAATTATAGGACCTCGTACTACGTGAATAACACCACAACCCAGTGTATTATCAGTAGCAAAGACAAGACCTAATTACTAGCCAACATCTGGGCGCACAAAATTGACTATGATCAGCTTTAAATAGTTCTGTCAAGCGGAGACATAGCAACTAGGCTCGCTGAACATGAACCCAGCTAGAGGATGTAGCATTAAGATTCCACATCTGCTGATCAGGTATTGCTTGAAGGCCACAGAGCCATGTCCTACACTTAGCAAACAAAGGCCAAAAAGTCAGCATGTTGGAAGCTCTGTAAATCAACAAACATGTAGCCGACAGTTCTGATTTAATCTTAAATGCCCAAGCGCGTATTAATCCTTCCCCTCTTCTAACCTTACACGATCCTCTCAATTTGCCATTACTCCTCCACTGTCTGTTCCTTCCTATTGCTCCATTTTCCTGTATTTATAGATTTTTTATCGTGATTGGCCATGTACTACACACATTCTGTTGAAACAGTTGTTAAATTCCTTCTTTTTCTTGGTTTCTCTATCTCTTTCCATCAGTAACACCTCTTGAAGTATTATTACCATGTAGTAATTTTATAAAATTTATTTATTTAATTTAAACTGTTATATAGACACTGTGATATTTTCTTAGTTAACTTAATGTTTACCCTGTATGCTTCTTTATATTTATTTATTGTTTAGTTTTTTATCGTTTAATTTGAACTAGCACACTACTGTCAAAGATGACATTTACTGGACGTTTGTGTTTCAGTCTAGGTTAGTAACATAATTTCCAACTTTGTATACATACATTGTAACTTCTTTGGCGACGATAGTCAGTTAAAGTTTAATGATAGACTTGTAAACCGAAAACCGGCAAAGTTGAATAAATGTATATTGTGGAACATAAAACAATAGTACTTTTTATTTATTACCGCACAGACGTTGGAAGAGAGCCGATAATATTGTCAGACTTTATTCGAGAATTTTTGCTAAATCCTAGGAGGCAGGATTTCTGCGTGATGAAGTTATAGAAAAAGTAGATATGTTTGTTTACTTGTGAGAACTGAGAACAACAATCGGATGGGCGGTTAAAGAATTAAACATTAGGCTAAAAATAGCTTGGTGTTAATTCGGGAAACTGAATGCTATATTCAGAAGTAAATTCCCATTGTGCCTTAAAAGGAGAGTCTATTAACGAGTGTATGCTGACAGTACTGTGTAGAGCTCGTGGTCTCACGGTTGGTGGGCACGGTAGCTCAACGTGTTCTGTCTGAGGGCTGCTTGCCCTCTGTAATAAAACAACTGAGTGAAACATTCAACTATGAACTTAAAGGGTTGTCATGCGACGTTCGCCCAGGCCAAATGACGAGGTTAATGTCGCTCCGTCTAGAAGGAGGGGTCTCACGTTCGATTCCCGACTGGGAAGGAGATTTTCTTCTGTCGGAGACTGGGTGTTTCGGTGTCCTAATAATTTCATCTCATCTTCATCGACACGCAGACCCCAGAGTGGCGTCAACAGAAAGAGTTGCAACGGGCGGCCGAACAACCCCAGACGGGGTCTGCCAGCAATTAATAACATACCAACTTATCTGTGTGAAATATGTTGTTGTTGTTGTGGTCTTCAGTTCTGAGACTGGTCTGATGCAGCTCTCCAAAAAATGGTTCAAATGGCTCTGAGCACTATGGGACTTAACTACTGAGGTCATCAGTCCCCTAGAACTTAGAACTACTTAAACCTATCCAACCTAAGGACAACACACACATCCATGCCCGAGGCAGGATTCGAACCTGCGACCGTAGCGGTCGCACGGTTCCAGACTGTAGCGCCTAGAACCGCTCGGCCACCATGGCTGGCTGAAGCTCTCCATGCTACTCTATCCTGTGCAAGCTGCTTCATCTCCCAGGACGCACTGCAGCCTACATCCTTCTGATTCTGTTTAGTGTATTCATCTCTTGGTCTCCCTCTACGGTTTTTACCCTCCACGCTGGCCTCCAATACTAAATTGGTGATCCTTTGATGCCTCAGAACATGTCGTACCAACCGATCACTTCTTCTAGTCAAGTTGTGCCACAAACTCCTCTTCTCTCCAATTCCATTCAATACCTCCTCATTAGTTATGTGATCTACCCATCTAATCTTCAGCATTCTTCTGTAGCACCACATTTCGAAAGCTTCTATTCTCTTCTTGTCCAAACTATTTATCGTCCACGTTTCACTTCCATACATGGCCACACTCCATACAAATAATTTCAGAAACGACTTCCTGGCACTTAAATCTATACTCGATGTTAACAAATTTCTCTTCTTCAGAAACGCTTTCCTTGCCGTTGTCAGTCTACATTTTATATCCTCTCTACTTCTACCATCATCAGTTATTTTGCTCCCCAAATAGCAAAACTCCTTTACTACTTTAAGTGTCTCATTTCCTAATCTAATTCCCTCAGCATCACCCGACGTAATTCGACTACATTACATTATCCTCGTTTTGCTTTTGTTGATGTTCATCTTATATCCTCCTTTAAGACACTGCCCATTCCGTTCAACTGCTCTTGCAAGTCCTTTGCTGTCTCTGACAGAATTACAATGTCATCGGCGAACCTCAAAGTTTTTATTTCTTCTCCATGGATTTTAATACCTACTCCGAATTTTTTTTTTGTTTTCTTTACTGCTTGCTCAATATACAGATTGAATAACATCGGGGAGAGGCTACAACCCTGTCTCACTCTCTTCCAAACCACTGCTTCCCTTTCATGTCCCTAGACTCTTATAACTGCTCCCTGCCGCCGTTGGATAAGCCGCTGCAGCAGCAAGTCGTATACTCCTAGCTCACTCATTTGTTACATAGTTTAATTCTTAATTTCTTTGCGTGTTTTTGGTACTTGCATTGTTTAATTCATAAATTTCGGGCGTATTATAGTATTTGAGAGTAGTAGCATCGCGTTTTAGTACCTGAATAGTGTAAATTCGCGTACTCGTTTGTCTTCTGTTTTTGTTTTGAACGGCCAGTGTCGGTTGGTCACAGTCAGTGTGCTCCCTGCCGCCGTTGGATAAGCAGCTGCAGCAGCAAGTCGTATACTCCTAACTCACTCATTTGTTACATAGTTTAATTCTTAATTTCTTTGCGTGTTTTTGGTACTTGCATTGTTGAATTCATAAATTTCGGGCGTATTATAGTATTTGAGAGTTGTAGCATCGCGTTTTAGTACCTGAATAGTGTAAATTCGCGTAGTCTCCTTCCGCCGCCGAGCAGTGTCAGCAGTGCACAAGTAGCAGCATTACTGCATTTACTAGGCAATCTTGTATTTTAATAACCATTTAAATTTTGTCGATTTGTTTGCGCTCTCTGTAGATTAGTTCAGACGTTCTTTGCAAAACAGTTTTTAGCATGGATAAGGACTGCAACTGCTGTGTTCGGATGCAGGCTGAGTTGGCATCCCTTCGCTCCCAGCTTCAGGCAGTGTTGGCTTCGGTCACACAGCTTGAGGCTGTTGTCAATGGGCATCACTGTGGGGGTCCGGATGGGGGTTTGACGGGGACGGCCAGCTCGTCCCACGCATCCCCTGATCGGACTACGACTGTGGTGGCCCGGGATACTGCCCGCATTGAGGCTGATCCCTCACCTGTGGTAGAGTGGGAGGTCGTCTCAAGGTGTGGCAGGGGGCGAAAGTCATTCTGGAGGGCTGAACGGAAAGCCTCTCCAGTTTGTCTGACGAACCGGTTTCAGGCTCTGTCTCAGGCTGATACTGATCTTCGGCCTGACATGGCTGCTTGTCCTGTTCCAGAGGTTGCCCCTCAGTCTGCAAGATCCGGGCAGTTGCAGAGGGTGGGCTTACTGGTAGTTGGGAGCTCCAACGTCAGGCGCGTAATGGGGCCCCTTAGGGAAATGGCAGCAAGAGAGGGGAAGAAAACCAATGTGCACTCCGTGTGCATACCGGGGGGAGTCATTCCAGATGTGGAAAGGGTCCTTCCGGATGCCATGAAGGTTATTGGGTGCACCCATCTGCAGGTGGTTGCTCATGTCGGCACCAATGACGTGTGTCGCTATGGATCGGAGGAAATCCTCTCTGGCTTCCGGCGGCTATCTGATTTGGTGAAGACTGCCAGTCTCGCTAGCGGGATGAAAGCAGAGCTCACCATCTGCAGCATCGTTGACAGGACTGACTGCGGACCTTTGGTACACAGCCGAGTGGAGGGTCTGAATCAGAGGCTGAGACGGTTCTGCGACCGTGTGGGCTGCAGATTCCTCGACTTGCGCCATAGGGTGGTGGGGTTTCGGGTTCCACTGGATAGGTCAGGAGTCCACTACACGCAACAAGCGGCTACACGGGTAGCAGGGGTTGTGTGGCGTGGGCTGGGCGGTTTTTTAGGTTAGATGGCCTTGGGCAAGTACAGAAAGGGCAACAGCCTCAACGGGTGCGGGGCAAAGTCAGGACATGCGGGGACCAAGCAAAAATCGGTATTGTAATTGTCAACTGTCGAAGCTGCGTTGGTAAAGTACCAGAACTTCAAGCGCTGATAGAAAGCACCGAAGCTGAAATCGTTATAGGTACAGAAAGCTGGCTTAAGCCAGAGATAAATTCTGCCGAAATTTTTACAAAGGTACAGACGGTGTTTAGAAAGGATAGATTGCATGCAACCGGTGGTGGAGTGTTCGTCGCTGTTAGTAGTAGTTTATCCTGTAGTGAAGTAGAAGTGGATAGTTCCTGTGAATTATTATGGGTGGAGGTTACACTCAACAACCGAACTAGGTTAATAATTGGCTCCTTTTACCGACCTCCCGACTCAGCAGCATTAGTGGCTGAACAACTGAGACAAAATTTGGAATACATTTCACATAAATTTTCTCAGCATGTTATAGTCTTAGGTGGAGATTTCAATTTACCAGATATAGACTGGGACACTCAGATGTTTAGGACGGGTGGTAGGGACAGAGCATCGAGTGACATTATACTGAGTGCACTATCCGAAAATTACCTCGAGCAATTAAACAGAGAACCGACTCGTGGAGATAACATCTTGGACCTACTGATAACAAACAGACTCGAACTTTTCGACTCTGTATGTACAGAACAGGGAATCAGTGATCATAAGGCCGTTGCAGCATCCCTGAATATGGAAGTTAATAGGAATATAAAAAAGGGAGGAAGGTTTATCTGTTTAGCAAGAGTAATTTACCAGATATAGACTGGGACACTCAGATGTTTAGGACGGGTGGTAGGGACAGAGCATCGAGTGACATTATACTGAGTGCACTATCCGAAAATTACCTCGAGCAATTAAACAGAGAACCGACTCGTGGAGATAACATCTTGGACCTACTGATAACAAACAGACCCGAACTTTTCGACTCTGTATGTACAGAACAGGGAATCAGTGATCATAAGGCCGTTGCAGCATCCCTGAATATGGAAGTTAATAGGAATATAAAAAAAGGGAGGAAGGTTTATCTGTTTAGCAAGAGTAATAGAAGGCAGATTTCAGACTACCTAACAGATCAAAACGAAAATTTCTGTTCCGACACTGACAATGTTGAGTGTTTATGGAAAAAGTTCAAGGCAATCGTAAAATGCGTTTTAGACAGGTACGTGCCGAGTAAAACTGTGAGGGACGGGAAAAACCCACCGTGGTACAACAACAAAGTTAGGAAACTACTGCGAAAGCAAAGGGAGCTCCACTCCAAGTTCAAACGCAGCCAAAACCTCTCAGACAAACAGAAGCTAAACGATGTCAAAGTTAGCGTAAGGAGGGCTATGCGTGAAGCGTTCATTGAATTCGAAAGTAAAATTCTATGTACCGACTTGACAGAAAATCCTAGGAAGTTCTGGTCTTACGTTAAATCAGTAAGTGGCTCGAAACAGCATATCCAGACACTACGGGATGATGATGGCATTGAAACAGAGGATGACACGCGTAAAGCTGAAATACTAAACACCTTTTTCCAAAGCTGTTTCACAGAGGAAGACCGCACTGCAGTTCCTTCTCTAAATCCTCGCACAAACTAAAAAATGGCTGACATCGAAATAAGTGTCCAAGGAATAGAAAAGCAACTGGAATCACTCAATAGAGGAAAGTCCACTGGACCTGACGGGATACCAATTCGATTCTACACAGAGTACGCGAAAGAACTTGCCCCCCTTCTAACAGCCGTGTACCGCAAGTCTCTAGAGGAACGGAGGGTTCCAAATGATTGGAAAAGAGCACAGATAGTCCCAGTCTTCAAGAAGGGTCGTCGAGCAGATGCGCGAAACTATAGACCTATATCTCTGACGTCAATCTGTTGTAGAATTTTAGAACATGTTTTTTGCTCGAGTATCATGTCGTTTTTGGAAACCCAGAATCTACTATGTAGGAATCAACATGGATTCCGGAAACAGCGATCGTGTGAGACCCAACTCGCTTTATTTGTTCATGAGACCCAGAAAATATTAGATACAGGCTCCCAGGTAGATGCTATTTTTCTTGACTTCCGGAAGGCGTCCGATACAGTTCCGCACTGTCGCCTGATAAATAAAGTAAGAGCCTACGGAATATCAGACCAGCTGTGTGGCTGGATTGAAGAGTTTTTAGCAAACAGAACACAGCATGTTGTTATCAATGGAGAGACGTCTACAGACGTTAAAATAACCTCTGGCGTGCCACAGGGGAGTGTTATGGGACCATTGCTTTTCACAATATATATAAATGACCTAGTAGATAGTGTCGTAAGTTCCATGCGGCTTTTCGCGGATGATGCTGTAGTATACAGAGAAGTTGCAGCATTAGAAAATTGTAGCGAAATGCAGGAAGATCTGCAGCGGATAGGTACTTGGTGCAGGGAGTGGCAACTGACCTGTAACATAGACAAATGTAATGTATTGCGAATACATAGAAAGAAGGATCCTTTATTGTATGATTATATGATAGCGGAACAAACACTGGTAGCAGTTACTTCTGTAAAATATCTGGAAGTATGCGTGCGGAACGATTTGAAGTGGAATGATCATATAAAATTAATTGTTGGTAAGGCGGGTACCAGGTTGAGATTCATTGGGAGAGTGCTTAGAAAATGTAGTCCATCAACAAAGGAGGTGGCTTACAAAACACTCGTTCGACCTATACTTGAGTATTGCTCATCAGTGTGGGATCCGTACCAGATCGGTTTGACAGAGGAGATAGAGAAGATCCAAAGAAGAGCGGCGCGTTTCGTCACAGGGTTATTTGGTAACCGTGATAGCGTTACGGAGATGTTTAGCAAACTCAAGTGGCAGACTCTGCAAGAGAGGCGCTCTGCATCGCGGTGTAGCTTGCTCGCCAGGTTTCGAGAGGGTGCGTTTCTGGATGAGGTATCGAATATATTGCTTCCCCCTACTTATACCTCCCGAGGAGATCACGAATGTAAAATTAGAGAGATTAGAGCGCGCACGGAGGCTTTCTGACAGTCGTTCTTCCCGCGAACCATACGCGAGTGGAACAGGAAAGGGAGGTAATGACAGTGGCACGTAAAGTGCCCTCCGCCACACACCGTTGGGTGGCTTGCGGAGTATACATGTAGAT
The DNA here is from genome assembly GCF_023864345.2 of Schistocerca serialis cubense. Lineage (NCBI taxonomy): Eukaryota > Metazoa > Arthropoda > Insecta > Orthoptera > Acrididae > Schistocerca > Schistocerca serialis. The sequence continues at coordinate 141,663,423 of NC_064646.1, forward strand.
GTAGATGTAGAACAGCCATCTGGTTTATGTACAAATTGTAAATAGCCTTTCGCTCTCTGTATTTTACCCCTACCACTTTCAGAAATATAACATTTCAAAAACTGAGATTTTCCAAACGACTAAAGGAAAAAAAAAACATGTTGAGCATAACAAATGGAGATGAGAGAAAACAGGAGTGGTATTGAGTGTAAAGAAAATGAAATAGTTGGGTGACCTAATGGAAGTTGGACTGACGATATAAAGAAGCAAGCAGGACGAACTTGGACGCGAAATCAATGGCAAAGTCTGACGAATTTTGAAATACAATTATTCTGATAAAATATAACGGAAGCTGTATTACTAACATATTCATTTTACCGTAAATTAGTTATTATTTTGTTTTTTCAAGTGCCGTCTGTACAGATTTCGTCGAAGTTCAGTCAAAAGCTTTCTCAAATATATAAATACATGGAGCAACAGAAATTTATGTTCGTTACCGCGTTCTATATGTTCACGACTTGCACATGATCCATTGTGCGGAATGCACTTGTAAAGCTATCTTTCAAAAACGTTTTTTCTATTCGACTGTTATTCGTTTCAGAGAAACCTGTCACGTAATATGTAAGAAAGTGACTGGATATACATCTACCTCGAAATACAATTTACTTTGGAAGTGATTCACACTTGTTAAATTTGAAACAGCAACAACATTTGCGTAAAGAGTTCAAAACAGTCAATGGATCAGTCAAGATTTTCTCATATACTGGTTTTAGGGCTGTAAACTATAGCCCAGTATTACTACAAGAATGTGCAAAACGCCTGTATAAGTAACTGGACATACTGACTAGATTTCTGGCCAACAAGTGTTTGCCTTTGAATTTTGAAATTTTCCCGCGTGAACTGAATGTTCAAGAAATTAGGGCTTGGTGCACTCGTCCTCAACAACCCATCACAATACATCGATTTGTAGCAAACATTTATGACTCAACGTCAAAGACTTAATTGTACTGCAGCAAGTTTTCTAATGTTTTAAAAAAATCTGAGGACTATTTACAACTCACTCTTGTTCCTCTTCCTCTTACAGCATCCTGACGAGACGATCCTGTGTACAGAGTGTTCGGCCTTGTAGGAGGGGGGGGGGGGGGGGTTAGAAGATAATATTTTGAATTGGAATACATGTCCGAAAGGTACCGTTTCCGTGTTCAAGCATGTTGGCAACGCGACCACATTTACAAGTAATTGATTAGGCGTAACCCAGTACGTCACTTATTTTACGGTTCCACTCGTTAATAGCGAAAGAAATTGATCGTGTACTTGTTAGCTGGTTCTCTTGAACGTGGTGCAGCACGGTCTCTTCCAATTCGGGTGTGCGGCATATTCTTGGAAAACAACAGTCATGCCCGCTGACGGTGAAGCTTACCTTTCTCGAAGCCGTTGCGCATTTGTGGCGAAAAGTGTATGGGATGGAGTCGGACGTTGTGGAGAGCGATCTTGATGATGATGACGAGCTACTCTTCCATTACCTTGAGTTTCGCCATTCAGAAGGATTATATCAGTGTGTTCTGCAATCGTGCACTCAACAATATTGCTCTAATACTCACAGACACGTGAAAGAGACTCGAACCACGTCAAAGAGGTAGGATACACGTCAAATGACAACAGCCGACCCAACGTGAGCACACTCCACCACGACTACCCTGTTGCATACCTACCTAGCAAACATGTTCTCAAACAGCTGTAGCATCGAAATCGTACGTTTCTGGGGATGGGTTCGTATCCAAAATAAGAGGACTGTTCGGAAAATAAGTTTCGATCGGTCGGGAAATGGAAACCACTGCAATAAATCAAAAGCGTTTTATTTGCAATAGTTAGCTACACTATACAGCTGCTTTCCTACATAACCGCCACTCCGACTTAGGCATCTGTCGTAGCGTTGTACCAACTTTCTAATACCCTCAGGCAGCCGCTTGTGCTTTCCACCAATCCTCTGCGCTCGTCTACAGCTCGTTGTCTGTGCCAAAACGTGATCCTCATAGCTAGCGGTTCATTTGAGCACAGCTGAAACTCAGGAAGACCAGATTATGGGATGTATTATGGATGATCAAACACATCCCATCGAAAACGCTGCACAGGAGGATCTATATTGCCCCTGCAGAGTGCGGCCGAGAATTGCCATGAAGAACGAAAAGCATGGCAGTTATGTAATGTGGGCTGCAGGACATCAGGCGAAATCTCTCACCAGGTCCTCATACTTGGTGACAGACATTATTCTCTAGGCATCTTTACGTGTTCACTGTACTCTCAGAATTGGAAGGAGCGACGTGCTGCGATCGATGGCCATACTAGAGACACTACCAAACACATCTGTGTAAAACTTCATCAGATTTTTAATGTGGTTTCCATTTCGTCACCGCTCGGAACTTTCTTTCCGAATAGCCTTCGTATTACGTACTCGCTCCCCTCTACAAGTCCTAGAATGTTGTAACGGGAATTTCCGAACACCGTGTATTTTGTTAGCTTGTTTTCATGGTGAAGTAAGAATAAGATGCTTAAAATGCACTATATTTTATTTAGGAAAGTTGTATTTAGTACCATACGCCACTAATCAAAAATATTTTATGTATTTTCCAGCCTATTAAATTAACCGACGGTAGTCGATCTGTTGGCGCAACAATCGCGCTCCATAAGCGCGTTATCATTTCCAAATTACACTGTACATTATTCCAGCCTGCAGTTATAATTTTAACAAGTCTGATCACAATTATTATTTTAAAGGAACGCTGAGTTTTTACATTAACTGTAACAACTATATGGTCTGATATTATCGTGTTTACTGTTTTCCAACTACGACGTCTGCCTGTGATAATCTCAACGTTCCGACGAGAAAAGTTATATTATGGCACTACAGATAAACTTACGTCATGCCCCCCCCCCCCTTTTGTCAGAAATTTAATGTTCAGACATTTAACCTTTGAAAGATGTACTGTCACATAAAAGGAGAATAATTACAGACCGGGCAGCTGCCCGTCATCCTCAGGTGAGACATCGAAGGCTCACAAAGACGACTCGCTCTAATCTTACTGCACCGCTCTTGACGGCCTCTTGATTGTGTGGCTGGTCGCGGCGGAGGTTCGAGTCCTCCCTCGGGCATGGGTGTGTGTGTTTGTCCTTAGGATAATTTAGGTTAAGTAGTGTGTAAGCTTAGGGACTGATGACCTTAGCAGCTTAGTCCCATAAGATTTCCCACACATTTGATTTTTTTATTTTATTTTATTCTTATTTTACTTTATTTTTTTAAATGTGCCTGGGAATGTTCTTGCGTATCCCAACTTTCTGTGTTCTCGTCATTGCCTCATCGTTTGAGTTTGTCCTGTCTGTTTTTGAGCAGTTTTCTTGGAAAGGTTTTGGTCTGCTTCGTTACAGTAGTGGATTATTGCCGAAATAGGTCGGGCCACCGCCTGGTGACCCCTCTATGTGTCTGGTTACTCTGATTTGAAACGAACCTGTTTTCTGACTGAATGATTTTTCGTAGAACTGTCGAGCAGTTGTAACACCTATTTTTGACCTATTTTGAATCTGTATCGATACTTCTGTGTCAATTTGTTATATTGCTTATGTATAATGTTGTATCTGTCTTGGGAATTCTTTGACATGTATACATGTTTAAGTTATGCGAATTTTTGGACGAAGTTCTTCAAATTATGCTTGTAAGTTTAAATAACTACTGAAACTGTTGTTATGAAATGTACTATAAATGACTTGGTCCATAATTAGGGAACGTAGTGCTAAATGTAAAAGATGTGAGGAAGCCCCGCAGCTACGGAAGTAGCCTGGCGGAGTGGAAAAGGTGTGGTTGGCGCGCAAATGGTAACTCGTTCTTTGTGACGAGTAGGGAGTCAGGGCTGAGCAGTGCCGTGGTTAACACCTCGCCAGCAGCAGAGGATCATAGTGGCTCATATTCCTGGTGTTTTGAGACCAGAAGAGCTTAGGGGTTATATTTAAGGTCTGCAGATGCTGAATTTGATGATACCATTATCATGGTATGGTTTTTGGCCCAACAAATACATTATTTCGACGCCAAGAAGATCAGTAATAGGGCGAGGCCAACAATTCTGCCATGACTGCATCGCCGCCAGGTTAACAGCCACTGAAAATTGCGCCACCAGTGCCACCAGCCTTCCACAGAATTGTTTTGTATTTGGCACCCTGTAAGTGGACCACGTATTTGTGAACTCTGCTTGACTTTAATAATAATCGTGGTGTTACTAAAAACTCTATCTTACATCCGTGATTATCCCAAATCACAAACCTGGGCAGGGTTCCTATCCTAGTGAATTTAACTCCGAGTGTCCTAATTTATTATGAGAAATTGGCTGAACTTGAATTTGGCCTGTTGTGATTTGCACAGTCAATTGTAATTTTGAGTCGATCAAAAGACTGTTCATAAAAGCACATTTGTTATTTAAAAAGTTATAGTTTCTTGTGATTTACAAAACTAATAATTAATGATAAGAATACTTACGTTTTTTCGTACATACTGGTGTAATTTTGTTAATAAGCAAGGTTCTTCAAACCATGAAAGTGTAAGGGTCGTCTTGGACCAGCCTAGTTATTTAATGAAGCAATGCAAAAGCTCTTTCAGAGCCAGTGTAGTTAGGTTTGCATTCTGTTTAGTTAATTTAAACCGAGCTTAAGAAAGAACTGTTACTTTGTTATCTATTATAATGCTAGTAGGCTAATGCACAGGCATAGTGACCCTGTATTATTAGGCAATGAAGTTATAGATTATGATCATTAGTAGACCACTTGATTTAAATTCAGAATCATTTCAAGTTTTTCCCTGCTCAGTATTGCTACTAGTTTCATGTATGTCGGTATTTGGTTTTATAAACAGCTGCAACTAGTTCATTTAAGGTACGTGTTGTTGAGAGGCATATCTTGATGTTTACTGTCTCATTCTCCATTTGCTTCTCTGACGTATCAGTTAGTAGCACAATTATCTGCAAGGTTAAATGGTTCAAATGGCGCTGAGCACTATGGGACTCAACTGCTGGGGTCATTAGTCCCCTAGAACTTAGAACTAGTTAAACCTAACTAACCTAAGGACATCACACACATCCATGCCCGAGGCAGGATTCGAACCTGCGACCGTAGCGGTCTCGCGGTTCCAGACTGCAGCGCCAGAACCGCGCGGCCACTTCGGCCGGCTATCTGCAAGGTTAGGTTACTGTGTTGTAATGTGAACAGATATAAGGAGAGAGTTTAGTGTGTGTGTGTCAAGGAAGGTTAGATTAGCCTTAGCACTGCCTTCTGTTTCATCATTTTACTTGGCACAAGAATGCCTAATTAGGCTGGCGACCTGTTTTAATATGTAATTTTACAACTTGCTTTTGTGCTGGAAGAACGTCTGTTCCTGACCCACCGTTTACTGTTGTTTATACTCTGCTGGAGTGTTCCGGAAACGACTCCCAGTTTGACTGCTCTGTTTCCATTAGGTTATCTCACGGTCACATCTCAAAAATTCCTCGCAGAGGTGTATAGCTAGCGTCGATTGCCGTTCAGGGTGGTCGGTGGTACCGTAACACACTGTGTGAACACATCTGCGTGACTACTGTCGTATTTTTTACATTTGCGAGGAAGAATGCCTTAGCCACTAAAAGCACAGAGCATACCAGTTGCTAGCAGCAATACCATTCAAAGTAGAAGCACATAGCCTCGTGATTCCGTGACAAGATGCAATAAATTTGAATACCAATTCTGTCAAAAGATGCTAACATGGAATTCTCAATTTAAAGCCAGAAAGTACAAAAAAAGGATGCAAATTAAAATATAGTAGACTACGAACAAGATACTTACAACGCATTCATATCGAGCAGTTCACACACAGATTTGTAGTCAGGAACAAATATCCACAGAACTCTATGCGACGAAACGAACTTTTGTTTTATGTGAAGCGAAAACATATATGGAATTATTTACTTCAACAAATATTACGGATGCATAAAAAAATAAAGCAGAATACAAGCAACATATCCACACCGCAAATCAGAGAGTGCGTTCCACACAAGATGTCGCAATCAGGAATCCAACACGATGAAAACAGCCACCGTGTCATGTTAGGTGATACTAAGGTTTTGGCATGCGCTAAGACGCATTTGCTGTTTTTACACTTAATAGTGGCCACCTGATGGAAATGGCAATATTGAGTTTTCAAATATATTATGTTAAAGTCAAAATACGAACACGACATTATTTCCAAAATTTTGCGTGACTGTGAACTCCAAGTACGAGACGTTAATCTTAGATCTTATTGAGATTTCACCAATATATTACCTTGGAAAGCCGCAAATCCTATCGTTTTTGAGGCGTGTACTTTGTGGGTGGCTGGAACCGCGAGACTGCTACTGTCGCAGGTTCGAATCCTGCCTTGGACATGGATGTGTGTGATGTCCTTCGGTTAGTTAGGTTTCAGTAGTTCTAAGTTTTAGGGGACTGATAGACCTCTGAAGTTGAGTCCCATAGTGCTCAGAGCCATTTGAACCATTTTTTTTTGTTTTTTTGTGGCTGGACCTCGTAGTGTAGTAGTAAATGAAAAATATTATCATATAAATCGTATATTTGGAATTAAATGTAGGGATTTTTGCCCCATATTTTCTCGTATTCAAAATTCATTGCCACTCCACGAGGAGCGCTGCCGTCGCTCACTTTCCGTATCGTAGCATAGGCCTTGCACTCCTCACATTTTGGCGTTCTGTGCTCGCCGCAGCTATCGGCGAACTCTGTCGTCTTCGATTTTAGTATGTTATGGAAATGATTGCATTCCACGCATTATCCAGCTGCAGGCCTCTGCCACGGTTCATCAGATCTTCGGCCATGCGTATTTCCAGGTATTTTTTATTAACAGAGTCCCAAAAAGGAGTTGCTGTGGCCCAGATTACTGTTTTACCATACTCCATTTCATTGGACTATTCTGGACTGTTCAGGAAGTGACGAGTCGAAGAGTGGCAACGTATTATTAGCAGGAGTCATCATTAATCGCAGTCAATTCATAGTATGCATTTCCGAAACGGTGCTGCCATAATGAAATACCATCGACCATCCCCTGTCACCCAAACATGCCACTGGTATAAAATCTGTTGTCTTCAACTGTATAGACTAAACTTCGGTAGAGTGCGGCTCAATATATTAGACTAAATCTGAAAATACGAGGTGGCCAGAATAAAACTGGTCCAGAACGGATAATCAAAATGACTCACTTCCGAAAAATGATTGCAAGTCCGACAGACAGGAGAAATTCTCGTTACAGAAGATATTGGTACATTTTATTACTTTACGAATAATGCAGATTATATAGCTTTATGAGTTTATTACATATTTCAAGTAACATGTTTTGGTTATGGCTGTCATGGAATCGTCGAAACTTAGATCTTGCAGAACCAAACTTTAGTGTCAGTGTATAGCGAATCCTATGCCGCAGCAGCTATGATACCCTCCTAAAGCATATAATATGCTGTGCGCTGACACTGACCGTTGTCTCCAAGACTGTAAGTTAGCATCCGATGCTGGTAGTAGCCGGAAAACGTAGCGCAAAACATAGTAAAAAAAATCTTCAAGCGATCTAGATAACATTTTTCATGAAATTTGTAACAATCTCAGAATAATATCAAGAATTTATTTCCTATATTAATAACACATTTGATTACATTTTACCTACTTTTACAAGTAGTACTTCGTTAATATTAATTACCAGGACGTTCATTACATCTATTTTTATCAGGTTACCTTCTATTCGGAAAGTGGGTGCACTCAACTGTTATGTTTTATACAGTTGTCTTGAAGAAATGGATTTTTTTCATGTCGTTCTAACAGGCTTGTAGTGTGATTATTTCATGTCATTTTCCATATTTGTATGAGGGTGACGTATAAAAAAGAAATGCAGTATTCATAAAAAAAAGTAGAAAAATATGGCGAGAATAGTCAAAACGTAGGGATACAGTGAAAGTGTATTAGCGCCAATGACTTCTTGTTCTTGTTGTAGTCTTCAGTTCGAAAGCCGGCCTGACGCCCTTGTCCACTCTAGTCTAACTTGGTAAAGCCTCTTCATCTCTCAACAGCTTCTTTCCTTGGTCTGCCTTTAAAATTATTACCCCCACACTTCCCTCTGTTACAAAGCTGACCAGTCCCTGGTGTCTCAGGATGTGTCCAACTAATCGATGCGTTCTTTGAGCCAGGCTGTGCTATAAAAAGCTTTTCTCCTTAATTCAGTGCAGTATCCCTTCACAGATTGCCAGATCTTCCCTTCCAAATGTCAGCATTCTGTCTCCAACACTGCATTTCAAAATCATCTGTTCTATTTTTGTCTGTATTGCTTATCATTCACGTCTCACTTCCGTACAAGGCTACTTCCGGGAAAGACTTCCTAAGATTTAGCTTATATGAACCGAAGAAACTGAGATGATGGTTATCAGTAGAAAGAGACAAAAAAATCTAGTAACAACACAAAGACGTTAATGACGCCACAAGACCACGAAGTGTAAAATGCGTGGTGTCCCCGAGTCAAAATTGCGTTATAGTAGTTGGTGGTCGAGAAACAGGTCACACATTCGGAAGAAACTGGGCACAAATAGCACTCATGTCATAGTGATTTACATTTGTATCTGTAAATCAATGTTAGCGAATATCGAGATGGATCTTTGTACAAGTCAGCGGCCGATTTCTTCCGCTATCCTAATGAGCTACACTAATGCTTCGTCTCTCATGGCATCGATATCGTAGTCACGTTTAATTCCAACCGTCGTCTTCCAATCGCCTACCTAGTCACGTTCTTTGGTGCACGCGTTAGTATTCAATACAGAGGCACCCTTTCGAATCCTAGTGGTGAAGGAAAGCTGTCAAGGGAAGGAGAGGTAGCGCTATAAAGTTGAAAGGTGTACAAACAAGGTAAATTAATTCAAGTTTTGAAGAAAATATTACATTGAACCAAAGACGGTCAAATGTAGTCTCTATTGTGTAGTGGCGTCTCTGTTCAACAGCGATCGCTGATTCAAGGTGTTATGAGTAATGTGTTAGAGTAACTTTAGATCAAGGGTGTATCGAGAACTCTCAAGTGTAAAGGCGTGTCGTATCCGATGTGTGCTGTGTAGTGGCGTAGCAAGACAGCCACGCCACTCGGAAGTAGCCGAAAGGCACGCGTTTAAACTCACGCAGACTGGCGTGATGTCTGAAACAGGATACGTAATGAATGCTATAAAGAAAAGTACGTAGCTTCTGGAATACTTAACTTTGATCCATCATTTGTATACATCGTTCTTGATGAGACATGCTTCATACGATAACTATCAATTGCTATGGCGCCTTGCTAGGTCGTAGCCATTGACTTAGCTGAAGGCTATTCTAACTGTCTTCTCTGCAAATAAACGAGGCTTCGTCAGTGTTGCATCGCTAGCTAAGTCGTCCGTACAATTCGGGCGAGTGCCAGGACGTCTCTCTAGACCTGCCGTGTGGCGGCGCTCGGTCTGCAATTACTGACAGTGGCGAAACGCGGGTCCGTCGTATACTAGCGGACCGCGGCCGATTTAAAAGGCTACCACCTAGCAAGTGTGGTGTCTGGCGGTGACACAACATGCTGGATATATACTTACTCGCTACAGGTAGTAATAGTCTTTTTTATTTGCAAGAAACTATGATATTTGCTAACTGTAAAAGAAATCTCAACAAAAGTTGGAAAATAATAAGGTAAAGGAAGTTGTTTTGTTACTAATGCAATGCCCCTATTCACAAGTGATGATTGAGACACTTACATCCAATGATTTTGTAAGGCTAATTGTTAATGTATAACTAGTTTATCGAATCTGTTATCGTGAGCATTCTTAATTTTCAAAGAGTCAAAATACAAGTGTCAAATTGTTACTTACCCCAAGCAAATACCAGTTCCCAGATCCATATCATTTTTGATGAACTATTTTTCCCAAGATGTTATTGTCTCAGTCATATTCGAATTAATTAAAATGTATGCTAAGCATTAGCCTTGTAAAATGGCTCTGAGCACTATGGGACTTAACATCTATGGCCATCAGTCCCCTAGAACTTAGAACTACTTAAACCTAACTAACCGAAGGACATCACACAACACCCAGTCATCACATTAGCCTTGTACAATAAATGTTTGCTAACAGTAAAATTTAAAGTACTAACAAAGAGCAGTGCGAAGAGCGTTGGCCCCTACCGTTGCGCACATAAAGGTAAGAAATTTTATTATTTCATGGATAGCATTCATTAAGCGTAGGGACAATTATTTTCAAATTGATCGAGTTTTGCTTTAGATGCAGGGCCAATTTCAAATCAATAATGTTGCATTAGATTCAGTTTTTGTGTTAAGTAAATTCATGCAGTTTTGATTTGGTTAAAAGTTATTGAAAGTTTATATTCTCGCAGCTAAATAAAATGTACATTCTCGCAGTCAGAAAAGTTCAGTACAGGACCAAGCGCTAAGCGACGAGATAAAAAACGTTCACGTGCCATTCCCATTCTAAAAGTTGTGTTTTAGACTACTGTCAGTTACGTAATTTCAATCATATTTCAAACGTAATTTTTTCAAAGTTCTTGATCACCAAACTGATATTAAACTTCTGGATTTACAGCCATTTCTCTCCGCCGTGTTTCATGGCGTTCATGCGAAGGCATGTCACACCGTTGATAGTTCAGATGGTTCAAATGGCTCTGAGCGCTATGGGACTTAACATCTGAGGTCATCAGTCCCCTAGAACCTAGAACTACTTAAACCTAACTACCCTAAGGACGTCACACACATCCATGCCCAAGGCAGGATTCGAACCTGCGACCGTAGCGGTCGCGCGGTTCCAGACTGTAGCGCGTAGAACCGCTCGGCCACAACGGCCGGCCGCTGTTGATAGTAATCAATGCGTCACAGGAAGAGGTTTAGCTCGACCGCCGCTCTAGTACTGTTTGAGAGATGCAGAGAATAATGCCTTCTGTCCTTCCTTTTCATTCCATACTCATCTCCAACAACATAAACAAATAACTGCAATGCGCAGTCGCCCATTTCAGGCACCTGCACGTTAAAAATACGCACTTGACAATTTATTACAACCATTCGGTAAAATGAATAGACTGATGGGGGACGAAATTCGATGAAGATACAATAGCATGAAATGCTACCGTTTGAAAATTTGTAGGAAATTCAGAACTTTTTAATCTGCACTGTAATTAATGTATCGTGATTCATGAATATTTGTATCAATCAAAACTCGCCCCAGAATTTCCTTGTTTTCTCAAGTAGCAGTTTATTTTTTGTGTTTGAGTAGGGCAGAGAGTTGGAAGGGGGAGTGGGTGGGGGGGGGGGGGAGAATCTCCCTCCCAATCATAATGTTATCTGAACACGTTGTAACGTATTACTGTGTTTACGAAGTTGCTCTTCGAGCCATATACGTTATCTCGTATTTCTAGCTGCTTCTCTCACACAAATAATGATAAAAATTCAGAAATTCAAGGTCGCCACCAGCCCAAGCGCTTCATAACCGTTTATAAAAATACGGAGCTGGAAAATTATTAGTTTAATTACTTTAATAAATTAATTACAAGTACGCAAATTTCTTTAAGCAGACAGATAAATAGCACTCCATGTCGTGCACGAAGTAACTTTATTAATTTAGGAATGGAAATCAGAGTAAGGGGGTAAGATCGACAGCAAAGGATTTATGTTTCACGTAAATTATTTATATAACTAAATATTTGGTTGCACGTCCTAACTACACTTAACTGGTGCCTGACTCGAAATATTTAAGTAAGAATTACGTGAGAATGAAACAGAGCACAATTTAACTACAGCAAGAAGAAACACAGAAGACGGGGGTGGGAGACAATTATACTATCGTATCCTTTGCTTCCATACCAAAAAAATATCTCAGTGAGATTCGCATTACGATTCTACGAATGCACTGTCCTGGACAGAGGTTTAACCAATGCACGAGGCTGTGCGATAATTATTCAACATACTAACTGCGTCTGCTGCTTGCAAAACGCCGAACTAGAGCACGTGGTGCATTCCGAATCGAACTGTTGTGCTGCTTTGTAGAAAGCGCACGACAAAAAAAAACAGATATTCTTGCAGAAATTATAGCTCATTAAACAAGCAAACTGTTAAAATAAAGCCTATTGCGGTGTCGTGGTGGACCAGAAGGGTCATTGATTAGCAAACACGTGGCACAAAATCGACACACAAAGACAAAAGCAATTTCCACAATACATAAGATTAAAAATCATTAAAAAAATAACTCGCTTCACACACTTCAGTTAAGCTGAAGTTCTTAAGTATTTCACCAGTTAAACATAACGAAGTCCTATTCAACCTGATTCCTATCACCTGAAACCCCCACTTAAGAGCTACGATCCGTACTCACCAAGCGTTCACCGAAGGGTGCCCCTTTCTCTTTAGAGATTACCTAGCTCCCCGTGCAGCGGAAGCTACCAGATAAGTAGCCCTCCATCACCAACCTCACACACAAAAACAGCCTTCGACACAGCCTCTGTTCAGGTTGGTCATCCTGTGCTCTCCTTTGAACGAGAAGCAACATCGTCTGCTCCCAGCAGACGATTACCAATTCAGCGATTCCCACAAAACAAAATCGAAACCCACATTAGAACATACATATAATAATCAATAGGCCTTATTTGAGTGCTCAGTCTTTCTGGAAGAGTTCATGAATTGAACTAAAATCAGGTAGTAAAATGAATAGGTTGTACCGAATTCGACAAGCGTCTTATGAAACGACTTCACAGAGACGTTTCAACGTTTTTAAGTCTCATTCAGACATCCGCCGTCACCGATGTTCCCAGCGGTTGCATGTGATTTGATATCCTCCACTATAATATTGTTCTCTTAGTTATTTAGAACGAATAACTAACAGTTGTTAAGGAAGAAAAACGATGACATGAATCCTGTACTTGAAAGGACCGACTTACCAGATAAAGATCGGCACGCAGCGGCGACAGCAGCGGTGGGTATCGAGCGGGAACTGCGGCTCACGTCCGGAGAGAACCGAGAAGACAGTCGCCGCTTCCTGGAGTGAAGCAACGTGGCTTGCTTACGGTCTCTTCCTGCGCACGAGTGGAGCAGGATGGCTACTTTTTCGGTAGCTGCTTCGCGAAAGCTGTCCAAGGCGAACTTAGGAATTACACAGTAAGTTCTTCCAACACTTCGCCTATAGTCTTGGCCTTGCACTGAGGTAACAAATTCTTCGGAGAGCTATATGCACATATACAGACGGTGGTAGTATCGCGTACTCAAGGTATAAGAGGGCAGTGCATTGACGGAGCTGTCATTTTTACTCAGGTGATTCGTGTGAGAAGGTTTCCGACATGATTATGGTCGCCCGACGGGAGTTAACAGACTCTGAACGCGGTATGGTAGTTAAGAGCTAGACGCATGGGACATTCCGTCTCGGAAATCGTTAGGGATTTCAATACTTCGACATCCACAGTGTCAAGACTGTGCCTAGAATACCAGATTTGAGGCATTGACCTCTCACCATGGCCAAAGTAGTGGCCGAAAGCTTTCACTTAACGACGGACAGCAGTGCTGTCTGCGTACGGTTGTCAGTGCTAACAGACAAGCAACACTGGTTAAATAACCGTAGAAATCAGTGTGGGACGTACGACGAACATTGCAGAAAAACAAAGTTAGTTAAATAACCTCAGAAATCAATGTGAGACGTACGACGAACGTTATCCCTTAGGACAGTGTGGCGAAATTTTGCGTTAAGGGGCTATGGTAGCAGACGGCCGACGCAAGCGCCTTTGCTAACGGCACGACATCGCCTGCAGCGCCTTTCCTGGGCACGTGATGATACATGTTGAACCCTAGACAGCTGGAAAACCGTGGGCTAGTCAGATGAATCCCGATTTCAGTTGGTAAGAGGTGGAGGTAGGGTTCGAGTGGGTCGCAGAGACCATGAAGCCATGGACCCAAGTTGTCAACAAGGCACTGAGCAAGTTGGTAGTGCCTCCATAATGGTGTCAGCTGTGTTTACATGGGATGTACTGGGTCCCCTGGTCCAACTGAACCGATGACTGACTGGAAATGGTTGTGTTCAGCTACTTGGAGACCTTTTGCAGCCATTTATGGACGTCACGTTCCCAAACAATGATGCCATTTTTATGAATGAAAATGAGCCATGTCAGAACATTATTGAGAATTCGAGCGAATGATTTGGTCACCCATGTCACCCGACATGAATCCCAATAAATGTTTATGTGACATAATCGTGAGATCAGTTTGTGCACAAAATCCTGCATTGGCAACACTTTCACAGTTATGGAAGCTAAAGAAGCAGCTTAATATTTTTGCCGGCCGGAGTGGCCGAGCGGTTCTAGGCGCTACAGTCTGGAACCGCGCGACCGCTACGGTCGCAGGTTCGAATCCTGCCTCGAGCGTGGATGTGTGTGATGTCCTTTGGTTAGTCAGGTTTAAGTAGTTCTAAGTTCTAGGGGCTGATGACCTCAGAAGTTAAGTCCCATAGTGCTCAGAGCCATTTGAACCATTTTTTAAAAATATTTCTGCAGGGGACTTTCAACGACTTTTTGAGTCCGTGACACGCCGAGTTACTCCGGGAACAATGAGATCCGACACGGTATTACGCTAAAGAGTCAAAGAAACTGATACACCTGCCTAATATCGTGTAGGGCCCTCGCGAGCACGTAGAAATGCCGCAACACGACGTTTCATGAACTCGACTAATGTCTGAAGTAGTGCTGGAGGTTACTTACACTAAGAATCCTGCAGAGCTGTCCATAAATCTGTAAGAGTACGAAGGGCTGGAGATCTCTTCTGAACAGCACGTTCCAAGGCATCGCGCATGTGCTCAATAATGTTCATATCTGGAGAGTTTGGTGGCTATCGGGCGTTGAAACTCACAAGAGTGTTCCTGGAGCCACTCTGTAGCAACTCTGGACATGTGGAATTACCCAAGTCCGTCGGAATCCACAATGGACATGAATGGCTGCAGGTGATCAGACAGGATGGTTAGGTACGTGTCACCTGTCAGAGTCGTATCTAGACATATCAGGGATCCCACATTACTCTAATTGTACACGCCCCACACCATTACAGAGCCTCCACCAGCTTGGACAGTCCCCTGCTGACATGCAAGGTCCATGGATTCACGAGGTTGTCTCCATACCCGTACACGTCCATCCGCTCGTAACAATTTGAAACGAGGCTCGTCCGACCAGGCGACAGATTTGCAGTCATCAATAGTCCAATGCCGGTGTTGACGGGCCCATGCGAGGTGTAAAGCTTTGTGTCGTGCAGTCGTCAAGGGTACACGAGTGGGCCTTCGGCTACGAAATCCCATGTCGATGACGTTTCGTTGAATGGTTCGCACGCTGACACTTGTCGATGGTCCAGTATTGAAATCTGCAGCAATTTGTAGAAGGGTTGCACTTCTGTCACGTTGAACGATTCTCTTTAGTCGTCGTTGGTCCCATTCTTATTTAATATTTTCCGGCCGCAACGGTGTCGGAGACTCGATGTTTTAGCGGATTCCTGGCATTCACGGTACACTCGTGAAATGGTCGTACAGGAAAATTCCCACTTCATCGCTACCTCCGAAATGCTGTGTGCCGTCGCTTGTTCGCCGACTGTAAAACAACGTTGAAACTCTCTTAAATTTTGACAACCAGTCATTGTAGCAGCAGTAACCGATCTGACAACTGCGCCAGATATTTGTTGTCTTATATAAGCGTTGCCGATCGCAGCACCGCATTCTGCCTGTTTACATATCTCTGTATTTGAATGCGCATGGCCGTACCAGTTCTTTGGCGCTTCAGTGTAGAAGGTATCCCATGACTTTTGTCACCTCAGTGTGAAGCATCAGCTGCCTCCTTGTCACTGTCACATATCCCAATGATGTCTTCGCTTTTTTCTTAACTGTGTACCATACTTCAACACACGCTTAAACAGAGAGGACCTACTTGTTTGGCGTGGCGTGCAGCGCAGCACCCTGCGAGGCGGGAAAGAGTCCTTAGACCAGCATCGCTTTCACGTTTTGGATAAACTAAGAGGCTGGTACACCGTCCAACAGGCCGTATTGAGAGAATAATTTACTGCAAACTATGATGCCTGGTCTAAAATATAATTTCATAAAAAATATCCGTCTATAAACAACTATTGGGTAATTTCCAGAATGACATTTTCACTCTGCAGCGGAGTGTGCGCTGATATGAAACTTCCTGGCAGATTAAAACTGTGTGTTGGACCGAGACTCGAACTCGGGACGTTTGCCTTTCGCGGGCAAGTGCTCTACCAGCTGAGCTACCCAAGCACGACTCACACCCTCTCCTCACAGCAGACTAGGTACACGCAAAAGTAAAGCTGTAAGTACGCCCTGTGAGTCATGCGTGAGTAGCTCAGTTGGTAGAGCACTTGGCCGCGAAAAGCAAAGGTCGCGAGTTCGAGTCTCGGTCTGGCACACTGTTTTAATCTGCCAGGAAGTTTCAACTACTGGGTAATGTTTGCAAATGTTTCGTAATACCTTAACGAAGAAAGGAATCGTAACACCAATAAATAGTCAACGTAGAGTAATGAAATTTCTGGAATACATTTGTCTAGCTAACATATTTAAGTGGCTAAGATCACAGGTTAATGTAAGAGCGAGATAAACCATTGCAAATGTGAACTACTGGTACATTAATCGCCAGAAAGTTGAACGCAAGCATGCAAAAGTAAGTCAGTTTGTGGGACGGAGTACCATGCCTGTTGCGCTTGGTCGGTCAATACAGGGACGGTTAGTGCTATTCAGGGGTAACTTTGGAATCGTCGTCCGAGGATGACCCGTACGTGCTCGACTAGAGACAGATCTGATGATCGAGCAGGCCAAAGCAACATGTCGGCACTCTGTAGAGCATGTTATATTATAAAAGCTATATGTGGACGAGGTTTTTCCTGTTCGAAAACACCCCCTGGAATGTTATTCATGAATGGCAGGAGAAAAGGTAAAATCACCGGGATTTACATTTCGCAGCGTGCTGTAGCGGTTATAAAGCTAAGTACTGACAAAATTTTTTGTGCACTGTTATACAGTTATTAAATTTAATAGTTTTCAGCGGTGTTTCGTGCTGTTTGTGGCGAAATAACAATTTTATAAACTTTTGGAAACGTTCGCTCATTGTGTTTTTTTTAAGAGTTTTATGTGCGTTGAAGTCGTTTAGTAAACTTCGTGCTTTAGATTTCAGCTAACGTTTCTTGTTGTTTCTAGTGAAATATTTCAGTAAAATTTTCATTCAGTGTTTTAATTTCGTTGATTGTAACAGTGGCTGCTTGAAATTTTGGTTTTAGCTAATAATTTCGTGAAGTTTTGTTAGTAATGATATTACTTGCGGTGTAGTAATATTAATATAAGTAGTTGCTTTCTAAATAGACAGAGAGTTTCTAGACCGCTATTGTTAGTTCTGTAAATAGTTCTACTGGTGTAATTGAACTTAGGTAACGTTGACGTAGTTTTTTTCAGTAACTGTAAAATTTTACCATAGTGAGAAGTGTGGACTCTGTCGTAGGTTTGTGAGTAGTGGGTTACGGTGTGGGATCTGTTCAAAGTATTGTCATTGGGGGGAATGCAGTGGGGAAGCCAGTGGGCATTCTAGCAAGATCCCCACGTGTGAATGCAGAGTCTGTAGTATAAATAAGTTGATATAGGAGCAGGAGCGTAAGATCTGCACCCTTCAGGCGCAGTTACAATACGCTAAGGAGGAACTAGATAGGTTGAGGAGGGTGAAGCGTGGTGGGGAATGGAATCTGGCAGTTTGCAAGGAGACTGCTAGGAGGAGGAGGTATTCAGACAGTTATACTTTCCGTATATGAAGTGTATTTGACCAACTGTCAGAGCTGAGTGGAGAGGAGCCTCTTGCAGCTATAGATGTAGGGAATATGCAGCAGTCCCCAGCAGTTAGGAGGCCTAGGTCAGCTGCAAAGTCTAACAGAAAGCAGAAGGTTCTGCTGCTAGGTAGTTCGCACAGTAGAGGTGTGGGCCAGCAGTTGCAGGAAGTATCGGGGAGTGAGTACCAGGTCACCAGCATTGTGAAGCCTAGTGCAGGGTTGGCTCAGATGACTCACAGCATAGGGGAGCTATGTAGGAATTTTACGAAGGAGGATCAGGTAGTGATAGTGGGTGGAGCAGGGAACAGTCTCGATAGGGACAGGGAATATGATGTAGGTGGTGACCTGGCAAAGATAGCTACTCAAACTGGTGGCACTAATGTGCATTTCGTGCAACTGTTTCAGCGTCATGATCGGCCTCATCTTAATGTGGCTGTTAGCTGCGTTAATATGGGTCTGGGGAAGGCGCTGATCTTGGAGGGCATGGGTCACATTTTAGTGGTGCCAGTTTGGTGTATCACTAGGCATGCCTGCACCTCAATAGGTATGGGAAGGGGAGGGTGGCAAAGCTTATAGGTGACAGTGTAGTGGGTGGTGGTGGGATCACTCATGGAAAAATTCCTGTAGTAGTTGGTGTTAGAGGTGCATCGTTTTTAGACTGAAGTCAGCTGATAGGTATACCTGTTTAAACGAAGTCCCTCTAACTAAGGGCTCACCTTCAGAGGACGTCATGTTTCCAGGTAGAGAAGGAATTAGCAAATTTCATCAAAATATAAGAGGTATTAGAGATAAAGTAAGGGAACTGCTTATAGATGTTGACACTGAAATTATTGGTATGCCAGAGCACAACTTATATAATTTGATAATTCAGAGGCTTCCTTTACCAGGATACAGATTAACTGGCTGTTTTTCAAGGAGTTCCTTGCAGGGTGGGGGAGTGGCTATGTACATAAAAACAGTATTCTATTTGAGTCCGTAAGCATATCACGGCACTGCACTGAATGTTGTGTAGGGGCAGTTGAATTTAGTGAAACTAAACTTCTAATTGTTGTTGTTTACAGGTCCCCTGACTCTGACTTCAGAACATTTCTGCTTAAGCTAGAGACAGTTCTTAATTAACTTTGTAGAAAGTACCAAAAATTAATTATATATGGTGAATATAATATAAATTTTGTATATGATGGAGCAATAAAAAGGATGTTGGTAGATCTCCTAAATTCATATGATGTGATACAGACTGTATTTTTTCCAACTAGGGTGCAGGGGAACAGTAGCACAACCATAGACAATATTTTTATTCATTCTTCAGTACTAGATGGGCGTTCTGTTAGTAAAAGGGTGAATGCCCTTTCAGACCACAATGCACAAATTTTAGCACTAAAAGACTTTTGTACTCAAACAAATGTCACATATAATTACAAACTATGTAGGAAAGTTAATCCAACAGCAATAGAGAGTTTTTTAAACCTTGTCAAGGAACAAGAGTGGCAGGATGTTTATAGTGCCCATAAAACAGGTGGTAAATATAATGCTTTCCTTAACATATTAATCATGCTCTTTGAGAGTTGCTTTCCATTAGAATGTTCTAAACGGGATACTAGCAGTAACAGGCACCCTGGGTGGCTGACTAGTGGGATAAGGATATCGTGTCGAACTAAGTGGGAATTATATAAAAATGTTAGAAGCAGTCACAATCAAGCTACAGTAGCCCATTACAAACAGTATTGTAAGGCACTTAAAATGTTATTAGGAAGGCAAATAGTATGTGGCACGCAAATAGAATAGCTAATTCACATGATAAAATTAAAACCATTTGGTCAGTTGGAAGGAAGTGTCTGGTCAGCAGCAGAAGGTCAACGATATAAAGTCACTTCATAGTAAAAATATTTCTGTTAGTGATAAATCAGATATATGTGCAATATTTAACAGTCATTTTCTCAGCATTGCTGGTGAATTAAATAAAAAGTTTATTTCTACAGGGAATCATATAACTTTCTTGGCAAATGCCTTTCCACGATTGATGTCTGAAATACTCCGCTGTGATACTGACAAGGGGAAGATGGAGTCAATAATTAAATCATTGAAGACTAAGGACTCTCATGGTTACGATGGAGTGCCTAACAGAATATTAAAGTACTGTGCTGCACATGTTAGCCCTGTATTTAGCCGCATTTGTAATTTTTCCTTTAGGAATGGTCAGTTTCCTGACCGATTAAAATAGTAGTAAAGCCACTTTATAAAAAGGGAGAAAAGGATAATGTAGATATTTTTAGACCTATTTCTATGCCATCAGTGTTAACTAAAGTAATTGAAAAGGCTGTGTATGTAAGGATAATTGATCATTTTATGTCACACGATTTGCTATCAGATGTACAGTTCTGATTTAGAAGTCGTTTAACAACTGAAAATACTATATTTCGTTTCTCTGAGAGGTACTGGATAGGTTAGACAAAAGGTTTCAAACGCTAGGCATATTTTTTGATTTAACTAAGGCATTTGATTGTGTTGATCACAACATATTGCTCCAGAAGTTGGACCACTATGGAATGTGGGGAGTAGCTTACAATTGGTTCACCTCTTACTTTAGCAACAGACAGCAAAAGGTCATTATTCACAGTGTGGAAAATGGCTGTGATGTGGGGTCTGAGTGGTTTATGATCAGGTGGGGGTGCCATGGGGACCAGTGTTGGGGCCACTCTTGTTCCTTATTTATGTAAATGGTATGCCCTCTAGTATTATGAGTAGCTCTAATATATTTCTGTTTGTTGATGACACTAGCTTGGTAGTAAAGGATGTTGTGTGCAACATTGGCTTGGTTTCAAATAGTGCAGTTCATGACCTAAATTCATGGCTTGTAGAAAATAAACTAACGCTAAAGCACAGTAAGACTCAACTGTTACAGTTTCTAACACACAATTCAACAAAACCTGACTTTTAATTTCACAGAATGGGCAGATGATTAGTGAAACTGAACAGTTCTAATTTCTAGGTGTTCAGATAGATAGTAAACTGTCGTGGAAAGCCCACATTCAGTATCTTGTTCAGAGACTTAATGCTCAAATTTTTACTGCTCGAATGGTATCTGAAGTGAGTGATCGTTCGACACGAAAATTAGTCTACTTTGCTTATTTTCATTCGCTTATGTCGAATGGCATTATATTTTGGGGTAACTCTTACCATTCTAAAAGGATATTTTTGGCTCAGTAATGGGCGGTTCGGGCAAAAAGTGGTGTAAGTTTACGAAATCTGACTAGACGTCATCTGTCACTCACACAAACATGCCTACCAACTTTCGTTCACGTCGCACAACTCCTTCTTGGTGTTGCAATTTTTTCCTACGCTGTATTTAGTTGTCAATGTGTAGCAGAAGCACAGAATGCGTCAGAAAACGATTCATAATGATACTCACACTAATTAGATGTTTACATACATGTTTATGACATTCATACACCTCTCAAAACATTTACTTCGTGTAAATTCGAGAAGAGATTAGAAATGTGTTGTTACCAAATATCCATTTCTGTTCTGCAACGATTCTGGTATGGATTTGTATTTCGCTTTATCACTTTTTATCGTTTATCCATAAAAACACTAAAAACCGCATTCAAATCTATACTACGTTGTTTAAATTAGATATCATGCAAAATGAAAATCTAAAGAGTGATCTACTTTAAATGTCATTTTTTCAACCTACATACATTTCATGACTTAAATAAGTATTCACAGCTTTGTTAACTCATACCAGTGTTTTGGTTTAAAATCTAAAAGCACAGGCAAAGATTGGAACTGTAATTTTAATTATCTTATGACTGCAGATTGTCAGTTTACGTCAGAATCTCTGGAGAGCTTATAAATAGCAGTACCAACAGTTCCCGGAGGCTCAGCTGGCTTCAGTTCAGTAGTGTCACAGCCTAATACTATACAGTCACGACACTCTCTGGTGTGAAAGTTTGACAACTGGAGCGACACTACCGCTCCAAGCGGTGAGAAAGCACAGTCACATGGGCCGTAAGGATAATGTTTGTTATTCATCCCTTTTATAAGTTATTTACGAAATATTTTATTTTTTGCCTCAAAGAGTTTGTGTAATATCGGAAGACATGAATGATTGCGAAAGAAATGTAAAAGCAACCAAATCTCACTACTTGAGTGACATAAGCTACAGTTTACTCCTGAAAAAATACTTCCGCATTTGTGTGTAATTGCAGCTTATTCTGCTGAAAGCTCGTATTTGATGCATGAGAAGAATATATTTCTGTTGTTGCCTGTTCTTATTAAAGCAGTTACTTTCCTCGACATGTAACAGTTTCGTATATTGTCTAATAATTCGCACATTCTTACACTTCACTCGACTTTCTAATACACAAATATTTCTGTAAGTGTAATTACTTTTGCTTTAAAAGCGAATGTGTTGAGAATTCTTGCCGTTTGTGGCTCTGTTGTAACAGAATTTTGGAATTCATTTATTCTGTATTGGGGAACTGTTTCATTGCGTTTGAAGTTTTAATATCACCTCTGTGTGGTTTTTTCTATCCGCTACAGTTGTGTTGGCTTATTTGGTACGTTACAAAGTGTAGGTATTGCTTTCCATACAAGTTTCCTACGTTCCACATTCGCTGATTTTAGTGCAAGTGTAGTGAAGAAAACATTACTTTGTTGAGTAGATGTACGATATATTCCTGCAAAAGATCGGATCTTCTGTTGTTTATTAGCCTTCTTTTCTTAAAAGAAGAAGACATTATTCAGTAAATATCTTTAGGCTACCGTACAAGATAATCGTACGTAAACTGTCCCATAATGTGCCGTTTCAAACCTCTCCGGGCCCTTAGAAAACCTAAAAAAGACAAATGTGATGTCTTCTTCGTGTTATTGCTGCAATTAATTGCGCTATAGACGCTCCCGTTAGTAAAAACCCATTCTACAAACTAATATAAACAGTTGCGGTCTGCATTCACTTTCACAAACTCCGGGCGATTTCAATAGTATAACTTGCTGGCTGCTTGGGGCGCTACTATCGCAGTAAGCAACAAAAACAACACGGAGTGCCGCGACTGTAATGTTAAATTGTGGCACTGTCTACAGATTGTCACAGCTGATATATGCTAATTATGTGATGGGATCTATCAAAGAAGTGGAGTCTCTGTAAAGATGATGCTTGGTGTATGTGTATGTGAAAAAGGACGTATACGTAAAGGTAGAATGTTGTGAGCATGGAGATAAAAAAAGAAGGCAGGTGGTACTTCAGATTTACTCTGTACGTTGTTTTGAAGCCAGAGTGGGCACCATTTTAATTAGCCAAAAACATTACCAGACTACTGTTTACGATTGCTTCTTGTTCATTATTTCTGTCAGGTGCTCACAATAACTGTTTTAAATACTAAAAATTAAAGAGGTTGCATGGATAATATTGTGTCACGGAGGCAGTTTAGAACGCTTTTCTGTTCTTGAATGCGTATTTGCTCTAGTAATAAAACAGTCAAGAGTGATGTCACCTGGAAGGGTCACCATGGTGAACTACAGGGGTGTGAATGCGGTGAACCCAATGTTTTGCGCTAGTTAAGATGGCAGACATCGGCTTCAAGTTTGTGACGTAATGCCACCTCCCCTCTTTTTTACCTTCATTGTTCTGTGATATTTTCGACGTGACTGAAGTGGAATAAACTGCTCATATCCTCAAATCTGCATTACTTCACGCTTTATTAAAAACCTGTAGACCTCAGATCAACCCTGAGACAACGAGAAGCCAATTAAAACTTGCAGAAAAAGCTAAGTGAAATATTATTTAATACTAGCTTAACACTCTTTGCTTCCCTTGCGTAGACTGTATGGTATGCTGAGAGTCTTTTTTAATCAAATTTTTATGTCGTTCACAAATTGCAACATCTTCTAACCTTTTCACACTAATGAAGACTGTAGAAGCGTGGCCTTTTTCGAATGTACTTCTAACCAAAACGCGATTCTAATAGCTGGAGTCGGAGGTTTTTCTTAATTCTGCATTTTGAGGTATTATGGTGACATTTCCGCAGAAACTTTCATCCTCTATCATAATTTCATAAATGTATTAGTAGAACGAAATATGCACATAAAAATTATCATCCCCTTACGACCTTAAATTCCAGAGGAACATTGAAGCACGTATTTTTTTTTTTTAATTTCTAACCGAGCTGTCAGAGCTTTAGTTTCAAAAATATATTTTTGATGAAATATTTCCATAAAACCTTTCAGTCTCTATTTTACCTCCTTAGGCACTGAATTCCCAAAAACACTGAAATGTGTACTTTTTAATTTGTAACCGAGAATTCGCATACCAATTTCCGTAGATGTAGCTTTAAAAATGTTTTAGTAGGTCTTTAAAATGATTTATATTCAAAAATGCCTTCACCCTGTATTTTGTTCCTGTTGGGATTTCGAAAATTGTTGAAACACGAATTTCTTTATTTCTGACCGAAAAACCAAATAATATCGCAGTTCTAGCTTCAAAACTGCCTTAATAGCGACATATTAAAAAAACAAAAAACCTTTCATGAACTATTTCACCCACTTAGAACGGGAATTTCGAAACATCCCTTCTTAAACGATGTGTACCATTTAAGATCAACACAACTCCAAATTTCATGTTTCTATCCTTATTGGTTTGGGCTGGGCGATGATGAATCAGTGAGTCAGGAGGTTTCTTTTTGTATATACGGGGTCTTTTTTCCTTAAAGGCTGGCAGCAGCACAATCCGCCACTCTTCAGCCAAGTGATACATTTAATAAAAAGATGAAAACGAGACATATAAAAGGCGATAAAGGGTGCCTTAGAACATAGTAAGGGGAGGCAGTAGGGGTTAAAATATACACGTACACAGAGACATTCATTTGCGACAGTTAAAAAAAGAAAGTCCACATAAAGTTAAAAAACACAGTTTGAAATTGGCGTAGCACGTAAAAAAACACTAAAGTCACACACACAAGTTAAAGGTTGGTCACAGTATTAAATACACCAGTATGACAACACTTAAAAACCACACTAGAAAGAGTAAAACCTGCCGGGAGGAACCTGCCGAGGGAGGAGAGGCCTCAGACGAGGGAAAAGAGGGGACAGGAAGAGGCAGAGGGGAAGGGTATCTGGAGAGGGTGGGAGCAAAATCAAGGGGGTTGGGGGGCGCACTAAGGGGCAGGTGATGGGGGCTGGGAGATGGAGAGGGAAGGCAAGTCAGGAGGGATCACAGGGATGCAGAAGGGGTGCACTGAAAAACGAGGTAGTGGAGGAGGGAGGAAAAAACAGCTCAGGGGTAGGGAAAAGGAGGGGAGAGGGAGTCCTGAGGAGGAGGAGGGAAAGTGGGGTTATACTTGGTAGGATGGGTAGATATCAGTGTGAAACTCACCATCTGGGAGAGGTGGGTGCTGGAAGTCGCGTTGGGAAAGGAGGTGGAGGGAGTGGGGATGGAGGGAGGATGGGACACCATGGTAAAGGGGCAGCAACAGATTGGGGTAGAGAGGACAGAGGACACAAGTGGATAGGGGGATAGAGCCTGTAGACAACATACAGGTTGTGAATGTGCTTGAGGAAGTAGAGAAGATGTGGGAAGGGATGAGGTCGTAGAGTACCCATGTGGGGGACAGGAGGTGGATACAGAAGTTGAAGCAGAGTGCATGGCATTCAAGCATTTGGAGGGCTTCATAGAATCTGGGTAAGGTGGAAATCCAGGCAACACTGGCATAACAAAGGATGGTATGGTTTAAGGATTTGTAGCTGTGAAGGATGGTGGAAGGATGCAGTCCCCAAGTCTGGCCAGACAGGAGTTTCAGGAAGTGGAATCTATTGAGGACTTTGTGTTGAATTATAAGGAGATGGGAGTCTAGGCAAGGTGATGGTCAAGGGTGAGTCCAAGGTATTTCAGTGTAGGAGTGAGGTGGATAGCATGACCATAAATGATGAGGTAAAAATTTTGGGGCTGGAAAGACCAGTTGGTGTGACCTATGATGATTGCATGGGTCTTAGAAGGGTTGATGCGAAGGAGTCACTGGTTGCACCAGGCAGTGAACTGTTTGAGGTGGATAGTGGAATAGGCAAGGGAGGTTTTGAGCAATCTGCAGTATAAGGCGATAAAGGAGAGGGGAAAGGATGGAACCTTGGGGCACACCAGTGGTGGGATAGAAAGTACAAGAGTTGGTATTGTGGATAGTAACATAGGAGGGACGACAGGAGAGGAAGGAAGCAACGATATAGACGAAATTGATGGGAAGAGCTTAGATCTGGAGTTCAAAAAGAAGCCTGGGATGCCAGACACGGTTATAGGCGTTCTGGAGGTTGAGGGAAACAAAAATGGCTGATAGGAGTTAAGTTGGAGGGAAAGAACATTGATAAGGTTAAGGAGTTGTTTGTCGGCTGAGAAGGAAGGCCAGAAGCCACACAGGGTAAGGGGAAGGAGGTGGTGGTGGTTAAGGAGCTGATGAATATGATGGGAGAGGATGGACTCAAAGACTTTACTGAATATGGAGGTGAGGCGTATGAGATGATAGGAAGAGGTGTCAGAGGGGGGGTTTGTTGGGTTTATGGAACAGCAGAACATGGGAAGTCTTCCACAGGTCAGGGTAAAAGCTGGTGGAGAGGAGGACATTATACAGGGTAGCAAGGACAGCCACAAAGGTGGGGGGATTACTTGAGGTGGCAGCAGGTGACACTGACATGACCAGGGGCAGTGTTGCATTTGAAGTGGAGTATGAGTTTGATGTCATGTGTGGGAATGGGATTGTTAATGTCTGAGTTGGGTAACTGCTTCAAGTAATGGAAACTGGGGCGAGTGGCAGGCAGATGTATTGGATTGTTCAAGGACTTTGGGGAAGAGGGAGTAATCAGAATAAGGATTGTTGGGAATGGAGAAGACCTCAGAGAGGTGGGGAGCAAAATGGTTAGTCTTACTGAGGTTTCCAGGGAAGGGGCACTCATCATGGAGAAGGGGATAATGCAGAGTGTGATGGCTACCAATAATGTAGTGGAAGACAAGCCAGTACTTGGAGGTTGACAGGGAGGGCAGAGCTGAGGCATGTACATGTCTGTGTCTGGCGTCAGTCCTGGCGTTTACTTGGTGTTGGGAGGTTTTGGATATGTCGTTGTAATTGCTGGTGGTGGAGGAGTGCATACTGGTCACAGTTGTAGAGGAAGGAGTGGTAGAGCCTATGGTATTCATGGAGAAGAAGGATGGCCTGTGGAGGAAGAGTAGGGTGGTGAGAGGGTGGATAAATTGGGTAGGAACTTGGGCCTCCACAGCATCTGTGTTGGTCTTCTGGAGGAAGGACGAGGCATTGGTGATGTCAGTAGGATGGTGAAATGTAAGTGGGTGCCTTTCAATCTATGAGGCAATGGAGTCCCGTTTGGCATTCCAGTTGGTGCAGCGGTAGTCATGAACAACTTAAGGTGTGGTCAACATGAGAGATGAAGTAATAGGGGAGAGGAGCTGTGGGATGGACATAGATAATGGCACAGGTGATGGTGAGGAAGGAAAAAAAAGGCACTGAAGATGAGGCATTCAGTCGGGTCACTAAGCAGGGGTTGTGGCCAGACAGGGATATGCTTGAGGTGGCCGGTAGTGACCCCATCTTGTGCGTGGGGCAAGTGATTGTTGGTGTGGTGAAGAAGGCAGGGAGAGGTGTGGGCAACATATGAGGTTGGAGGAAGGTTTCGTTAAGGATGAAGGAGTCAACATAGTGCTGGGACAAGGTATACATGAAGAGGTACTTGTTGGCAGGGAGGGAGGGAATGTATAGGTATAGGAGATGATCCTTTTGTCGGACCAGGGGTGGTGGGTGGGAGAGGGCAAGGAGTGGAGAGAGGAGGAGAGTGGCTTAGACAAGGGTGCATAGGCAGGTGAAGGTCAGGAACTGGTTGATGTCTTCTGCCATATAGAGAGGGCAGAGGGAATTCTTGGGGTGGATGGGCTGATCAGTGGGGTGAATGGGAATCGTGAGCTTGGAATTGATGGGAGGGGGTTTGGCCTTGCATTTGAAGGAGTAGATGGGGTGGGGTTCAGTGAAGGTGTTGCAGGAGGGAGGAGAGGTGAGGTTAGGACACTGTTTGAGGAAGTGGGAGGCTTTACAGTAAGGGCAGGTGTTTTTGCAGTTTTGGGTGAGGTGGTTGTTGTAGAGACAGCATTGGCAGCACTAGGATTGAGGCAGAGAATGGGAGGGGTCAATGGGGTGGCGACAGTTGAACATCAGGGCTCCCTGAGTGAGGAGTTGATGTGTGGAGGAGGCAGTCTCTGTACACACACGCATCAGGAAGATTGGGCCAGAGTTGTTATAGATATGTCAGGTCAAGCGGATTTCCATGGCGGGGTGGGCATTCAATTCTGCCAACACCTCTGCCTCTGTGACCACAGGGCTGAGTTTTGTGATCATGGCAGTGAGGGTTGATGGACAATGAGGGAATTGGCGTGATGGGGAGAGGAGGAAGTAAGGAAAGGTGTGAGAGATGCATGTGGGCCAGAGGAGATGCAGGGAACTTTTTGGAGGAAATCAGTGTGCAAAGAGGGAGAGGGGGAGTCTGTGTGGGGGATAATTTTAGGAATGGGAGTACTAGGGATATACTTGCAGATTTCAAGGGTGAGGGTGTGGACATTGAGGTATTTTGGATCAGGGTTGGAAAGGATGACTATAAGCAGGGCAGGGGCTGGGGATGCGGGAGGGAGGTGGTGTCCATGTGGGATCAGAAGGAAGAGAGGCTGGCAGTGGTTTCTTGGAGGAGGGGGTGGAGGTGATGTTGTCACTCAGGCAATTGGGGGTTTTTTGGTGGGGGGGGGGAGGGCTTGGGAAGAGAGTTGAGGGACTGGTTGTATTGGGAGGTGGCGGGAGGCAGGCCCCTCTTTGAAGAGAAGGCAGGTGCTCCGTGGTGGTGACTGTGGTGTAGCGGGTGGTGACAGGGGTGAGGAAAGCAGGGGTGGTCGTAGCAGAGCAAGTGGGGAGTGTCATCCCGACAGATGGTAGAGGCGGGAGGGGGAGAGGACAGGAGCAGGAGCAGGGAGAGGAGGAGGAGGAGGAGCAGGAGCAGGAGCAGTATGGAGTTGGAGTTACAGGGGTAGGGAGGAGGTGCAGCTGGAGTAGACAGGGGAATCTTGGAGGAAGCACTCCAGGAAGTAACATTGGTTGCAGGGGAAGGGGAGGTGTATATGCTTATGGTGATGGGGAATTCCATGGCGGACTATGTAGTCTACTGGCGACTGATGTTGCCGAAGTGGGGAAAGAGGACAAAGAAAGGGTGGCAGGAGCGAGCACCACGTGGCGAGTGGCGGCGGCGAGCATCAGGCGGCAGACAGACAGATGGAAGAACGGACAGAAGAAGCAGCAGATGGCGATGGGCAGCAGCAGATGGCGATGGGGCGGTCTCCCAAAACTTCGATTTCGCCCTGAGCATAGCCGAGGCAGAAGAATCTTCCAATTTTGAAGGTGTGGGGCTCCAACCCACAGGATGTACAGGATATTCGGAAATTCCTGTTACAAACGACTAGAACTTGTAGAGGGGAGTGAATACACCATACTTTAAACAGGAACCCATGTCTGGTTACGTACAGTTTCCGTGCTACAGCCGTTTGAAAACACGTTTGCTAGATAGGTGTGCAACAGGGTAGTCATGGTGGATGGTGTTTACGTTGGATCGACTGATATCATTCGTCGACTGTCCTACCTCTCTGACCTGGTTCGTGCCTCATTCGCGTGTCTGTGGTTGAGTACACGTTTGCAGAAGACATCGACATGGTCCTTCTGAATGGCGAAACGTACAGTAATAGAAGAGCAGCTCACCGCCTTTATCAAGATCGTTCTCCACAACGTCCGACTCTATCACATACTCATTTTGCCACCATTACGCAGAGATGCCACACACCCGAACTGGAAGAGGCCATACTGCTTCAGACTGTACTGTATCACATTGAAGAGAATCCATCGACGAGCACACGATCAATTTCTTTGGCTATTAATGAGTGGAACTGTAAAACAAGTGATGTACTGGGTCACGCCTAATCAGTTACTTGTAAATGTGGTCGCCTTACCAAACTGGCTATTTCTGAACATGAGTTCCAAGTCAAAATATTACCTATTCACTCCCTTCTACAAGTCATAGAAATTTGTAATCGGAGTTTCCAATACGTTGTATAGGTTGAAATCGAGGAACGTCCACTTATTGCTGACATGTACCATGTGTATGACGATGACATATGTAGAGCGCATATAACATGATTTTGAACATCAGTTCACCAAATACACAGAGGAAGGGACCCTCTTCAACTGGCCAGCCTTAATGAAGTTTTTAGGTGATTTCTGAAACTCGTTGGGCAGAAAATACGATTCAAAAACAGTTGAAATACGGTCATACATAGGACGAAGTTTGCACACTTCACAGACAGGTGGCGCACGCGACTTCCCTCCCAGGCAACTTCCCTCCCAGATACTGGCGACTGCCTCATAAGGAAGGGCGACCTGCCGCAATGGTAAAAGGAAGTAAATTACCCAAACTTGACTACAGCAGAGCCCATTCTAGATCGGATTAACGCTAACTAAAGAAGAATTGCCAAAACAGAGAGACAAATCTAACATGCCTAGGAGAGGCGCTACAAAAGAAATTTGGGAAGGCTGCCCATAGAAATCTGAAAGTGGCTCTTGTATCTACGTCTACGCCTACGTCTTCATCTACATGGTTACTCTGTAAATCACACATAAGTCAGTGGCAGAGAGTTCATCGAACCACTTTCACAAGAACACTCTATTATTCCACTCTCGAACAGCGTGAGGAAGAAATGAACACCTATCACTTTCCATGCGAGCTCTAATTTCTCTTATTTTATTATGATGATCGTTCTCCTTATGTAGGTCGGCGTTAACAAAATGGTTTTGCATTCAGAGGAGAAAGTTGGTGATTGTAAGTTCGTGAGAATATCCCGCCGCCAACGAGACACGCCTTTGTTTTAATGATGTCCACCCCAAATCCTCTATCACGTCCGTGATATTCTCTCCCCTATTTCTCGATAATACAAAACGTGCTGCTCTTCTCTGAACTTTCTGGATGTACTCCATTAATCCTGTTTGGTAAGCATCCCACACCGTGCAGCAGTCCTCCAAAAGACGACGGACAATTGTAGTGTAGGCAGTCTCTTTAGTAGATCTGTTGCATCTTTCAAGTTCAAAAATGGCTCTGAGCACTATGGGACTCAACTGCTGAGGTCATTAGTCCCCTAGAACTTAGAACTAGTTAAACCTAACTAACCTATGGACATCACACACACCCAGGCCCGAGGCAGGATTCGAACCTGCGACCGTAGCGGTCGCGCGGTTCCAGACTGTAGCGCCTAGAACCGCTCGGCCACTCCGGCCGACAAGTAGGATGCAACACGATAATCCTTGAATTACACTAGTGGTGCCAAGGAGATTATTGTCTGTTGCGCTTGAAAAGACCACGCTCTTGCTATTTAAAGGGAAACTTTTAAGAGACCCGATTACGAAACTGTGCAACAGGTTCATAGAGAAAAAGTCTGCCACAGGATAATTGGGCGTCTTTTTAGACGAGTGACAAATTGTAGGTCACAAATGGAAGAAACGAGCAAGAGAGGAAAGAACATAATGGACGAAAATATCCCAACTAGATCAAAAACAACCAATGAAAACAATAAGACCATACGATAACGTTATCCAGTCTTCTGTTATTGACTACTATGCGAGTGCTTGGGCGCTCAGACTTCTGCTCATAACACCAACAGGGGCAGTTGGCAGGGTGCAACGCAGACGTCTTCTTCGGCTGACGAGGGATTTTGATACAGTGCCAGTTGAGCTGTTGCTCGTGATATTTGGGATATGTCAAATTGATCTCCAAATACGAAAAAAATCCGCTTTGTATTGGTTGAGGAAAGGAGGACGCCACCAAGCGCACAATTTAACAGGAATATAGGCCGTAATCAAGCAACAGATTCACAATCAGATCCATAGATGGTATGACGCTCAGACATCCATATGTATCTATAGTTTTCTCCCATACATAAGACAGAGACTGGGAATGAGGCACCTGAATTGCTCAAGAGGCCTGGCAGCTTCTTGAGAGGTCATGGGCCTTATGCCACCACTGATATCGAACTGGCCGAAGATAAGCCTCCAAATATACCTGTGCTGTAGAAGACACGCAGAATGTACTATCCAGGGATATTTTTTACACAACCACCATTTGTGTGTATATGTATAACTTACACTGTC
The DNA here is from genome assembly GCF_023864345.2 of Schistocerca serialis cubense. Taxonomy (NCBI): domain Eukaryota; kingdom Metazoa; phylum Arthropoda; class Insecta; order Orthoptera; family Acrididae; genus Schistocerca; species Schistocerca serialis. The sequence goes on from NC_064646.1 coordinate 141,695,508, forward strand.
ATCCGAACATGTCTTCTGGGTGCATCATTTTTTTTGTCATGCAGTGTATCTGTTCAGTACACTGTGGTCATGGTGCTGTCGAGATATGCCGATACTTCTTTTGCATTATTATTTTGACAGGTTTTTGGATGCGAGGCAGATCCACAAGTGTTGATAATGCACTCCTGGAAATGGAAAAAAGAACACATTGACACCGGTGTGTCAGACCCACCATACTTGCTCCCGACACTGCGAGAGGGCTGTACAAGCAATGATCACACGCACGGCACAGCGGACACACCAGGAACCGCGGTGTTGGCCGTCGAATGGCGCTAGCTGCGCAGCATTTGTGCACCGCCGCCGTCAGTGTCAGCCAGTTTGCCGTGGCATACGGAGCTCCATCGCAGTCTTAAACACTGGTAGCATGCCGCGACAGCGTGGACGTGAACCGTATGTGCAGCTGACGGACTTTGAGCGAGGGCGTATAGTGGGCATGTGGGAGGCCGGGTGGACGTACCGCCGAATTGCTCAATACGTGGGGCGTGAGGTCTCCACAGTACATCGATGTTGTCGCCAGTGGTCGGCGGAAGGTGCACATGCCCGTCGACCTGGGACCGGACCGCAGCGACGCACGGATGCACGCCAAGACCGTAGGGGACCGCACCGCCACTTCCCAGCAAATTAGGGACACTGTTGCTCCTGGGGTATCGGCGAGGACCATTCGCAACCGTCTCCATGAAGCTGGGCTACGGTCCCGCACACCGTTAGGCCGTCTTCCGCTCACGCCCCAACATCGTGCAGCCCGCCTCCAGTGGTGTCGCGACAGGCGTGAATGGAGGGACGAATGGAGACGTGTCGTCTTCAGCGATGAGAGTCGCTTCTGCCTTGGTGCCAATGATGGTCGTATGCCTGTTTGGCGCCGTGCAGGTGAGCGCCACAATCAGGACTGCATACGACCGAGGCACACAGGGCCAACACCCGGCATCATGGTGTGGGGAGCGATCTCCTACACTGGTCGTACACCACTGGTGATCGTCGAGGGGACACTGAATAGTGCACGGTACATCCAAACCGTCATCGAACCCATCGTTCTACCATTCCTAGACCGGCAAGGGAACTTGCTGTTCCAACAGGATAATGCACGTCCGCATGTATCCCATGCCACCCAACGTGCTCTAGAAGGTGTAAGTCAACTACCCTGGCCAGCAAGATCTCCGGATCTGTCCCCCATTGAGCATGTTTGGGACTGGATGAAGCGTCGTCTCACGCGGTCTGCACGTCCAGCACGAACGCTGGTCCAACTGAGGCGCCAGGTGGAAATGGCATGGCAAGCCGTTCCACAGGACTACATCCAGCATCTCTACGATCGTCTCCATGGGAGAATAGCAGCCTGCATTGCTGCGAAAGGTGGATATACACTGTACTAGTGCCGACATTGTGCATGCTCTGTTGCCTGTGTCTATGTGCCTGTGGTTCTGTCAGTGTGATCATGTGATGTATCTGACCCCAGGAATGTGTCAATAAAGTTTCCCCTTCCTGGGACAATGAATTCACGGTGTTCTTATTTCAATTTCCAGGAGTATAGATTCTGAACACTTCTTGCGCAATCTGCTATGTGATGATGATGATGATTATGATATCAACGGTGATGATGATGATAATGATGATGATGGTGGTGGTGGTGGTGATAAGGATGATTATAATGATGATGCTGTTGTGGTCTGCCCATAAGACAGATTCATCACTACATGTGGAGTGTTCTCCAGTCACTCCAGCTTTCCATCATCCTTTTGGTAGCTGTGTATGATGCATTTATCTTGAACTCATCAGTTAGTTGGTATCTTGTTCTTTCTCCAGTTCTCTTCCCAGTCACTAGTCCTTCCAGTGCATCCTCTGTTATACAGTCTCTTCTCATCCAGCGTCTAGCCAATATCTCTTTTTCCACTTTATTTTCTTTTACAATATTTCTCTTTTCTCATTAATCATGTGCAGTACAACCGGATTCCTTAGTTTATCTGTCCATGTTACAGCTTCCACACTTTTTGATATTCCAGCAAGTCTTGATGAGGTGGTTCTACCGTCTGAGTTTCACAGGACTGTGGCAGGAACGTTGGCCCACATCATCTTTTGGAGGCTGAGCTCTTATGGGTTGTTCCTTAAGATGCTCTGAATGGTCCATAATAGCAACATTTCCGTTAATTTTCTTCTTCGGCCTTCTGTGATTGATCTGAAACAATGTAAAAATATGAAATAGTATGCCGGAAGAAAAGAGTTTAGTCCAGTGTGCGATTTGTAGGGGGGGGGGGGGGGGGGATGTGGGGGGATTTCCCCCTCTCTGCATCAGACCATCCCCTCCTCTGGTTTTAGTTTATGCATCCCAACCTGGAATGTTTATTTCCAACTCACTGTAGTAAAACTTTACATATAATTTAAATTTGTGGAGCCGAACACTGAAAGTTTTTGATAAGTCTTACTATTAATACTATTAATATTTTCAGTTTTCTATCATCAGAATAAGTACAGTTTTTCACAAATGTGCCTCTACTTTTTGAATTCCCCTTGTTTACCTGCATGTAGACGATTTTGTAAATAACCTTTACCTATAATGTACTTTTAAAGATATAACAAGGGATGGCTTTTCTGGTAGTGCATACGCGTGAATAGTGAGTTTCGGCATTAACATCTATTTATAAATGGCTATTTAACCATGCGTAACGCCACAGTCCAAGCTAGTAACATATATAATTCTACTAACCCCCTAAAACATCCCCCCCCCCCCCCTCCACTGGTAAAAGCACAAATCGCACCCTGGTTTAGTCTGTCACAGGTGTTGTGACCTGATTCTGTTATGTCGATGCAACCTGGTGCCCGCATTTTGAATACGTTTGTTCTGTGACGCTCTAGTTTTCTCGTAGAAGTCACCAGTCAGTCCATGGAACAGAATTAAAGTATCCAGAATATGCGATGGAGATCTGCCACTTGAAAATACTGAGGTAGGAGCAAAGCGAGTTAGAGAGCTTGCTTTTGCACCCTCTGTAGAATGTACATATATCGGCTACTTTACTTCAAACCATTGCTGCATACTCAAGGACGGGTTGCAGTGGCATCTTATATGGAGCGACATTGGGATTCTGTAGGAGTGTTCACGTCAACTTCAGCAGCGTTTAGAGCTCCTCAAGTTAAGTGCTTGTCTAGAATTACGCCCAAACTTACCACTGCACAGCACCACAGAGATGACTATCTGCCACAGGGATCAGTTGTTCTGTCACGACGTGTACTTGCTTCTTCCCTGCATTGATAGGCGGCCGCTATTAGTCTCCCACATAACCACTCTACTGCAGGCAGTCTGCAGTCCGTGCTATATATGTTAATTACTCAGGATGTCCATGAATCATGACATCGTCCGCGTGCAGAGCAAAATCCATGCATGGCCAGGTTGCCAGATCTGCTTGTGCAAAAGGACGAAGGAACCAAGCATGGAACCTTATGGAACTCTCGCCAGTCTCCAGTGCTCTGGCCATCCTGTGACCTACCGTGAAAATTTGATTGAATGCTTGATTTAAAGAGATGCACGTACAGCCCTGGTATCCCCCACACAAACAGGTTGTACAGTACATTTTTTAGTCACACGGCATAGAAAGTTTTGAGTCATCAAGGAGCACTATATTCGAACCTCAGTCGCTTCTATCTCTTCTTCAACAAGTCTCCAAAGCTGATGAGTTGCGCCACGTCATTTTCTGAAACCATATTGCTCATCAAGAAGCAGACACTCCACTTCTACGTATCTCAGCTCAGACCTGTGATGTAGCCAGTCACGATGACTACATATGGCTTGATTCATAACTGAATTAGATATGTAGCAGGTTAGCTTTTGACAGGAGACACACTGGTTGGTAGTGATTCGGTGACTGAAGATAGTGGGTATGGCTGGTACCTCAGTGTGCGTACACGCTGCTAGGGAGGTTTCAGTGATGATGATGATGATGATGATGATGTTGTTGGAGGTGTATATTGTAGGAACGGGTTTATTACCAGATCTAGGCATGCCACGTTCCTGGTGTTTAGTTACTGAAGATGTGATTTCACTTCTCGGTTGAAGGTGAATCGATTCATTCAGTGTCATCCTGAGCAGCCAGGAATATCAAAGTAAGTGACTGTGGGACTGAAAATCAATGAAAGCTGTTCAACAGAGCGAAGGCAACTGGACCTCATGGAATACATATACAAAGGAAGTTGCTACTCTTTAGGCAGCAGTCTGTGTGAGGCCGCTGAAGGAACATAGTATTTCAGGTGACTGGAAAAATGCGCAGGTCAGTCCCATTTTCGAGAAGGGTCATTGAACAGATGCATGGAGCCATAATCCCATAACGCTGTCGTCAGTCCGCTGTAGAATTTTGTAAGATGTTTTGTGCTGGCATGTTACTTACTTCCTGGACATCAAAAACCTCCTTTGTAGCAATCGTTACAGATTCCATAAACAACAATCCTGTGAAATCCAGCTTGCTCTGTTCATCTACAAGACCCAGAAGGCACTAGTAGTAGGTCCCCAATGGGAGTTTTTGCACGGTCAGCAGTGTTCCCAGATTTCCTACCTGCCCCTTTCTCAGACACAATGACATCATGCAATATTGTTGTATTTCAGGTGGAAACAGTCAAATATGAAGGAAATGAGTCGCTTGTCATATGTAATATTTCAGTATGGTCAGTTTACAGAGTACGAGCTGTGACTCAAGCAATTGGATCATCCGCGTGACTGATGAACAAGGAGAGGTAGAGAGAGAGAGAGAGAGAGAGAGAGAGAGAGAGAGAGAGAGATGGTGTGCAGCAGCAGCTTTAGTACTAATAGCTTTCGAAATATAGATGGAACAAATATTGCAATGTCCACTTCCTTTATACATTATGAAGTTCACCTCACTGTGAAATCTGCATTTCACACTTTGTTTATATGTATTAAATGACTGAACCTGTATTCTCTGGTTAGGGACAATGTTTGCAAATAAGAACACAGAAAAAGGTAATAAATAATTTGATTTGCTTAGTCCAATATCAATAATAAGATACACTGATGACACTGGTATTCACAGTGGAAGTGAAGAAGATTAAAGGAGATGCTGAATGGAATGAACTGTCAAATGAGTAGATAGTATGGATTGAGAATAAAGTGAAGTAAGATGTAAGTAATGAGGAATATCAGAAATGAGATTACTGATAAATTTTAACATCAAAATTGGAGACCACGAAGTAGATGACATGAAAGGAATTCTGTTTCTTTGGAAGTAAAAAGAACACATGATGGACAAAGCGAGGACAACGTAATAAACAGATTAGAACAGGTAAAGAGGACATTCCAGGCCAAAAAGAAGTCTGTTAGTATCAAATATCGATCTTCATTTAAGGAAGAACTTTCTGAGAATTTACGTTTGGAGCATAGCACTGTATGAAAGTGAGTCATGGTTTGTAGAAAAACCATGAAAGAAGAGAACCAAAGCATTTTAGATGTGATACTACAGGAGAATGTTGAAAGTAAGGTGGACTCATAAGATAAGGAAATCTTCTGCAGAATCAGTGAAGAAAAGAACATATGGAAAACACTGCCAGGGGAGATTGGAAAACAGCCAACATATAACTGATAGTGAAGGTAGCAAGAGCTATGAGAAAGAAAGAAAGAAAGAAACGAAGGATGTGCTGGGGCTGCGATCATTTTTAGTCTGTTTGTATATTTATACACTCACATGTTGCAGACAGTTAATATTTTGTAGAAGGTACTCGTTTTCCATCATGAGTGTTTAGGTTATACAATCACAAGTGCAGAAAAATGACATTTTAATTAACACATTGCATTTTAAACAACACATTCTTTCACCATCTCCATCATTGCCATCATCATTATTCCTTCATAAAAGTGTGGCTATTCATGTCAGTAATTTTTTCCCCTCACATCCATAATTGTGTATATATACACCTATACACAACTACCATTGCAGATTCATCACTATTGTCTAACTAAACAGACAGAAACACTTACATGTTATACATACACACACATACAAAGTAAAAAATGAATCATGATCAGTTGCTGCAGCAGAAAAAGAATCTTAACATAAATACACTAAAAACAGATCCAGGTAGTTTCCCTTCTTTTTTTCTTTTTTTGATAGAGAGATGCTATGTATGTTACTACGAGGGTGGTTTGAAAACTTCTCGGAATCACTAAGAGAGGTCATCACTAGCGCAACAAGTTGTTCATGTGACTTTCGTTGGACACATGCCGCATTTGAGCTCTTGGAAGAGAGCTGTGGAAGTGATGTGGCTCTGTTGTTGTTCCCACATAGCAATTTGCAAAGATGGAAAAAGATTGAAATTTGGGCAGTGATTAAGAACTTCCCAATTTCCTGAATACACTCGAGGACTCTGCTCCTTCATATTCAACTGTTGCCAAGTGGTCAAATGAATTTAAATTTGATTGGGAGAGCTTAGATGATGATCTATGCAGTGGTCGACCAAGATGTGTCACCGCTCCAGAAATCGTTGTAAAAGTGCACAAAATGGTCATGGAGGATCGCCGATTGAAAGTGCATGAAATTGATCACACTTGCCAGATGTCAAAAAATGGCTCTGAACACTATGGGACGTAACATCTGTGGTCATCAGTCCCCTAGAACTTAGAACTACTTAAACCTAACTAACCTAAGGACATCACACACATCCATGCCCGAGGCAGGATTCGAACCTGCGGCCGTAGCGGTCGCGCGGTTCCGGACTGAGCGCCTGAACCGCTAGACCACCGCAGCCGGCGCCAGATGTCATCTGGAAGGGTATATAATATTGTAACTGAAGAATTAGAAATGAAAAAATTATCTGCAAGATGGTGCCTCGACTCTTGACACTGGATCAAAAAGACATTCTGTCGCCATGGCAAAATTACACGAACTAAGGTAGGAATTGTATCCACACCCACCTTAGCTGAAGATTTTTCTTGGCAGACGAAGATTCCCTTGAAATGAAGAACTGATAGCCGGAGTTCACAATTATTTTGCAGGCCTGAAGGAACCTCATTTTTGAGATAAGATCAAGGTGTTGGAACATTGTTGGAGCAAATGCATTAATCTACAAGGAGACTACATTGAAGTTTCAGTGATGCAAGTACTTTTTTCTGTTCCATTCCGAGAACTTTTCAAACCACCCTCGTACTACTGCACATCACATTACACAATTTTAAAACAGATCTTTGATGTCCGTACTGAGAGTTTAATTGAGCATAAAGATCTGACTGGATAAGTAATAATATAAAGGAGTTCACTACCAGAGAGATAAGAATCATCAGTGAAAGCCAAAATTTTGAAAGGTTTCCCACAGTTTTTGGAACTGGAAAGCTTTATGATGTGTTCTGTATTTAGATGTCCAAATATATGAAATTGATCCACTAAAGGGAAATTCATCTTATATTGTGTTACACACTGACATAAGAAGATAGTTTGCTGTTATACTAACAATCAATGTTTTGTGTGGTTGCCTCTGACTTGCGAGAGGAATTTATGGAATGGAGGACAGTGTGTACCTAAATTTCATGTGAATAATATTTGTGGTTATTATGCACCTGATTGTATTCAGATCTTCATCAAACTTCAGGACATTCTGAAACTTGAGAGAAAAAATGACATATTTCAGAAAACATGTATGACTTGGAGAAAATCAAATCATGAGATGAAGGTAAACATGAGGTTATTTGTTCCTCCCAATTTTTTAAGATTGTTCTGCTCTAGAATATTGTTTCTGATCTCTGACAATAATAATCCTACTAAGCAACAATATTGCTTCCTCAAAAAAATATCCCAATGTCTCAACTGTCTGTGTATAAAGTTAAGTCTTATATTTGTGGATGGTGTCAGATCACATTCACTGGATGAGTGCTGTTGATCAATCATAAGGTTGATTGTGCAACTAAAACTGTGGTGTGTTTTGATATGCCTAAAATACAGTCAAACTCCTAATGTTGAATAATTACTCACACAAGAGAATAGGCATCACTCATGATCTATATGGGCTTAGAATGTCTTCATTTTCCTGTGGCTATGATGGTAGCCCCAACACTTCAGACATAACTATTACAGACTGATGTGTGCCACTTGCTGCAGTGTTTAAACTATTTTCCTTGATGATTCAGACTGCAATCATTACAAATTAGGGGGAGAATCCTACGAAATGGCAGCTCTCTGAGCTTAAACAACTTTCAGAGGTAGTTGATGTTATTTAAAAGAACATAATTCCTCTTGTCATACCATTAGATGATGAACTGCAGTTTGAGAATGCAAATGTGTGTCATATTAGTGAATAGTTATTTTTTAGAACAGAAGATCAATTAAGGTCCAAACTACAGCCATCTGACTGGAAAACATCATGGTATGTGTGCTCTAAATGTAATCAGTCCATATAGCTACCCATCACACAAATCTGTATTACTCGAGAGCCTGGATTGGTATGATGCCAACTGCATAATTAAAGACTTTCCAAACATGGTGACCTACTTAGAGCACAGATGGAACATATGTTTTTCAAATAAAGGTTAGCAAAAATATTACACTCTGGTTCTAGACCCATGCAGCCACACTAGGAAACTGCTCAGTATTTTGCACCAAGACGATATTCATCTCTCTTGAGCTGCAAATTCCAATTAATAACATGTGAAGGGGTTTTCCCCAAAAATATCCAGATTTCCAGGGGAATGTCTCCAGTAACCCACTACCTGCCTTCGTTTCCCATTAAGCTCACAGATGATGCTTCAAAAGTATGAACACAAGTAATGAGTGTGACTGGAATTTAATATCTCAAATTTAGGTTTGTGAAGAAGGCTATAAATGAACACAGATTTACACTTCCCTGTGGGTGCATCTGAACAATTCCAATGAATTATAGGAAACATACAGTCGACATGCCATACACTGTTATATTGCACTAGGGGTAATGTGGAATGCAGTACCCAGCAACACTCTGTTGAATTGGAAGTATTAGTTGACACTGACAAGCTGCTATTCTTTGTGTGGGGTTGCACCAGTGGTAGTGTGGGATGCAGTACCCAGCAACACCCTGTCAAACTGGAAGTATTAGTTGACACTGACAAGCTGCTATTCTTTGTGTGGGGGATTCATGATGGCTCCATGAACACATTGCACCAAACAACCCATGAATGGGTTGTGAAATTAACCCAGGCATTGATCATTATTAATCACATAGTTAATTTCAGTTTTTTGTCATTTCATCCATATCTGACAGTCATCCTATTTTACTGTTCATAGCTGCAATAACCGCTCTTACATTTAAAATGAATTATATTAAATTTTTAAGAACAAATCTTCAGAATCAACTAGAATGTTCAACATAGATGTTAAAACACAAATCATATTAAACACAGTATTAAATAGTACTGAATAATATGGCAAAGATATTATAGCTATAAATTAAATTACTCTCAAATTCAAATATTGAAACTGCTTTTCAATATTAATTCAGTGTTTAAAATAAGAGCATGTGCATTTCTCTTGTCAGTGAAAAGTGAAATAATGTTCTTTGGTAACTGGACATATGATGAACCTTAACTGCTGCTTAAATTTTTTCCTCAAAACTTCATGCTTGCTGTCAAAGAATGATAAATTGCTTATATCTACATTGCCTCATTGTCAGAGTCACAAAATGGTGCTGTAGAGATGTTGTATATATATATATATATATATATATATATATATATATATATATATATATAATGGAAGGAAACATTCCACATGGGAAAAATTATATATAAAAACAAAGATGAGGTGACTTACCGAACAAAAGCGCTGGCAGGTCGATAGACACACAAACAAACACAAACATACACACAAAATTCAAGCTTTCGCAACAAACTGTTGCCTCATCAGGAAAGAGGGAAGGAGAGGGGAAGACGAATGGAAGTGGGTTTTAAAGGAGAGGGTAAGGAGTCATTCCAATCCCGGGAGCGGAAAGACTTACCTTAGGGGGAAAGAAGGACAGGTATACACTCGCACACACACACACATATCCATCCACACATGTGTGGATGGATATGTGTGTGTGTGTGCGAGTGTATACCTGTCCTTCTTTCCCCCTAAGGTAAGTCTTTCCGCTCCCGGGATTGGAATGACTCCTTACCCTCTCCTTTAAAACCCACTTCCATTCGTCTTCCCCTCTCCTTCCCTCTTTCCTGATGAGGCAACAGTTTGTTGCGAAAGCTTGAATTTTGTGTGTATGTTTGTGTTTGTTTGTGTGTCTATCGACCTGCCAGCGCTTTTGTTCGGTAAGTCACCTCATCTTTGTTTATATATATATATATATATATATATATATATATATATATATATATATATATATATATATATATATATATATATATATATATATATATATATACAGAAACCACACGTCTAAATACCAACCTGAAAATCAAGGTGGTTATTTGTCTTGGACGATTGGATGGGACAAGGTGGTAGGTTGTATCTCCATGTAGTGCCTTTTCTGGATGAGTTTTGATGTGTTCCATCTGTTCTTACCCTTCAGTCTTGATTCTTGATTCCATTCAGATGTAAAATTCTTTTTGTGGGAGCTTAATATTAAAAGACTCACTATAAATTCTCTCCATTGGCAGGAGCTCAGCCACCTCATTATTGGTTTCAAAACTGTGACTTTTGTCTGTACCATTACTGACTGTTCATATGATGACAATTTCAGCATTTCATTTTGCTTCATGTAGCCAGTCCACACTTCATACAACTCCAAATTTCTGAAGGGGTCAAGTATTATATAGAACTAAATAGCCACTAAGAGCATTACACAAAAATATAGTGAGCAGTTAAAAAACATGGAATGGATACAATAGGACTAATAATCCGAAGTGTATATATGTATTTGTGTGCTTCGTTAATTTGTTGCTTACTTTAGCCAGTTCAAAACATATATATCAGCCCAGGATTAGGGTACTGAGTTTATGCAGAAGCCCTTATTCTACTTAATCCAAGACATGAGTAAGGAGGACATATTGAGCCGTAAATGTAGAATTCGAATACAGTCTGTTTGTTAAACATAAGAAAATTTCACGAAGTACCTCACATGGTTTAAATCAAGATTCAGTATAACCAAGCATTGCTGTCTGCTTTCCATATAATGGCCTTAGAAGAAAGATTTTGGACCAGCCACTAATCCCTTCAAATAAGGTGACAACCTTCTGACACAGACAATAAATCATAATTAGTTTATATATTAATGACTAAGATTCTCTCAGTTGAACTGCTGAATGAGAGAACTCCATAATAAACTCTCACTAAAAAACTGCATTTGGCCATGAAAACACAGCATGCAATTGGCTTACTCCATGATTAGACCTCATATAACAAACAGTACCAGTTGATTATAAGGCACTGGGGAAGGTGTACACATAGAACGAGAATGAAACAGTCTGCTTATCTCACACCATTGTGCTGCAGCTAGAGCAAAGAAGCCTCCTGAATAAATTATCTGTAAATTAGAAATGCTTCTGAGAATTTGTAAATGGCCCTTCAGCCCACCAGCTCCAAAATCAGCAGCAGCTCCTTATTTTGTGGCAACAAAATTACCAGGCCATTACATGCCTGTTATGAAATAACCTTACTTGCTGCTTGTTCCAGTTCAACACGCTGGACACCAAGCAACTGATACCAACACACATCTAATATGCTGCTAGGCGTATCTAATACTGATCACTCTGTCATGTTTACCACTACAGCCTTACTCACACCACACAAAAATATACATATCAAGATTGTTAAATATATCTCTCTTCATATGTTAAATATACTTTTTAGTGGATTTTGTTGCTGTAATGACATTTATTATTATGTACATATCCTCAGAAATTAACAAAAGGGTAATTAGCAGGAAAAACATGTTCCATAAAAAACATTCAGTTATAAATTCATCTCTAAATAGGACTGGAACCTCAAGGCTGGTAAGAAACAAGAGTTCACTTTGTACCTACTCAAGATAATCTTATTCGATCTAATATAGTCAACATTTACATTATTATCCATCACCATCACAGAATACATTAATTGGTTAATATACCATAGCTCTTCATTATTTATTTAATATTATTTAGAGATTTATTCATCAAAAATGACTTAGTAGTGTAATTAAAACTTATTTAACTACATCATCTAGAGCAACAAAAATAATAAATCAGAAACTGATTATAACTCGTCTATGGCAATACTATTGTACTGATCAGTATGGCATCCAAGGCATTTATTAATCAATGTATTTAATAGATTAAAAAATTAATTCATTTGGGCTGAGTGCACTCTTTTCTTTATATATACAAGTTATTCTTCTGGCCAGGAATCATATGGTTTATGTCTACCTGCTCCACTGGTTCTGAAGTCATATCCTTCTGTCTATAACTCATTTTATTATCCGTACAAGATTTAGTACTGATTTCTAGTTTGACAATATTTTTCACATCAGATGTCATTAATCAAACATAAAGCATCATTTAAGGTGGCTCAATGTCTAATTGATTTTGTGTGTGACAGCACGGACAATCAATAATTTTTAATTTTTTATTACAGTAATTGAAATTATCAAATTTTTCATGTGGGTTTGATTCCCAAATTCATAAGCAATGCAGGTAATTTGTAAATGAGATTTCATCTATGAGTCATAAAACATTACTTAAAACTATAAATTCACTCTGTGAGAGTCACCAGAACAACATCTGTGAATGCACAGTGAAGCACAGCACTATTTTATGGTGACGAACTCATGGACAATCTTCTTTACTCTTTGAGTTTCATTATTATTCTTTGTATTGGCATAGATTTTTCAGTTCATTGTGTTTGAGCTTCAAAATAAAAAGCTATTGCCTAACTACTTTGCTGATTGTCCTTAGGGAATAGAAATAAGCTGTAGTTGGCTGAAACTCTTTTAATTCCCAAAAAGAAAAATTTCATCTATGCACAGGTATGGCATGTATCTTCTTCACCATACTATTTATCTAGCTCATCTTTTATTTTATCCTTTTTATGGTTTTCTGTTCTCATGCTTCCGAATCATGTATCAAAAATCTCTGCTGAACCCACACCTAGAGCTGAAACAAACCATCAATTTAAAAGTATTCCCTAATGAAAAATATCATCAACTTATCATCTGTTTTATTTCCAGTTAATTATGCTGTCTATAGTAATTTATTATCATATTACTTCATTATGACATCTTCTCATTTTATTGTAATACTGTTATTTCAGATGATCATTACATTTAAAAATCATATTACATCAAGTCAACATCATTTCATGTCACCACCCTTTTATATCAATTCTGTATCATTATCCGATTATCAGTTTCCCAAAGGGAAGTACTGTCTTGTGCTTGAACAATTCTATATTACCCGTGTGTTGAATCCCATGACTGTCTTTGCTTTTTAAGGTCTCAACTGCGAACACATTTTGGTGTAGTAGACACTTAACTCTATATGGACCAAGCTGCACTGGAAAAAATTTATTTATTAAAGAATGTTATTTACTGGATAACTTGTGGGACTTCATAAATACCTTTTGTTTGACTGCAACTACCTTCTCAGTACACTTGTGTTTGCCATACTTCTTATGCCATTCTGTGGTGTTCCCAATATTTACCAAGTGCTAATTGCACCAGTTCATTATGTCATTATTATTAATTGGATGAAATAGTATTGTTTTCCTAGTCTTACCACCCAAATGGTCGATTTTGGGATAATAGTATTGATGGTAAGGACGTTGAGTCATATCTCATTCCAAAGGGTTAGTTGCTGGATAATAAAGTGAAATGGAGATTAGTTTAATTTTATGTCATGTCAGAGCATGCTTCTATGTAACTGACGGAAATTAAGGACCATTATCTGAAAAGATCTCGTCTACATCTTCAATCTAAACTATAAAATAATAAACAAACCCTGTATTATGACCTTAGTAGTGGCTTCCCTCTGCAGAGTGAGTAAAACAAATTAAATATTAACTTTATTGCAACAATAATGTAAGTGTTGCCACTATTGGTTTTTGGTAACAGATGAAATAAATCAACTCTTGCAGGTTCTGTTAATTGAGAGGGTTTAATGGGAAACAGAGGGGCAAAACAGCAGAACTTTTGGTGGTTTGACTTCTGACAAAGTTTACATGTCTCCAAAATCTTATGAATGTGTTTGTTCATATTGAAAGAAATAGGATGTCTCATGTAGTTTGTGGAAACTCATCCTTGACCAGTAATGGGCCTAACTTAAATGACTACACCAAATTCATTTGTTAAATAATTCATCTGGAGTGCATACCATCCATTGAGGACAATCTCCACCTTTTGTTTTGAACAAAATATTATCTTTAACAAGGTAATATAAAAGAACAGCAACAATGCTTGGGTCCTTCCATTTCTCCTTGACTTCCTTGCATAGTGGGTCTTTGCCCTACTCCTTTGCTATATATTCTCGTGACGATGTGATAAAATTGACAAATGCAACACTTTGCAAATACATAATACTGAAGCTGTTGGTCTGTAAATGCTCCTGAGCCTCAATATGGAGTCCTATATAGGATCTTGAAGGAGCATCAGCAACTATGTTCCCTCGAATAGGAATGGAAATTATTTTATAATCAGAATTTTGTAAGCTCAATGCCTGCCTGGCCAAATGACTGTGTGTTAATTTCACATTCATTAGGAACAACAATGGTCTATGATCGATGTAAACTTTGGCCATCTGGTGAAATAAATAAATCCTAAATTTTGGAAATGCCATACAATTGCTAAGGTTTCCATCTCTGTTATTTAGTAATTACATTCTGACTTGCCCAGACATCTAAATTTCTCAAAACTCTGTACAATTGCCAATGTTTCTAACTCTGTACTGAGTAATTATGTTCGTATTTGAAATCAGTTTGCAAATGCAATCATACAGTGTTTCTCTATTCTCTTTTCTTGAAATTCCTGAAATAACTCTGCTCCTAAGCCTACTTGATAACTGTCCATGCACAAGAAGTGCTCCTGAGTTACGTCCAAATGTGGTGGTAGGCGAGTGGCTACTAGAGCCTTTTTTATTGCTTCAAATTCAGTTTGAGGATATTCATTCCAGAATCAACTGGTGTTTTCTTACCTGCAGGTGCACACAAGTAAGTGATAGCTAAAACAGTTAAATTTATAAACCTTTTATAAAAAGTCTACTGGCACCAGAAACCCATGGGCTTGTTTTTTGTTTTGATTAACAGGAAACCTTAAATAACTTGAATCATCTATGGAATGCGCAAAATCCCTTTTGCTGTAATTATATTCTTAAGAAATTTCACTTGTTTTCTCTCAAATTCTGACTTGGTTAGGCTAATTCTTACTCCATGTTCCTAAAAATACCTAAAAGTCCATTCAGGACTTCATTGTGCTTTTCTTAACTTTCGTCCATAATTGGAATATTACCAGCATATGAGGGGCATTCAATAAGTAATAGAATACATTTTTTTCTGAGAGCAGATTGATTTTGTTCAGGATTCCAGTATGCCATATTATTCCCCATTTTTTGGCTACAAAATCGTTCTTTTCAACGTAATCTCTGTTCAGATGACATACTTATGTCACCTTACTGGGAGAGCCCACATGCCTGTATATGACCCACTCTACTGGTCAATGTTGGAATCAGCATATTGCTGCATCAATAACCTCTCCATCATCTGTATTCTGCTCCCATGGAGTGCATCCTTCTTTGGACCAAACAGTTGGAAGTCAGAAGATGTGAGATCTGGCATGTAGGGTGAATGAGGAAGAACAGTCCAATGAAGTTTTGTGAGCTGCTCCCAGATATACAGTCTCATGTGAAGTCTTCTGTTGCCATGGAGAAGGAGAAGTTCATTTGCATTTTTCTGATGATCAACACAATAAAGTAATTTCTTCAATTTCCTGAGGGTAGTACAATGATTATTGCACCACGAGGGAAGATGTCAAACAGAATGAGCCCTTCACAGTCCCAGATGACCATCACCATAACTTCACTGGGCGAGGGTGTGGCTTTGAACTTTTTCTTCAGAGGAGAGGTAGTGCGGCGCCACTCCATGGATTGCTGTTTTTGCTGTTTCAGTGTGATAAATCCATGTTTCATCATTCTTGTAACATGCAAGCAATTCTGCACAGCTGGTTCATTGTCACTCTTTATGGTTTTCTGTTAGGCGGTGAGAAACCCAGTGGGAAAACACCTTTGAGTACCCCAACTGGTGGATGAGTGTGTCAGCTCTACTAGCAGAGACGTCCAGCTAAGCTGTGAGGTGTTTGATTATCATCTGTTGATCACCTCAGTTGAGACTGTCAGCATGTTGTAGTGGGACGAAATTAAGCGTCACGCATCCACCAGTGTCAGCCCAGTTTGCAGGTGAATATAAGTTAATTTAGTTTGTTTATGTATTTTTCTTAATATTTGTAATAGCTGTGAATTATCTAAAAGTTTTGTATTTTTTTATGTTTCATGTACGGAGAGGGCGGCGCAACGAACGGAAACAGCATCTTCGCTGCCGCGACCAGAGAGGAAATTGCTGGCCGCTATACGTCGCGGGTCAACAGCCAAGGAGCAACAGATGATCCTGGAACCGAGTTGTTGCGTCGTGCTTCTAAAAATTAAAAATGAATTTTTTGTACTCTTTTTGTACAACAATGACGTCATAGAGAGCTTAATCTTATTGAAAAGTCAGTCCTAGTTTGTCAACGGTCAAGTTCACATCTGTATGTGTAGGAAGCTAATAAAATAGTGGATGCTACTAAAGTTGAAACACGTGTTATGAGGATTTATTTATCAAGAATTATGTGAACGGATTAATAATATATTTGACAAGATTATTGAATTCTGACAGCGTTCATCAAAACTTTGAATCTCAAAGGTTTATTCAATGGGTGATTACGATATCGATTAAATCAAGATAACGTGTGTCAATATAATTTCTGAGGAGAAACAAACTAAATTTAAATCGAAAAAGTTTACGAAAACCAATTGGTCCAAGTGATGTAATTCTTTGCATATGACTCAACTGATGTTTTACAGTTTCGTTCAAGAACCATTCTATGACAATTTAAAAAGAATATAAATCATTTTGAAGTGGGTTGTAACAGACGTAGGTGACGAAGTCTGCACATGGTCATATATCAAACGAAAATCGGTTATAAAAAACTTACGTCGTTACACTGCACTGTGGCGACCTTAGAAACAGGACTTGTGTGCAACTAAGGCACACAGGTACGAAACAAAACATCAAGAGTCCTTCGGAAGTCAACGCGAGTTTTTGTGGAGCCTTCACCAGCCACCGGCGACTTCGCGGGTGTGGGCATCTGACAGAGCGCAGCCAAGCAGTATGGTCACGCAGTTGTTCCACGAGAAGGCGCATCTGTTGGGCAGCAGCTGAACGCTGCAAACCCCGACAACCTTTTTTCTCCCTAAACTAGTAGGCCCAGTACGTCAGCTGCGGGGCGTTCCTCTGGCTGGTATTAGAGGTGTTGCTGAGGGTCTCGCCTGTCTACGGTGCGGCTGGGCGTGGTTGCAGCCAGTGATGTCTCCGGTGTTCGACTCAGCGTCCTGCCGGTTGCGGAAGCGGAGTCGCAGCATCTCAGCGGCTGCATCGACGGCTGTTACTTCTGCAGCCCATAGCAGCACACTGATCACTGGGAACTACAAACTACAATATTAGTGTCCGGTGAGTCTGTTTTAAGTTGGAAGTGGAGTGTTGTACATAGGGAGTGTGCTTTTAATAGGATTGTTGATTACAAGTCTGCGTGTGTAACTAGTTAATACCTTACAATAATGTCGGGAAGTGAAATGTCAGACGAAGAGTAGTCTATGTCCGATAGGAGCATGAGATCCCTTTTTAGGGCGATCGCTGAATTGAAACAGTCTAACGAAGAATCTGCTGCTAGATTAAAAGAGGATCTAAAACAGGAATTAAAACAGTCTAACGAAGAATGTATGGCTAGATTAAAACAGTCTAACGAAGAATCTATTACTAGATTAAAACAGTCTAACGACGAATCTATGGCTAGATTAAAAGAGGAACTTAAAGGGGAGCTAACAAAATCGACAGACAGGTTACAGGAACATCTTAATGAAACTAGTCGAGAATTAAGTGATAAAATAGAGTCTTCTAAAGTTGAAATGCAGGAAAAATTAGTAGGACTTAGTAATAAGATTGCGGATAATTGTAAAAGGTTAGAAGAACATATCCAGGAATCACGCGAGGAAAAAGCTCGCGTGCGAAACGGTATTACTGACTTAACCGAGAGACTAGATAGTGTTAATATCTTAGTTGTAAATGAAATACAGAAAAATAACGATATGTTACAAGATGAATTTTCTATGCAAACAGGAACTGTTCGTAGAGAATTATGGGAATCTATTAAAGAGGTCTCTACCAAACCTGTAGAGATTTCTTCAATAGATAATGTAGAATTAGAGACATTAACTCATCAAGTAGAAAAAGATCATACCGAAATCGAAAACATTAAATTTTTAACTACTGAAATATGCAGTAACCTTGAGACTGCCAAAGACAATAACATTGACGAAGGTACAGAGCTTTCACATCGTGAACACAGTGAAGAATCGATATTAGCTAATTGCGTATCCAATACAGAAATGCGAATACAGGAAATTACTAAACGGTTATCAGAATTAGATAATAATGAAAACATTTCAAGTAGTAGAAGCAATAACGTAATCAGAGACAACAGTCGAATCGAATTTGCTAGCTCGGACGACAACAATACGAATAAAGAAATCACGGCAAGCCAATCCGATGCAACTCCGTCTCTGAAATCTAAACAAAATCCAACTATTTCTCTCGCAGAATGTTTGGATGATATAATGACAAATTCAAATGTAGCAAGTCGATTTCCTGTATTCAAACCAGGAGGCGAACTTCACCCTATAATCTTTATAAAAGCTTTTGAAACTTCATTATCTCCTAAATGGAGTAATGAAAAACGGATTCAATTTGTAATAGGACATTTAGAAGCAGAAGCTGCGGAATGGGCAGTACTGCATAGAACTGAATTTAGGGACTGGGATGATTTTGTTAAGCAGTTTAAACAGAATTATTGGTCAAGAGGAAAACAACAACACTTAACTTTAGAGTTGTTAGACCCTCCTCCATACTCTAAACGGTGGGGAGGCTATAGGAATTACTTTGAATGTCAATTAAACTGTGCTAAATTAATTGAAGAACCAATTATTGAAAGTCATCTAATACGAGTCCTAATTAGTAGGTTACTGTATTATATAAAGGAAAGAAAAATGTTATTCTACGAATTGTCTATCCAAACAAAAAAATTCGCGAACAGATTGTCAAAAATGCCGAACGGAGAATTAAAAGTTATAATCAACATGCTATAGAACCCTCATTTCAGGTAGGAGATCTTGTGCTAGTACGATCTCATCCTAAAAGTTCTAAGATCGGTAAGGAATGTAGAAAATTCTTCTTTATCTTGGAAGGTCCATATGTTGTACATAAGATTGTACATCCCAAAGCGTTACTTCTTATGGAACCTTCATCAGGTGTAATTAAAGGATTATACACTCCTGGAAATTGAACTAAGAACACCGTGAATTCATTGTCCCAGGAAGGGGAAACTTTATTGACACATTCCTGGGGTCAGATACATCACATGATCACACTGACAGAACCACAGGCACATAGACACAGGCAACAGAGCATGCACAATGTCGGCACTAGTACAGTGTATATCCACCTTTCGCAGCAATGCAGGCTGCTATTCTCCCATGGAGACGATCGTAGAGATGTTGGATGTAGTCCTGTGGAACAGCTTGCCATGCCATTTCCACCTGGCGCCTCAGTTGGACCAGCGTTCGCGCTGGACGTGCAGACCGCGTGAGACGACGCTTCATCCAGTCCCAAACATGCTCAATGGGGGACAGATCCGGAGATCTTGCTGGCCAGGGTAGTTGACTTACACCTTCTAGAGCACGTTGGGTGGCACGGGATACATGCGGACGTGCATTGTCCTGTTGGAACAGCAAGTTCCCTTGCCGGTCTAGGAATGGTAGAACGATGGGTTCGATGAGGGTTTGGATGTACCGTGCACTATTCAGTGTCCCCTCGACGATCACCAGTGGTGTACGGCCAGTGTAGGAGATCGCTCCCCACACCATGATGCCGGGTGTTGGCCCTGTGTGCCTCGGTCGTATGCAGTCCTGATTGTGGCGCTCACCTGCACGGCGCCAAACACGCATACGACCATCATTGGCACCAAGGCAGAAGCGACTCTCATCGCTGAAGACGACACGTCTCCATTCGTCCCTCCATTCACGCCTGTCGCGACACCACTGGAGGCGGGCTGCACGATGTTGGGGCGTGAGCGGAAGACGGCCTAACGGTGTGCGGGACCGTAGCCCAGCTTCATGGAGACGGTTGCGAATGGTCCTCGCCGATACCCCAGGAGCAACAGTGTCCCTAATTTGCTGGGAAGTGGCGGTGCGGTCCCCTACGGCACTGCGTAGGATCCTACGGTCTTGGCGTGCATCCGTGCGTCGCTGCGGTCCGGTCCCAGGTCGACGGGCACGTGCACCTTCCGCCGACCACTGGCGACAACATCGATGTACTGTGGAGACCTCACGCCCCACGTGTTGAGCAATTCGGCGGTACGTCCACCTGGCCTCCCGCATGCCCACTATACGCCCTCGCTCAAAGTCAGTCAACTGCACATACGGTTCACGTCTACGCTGTCGCGGCATGCTACCAGTGTTAAAGACTGCGATGGAGCTCCGTATGCCACGGCAAACTGGCAGACACTGACGGCGGCGGTGCACAAATGCTGCGCAGCTAGCGCCATTCGACGGCCAACACCGCGGTTCCTGGTGTGTCCGCTGTGCCGTGCGTGTGATCATTGCTTGTACAGCCCTCTCGCAGTGTCCAGAGCAAGTATGGTGGGTCTGACACACCGGTGTCAATGTGTTCTTTTTTCCATTTCCAGGAGTGTATAGTGTTGATCAAATGAAACCCTTCATTCCTAAATAAATTAATATTTAGTATATGTTACGTACGGAAGAGCGTTCATAGTTTATTCATGTGAAGTTTTTCGTGATAGTTACGTATTATTTTTAAAGAATTAAACAGAAAGCTTAAACAAGTGTTCTACAATAATCTACTGGTACTTCAAAAAGAGAAAGATAACCAAAAGGGGGATTTATATGGAAGAAATTTTGCTATTAGGTCAAAAGGAATTTTGTATATTTTAAATTTACTCGGATAGTAGGAACCAAAGGGGATGGTTAATAATTTTAGGTACCATGGGCGTCCAGAGCTACATGGCTCACGAGAACACAGAAGAGTGCCGTTAATAGAGGTTTGTAATAGTGTTAATATAGAACACACCAAACGGGGCTCTCTCGCTTGTTTCTCCTAAATAAATTTCCATTACCCAACAAGGTGTCCGAAGGTAAAGAAAGCCGTGCCGAGATTCTAAAGAAAGTTTTGCTTGATTTCTTCTTGACCTCAGGCATAAATAAGGCATTAGGGAAAAGAATGACGTAAAGTAAATAGTACTATTAGTTATTGTGAGAAACTTATTAGTTATATACATTTTTGGAAAGAATAACTCTAGTAAGTGAATAAAACTGAAACTAATATATCACAATTTGAACGCTCTGTCCTAATGTAACAACGTTAAAGAACGTACTAAATTAGTATTTATTAGCAACTATTAAATGAAGAGGAGTAATCTCCATATATTCGGTTATGAATTACCATAATAGCACAATTAAGAGTAAATGACAGATAGTCACAACAATATCGTATTAAAAGGATTAAATTTATCTAAGAGCAAGGACTCTAGATTACGTAAAATGTGCGGAAAATGTATTAACAGTTAAATATGGTATATAGAAAAGGTCTTATTTTCGGTTATTACCTGACAAACTGAGCTTGTGGGTGGGGTATGTAGTGGGACGAAATTAAGCGTCACGCATCCACCAGTGTCAGACCAGTTCGCAGGTGAATATAAGTTAATTTAGTTTTTTTATGTATTTTTCTTAATATTTGTAATAGCTGTGAATTATCTAAAAGTTTTGTATTTTTTTATGTTTCATGTACGGAGAGGGCGGCGCAACGAACGGAGACAGCATCTTCGCTGCTGCGACCAGAGAGGAAATTGCTGGCCGTTATACGTCGCGGGTCGACAGCCAAGGAGCAACAGAAGATTCTGGAACCGAGTTGTTGCGTCGTGCTTCTAAAAATTAAAAATGAATTTTTTTGTACTCTTTCTGTACAACAATGACGTCATAGAGAGCTTAATCTTATTGAAAAGTCAGTCCTAGTTTGTCAACGGTCAAGTTCACATCTGTATGTGTAGGAAGCTAATAAAATAGTGGATGCTACTAAAGTTGAAACACGTGTTATGAGGATTTATTTATCAAGAATTATGTGAACGGATTAATAATATATTTGACAAGATTATTGAATTCTGACAGCGTTCATCGAAACTTTGAATCTCAAAGGTTTATTCAATGGGTGATTACGATATCGATTAAATCAAGATAACGTGTGTCAATATAATTTCTGCGGAGAAACAAACGAAATTTAAATCGAAAAAGTTTACGAAAACCAATTGGTCCAAGTGATGTAATTCTTTGCATATGACTCAACTGATGTTTTACAGTTTCGTTCAAGAACCATTCTATGACAATTTAAAAAGAATATAAATCATTTTGAAGTGGGTTGTAACAGACGTAGGTGACGAAGTCTGCACATGGTCATATGTCGAAAGAAAGTCATTTATAAACAAACCTATACGTCGTTACACTACAATGTTCCAACTTTGCCAGAGTCACAGCTGTGTGCAGCTGGCTGGCACAAGTGAGATCAGCCGAGTTTGCACGACCTTGTTGTGATGATGACAGATGCCTTGCCCAAAGCCTCACTGTCCTTTTATTTACTGCCAGCACCTGTGAATATCTGTGGTGCCCTGGTTTTCTACCAAAAGGATCTCAATGACAGCTTTCTGCTTGGAATTCACCCATTCATTACAAATGTCACTTTGAAGGGTACGTATAACACCACCACCCATCAGAACTACACAAAACTATTGGGGCTGAAGCAAAAACATTCTACAGCGTCCCACAACAAATTCCATTTTCTTCAATCTAAATTGACTGGGAAAAACAATGTGTTTTATTACTTGTTGAACACTCCTTACACATTGTTAATCTTTTCTTGATTCCCTAGAAATGATATCATTAAACCTCCTGATGAATCTGGCTGAACTTACATTTACGCTGAAGGGTAATCAACAGAACTGATAACAACAGCCAAAACACAAGAATATTGTATATTTCCCTCATAAGGGGTGTAATTTAAATTGCCAGTAACTGCTTTTTAAATCTGTCTACAAAATTTTTACAGCTGTTCATTCAGTGTTACTGGTTTATCAGTCTCAGGGATGATTATCATACTGATCTGTTCAGAGTCCAGTACTAAGCAAATATCACAATTCTTTCTTTGAACAACAAGTAATGGAATGTTGTAAGTATTAGCTGCTGGTTCTATTACTCCTTGTTGTAACATTTTTTCTATTTCAGCTTCCACTTTTCTTTATATACAGAAGGTGTTGAATATGGTTTAAGAAGAAAACCTTTCATCTTTGTTAAGTTTGAATTGATACAAAATTCTTTAATAGTCTCAGGGCAGTCATAAAATGCTATTGAATGGTGGCATAGAATCTCTTATAATTTTTTTATAGCATCAGTATGTTCTGCAGAACTGATCTTGTTCCAAATTTCTTCTTTGATGATATAGTCCTTACAACTTTCCCATAACAGAATGGAAGTCAATAGATACTCTTTTACCATGTACCTACACTCAAGTGATGTTCTTAACATAGCTAGAGATTTAAGATGATCAGATATATTATTTTCTCCTATAGCATGTGTATCAAATGACAACTTGGAAACTGACCCTTTATAAGCCAAAATTGCTTCCTTATTACCAAGGCCCATCATTGTCTGTTGCTTAGATAAGAAGCACACTCCCAAGATGGAATCTACTATGAAATTCAGAATTATGACAATGCTTGCCAACAACTGTTTACCCTGACATCAGAATTAATACATCTTTGTTTTCTTACTGTGTCATTTATTCCTGGGTGAGCTGTCCTGGTTTTTGTTCATTGCAAACTAGGAGTTGGCTATGAACCTCCTCCACTACACTTACTATGCACTGTTTCATTCATTATTGCCACTGTACACATGTTGCAATAACACCATTTACTTCTAAGTGAAGCACAGGGCTTATGAATGTAATCACTATGTTAGTCCTTTCATAAAGTAAAATCTCTCTATCTTCATAACCTATTACCTTAACTACAACATAAGGATCCATCATACGATTGGCAGCACTCAATGCAGCTGCAGTATTTGAAGTGTCAGTCTTGTGGAGGGGGAGTTCTTATCTCATTATTATTCCTGGGATCAGGAGATCTAACTTCTATGATATCTGGTTCTGAGGTGTAGTTTCTCCAGGGTCCTGATCTATTTTCAATGCCTGAACCTGGGTTACAGAGATGCCTCCTGTCCCAATTATTCCTTTTCCTTAACCTTCATCAGCCTGATTCCTTACATGTTGATTTCTCTCCAGTCCCCAAAAATCATTTCTGTAATTGGCATTTTGCAAATAAGTTTCATGTCTCCTATTATTGCTTTCCAATTGAAAATTTGGGTTCCAGTTCCAGCCATTCCTACTCTTTTACCTTCAGCTTCTTTATTACCTTTACCCATTGACCTCCTGCTCTCATTCACAGAACTATGATCCTATGTATCACTTTCCCTTTTATCGCTATTCTTCCTTTTGTAGGGCAATGGATTTGAATTATTATTATAAGACATTTGTAAATTATGTTAGTCTTGCTCCCCTAAGTCCTATTCTAACTCTTGCGAATTGGATTGAATAGCTTCTATGTCATCTTTCAATCTATCATTCAGAATGATCTGGCATAAATGTCTGAGTAGTTTCATCAAGAAGGTGTGGATCAACTCACCAGGACAGAAAGGGTTGTATAGGAATTGATTCCTTTGCAACATCAATTCAGAAAATTGGAGTGGGCGGTCAAACCAAGAAATGTTGAAACCCTTGCGTCATTAATATACTATCTTTGACTCTATCTTGTGTTCTTGCAGATCAGTAAACTGATAGGAATACTTGCCTAAACTCTTCTCAGGTAGCAGAAGTGCCAAGTAATGTATGAATTCACACTGCAGTTTCACCCTATAGGTGTCCCCACATGAAAAATTTTAATTTATCTGACTAAAAGAGAGAAAATAATCAAATTGGTCCAACAAGGCATGAGGATATATGCTATTGTTTATACTTCTGAAATCTACAGTGACAAGTAGCAGATGTCCAGTGTTCCACTAAGGCTATTTCCATCTCATACAAGTGGTGTCAGCTAATCATTATGTGGTAGTCAACAGTGTTGGGATGGAAAAGACAACATCGATATGGGACAATGTACTGAAATAAGCATTGCAGTTGATAGTGAGATCAGTTTTAGCAATTTTACCAATTATTTTGTAATTTCATTGCCAGCCAGTGCCACATCAGAATGATTTCCAATCATCGTATCGTTGATAAACCACCCCTCCACTACTTTGTAAATATGATATACTAGGCTATGAAAGCAGATAGATGACTGTGCAGTACGTACACTTGGTCATATACCCAAAGTATATGAGACAGCATCCTATACCGATGCAGTTAGGTTATCTACATATTTCTAGTGCATCAGTCATAGTGTGGAATGTCGAAGATTGAGAGATCCCTCTGCAATGTCTTTGACAAACCCTCCCTGCAACACGGTTGCTGATTTAATCTGCAATTTACCAGAAGTGGAAGGGTACTATACCTGCTACATTCCATGTCTCATGAAGGAAGAGAGTCAGCTGTGTCAGTAACCGCTGTTCAATGAAGACTTTCCACACCAGTCTTACTCATAGCACCAATCCAAGAGCACAGGGTCTCTCTAGGTGCATGCATGTCAAAGAGGTAGGCAGCCCTTATTGGTGTATAGTAGGCATGAGAGTGTTGGGTGATACAACAGATGGTTATGAAGGAACATGTGATTTACACGTGACAGAACTCCAGACAGATGGAGTTTGAAACATTATATGTATGATAAATCACCTGTGTCATCAATTCTGGAATATTATTCCAGTGTTTAGAGTCAGTATCAAGAACATACCTCCATGAGAGAAATGATGGTTGAGTGTAAACATACACTCCTATGACTACATGGTTCTCCACCTAAAAATGCTATATTGTTAAAGCAGTACTGTTTCCATAGTATTAGTCATGTGGAATGCAATGCTCTTAATACCTGAATGCAAGGCATATATGTCCAAAATCTGAAATACAACCAGCCTTCAGGTTTTCTACCCAAATCACCATAGTGACAAAATTTGAGATGATAAAACTACATTTTTCTGCACTATTCTGGTGCCCTAGGAAGCGACCAAGCTCTTACTCACTACAAAGTTATCATTGATGCATGCATATCCATCCTTTGACCTGCTTATAAAACAACTAGAATGAAGTCGAGAAATACTACATTCATTAGTACTCTAGTGCAGGGCCTATAGTCAAACATTAGACATACAACCATCCTGCAAATTTTCTATGCCAGTCACTATGGTAACAAACTTTAAAACAATAAAACTATTGCCTTCTACACTGTTCTTGTGTCCTAGGAAAAGACTGAGCTGTTCCTCACTATGAAGGTATCATCGATATATATCCGTCACTTGAGCTGCTTATAAACCAACTAGAATGAAGACGAGAGACTGCTATGCTGTCTCTTGGGAAATTCATGGATTTCATACATCTTTCTAAGCAATTGACAGCTTTATACCAAATAAATTAATAAATGATGGAGCTGATTCCACTTGGTACACAAAACGGATCAGAATGCTGTTGCAGAGAAAAAAATATATATATAAAAAAAATAAAAATAAAAATAAAAATTTAATGAATGCAAAACCCCCAAGACTGATGCTTACAGATGCTCAAAGTATAGCATGGACTTCAATGTGAGATGCTTATACTACTTCCCACAATGAAACTTTGTCTCAAAACCTGGCAGCAAAATGATAAAACAATATCACCATTTTTGGTTTCCTGCCAATACCTATGGGTGGGAGTGTGGGTGGGATGTTAGCACAGCCCTGGGACAAAGAAATTCCTGCCATTTTTGAATATCTCACCATTATTTTAATTTACCACAAAAATTCAAAATTACCACCAATATTAAAGATTCTCACCAAAGTTTAGAATTCCCACCAACAGGGTAGGTGAGGAAGGAGGTAGGGGACTGGGACTCGTCTGTCAGCTGGGGAAAACACAGCACGTCAGCTAGGTGTGGGAATAATTAACTGATTAATTTAATTAATTTGCATATCAATTTGATATCAAAAGTGTCCTGGGAGCCCCATCATCTCACTACTGCTCAGGTATTTGTATGAGTTACCAGTTCCAACAGGACTCACTCACATTATAATCATAGGATACTACATTTATTCATTTTTTGAAGTGCAAAATTTTACATTGCTGAACATGCAGAGCAAGTTGCCAAACTCTGCACCACATTCAAATTTTATCATTGTCTGATTGAATATTTATGCTTCTTCTTTCAGATAGTCCTTCATTATAACTAAATGCATCATCTGCAGAAAGCCTGATTTTAATATTAACATTGTCTGCAATGTTTGGCACACATCTATAGTTATTTCTACACCTGATGAGGACTCTTCATCCAAGGAAACATGATGTGTCCTTCCTACAAAAAACTCCTCAATTCAGTCACAGATTTCACTTGATGTCCTATATGATTGTACTTTTGACAAGAAGCTTAGGTATGCTACTGAGTCAACTGCTTTTCGGAAATCAAAGAACACTGCCTCTACCTGGTTGCCTTGGTCCAAAGCTTTCAGCATATCGTGTGAGAAAAGTGTGAGTTGGGTTTCACATGATCGATGTTTTCGAAATCCATGGTGGTTGGCATCAAGGAGGTCATTCTGTTCAAGTTACCTCATTATGTTTGAGCTCAGAATATGTTTTAAGGTTCCACAACAAATTGATGTCAAGGATACTGGACAGTAGTGGTATGGATTACTTCTACTACCCTCCTTGTAGATGGGTGTGACCTGTGCTTTTTCCAAGAACTGCCCATGTTTGAGGGATCTGCAATAGATTATTGTTAGAAGAGGGGCCAACTCAGCTGTAAATTCAGTATAGGATCTGACAGGGATTGCATCAGACCTGGAGCTTTGTTCATCTTTAACAATTTCAGCTGTTTCTTAACACCACTGACACTAATACGTATTTCATTCATCTTTTCAGTTCTACAAGGATTAAATTAAGGCAATTCCCCTGAGTTTTCCTTTCTTAAAGGAACAATTAAAAGTGGAGTTAAGCCTTTTAGCTTTTGCTTTGCTAATTCAATTTCAGTTCCTGTCTCATTTGCTACACAAACTTTGGTGCCACTAACAGTTTTTATATACAACTAGAATTTCCTTGGATTTTGCAAAAGATCACTTGACAATATTCTGATATGGTAGTCACTGAAGGTGTTATGCTTTGTTCTCTTGACAGCCAAACACGTTTCATTCAGCATCTCTCTATCTGTAGCCCTATGCTCTGTTTTACACCTATTATGCAGTAATCCCTATTTCTTTAGAAGTTTTGTTCTAGTGACAGTATACCATGTAGGTTCCCTTCCATTATGAACTGTTCTACTGGGTGCATATCTATCTATCCATCCATCCATGTCTATTCTTTTAAACTTGAGCCAGAGTTTTTTGTTTGAGGAATTTATGACAGATTACAATTATAAGAGGGGCTAACTGAGCTGCAAATTCAGTATAGAATCTTATAGTGATTCCATCTGGCCCTGGGGCTTTGTTCATTTGTAGCAATTTCAGCTGTTTCTCAACACCACTGGCACTAATACTTATTTTGCTCATCTTTCAGTGATGCATGGATTATATTGGAGCAATTCTCCAGCATTTTCCATTGTAAAAGAACATTTGAAAACAAAGTTAAACATTTCAGCTTTTGCTTTGCTATCCTCAATTTCAGTTCTTATCCCATTGGCTAGGGACTGAACACTAACTTTGTTACAACTAAGAGCCTTTACATATGGCCACAATTTCTTTGGGTTTCATGAAAGATCATTTGACAATATTCTGCTAAGGTAGTCACTGAAAGCTTCTCACATAACTCTCTTGGCAGCTAAATGCATTTCATTCAGCATTTCCCTGTCTATTGCCCTTTGCTTTGTTTTACACATTTGTCTCTGTTTCTTTAGAAAGTTCTTTATAATGACCATCCCTCCCAGAAGAAGAAATGTAGGAAGACCATGCAAGAGATGGGTACTATAACCAGCAATTTGACTAATATGTAAAGTGAAGAAGTAGTATGATAGCTGATGTCTAGTTCAAGTGTCTGCCAGGCCAGATTGGGAAAATAGTTACCTATCTATGTACCTCTATTATGTAACAATGTGGTCATCCTTTCACAAT
Organism: Schistocerca serialis cubense; assembly: GCF_023864345.2. NCBI lineage: Eukaryota > Metazoa > Arthropoda > Insecta > Orthoptera > Acrididae > Schistocerca > Schistocerca serialis. Next base: position 141,725,089 of record NC_064646.1, read on the forward strand.
TATGACTTGACTGGATGAAGATAATATATTTTTCTAATTACCATGTGCCAACAAAAGTTGAAAAATATGAAATGCCATTACAAAGGTGGAATTTGACATGAGGGTTCATACAACTGATGAGAAAGAAGAAACTGATTTTAAGAAATGAAAGTATTTAAATTTAAGTGGTACACCAATTCCACTATCCGAGGGACAACAAAAATGAAATGTCAGCAACAGATGAAATTTGAAATGCTTGAAAAAATAGTAAGAAAGAATGTGACACCTCAAATGTCAGCTATATTTGATGTGAGATATGAAGACAAACCAAAAATGGAAGAACATGCTATACGTGGACTGATGCTGACAGAGAAAGAGAAATGAAAAGTCTTATAGTGTAGGTTAATAAAGTAAGGAAAAGAAAGAGAAATAAAGGCATAAAAATAAAATAGGGGAAGAAAATAAAAATAAACAAGTAATGAAATATTAAGAGGTGGAGACAAATGTGGAAATATAGCAATGAAAAGGGGTATGAAACAATAGGACATATTACATCAATGTTAACACAAATGAATCTAATGGGTCAGTAATCCAGTTAGTACCCGGATCCTGAGGAAATTTGCTACTATTTAAAATTTTTCAATAAATTTACTAATTGGCTCTGAGCACTATGGGACTTAACATCTATGGTCATCAGTCCCCTAGAACTTAGAACTACTTAAACCTAACTAACCTAAGGACAGCACACAACACCCAGCCATCACGAGGCAGAGAAAATCCCTGACCCCGCCGGGAATCGAACCCGGGAACCCGGGCGTGGGAAGCGAGAACGCTACCGCACGACCACGAGATGCGGGCTAAATTTACTAATTCACTTACCTCTTTATGCATGTATTAGCTTAACTTTCCATCCTCCCTATTTATGAATAAGTATATGTTTTGCACCAATAAATTATACAGGGATTTGTAGACATTACTCTAAAGATACCGTTTTTCAGCATTTTTATTTTTCCCCATATGTTTCTAGCATTTGTAGACTTAGAGAAAGCTTTTGACAATGTTGAGTGGAATACTCTCTTTCAAATTCTGAAGGTGGCAGGGGTAAAATACAGGGAGCGAAAGGCTATTTACAATTTGTACAGAAACCAGATGGCAGTTATAAGAGTCGAGGGACATGAAAGGGAAGCAGTGTTTGGGAAGGGAGTGAGACAGGGTTGTAGCTTTTCCCCGATGTTATTCAATCTGTATATTGAGCAAGCAGTGAAGGAAACAAAAGAAAAATTCAGAGTAGGTATTAAAATCCATGGAGAAGAAAACTTTGAGGTTTGCCGATGACATTGTAATTCTGTCAGAGACAGCAAAGGACTTGGAAGAGCAGTTGAACGGAATGGACAGTGTCTTGAAAGGAGGATATGAGATGAACATCAACAAAAGCAAAACGAGGATAATGGAATGTAGTCGAATTAAGTCGGGTGATGCTGAGGGTATTAGATTAGGAAATGAGACACTTAAAGTAGTAAAGGAGTTTTGCTATTTGGGGAGCAAAATAACTAATGATGGTCAAAGTAGAAAGGCTATCAAATATAGACTGGCAATGGCAAGGAAAGCGTTTCTGAAGAAGAGAAATTTGTTAACATCGTGTATGGATTTAAGTGTCAGGAAGTTATTTCTGAAAGTATTTGTATGGAGGGTAGCCATGTGTGGAAGTGAAACATGGACGATAACTTGTTTGGACAAGAAGAGAATAGAAGCTTTTGAAATGTGATGCTACAGAAGAATGCTGAAGATTAGATGGGTAGATCATATAACTAATGAGGAGGTATTGAATCGGCTTGGGAAGAAGAGAAGTTTGTGGCACAACTTGACTACAAGAAGGGACCGGTTGGTAGGACGTGTTCTGAGGCATCAAGGGATCACCAATTTAGTATTGGAGGGCAGCATGGAGGGTAAAAATCGTAGAGGGAGACCAAGAGATGAATACACTAAACAGATTCAGAAGGATGTAGGCTGCAGTAGGTACTGGGAGATGAAGAAGCTTGCACAGGATAGAGTAGCATGGAGAGCTGCATCAAACCAGTCTCCGGACTGAAGACTACAACAACCACAACAACATTTTTCCCCAAAGTGGACAAAATTTTCGTAAGTCATAGGGAATGGTAGGCTACTGATTTAAAATCACTTGTCAGCATAAAATACTAAATGCTTCATTTATAGGTAAAGTGTTTTACTGTGAAATTTTTTTCTCATTTTTACAAATTAGAGAACTTCACTCGGGTATGAAATCTTTCGAAACACTCAGGAAGATAAAGGCCTGTGTTACATGCCTATAGCAGTAGCTGATCTCTTTCCACACTAACTTTCCTGCAGATTTCCCTTGTTCCCAACAGACCTTGCATCTTCTAGCTGGGTTTGTTTTCTTTTATGTTAGTGGCAGTTTCTCAAGAAAATGACATGCTGTGAGTCTGTTTGCACATGCATCTCCAGATGCTGAATGTATGTCTTTATTTAGTTCCACTACTCCTTTTTGAATCAATTGCTTTGCTAATTTACTGATAAAATCTGCTAATGCACACTTTTTTGATATTGTGAATAGTGTTGGCATTAACAACTGCCCTCATAAAAATATAAAAGAAAATCTTTGTCCACCATTTTACAGTCTTTCACTGGAAGGGATAGTAACTCATCAGCTGGTCTCCTCTGTCAACACCTGTTCTGGACAAGTTGTAGTCCAGTACAATGTCTGGCTGTAACTACTTCAACATATCCACTGTTGGATGTTACACCAACATGCGAAGCATACGTGTTATGCTGTGTTGACAACATGTGTACATCACGTTTGTCTTTCCATTTCAAGCCGAAAAGGTGTCCTTTGCAATGAAATGTCATTTCTCCTTTTTTAATTTTTGATTTATTAGGTTTCTAGGGAAACCTATTCTGTTCTCCATCACAGTTCCAACTTCCAATGTATTTCTTTCCTACAGTTCTTCAAAGACTACAGGACTTGTATAAAATCTGTCCATATATACCAAATGTTCGTTTCCCAAGTAAGAGGAACATAGCCTCAGCAGCAGGGATTTGACAGAATTGTTAACATTTCCTTTTCCTCCAGTATAAACTTCAGCATTGCACACATAACCTGTTTGAGCACCACATAAAACATACACTTTTATCCCATATTTCTCTGGTTTGTCTTTCACATAAACATGGAATCCAGTTCTTCCTCAAAACGGACATATTGATTCATCCACAGTCAGATTTCATGATGGATAAAGGACTTTTCTGCATCTTTCTGTGAAAAAGTCCCAAACAGCTCCTATTTTTATGCAGAGGGTCATGGCTTGGTTCTTACCGAGGTATCCATAATGCATTATTGTTCATATGCAGCATCCTGAATATGGCAAAAAATCTGTCTTGTGACATTAGCTGAGAAGCAAATGGTGAAGCAAGCACAGGGTCTTCAGACTAATAATCCCTAAGTTTAGGTTTCTTTACAACACACATATGCAAAACAACTGCAAAAAGTTGATATACTTTGTGTGTCCTCACGGCTCTCCACTTATTCCATAAAGATTTTGGTTTGATTTTGTTCTGATGGTGAAGTTCAGAAATAGTATCAGTAGCATGTATATTTGTCTCTGATGTCCACCTACTTAGCTAGGTGGTAATGTGCTCGCCTCCCATGCCAGAGGGCCCAGATTCAATTCCTGGCCACATTGAAGGCTTTCTCTGCTTGAAGACTGGGTGTTGTGTTGTTCTCATCATCATTTCATCCTCATCACTGGCTCACAAGTCACCCAATGTGGCGTCAACTGAAATAAGACTTGGTGGCCGAACTACCCCAGACATGGCCTCCTGGCCAGCAATGTCATACGCGCATTTCATTTCTTTTGTCTCTGACTTTACTTTTAGAAACATGCTGTGATCAAAAAATTGCAACAGTTTAGTTCTGTTGATAATGTATTGACAGGAACCTGAATTCCACTTGTTTCTTCAAACAGTGGTAATTCAGGGAGTGCATCAAAATGACACCATTCATTATGAAGGGCAGGCTATTAAACTGAGTGACAAACCTGACTAACAGACACTTGTGCATTAGCTTCTTTATACTCACTACCATTGTTTCTGTCAGCAACACAGGTTTCGCTCTCCTGCTCGCGTGAGTCATCATTATCTTCTGAAAAATCGCTAATGTCATGCAAAAGATCATCAATTCAGAGCCATTGTTCAACTACATCTACACAGATACTCTGCAAATCAAAATTTAAGTGCCTGGCAGAGGGTTCATTGAGCCACCTTCACAATTCTCTATTATTCCAATCTCATATAGCGTGCGTAAAGAATGAACACCTATAGCTTTCCATACAAGCTCTGATTTCCCTTATCTTATCGTGGTGATTATTCCTCCCTATGTATGTTGGTCTCAACAAAATATTTTTGCATTCGGAGGAGAAAGTTGGTGATTGGAATTTCATGAGACGATTGCGTCGCAATGAAAAACGCCTTTCTTTTGATGATTTCCAGCCCAAATCCTGTATCATTTCTGTGACATTTTCTCCCATATTTGGTGATAATACAAAATGTGCTGCCTGTCTTTGAACTTTTTTGATGCACTCCATCAGTCCTATCTGGTAAGGATCTCACATCGCACAGCAGTATTCTAAAAGAGGACGGACAAGTGTAGTGTAGGCAGGTCAAGAGTTCTTCAATCTCTAAGTTTGACAAGTGATGTCTTAGCCATATTCACTAATTATATGTTTTTACACATGGGAAGGATGCACACAATAGCCCAACATGGCAGCTGACATAGAACAAAAAGACCTTCAACAATATTCTGAGCACGCACGCAGTTCACGTAACACCGGTACCATTCATGAGAGACTGGCACGTGCTAGCTATCAACAGTGCATTTACAACAAACCAAACAATTTGTCTCGCCACTTACAAATGTAAAACACACATTTAAATCACAAACGAATAAGTCAGAAGTGAAGACCATATGACATACGTCTGTCAGACTTTATAGTTAAAACATAGTGAATGTATCTAGTAGATCTGCCAGCTCCAATGTGTTAATTTTGTAATGGAAACATTAAAATACTAGCTCTTTCTTTCTGAGTAGAACCTGTTAGCTATGTCTCAGTTTGGTTTTGTGTAGAGTTATCCACATAAAATGCCATGTTAGGCTTCACAAAATAATGTGTATTTCATTCTGTGATGTTACTAAGACCTCACTATGTGATCAACTGAATTCTACTAGGTAGCCAAACTGTAATCATAGTAATAGGATTATTCTTGCATGGCTGGAGTCTCTTCCTCATAACAAAAAGTGGAAGGTCACAATAACAATTTACAAGGGGGATCATAAAATATGGAGTCACATAGAGATGAGTATTGTGTCCACTCCTGTTTTTAACTAACATAAAAGACTTTAAGGATAATTTAAAGTATTGTTCAAAACTATGCTGTATACTGATGACTTGACCATACTAATCAAGGGTTCAAACTAACCTATATAACATAAAACACAGATTATAACTGAACAGGCCTGCATGTAATCTACAGCAAACAATTGAAGTCTCAGGAGAAAAAAAAAAAAAAAAAAAAAAAAAAACTGGTGAGGAAGACTGCATCAAATGTTGCTACTGAATGATTGTTGTTACAGTGTGTACAGGAGTGGTGATTGCTGTTAATCTCATTAAATTGTGGTTTTAAAAGATGTCTCTTTGTTTTATGATGAGATTTACAGAATGTAATAAATTGTAGGAGATAATGAAAGGAATTTCTGAGTTATCTGAACTATGAATGAACAACTCTATCATAGAGCACAGCAAATAATTTATTAAGCATCAAAACACTTGTGAGGAGCACAGATACATATACACTCAATGCACACTGAGAAACTACGAATACATCTGAGAGAAGTTTGTACACAGTCATTTCACTGGAGCTGATGGATTAGTCAATATTGTTGTCATCCCACAAGCTCTCTCCATTAAAAATTTATAAAGACTACAGCTTGGATCGGTGGCATTTTGTACTTCATCTGACTTCTGTCCTTCCTGAGAACTTTGGGGGAGGTGACCAACTCATGCCTGTGGCAGGCCACCTGGATGGAGACATAGCTGACCCATTTCTCGAAAGAGGTGGAAATAGAAAGAGTCATAGTGAGCACCTGGTCATAAGCTGGCACAGAGGGAGCAGTGCTGTCAGAGTTTCAGAGAGCAAAGCCATCTCAACCCCCTCCTTAACTGTGCACAGGATAACCTGGTGCACCAGGAGTCTCTAGAAATTAGCATTTTATTTGTCTGCCAGTGTGAGTGAGTAGTAGTGTAGGAGGTGGTGGGGCAGAGGTGTCTGCATCTCCTGACGAGGCTGCCACTTGAGATGAAGTGGAGAGGGGTGTAGCCACAGGGACATGTGGCACAGGTGTCAGCACAGCTGGGGTGTATGGTAGTTCATCTTGGGTAGAAGAAATGAAGGCCAGTTTGAGTCTTTCTATTGGTACTGTCTCAGTGCCTACTTGCTTGTGGATGATGAAAGTGTTAGGTCCCTTCAAGAGCACTTTTTATGGACCAGAGTATGGGGAAGTGACAATTGGCTGAACTGTGTTGTCATACAGCCAGACGTGTTGATGTGTGTAGTTCTTTGAAGACAAACTGATCATATTGACCACGGCATTGTGGGTTGTGTGGCCATAGATGACTGATATGTTGCTCCAGTTTTTGAAGAAAGTTCACCTCATCACCAAGAATTTGTGTTGGTGAAGTTGTTCAATAAGAACTAATTGTGCTGTAGTTCAGGACAAATCCTCTTCTAATGCTGTCCGGAGGTCAAGCAGCATCCAGTATCAGTCCATGACTCTTTGTGGCATGATAATAAATTTGAGTGACTGACGCATGTGTTAAACCATGCCATTGCTAGCGGGGTGGTACAAATGTGATGGGTACAACACAAGTTGAGTAGGTTGTTGAATAGTGATGTTTCAAATTGATGGTCACAGTCAGTTGTGATGGTGAGAGGAATCCAATGGTGAGAAAACCATATGTTGATCAGTACTGTGACACTTGATTCAGTGGTGATGTTGGCAAGAAGTGTGGCCTCAGGTCACCTTGTGTAGTGATGAACAATGGTTATAAAGTGATGAAAGGGACTTCAGAGTTATTTCAGCTATGAATAAACAACTGTGTCATAGAGCACAGCAAATAATTTATCATGCATCAAAACAATTGTGGGGAGCACAGATACATGTACATTCAACACATATTGAAGAAACCATGAATACATCTGAAACGAGTTTGCACGCAGCCATTTCTACATCTACATCTACATCTACATGTATACTCTGTAAATCACATTTAAGTGCCTGGCAGAGGGTTCATTGAACCACCTTCACAATTCTCTATTATTACAATCTCATATAGTGCACAGAAATAATGAACACCTATATCTTTCCGTACAAGTTCTGATTTCTGTTATTTTATCATGGTGATCATTCCTCCCTATGTAGGTTGGTGTCAACAAAATATTTTTGCAATTGGAGGAGAAAGTTGTTGACTGGAATTTTGTGAGAAGTTTCCATCACAACAAGAAACACCTGTGATTTAATGATGTCCATCCCAAACCCTGTATCATTTCAGTGACACTCTCTCTCATATTTCGAGATAATACAAAACATGCTGCCCTTCTTTGAACTTTTTTTATGTATTCTGTCAATCCTATCTGGTAAGGATCCCACACCATGTAGCAGTATTCTTAATGAGGAATGACAAGTGTAGTGTAGGCAGTCTCCTTAGTAGATGTGTTACACTTTCTAAGTGTCCTACCTCTAAAACACAGTCTTTGGTTAGCCTCCTTCACAACATTTTTTATGTGTTCCTTCCAATTTAAGTTGTTTGTAACTGTAATTCCTAGGTATTTAGTTGGATTTACTGGAGTTAATCAATTAGTTGATATTGTGGTCACCACAAAATTAATGAATAAAACATATCAATGAAAATAATCAATTTTTTAAAATGTAATTGGATACATAGCAAGGTTCCGACTGTGAAGTTGTGATTTGTGGGCAAAGCAAGCTCCAAGATCATAGTATTTACCATAAATATCTCAATTTTGAAAGTATTAATGATATTGTTGTGGTTACAGCCGTTTCTCTCTGATAAAATATCTTTTTAGAAGAAACAACAATATTAAGAGTGGATAGATTCCCATTCACTGTAAATATGACCCAATGATTGCGGATAGGCACAACAAAAAGACTGTTACAGATGTAGCTGTCAGCCAAAGCCGTCCTCAGCAAAGAAAATATACACAAATTCACACAGGCAAGCACATCTCAAGCACACTCAGCTGTCACAATTGGCAACTCTGACTAGAATTCCAAACTGGAGTTTCCACTGTTTGTTATAAGAAACCATTGTCATTTCTCTTACAAGCATAATAGGAAATACACACATTAATATGGCCAACAGATATTTCCACAACATTAATTAGTTTAAATTTTGTCTGATTCAGTGGATTATCATAATGAATAGCTGGATAAGTATGTTATGACTTCATAACATTTACAGTAACTATGTAAGGCAATAGCACTAGTCATTTACAGTAAGCAGTTGCATCTTATTAACATGTTTAAAGTGAACTGTTGGGGTAGCAGCTTTCTATTTGGGAGAAAATATGTACATAGCATATTAACATATAACATTGAAAATAACTGTGTGTGTGTCATCATCCTCATCCTCATCCTCACCATCATCCTCACCATCATCCTCATCCTCATCCTCACCACCACCACCACCACCACCAGTACCACCAGTACCAGCAACAGCTGAAACAACAATGAAAACAGCCATTTGCCCTTAACTGCTGGATAAGAACTTCCTGTATCCATTAGTTGTTATAGCTGTGATGTTCAGTTCAAAAACTGGTTTGGTGCTACTGTGTACTCTATTGTGCTCTGTGTAAGTTTCTACAACCCATATCCACTTGAACCTGTATACTGTAGGCATACTGTATGAGACATGGAGTATCAGAATTACATCCAATGTATTACCCCTACAGACAAGAATATTATAATTTTAGTGGTTAAATGCTGAAGCATTCATAATAATGTGCCAGAGTTTGAAACACTCCTCAAAAGCAGTGCAGCTCACATCATGTTAGGCACAGAAAGGTGGATAAAGTCTGAAACTGATAGCACTTAGGTTTGAAAATTTAAGTGTATAGCAAATAGATAGTGTAGTGGGAAATGGAAGTGGTGTATTTATCAAAGTAGACAAAGAAACCCAAATCCTCCCAGATAGTAATTGCAGCTGCATGCAAGAATCTTTGGGCAAGAGTCAGTATCAATGGTGCACAAAAGCATATGATCAGATCCTTTGGTCAACCATCACACTAACCTCCAAATGTAACTGAAAACTTTAGAGAAAAACTAAATTCCCTAGTATGCGATTTCAACAATCATACTGTCATCAGAGGAAACTTTAATCATCCAAAATCAATAGAGAAAATTACAGTTTGCTCTGAAAACTTCCTTGGACAGATATCTTGGAAGCCCACTCATGATGGAAATATATTGTACTGAATCTAATAGCAACAAATTGACCTGATCTCTTTGAGGATGTCCACACTGAAATTGGCATTGGTGCCTATGAGGCAGCTGTAACAACAACAATTACTATAGTACAAAGGGCAACTATCACAGTAAAAGGGTTGTTATGTTTTCTGTAGGCAGTAATGCCATGTCTCAATAAGGAACTCAAAACATTTAGCTCTGGAGAGGAACATGTAGAATAACTGTGATTGAGGTTTAAAAGAGTAGTTGACCATGCACTTGATAAATATATACCTGGTAGAACAACTCATGATGGAAAGAGCTTTCCATTGTATACAGGCACTGTAAAGAGACTTAGGTGCAAAACAAAGTGTAGAGCTATAAACAGAGTGAAGCTGAATGAAATACATTTGGCTGTCAAGAGGACAATGCATGAAGCTTTCAAGAACTATGGTAGCATATTATCATCAAAAGATATCTCAGAAAACATTATAATTGTATATAAATGCACAGACACTCATGAATGAGACTGAAACTAAAGTTGAAGGCAGTATAGAGAAAGCAGAAATGTTCCTTTACAAAGAAAAGTACTGGTGTATAGCCTCAATTTAATTCTCACACCATTGTAAAGAAGAGTGATATAAATATTGGTGTCAGTAGTGTTAAGAAACATCTGAAATCATTAAAACTGAATATACTTCTAGGGCCTGGTCAAATCCCTATCAGATTTAATACCATATTTGTGGATGAGTAAGCCTCTCTTTTAACTATAATCTACCATATATCCCTCAGTCAAAAAATGTCACCCAGTAGCTGGAAGAAACCACAGGTATCACCCACTTACAAGAATGGTGGCAGAAGTGATGTACAAAATTACCATCCACTATCCTTGACATCTATTTGTTGTAGAATCTTAGAACATATTCTGAGCTCATATGCAGTGAGTAATCTTGAACAAAATGACCTCCCTCAGTGCCAAGCAGTATGGATTTTGAGAACATTGATCATGTAAAACCCAACTCGCACTTTTATCACATGACATCCTGAAAGCCATGGATCAAGGTAGTCAGGCAGATGCAGTATTTCTTGATTTTTGAAAAGAATTTGACTCAATACTACACCTACATGGATTACTGAAAGTACAACCATATGGGTTATCAGACCAAATTTGAGAATATATTGAGGATTTATTGGTAGAGAAAACACAGCATGTAAGGAGAGTCATCAATAGATATAGAAATAACCTCAGGTGTGCCCCAGGGAAGTTTACTGGTTCACTTGCTGTTCATCTTGTATAATAAAAATCTTGCAGACAGTTGTTCGTCAGGATAGAAGTCAGGAGCGGAGGGCGTTGTAAAATGAAAATTAATTGAGTGGAATGGACCCAGTTTATTCTTGTAATGATGGTACAGTGGTGCCTACGTAGGGCTGAGCAGCCCCAAGAGGGGTTGCCGTCTGCTCATCAGAGAGGCAGAGACTAGAGGAGCGACTACTCGGGGCCGAGGTCAGAAGCTAAGAGAGCGCGGAGCTGTTTCCAAGCCGCCCTCGCCGCTCTCGGCCGCGTCCCCACGTGATCACACGATTAGTCTCTGATTGGAGGATTGATTCCGCCAACGCGCCTTGCTAGTAGCGTGCCCCCGTCAGCGCAACCAACCCGTGGGACTTGAGTCTGACCGAGGAGCACGTGGCAGGAATGTGCCGACCATGGTCTTCCGGCCAGCACCTTCCACCACAGTATGCCCACGCCTTCTACGGCCGAACATTATGCATTGAAAATTTATTTAAATAAAATTTTGTCGGCAATGATCCCTCTTGGGGGTCTCCTCCCTGCACATCCTTTCCCCTTCCGAAGAAGGCTCTCTGGATGAAAATGAATGAGCTTATTCTAATCGATTATTCCATTTAAAAAATATATGATCATTATGAAGGGTCCCATAACATAGTGATATTAATATGTGCAACTGTTACAAAGTGGCCTGAAGGGCCTGAAGGAAGGCTCTTGAATAACAAACTTGTGAAGTTGGTGCGACGGCAGTGGGGCGGCGCCATGCTGTGAGTGTGTGTCGGCGGTATCAGTGGTGGTGGGTGCCCAGGCGATGATGAGGGGCACCGGAGCACAGCACACTGAAACACTCCACCCTCGTGGGGGTGAGAGAATGCTCCCAGGCCTAATAGTCACAAGGGGGTTTTTCCCCGTAATATTATTTCGAGTTCTTAAATCTAGGATTACAATGGTAATTGCCCAAGTGGGTGAACGAGAACATTACAGAATGACAAAAATTTAAAGAGAAAACAAAATAACTTACATGAGGGTTAAAACTCGACAGTTAAATTGTGATTCCATAGACTTTACATAGAAATACAAATCCATTACAAAATTAGTTCATTGACCTGACACCTAGACTACAACTTAATTCTAAGGGGGGGGGTCATGCCTGATCGCATGCACCAAGGTTGGCAGGTAGTTTCAGGTGTGATATTCACCTTCAGGTTGTGGGGGTGGTACTACTTCTCGGAAGGAAGTGAAACATTTGCAAAACCCTCTTTTACAGAGTATCCAGGATACTATAATCAGAATTATTACAGTGATGATTACCGAACCAGCGCTGGGCAATACAACGGTGGTTAATCGCTTGGTTTGGTGCCAATCAGCAATATGTGAGGCCACTCGGTCAAGAGCAACTTGGTTGTGTTCCTGGGTAAGGAGATGATTGATCGATTGGAGTAGATCTGAATCATTGGTATTCGGTAAATTCTTCAGCTTCTCATGGTGATGGATTTTAAAAGTGAGTTCAGGAAGGTATAAGGTAAATGTGGGAATGGTGACATGAAAGGTGGAGTGCAATTGAGCTGATATCCTCATAGAAGCAGCGTATACGTCACATCTAGAACTATTATACACTAGGCCACTATTATTCAGTGTTACCCGGTACGATTCAGTCTCTGCCATTGAACGGTGGCACACGAGGGTGGCGGTGACAGTCTGTGGAACAGCGAACAGAAAACTGTTGCCAACAGGCTGAATTATTGGTTGACGAAGTGAGACTAGAACACGAGGACATGGAGGGGTAGTGGTTTCAGCTAAAAACAGTGACATCTCGCACTCAGTAGTGTTAGTGTGTAAAATTAGCGTGGAGCATAAGTAATGTGTTGTATGGAAGCAACTGGATAGTTCAGCGCGAGTGAGAGTGGCGTGAGTTTGTCGATCCCGACTAACTATTAAAAATTCTTGAGTCTGCCAAACAACATGGTGATGAAGGGTAGCCCAAGAGACTGGAAAAGTGTATATTTGATAGCACTCGTATTCGCAATTTGCGCACGTGATTGGCAACCTCATTCGCATCCGAATACCGTCAGAATTACGGGTAAGTCGGACCTCCAACGCAGCATAGTAAAAGGGGAGGTTGCTTTCCCGCACGGCATAAAGCATTTGTTTAGGGGCCAAAATTTGCGAGGACACATTGTGTAGCATGTGCAAGAAGGGCTCTGAGGGTAACAGATGGGGACTGAGCTTTCCTTGCAGTCCGAGTTGAATGGCCGAGTGTAACATGTGCACGTGTAACTGTGCTGTGTGTATATTAAATAAAAGAATCTGCGTGGTCTTCATAATGTCCAATGTGATAGTTAGATTACGTAATCCCGAGCGAAGATGAGTCCACTCTTGGTTAAAGGATTGTTCAAGTGCACCATAGTGTCGTGTTAATCTGTCGGCTACAACTTGTATTTGTCTAGTTGTGGCTAACAGGTTATTCTCAAGATGTGTCAGGCGCACCTGTTGATGTACCAACACTTCGTGATTAACTTGTGTTTCCGAAAGCGCTTGCTGTGTGTCCAAATCCCAGCGTTTTGCGTCTGTTTCGTCAGGAGTCCCAAAGACAGATTTTAATAACGTACCTCCAACGGGCAACCAGGCTCGTTTGAAACGAGGCAGTGGTGCTGCATCCCTAATACTGTTCAATTGACTTCGAAGGGTTGAAATAATTCTAGTCACTTCCCACAAAGATCGGAGAAACTCATGTTCCTTCGTCTGCGTCAAGAAGGTTTCATATTTTGACAGTAGCTTAGCTGCATCATATAAAGCACGGTCTTCCTCTTCTAATAATGTTAGGTTGACATCAGCTAACACAATAGCATAATGTGGAGTATGCACCAGATTGTGACGACGTCCAAAGAGCACGCCAGATGTGGAAGGGTAGACGTGAAATGGAGGCGCCTTAACGGCGACGACGACAACCATTGAGATTAACATGCTGCCCATTGCGGATGATAAATTGACAGCCATTTGAACGGAGGTTGCTTTCAGCTTCCAATGTTGATAACGGTCGACTGCGAGAGAAAGTATTAGTGCCCCTAGAAGTAAAAATTTCCTGGCTTACTTGATGAGTAATTCAGAGATGACGGAGGGGGTACAACGTTGTAGCAATAATTACCTGGCAAGTAGCGACGATGGACCCGTTCAGTCACGCTTACTGATGAAGAAGGCCACGAAGTAGAATCACGGCAGGCAACCAACAGTTTGGCAGCCGTGGGGGTAGCAAGGCGGCAAGACAATGGTGTAATTCGACACCGAGTATCCGCTGCTCAATCACGCGTCAGCAAAAAAGACGCTGAACGCGGAGGCAGTACTACGCAGCGCAGACTAAGCGTAACTCGCTGGAAAAATTTTTCTACCTGCTATGGGACGAAGGCCAAGTGTCATCAATTAATTTGAGATTTTGTACGAAGAAAGTTTTTTTTTCTTTTTTTTTTTTTTTTTTTTTTTTTGAATGAATAAAATGAGAAGGAATCCTGTGATCGCGGTGTAAACCCGCACAGCCTAGGCACCTCCCACGCATTGGCCACTACGCAGGGGCACCCACCCCGCTAAGGTTCGACACGGCGAGACAGGTGAAGTACTTCATAAATTTCAGAAATAATATTGAGTGGTTTTTCAGCTGTAGAAAACCCGAATGAGGGTAGGACAACTCAAGTTAACTCAATAATCAAAGGATCTTTACTTACAGAAGTGGTCAATAGAAGTCGGAAATGAATGTTAGCGAGAGCGAGTCTGTTGCTCGTGAATACAGAGGCTGGGTGTGAAGCAGTGGAGGCGGCGCAGCGCAGCTATATCAGCGCTGAGCCGGCAGAGTGCTGAGCTCAGATAACAGCGTCGGAGAGCGCTAGTGGCTCTGGGTCCGAGACTAAGACATTGTAAGTGCAACTTAAAAGTAACAGTTTATTGCAAAGCAATAATACACAAATAGCTGATGTCACAAAGACGTTTGATTCCATTTTAACAGAACAACTTAAGTGTTCAACAGGTAAATTGACTACGTTGTTGATTAAAAGAAACTGCTACTGAACATGACGTACATATGTACGTACTTCCCTTTCCCCTTCCGAAGAGCGGAGGGCATGAACCATAAAAGCCTTGTTCATGTACTTAGTATATGACAATAGAGGTCTGGTAACATCAACGAGTTACACCAAGGTAGTGTGGATATGAACAGTGTGAGTGTGTTGTAAGTTGTTATTGGGCGTATGAAGTGTTGTGTAAATGTGTGACTAATGGTAGCTGATGGTGGATACGAATTGAAGGCCAATAGGTGCTATCAGAGATACTTCCAGTCGAGAAACAATGAAACTTAAAAGGGAATACCGAATATGACACAAAAATAGCGTATAACCATAAAGTGTACTAACATTCATCATAACTATAAATTGATAACAATAAAACATAACATTGAAGTAATAACAATTGACAAGAAATAAAATAAAGGAAATATTTCCCGAACATAAACTTCCGAATCGGATACGAAATCCGCCAGGGGAAGTTTTTTTTTTTTTTTTTTTTTTTTTTTTTTTTTTTTTTTTTTTTTTTTTTTTTAAAAATCGGTTGACGAAGTGCATAAGGGACTACGTCAGTAAAATCCGACAGTGTGTGTATATAACAACATCGTTCTTAAAAGTGCAGTTTGCACTGTCAGATGGTGAAAAGCAACTAATCCGTTCAGCAACGGAAAAGGCTGCCATCTGGGGAACGGTATCTGAATCTTTGGCAGAATCCGATGATTTTGCAATGGAATTGCCATCTAGAAGAAGGTGGCGTTGTATAAAATGTAATAAAAGAGCGTCTGGGGCTCAGTTCATTTGTGGTTGAGTGCCAAAGGCGTAGTGTGAGTGCAAATTGTCTCACGGAAATTGATGTGTGAATTGTTTTGTGGTCAACCGAGGAGCCTAGGATTCGGTGACGTGTAAGTACAAGTTCGCAGTGCGTGTGAGCTACCTGCGAGTGACTCGACTATTAAGTTCAGCAGTCCATTAGTGCAATCTGCAGACTTGGACTGATGATTATATAATTTGCAGGGCAATGGGGCAACCTGCGGACAGTGCTAAGGCAACCTGTCTAATAATTGAGGGGTAGGCAGTGCATTGGAGCTATCTGCGATACCGTGGTTAAGCGGGCCTAAGGGCGTCCGTAATAAAAGTATCAGCGGCGTTATTAGCGACCTGCTGTACTAGGGAAATGTCGACTGTTCAAGCAATAAAAATAGCTCTGAAGCTAGAATAGCATACATGCATAAATAGCGTCACTTTTTGTGCGCGCAGTACATAACACTACATAAAATGAAAATCATGAACTATAAATCAATAGCGCTAGCATAATGACATAATTAAAAACAATGACATATATTGACAGGAAAATAAAAACACAATGATGTATAATAATAATGCTGTAAGTAGTCGGAACGCTCAACGTTAACATGTAACACTGGCCACCTGGGGCTGGCTGCTAGGCTGCGTGTGTGTTAGTTTTAAAACTGACGATAACAAATTGAACTGAAAGGACAACTAGGCACAGTTCCCGTAGCGCTTACATCACCGGCTAATTAGAGGCAAAGTACGTATCTCACAATGGATCATCGGCCGATATTTTGGGGCAAGACTGCAACAAGGAAGAGCAATATCTCGGTGTAAATGGTGGTAAGACTAAAAGACCGGTACTGTCGGAAGAGGGTACCTAACATGTTGTAGGGGCCTCCTCATCGACAGAAGAAGGAAAACAGGATAGAACAATGACCACGGTGGTAGAGTAAAATAAATGGGGAGGGCAAAAATAACTGCGTAGCAACCAAGGAACAATCGTCTACCGATATACGGCAGCCCGGACGATTGGTCGTTTGTGCCTCGTCAGTAGCGTGAAAAACCCGTGGCATTGTATTGGTTTGCCCATATCTGGCCTTGTCCAAGGCAGTTCGATGTGTAAGAGGGTTAGGGCTGTAGTTTGTAGCTTACACAATGAATCAAAGCAGTAGTGAAATTTCACTTATAGGATTGGCAGACTAAGGTATGCAGAATAATGTAAATCGTTAAGAACTTCGTGTGATTTATCCAGCTAATGTGAAACAAAACGAGGAAAAGAATTTAAACAATGAATCACATCTATTTAATATTTATGTTAAGATTTATTGGGATGTTTGAATGAATTTTGTTTGCCGTGTCTTCCGGATGCATGAAAGAAACCAGCTTGGAGCTGTTAGCGAGAGCGCAGCGCACGCGTAGGTGCGGAGTAGGCAACGGCACGTCAGCGGTTATGTGAGAAGGCGTGTAACCGCGAGAGACCGGCCGCTACTGCAGCGACAAATATCACGCGCTTAGCGTGTACCAGAAATAACGATGAATTAGAAATTGCTAATTATCTAGCATAAGAGTTTTTTTTTTTTTTAAAAAAAAAGGCTGTTAGTTATATAAACTGATGGTAAGTGCATTGTAGTCTGTCATACACAGAGGATAGGGCAGTAATTTGCGGTTTGTGTTTGTAACTACTAGGACGCTCCGCTTGTTGAGACGCTGGAGGCGGCAGCGCACGTGGTGATAAGATACGTCATCGCGCGGAGCGCTGTTACTGGCTGTGAAGGAATGATGGCCGCTGGCCAGTTCTTGGCGAGGAGAAGGGACAGCGCTGAAGAGGAGGGGAGGCGACAGCTGATGTTATGCCCCGCCAACAGCTGGTCCCGTAAACAAAGCGTACGAGGCGTATGCATTTCAAGTCCTGGCTTTATCTGTTCCGATTACTTACGATTAGCTGCAGCAAATACAGAACTAGGACATATAGTACAATACACTAGACGTCAACGTAACAAGTATTAAGAAAAGCTCGGAGTAAAAATACTCCACATGTACTGGTTTGCCAAATAGATGGCAATAGAGGACATTGAAGAATATTATTCGGAGTTAGCAGCCGCGGTTCTGCCAACACCAAGTGTAATGGTTGCATTTGAAGCAAGTCAGTTGCGTGACGTCTAATGCGTGGCATTGCTTGCAAAACATAAAACATAATCATACATATAAAAATGAGCAAAAATACATGACAGGACTGGAAACTGACAATTGAGAATGGCTGGGAACTCCGTGGTGGCCAGGCACATCTTGCTTCCAAGTCCCTGGAGAAAATGACTTAAACTAAGCTGCAATAGAACATATCATAAAACTCTAACTAGGCGTGATTAATCACGCGACCTCAACCCATAAGGGTGTCGATTCCGCAGAGGGTATCTACAACCCTGTGGAGGTAATCTCCTCCGTTTTTTATTTCGTTTTTGTTCTACTTGAGGTGGAGGTGACACAGGCGGATCGGGGGCTGCGACCTGTTGTGGTGACACAGCCCTACCGTGGTAAGGTTGCAGGCGGTCAAAGTGCACTATCACCGTACGATCGGTTAATTGCAGTTCTGCATTGACTGGTGAGGTCAACCGTACAATCCGATACGGGCCTTCAAAGCGGGGAGAGAACTTTTTAGTTCGTCCCTTTTTGATTGCCGGGTTTCGTAGTAACACTAAATCACATGTCTGATAAGTCGGTAAAACAGCATTTTTGTTCTGCCTGTGCAACAGTTTATTAGTAGCTTTGATATTATTCCTCTTTACCTTATACCAGATCGCTTTTAGCCGGCGGGCTAAACCTTTTACTTCCTTTATTTCTACACCTTGAGGTAGTTTGTCTATTTCGAACGGCGAATTCATCGGCCGTCCAAACACAGCTTCGTAAGGGGTATACCCTGTGGATTCATGTATTCGGGTGTTGTATGCAGAAGAAATATACGGTACATATCTGTCCCAATCAGCGTGCGTTTTTGCAACATAATAGGATAACATTTTACAAATTGTACGGTGTACGCGTTCAACGCGACCGTTGGCTTTAGGATGGAAGGGAGTTGTACGCCATTTTTTGATTCTTAATAATTTACAAACTTGTACAAATAAAGCAGACATGAAATTGGTTCCTTGATCCGTTAAAATGGCATCAGGACTTCCGAAAGGTAGTATCACACGATTTACAAACTCTCTCGCCACAGTTTCAGCTGTCATGTCGGGGAGGGGAACCAAAATTAGATAACGTGAAAAGTGATCAATAATAGACAAAATGTATTTGTTACCTTGTTGCGACTGTGGAAAAGGACCTTGGAAATCTAAAGCAAGAATTTCGAAGGGTGAAGATGCCTGAGGAAGTGTTTGCAGCGGCACTCGCGGATGCCTATTTTGTGCTCGTTGTGCACACGGCAGGCAAGATCTTACATACCTGTCCACATCACGTTGTCGGTATTGCCACCAATAACGTGTCGCAATTCGAGCGTTCGTAGCGCGTTTTCCGCTGTGACATGCTTGGATGGTATCATGGCATTGCCGTATTATACGTTGCTGCAAGCATTCCGGTATTACCAAACGATTCCCATGTGGAGTTCTTCGATACAAAAGGTCGTCTATTACTTCAAATTCTGGGAAGGTGGCGTATCTTTGACATTGAACGTCCACCTGCTGTGCTTCTTTTAACTCTTCAATTGATACCTCATCTGATTCAATGACACGCACTTTTCTACTTAACGCATCAGCATTTTGATGCAACCGACCAGGCTTGTGCCGAACTTCAAAATCATATTCTGACAGTTTCATGGCCCAGCGCATAAGTTTGCTGCTAGGGTCTTTAAGATTCAATAACCACTGCAGAGCAGAGTGATCGGTAAGAACTGTAAATTTGCGACCATAGAGGTAACATCTAAAATAATTAATTCCAAAAAGAAGGGCAAGCAATTCCTTTTCTGTAGTACTGTAATTAGTTTCTGCTTTATTCAGTTGACGAGAGGCATACCCAACGGGTTTTTCCTCACCATCTTGCACTTGGCTTAGGACACATCCTACAGCAAAATCAGATGCGTCACAAGATAAAATAAAAGGTTCAGCGAAGTCTGGGTAAACAAGCAGAGGTGAACTAGTTAAAATAGTTTTCACTGTTTGAAAGGCGGTCGAACATTCATCCGTCCAAACAAAAGGAGTATCCTTTTTCAACAATTTAGTAAGTGGTTTGGTAATAGTAGCATAATCTTTAACAAAACGGCGGTAATAATTTGCAAGGTCAAGGAAGGATTGTAATTCCTTTAAATTTGTTGGAATAGAAAAAGTGTCTACTGCTTCAGTTAATCGTGGATCTGGTTTGACTCCGTTGGAACTGATGACATGACCTAAATACTGCACTTGTGATTGAGCAAAAGAACATTTTTCTAATTTTAAGCTTAAATTAGCATTTTGCAAGCGCAACAGTACACTGCGTAGATGTTCAGCATGTTCAGCAATGGATTTTGAAAATATAATTATATCATCAAGATACACAAGGCACATAGTAGGTTTCAACCCACGTAATAGCAGATCTGCAAATCGCTGAAAGGTTGCTGGTGCGTTGCGAAGCCCGAAAGGCATCCTTAAGAATTCATATAAGCCGCCAGGAACTACAAAAGCTGTCTTAGCTCGATCTTCAGGAGCAATTGGAATTTGATGATACCCACTGCGCATGTCTAATGTTGTGAAGTACCGGCAATTGCCCAGACGATCGAGTGTTTCATCGATCCGGGGTAATGGATAATGATCTGGAGTAGTAACTTTGTTTACTGCTCGCATGTCTACACAGAGGCGATAGGATTTTTCTCCGTCTATAGATTTCTTTGGAACGACTACAATTGGGCTAGACCACGCACTAGAAGAGGGTTGTATTATTCCTGCTTCTAGTTGCTGTTGTATAGTTTCCTCTACCACTGACTGAAGATGGTAGGGAATTCGGTACCCTTTTTGAGCTATTGGCCTAGCATTTCCGGTTGGAATCTCATGTTGGATTAAATCTGTTGCTGGTAAATATTTCCTGTCTTCAAACAACCATGAATACTCATTCAATACTTCATTTATTAGCTTTTGTTCATGCAATGGGAGGTGACTAAGCTTAGCTTTAAACTTATCTGTCAGATGTGACGTGATTGTCAAAAGGTGTTGAGAGGCGGCAGCAGTCTTTTTCTTTTTCAGAGAAGGGGTTCTCTTTGACAACTCATCTTCTGGGATAACCTGTAAGCTGGCTAATACTGTACCACGCGGTATGAAAGCTTGCTTGTGACTAAAATTGTCTAAACACACGGGTACGCAATTTTCTTTCTGTACTTGCTGCGCTTTGCACAGGCTACGTTTTACGTGGACCTGCATCTGGTCGAGAGTTTCATTTTGGCAGAGTGGATCTACCAAGAAATGAACCTCTTCGGATTCACGTATCCCGACAGGCACCCAAAGGATCTTTCCTGTGCCTTCTGGTATCTCCACGGGATTATCGGCTTTTAGCATCGTTACGGGAGACTCCGAAACTTGGGAAACGGATCCTTTTTTCCCAGCTCCGCTCGCCCGCAACGTGCAGTCACGTCCAAAACGGTGCACGTTGTCGCCGAATTGGACGGTATTTAACCTATAGTCAATAACCCCCTGGAAATGACGCAGAAAGTCACTTCCTAGGATGATGTCGTAATCCGTGCGCCTGTTTCGTACAACCTCCATCGTAAAAGCATATTCTGTTGAGTCCAACGTGAACTCAACGCAACAGCTGCCATCAGGTTTCACTATGCCGGGACCAATACCACTGATATGGTACCGCGGCGGTTGCAATGTTCTTTTATCTCTCTTCGATAAAAATGCCAAGCTGATCTGTGCGCCTGTGTCAATTAGCACGCGTATTGGTTTGCGGCCTCTAACACCATCGACAACCACGCTTGCCACCTGCGTGATTCCCTTATCAACTAGGGGGGTCACTATTTTTAACGGGGACCGGGAGGGGTGGCACTTCCTGCCCCGCGGCCGTTTCCCGAATTCTGTGGTTGGTTTGCATTTCGCCTGGAATTTGCAGGCGGTTGTGGCCTACTATTTGGACAATGCACGCTTTGGTGGCCCATGTTCCTGCACTGATGACAATATGGCACGCGACATTGCTCTGCCACATGTCCTTGTCTATTACAGCGCCCACACTTAGTATCGTTCGAAAAGACACGTCGGGGCTCACTTTGCCGCGCGGAGACGGCCACAAATCGGCTCGCCTCCTCTCTCAAGAGTGCTAATCGCACGGCTTCGTGTAAGGTGCGGGGGGAAGCTACCTTGATTTCGCCCCCTATTTGAGGGTTTATGCCACGAATAAACACGTCTATCGCACGACATTCTGATTCTTCCAACAGAACTTCGTTACGAGCAGAACTGGCACTTAGTGCGTACGTGTGGCATGCAACGCTTCGAATCCTGTCCGCGAATGCTTCTAAATCTTCACCCGCTTTTTGCTTGAGGGTGGAAAGCAGGTCGCGATAGTAACTAGTACCACGTTTGTCTGTATACCTTTCAATCAACCCTGTTGCAAGGGACTGGAAGGTAGGGGCATTTTTCAAGCTCTCGACCGACTGCACGTAGTTCCGCGCTTCGCCGGTGAGTTTCATTTTCATCACGTTTAAGAGAAATTCATCTGGCCAACCGCAAAGGTTTCCGATGTCCTGGATATTCTGGACAAACGTTTGAATATCCTCGTGCGGCTTTCCAGCGAACGCCGGAATAAACGCTACTGCTGGGAAGCTCTGCACCAAAGTAGAGGTGGCTACTGCCACAGGTGATTCTGCACTAGTGAGTGGTGGAATCACCTGCTTCAGCTGTTCTTCCACTAGCACTGGCTTAGCAACACTAGATTGCGGAGAAGCCATTTTAAGATCATCTATCTGTTGCTTAAGCTCCGCGTTAGTTAGAATTAATTGATTTAACTGGGACTGCAGCGCCAAGAGGGGATCTTCGTCCGCTCCGGCTGCTCCTGCCTCCGATTGCTGCCTGGTGATCGGCATGTTACAATAGTATGGGCATCTACACCACCGTAGCGTCGCTAGCGACTTACATTATTTGGTGGCGTGCAGACGACGGACGGCGGCGGTGTCGACGAGCGGCGGCAGGCGCGTTGATCACGCGTGGGCGCAGCAGGCGGCGGGCGACAGCATGGACAGCTGCGACGGCGGGGCGGCGCGAGGGCCGCACCCCGGACCCTGGCGCAGGCGGTGGCCCGTGGCAGCTACGGACAGCGGCGGCGGCGGCGGCGGCGGCGAGCGTGACTGCATCGCGGACCCTCCTCGGCTCGCGTCCGGCGGCGAACTGCGTCACGCTTGTGGCGCGCTAGTGCGCGGCCACGCACATTCTGCAACGCAGGCGACCGGCTGGCACGCGCATGGCGCGCTGCAGCCTCGCCACGTTCGGTCTAGTTTCCCTTAATTGCTCAAACTCGGCCCCTTCTTAGTACTCATACTCAACTGATAAGTTGATTTTACAACCGTAAGGTGGGTCGCATCCCACTTCTGACACCATTTGTTCGTCAGGATAGAAGTCAGGAGCGGAGGGCGTTGTAAAATGAAAATTAATTGAGTGGAATGGACCCAGTTTATTCTTGTAATGATGGTACAGTGGTGCCTACGTAGGGCTGAGCAGCCCCAAGAGGGGTTGCCGTCTGCTCATCAGAGAGGCAGAGACTAGAGGAGCGACTACTCGGGGCCGAGGTCAGAAGCTAAGAGAGCGCGGAGCTGTTTCCAAGCCGCCCTCGCCGCTCTCGGCCGCGTCCCCACGTGATCACACGATTAGTCTCTGATTGGAGGATTGATTCCGCCAACGCGCCTTGCTAGTAGCGTGCCCCCGTCAGCGCAACCAACCCGTGGGACTTGAGTCTGACCGAGGAGCACGTGGCAGGAATGTGCCGACCATGGTCTTCCGGCCAGCACCTTCCACCACAGTATGCCCACGCCTTCTACGGCCGAACATTATGCATTGAAAATTTATTTAAATAAAATTTTGTCGGCAATGATCCCTCTTGGGGGTCTCCTCCCTGCACACAGTATTAGTAGCAATGTCTTGTCATATTGTAGAAAATGCAGTTAACATTAATGAAATGCTGTTTGAAGAAAGTTGTGTAGATTTCCAATCAGGGTTTGATGACACTTCAAATAGATACAGATATTGGCACCTCTCTTTAAATGTTCAGAAATGTAAAATTCTACACTTAAGAAAAAGTCTGTAGTATCCTAGTGGATGACTGCAATATCAATATGTCACAGTTGGAATCAGTCTAGTTATTCAAATACCTGAGTGTAACAATTTGCAGGAATATGAAATGCAATAATCACACAAGTGCAGTTGTAGGTAAAATGAACGGCAGACTTAAGTTGATTGCTAGAATACTATGAAAATGCAGTCAGTCTTCAAGAGAGACTGTTTAGAAAACAGTCATGTGATATATAGTGGAATAGGGCTCAAGTGTGTGGAACTCATACCAAAAAGGACTAACAGTGGATATTAAACATTACAGGGAAGAGAACCATAAATGTTCACAGTTTTGCTTGACCCATGTGAGAGTGACACAGAGATAATGAAGAAACTGAAGTAGCAGATACTTGACAACATAAGCAAACTATCCTAAGTAAGCCTACTTAATACATTTGAAGAACCAGAATTAAATAATGAATATAGCAATATACCACAACTTCCATACATATTTCTCCCACATGGATTGAGAGGACAAAATCAGACTATTTACAGCATGCACAGAGGTATTTACATAATCATTCTTCCTGCACTCTATATGTGAATAGAATGAGACAAAGCCCTAGTACGTGGAGCAAAGGGAATTACGGATGTGGTTGTAAATTTAGATGTAGACTGCAATGTAATCAAGCCTAATACATACAATAAACACTCTGATACTGCTGGGTATTCATATTTTCATTTTTAGCATGAGAAGTTCATCAAAAACTTTGTAGACCAAATAACATTTTTTTTTTATTTATTGATCTATTTGCATCTACAGCTGCACAATGTGCAAGAGATATTTGAATTTTTTTTGTCAATATTAACAGTTTTACAAATAATATACCTTTGTACATAATAACACACATTAATATATCAGTTATTAAATAAATGTTGTTACATTATATACAGAGAGATAAAATACAAATGTTCTTCTGAATGAGACTACATTGGGTAAACACACAAAAATTTAGTTTTGTAGGTATTCATTTACTGTGTAAAAGCAGTGATCAACCAAGTATGACTTCAGTTTCGATTTGAAGTGACCAATGTTTTATGTGTGTTTAATGGTATCTGGTAAGACATTGTATAGTTTGATACTAGGATGGATAAGGCTGTTTTGAAATAACTTTGTGTTGGCGCTTTGAACATGTACAGCCAATTTTTGTTTTGTATCATAGCTGTGTATTGTGTGATTTTGCGTGATGAGTGGTCTTTTTGTATGTACGTTTTGCTTTAAATACATTATATTTTCAAGTATATATATGCAAGGAAGTGGCAGGATCATTCTTTTTTGAAACAATGGTCTACATGATTTGTGATTATATACCCTTTCCATTATTTGTATGATTTTTTTTTTAATTTTGAATGTTTTGATGGTATCTCCAGAATTTCCCCAGAACATTATCCCATACAGGAGGTGAGAGTATACAACTGCACAATATACATTGCTGTTTATATTTTATATGATTAAGATAATTTTGAAGTTTTAACATGAAGACATGTAAATCTATTTTGCACTATGCTTTATTAAATAATTTCTTTGTCTGTGATGTGATTTAAGCTTTTTGACTGTTCTCTCACATTGGGCAGGAAGAGTTGTAAGAAGCAGTTACATTCCTGTTGTCATAGGTATCAGTTAGCTATCTGCCATTGTAAAGAGTGGACATGTTTAATGGGTATTTGTAGCCCAGGCAAGTGAGTGGATGCTATGGTATTGCCTACCAGATCCAGGAAATGTTGAAAATACAAAAAAATTAAAAAGATGAACATTTTTATTATTGTAGTTTTTGTTACATCACACATTTACAATCCTGAGCAGTTTCATATTTCTTCATAGAGGAAAATCTGATGCCAACAATTATATTTGAAAGACAAAGAAGCTATGGCAGGTTACAAGAAGTAGATGCCTTCGTCTCTCTCTCTACAATTTTATCCTTCGCCCATCCACCACGCTGCCCTTCATTACCAATTAACTATTCCTCAATGCCTTAGAATGTGTCATACCAATGTATTACTTCTTTTAGTCATGTTGTGCCATGAGTTATTTTTCCCTGGTTTAATTTGGTATCTACACATATGATGTACTCATTTAATATTTAGCATACCTATGTTTTACAACATTTCAAAAACTTCTAATCTTGCTGAACTGTCTACCATTCACATTTCACTTCCACATAAGGCTACATTCTTAGCGAATATTTTGAGAAAAGAATTACCTTATGTTTGACATTAACATATGACTCTTTCTCAGAAAAGCTTCCATTGCTATTTTAACACTCGAGCAGGTGCACTATTTTTTATAACATGGCTGGGCATGTAGCAATATTGGTACACATGTCGAGAATAGTTTTCTTTATGTTACTAACGAAAAAATGTATGAGTAATATCACAATTCAACCTCAGCATAATTTTAAAAAAATGATAAAATGAACTTACTTTATATGAGCTAGATCTCTGTTTAAGAACACAATAATAAAAAAAAAACTTTTGTTATATCAATCTATTGTCACTTTTTAGTGTTATCTCATAGTAATAACCCACCTGAAGCATTAAACAGCACACTTGCTAAAGATCCCAGCCAACTGCTTATTTGACTGTTAATTATCTTGTAGACAATTGCCTATTTGCAGGTTTGTGATGCTAGATTGGGATCATGATAATTTTTTTCCAAGGATTGTAAATCTTTTCTCACCTAGTTTGCTGATTATTTTATGTTAGTACTGCTTCCTTGGATGTATGATAACACTACTTATCACAATGTTAGTTGAATCAATAATGAAGGAATAGACTTGGGTTTGCAATTGTAAAACAACAATGGAAAGATACAAGACAAAGTTATTTATGGCTGGCACACTTCATACACTGGCACACCCATTTGAGGGTTAGATCTGCTTTTTATATATCCTATTTACTACAGTCATTTTTTGGCCATATAAGATAATCTCTCTTATTATTTTGTGTCTTATTTCCTAAAGTTATTCCATCAACATCATCTATTTTAATTCATGTACACTATTAACCTGGTATTACTTTTGTTGAAGTCCATATTGTAACCTTTTCCCAAGGAAACTATTCACTTCATTCAATTGTTTTCCCAAGTCCTGTGCCATCTCTGATAGAATTATAACCTTGAAATTTTTATTTCTTCTCCACAGACCACAAATGCTTTCCCAAATTTCTCCTTGGTTTCTTTTACTGCATACACTATGTACAATTGAGTGACATGAGGATAGACTACCACAATATCTCACTCTCAGCTCCATTACAACCCCTTCTTCATATCCTTAAACTCGTATAACTGTAGTCTGGTACCTGTTCAGGTTATAGGTAATTTTTGTATTACTTCAGATTGTATGTTCACTTCAGAATTTTAAGAGTGTATCCCACTTAACAAAGTCAAACCCTTTTTCTGAATCTACAAATGCTATAAATTTAGCTTTGCCTTCCTTCATTCTATCCTCTACAGTAAATCATTGCGTCAAAATGTTCCTAAATATTTCCAGAACTCAAATCAGTCATCCTCCTGTTCAGCTACTACTGGTTACTCCATTCTTCTGAGTGTAATCCATGTTAATATATTGTACCCATGACTTATTGCTGCATATCTGCATGATATGGAAGACACAACAAGACCACTCAGGCCCCTTCTTGAATTGGTTACACTAACTGAGAATGGGAATAGTAAATTAGAACATATAGTACCTAAATGAAGTTACGCCTGGTGGTGGCAAAAAACCTTTTGGAAAACACTGCAATATTCACAGACTATTACCTGTTTTATTTTGCACCTTTATTTTAATATTATTGTGTTCCTAAAGATTCATGCCTTTAATTGTAAACCATTTTGTGTATCAAACAAATTTCTCACCATCCTCAGATTCTTTGCATCCTATTCATTTTTTTGACAGTTTTTTCCTACTTCACATACTTTATAATTTCATTGTTGCTTATTCCTTACCTCATCTTTGATTAGCATTTCACCATCCTATTCTTTTGCTACATGGAAAACTTTATTATGCAATAAATACTAATTTATAACTGTGCTGGTTTATGCACATTCCAGTGGGTGGGTGGCTGCCTCATTTTAAAGGTAGTGTACAGGTATGCACAACAGCTGATTGGTGTAACTATGTTTATTTTTCAGTTGAAACTGGTAATCAGAATTGTATCTAGTGATCAAAACAAAGCTTATTAAATATTATGGCGTTAAAAGCACTGGTACTGCAGAGAGTATTCACTGAGTTTCAGAATGCATGCACTTACTTCATCTGTATTACTAAATGACTAACCTAGTTCACAGTTCATGTACTCAGTCCTTGTTGTAGGATGCCTAGCTAGCAGCTTCCAGGGCAACAAAAGTTCGTTCTCAATATTTAATATAATTATTGATCAAATTTAAAATGCTGTCATAATCTACTCATCAAGAGGTATAATCTTATGTTAAAGGTTTAACAAGTGAGACAAATATTACAATTACATATGGTATATGCCTGTAGGCACTTTAACTCAGACTACGTTCACTAATTATTTGAGAATGAGAGCATTTTGTACACATAATTTCAAACATTTACAAAACTTTTTCTCATTGGAACCTCTTGCAAAATGTTGAAAGGATAAAAGTTTGTCACTTAGTACATTTTCGCTGTCTGTGCATTAAAACTGCTGATCACACATGACATTTTAATTTATTACTTCTTTACTATTATATTCACAACATATTTTACAGTCAAGTATCCACATACACTACTGAAGGTACCTGCAAAAGTATATTATTTATAAGATAGTTCAGGTGATGGGATGTCATTAATATTGAGATGCATAAAAAATAGATTTGCTTAAAATCTACAGCAAAGTACCCAGACTGTACTCATTAAGTGTTCGATAATAAGAGCACTTGGCAATTTTCAACAAACTTTAAGTGTAATTTCATACATTTTCTAAATTTTCTCTTGCTTATATGCTCAACATGTATGATAGACCACAGACTGGGGTAACACCAAATGTAACATCTCCTTAGAGTTAGTACTCAGTCTCATACTCTTGGTAACTAGCTTAAATGAGTTGTCAAATATATTAAAAAGTCTGTCAATGCTGTCAACTGCATAATTACTCAGAATGTCTGTTGTTGGCATTAAAGAATGTGAGAGCTAGCACTCTTTCAAGGTTTACTATCGTATCCTCTAGTGAGTAAACAATGCTCAAAGCTTATTGCTGTAGCGATCTAGGATGTGGAATATATATGGAAGAAAAGATATTTCAATAAACAATGTGGCATATAAATACAGTACAGTTAATTTACATGTGGTATATAAATACAGTACAGTTAATTTATATCCTAGTATCAGGCTTTGTTGCAATATCAGTTTGTTGGTTAAAAATTATCAGTTGTTGTACCAAGTTCAAAGTGCTATCATTCTTTCTTCCATCATATGCAGGAATGTGGACTGAATTAATTAGATTTTTATGAGGCAGGAGAGCAACATATTTACAAATATGAATTCGTGTTGAAGATTATTCATACTTGGTTCCTACTACATGCCCTCATTATGTGTCAAGGAAAAGGAAAACACTCACTACCCATCAGTATCTTCACTCACGGTACGCCTAAACTTCAGGATCAAAATTATATGACTGGTAGGTCCTAAATTCAGTATTTTTGGATAAGAAAACAGTGGTTCACACTGAACATTTGAAGTGGTAGGGAGTCTTGAATGAGCAGTATTTGTTACACTCTGTTGGTAGACAGTTTATGGTTCATAACATGCAACTCCCTGCCATGTTGTCAATGGAATCAGTACCAAGGAAAACAATAATTAATCATCAGTGCTGTGTCATGAAGAAGTTTACTCTATTTACAGCTATTTACAGCTCATGACTGTTTTTCGAAGATGACACATTACCATTTGAAAGTCAGGCATTCCAACTTTCCTGTGATGTATCTTAAATTACCAAAAACTAATTATCTTCTGCAATAATTAAACTTGAAGCTCATAGTCACTACCACTGGACTTTGACTACATACTTGTGTGACATTACCATCTGACATATCAGCGTTAATTAAGTAACTCACCAATTAATAATTTCATGTAATTTACCAATATTTACAATATGGTGCTTATTTACATAAACCAGGGGATTCACATTTGCGTAAAGATAATAGTTCCACTTATTTTTCAAAATTTGTTGGCAGCAACATTTTCTATAATCATAAATTCTATTGGTTCCTATAGTCCATCAAAAATAATAAATTCCAAACTAGCCAAATTTCAAAATATTATTTAGTTTCCAAAATAACAGTTTATTCTTATATCTGTCTGAAAGTAGTCAGACATCACCCAAAATAGTTGGCCTGCAATTTGAGAGCTAGCAAGTAGCACCAATGCTGGACGTGCCCATGTTGCTTCACTCACATTTCTATTATGCACATTCCGCACATATGAAAACACACTCTGGTCACTACAAAAATCATGAACTTTAATTAATTCTGAGTGTCTTCAGAACATCAAATTAATGAATATTCTGCTTGAACTGTGTTGTGATCAACAAGATATGTGAATAGTTATCATCATCAGAGGGAGCTATAGGTAAACTTAGTAATTCACATGAAGGACTTGTGGTGACTATCGATAGTCCATCAAGTATCTATGATAACAAACACTAAGATCCTTTTACTTTAGTCTGTGACATTCTTTTGTGATGTACACTTGTGCTCTGACGTATACAGTTTATTCTGACAATAAAGTTCATGTTGGTTTTATAGTTGGATTACTTCTCTTACCTCTGATGAATATACGGACAGATACGCACACTGGTGAGCCTGGATTCATTTTTGTTTGTGACTATTTCCATGTGTTAATGGTATTCATTGTCAGCCTATGAAGCTAATGGAAAACATTGGACTTCACACTTCCAGCCTACACACCATCATCAGTGCAAATATTAGTTTTGGCCACTAATGTATATCAGTCCACATGCGAGTAACCTAACCATGACTGCGACGTTATAGCAGACACTTCACACAATGCTGGAATTGCACACTACAATGTACATGCACTGCCAAGCTCTATATGTCAATACTAATCCAGGTCTACATCATTTGAGGCAAGAAGTGACCTTGCAGCCTCTCCCTTCTAAGCATCCACCACCTTCATCAGTTTATCACCAACAGGCAGTGCCCACTTATTACATGCAAGGGCAGAAGTGTTCTGTTTGGATGCCTGAGCAGTTTCTCACGAATTTCTGTCTTGCCTTCTGATGACCACAGTTGTCCCATCCAAGTCGATTAGTTTCACTTCCATACCTGTCATGCTATGTAGCACATGCGGTCCATGCTTTGCCTGCCCCCCTCCCCACCCTCTCATGGAGACCTTGGCCAACACACCATACTAACCTCCTTCTTTGCAAGATTTCACACTTGTTGCTATGGAGAGACCATCTCAACCAGCTATATTGCTGGCCCTCTTCCATTGTACACTGAGCCAGCCAACTTCTATGCAACATGTCCCAGTGGGAAAATTCCTCAAGCTATCACAGCTCCAGAAGGAAAATTCAAAAATGTAATTCACCCTAGTGGCTAACATTTTCGATATACACGGCATCATAAACAATGATGCTCAATTCATATGCTTGGTGAGCCACCTTCATGACCATACCAGCCTCATTACATATCTGATTTTGAGCCCTCCTGCACAATCTAAATGTGCTACCATGAATTCAATCATCACTGAATACCTGTCACATCCCCCCCACAGGAACAATTCATCATATCATCCATGTGAAGCAACTCAATGACATATTGCCTTCACAGCTGTGAAGACACAGGTTGGCCCTGAGGTCATGGCAGACATTATCCTTTGGACATTATGGCTTGTCAAGCTACCACATGATCTAGAACTTCAGCTGCTCTTGCACTCAAAAGACCCCTTATGGACTAAACTCTGGCTGGCAGACCAGGCACACAGAATCATCTGTCATCAGCCTACTTCCAACCGCAAGCCCTTCACCAGATGACATGGTTGGTAATAGTGTTAACAACCTCCCCTCCCCCAAAAGTGCTCTGTTGGTAGAGGTTGTATGAGAGCTCACATAATGCATTAGAATACCCGCTGCCACATGGGTGGCCAGTCACTAACACTACCTGTGCCAGTTCCCCTTCCACCAACACCATCTACTAACCCTGCACCCAATCATATGACTGATAATCAATGTAGTACAACAGATGGCATGAGTCACAAATGTTTACTTTGCACCCTATCTATCAACTCTGTTGGTTTTAAACCAAATCATGTAATGCAGCAAGAAACAATCGGCCTCCCTGTGCATGGTCCTCAAATTCTGCAGTCAGTCTAGATGCCATCACTCACAACAGCATACAAGGTGTACAAAAGTCATCAAACTTGATAGACTCTCCTAGCAGAAGGCTCTATGTCTTAGTTCAAGGTAAAAGCCTTCATTTTCTCATAGACACCAAGGCAGATTCCAATGTCATTCCTGACTTTGTGCTCCCACATATATTCTCAATTAAAACCCGTCCATAGGTCCACCAATGGCTCTCACATCTATGTCCATGGTATGATTGATCTCCGGCTCCAGCTTACACCAGGTTTGCAGATTTCCTGGACTTTTAATGTAGCTGATGTGGACAGCCCAATCCTCAGGATTGACTTTTGTAAGATCTCTAGCCTCTCTCCAGACCTGCATTCTGGATCATTGCTGCACCACACATGAGTACATGTATTCCAGGCTTCTTTGGTCATTTGACTATCTCTCCTTTGGTGGAAAGTGATCCACTAATAGTTACTGTCTCCGAGTACTCCTTGTTGACTACTCGCATCACCAACTCTATGGTTGAGCTTGGCACTTGCTCACCATACTATCAGCAGCCTCAGTGGTTTTCAACTAACTCAAATTGTGCATGCACCCACCACATCAGACCCATCCCTATCACGGTCTTAGCATCCACAGAGGCCACTGACATTCCTCGTACTAGTGTTTTCTCTTATCATGCTGCCTCTACTGCCTCTTGTCACCTCTGTGTGGGATGTCTCGCATTAGTCTGCTCTGCATGTACAAGCAGTACACATAGGAGTGATTACAAATGGTACCTGCCATAGGAAAACAGAGATGGAGGATCCTCCCCTGGGCTGCATGGCATCCCACCTCACACCTAATAAACTGCACCATGTGAAAGCAATTAGTAATGAACTTTTTAATGTGAGCATTGCAAGTGCTACAGACAGCAACTGGTCTTCCCCCATACACCTTGATGCTTAGAAGGATAGTTCATTCTAGTTGTGTGGTGACTAATAAAAACTCAACACCCATATCATTATGGACAATTTCCCATCTGCCACATTTTGGACTTTGCCCAGCTACTTAACAGAGTGTGAGCAATCAGTATTATTCTTTGCCTCAAGGCATACCATTAGATCAGGGTTCAGCTTATTTGAGTACTTCTCTATGCATTATGACTTCAAGAACGTGTTTCAAACTTGGAAAAAGGTTACTGACTTTTTTTTCCTTTTCTTTTTTTTTTTTTTAAACTTACCTTATTCCTACACTTTCCTCGAGGATGTCCTAATCTATTCCCCTTCCACTGAGAACTTGAAAAACACCTAGCTCAAGTTCTTTCTGCTGTTATCAATAACAGCACCAGTATTAACCATGATAAGTAACAACCGAATTGCTTGAGTATTACTTTGCTTGGTCACACTGTCGCTGTCATGTCACAGTCACCTGTGACCTCCCATTACCCACTACCTACTGCAATTTCCGCCGTTTTCTGGGAATGGTGAATTTTTTCCCCAAGACATTTGCTAAATGCCACCACTCTCCAGGGCCCCTGACACATGCTTTGGTGGCCAAAAACACCTCTGGGACACATAAGGTACTACACTTTCCAAAGCTGTCACATTTGTGCACCTGATGCCACACTGATCAGCCAGAACATTATGACCACTGAACTAATAGCCGGTATGTCCACCTTTGGCACGGATAACAATGGTAACACATCATGACATGGAAGAAACGAGGGAGCTGGCATCATATCTTACCACACAAGTCACCCAGTTCCCATAAATTCCAGGGACAGGGGGGGGGGGGGGGGTGGGGTGCGATCAGCTGTGATGCCACATTCAGTCAGTCACGTCCCAGATGTGTTTGTTTGTGTTCAGATCTGGCGAGTTGGGGGCACCAGCATATCAATTGGAACTCACCACTGTGCTCCACGAACCACTCCGTCGCACTCCTGGCCA
Organism: Schistocerca serialis cubense; assembly: GCF_023864345.2. Classification (NCBI taxonomy): domain Eukaryota; kingdom Metazoa; phylum Arthropoda; class Insecta; order Orthoptera; family Acrididae; genus Schistocerca; species Schistocerca serialis. Next base: position 141,759,246 of record NC_064646.1, read on the forward strand.
TGTGACATGGCACATTGCCTTGTTGAAAAAGTTACTGCTGTCAGGAAACACTATCATCATGAAGGGTTGTATGTGGTCTGGAACCAGTGTACAATATTCCTTGGCTGCCATGGTACCTTGCATGGGCTCCACTAGATCCCTTGATGGCCATGTGAATGTTCCCCATAGCATAATGGAGCTACTGCCAAGATGCAAAGGAGCTGTTCCCCTGCAAGACGACAGTTTAGTGCCCTCCCATCTGCACGATGAAGAAGGCATTGGGATTCATCAGACTGTGCAACCCTCAGCCACTGAGGCAAGGTCCAGTGGTGATGGTCACATACTCATTTCAGTTGTAATTGCTGATGTCATGTAGTAAACATTGGAACATGCATGAGTCATCGGCTATTGAGGTTCACCATTAGGAGTGTTCAGTGCACTGTGTGTTCAGACACACTTGTACTCTGCCCAGTCTGTAATCTGATGTTGGTTCTGCCACAGTTTGCTTCCCATTCAGTTTTACCAGTCAACCCATCCTGTGACATCCGCATATGGTTTCATCATGTGTTGGAGATATTCACCACAGCAATCCTCGACACCTAACAAGTCTTGCAATTTCTGAAATGCTTGTGCTGAGCCTCTGGGCAATCACATTCTGCTCTCGGTCAAACTCAGATAGATTGCGTGCCTTCCCTATTCTATACATGAACAGCACACTCACCGAATCTACATGCACCATTCCTGTGTCTCACTAGTAGTCATTCCTTGCCAGGTGCTGCTTTTATCACATGGACCAGTTTATATTAATAGCTGGTCAGTGGTTCATAACGTTTGGGATGGTCAGTGTATTACTTCCATACTGGACTCAATGAAATAGCTCACCTGCAAGTGCACAATCCTGAAATTCAAAAACTGCAACAGGCCTCCGATTCAGCATTGACTTTGGTGTTGCACCTCATTCCTGGTTCCTCCCCTCCAAAACTTTGTGCAATCTTGACTGATTACCTCGTCCCCTTGTTTCAGTTCCTCTGCAAAGGACAGTTTTCTTGGCTGTCCACAATCTCACGCACCAAGGCAGTAAGGCTAAAACACACCTCATCATAGAGTGCATTGTCTAGCTTGGCTTCAAGAATGACTGCCACTCTCAGGCATTCATGTGCACAACCTGTCAATGGAGCAAGGTCAGAAACCATACTCAACCTCCACTGCCAAACTATGTCATACCAAAGAGATACTTATGTCTTGTGCTCCTCGACATCATGGGCCCCCTACCCCGTTCCAAGAAATTCAGATATATCGTTTCAGCCATTGACTGGGTAACGTGAGGGGATGAGGCCGCACCTCTTTTGGACGTGGCGTTTGTTCAGCTCAAAATGATCTGAAGTCTTCCCTTGCTGATATCCTTTATGGTGAGCCTTTAGTTCTACCTACCCAGTTTGTCAGAGACATCAAGCTTCCATCTCAGGCAGCTTCCTGCTCTAGTGAAGCATGTCCACTTGCACGTCGTAGATATATGTACACCTGCACCACATTCTCACACCCTGGCATGAGTATTCATACACAGCAATATGATACACTGTGAGTTTGTGATGCTTTCTGATGGGACTATTCATGCATCGCTCCAACCACCATGTTCTGATCTGCACAGGAACCTTGACCATGCAGATAACACAATGGATATTCTTAAATATCTGGTGGTTTCCTTAAACAGAGTTAAACTTGCTTGAAAACAGGTTGAGAAAGCTTCAGTGTCCGCAGACACAGATGTCATACTGACAGATGATACCCTTACTGTGGATAATGATTACTGCTCCCAGTGTTCTATTCCATCCAGTGTATCCCCTGACACTAGAGCCTTATGTGATACAGCCCCTTCTGAAGAAGTAGTTAGGTTATGCCAGTGTTTCACGCATTCGTCACTCTGCTCCCTTCAGAGTGCTGTGGTCTTCTACATCTACATCTACATGATTACTCTGCAATTCACAATTAAGTGCTTGGCAGAGGATTCATCGAACCACAATCATACTATCTCTCTACCATTCCACTCCCGAACAGCGTGCGGGAAAAATGAACACCTAAACCTTTCTGTTCGAGCTCTGATTTCTCTTATTTTATTTTGATGATCATTCCTACCTATGTAGGTTGGGTTCAACAAAATATTTTCGCATTCAGAAGAGAAAGTTGGTGACTGAAATTTCGTAAATAGATCTCGCCGCGACGAAAAACGTCTTTGCTTTAATGACTTCCATCCCAACTCACGTATCATATCTGCCACACTCTCCCCCCTATTACATGATAATACAAACCAAGCTGCCCTTTTTTGCACCCACGTCTTCCCTGTCAGTTACCTTATTCCTGGGTAGAGGATCTCTCTCTTCAGTCTTGTGATGCAGCAAGCTTTGTGTTTGTCACTTCTCCTCATACTCCTGATAACACACCTACCACTCACATCACCTTCTTCACTTGATTCAGTTATTGAATGATGATGGTGAGGACAACATCATGACGGCCATCGACAGATGTGGTAGTCACATGCAAACACCGGAGTTCCCTCTTCCCTGTGTGGGCCGACACCTGCGGCCACCCAGCTAGTTATGAGACTACGTCATCTGTGACATCTGCACTTCCAACCTTCCCCAGTTATTGAGAAGTGGTTTAGCCACGTCTGCCTTTGGGACCTACCATGACATGGCTGGTTGTGCAATATTGTCAACTGTCTCTACTGATCCCTTCTAACCACTGCTCCACCCTGTTGGACTTAACACTGGTACTGTGTCCATTCCCTAGCTCTGTACTGTGGGGGATGGGGGGAGGGACCTCTACCTCTGTGATGACTACTGTTGATCCAGCAACCCTCAGCAATGATGAACACTTAGACCTTTGGACTTCACTCTGTGCTACACTGTTGTGATATATGCTTGTCATCTCACGTATGGAGTTTATTCAGACAATAAAATTCATGTTCTTTCTTACAGTTGGATTACTTCTCCTATCTCTGCTGGGTGTAGGAATAAATACGCGCACACTCATTTAAACAAAATACTGAAGAGTAATAAACTTTAATGGACTATTGTAGGAGTGTGTTAAATATGAACTCTCATGATTTCACATGAATGTGAACTGTTTGGCATGTGCCATAACTGAATATTTTGCCAATGTGATTGTGTGTGCTGGTCTGTATAACTGCACTAATAATGTGTGTAACTAATGGTTGGTGTCATGTAGCCCACATTTTTGAATGAATACCATGGTTCCAATGTTTTCAGAGTGTACTGCTGAAGCATTGTGTTATCAAATTCACACCATATGTGGCATGTTGGATTAGTCCGAGCAGCCAAAGATGGAAATCATACACACATAGGTGTGCTTGTTTGTGTGAAAGCATGTGTGACTGTTTCCTTTTCTGATCAAGGGTTTTGCCAAAAGCTAATGTGTAAATGTCTTTTCATTGTGCCTGTCTAACTTGTCATCTCTATGGTAAGTGACAATCTATCTTTTCCTTATATTGCTGATATTCCAACCTGGAGCTTCCATTGTTTGGTTTAATACCATGAGTGGTAACATATAAAAATTATGTGCATAGTGCAGTTCATTATGATAAAGCACATATGTAGTGAAATATGTGACATTACAGAATCAGGTATCAGTTAAGTGGATGGAAGTTAAGATGCAGTTACCCACACTAATATTTGAAACAATAAAGCAAGATTTGTATCATCATATCTCTTCAGGCCTAAGTTTAAAGTAGTATGATATACAGTTGTCTGTTGTAAATTGAGAGTAAAGTTTCCATATGATACTAGGATTTGTTACTGTAGAAGTGGTAACCTGTAGATTCATTTTTTGTGTACAAATAGCAAAGAAGCTGTTTACTTCTTGGGTAATGGATGATGAAGTAAACAATGAAGCAAGGACATAGGGTAGTAATGATGCATCGAAACAATAATGGAAAGTAATAACAAATGTATTAGGTAGAGTACCTGTGGGTAGGGAGCCTGACTTTGCATTAAAGTCACTGTCTATTGAGAGTACAATCCTCTAGATGACACGACTGGAACTGAACAGATTTGATGGAAATAACAGACATAAGTAAATATGAAATGTTAACTGCGTATAAATGCATAAGGTTTTTATATGATAGAATATGTTTGTGTGTTAGGGAACATGCTATTGTCTCAAGCAGTGTGTGACACTGAAAATGAAAAGCTGAGTGAAAGAGTAAAACTTTCAAAAAAGTAATAACTAATTGTTGTATATACTGCTGCATATTTAATTTTGCGTGCATTGAAATTTGTTAATTATGTATTTTGGTATTGATGATGATACATGAAAAGAAAAATAATGTTGCTAATTAATGGATAACAGTAACTCAAATGTAACGTGAATATTCTGACAAGAGTGAATAAAAAGTGACCTTTTTTGAATGTCATAAGAATTTAATGTTCGCATTAGTGAAGGTAATGATCTGATTTGAATGAAGTAATGTAGTGATTTGAAACAGTTTCCATCCCTGTAACTTAATATAATGAGTAATTATGTAATAATGGAGTGATAACAGCTCTATTCTCCACGTGGTAAGTTAAAGTATGTGTTTTATTAAGTTGGAAATTGATTTGAATTATGTTTCTGGTTATAGGGACACATTTTCCATTCTATTTGTATGAATTTGATGTGATTACAACTCATGCAAAGATAAACTCTTTGTGTTATTTTTGTTAATGTTCTGTGCCAATTTGAGAAGTAAATAAATATGTATAAGTAAAATGTCTGTAATAGTGAGGAGGCCATATGAAATGTTTTCTTGTAGGTTTATTTATGGTAATTACCAATATTCTGAAGTAAAGTGTTTTGTTTGTTTTCCTTTTCACATACAATGAGAGAGGGTGACCACCTCCAAGAGCACAAGAGCACTGGTGTAAGTGATGAGACAAGGGGGCAGCCAGTTGGACATATGAAAGGCATGGGCCCATTTACTGATAAGTGTGTCAATAGGAGTTGTTTGTGCAACTGAATAACCAGTTAGTGGAAAAACTGTAGAAGTGTTTTTTATGTTTTTTTCTTTCTTCCATAAATTGCAAAAGCTGATTCAATATAAAGAAATGTTTTACAAGGAAATATGTCTTTCTTACGTAGTATATGATTCTGTACTTGTATATATTTTGAGCAGTTCTTTCTTCTTTGTGACTTCGTTGTATGGTATGTACAATTTTGCAGCTTTTAACATTGGCCATTTTTCAAATATATTGCATTTGCATATAGACTGCAGTAAATTCAAGGGGTATGAAGATTATACATCCTCCATTTGTTTGTGACTTACTGTATGTTAAATTTTGGAACTGTCTAGACTTTGGATTACAAAGTCAGTATTTTGCAATCTCTCTCCATATAACCAATTATGGGGGTTATATGACAGAGCATGTGGATTCTTCTCATCCATTATGTTTTTCAATCAGAAAAAATAATCAAATTCTTTCATTTAACCCAGAAAATTCTTTAAATTGAAATTCTGCACTGCACACGGCCATCCAATCAACCAAAAAAACTTACAAAGTTTATAAATCGATAATTTTATCATAGCATACTGATCTGAAATCATAGTGAAGGGGGGAAGGGGGGGGGGGGGGGAAGGGAAGGAAACTTCCGGCAGCACAGGGAATTTGCAAAATGCAATGGCGAAAGTTGATAATTTGTGCCAGATTGGGACTCGAACCCAGATTAACCGCTTCTCATGAGCGGTTGCCTTAACCGCTTCGGCCATCCAGACAAAGTCCCTCACTGACCCAAAGTTCCAACTTATCGCTTGTTGCAATGCAGTGTCCCTTCCCCATTAAACCCTTACTCGGATATCTACACACATAAAAAAAAGTTTTGCATGGCTTCGGTTTCGACAGTTCCGGAACCTGTAGAGAAAGTTGGAATAGAGATCAACATAAACATCATTTCCGCCCTTGCATGTTGTACCATCAGCGAGACTTTCAGAGGTGGTGGTCCAGATTGCTGTACACACCGGTACCTCTAATACCCAGTAGTACGTCCTCTTGCATTGATGCATGCCTGTATTCATCATGGCATATTATCCACAAGATCATCAAGGTACTGTTGGTCCAGATTGTCCCATTCCTCAATGGCAACTCGGTGTAGATACCTCAGAGTGAATGGTGGATCACGTCGTCCATAAACAGGCCTTTTCTATGTATCCCATACATGTTCGATAGGGTTCATGTCTGGAGAACATTCTGGCACTGTAGTCGATGTCTTTATCCTGAAGGTAGTCATTTACAATATCTGCACCATGGGGGCGAGAATTGTCGTCCATGAAAACGAATGCCTCGTCAATATGCTGCCGATAGGGTTGCACTATCAGTCGGAGGATGGCATTCAACTATCGTACAGCCGTTACAGCGCCTTCCATGACCACTCGCTGAACAGTGTGTCTAAGATGTGCAGCCTGACCGGGTTGCCTCCAAACACGTCTCCGACGAGTGTCTGGTTGAAGGTATATGCGACACTCATCGGTGAAGAGACCGTGATGCCAATCCTGAGTGGTCCATTTGGCATGTTGTTGGGCCCATCTGTACCACGCTGCATAGTGTCGTGGTTGCGAAGATTGACCTCACCATGGACGTCGTGAGTGAACTTGCGCATCATGCAGCCTACTTGCGCACAGTTTGAGTCGGAACACGACGTCCTGTGGATGCACGAAAAGCATTATTCAACATGGTGGCGTTGCTGTCAGGATTCCTCCGAGCCATAATCCGCAGGTAGCGGTCAGCCAGTGCAGGCCTCTGCGCGGCCTGAGCGAGCCATGTCATCGACAGTTCCTGTCTCTCTGTATCTCCACCATGTCCGAACATCACCACTTTGGTTCACTCCGAGACGCCTGGGCACTTCCCTTGTTGAGAACTCTACCTGGCATAAAGTAACAACGTGGACGCAATCGAACCGTGGTATGGACCTTCTGGGCATGATTGAACTACAGACAACAAGAGCTGTGTACCTCCTTCCTGGTGGAATGACTGGAACTGATCTGCTGTCTGACCCCCTCCATCTAAGAGGCCCTGCTCATGCATGGTTGTTTACATCTTTGGGCGAGTTTAGTGACACCTCCAAACAGTCAAAGGGACTGTGTCTTTGATAGAATATCCACAGTCAACGTCTATCTCCAGGAGTTCTGGGAACCAGGATGATGCAAAACCTTTTTTGGTGTGTGTGTATATACGTTTCTGTGACAGCGTCACGGCTGCATATTTGCCTCAGTGCAGATGCACTAATATCGACCAAACTCGTACGAGAATCAACAGTTTGTGAGTAGGGGTTAATGGACAAGGGGCGGTGCAGTGCAGTGAGTTATACATCGGAAATTTCGGTCGATCAGGGACTGAATTCGGCTGGCTGAAGCAGTTAAGGCAACTGCTCATGAGAAGTAGTACATCTGGGTTTGTGTCCTAGTCCAGTAAAAATTTTCAACTTTCGCCATTGAATTCCCGCAGTAACCCGTGTAGCTTGAAATCACCAGTTTTCCACCCACTCTTTCTTTCCCATTCGTCCGTTTCATATACAATGTGTAAAACAGCCACATCATCACGAGTGGGTCCCACAGACCAAGTACTGCTCATACCTATACACAAATGTAGTATGTTTTTCGTGTAAGTTATCTCTAATATACATAACAAATACTTACCAAGATAAGTAAACTACACATGTATATTAAGGAAGAAGATGCTGGAACTGCTTCCCTCATCAAGCATTTCTGACAGGTGTTAGGAAATTCCACTTTACATTCTGCCATTCCTTCCGAGAAATAGCAGCAATTTCTTGGTGAATGCTAGTTTTAAGCTCATCTAATGTGTGTGGAGTAGATTTGTAGACTTCCTCTTTTAATACCCCCTCCCCCAGAGATGAAAATAGCAGGAGCTTAAATTGGGTAAATGGGATGATTTGGGGGAGGAGACCAAACTGCGAGGTCATCGGTCTCATCGGATTAGGGAAGCACGGGGAAGAGAGTTGACTGTGTGCTTTCAAATAAACCATCCTGGCATTTGCCTGAAGCGATTTGGGGAAATCACGGAAAACCTAAATCAGGATGGCCGGCTGCAGTATTGAACCGTCGTCCTCCCGAATGCAACTCCGGTGTGCTAACCACTGCACCACCTCACTCGGTAAATTGGGTAAATAAGGAGGATATTTGTTACTAACGATAACACTCTTGAAACACGCCATTAATTTCCCGTAATGAAAGACGGACTATGCGCCATCGCAGAGTCCTGCTCAAAAGTCAAGAAAGCACATTCTCTGTGAGTTAATTAGCCAGAATAAGACCGCAAAATGTTTTCCACGTATCTCCACGGTCAATTGGATTCGTGAAAAAAAAAAAAAAAAGAAAAAAAGAAGAAAAAAAACCTATCTTTCACCGCTAATAGCGCACTACATTCGTACTTTTTGATCATACAGGAGTGACTTGTGTATTACGTTAGGCTTTCCTGAATTCTAAAAACTGTTACGTCGTGAAGTAACGTATCTACTTAGGTGGAACCATTATTTGACTGAAAAAGTTAGGTGAAGGTTAATTGCTCCTTCATGTATCCTTTCAAAACCCATTCACAAACCGTAACCTTTTTGTAGGGTTACCAGGTTTAAGTTCTTGCACTGCAGTTATTTTACAGGGCTGCAACTTCATTAACTTTGTAGCCGTTTGAACAGAGCCATAGGAAATTCCCACTAGCTGACAAAATCATCAAACTGATTTTCTAGGCCTTTCCAGAGAATGCCCGTTGTTATCCGGAGTTTCTCCTGTCAATACTGTCTGTTTCCTGTCAAGAACTGCATTTATCAGAATTTATCAAATTTATTTACCAATCGACGAATTGTACTTCAGTTAGGAATTTGAACATCATGAAATTTCTCTTGAAATAATCTGCTTACTGCATGTGCTGATTCCGTATGCAAGCCATGAATCATACGTGAATACTCACGTTTCACCATTTCATCTGAAACACTTTCACTCACTGCACTGTATTGCGCGGCCTAATAAACACTTGCTACCAGCACAAGATTTCTACACAAAAGACCTCGCAGTTGTGGGGAAGCCCTGCACCCATCTGGCTGCTGGTGGGGGCAAAATGTCCGCCAACAGGCGATTGTCTTCGGGGCTCATTACCTTGCATATGCTTGCAACTGAACATTAATTTTATGACTGCAATATATTTTAATACAGGCTAAAGTCGTAAGCGTGCTCCGGGTATGGGGCAGATTTATGCACCTATGGGCGCTTGTTTACATATATCATGCAGTGGAACACAATAACGAGTAAACAAAACATACTACCAAGCTTTTCGGAATTTGTTTTGTTGACAGTAAACGAAATTACAATTTTACTCCAATTGACATGGCGAAACAACAATTTTACAGACAGTAAACATTTTTTTGTCGAACTTCCGCCTGTTAGCATAATGTGGCCTACTTAACTTCAGTGTTAAAGGCCTGTTCATCATCACTGTCCGAGTTGCGACTCATGCACACAAAAAACGTGGTTTCCTGTGGCACAATCGCCAGCAGCCTACATTTTACATCTATGGCATTGGACTCATTCTTGGTTTGGTTTTGATTTATTGTATCGTTTCAAGCAGTAAATAGGAAGGAAATTTTCATTCTCTTTATCAAACTGCTGCAGCTTCTAAGGACAAGGAAGAAGAACTGAATGGGACATTCACTGAGACGGGAATGCTTGCTAAAAGACACTTTGGAAAGACTAGTTTGTGGGGGGATATTCAGAGGAAGGGTGACACACAAGAGGACAGACGACATAAAGGGAAACAGCAATTACGTGGACCTGAAGAGCATGGCAGAAGACAGAAAAGCACGGAGAGTTACCATGTGTAAACTTGCCTTTAGGCGGAACACTAATGACGAAGTTGTTCTTGATTTTGGCAGTTTCTGATCCTTATCAGTCCTTGCTCTCATAACATTAATTCATCCAGCTTGAGATTTGTTAGGTTCAAATAGCTTTTTTAGCAATTTGTACCCATTATTCTCATGTGCCTTCGTTGCTTTAGGTGTTTTCCAACTACTGTTGTCTTAAGTCACCTTGACTGGGATATCGGAAATGATGGCAATGTAAAACAGTGTGTAAATGTGCTCCATCGCAATGTTTGAATTACGTAGTTTCGGAACTACAGTAATAACTTTCAGGCTTTAAAATTGTATAAATTTACTTTGTAAAATAGAATAATTTCCTATAAACAAAAATATGTTTATTTTCAGTTCCAAAAGTTATGCTCTCTAGGAATTTTGATATTTGAGTAACAAGACTTACCCAACTTGCACAAAAACACAACCCTGTCCTTCGGGCTAAGGCGTTCACTCAACTGATGCCATGAAGTTTGTGAGAGCCCTTAGTAGAGGACAGTACTAATTTTACACTGCTGAGACTCAGCACAACCAGGAGCTCTTTTCAGAGCGTATCTTTTCTATCGCAAGACGACTACTTTTATGATATTGTGTAAATCGAATGAAGATCTTTGCTTGTTTCATCATAAAGTATGAATGGCTGCGTGAAAAGGAAAACGTCGATATAACGTTTATTGATATTTTGTCAAGATAATTATGCAATTAATATAAAAACATTTCAACTTATCTCACACGTATATCATCATCATCATCATTAAAATCCCCTTGAGCTGAATATGGAGGAAAAATTATGTGGTGTGTGTTTCAAGAAAAGTTTGAGGTTGATACCAGGTTTTATCAATATTCTTTAAGCACTGTACAAATTGACAGTGCACCTTCTTTATGAGCCCACCTACTTAACAGTAAACTTAATAAGCAGTTGTGAAAAGTTTTTTATTTCTTCCTCCATACATGTTTTAAGCTCCCACAAATTAAAAGTTTCTAAAAATATGGAAAAATAACATTTGATCACCTATATAGGTACATTTTGGGTCACACATTCTTAAACTTTGCACCAGGTTGAAGTTATTACAGAAATACACTACTACATATAAATAGATAGATAATAACCTGTTTAAAGCTATGCGCTGGAGATTTGTTTCTCTGCTTTCACGAACAGTGCAATGTGGCTTGTTCCCCTCTGCACTTTTGAAGTACAGACTATGCAATTGGCACCCTGCTAACAAAATGCAGAAATCCAGGTTCGAAGTTGGAATCACGATCCGATGCAGAATTTAAATCGTTAAAGTAGTTCAGCTGAAGAGCAGAAGAGTGTCATCTCTGAATGTTAGGACACAACGAGTGTGCAATAAAATAAACATATTTCTTGAAATTTGTCTGCTAACTTCTCAGTCGTCAAGAATCTCCGCCAAAGAGCCGCATTTATACTTTTTGTGCTTGACACTAACACCCGCAGCTAGTGAATTTCAAGCAAAATTACAGTGCACTTAGTTAATCTCATGTTTTATGGATCATTTGCATGATATATCGTAATTGTATGGAACGAATAATTTTATATTTATATCGCACATTAATTTGTAAACATGGATACACGCTGAATTTTTTAAAAAATATACAGATGTTAGTTAACTCCTGCCTACCACCTTTTACACATTACGATAACAGAAATTCTTCTACGGAACAGAAGGAGTTGTCGAGGAGAAACTTTTTCAGTTAGTTCTCAAATTTTACTTTGCTCTGTATCAAACGTTTTGTATCACTGGTTAAGTTTCCAAAAATTTTAATTTTAGTTGCAGCGTTGTGTACTCCTTTTTGTGCTAAAGACAGCTTAGTGTGAAGCAATAAATTTAATTTTCCCTTCTGGTGTCTGCAAGATGATCGTGTTCGTGCACCAATTCTTATAGCACGTTTTTAAGCAACGACGACTTACTTTCTTAATGATGATTGCACTAGAACATTATTCCATATGACATTATTGATGAAAACATGCAAAATATATCTACTAACCGATTTCTCTCTTCCCAAGATTTGCAGTCATTCAAAGTGCAACTGTGGCTGAACCAAGTTGTTTTAAGTGTTCCAAAATGCGCTTTTTCCTAATTTAAATTTTCATCAATATTAGCACCTAGGAATTTTGCAGTTTTACCGTATTTCTTCTTCATTATCACATGTTACTCTTGAGACTGATGTAGTACCCCTAGATGTGCAGAAGTGAATATGTTGTGTCTTTTAAAATTGAGGTCGATACCATTCGCAAAAAACAGGTCTATGATACTTTTAAGAACATTCTTCGCCATTTATTCCCTTTCTGTAGGGATGCTTGGAATAAACTATGCTGTATTTATATTTTGTGGATTGCCTGAGAATGGGACTCGCACACTATTGTGATACAACTACACACGAAGTGTTTGATCTCTTTATTTCCACACACAGACTCATACTGCAAAATTGAGCACAGAATGCATAAGAGAGAAAAAGTAATAACTAGTTTACACACTGTGGTGTTATACAAAATGATTCACACTTCTCAAGTCTCAAACATTTGCACTTCATAACATACAATAAATTACAATAATACTCTCTCCACTTTGACGTCAGCAAACATTCTGACTGCTCGGTACATCTGTACATCTGGTAGTTCTTGTAGCAAAAAAAAGGTTCAAATGGCTCTGAGTACTATGAGACTTAACATCTTAGGTCATCAGCCCCGTAGAACTTAGAGCTACTTAAACCTAACTAGCCTAAGGACATCACACACATCCATGCCCGAGGCAGGATTCGAACCTGCGACCGTAGTTTTCGTAGCCTACTACTTCTCTGAATAGTGCCATAACGAAATATACTAAACAAGTTGAGTATTCATGTGTAATAATAGTAATTAAAAAACGCTTTCGCAACTTTTGATAGAGGGAGACAAGGGAGCGAAGGTAATATAAGAACTTTGATGCTCGGTCTTTGGAAAGAGGTATGACAACGGACTCAAAAATGTGAACAAGGCAGTGTGAGTACATAATGGGTAAAGAGGAAAACTGGGAACCACACAGGGATACAGCTGCAAACAATATAGAAGAAAGACGGAATGAAATGCTATGTTGCAAGGGTTATGTAGACTACGACGATGGGGGGAAAGTGGGGGGGGGGGGGGGGGCACTACGAATTGGTATCTTCGCTAGCTGTGGAAACGTATCTCGTCTGTCATACTTTATGAAGTGGGGTAATTCACTGGTATATTTATGACCAAAAAATTTTCTTATGTTTACCGTTAGTGCGCACTTTAACTGGTTAGTAAATCTAGAAATTTTAATGGGACACCACTTCACTGAAGACGCCAATAACTAAGTGCTCGGAATAAGGCGTGTATTCAGTCCTTACTAGTTATCAGGACAAACTTTAAAAAGTGAAAGAGACATCTGAAAGAGAGAAGATATGGAGATAAAAGGAGAAATAGCCGAGGAATCCGAAAGAAGAGGAAAGAAAGGCATTGGAAACAGCAAAATAGGTCGACCAAGAAAAAATAAGACTTTCTTGAACAACAGGCAATGAAAATTAGTGAATGAGAGGAGGAGAAGACAAGGCACGCTTAGAAATGAAATGAGAAGACTCAACGATGTAAGAGAATATCACTTTTCAAGGACTGAGATATCACTTGTGCTTTTGATGGGAAGTATGTGAGAAATTAGTCCCTTTTTTTAGAACTTTTTGCCTTCGTCTTTTTCGGGACTGGCTTCCGAAATAACCTCAGGAGATACCTCAGTACCAGAAGCAGTGCTACCAACACACCGACGACAACGAGCACAATGAAGGCGATGACGTCGAGAAGCAGGTACTGGTACCAGGTGAGGTCCAGGGCCGCCGAGCGCAGGTGGGGGGCCCCTCTGTGCCTCAGCACGTACTCTACCCAGTAGGCGGCTTCCTCCTTCAGCGGCCTCGGGTTGTCTCGCAATACTCGAGAGCGTTGCTGTGCCGTTTCTCGGTAACTGGAAAGTAAGAATTATTGTGTGAGCTTAGTCAAAGCTAAGGCAGTAACAAGTGAGTTTCTCGTATTCACAGTTATGTGGAAGTGTAGTAATCCTGCTGGTTTCTATAGTCAGATCGGTAAAACGCTATACTTTGTCTGAGACACTCCACTATCAACAGCCACATTCCGTTAAGAATGAACGCGCAAACTGCGATCATGGTTCCTCATCACCTGTACAACATTTCAGAACAAATGAAAACGTATATCAGACTGGAACTCGAACCCAGATAACCCACTTGTCGTGAGTGGTCGCCTTAACCACTTTGGCTATCCGAGCACGCTTCAAGGAGAGACCCAAATCTTTTTGTCCTGGTGTGTGTTCTCCATTGTGCTCAGGCTATATTACTGTGATTCCTGCACGAGAGGAAACAGGCCTCACTCTGTGCAGGAATCATGGCAATATACACTCAGATTACGAAATATATGAAGACAGTAACTGTTCTCAAAGAACAGTTCCCTCTCACGGGAATCGCCAAAGCGTGCGCGAGTAATGAGTGTATGGGCAAATGTCTATAAGGTACATTACATAGGTAGAATTGTGGACAGTTGGGAATGTGAGTCTCACGGGAAGCGTGCAAGGGATAAGTCACTGCAGTCGCGCTATTCATCTGTGTCCTCGGTGGCTCAGACGGATAGAACGTCTGCAATGTAAGCAGGAGATGCTGGGTTCGAGTCCTGGTCGGGGCACACATTTTCAGCTGTCCACATCGAGGTATATGAACAACACCTGTCGGCAGCTGAGGATTTCAGTTAGTCATAATTTATTCACATTACGAAAGTCATGAGATGGCGATATGCATATATACAGATAGCGGTAGTACCCCTTACCCAAGGTAGAGGGGCGTTTGAAAAGTCAGTGCAAAAATAAAAACTACTTCCGCGTTTGGGGTAAACCTCTTAATTTTGGACATAGTCCCCTTTTAGACTTATACAGTTCGTCCAACTCCGTTCTAATTTGTTAATCCCTTCCGAATAGAAGGAATTGTCCAAGTCTGCAAAATAGCTATTAGTTGCTGCAATCACCTCCTCATTTGAATAAAATCTGTGTCCCGCCAGCCATTTCTTCAGATTGGGGAACAAATACAGTCCGAGGGAGCCAAGTCTGGAGAATAGGGTGGATGTGACTTTTTTGCGGTCTAATCGCCGGCGTTTTTCTTGCAGCTCGGTTTTCAAACGGTCCAATCACGATGAATAATATGCACCTGTAATAGTTTTACCCTTTTCCAGATAGTCGATGAGGATTATGCTATGCGAATCCCAAAAGACAGTCGCCCTAACCTTTCCGGCCGAAGGAATGGTCTTCGCAATTTTTGGCGCAGATTCTCCCTTGGTAGCCCATTGTTTATATTTTTCTTCGGTCTCAGGAGTATAGTAATGTATCCATGTTTCATCCACAGTGACGAAATGACGCTTAAAGTCCTGCAGATTTTTCCTGAACAGCTGCAAACCATCCTTTTAACACTTCACACGATTATGTTTTTGTTCAAGCGTGATCAATCGCGGAACCCATCTTGTGGATAGCTTTCTCATGTCCAAATGTTTATGCAAAATATTATGAACCCGTTCATTCGAGATGCCCACAGCAATAGCAATCTCACGCACCTTAACTCTTCTGTCATCCATCACCATATCATGGATTTTATCAATGATTTCTGGAGTCGTAACCTCCACAGGGCGTCCAGATAGTTCAGCATCACTTGTGCCCAAATGGCCACTCCGAAAATTTTGAAACCACTTATAAACTGTTCTAATGGAAGGTGCAGAGTCGCCGTAATGATTATCAAGCTTCTCTTTAGTCTCCTGAGGAGTTTTGCCTTTCATTAAGTAATATTTAATCACCACACGAAATTCTTTTTCGTTCATTTTTTGACAGTCACTCGACTTCCTTCATTCACACGAATGCCAAACACAAATAAATAGACAAATATGGCTGAAACTTGGTGTGCACTCATTCCGAATGTGGTTCTAACTAAACATGACCTCGAGACGCGCCGGTGGTGCAATCTCTCGGACTTTGCACTGACTTTTCAAACGCCTCTCGTATAAAAGGGTAGTGCATTGGCAGAGCTTAGGTGATTCATGCGAGAAGGTTTCCGATATGATTATGGCCGCACGAAGGGATTAACAAACTTTGAACGCGGTTCTACAACGTCAAGAATCAGTCGAGAATACAAAATCTCATGCATCATCTCTCACCATGGAAGAACCCTGGAGATACTAAAAGGTATCAGATAGCCGGCCGAAGTGGCCGTGCGGTTAAAGGCGCTGCAGTCTGGAACCGCAAGACCGCTACGGTCGCAGGTTCGAATCCTGCCTCGGGCATGGATGTTTGTGATGTCCTTAGGTTAGTTAGGTTTAACTAGTTCCAAGTTCTAGGGGACTAATGACCTCAGCAGTTGAGTCCCATCGTGCTCAGAGCCATTTGAACCATTTTGGTATAAGATAGATTATATAATGGTAAGACAGAGATTTAGGAACCAGGTTTTAAATTGTAAGACATTTCCAGGGGCAGATGTGGACTCTGACCACAATCTATTGGTTATGACCTGTAGATTAAAACTGAAGAAACTGCAAGAAGGTGGGAATTTAAGGAGATGGGACCTGGATAAACTGAAAGAACCAGAAGTTGTACAGAGTTTCAGGGAGAACATAAGGGACCAATTGACAGGAATGGGGGAAGAAATACAGTAGAAGAAGAATGGGTAGCTCTGAGGGATGAAGTAGTGAAGGCAGCAGAGGATCAAGTAGGTAAAAAGACGAGGGCTAGTAGAAATCCTTGGGTAACAGAAGAAATATTGAATTTAATTGATGAAAGGAGAAAATATAAAAATGCAGTAAATGAAGCAGGCGAAAAGGAATAGGAGAACCACTTGTATGAACATCAAGAGCTCAGATGGAAACCTAGTTCTAAGCAAAGAAGGGAAAGCAGAAAGGTGGAAGGAGTATATAGAGGGTCTATACAAGGGCGATGTACTTGAGGACAATATTATGGAAATGGAAGAGGATGTAGATGAAGATGAAATGGGAGATATGATACTGCATGAAGAGTTTGACAGAGCACTGAGAGACCTGAGTCGAAACAAGGCCCCCGGAGAAGACAACATTCCATTGTAACTACTGACGGCCTTGGGAGAGCCAGTCCTGACAAAACTCTACCATCTGGTGAGCAAGATGTATGAGACTGGCGAAATACGCTCAGACTTCAAGAAGAATATAATAATCCAAATCCCAAAGAAAGGAGGTGTTGACAGATGTGAAAATTACCGATGTATTAGTTTAATAAGCCACAGCTGCAAAATACTAACACGAATTCTTTACAGACGAATGCAAAAACTAGTAGAAGCTGACCTCGGGGAAGATCAATTTGGATTCCGCAGAAATACTGGAACACGTGAGGCAATACTGACCTTACGACTTATCTTAGAAGAAAGATTAAGGAAAGGCAAACCTATGTTTCTAGCATTTGTAGACTTAGAGAAAGCTTTTGACAATGTTGACTGGAATACTTTTTCAAATTCTAAAGGTGGCAGGGGTAAAACGCAGTGAGCGAAAGGCTATTTACAATTTGTACAGAAACCAGATGGCAGTCATAAGAGTCGAGGGACATGAAAGGGAAGCAGTGGTTGGGAAGGGAGTAAGACAGGGTTGTAGCCTCTCCCCAACGTTATTCAATCTGTATATTGTGCAAGCAGTAAAGGAAACAAAAAAAAAAATTCAGAGTAGGTATTAAAATCCATGGAGAAGAAATAAAAACTTTGAGGTTCGCCGATGACATTGTAATTCTGTCAGAGATATCAAAGGACCTGGAAGAGCAGCTGAAGGGAATGGACAGTGTCTGGAAAGTAGGATATAAGATGAACATCAACAAAAGCAAAACGAGAATAATAGTATGCAGTCGAATTAAATCGGGTGATGCTGCGGGAATTAGATTAGGAAATGAGACGCTTAAAGTAGTAAAGGAGTTTTGCTATTTGGGGACCAAAATAACTGATGATGGTCGAAGTAGAGAGGATATAAAATGTAGAATGGCAATGGCAAGGGAAGCGTTTCTGAAGAAGAGAAATTTGTTAACATCGAGTATAGATTTAAGTGTCAGGAAATCATTTCTGAAAATATTTATATGGAGTGTAGCCATGTATGGAATTGAAACATGGACGATAAATAGTTTGGACAAGAAGAGAATAGAAGCTTTCGAAATGTGGGGCTACAGAAGAATGCTGAAGATTAGATGG
The DNA here is from genome assembly GCF_023864345.2 of Schistocerca serialis cubense. Lineage (NCBI taxonomy): Eukaryota > Metazoa > Arthropoda > Insecta > Orthoptera > Acrididae > Schistocerca > Schistocerca serialis. The sequence continues at coordinate 141,777,381 of NC_064646.1, forward strand.
GTAGATCACATAACTAATGAGGAAGTATTGGATAGGATTGGGGAGAAGAGAGGTTTGTGGCACAACTTGACCAGAAGAAGGGGTCGGTTGGTAGGACATGTTCTGAGGCATCAAGGGATCACCAGTTTAGTATTGGAGGGCAGCGTGGAGGGTAAAAATCATAGAGGGAGACCAAGAGATAAATACATTAAGCAGATTCAGAAGGATGTAGGTTGCAGTAGGTACTGGGAGATGAAGAAGCTTGCACAGGATAGAGTAGCATGGAGAGCTGCATGAAACCAGTCTCAGGACTGAAGGCCACAACAACAACAACAACAACAACATGGACAACGCAGTGGCCGATGGTCTTCACTTAACGACCGAGAGCAGCGGCATTTGCGTACAGTTGTTACTGCTAGCATACAAACAACACTGCGTGAAACAACCGCGGAAGTCAATGTGGAACGGACGATGAACGTATCCATTAGGACAGTGCGGCGAAATTTTGCTTTAATGGGCTATGGCAGCAGACGACCGACGCGAGTGCCTTTGCTAACAGCACATCACCTGCAGCGCCTCTCCTGGCCTCGTGGACCACATCGACTGTACGCTAGACGACCAGGAAACGGTGGCGTAGTCGGATGAGTCCTGATATCAGCTGACAGAAGGGCTCGAGTGCGGCAGAGACCCCACGAAGCCACGGATCAAGGTCGTCAACAAGGCACTGTGCAAGCTCCATAATGGTGCGGGCCGTGTCTACATGGGATGGACTGGGTCTCTGGTACATTGGCTGGAAACAGCTGCGTTCGGCTACTTGAAGAATATTTGCTACCATTCACGGACTACATGTTCCCAAACAACGATGTAATTATTATGGATGACAATGCGCTATGCAACTGCGCCACAGTTGTTCGCCATTTGCTTGAACATTCTGAACAGTTCGAACGAATGATTTGGCCACCCAGAACACCCGACACGAATCCCATCGAAAATTTATGGGACATAACCGAGAGACCAGTTCGTGCACAAAATCCTGAAACGGCATCACTTTCGCAATTATGGATGTCTACAGAGGCAGCATGACTTCGTATTTCTGCAGGGGACGGACTTCCAACGGCTTGTTGAGCCCATGACACGTCGAGCTGCTTCACTACGCCGCGCAAAAGGAGGTGCAACACGATACTGAGAGGTCTCCCCCGGCGTTTGTCCTCTCAGGGCAGTGCGAGCACAAGGGAGAGTAGACACGAGGACAAACGAAGGTTTCAGTCGGTGCTGGAAGCGTGTGCAGATAGCTCAGCTTGTTCGGTCAGAGACTTGGCGTGTCGCTGCAGTAAAAAAAAAACTGAGTGAAAAGACTAACAACGAACTTCAATGGATGTCATATGACGTTCGCTTCGACCAAATACAACGAACAAAACGCAAAAAACAAAAAGAGGTTAAGGCGACCGCTTGCGACATTCGGGAAATCTGGGTTCGAGTCACTGTCTGGCACAAGTTTTTTTTTGTTCTGAAATATTTCACAGCTGATGAGGGTCCATACTTTTGGATTTGGAAATTCATTTTCCTATGGGTAAAGATAATCTGCTACGTCCTGGGGAGAATATTGCGACTGACAGCTTCGAACATAACCGTCCAACATCAATACACTAACGCTTAAAAGCTAAGCATTATAGGGAAGAAAATGATGTGACAAAATGAAAAGGCAAGAAATCACTGTAAACCGTTTTGTTCCTGACGGGCAATAGAGCACTGATAAGGTTCATGAAGGACAGAAACATTCCCAGTCGAATTTTTCAACTCTTAATAAATGCTATATTCTGCACTAGTTACTAGTTTCAATGTTAGGTCACCTCAAAGAGATCGTTGCTGTTATGTTGGTGTACCTAGCATCCGCACTGATCAGTAGCACAGAATACAGTCTTTATTCCAGTTCCACAGACCGAGTGGACGTTTCCGACTTTCACTGCCTGTAAATGACTCGGGAAATTTACTTCCAAACTAGAGTTTTGTTACCAGAATAGGAAGTAACTAGGAAATAACTATCCTTTGTCTCGGTTTAGTAAGTGATTCAAGCTTACTATGAAAATCATTGCCTCGTGCCTAAGTTGTGATAAATGAAAATTTATATCCCTTTGGAAATCGAAACTGGATAATTCTGGTTTTCGCGAGCAATCGCCTTGTTTATTGCGGTTTCTGTCCGAAGAAGTCTACCCAGTGAAAATCTCTATCTCTGAATAAATATTGCAACGTAGGATTCAATTGAACCTGCTTATTATAGTAAGCCTTGGGTCACCCGCTACGTTTTTTACCACCCACCCTACCACCACCACCACCACCACCACCACCACCACCACCACCACCCACAAGCGCACTTACTTCCATAAGCAAACTAACGACGAGTCCTATTAATGGATCCTTTCTATATGTCAGTTTGTGCCGTAACTTTCTTTTCTCTCCAATTCGATTTAGCACATCATTACTTATTCTATTTACCCACCTAATTTTCAGCATTGTCCCATTGCACCGTAGAACAAAGGCCTCTGTTCTCTTCTTGCCTGAGCTGTTGACCGTCTACATTTCAGTTCTGTTCAAGCTCCAGGCAAGAACTTCCAGAGCAGACTCTCTAACAATTAAACTTACATTTCATGTTAACAGGTTGTTCTATTTTTAAGAAATGTTATTCTTGCTATAGCCACTCTGCCTTTTATGTCCTCTCTACTTCAGCCATCGAGGGTTATCACTCCCGAGTAGGTAATTCATATCCTACTTTCGGTGTCTCATTTCCTAATCTAATTTTCTCATCATCGTACGGCTGAATTCGGCTACAATCCATTGTCTTTGTTTTGTTGATCTTCACCTTATAATCTCTTTTTCTAGAGACTAACAATTCCATTCAACGACTCTCCCTAGTCCTTTGCCGTCTCGGACAGTCAACGTTCTCGTCGGATCTCACGGTTTCAACTTCTTCTCCTTGAAGTATCATTCCTTTCGAAACTTCATTCTTGGTTTGTTCAATTGTGTGTGAAATCTGATGGGACTTAAGGGGAGCCGGAGGTGCCTATGCTGCCCATGTTAAAATCACTAAGTTTGAGGAACATTTATGAATAAACTACCAAATAGAAAAATTTGAATTTTTTTTTACATATAGAGTGGTTTAGTATTGCAGTTAGAACAGAGGGATTTTGGAGTATCTTTTCTAGTTTCCTTCCAATTATCTTTTTATTAATGACCCAATTTTTTTTACAAATAATTGCTTTATAATTAAACTGAAATGAAACTACTGAACATATTGCCAAATGGCTGTGTTACAATGTAAGTTTGACCACTAGGAGTTGTGTATAAAAATTTCATCTCTCTAGCTTGAGTGGATTTTGAGAAAATGTGCCTTATATTCGAAAAATTCTAGTTTACGAGAAATGGCTATCAAAGTTTCTCAATACATTCCTGCACTATTGGATGGATTATCAGGGTCTTCTTCTTCATCCTCCAAAAGCTTCCTCTTCTTTTCTGGCCTGTTGTTCCATCATACTTCATATGCCTTTCTCTTCTTTCTGCTCCTCTTATCCTTTCTCTGCCAATATTTCTTAGTGCTCATACAGTGTTCACCCCAGCTGTAAATCCTAATGCCTTCAGAACTTCACACTTCACACTGTTCCTTGGTTGTAGGTTGCTATTGCATCATAAATGCCAAAGTGCAGTGTTTTTATGCTTACAAACACCCTTTCAGGAATCACTTTCCAAATCAAATTGTTTACGCTCTCATTAGGATTCTGCGTCTTTCCGTGTAGACATTTGTGTAACAATTCTGGCTGTGCTAAGTCATGCAAAATTGGTTTTATTGCATTTATGACAGCTGCTGGCAAACCATGTTTGTGATCATAGTCCTTTTTTGCATTGTATTTGCACCAGGAATCTTTTGGGCACACGCTGTGTTGAGGGTATTCATTGGAAGAGGCAGTATGAAGGAACAATGCCCACACTGCTTTTTGCATGTCACTAACATTACTAGTATTTTGCCTTATAGCATACCCATAGTATCTCTGTAGACGTTCAATCACCTCATCAGTAAGCCTGCCTCTCCCTCCTATTGTCTTTCCATCACTGAGCTTACTTGAACCCAAAGTTTGTTTGAGCCTTCGAAGCCGTGCGCCCATACGCTTTTGCACATGCCCAATACACTCCAACTTTTCAACTACAAATTCATTTCCATATGGTTTCAGTTCCTCTATAGTCTTGAAACCTTTGGAGTCACCATCCCCAAGGTAGTATTTGTACCTAACGTTGTATCTGGGAACTGAACGTTCAAAAATTTGTTTCACTCCATCCACTTCCATTGCTCCACTAAAATTTGCCTCACAGGTTCCACTGTGCTCTCCTTTGATTTTATTTTTGCACCTACAATGTTTTGATAATACTGCAACATCTATCACTTTTGCGCTATTACCACAAGTAGCAGTTACAACCCCATTCAGGGATTTATGACCACTCTTTTGCCAGGAACCATCTAATGCCACTACCAAATCCCTAGAACCACCGTTCATTTCTACAGATTCCTCCACTGCTTCCTTCATGGTTTTCAAAGCCATATCTTCAACAGAGGATCCTACCAGTTCACAGTAGTACCCAAATTTGCTTGTAGGCGATGGCAAGTTCATAATACCACAAAACAGTTTACCAGCAGCAGACCCTTTTCCAATGGATCGAAGACCATACACAAGTCAAACATTCACATCAAACGCTCTAGATCGTCCATTTTCACCAACGAGACTGGCATGTGAATTGTAGAAAGTCACTTGATACTTGCAACATGCACAGATTATCTACATCTCACAAGCTAAACCAAAGTGCTTTGTTATCTCTAGTCCCACTCCTACACTTGAACACATTTTGCACAGAACACTTTCTTTCAGCACAGAAGATAATAATCCAATATTCAGTACTTCGTTAATATCATCACCGTCACTAACATATTCACGAAATCTGTCACGCCCACCAGTCAGCTTCTTGCTAGAAGATGTCACAGGGCTATGGCCGGACATGTGTTGCTTAGCAGAAGAACGCACTGTTTCAGTAATTGTAGTATCGCAACTTGGTATTAGTGTTAATTTTCTTTTCCCTACGTTCTTCCTCTTTTATATACACGGTTACTAAAACGTTGCATCGTAACCAGAACAACGCTTTACACAAGAAGTATAATACTACCAACAACAGGCGCAACACTGAACTAATTCGAAACGGTAAACAGCAGAGAGACGATGTTCCTCGCTCTTAGCGCTTCATTTGTCACAGAAAACAATGTAGCCAACCCTTGCACGCTCGCTGTATGCGTAACAGGCCGAGACAATCCCAAGCAGTTCACCAGGATGTCACGAGAGGGTGTTAGATGCATTCAGCGGCCGCCCATTTCCTCTGCAGGCGTGGGGGAAAATGGTAATAACTCCACTTCTAGGGCGAATAGAACAATAATTCAAAGTTTACATTAAAGAGGAATGTTTCAATTAATTTTCGGTAGAAAAAAAAAAAAAAACTCCGGCTCCCCTTAACTACTAAGGTCATCAGTCCCTAAGCTTACACACTACTTAAGCTACATTATCCTAAGGACAAACACACACATCCATGCCCGAGGGAGGACTCGAACCTCCGCCGGGACCAGCCGTACAGTCCATGACTGCAGCGCCTGAGACCGCTCGGCTAATCCCGCGCGGCTCATTCTTGGTTTCCTTTACTACTTGCGAATGAGTGCGAATAGTATCGCTTATCTGGATTTGTAACATAATTTTTACAGTAGGGACTATGTAGTGGCAGGAAAGAACACACAGCAGTTGTGTTTTTTTTAGTTCCCTAAGGGCCAAGGTCTGTGTACATTACGGGACATCTTATTTACTATTGTCTTATAAAGTTCAGATAATTACTGAAGAATGTTTTCTTTTAAGAACAAAAAATGGTTGGCATGCAGCAGAACACCTGGCGTTTTGCCGGCCGGAGTGACAGAGCGGTTCTAGGCTCTACAGTCTGGAACCGCGCGACCGCTACGGTCGCAGGTTCGAATCCTGCCTCGGGCATGGATGTGTGTGATGTCCTTAGGTTAGTTAGGTTTAAGTAGTTCTAAGTTCTAGAGGACTGATGACCTCAGAAGTTAAGTCCCATAGTGCTCAGAGCCATTATTCAACCTGGCGTTTTGCAGAAAGACGTCGTTTATCAACCCAATAACGCGAAGTTTCTGTCACTACACTTCCAGGCAAATCTGTGAATATGAAACGTAGCAGAATTATATGGAACGCAATAGCTCTGATATTCAGAGTACCAAATAAGCCATCATTACTGCAACTGAAGGGAAAACCACACCGAGGCGACAATAAAACTTAAAATGCAATGAAGCTTTTTTCCGACACTGAAGAAATCAGTTCCAAAATTGTTGCTCTATCGAGCTATAGGCGACAGGAATCTTCAACATTAGGTTTTGACGCAAAAGAAACTTAATTTGCAAAACATTTCGCGTATTCGAAAGTCGAGTGCAATGTAAGAATGTGCGAATCATTAGACTCCACAGAAAATTGTTACGTGTCAAGGAAGTGTTTCACAATAAGAACAGATAACATCAGAAATATGTGTTGCTCATGCCTGAAATACACTGATGATCCAAAACATTATGACCACCTGCTTAACAGCTTCTTTATCCGTCTTCGTAACGAAATACAGCACTGATTCTGCGTATCATGGATCCGATAGTCTGTTGCTAGGCTTGCGGAGGTATGTGGCATTATACATTCACCTCTGCTAAGAGGTGAATTGTGTTTTGACAGTTGTAAGTAGGCTGTTTATGTTTTCTCTATGTAAGTAGGCTGTTTATGTTTTCTTATTGGCAACGTTACGTAGCGCTCAATATGAAAATCACTGGCTGTGCTGTGTGCAGTCTGTGGCTAGTTTGCATTGTTGTCTGCCATTGTAGTGTTGGGCAGCGGCAGCTGGATGTGAACAGCGCGTAGCGTTGCGCAGTTGGAGGTGAGCCGCCAGCAGTGGTGGATGTGGGGAGAGAGATGGTGGAGTTTTGAAATTTGTCATGAACTGCTATATTTATATATGCACAGTCTTGTATAAATTGTTAACCTGACACACAATATTTTTGTTAGAGCAACGCAATCTGACTTTCAAAATTCCCTACAAAAGAATGGCCCTGACTAACATTAAACTATACCTTTCACAAATCACTTACCTCACAAAAATCTTCGCTGCTCAAGCTACTGCAATACAGCGAGCGCCACTACTGCCAGCTAAATAAAAGATTCAAACTATGGAAGGCACTAAATACTGATAGGGATAGTTAGCAAATGAAAGATATTAATAGAGAACAAACAATGTATTTACCTTGGTATCATCATATATAAATATAGCAGTTCATGACAAATTTCAAAACTCCACCATCTCTCTCCCCACATCCACCACTGCTGGCGGCTCACCTCCAACTGCGCAACGCTACGCGCTGTTCACATCCAGCTGCCGCTGCCCAACACTACAATGGCAGACAACAATGCAAACTAGCCACAAACTGCACACAGCACAGCCAGTGATTTTCATATTGAGCGCTACGTAACGTTGCCAATAAGAAAACATAAACAGCCTACTTACATAGAGAAAACATAAACAGCCTACTTACACAGTCTTACTATTCGCGTCGGCTCATGAACTAACTGATTGAAATAATTTGCAGAGAATGCATTTAGCTCAATTTCGGATGATGTTTTATGCGTACCTCTGGATTTAAACATGTATTTTCGCCAACATATCGAGGTAAATTAAAGTCTCCACCAACCATAATTGTATGAGTCGGATACGAGTTTGAAATTAAACTGAAGTTGTCTTTGAATCTCTCAGCAATTGTATCATCTGAGTTGGGACGTCGGTAAAAGGATCCAATTATTTTATTCAGGTTGCTAAGAATGAGCTCTGCCCATACTAACTCACAGGAACTATCTACTTCATTTTCGCAACAAGATAAACTACTTCTAACAGCAACAAAAACGCCACTGCCAACTGTGTTTAGCCTATCCTTTCGGAACGTGGGTTCTTCGCAAAAATTTCAGCTGAACTTACCTGCGGCTTTAGCAGGCTTTCAGTGCTTATAACGATTTGAGCATTAGTTCTTGGAGCTTTGGTACTTTCCCAACATAACTACGAGACTTTACAACGGTTACACCGATGGCTCCTATATCTACGTTCTTCCTGTGTTCGACCTGCACCCTTAGTGACTGAAGCCCTTTTTGTATTTCCCCGAGAAACTCTAGCCTAACAAGCTGGCCAGTCCACACCACACAGCCTCTGCTACTCATATAGCCGCGCCCTGCATGTAGTGGACTCCTGATCTATTCACCGGAACCCGTAAGCCAACCACCCTATGGTGCAGACTACACAGTCGCAGAACCGTCTGAGCCTCTGATTCAGACCCTCCACTTGGCTCTGTACCAGAGGCCCGCAATCGGTCCAGTCGACCATGCTTTCATCTCGCAAGCAAGACTGGCACCCTTTACCACTTCTGTTAACCCCTCGAAACCAGAGAGAACCTCTTTCGATCCAACGCGACACACATCATTGGTACCGACGTGAGCCACCACCTGCAGTTGGCTGCACCCTGTGCTCTTCAGCTCATCCCAAAGGACCCGTTCCACGTCTGTAATGACTCCACCCGGTATGCACACGGTGTGCACATTGGCTTTCTTCCCCTCCTTGACAGCCATCATCGTAAGGGACACCATAACGCGCATAAAATTTCACTATCATTCCTGCTAATTTACTACTGCTTTGAACGCAAAAATATTTTAGCTATTCCGTTAATTAGCCAGAATAATAACTAAAAACAAGCATAAATTTTGTGGCTGGCTTTCTCGCCACTAGCGGCGCTAGTGTCCTTCCAACTGTCAGACAGTAACAATTGCCACAGCAGTGAGGATCGCGACATTGGTGACAGAGATGGCGCCAACATTGGCCAATATTTATGGGACAGTGCCCACACAATGGAGCAACGTTCAGTGGAATTCCCATAGACCCAACGTAAACTTGTCTTACGCAAAGACAGAGACTAGAGCATTTGCAGATGTGAGGGTGAATAATGTTTCTCCACTGTTCTTGAGACATTTAGAAAAACTGAACTTGGAAATAAATACGACGACGAACGAACGAACAATCTCGGTTCCAAACCCATTTAATCAATCCACATATTGGAACAACGCTTTGGCGCCGAAGTTGGATCCAGCCTTAGATTGTGTCTTTACTCAAACTTCCATTGTCACTGATGTTTCTTCCTACAGTTATCTAACATTACAGCCAGAGGCTCTCCCATCGATTTTAGGGAAATAGTAACACTGAAGGTTCAAATGGCTCTAAGCATTATGGGACTTAACATCTGAGGTCATCAGTCCCCTAGATTTAGAACTACTTACACCTAACTAACCTAAGGACATCACACACATCCATGTCCAAGGCAAGAATCGAACCTGCGATCGTAGCAGCAGCGCAGTTCCAGACTGAAGCGCCAAGAATCGCTCGGCCACAGCGGCTGGCCTTCATCACAAAGGAATGCGTTTGGTGGAGAACAGCGATTCTAGTGAGGATACAGGTCACACATGAAGAAATCCACTGACATAGGCGACAAATGGCAGATGCTTATTACCAGATGCATGGGAACGAAGCATCTGGGAAACGCCGAACCTTGTACGCTGTCCGCATTCTGCTGCCATGAACGTCTATGGAAAGCGATTGAGGGACAATGCATCCACGAGTAGGCGATAAGGTTAGACGTCCACGCGTCGTCATAGAACGTGGTGGTCAGAGGCTTGCCGGCTCTGTAAAGCAGGATAGGCGGCGATTTGTGGCAGATCTGACGATAGCGTTAAATGCTAGTGCATCCAGAAGCATTTCAGAGCACAATGTATAACTCATGTCGTCGAAACGGAAACTTACAACAGACGAATGTCGGAGAATTGCGGATGTACTGTCCAGTAACATTAATGTCACCACCTGACAAAAGCCTGAATAACGACCACCTCCTGCAGCGCAGTCCGCTGTGAGGCGTACAGAAAGAGAATCAGCGAGGTTCTTGAAGGTAGCGGCAGAGATGTGGAGTCATGACGACTCCAGTGTCACCAACAGCTACGCTAGGCTTTCGGTTGAGAATCTGTGGTACGTACAGCCCGGTGGCCCCAGAGATTGTTGACTAGGTTTAAATTCGATGACTTTGGTTCACAAGAGTGTACGCTAAACTCATCCTGGTGGCCTTCGAAAGACGCACACACACTGCGAACTGTGTTACACTTTGCATTGTACTGCTGGTAGATGCCGTTGTGCTGAGGAAAAACACACTGTATGTTCCTGAAGTATAGATGCGTACTTGTGTTGATCCGAGAACGACGACATAACCCGGGGGACCCCGCGACAACATTCCCCAGACCATAACGCTCCCTCCTCTGGCCTGGACTCTCCCGACGATTGTTGCAGGGTGTTCGCTTTCACACGTTTCACGCCGTACACGCCAACCGCCATCTTTCCGATGGAGCACAGAACGTGATTCATCTGTAAAGTCCACCTGTCGCCAGTCGGCGGACGTCCAGTTGTGGTAATGGCGTGCAAATTCCAGTCTTCGTCGCCGATGAACGGTAGTCACCAATGGTTCATGAACCAAGACTCCTGCTGTGTAGGCCCACACGCAGCAACATTCACTGAACGGCTGTCGAGGAGACACTGTTGGTACTCCTTGGTTCATCTGGGTGGTCAGTTTCTCAACAGCTGCACACCTATTCGCCCGTACGCATCTTCGCAGCCATCGTTCAAACCTTTGGTGCACCACAGCTACGTCGGTGCTGGTTTTGGATAGCGGCATTTTGCCATTCACGATGCATCGTATACTTCGACCACGGCGGAACCCGAACAGTTTACAAACTTAGCTGTTTCGGAAATGCTCCCACCCTTGACCCGAAAGCTAATGATACCCTTTTTGGACGTCAGATAAACCGCTCGGTATCCGTATTACGACTAGGACTGCGTAGTTTTCCGCGTACCGGCATCGAATGTAGGCGGTGGTCACATTGATGTGACTTGACCGCGTATATGGACAGCAGGATTTACCAGTGTTTTTCGTACACCATCAGGTAGTTTGGAAACTCGTCCCTCGGAACGAGGGAAGGGCTTTCTCTGGCTGGTTCTGTCCGTAAATCTCCGCTTTCAAGCCCTCGTGTGTAATATTTCCTGACACAGCCAATACATAAGTGGCCTCAGCACTTTCATTATTTACTAACAACACGAAATGTTAATTCTTCAATATACTAAAGCTACTATCACATCATCAACAGTCAGACCAGTATTTCATTAAGAATCGTGATTTCAAGAAGGCAAGATGTCTAAGTACGACGACAACATAGGAAAAAATGGGTATGTGAATCGTTGAGAAAACTGAATGGCATACTCCCTGTTAGTTTTGCTCTTTACGTCCGATGTCTCGTGCCTATTAGCAAAATTATCGAACTTGTCAAGGGACAGAATAGAGCAAGAAAAATATGCCAATTAGAGACGAAATTGCACTTGAAAAAATTAGAAATAAATGAAATTTCTGACAATAGAAAGGTCATGTGAGTGGTATTTATTTTTGTACAAGGATGTGGCGAAAAGTAATTCCTCCTAATTTTTTATGCGAAAACTCTTACAGCTTGTTAAATAAAACGGACGTTATTAACATTGCATATCTTTATTTTTACATATTTATACATATTTATTTCTCAACGTGGTTACCCTGGCGACGAACACGTTTCTCCTGACGAGAGAGAACTTTGTTGATATCGTCATTGTAGAATGTCGGTCTGTGCTGACGGAGCTACAACTGTGATTACTGTATTCACAGACATGGGCAGAAGAGATTGGAACAAGCTGTGGGAACCGAAGATCTGCTCAAGAAATGTTCGGTACTGGTTAATCCACCCACGTTTACCGAACTACAATGGTACTCTGAAATGTATGATATGAGACGTAACTTCGCTTTCAAACAGAACAAGAGCCAGTTTATGATGATGACCACCGTCGAAGTGAAATCCAACTACAGCTGCTACCAGAACAGCTCAATGGAATACACGTCATACCATCACCATACTGTGACTGTGGAAACAAACTGTCTACTAGAGAAGCTCGTTAAAATGCAACAAACTTCCTTCGGATGTTGATGTTCTTAACAACACTGAATATAAATAATAATTCTAGTTTCTTAAACTATGATGACTATTTGGTCATTTACTTACTTAAATGTTGTGTTAATGTCTATGACACTTCTGCTATAAATCATACAGCAATTAAGGAAAGCCAACACAGAGGACAGTGAAATAAAATAAAGAAAAATCCAGCAACAACGAATGCAGTAGGGTGTTTACATAGACAGAATTTAGATTTTGTGATCTGATATTGGACGGGCAAACTGGCATTTTCAGAATCGATATTTGAGTATTAACATGACCAATCAGAAGTTATATTGGCAAATCGGTTCACGCAAAATCGGATTTCAACGTTTATGTAAATACTGTGTGCGTCACTACAGATGATTCTTAATAGACTTGAAGCCATTAGGATGGACCTTCCAATCTTTTGTTGTGCCATACGCTGGGTGACAGCCCTCATCCCCACTACTGTGATGATATGCATGTACGAGGAGGCGATGGTGTCGTTCAGGTGCCTAATCCAGCAAACCACGTATAGACTGTGCACGAAGTAACTTGGCTCTTAACTGCACAGATGGGGTGCTATGGGAGGGGACAATAGTAGTGGTGGACGGTCTGCTCGCAGAGGCCATAGCACTGAGTGGAGATAAGAAGGTGCAGACTACGCATATGCAGAACTAAGCTGCAGCCAGAAAGACAGAAAACGTTTGTAGGCCTATTAAGAGTTTATCTCAGTACGACCAGTAACTCAGTACTCCCTAACTAGAGAGCCGAATAAGGAAATCAGCACACAAACAACTCAGCTGGCCGCTTCTAACAGGTGAACCACACAGCTCAAGAGACCACAGCAAACCTTCGGAATAGAAGGATAGACTCGCACGACGCTGAGAATGGGTATTCCTTTCTATGAGGCATGTTATTTTGTACGGGTTCTATCCCAGGCGTGTTGACGATGGCTGGAATTCACTCTGAAGACCTGTTTCAGGAAGCCCTGCACCTTCAATGACTGTTCCCTACAGGGAGACTGCTCTACTCGCTGTCAACATCTACCTTGGAAACTCATCAAAAATCTCAATGAATCCACGAAACGTGATGGTCACATAATATATTAGATGCCATTAATTGCGCCATCTCTACTGTTTCCGAGTTGCTTTATGAATGTAGAAATTGCCCTCTCATGTCTTGAGACGTAGAGGGAAAGGGATTGCAGTGCAGCTATATCCGTACTGTATATTACAGTAACCAAAATGAAACAGTCCGATAAATACTTCAACATTTCGTGGCCCTGTCAGCAACTGTATAAATATTAATTTTAATAATCAACAGCCTCAGTTGCACCGTTTACCTGGAATTTACCTACGTTTCAGTAGGGGTAACCCAACCTTCTTCAGAATAACAGTAACTACCTTCTTTCCATAGTGGAAATCGTCAAGCTGAAACTACAAATCCATAAATTATCGTCAGACTATAAAACTTACCTGGAACTGCCTCGGCCCCACTACGCGACCGCGATGCGGCAGACATGAGTACTGTACTGGAACTGACCGTAGTGTCATGAGGCCCGCCTAGGCGGACAAAATACCTTGCGCCTGCGCATAAACTGTTTGATAGTTACTTGTTGCCGCAAGACGTGAACTTAACTCCTGACGTTGAATTTACTAGTAAAGTGGAATAAAAGCTATACCTGAGGAAAAGGGCGTTTATATTAACCTGTGCAGAACGTACATAGATCGACTGTCTTAACATTTATAAAGTATTCATTGGTCATGATATGAGGAAGAAATCATGACCTATCGAGGAAAATTTTTGTGCTTAAGCACGAAGTTTAATCACCTAAAAAGAACTTAGGAGTGCGAAGGATAATATAAAGCCAACATCGTCATTATTACGACTAGATCTAGAAATTTTTGAGACGTAATTGTTAAGCACTTGCTTAGCTGTGGTTACAACGCATGAACGTCCTATTGACTTGATTCTAGGCCACTTCAGGTCAAATATACAGATCTTGAATAATGACCATCTATTTTATACGGCTCGTATTGCCGTATGTTACAGATTAGATATAGACTTGTTCATAAGTTCAATCATGACTATTTGTGTGCTAAGTCAGTAGGACGTTCATGCGTTGTAACCACAGCTAAGCAAGTGCTTAACAATTACGTCTCAAAAATTTCTAGACCTAGTGGTAATAATGACGATGTTGGCTTTATATTATCCTTCGCACTCCTAAGTTCTTTTTAGGTGATTAAACTTCGTGCTTAAGCACAAAAATTTTCCTCGATAGGTCATGATTTCTTCTTCATATCATGACCAATGAATACTTTATAAATGTTAAGACAGTCGATCTATGTACGTTCTGCACAGGTTAATATAAACGCCCTTTTCCTCAGCTATACCTTTTATTTCACTCTACTAGTAAATTCAACGTCAGGAGTTAAGTTCACGTCTTGTCGCAACAGGTAACTATCAAACAGTTTACGCGCAGGCGCAAGGTATTGTGTCCACCTAGGCGGGCCTCATGACGCTATGGTCAGTTCCAGTACAGCACTAGTGTCTGCCGCATGGCGGTCGCGTAGTGGGGCCGAAGCAGTTCCAGGCAAGTTTTATAGTCTGACGATAATTTATGGATTTATAGTTTTAGCTTGACGATGTCCACTATGGACAAACGGTAGTTACTGTTATTCTGAAGAAGGTTGTGTTATCCCGACTGAAACCTAGGTAAATTCTAGGTAAACGGTGCAACTGAGGCTGTTGATTATTAATATTAAGTCCCACAAGTGCCGTACAAAAAACCACACAATATATTACGGATGCTGAACATACCGTACTGTCGAGGTTTCCTGATGTATAATGGCACACGTTCTGGATATCGCGAACCAGACCCATCAGAAAAAATGAGGATCGAGATGTCGCCGATACCATTTATTCAGAAATGAACACGCGCATGTTGGTATGGAAGCTTTCACTCACGCACAGTAGAAAAGTTGAAACGATGAAGTTGTTGAAAATTTTCTGAGACTAACCTCTTCAAGTGCCACTTGCAAATCTGAATAATGAAGGTAGGTCGAGATATATCTACGACTTCATGAATTTTTTAAAAATTTGTGAAATTTATAGGTGGACTTCGCAATGCAACACTCAATGGAGTGTAGATCCTTTGCAGCTTGTATCTGTCTTGTGCAACATTTCCTAGTGATCAGATTCGTTTCAGACTATAGCTCATGACCATATTATTGTTGCCGGCCGAAGTGGCCGTGCGGTTAAAGGCGCTGCAGTCTGGAACCGCAAGACCGCTACGGTCGCAGGTTCGAATCCTGCCTCGGGCATGGATGTGTGTGATGTCCTTAGGTTAGTTAGGTTTAACTAGTTCTAAGTTCTAGGGGACTAATGACATCGGCAGTTGAGTCCCGTAGTGCTCAGAGCCATTTGAACCATATTACTGTTTATATTTCGTTGTCAGTGCAGCACTCAAATACTGTTAAGGACTTTTTTGCATTTGGTAAGAGTATACATACTTCCGAAATCTGAAGTCATTGGCAATTAAATTCGGTGTTTACACTTTACGTGATGTCCGTTATGACCCTGAATTATTTAACTACAAAATACTTCACTAAGTAAGCATTTTTATGCTAATCGTAGAAAAATGCAAGCTGAGGATGTAGAATGTGGAATTAAATTGCAAAGAATGACATCCATACCTTGGCACTTCCAAGACTTCTTTTATAGCCCAAGTAAGTGATTCCACGGACACGTTTGAGATTGGTATTTTGATTCCAAGTCCGATCCACTCCACGCGGTTCATGTTGCAGTTCTGGTCTCCAAACACAGGGAATCCTATAAGTGGAACACCGTGGTACAGCGCCTCTTGAATGCTGTTGATGCCGCCGTGCGTCATGAACAACCGTACGTTCTTATGTGCTGCAAGACAAGAGCATAGATTAAGTACAAGAATCTAAACGTTACTAAACGAGAGTCGTTAAAAACAATCAGCTGCAGTTTTTCATGTGCTATGACTGCAGAGTAAAATGTGTTTTCGTTTATTGCTGTTTAATAGTGTTGTATTGTACACATGAAAATGTTTGTTAGATTTGATATATCTGCCCATAGATACACAGTGAGATAATCGTCAAGAATGTGGAACATCTCATAACATAGGAACATGTAATACATATTTACAAAAATGGAAACGCTAATGTTCTAACCCTGAGTGAAATTGTTCCTAGGTTGTAGAATAAATACCTTCCCAAAAGAAGACGAAGTAAATATTCCAGAATTCAAATCAAGAACAGGTATAACAGGTATAACGTAGAAGTAAATATCCTCGTAGTAGTGAAGCAACTTAACTCACTTAATAAAAGCAAGTCCTCTAGTCCAGAATGGATACCAATTAGGTTCCTTTTGGAGTATGCTGATGCATTAGCTCCATACCTAATCATATACAACCGTTCGCTCGACGAAAGATCCGTACCCAAAGACTGGAAAGTTGCACAGGTCACACCAATATTCAAGAAAGGTAACAGGAGTAATCCACTAAATTACAGGCCCATATCATTAACGTCGATATGCAGCAGGATTTTGGATCACATATTGTGTTCAAACATGATGTATTCCCCCGAAGAAAAGTATCTATTGACACACAGTCAACATGCATTTAGAAAACATCGTTCCTGTGAAACACAACTAGCTCTTCATTCACATGAAGTGTTGAGTGCTATTGACAAGGGTTTTCAGATCGATTCCGTATTTTTGGATTTCCGGAAGGCTTTTGACACTGTACCAAACAAGCGGCTTGTAGTGGAATTGCGCGCTTATCGAATATCGTCTCAGTTATGTGACAGGATTTGTGATTTCCTGTCAGAGGTCACAGTTCGTAGTAATTGACGGAAAGTCATAGAGTAAAACAGAAGTGATTTCTGGAGTTCCCCAAGGTAGTGTTATAGGCCATTTGCTGTTCCTTATCTATATTAACGATTTGGGAGACAATCTGAGCAGCCGTCATAGGTTGTTTACAGACGACGCTGTCGTTTATCAACTAATAAAGTAACGAGAAGATCAAAACAAATTGCAAAACGATTTAGAAAAGATATGTGAATGGTGTGAAAAGTGGCAGTTGACCCAAAATAACGAAAAGTGTGAGGTCATCCACATCAGTGCTAAAAGGAATTCGTTAAACTTCGGTTATAATCTAAAAGCCGTAAATTCAACTAAATACCTAGGTATTACAATTACGAACACCTTAAATTGGAAGGAACACACAGAAAATGTTGTGGGGAAGGCTAACCAAAGACTGCGTGTAATTGGGAGGACACTTAGAAAATGTAACGGATCTACTAAGGACACTGACTACACTACGCTTGTCTGTCCTCTTTTAGAATACTGCTAATACTGCTGCGCGGTGTGTGATCCTTACTAGATAGGACTGACGGAGTACATCGAATAAGTTCAAAGAAGGGCCGCACGTTTTGTATTATCGCGAAATATGGGAGAGTGTCACAGAAATGATACAGGATTTGGACTGGACATCATTAAAAGAAAGGTGTCTTTCATTGCGACGGATTCTTCTCACGAAATTCGAATCACCAACTTTCTCCTCCGAATGCGAAATATTTTGTTGACACAGACCTACATAGGGAGAAACGATCTCCACCATAAAATAAGGGAAATCAGAACTCATACGGAAAGACATAGGTGTTCGTTCTTTCCGCGCGCTATACGAGAATGGAATAATAGATAATTGTGAAGGTGGTTCGATGAACCCTCTGCCAGGAACTTAAATGTGACTTGCGGAGTATCCATGTAGATGTAGAATAACTAAAAAACCTGAAACCTTTCATTTGTTCGATAATACCAAACTTGTAACAGACATATAGAGATATACGCGCTGAAGTTCATAAGACTATTCTTAGGCTATTGTGGATATGTATCATGAAACAGAAAGCTGCTTACATCTCTTATTAATACAGATAGCACTTTTACACTGAAGATTTGATGGAGCCCTCACTATATTTTGTACTATTAATAACATATACGTCAACTTGTTCTTACAGGGAATTCAGCCTTCGGATAGAACGACTTTGAAATCAATAAATCCTTTAAGGTTCTAGTGAACTGAACTTCTCACCAGTTGAACTTTTTATGGTTGTTAACAAGTTACTGAAAATTTGTGTACCTGAACAATGAATAAACTCACAAATCAAAAGGTTGAATTACCACCCTTTGCAGAGCGGACATTCAGGGAGAGAGTGAATGAGTTTCAGGACAATATCGACAGGGATGTGAAGGCATGATGATCCCAGTGCCGTAGCCAGCTTCGCTAGATTTACAGTTGAGGGGATCCATGGCACGAGCAGCTTGATCGACGTGGTCCCACGGATTCTCGACTGGGTTTTCATCTGCGGAGTTTGGTGTGAGGGAAGTGCTGTAAAGTCGTCCTGGTGCTTTTAGAACCGGGCCCCTACACTGCCAGCCATGTGACACATTGCATTCCCTTCTGGTAGATACCATTGTGCCGAGGAAAAAACAGACTGCATGGATGGGTGCACGTAGTCCCCAAGAATAGACGCATACTTATGTTGATCCATGGGCCTTCCAGAATGACAAGATCACCCAGGGAATGCCATGAAAACATTCCCCAAATCATAACGCTCCCTCCTCTGACCTGGTCCGCAGCTCGTGGTCTTTCGGTAGTGTTTTCGCTTCCCGCGCACGGGGTCCCGGGTTCGATTCCCGGCCGGGTCAGGGATTTTTCCTGCCTCGTGATGACTGTGTCGTCTTTATCATCATCATTCATCCCCATTACGGTCGGAGGCAGTCAATGGCAAACCACCTCCACTAGGACGATGCCTAGTACAGCGGTGCGGGTCTCCCGCATCGTCCCTTACACTCCTCGGAGTATAGGACCTCATCATCATCACCGATCTGGACGCTTCCGACGACTGTTGCAGGGCAGTACACGCCAACGGCCATGTAGCATAAAACGAAATTCATCTGAGAAGGCCACCTATCGCCATTCAATGGACGTCCAGTGCGGTACTGGCATGAAAATTTCAGCCTTCGTCGCCGATGAACAACAGTCAGCTTGGATGCATGTACCGTTTGCTGAATGGTCGTTGAGGAGACGCTGGTAGCAGCGCTTTGGTTCATCTGAACGGTCAGTTGCTCAGCAGATGCATATCTTTTCGCCCGTACACGTCTCCACAGCTGTCATTCACTCGTGTCATCTATGGTTCATGGTTCACTGCAGTTGCCACGGTGCCGGTTGTGGATAGTGACATTTTGCCATGCACGGTGTAGTTTAACTACGGTGGCACGCAAACAGTTTAAGAACTTAGCCAATTTGGAAACGCTTCCACCAATGGCCCAAAAGCCAATGATCATGCACATTTACACGTCAGATATATCGGTCCTTTCCCACGTTACGACAACGACCGCACTGTTTTCTGTAGCCACTGAGATACTTCTTTTATCCTCCATTGTCAGTGCTGCCACATGCCGTCTGTGAATGGTTGTTGAACGTTGACGTGGAACATAGGCAGTGGTCATATCAATTTGACTAGACTGTATAAATTGCGTTAAATCTTTATGTAAATTATTGCTATTTCTACTACTATTTCTATGAACTGAACTGAACTGAACTGACGGTTTGAAAGAGAGATATCTTATTTATAACGTTTCATGAAGAAATAAATATATATTTTTTAGAGAGGGAGGAGGAGGAGGCGGAGGAGGAGCAGGTAGTTAGCGCACATGAGATATCATGAACTTTAATGAATTGTCTTGGTGTGAAGCTATAGGTAAAATTTACTATAAGTAAAGGGTCAGGGACAAGAAACTAGTGATTTTGTTTGTCGATTTTAAAAAAGCCTATGATAGTATCCATCGTGAATCTCTACTGTCAATTCTTAAAGAATTTGGTTTACATCAGAAACTTGTCAACCTCGTTGCAGTCACCCTTCGAAACACTAAAGCTAGAGTGAGGTTATGAAATGAATTCTCTGAACCTTTTGAGATCCATACTGCCCTTCGACAAGGCGATGGACTGTCTCCATTATTGTTCAATTGTGTGCTGGAGAAAATCATGCGTGAATGGAACAAGACATGCCCACCATCTGTTACAATTGGAAGGAAGATTCGACTTAACTGCCTTGCATTTGCAGATGATTTGGCGCAGTTAGCAAACAATATTGATGAAGCAAAGGTTCAGATAGAACAACTAGAAGGATTAGCGGCAAAGGTCGGATTGCAAATTTCGTTTGAGAAAACAGAAATGAAGCCCAGCTTCCCAGTTGACACATCCCATATCATACTCTGCATTGATGAAAAAATCAAAGTAGTGAAAACGTTTAAATATCTTGGTGAGATTATTACCTGGAATGTTAATGAAACAGCATCAATAGATAGTAGAACATTAAAACTTCAGCGAGAGCGTAGAACCACGTGGCAAACCTACAGAAAACGATCTCTCTCAATAATTGCTAAATTTCGACATTACTCCTCCGTCGTTAAACCGGAAGCAACGTATGCAAGTGAAACACTATTCGGGTTAAATACTCAAGCAACAACTGACAAATTGCAGAAAGTTGATAGAAGAATACTCCGAACAATTATCAGTAAGAAACATCAAGTTAATGGGCAGTGCAGACTTTTGCCCAATTCAGTAGTGTATAAAGAAAGTGAATCCATTATTGATACAATGCGGAAAAGAAGGATTGCATTTTTCAGCCACATATCTCGCCTACCAAATACTAGAATCCTGAAGCAACTTTTAGAATACTTCTGGAACAGTAAAACCAAAAACATCTGGTTTAAAGAAGCACAGAGTGATCTGGATGAACTGAACATCATCACACACCAAATTCAACACAGAGAAGAGAAACTGCTTTTGAAGAACAAATACACACGGCTGACATTCAAACCATCAGAACGGAAGAAGTATGTCATATCTGCAGAAGAACGAGCAGCCAGATCACAGCGAGTGAAGTTTTGGGAAACGAAGAAATTGCCGACTCCTAAGACCTAAACTTAATCATTGTAGACTCTATTGTATTATGTTTGATTTTAGTGTCCCAATGTGGGCGTAAACTATGTAAGTAAACAAATAAATAAATAAATAAATAAATAAATTGCAGTTTCGAGTCGTTCCTAACACAAGTTTATTTCACTGAGTAAATGTCACTCAGATGCCACTGATAGACAATAGTACAGGAATACACTGATAAATGAGAGTCTGTTGATGGCCTTAACCTGGTCCACGCAAAAAACATTCACATGAGTACCAGTGTTCGCTAATAGGCGAGATCTTAACCAACCACAGAATAAATGAGTTAATTCATCATAGAAGGAAGATTAGGCCGTATGTATTCTGACTGTCATAGTTGCTGACCCTGTTGCCTACCCTTTAAATAAGAGTTTTCCCAGACTTCGTCCCTCGTCTGCTTCTTCTGATATCTGGTAAATGTTCAATATCTCGCTCCCGGTACTGGACATGGTGGAGAGCGAATAAAGCTTCTGGATTCTATATTCAGGTGGACCCAGTATTTTTATGCTACTTATCGTTTCCTTCACCTCTGGAAATGAACTGTATATTTGCCGAACATTGAACTATAACGAGCTGAATAATTTATTTCGAAGGTCGTAACAGGACAAGGGAATATAGTAGGTTCAGAAAATCACTAAGAAGTTCCAGCAAACCTTGAGAGCAGGTTTACTTTTAGAGGATCAATGCATATAAATTTCCACTTAAATAAGACTCATCGTGGTAAGGGAAATGTATCAATGAAGACGAAATCAAGAGAGATTCCGATTAAAACGACAGAGCGGTGCGTCGTGTAATTTGTCTTGTACGCCATACACTGCCAAGAGCGCATGGAATTCTGGCCACAGCGACGAGTGTGACTTCGCGTGATGCCACAGCAGCTCTTTGGCATGGGCAAATGGATCGTTCCAATCTCTCTTTCCGTCTTCGAAGTTCTGCGGGCACGAAAGCAGACATCTCAAGGTCGTCGGCTACGCCTCATCCCGCTCTGCAGTGTTGCCGTGTCAGCTACCGCCACACTTCGCTGCTCTCGTGTTTTTGGTTTGTTTTCTGTGAACTCGTTCTGCTTTACTCACAGCGTGTTCCAGGACGAAGCGTCAATATTCAAGGAGGATAGGAACTCTCATTTGAAGCAAAAAGCTTCATTTGGACATATGTCCACATTTTTATTGTTTCTGAATAGAACACATTTAATGAAAATTGTTATTTACTTTCTATATTATTGTATTATTCGATACGTTGCCACGTTTATACACGTACACACAAACTGCAATTAGTAAACATAACAAACATTTCACAAAGATAAACTGAGAAAGTCGCTATGTGTTTGTAGCATAATTGCGCTGCCCCATTGCAACAATGTGTTGCTGTTCCTTGTACAGGCTGTTTAACTACACATTCAGAAGAGAATCGGAACCTCGAAGAATACCCGCTCCGCGCAGTGTGCTGAAAACTCTGGCAAACACTCTACGATCAGGTATTCGGCGTGTCGGTAAGTGCCAGAGGTATTCTTCGATAGCAGCAGGATTACTATCATCGAAAAAGCCGTAAACGTTCATCATGCACGCATGGTCTTCATTAGTGTAGATGTGTGGCATTTTAGCCGGTGTATTCAAAACAGTTAACCATTACTTCTCTCTGATACACTCAGTCCTTCACACTGTTTCCCTCTCAACACACTGTAGACAATAGCGCATCCCAACGGGCGGGTCTAATGGCAAAATGGTTCATATGGCTCTGAGGACTATGAGACTTAACATCTGAGGTCATCAGTCCCCTAGAACTTAGAACTACTTAAACCTAAGGGCATCACACACATCCATGCCTGAGGCAGGATTCGAACCTGCGACCGCAGCGGTCGCGCGGTTCCAGACCGAAGTGCCTAGAACCGCTCAACCACACCGGCCGGCGTCTAATGGCAGAAAGACATCCTGAACAAAGAGGTTCAAAGCAACTAGGCAGGTTGTACTAGAATAAAACGTTAATGACACCACGTATGTAAGACATGTGCGCGCAGCTAGCCCAAACACAAATGTACATTATTTATGAAACTTCATTGTAGATTACCATCAGCTGTTTATTTTTATGCTCAATGCTACTAGTTTCGATCATCAGACCACTGTCGTGCCAAAGCAAAGCGTAACCATCTTGACACTATGACATTTGAAGTAAACAACTTCGATATAGCTAGAAAAATGTAGCTTCTTTTAAAATAAATAATCTTCAAAAGTGGAATGAACAACTTCGATGTAGGTAGAAAACATAGCTTCTGTTACAGCAAATAATCTGTAAGAGAGAGAGATTGTTGGAGGCACACACAGAACGATCATACACGATCGTCTTGTTTGAGTCTGCTACATATCTGTGTCTTTTGGAGATTATTCAATGTGACAGAAGCTATGATTTTCTACCCAAGTTGTTTACTTCAATGTTTTGGTGACAAGCTGGTTACGCTTTGCTTCGGCGTGATAATAATCCAATGATCAAAATCGGTAGCACTGCACATAGAAATAAACAACTGATAGTCACCTACAATGAAGTTTTACAAATATTTGACAGCTGTAAAGCCCTACTTAATCACAAATTTAAATGTACATTAAATGTGTTTCATGTCTGAAAAAAATCAGGAATAGGACATATGTCCAGACGGAGTTTATCATTAAAATAAGCGTTCCTTTCGTATCCCTTAACACTGAGTATTCGTCTGTAGTTAATGAGTGATCCTGCCCAACTGCAATACGAAACTGGGTATGGGGCTTTAAATGACATCGGTTTTGGATACAGAAAAAGTGACAATTGACTTTTTTTTTTGTTTTTTGTTTTTTTTTGTTTTTACAGAGCCTAGGGATGTATCCACCCCAAAGAGTTACATTTTTTGCAGACTGCGGATTTGCTGTGCACGGTACGCAACAGACGTGTTATGTATTTGGACAAAGCTTGTGTTTCGAAAATCGTAACCGAGCGAAGTGGCGCAGTGGTTGGCATACTGGACTCGCACTCGGGAGGACGCCGGTTCAATCCCGCGTCCGGCCATACTGATTTAGGTTTTCCGTGATTTCCCTAAATCGCTCCAGGCAAATGCCGGGATGGTTCCTTTGAAAGGGCACGGTCGACTTCCTTCCCTACTCCGATGAGATCGATGACCTCGCTGTTTGGTCTCTTCCCCAAACCAATCAAAAAAAAAAAAAAAAAAAAAAACAATCGAAAATCGTACGAACAAATTTACACTGCTTGCAAGAATTAGGGGAACATGAATTTGGGTGCCTGCCATTCTCCCTTTGAGCGATGATTGAGAACTTAGTGTGTTACCAAATTATACCTTCATCTTTCGCCAATTAAGTACACAACAATACATCATTACATACTCGATTGTTTTTATATAAACTGACATGTCCTACAGGTGTCGAAAGAAAAGTGAAAACAACCATTTATCCTGTCATAATGGGTTGTTTTCATTCAAATTTGAGAGCTTCAATAACGTGTATGCCCCTCCTGAACGTTTACCACTTCCAGACGCCTACGTAGTATGCTCCATGGAAGTCTACGGGAGTGACGCTATGGTATTCGTTCTCATTCTTCAACGAGAGCCCATGAGAGTTCTTTGAGCGTCTGTGGTGGAACAGGACAACTACGAACACATATGTCAAGCATGACCCACATATGCATGACGCGTTTAGGTCGGGACTCACCGCCGGTCTTTCCATTACTTCAATGTCCAGACCTCGCGAGAAATCGCTGCTGACGTCTGCTGCATAGGCCCTGGCCCTGGAAGGAATTCCTGGGCCACCATCTTATGTAGCAAACACCACATTATCCAACAGCATATGTTCGACGTACTGCCTGGCGGTAAGGCAACCATGGACAACGACAAGATTCGTATGGCTGTCTACAATTGAAGCCTCTCCACAGCATCACAGAACCTTCGAAATCTGTCGATTTCCTGGGCAACATTTGGCAGGTACTGCCCAAAACGGGTTTCCACACATGAACACGATCATCACCTGTCATCAGAGGATATCTGGACTTAGGAAATTGGCAGAACTGAAGGCGAGCTACAAGATGATGTCGTGTCAAGCGGGATACTGTAACAGGACGTCTGGATCACACGGCATTACAGTCAGATCGGACAAAGTGCCTCCAGCGCTCTGACGTTATCCGTACGACACTGCAACGCAGAGATGTCCAGATGTCGGTCTTCGCGTGTTGTTGTAATGCTCCGACGGCTTTGTCCAGTTCGTCTTGTGTGCTGTCTCGCTATAGCGTATCCACAACCTATGGATGACACATGGAGTGGCATTGACATCTGCAACAATGGACCGATAGTCTATACTTTCTGGATCAAACAGACAGCCCTTGCAACTTTCATTGCATTAAGATGTCGCAGTCAGTGTGCTTGGTGGAATACAACGTCCACAAATGACAACTGCCATCTGTGTACCTCAATAAAAACACTGAGACACTGGTACTCACATCCGTCTCAGGAGTCAACTGAGAATGTGATGCGTAACACTGCCAATAAAAGGCAAACGATTTTGAATTTTGCGTACAGTGACAGCGAAGATCTCAAGCCATACAATAAGGGTACAGGTGCCGCCTGCATCAAAACAGATCGGAAAGACACGAATGCCACACTAATCCCTTACCAGCATTTCGATGCTTGTAGACCCGCATCGAGTCGCACTTCGTTGCATATATGCTACAGCAACACCCTCAAACGGAAACTTTTTGATCGCTCTTTGTATCTCAGAGCTTCCATCATCAAAACGCACCAACGTATCACTCTCTATTACAGACAGAATGATCATACAAACATTTATGGCGTACCAGGTCATGTGACCATAATATGCATCCAGTTTCCATGAGCTGTGGGCGACATTTCAGCGATGATGGATGAAGCCGGCTCCCCAACTCATTCAGTGTCTCGTTTAGTCATTTCCATGCAGCTTGACCATCATCATTTAAGAGGAAGGCGTCCATTCAGTGAGAGAAAGTCCCTGTCGGTTAGCACCGCTACTGCATCGTCTAACCGTCAGTTGTATAAGGTTACTGGTAATAACCAAGACTCAAAATGATCCATACAGCTAGCACGAACGAAATTAAATTGTTCGCCCTTCCCCTGTTCGCACAATTGTTGTTCAGAGGCGCGTATGGTCTATCCGTGCGACGGCACCTAATGACAAATGTTAGCCCATGGTCATATTATTGCTGGTACGTCACGAAGGAAGTGATATATCCACCCTACATTGTTTCCATGTTCGATTAATACTGTTCTCTTCGATAAGATTTTCCATCTGTAGCTAATTATCCTTAACACAATTGAAAACCATGTCCTGAGTACTTACGAATATATCGAAGTAATCAACTATGTAACTGCTGTGTACTCTTTCTTGCTCTGATATGCTTATACAGGGTTAGTCAGCTGCCCCTAACTATCGGTTTTATGCAACCCACAACACTTTCAAAAACCACTTGCGTGATTTTCACGTTCTCTCGTTCGCCACACGCAGACTATATAGAAAAGTCAGCAGGACATTTCTGTAGGTAATTTAATTTAGTTGAATTTTGTACTGGAATACGTTATCGCTTGATGCCACGGTTTTCGACTTCTACACGTACATCTGCATTTGCAATGATACTCTGAAAATCACACTTAAGTGTCTGGCTGAGGGTTCATCGAACTACCTTCAGAATGATTCTCTATCATTCTAATCTTTAATAGCGCTCGGAATAAACGAAAACCTATATTTTTCCGTGCGAGCTCTAATTTCCCTTATTTTATTTGCACTGAAGAGCCGAAGAAACTGGTACTCCTGACTAATATTGTGGAAGGGTTCCCACGAGCATGCAGAAGTGCCCCAACACGACGTGGCATGGACTCGAGTAATGTCTGAAGTACTGCTGGAGTGAACTGACTGACACCATGAATCCTGCAGGGCTGTACAAAAATCATAAATCCGTAAATCTCTTCTGAACGGCACGTTTCTAGGCGTTCCAGATATGCTCAGTAATGTTCATGTATAGGAAGCTTGGTGGACAGTGGAAGTGTTTAAGCGCAGAAGAGTGTTCCTGGAGGAACTCTGTAGCAATTCTGGACGTTTGGGGTGTCGTATTGCCCTGCTAGAATTGCCCATGTCCATCGGAATGCACAGTGAACATGAATGGATGCAGGTGATCAGACAAGATGCTTATGTACGCGTGACCTATCAGGGTCGCATCTAGACGTATCAGGGTTCTAACCACTGCACCACCTCGCTCGGTCTGAAAGTTCGTATTGTTTATTGGACACATATTTTGTAATGAAATGCAGTCAGTGTGGACCGATATTTTATTTTATTAGATTGAGGAACCTCCCTGTTATTGAGATCATTAATGCTTTTTTAAACAACCAACATCCAGGACTTATTTTTCGGAGCCACACTTTTCGTCTCCTTCTTCCATTGCACAACAATTTCATTGCCGCATATGAATCTGAGTGATCTGCCTCTCGAGAGGTCCAACTGATGCAAATCGTTGTGACTGCAGGAAGGTGTCTCCAGATCGTTTGGCGTCTTTCAGCTTCTTCTTTGCAAACTAGAAGAAAAACTGAATTACATGTGTGCTAGTAATCTCTATTTCCTTTTTTCAGCATCTGTCGTTTTCTCCAGATCCTTGTGTGATCTGTGAAAATGATCACAAATTTTACAGTCACAGGAAAATTTGAAGCGAAATCAGTCGCTTTAAAGTGACAAGCTTTCGGTAATCCAGAGGAATGCTGCCTAAGTGAATCAGGCCTGTACAGTCATTTCCTTCTGAGTTTTTAGTTTTATACTCTAATCTAGCATCTTATCAATCTTCCGAAATGTACTTACCGAGTATGTCAACCTGCGGCAGCCACTTGGAAATCATGACGTTGTCCGGCTTCCCAGGCAGATTGTCGTCTTCGAACTTCCAAAGGACCCTCTGCTTAATGCGGGAGAAGACCTCAATGAAAGCCTTTTTGTCCTGCGGCCTCAGGTCGGTGCCTTTGATGTAGCTGCCCAGGCTGAAGTATATCACCCCGTCTGGAGCGTCATCGAGAAACTTTTGCAGGTCCTGTAGGAAAATAATTACGGTAGAAATGTAGTTATAAAATCGTATCATGTATCCTAAATTCAATACTTTCGGCGATAAAAGTAGTTGTGATATATAAGGTTAGGTGTAATTTGTAATGTAGAACAAGACAGAGAAATGAGGATATCAGGCAAAAATTAAACATATTTTATCGGATTTATTAAATAATAACAGGGACAAATGAAAAGAACATTTAACAAGAATCTAAGGAAAAATATCATAAAATCTCTATTAAACAATAAGCCGAAACGCAGGACGTCCGTCTACATCCACATCCACACACGGCAAGCCGTCTTACGATCCGTGGCGGAAGGTACTTTCGTACTAGTGCCATTTTCCGCAAATGAAATGTGCGAAGAAGTTACTGTCGGTAACCTCTCTATTAGCTCTAATTCCTCCCATTTTCTTGTCATTTCGCTAGAAGAATGTGGAAAAAGTAACATGTTGCCCGATTCTTCGTTGCACGTTCACTCTAAGAATTTGAACAGGGATCCTCTCCATGATCTGCAGCGTGTCTATACCGAAATGCCCTATTCTTAGGGGATGTTTAAAAATAATAAATCTTTCTTTGTTTCAGATTGATTGATAATAGTACATCTAATCGTATTTTAGTGTATTATGCAAGGTAAACAACGATAAATTCTTACTGTAAGTTTTGAATACCACTTTGCTTCTGTTCATCGCGTTGTTTTACAGCAGCCTTAGTTTAAGTTGATATTTTTTACTAGAAATACGTATTGCATTTGACAATGAGCGTCTCCATAATGCGCATTCACGAATCCATGTGCCTTAGCAGCTGATCGCAACGAATCGCGCTCGCCAGTGAGTTGGCTCTGAGCACTATGGGACTCAACTGCTGAGGTCATCAGTCCCCTAGAACTTAAAACTACTTAAACCTAACTAACCTAAGGACATCACACACATCCATGCCCGAGGCAGGATTCGAACCTGCGACCGTAGCGGTCCTGCGGTTCCAGACTGCAGCGCCTTTAACCGCACGGCCACTTCGGCCGGCCAGTGAGTTGTCAGTGCCGGAAGACAAACAATAAGACATTCCTTCTCTCACATCCTCTAATCCGGCAGTGGTCGAGTTACGTACCCCTCTGTCCTTAAGGGCAGATGTACGGCAAAATTGCGAAAAAATCCGAATTTTTTTCATTGCGTAATTTATTAAATCGATTCTTTAAGAACAATACCGCAAACTTTCATAATCGAATTCTGGTTAGAAATAGCCTACAAGTCGTCACATGCTATGGTGTGATCCACACCTTCTCTACACTAGAAATTTTTTGTGTCTTAATTTTTCGTTCGCGTAATCGAAACTAACTAGAGATGAGTCTAGAAGGCTACGAGAAAGATTATCTTTGCTTGTTCCTATGTTTACAAAGTGGTTTTTATAAGATGGAAAGCCACTGGGAGGTTTTAACAGAGTGACAGAAAAGGAAATTCACGCTTTACAAATATATTATGGAAAAGCTATCAGGGATAACTTACATAGTGCGAAAACAGTGCAGCGAACATTGTGGGCAAGGTTCCTTCACAAACTTTCTACAGATGATAATGCTCAACATTCCCTTCGTGACATATTGTGGTGCAAATATCTTAAGCCAGAAGCCAGTGGAAAGCATATACCCACAAACATGGTTTGATACCTGCTGTCTTAGATGTTATAAAAGTAACTTTCAGATACCTAGTCAATCCTGAACGACTGAAAAATGTGTACTTCGAGAAAACAGAATACAAATGAGAGCTACAGTCACCTTATATGGATGCGTTGTCCAAAAAAAGTATTTGTGCCCTCAATTATTGTAAAGACAGCTGCATGTGAGCCTGTCTAGTGTTAAATAGTGGAAATGTAGCTAGGATTAAGTGCCTGCAGAGAACAGACTTAAGAATTACTTTCTGAATAATGCCTTGCAACACTTTTCAGTTATCTTCACTATGAGGAAAGTTCTCCTTTAAAATTTGAGAGAAACAGAGCTGTCCCAGGTGAAACAAAGCCGAAAACTTGATATCAAAGCAACAATTACCTGAAAAAATCTGTTCCACTCCTTTTATGAGCCTCTTATGCAGATGTGTACTGTGAAATTCGTTTAATTGCTTGATTAGTTTACGAGAAAAGGTACATTATAGAAACAGCAGTAATAAAAAACTCAAATCCAAATAAAATGTACGTCGATGTGCATTTTAAAACAAAAATTGCACGGAATATCAACCATTTCGTTGTATATAACGGTCTCAAGATTTGCTGTTTTAGCTGTAATACACTACAGGCCATTAAATTAGCTACACCACGAAGATAACGTGCTACAGAAGTGAAATTTAACCGACAGGAAGAAGATGGTGTGATTGCAAATGATTACTTTTTCAGAGCATTCACACAAGGTTGGCGCCGGTGGCGACACCTACAACGTGCTGACATGAGGAACGTTTCCAACCGATTTCTCATACACAAACAGCAGTTAACCGGCGTTGCCTGGTTAAACGTTGTTGTAATGCCTCGTGTAAAGAGGAGAAATGCGTACCATCACGTTTCCGACTTTGATAAAGGTCGGATTGTAGCCTATTGCGATTGCGGTTTATCTTATCGCCACATTGCTGCCCGCGTTGGTCGAGATCCAATAACTGTTAGCAGAATATGGAATCGGTGGGTTCAGGAGGGTAATATGGAACACCGTGCTGGATCCCAACGGCCTCTTATCACTAGCAGACGAGATGACAGGCATCTTATCCGCATGGCTGTAACGGATCGTGCAGCCATGTCTCGATCCGTGAGTCAACGTTTGCCAGACAACCATCTGCATGAACAGTTCGACGTCGTTTGCAGCAGCATGGACTATCAGCTCGGAGACCATGGCTGTGGTTACCCTGAACGCTGCATCACAGACAGGAGCGCCTGCGATGGTGTACTCAACGACGAACCTTGGTGCACGAATGGCAAAACGCCATTTTTTCGGATGAATCCAGGTTCTGTTTACAGCATCATGATGGTCGCAACCGTGTTTGGCGACATCGCGGTGAATGCACAGTGGCATGGTATGGGGTGCCATTGGTTACACGTCTCGGTCACCTCTTGTTCGCACTGACGGCACTTTGAACAGTGGATGTTACATTTCAGATGTGTTACGACCCGTGGCTCTACCCTTCGTTCGATCCCTGCGAAACCCTGCATTTCAACAGGATAATGCACGACCGCATGTTGCAGATCCTGTACAGGCCTTTCTGAATACAGAAAATGTTCGACTGCTGCCCTGGCCAGCAAATTCTCCAGATCTCTCACCAATTGAAAACGTCTGGTCAATGGTGGCCGAGCAACTGGCTCGTCACAATACGCCAGTCACTACTCTTGATGAACTGTGGTATCGTGTTGAAGCTGCATGGGCAGCTGTACCTGTACACGCCATCCAAGCTCTGTTTGACTCAATGTCCAGGCGTATCAAGGCAGTTATTACTGCCAGAGGTCGTCGTTCTGGATACTGATTTCTCAGGATCTATGCACCCAAACTGCGTGAAAATGTGATCACATATCAGTTCTAGTATAATATATTTTTCCAATGAATACCTTTTTATCATCTGCATTTCTTCTTGGTGTAGCAGTTTTAATGGCCAGTAGTGTACTTTAGGAGACATACATGTATAAGGTGGCAGAATAAATGAAGGTCAATTCCGAACCTTACATAAGAGTCGTATACATCGTAATGGGAAGGTGAATATGACACCTAACTTACTTTGGTGGTAATGAGCGTATTTGCCTGTAAGTATGTAATGCAATGGGGATGACACTCAATAGATGGTGTTAACACACCGCTCCTATATTATGGATGTCAATGAGCAGAAGGTGAAACAAGCCGCGAGAGGAAACGTTTTGTGTGGAAGGAGGTGCGGGCAGAAGCAGAGGCCGCACCACGGGAAGCACCACGAAAACAACCGCTTAGGAGGCATCCCACGGTGGGAGTCCGCGACCGGACAGGTGACACATACTGGAGAGCAAGTAACGGGCCACCAGGAGTAGGACAGAAATAAGCTTTAGAAAACTGCGTTTTGGATTTCCTAAAGGATACGAACAAATCCAGTGACGCAGTTGATCATGTGAACAGTGAGTGGCACACACGTGGTGTACACATGTAACTTTTAGGCGTCTGGAGCAGGCACAAAACGTCTGATTGGCGGAAAGCAACTAGGAAGGAGTAGAGGGCCAAGATTTATACGCAGTTTAATGGTAGGGCCCTTGTGATTGGCATAGTTTCCACAAAACTAAGAGGAATGCTCCTATTGGTTGAAAAATGCCATGACGTGGAAAACGAAAGAACCTAGTAGGGGAGACAGGTCGGCTACGAGAAAGACAGGAGCGGAAGTTTTGGGGACTCTTCTCTGAACTGGCATCAAGTGCAGAGCAGGGTGCATAACGCTTTGTATGACACAGAGGACAAATTTGTGTGAACACTGCGAACCAGCCAGTTAGTTAATTGTTCTTGTGAGGCCTGAGAGGACATTTTAATACGCACATTGCTCCAGCCATGCGCATGCACGTCGCCGTATTCCAAGACTAGGGATGACTACATGTTTTCTCGCATAACAAGGAACACAGGGAGAGTTCCTGCTGGAAAAATCAACAAGGGCTTAATTAGACTTTATAGGAATTTCAGAGGACGAGAGAAGCTATTCAGGCGACAGCTCATCGCAGCTAAGGTAAATACCACGAGCAGAGGTGTAAACTTATTGGTTCACTAGCTTGCGTCCACTGTAAACTCGAGCGACCTTGGGTAATCTTTTGCTCTATTTGTCACAAAACTAACCATCCTCTGTAGACTTGATTGTCGTCCTGAATAGTACCGAACTTTGAACCGGAATTGGATAATTTATCACAGTACTGGCCAACATGATGATGTAGTCGTAAGAATGATTTTGGAAAGAAACTTCTAGTTAAAATTTACTATTGTTGTGTTTAGGATTATTTCAGTTTCTGAGGAGATGATGTTATTTCAGTTTCTGAGGGCGGGATGCGTTCGTTTGATAACTGTCATAAAATTGTCACATTGTAAACTGTGTAAATGCGTGTATTTCTGTGGTAAGATTGCAACATTAAACCAAACTACACTCCTGGAAATTGAAATAAGAACACCGTGAATTCATTGTCCCAGGAAGGGGAAACTTTATTGACACATTCCTGGGGTCAGATACATCACATGATCACACTGACAGAACCACAGGCACATAGACACAGGCAACAGAGCATGCACAATGTCGGCACTAGTACAGTGTATATCCACCTTTCGCAGCAATGCAGGCTGCTATTCTCCCATGGAGACGATCGCAGAGATGCTGGATGTAGTCCTGTGGAACGGCTTGCCATGCCATTTCTACCTGGCGCCTCATTTGGACCATCGTTCGTGCTGGACGTGCAGACCGCGTGAGACGACGCTTCATCCAGTCCCAAACATGCTCAATGGGGGACAGATCCGGAGATCTTGCTGGCCAGGGTAGTTGACTTACACCTTCTAGAGCACGTTGGGTGGCACGGGATACATGCGGACGTGCATTGTCCTGTTGGAACAGCAAGTTCCCTTGCCGGTCTAGGAATGGTAGAACGATGGGTTCGATGACGGTTTGGATGTACCGTGCACTATTCAGTGTCCCCTCGACGATCACCAGTGGTGTACGGCCAGTGTAGGAGATCGCTCCCCACACCATGATGCCGGGTGTTGGCCCTGTGTGCCTCGGTCGTATGCAGTCCTGATTGTGGCGCTCACCTGCACGGCACCAAACACGCATACGACCATCATTGGCACCAAGGCAGAAGCGACTCTCATCGCTGAAGACGACACGTCTCCATTCGTCCCTCCATTCACGCCTGTCGCGACACCACTGGAGGCGGGCTGCACGATGTTGGGGCGTGAGCGGAAGACGGCCTAACGGTGTGCGGGACCGTAGCCCAGCTTCATGGAGACGGTTGCGAATGGTCCTCGCCGATACCCCAGGAGCAACAGTGTCCCTAATTTGCTGGGAAGTGGCGGTGCGGTCCCCTACGGCACTGCGTAGGATCCTACGGTCTTGGCGTGCATCCGTGCGTCGCTGCGGTCCGGTCCCAGGTCGACGGGCACGTGCACCTTCCGCCGACCACTGGCGACAACATCGATGTACTGTGGAGACCTCACGCCCCACGTGTTGAGCAATTCGGCGGTACGTCCACCCGGCCTCCCGCATGCCCACTATACGCCCTCGCTCAAAGTCCGTCAGCTGCACATACGGTTCACGTCCACGCTGTCGCGGCATGCTACCAGTGTTAAAGACTGCGATGGAGCTCCGTATGCCACGGCAAACTGGCTGACACTGACGGCGGCGGTGCTCAAATGCTGCGCAGCTAGCGCCATTCGACGGTCAACACCGCGGTTCCTGGTGTGTCCGCTGTGCCGTGCGTGTGATCATTGCTGTCGCAGTGCCCGGAGCAAGTATGGTGGGTCTGACACACCGGTGTCAATGTGTTCTTTTTTCCATTTCCAGGAGTGTATTTACAGCTTACACAGTTGTTCTGTCCTCAAAACCTCACACATGTTTAAGTACAAGAATGCGTTTTGCCCTACGTCTGTCCTTACTGGTAAGCGGCCAGCTTCACTTAGCTCACCACAAATCAACAGCGTCAATTACAATGAAGCACATCTTAAAATCCTGCATGGACTCTGCCGCGCCATGTGTCCACAACGCCACCATGCGCCATTCAGCATCGCGATGGGCAGTTGTATTGTTCTGGCTGATCAGAGTTTTTTTGGATACTGGCTGAAGGATGTGTTGCGGATAGAGTTAGCAGTAAAGAAGTAATAAATTGGAACGTAATGGGTGATGCTGAAGTTCTATCGTATGAGCAGTAAAAACGTAGGAGTCGAAAAACTTTCTACCTTCCTTCATTTTTTGGTGGGGATTGGAGGGGGGGGGGATGTTGTCCGCGAGAAAACGTTTTAAAGAAGCTTCCAAATTATGTTAAAAATTTGCTCAAAGTCGCCAAGTGCTGTCATTCTCAAACACTGGATTCATGTAATCTGGGTAATTTGTGTGCTGTGAATTGCACTGCCTCAGGGCATATACACAGTTCCTGACTGTCATATTGTGTGTCTCTTTGAGATAATGATGTGCCTCACAATGAGTAGATTATGGCAGAATTTTAAATTCCTTCAATGATTATAAGAAATACCGAAAACCAAATGTCATTGTCCCTGGAAGCCTTTAGATAGGCACCATGCAAATGAATTCTGTAACCATTTTAGCTGTTTAGTAATGTAGACACTTGGAGGCGGCGATCTGATCTTCTTGATGATAGTGATGATAATGATAGTGATAATGATAATGATGAATGTACAGTACGTAAATAATTTGCAGACGATGTCTTTGTATTTATACAACTTTTTTTCTGTTTTTAAATTTCAGCAGCTGTTTGTTATTGAGAAAGCTATGGGAAAGGTTTGAACAACAACACACTCACGTTGTTGTATTGGAAGAGCAGGTCCTTTCAGACAGCTAGCGTGATAGCCAGATCTCACTGCCATGTCTTTGTTCCGATGGTTTTCCGTAAAGTCGTCATCGTGCGTGAACCTTGCAGTAACAGAAGAGGAACTGATTGTTAGGACACTGACTGTATTGCCCCATTTTAGAACATGCAACAGAAGTATTTGAGAGTGTGCGGAGAAGTTTTATATACCACTGACATGCGTGCACTAATACTGTTGGTCGTGGCATTGAGCAGTTGCACCATTTTACCTCGCCCGAAAAGCGTCTGCCTTCTCCAAGCAAGCATATGATGTGTAGTAGAAGACTCAACCTCAATACCAAAGAAAGACTTCAGACTTTTCCAATGAATTTACTGTAATTATTCCGCCCCTCCCCCCCATCCCCCCCCCCCCATCCCCCATGATTCGTGGACATTGCTGTAGTGCGAGTGGCTCGCATGCTTCAACGGTACAGATAGTCGTATCATAGTTGCAACCACGACGGAGGGGTATCTGTTGAGAGGACAGACAAACGTGTGATTCCTGAAGAGTGGTAGCAGCCTTTTCAGTAGTTACACGCGCTGGATGACTGACTTATCTGTCCTTGCAAGGTCAATCAACATGGTTTTCCTGTGACGGTACTGCGAACAGCTGAAAGCAAAAGGAAACTACAGCTGCTATCTTTCTCGAGGACATACAGCTGTAGTGTATGGTTAAATTATGATGGCTTCCTCCTGGGTAAAATAGTCCGGAAGGAAAACAGCTCTGCAGGTGGGGACTACTTAGGAGCATGTTTTCGTCAGAAAAAGCAAAACTGGCTCTGTACAGATAGGTGCGTAGAATGTTAGATCGTTTAATCGCCTAGGTAGATTAGAAAATTTAAAAAGAGAAGCGAACAGGCTGAAATTAGATATAGTATGGATTAGTTAAATTGGTTAGCAGGATGAACAGGACTTCTGAACAGGTGAGCACAGGGCTATAAACACAAAATCATATAGGGGTAATGTAAGAGTAGGAGTAATAACTAATAAGAAAATAGGAAAGCAAGTTGGCTACAACGAACAGCATAGTGGAAGCATTATCGTAGCTTCGATAGACACGAAGACAACAGTTGTACAAGTTTAAATGCCAACTAAGTCCGCAGATGGAAGAACGGAAGAAACGTATGATGAGAAAAAAGAAATTATTCAGATGGTTAAAGTAGAGCAAAACGTAATTGTGATGGAGGATAGGAATTCTATAATAGGAAAAGGAAAAGAAAGATAAATAGTAAGTGAATTTGGACTGGGGGAAGGAATGACAGAGGAAACCACCTATTAGAATTTTGCACAGAACATAATTTAAACATTCCTAGTACGATGTTTATGCAGGATGGCGCTCCACCCCATATTGCTAGAAGCGTGAAAGATCTCTTGCGCGCGTCGTTTGGTGGTGATCGTGTGCTCAGCCGCCACTTTCGTCATGCTTGGCCTCCCAGGTCCCCAGATCTCAGTCCGTGCGATTATTAGCTTTGGGGTTACCTGAAGTCGCAAGTGTATCGTGATCGACCGACATCTCTAGGGATGCTGAAAGACAACATCGGACCCCAATGCCTCACCATAACTCCGGACATGCTTTACAGTGCTGTTCACAACATTATTCCTGTACTACAGCTACTGTTGAGGAATGATGGTGGACATATTGAGAATTTCCTGTAAAGAACATCATCTTTGCTCTGTCTTACTTTGTTATGCTAATTATTGCTATTCTGGTCAGATGAAGCGCCATCTGTCGGACATTTTTGAACGTTTGTATTTTTTGGTTCTGATAAAAACCCCTGTCATTCCAAGCATGTGTGTCAATTTGTACCCCTCTATCCACATTATTCCGTGATTTATTCAGTTTTCAAATTTATACCGACTTTTAAATCACCCGGTACATCGTCATTGTTGTCAGTGAGATTTTTGAGTCGTATGATGTAAGGTAAGTCATTTACATTGTTCTTGTTACCTCATGTGTATGGCGGCTTTTAATTTTTTACCGTTCAAAGTTTAAACAAGTTCCTTTGCTTCCAAATTGTCCTTGTTATTTACTGCGGTTTGATAGTTTCTTGTGTGGATCACTAATGCATACACGGCTTCCAGTCGGGAAAAGTGGCCCCACTACTTGTCGGGAGAGGTAGCCATACTGCCCACAACAGTGAAAGTTAGTTACTTCCTAGAAGCACGCATAATACGACAGATAAAACTGGCTTGTAGACCCCTTCATATACAAAGCTATCATCCAGCTTACTATCCGTTTATGACACTTTTGAATTAATTACTAGAAAATGTGCCCCGAAATAAAAAAAAATAAACATGGGTTTCTGTTGCGATGACAGTGGCTTCAGTACCCGTTTAAGTACGTAAAATGGGTCACTACGTAAGACACGAGAAAATTTTTCTTTTTCACTTTAAATATTTGGTGTGACACCCCGTAATGCGTAATTTTAAAATGTGTAAGCTTCCATCAGTAACCATGGTTTATGTGAATTTAATCCATCTTTGAGTGGCCACTTACACCCACGTCTTGCTTGCCCCTTCTTCTAAGCGGCCCAAAGTGTCGCCATTCGGTGTCAATACTGGCTCTTAAACGAAAACGTTTGACAACTACACGTATCTTTTCCACTTTCCAATACCTGTTCCTGATTCTCAGTCAGAATGACTAACCCTACGAGGTGGGGGATTGAGACCCCAGGGCCATTTACACCCCTAATCGTAGTCTTGATTGAATTAACACTAATGGGTAGATCTGAGCTAAAATATCTGTGCTTATCTGGACCACCCGGAAGACCACAACATCTCCATTCCTGGCTTCCTAGCAAACATCCTCATGCACAATCTGGTGCCGTGATATGAAGTCGCCTCTGACCTGGAAAAGTGGTCTCTTTCTGTTGTTAGATGCCACCGTTATCTCGTGCTATACTTTTGTTCACCATAAGAATAAAACTAATGTAAACAAACACAAACGCGATGGTTGGTCAGTAACCGTAGCTAGCCCAAGTATACCGGTGTTGTTACACTGTTGGCAATAGGTCCTACTTAAGTATTAGATATGTTGTTGTTAAGATAGACGAAACTTTGAGACATTCTAATTTATTAGAAGCCATCAACGTGTTTCTTAATCAGGCATTTTCTTTGTAGTTTTTATTTGTAAAATCGTGTACAGTGGTAGTCTCTGTACTGTTGTGCACTGATTATAGCGCTGTTACTACGCAGTGTGAAAATGGCTGATGTTCCTTTCTGGTCCGTAGCGAAACACGCACGTGGATCACCGTTGAAGTGGCGAGAAACAGAATGTTCCTAATGTTTTTACAAGTTGACAGAAACAATCGGCTTTGAAGTTTTCCGAGGAACTGTAATTAATACAGCTAAGTCACTTTTCTCAAGAACGGGGTACATAACTGAATCGAGGATTTGATAGCTGTCATCCTCGAGCTGCTGTGATCTCAACTGACTTCGAACACGCTTTCGACGAGTGCACCGTAAGATTCTTACATGGGTCCTACCTGCATGGGCTTTCGATCTGACCACCTCGACGTAATTTTACGCCTCTTACGCAGAACACCATCCCATGTACTAGGAAGTGGACGGACTGTGGGTCTCTAGCCAATCCAGCGTTCGGTTCGACAAGAATTCTCACTCTCCTTGATTTTTGACGCAGTCGCACTGGAACTGCTGGTGGAACTCTGAAACTCAGACTTCGGGGAATTCGCTGAGGGGCCACACATCCCATGACAGAGCGTGTGCTTATGACCTTCCGCTGATGATCCGACAAGGTGCCCCCGTGCTTGAATGGATCAAGTTTTATGGGCTGGCGGCGAGAAACCACATGAACGTAGCCAAGTTGGCGGCGATGCACATTGGAAAGGTCCCCAGGAGAGCTGCTTGGCTGCCCTCCCGCAGGTGAATGTTATAAGATATTTGGGCGTTACATTTACACGAGATGTGCGCCGCACAGCAATCAAGAACTATAGGCATCTACTGCCGGAGATACCACAGGAGTCCACCAGAACCTACTTCGACACATGGGACTCCTACAGTGTGTCCAGTATTTTAACTTTCACGAGGCGATGGCACAGGATTACTGTTTAAAGTCTGCTACGCCACTCTCACTCTTCCTTCGCATGAAGGTAGACTGGGATTTATAAATGTACGAGCGCGGACTGCAGCCATATATTCACGCACAATTGCAAGGACTCGTCACCATACTTCACTTTCAGGCAGTCTATTGGAGGAATTGATATCGGCGTCGATCCTGCCACCAGTTACGACTGTGCACATCGCTCCTTTCCACATCTCGGCATTCACACTGGAATATAGTTACGCGCACTCTGATGTGCCCACCACTCGAGTTCTGAAGGCGAGAGATACCTGTCGTTTGCTGCTGAGATACATCCCTCGCAATGTGTTTGAGAGTAAACGCCCGCCCGCACTATGGCCTGCGGTGTGGAGACCACTCCAACAGCCGTTCTTCTCCACACGGGTTCGAGCAACCATGTGGTCAACCGGAAGCACGTGACGCGTCACAGGTTGCACGTTATTCTTCCCTCAGCCCACAGTGCCATTTCCCAGACACTGACGAACACTGTTTATCATGTGAATCAGATTTTGATGTATGGACACTGGTACAGAAGATCCTCGCCTGTTACCTTCATGCCCCACCCCCAGCCCCTCCTTTGGCCCGAAGATAGTTACTTCTCGATCGCGAAGTCTCATGCTGTCTCATGCTTTAAAAGTATGTCCATTTCCTACTTATTCTACCATCCTGAGAAGATGGTTCTTGACTATTTGGAATATCTGCAAGATAGTCATAGCACCCTTGAGCACACTCCTCGCCATCAACAACTCTTCGCAAATTACTTGTGCAGTGTGTTTATAAATTCCCCTCGCAGTTGGGGCATAAGAAGAATCCCGAAATGGATCTTGACACGAGGCAAAATGGTTATCGAATCGGTACCAATGAACGTTGTCTGCAGATGGGAAGCGCGTGTAGAATGGCATACAGGGTTTGTTTATTCATCATTTTTTAATTTCCCTTGACCGTGTGTTGTTTAAGCAACAAATAACGTAATTGTAGAGGATTCCATTTTCTTATTTGGTTTTAGATGTTTTGAGTTCACTTGTATGTTGGACCATGGACGCATGAAGTAAAAGTGATTTTTTTAAAAATTATTTCATGTTCGGATGATTTACCTTATTTCATTTGTTTACGATGGGTTTTTACTAACAATTTGTTTTACAATTATATCCAAAATTTTTGGCCGGCCCTTGTGGCCAAGCGGTTCTAGGCGCTTCAGTACGGAACCTACGGTCGCAGGTTCGAATCTTGCCTCGGGCGTGGATGTGTGTGATGTCATTAGGTTAGTTAGGTTTAAGTAGTTCTAAGTTCTAGGGGACTGATGACCTCAGATGTTAGTCCCATAGTGCTTAGAGCCATTTGAACCAAATTTTAGAGCTGAAAAACAAAGTAAATAAATAAGCAAAAATAAAATAAAATAAAATATAAAGAAAGAAAGAAAAAGAAATGAATGAAAATAAAATCGGAGGTGGCGTTCAAGGACGGAATGTGAGAGACATCGTGGCCAGGTCTCGGGTTTCAGCCCTTCCCCAGGCTGTCTCCACCAGCCTACTACGTTTCCTTCCCTCTTCTCTCTCTCTCTCTCTCTCTCTCTCTCTCTCTCTCTCTCTCTCTCTCTCTCTCTCTTTTTAAAAAAATCTGTTGTGTTGGAGAATGGTATTCTGGTTCTGGTACAGTCCATGGGTCGGTAGTTCAGCTCTTGCTTGGTTTTTCCTGTTTTTTCAATTCTCTGTGGGGTACCTACATCTTTAAATAAAAAATCATCGAATATTTGTTAATGAACACACACATATATAATCATTTTTATGAAAAATGCATGTCTTGTTGTTTGTAATTAAGGCAGATATTTTTCGAAAAATTCTAGTTTTGGCTGCGAATGTACATTTTCAATTATAGATATTTTATAGAAGACTGATAATGAAATACTCTTTCTATGGACTGCGTCAATTTTTTATACGTGTCTGGTCTCATACGAGCCAGAGTGATGAGCGTCGTAGAAACACGAATAGAGCAAAGAGAACAGATCACACCATACAAATGCAGCATTTTTACAGTTGCCACTGTGCCATTACAATATGAATCCAATAAGAATGATCTGGAGCCAAGTTAAGGGATTTTTTTGCGAGAAATATTAAGATTTAGTTGTCAGAAGTTCTGTAGCTAATGCACGAAGCGTTGCCACACGTCACTGGCGAACGCTGGCGGGATGAAGAACGGTAGGCTATGTCAAAAGGAAAGGAGAAGATGTGGCGCTTGGCTGGCTTCGTGGATTCTGTTGTTGACGGATTCGTTA
Organism: Schistocerca serialis cubense; assembly: GCF_023864345.2. NCBI lineage: Eukaryota > Metazoa > Arthropoda > Insecta > Orthoptera > Acrididae > Schistocerca > Schistocerca serialis. Next base: position 141,819,540 of record NC_064646.1, read on the forward strand.
TCAACGTCGCAGATGTCAGTTTCGGTACTGAAATGTGTTTCACGGATACGCATATGGATGGAGTTCGCAGACTACCAGTCGACTGACTGTAATATCTCCAGTGGCTTCGTTATTTAACTGTACGGTAGAGTCCCTGCAATACCAAGGGCAAGGTGGAGGAGGCCGCAGTCCTCCCTGGCTCTCAGTGAAAGGAAAACGATTTAAAAGTCGGTATTACAGTTTTTTTAACATGGATACGAAATATTTTTATGTCTGCTTACATGTCGCCATTCGTATTACAAAATATTAAAAATACACGAGCCCTCCAGGTGCAACCCTCCCTCCCTCCCCCTACCAACTACAGTATGGCCGCCCTTGTGCAATATGCTCTCGTGTCACACACAGCTCGCTCACAAAAACTGTCCCAAGTTTGAAATAGCAATTTTTGTCAGTCTTGCTTTTAATAACAGTACTACTACTGAAGAGGGGCAGCAGCATTTTCAGTAGTCGCAGGGGCAACAGTCTGGATGATTGACTGATCTGGCCTTTTAACACTAACCAAAACGGCCTTGCTGTGCTGGTACTGCAAACGGCTAAAAGCAAGGGGAAGCTACAGCCGTAATTTCTCCCGAAGGCATCCAGCTTTACTGTATGATTAAAAGATGATGGCGTCCTCTTGGGTAAAATATTCCGGAGGTAAAATAGTCCCCCATTCGGATCTCCGGGCGGGGACTACTCAAGAGGACGTAATTATCAGGAGAAAGAAAACTGGCGTTCTACGGATCGGAGCTTGGAATGTCAGATCCCTTAATCGGGCAGGTAGGTTAGAAAAAGGGAAATGGATAGGTTAAAGTTAGATATAGTGGGAATTAGTGAAGTTCGGTGGCAGGACGAACAAGATTTCTGGTCAGGTGAATACAGCTTTTTTTTTTTTTGTCATCAGTCTACTGACTGGTTTGATGCGGCCTGCCACGAATTCCTTTCCTGTGCTAACCTCTTCATCTCAGAGTAGCACTTGCAACCTACGTCCTCAATTATTTGCTTGATGTGTATTCCAATCTCTGTCTTCCTCTACAGTTTTTGTCCTCTACAGCTCCCTCTAGTACCATGGAAGTCATTCCCTCGTGTCTTAGCAGATGTCCTATCATACTGTCCCTTCTCCTTATCAGTGTTTTCCACATATTCCTTTCCTCTCCGATTCTGCGTAGAACCTCCTCATTCCTTACCTTATCAGTCCACCTAATTTTCAACATTCAGGGTTATAAATACAAAATCAAGTAGGGGTAATGCAGGAGTAGGTTTAATAATGAATAAAAAAAAATAGGAGTGCGGGTAAGCTACTACAAACAGCATAGTGAACGTATTATAGTGGCCAAGATAGACACGAAACCCACGCCTACTACAGTACTACAAGTTTATATGCCAACTAGCTCTGCAGATGACGAAGAAATTGAGGAATGTATGATGAGATAAAAGAAATTATTCAGGTAGTGAAGGGAGACGAAAATTTAATAGTCATGGGTGACTGGAATTCGAGAGTAGGAAAAGGGAGAGAAGGAAACGTAGTAGTTGAATATGGATTGGGGGTAAGAAATGAAAGAGGAAGCCGTCTGGTAGAATTTTGCACAGAGCATAAATTAATCATAGCTAACACTTGTTTCAAGAATCATAAAAGAAGGTTCTATACATGGAAGAACCCTGGAGATACTAAAAGGTATCAGATTATATAATGGTAAGACAGAGCTTTAGGAACCAGGTTTTAAATTGTAAGACATTTCCAGGGGCAGATGTGGACTCTGACCACAATCTATTGGTAATGACCTGTAGATTAAAACTGAAGAAACTGCAAAAAAGGTTGGAATTTAAGGAGATGGGACCTGGATAAACTGACTAAACCAGAGGTTGTGCAGAGTTTCAGGGAGAGCGTAAGGGAACAATTGACAGGAAAGGGGGAAAGAAATACAGTAGGAGAAGAATGGGTAGCTCTGAGGGATTAACTAGTGAAGGCAGCAGAGGATCAATTACGTAAAAAGACGAAGGCTAGTAGAAATGATTCGGTAACAGAAGAAATATTGAATTTAATTGATGAAAGGAGAAAATATAAAAATGCAGTAAATGAAGCTGGAAAAAAGGAATACAAACGTCTCAAAAATGAGATCGACAGGAAGTGCAAAATGGCTAAGCAGGGATGGCTAGAGGACAACTGTAAGGACGTAGAGGCTTATATCACTAGGGGTAAGATAGATACAGCCTACAGGAAAATTAAAGAGACCTTTGGAGAAAAGGCAGCCACTTGTATGAATATCAAGAGCTCAGATGGAAACCCAGTTCTAAGCAAAGAAGGGAAAGCAGAAAGAAGGAAGAAGTATATTGAGTGTCTATACAAGGGCGATGTGCTCGAGGACAATATTATGGAAATGGAAGAGGATGTAGATGAAGATGAAATGGGAGATACGATACTGCGTGAAGAGTTTGACAGAGCACTGAAACACCTGAAACAGGCCCCGGGAGTAGGCAACATTCCATTAGAACTACTGACGGCCTTGGAAGAGCCAGTCCTGACAAAACTCTACCATCTGGTGAGCAAGATGTATGAGACAGGCGAAATACTCTCAGACTTCAAGAAGACTATAATAATTCCAATCCCAAAGAAAGCAGGTGTTGACAGTTGTGAAAATTACCGATATATCAGTTTAATAAGTCACAGCTGCAAAATACTAACGCGAATTCTTTACAGCCGAATGGAAAAGCTGGTAGAAGCCGACGTCCGGGAAGATCAGTTTGGATTCCGTAGAAACGTTGGAACACGTGAGGCATTACTGACATTACGACTTATCTTCGAAGAAAGGTTAAGGAAAGGCAAACCTACGTTTCTAGCATTTGTAGACTTAGAGAAAGCTTTTGACCATGTTGACTGGAATACTTTTTCAAATTCTAAAGGTGGCAGGGGTAAAATACAGGGAGCGAAAGGCTATTTACAATTTGTACAGTAAGCAGATAGCAGTTATAAGAGTCGAGGGGTATGAAAGGGAAGCTGTGGTTGGGAAGGGAGTGAATCAGGGATGTAGCCTCTCCCCGATGATAATCAATCTGTATATTGTGCAAGTAGTAAAGGAAACAAAAGAAAAATTTGGAGTAGGTATTAAAATCCAGAGAGAAGAAATAAAAGCTTTCAGGTTCGCCGATGACATTGTAATTCTGTCAGAGACAGCAAAGGACTTGGAAGAGCAGTTGAATGGAATGGACAGTGTCTTGAAAGGAGGACATAAGATGGACATCAACAAAAGCAAAACGAGGATAATGGAATGTAGTTCAATTAAGTTGGGTGATACTGAGGGAGTTAGATTAGGAAATTAGACACTTAAAGAAGTAGAGTAGTGTTTGGGGAGCAAAGTAACTAATGATGGTCGAAGTAGAGAGGATATAAAATGTAGACTGGCAATGGCAAGGAACGCGCTTCTGAAGAAGGAAATTTGTTAACATCGAGTTTAGGTTTAAGTGTCAGGAAGTAATTTCTGAAAGTAATTGTATGGAGTGTAGCCATGTATGGGAGTGAAACATGGACGATAAATAGTTTAGACGAGAATAGAAGCTTTCGAAATGTAGTGCTACAGAAGAATGCTGAAGGTAAGGTGGGTAGACCATATAACTAATGAGGAGGTATTGAATAGGATTGGGGAGAAAAGCAGCTTGTGGCACAACTTGACTAGAAGAAGGGATCGGTTGGTAGGACTTGTTCTGAGACATCAAGGGATCACAAATTTAGCATTGGAGGGCAGCGTGGAGAGTAAAAATCGTAGAGGGAGACCAAGAGATGAATACACTAAGCAGATTCAGAAGGATATAGGATGCAGTATGTACTGGGAGATGAAGAAGCTTGCGCAGGACAGAGTAGCATGGAGAGCTGCATCAAACCAGTCTCAGGACTGAAGACCACAACAACAACAACAACAACTACGTTAGCTAAGAACCAGAGAATGTTATTCGTTCCTTCTGGTTCGCTAAGAAGCCCGCGTTATCGCTAGAGTTTTGCCGAATATCATTTCATTCTCTTTAAAAAGTAATGGACATTCGAAGCTATATTGTTTCTCTGCGCGTCTCTTTCTACGTGTTTAGCTGCAACTGCTCACACACTGCAGGCTGGTTAGACCAGCTGATTGGCCAGTGTTGTCCAAGTTAAATGCGCGGTGAAGCTGTCGCGTAACGCAACACCGTACAGCGTATCCTTGTTATCGCACTTGCTCTAGACAGCATGGCTTCCGCTCCATGTGAAACGAAACCGAATTAGATTCTAGCAAACGCGGAAGAATACATGGTGTTATGTTTACATCGGATTTATTCTTGTGATGAACACAGCAAGGCTTGGTCGAGCGCCGAGCGCGTTGCCGATGCCCGACGCTAGCGAGCGCGGTGTGTGGCCTTGCTGCTCCGCCCAGTACACAATACGCAACAGTTAACACCACATGCGCGGTGCAAACACGTGCGTCGGCTCGCGTCTGCTGAGCCACACTAACACTACTCACGAATCCCTGAGATTTTCTGCAACTTCACCGCTGCAGCGCTGGCAAGGGGCTGGTGTGTTTCAACATGATGTGCTTGGGAACGATTGTGTATGTGTACATAGAGGCGAGAAGCACATTAAAATGCGGTCGTATTTCGGCGCTCATTGAGGCGCTATGAAATGCACCACCAATCAAAAATATAATCCGGAAGTATCTCTTTTTTCGATTTCCAAAGGCTGCTGAGACCTAAGTCAATATTGTTACGAATAACAAATGCTCATTTTAGGGATGGATAGTTACACTTCCGAGCAAGCGAGAAAATATTTAACATTTCCATTCACTCGTAATGTTTTCAGAACTTGAGTTCTACTACATCTACATCTATATTACGCAAACCACCATAAAGTGCGTGGCGGAGAGTGAGCCTTAATGTACCAGTTATTAGGCTTTCTTCTCGTTCCAGTCAGGTATTGAGCGCGGGAACAATCATGTTTGAATGCCTCTGTGTTTGCTGTAATTATTGTAATCTTATCCTCACGATCCCATTGTGAGCGACACATACGTAATTTTAGTATGTTCTTAGAGCCATCATTTAAACCTGAATCTCGAAAATCTGTTAGCAGAGGGATAATTCACGTCTATCTTCACGACCCTGCCACTTCAGTTCCTTCAGTATCCCTGTCACACTTTCCGACGGATCAAATAAACCTGTGGTAATTCGTGCTGCCCCTTCTCTACCACACGTGGACCTTGAGACGCTGTTGATTAAAAGTGAAATTACGTTTCCAACTTACACAAAAAATTCTTTGAAAATCTATGTGAACCATGACGGCAAGTGTCTTTCAATTTACCCATACTTGCGAACCGCTGTTCCGGTTGCTCCTGCAAGTTTCTGTGTTTGAGCAGACGCTGACTTATTCCCTCCTCGCTACTGTCGTCAAGTACGGCCTACCTTTTAATGTTCAAGTGGTTTTATCTAAGAGAGAAACTGGTAAGCAGTTTTGCGAACCACTGAAAGAAGTGATTGTAAGAACCTCAGCCAGTAGGCCGTTTTACCGCCTAGAGTGTGTATATCGCCGAGGCAAGTACCATCCCTTAAATTAGTACGAACCTGTCAGAACAAACTAATGAACCTTGCTGACTGATAGGTAATAAAACAACTTTATTAATGTACTAAGGTCAATACGCTTACATTACTGGCCATTAAAATTGCTACGCCAAGAAGAAATGCAGATGATACGCGGGTATTCATTGGACAAATATATTATACTAGAACTGACATGTGATTACATTTTCACGCAATTTGGGTGCGTAGATCCCGAGAAGTCAGTACCCAGAACAACCACCTCTGGCTGTAATAACGGCCTTGATACGCCTGGGCATTGAGCCAAACAGAGCTTGGATGGCGTGTACAGGTGCAGCTGCCCAAGCAGCTTCAACACGACACTACAGTTCATTAAGAGTAGTGACTGGCGTATTGTGGCGAGCCAGTTGCTCGGCTACCATTTACCAGACGTTTTCAATTGGTGAAAGATCTGAAGAATGTGCTGGCCAGGGCAGCAGTCGAACATTTTCTGTATCTAGAAGGGCCCGTACAGGACCTGCATCATGCGGTCGTGCATTATCATGGTGAAATGTAGGGTTTCGCAGGGATCGAATGAAGGGTAGACCCACGGGTCGTAACGCATCTGAAATGTAACGTCCATTGTTCAAAGTGCCGTCAATGTGAATAAGAGGTGACCGAGACGTGTAACCAGTGGCACCCCGTACCATTACGCAGGGTGATACGCCAGTATGGCGATGACGAATACAAGCTTCCAATGTGCGTTCACCGCGATGTCGCCAAATAAGGATGCGATTATCATGATGCTGTAAACAGAACCTGGATTCATCCGGAAAAACGAGGTTTTGCCATTCGTGCGCCCAGGTTCGTCGTTGAGTGCACCATCGCGGGCGCTCCTGTGTGAGATGCAAACTTCGTCGAACTGTTCGTGCAGATGGTTGTTGTATTGCAAACGTCCCCATCTGTTGACTCAGGGATCGAGATGTGGCTGCACGATCCGTTACAGCCATGCGAATAAGATGCCTGTCATCTCGACTGCCGTTGAGATCCAGCACGGCGTTCCGTATTGCCCTCCTGAACCCACCGATTCCATATTCTGCTAACAATCATCGGATCTCGACCAACGCGAGCAGCAATATCGCGATAGGATAAACCGCAATCGCGATAGGCTACAATCCGACCTTTATCAATGTCGGAAACGTGATGGTACGCATTTCTCCTCCTTACACGAGGCATCACAACAATGTTTCACCAGGCAACGCCGGTCAACTGCTGTTTGTATATGAGAAATCGGTTGGAAACTTCCCTCATGTCAGTACGTTGTGTCAGCACCGGCGCCTACCTTGTGTGAAAGCTCTGAAAAGCTAATCATTTTTATATCACAGCATCTTCCTGTCGGCTAAATTTCGCATCTGTAGCACGTCATATTCGTGGTGTAGCAATTTTAGTGGCCAGTAGTGTATATTTAACATTAGTACGAGTATGAAAGTATAATTTAATACCAAATTTCCGGAAAGAAGTTAGAACACCTGGTAAGACCACGTCGATTTTGATCCGATGACGACATATGCCACATGGGGTGTATTAGATTTACTGTTAATGATTTCAACGTCTTCATCCAAGAGGTAGCGTAATGAAATGGCTACCGGAGTGCCATCTGTGTCTACACTTTAATAGGGAACGCTCACAACCATAATGCTCAGTGCGGTGCAAACGTGAGATCGAAGCAGGTAAACACGCCAAGGAGACGCACTCGTGCTTCCTACAGCCAAGTGAACGAGTTTGAAAGGGGTCAAAATGCGGCCTTCTGAGTGGTGGGATGGTCCTTCTGTAGAGCTGCCACCTAAGTTAGACGTGCTGTGCCAGTTATTCAACGATGCTAGAATCAGTGGTCACATGAACATTTTCACACCTATAGACGAGGTTCTGAGCGTGCACGTAGCGCAGACGTTTTGAGGCGTAGCACCGTATGAGCAGGATAGTGACAGATGGTGATGCGAGACTGGACGCGCACGTAGTTTATGTATTAGCCGATAGAGGACAGTATTGGATAGGGGGGACTGTGATTTTAGTTTCGATTGTGCAAACTAGAGTGCACTAAAATAATAGAATGTTTTTCATAAACTGTTCTAGCATTTTCATTAAGTGTTATTGTCTTTTTGTGTATGTAAAATGTTCTGAATGTGTTTTAGCAGTATGAATGATGCGTGAGTGTGGATTAATGTTAATATGAAGATAACTGTTTAACGAGTTATGTAGTAGGATATAGTCTGGGAACATTTCGAAGAATTATGGATATGGAAAAAGGGGATTTTGTAGAATAGATTTGTAAAGTAAGTTTATGGTAAAGGGAAATTTAATTCAGGTATAAATAACAATAGTAAATAACTTTATGCATAAACAAAACTTCAGCATATTAGATAATTACGTCGGTAAAAAGTTCAGTCGTTAGGTTTACTATTTTGCGATTGGTTATGAATGAAAAGCGCGGACTGACGCGGGAGAATGTTATTTTGCTATTGGCTGTTAAGTAAACTGACCAATGGTAAAGCAATATTCTTCGCGCGCCTTTCTCTGCTGATAGAGAAGACTTAGAGTATTCTAGAGAGGAGCCGAAGCCTAGCCATGGAAGAGATCGGACGTGTGCAGTAGTAGTTCGGATGGAAATGATAAATTGCCAGATCTAGCAGTGTTTTATATAGCAAAAGTGTTGGAAAGTGACGGCATAATTATTCCGATGTGTGTGTGTAGAAATTTCGGAATTTTTAAGTGAATTTTGTGACGAGAAGAGACATGTATTCCGTGTGGCGTATTGAGCAGGACAGTGGCTAGAAACTGTGACTGCATTTGGTACCGGCAGACTTAATATTTGGCAAGAATTATCGATCTAAAACAATCAGTATTTTTGTAGCTATTACGTTTTCGAGAAATGCAACACCATAAACTTGCTAACGTGAGTGAAAGGGATTGTGATTGACAGTGATACTTGTTCACCTAAGTTTCAGAATATATTAACTGAGGACAAAATTTCCAACCTTTCATTTCGTGTTTCTCCCGAAACGTAGAGTAGTGATTTTAATTGCAGCCTGGTTCACGTCGAAGTACAGTAGGTTTCACTCGGCTTTCCTACTGATGATCTGCTGAGACAATGTTCACAGGTAGGTGCAGGTTCGTCGTAAAGAGACGGAAAGAACCGCGCCGCCGCAGCTTGCCAGGATCGTCGTATTTTAAGGGCAGGGGACCATTATGTCATTGAATAGAAGTGTCATTTCTGTTCGTTTCATCGCGTATTTCTTTCAGTTACCTTTTGTACCATACGGTAGCTATTTTTTCTGTATCTGGTTCAACTTCAATAGAGCTATGTTACTTTAAAATAACACGTATACAGCAATTACTTTCATTCTGATGTTTTGCACACCAGAGTATTAGTGCAAAGTAGATAATCAATCATAAAATCCATGTGACACGAAGAGGCGGCATGGCTTTCAAAAAAGCTCCAAGGGATACGTTGAAGAGAAGACTTTTGAAGTGAACGCTACGTTCTACTGACAATATGAAGATATTTGGAGGATTTCAGTCAATTTTTTCCTCAAAACAAGGGAAGGAAATTTACTACACCTCCTTTTGTCGGAGAGGTTTTTCGGCCTGACAGTTAAGTATTGCGATAGTCAGTATCCAAACTGATACAAGAATAGCTGTTAAGGGATGGATCACTGGTTTATGAAAAAGGCTTCCAACACTGACATTGAGATCAAGTGCAAAGGATGTGCAGTGTGGACCCACAAAGAGTTTGCAGCTATTAGTGAGCACAAAAGTGTGTCTGGGTGTGAGAACTGTGCATAAAACGTTTTGAGTCACTTTACGTTTTCTCGATAGTAATAATGATTTCTTCTTAAAAACATAATACTTATTATTTCATTGTGTCATATAATATTATGTAATTAATTTTTTACTCTAGGCAGGTTAATTTGTATTGTAAAGAAGTTATTTTTTATCTGTATATAATCTTTTTCAAAGTTACAACTGGTTTTCTCAGTTTATTTAACCCGTTTTCGCTATGTGGTCGTTTTTCCTCAACCCCGTTGGGCGCAATGGGAACTTCGGGTGTTTTTCGGATTATTGATCTTTTGTGTTACGAGAACGAAAAAATTCAGCCAGATTAGGAGAATAGTCGGACTGTACACACCTGATTTTGGAATTTCTGGACTGACTGCAAATTAGCCACAAAAATCGTTCAAACCTTTGGGTAGTCGTCACGCCTGCCCTTGCTGTACTTGCCAGGGGTGTAGTTATGTACAGAAAGCCTCGAGGCATAGCCACACGGCTAAAGTTAGTTTAAGTTAGATTAAGTAGTGTGTAAGCCTAGCGACCGATGACGTCAGCAGTTTGGTCGAATAGGAACTTATCACCACCATCATGTGTGGAAATGAAATGTGGACGATAAATAGTGCAGTCAAGATGGGAGTAGAAACTTTTGAAATTTGTAGCTATAGAAGAAAAAGGAAGATTACAGACGTATATAAGGTAACGAATGAGTTGATGACACAACTTCACTAAATGAAGGGTTTGTTTGACAGAACACATCCCGAGGCATCTAGCAATCGTCAATTTGGTAACAGAAGTGTGGGAGGTAGAAAGACACCAAAGCTTGGATGTAGTAAACAGTTTAAAGTGGATATATGTTGCCATAGTTAACACAGAATTGAAGAGACTAGTAGCGAGACTCCATTACACCAGAACTAGAGATGAAAACGACGACGACGACGTCAAAGAGAAATGAGTATGAACTGCATCCAGCGCTTACTATTACTATCGACAGTCAGCTCAACAGTGCAGCGGAGCATGTATACGCAACGCCGTGATCAGGATACTGCAAGTGGCACCATGCCTCTCGCATGTAACCAGCAACTAACCGTCTATTATACGTAGATCGTCGCAGCTGTAGACTTTGACAGCCGTTTTCTTCAGTCCACCTTGCCTTCAAACCTAGTTGTTGGACTTGGCCACCCTTTGATTATGGACCTCTGTTTAGGATTACAATTTCGCCTTGTTTTACCAGTCGTTGTCGCCCTTGTTTGTTATTGTCTGTTCTCCATATGTCATTGTAATTATTTTCACTCCCATCCGCGGATGAAATCAGGACTGAAACAGCCAGAATATTACGCCAAGCGAAACCACCTACCAGCAATTTGTCTCAAGCGGAAAGGAGGGCACTGAGGGAGATCAATGCGAATAAGAGCATTATTGTACTTGCAGCTGATAAAGGAAATGCTACGGTTTTGCTGAACACCGAAGATTATCACAAGAAGATTAGTGACCTTTTGGATCCCACTACGTACAAAAAGCTTCAGAAGGATCCTACAACCAAAATTTTGAAAAATACCAATCAACTAGTGAAACAATCTTCTCTTTCTTCGGATGATAAAAAACAATTCTGCAGAACGGAAGCTTATCCACCCAGACTTTACGGACTCCCAAAGGTACATAAACCACAGGTGCCGTTGAGACCGATTGTGAGTGCCGTAGGATCTCCAACACAAGAGGTGGCCAGATATCTCACCTGCTTGCTGCAGCCACACATAGGCAGAACCGACAGTTACATTAAAAACTCGGCGCATTTCATTGAAAAACTGAGGGAGATTAACGTCAGCCCAAGTGATATTCATGTGAGCTTCGATGTAGTGTCATTGTTTACCATGGTGCCTGTAAACGAAGCTATTTCATATATAGCAGATATTTTTACGAGTGACAGTGGCTTTATTTAAACACTGCCTGATAACTTATACTATAAATACGAGTTTTACGAACAGATCGACGGGGTGGCGATGCGAAGCCCTCTCAGCCCAGCTGTTGCCAATTTATTTATGGAGATCTTCGAACAGCGAGCGCTGCAGACTGCCAGTAAAAAGCCAGCTAAATGGTACCGCTATGTTGATGACATTTGAAGTGTGGACTCATGGTGAAGAAGAGTTGGATGTCTTCTTGGTGCACCTGAACGGCATTAACCCGAAGATACAATTTACGATGGAGAAAGAGAGGAACGGTCGAATCAATTTCCTGGATGTGTCGGTAATTAAACAGGTGGATGGGACGCTGGGCCACAAGGTATATAGAAAGAACACTCACACGGAACGACATCTCCACAAGGAATCTAACCATTATCCTAGTCAAAAAAGAGGTGTCATGAAACCTTGGTGGACAGAACCAACAAAATCTGCGAGCTGGCTTACTTACAAGATGAACTGAATCACCTACGGTCAGCCTTCATGAAAAGCGGATATACCGGCAAGGAAATTGATCGAGCCCTCCATCAAAGAAGAAAAGAATCCAGAAGTCCAGAGCAACAACGGTCACCTACTGGAAAAGTTTTCCTACCGTTCATTAATAAGGTCACGGACCGTATCGGGAAACATTCCTCACACACAAAGAAAGAAAATATGTTATGTGGACATGTGTCCGGAAACGCTTACTTTCCGTGTTAGAGCTCATTTTATTACTTCTCTTCAAATCACATTTATCATGGAGTGGAAACACACAGCAACGGAACGTAACAGCGTGACTTCAAACACTTTGTTACAGGAAATGTTCAAATCTTGTATCGTTTCCACGGATCATCATACCTACAGATGTGTTTTACCACTGCGCCACCTCGCTCGGTTGATATAAGAGCCGGCCGCTGTGGCCGAGTGGTTCTAGGCGCTTATATACTTCCAGTCTACACTTGACAGGTTAAAGTTGCCTCCTAGTAATTTTGCGTAATCGGTATATTTCAGCACTACAGAGCATAGACTGTCTTTGAATGATTCTACAAATCTTACAGCGGAATCGGGTGGCCGGTAAAACCATCCAAACATCTGATCATTACCTTGAGATCACCTACGCCAGTTACTCATGTCCAGGTAACTTCATAGTCAGTCTCAATTTCGACCTCATAGACACAACATATGTCGACTGGAAATGAACTTTTCTCCTTCTATGGCGTCGAATTTGTGTTTTCGAAAGACATCTCATGCCTAATTAAATATTTCGGAGCTCTCTGCTTCGGATCTCGTGTAGCGCTTGGTTCCGAGACGAATATGAGCGCGAAAACATTCGCGGAGAACAGTAGGTTCCAGAACTGTGTCACATATGTTCTGCAGTTTATTGTTGAAATTTTGTCAGTCGAAGCGTCTTTACTTTGCACACCATCTGATATCGATCTCTGCATACCGACGGGATAGCGTTTACCAGGAGACCTAAAATTTTTGCCTATGTCTTAAAAAAAAAAAAAAACATAAGCACTCTACCAGCATTCTGCTACCCGAGTAGCTGCTTCCTGTGTGTAGTGCATCCCTGACCTATTAAGGGCAGATCCCCATATCTCCATCCCATAACGCAGGTGCTGAAATCTGCAGCCTCTGGTTGGAACTTCCATTCAGCTCCACACTAGACGATCCCTAGCAACTGTGAAACTGTGAGCTTTGCTTCATGCTGCGATTGAGGCCAGCAGTCTTCACCATTACCGCCAGCCTCCCATGAGAACTAAGGATAGCCCCAGGGCTCAAGCGACAGGCGTCATAGGTGCCGACATGAGCCACAACTTGAAGATGATGCACTCTGTACCTTCGACAGCCGCAGGCAGAGACTCCTCCTCGTATCAGATGAGGCAGGCATACTGGGCACACATAAGACTTATTTCTAACCCTAGACGCGCTAAACATCATTTGAGCTCCCGTCAATTAGTAAACACCTACCCGCATGGGTCTGCTCGGACCCAGCTAAAGAGGCGGTGACCGCTCCACTCACAAGGTGAATGGGCGAAACCAGATGACCAGTTCCCAGTCTCCGCCTCGAGCGATGCGAACGTGTGGTAAGCGCAGTTACCACGCGTCTGGTACATTGTAACGTCGCTCGGTAACAGCGCCGTTAAGCGAAACAAGCGACACCTGAGGTGTCCCATGCGACGCGCCAGATTTTCCACCACTGCTATACCCCGAGGCAGCAAGCTGGAAACGGCTGACGGCGGCCAACAATGTCTTTAGCTGTTTGCGAAATGTGGCCAGCTTCGGCGCAGCAAGCAGAACAGTGTTGGGGGAGACAGACTCAACCAGAGATGCTCCGTCAAGTTCTTTGCACTCTGGCAGGTGGGGTATAAGCTTTTGCAGAAGTAGATAAGTTAGGAGCGGCGTTATAAGGCAATACAGCAAACGCGCTAGTAGGATTTGCTCACAGAGCTGTACGGAAACTCAAACTCAATCGTTACAAATTAATGGTAATGCATCAGCTTACAAGCTCAGCTACTGTGGCTTGACGTCAATACTGCAACTCGCTATTACAATCTATACGTGATCGAGAAGCTGATCTCGTATTATGAAACGAAGCGGCACAGTCATACGTTATATGAATGTGTGATGTCCGTTCTTTCTGACTTGCAGAACTAGGTTCTCAGGAAAGCTTCTGTAAAATTAGGAAGGTGGGAGGGTAGGAGACGAGATACTGGCAGAAGTACAGCTGTGAGGACGGGGGCGTGAGTTGTGCTTGGGTAGCTCAGATGGTGGAGCACTTGCCCGCGAAAGGCAAAGGTCCCGAGTTCGAGTCTCGGTCCGGCACACAGTTTTAATCTGCCAGGAAGTTTCATATCAGCACACACTCCGCCGCAGAGTGAAAATCTCATTCTGTATAAATACATTATTTACATTTGATGATCTACTACAGTTTCAAATATAGAAATTTATTCCTGGAATTTAACTTAACTGTAATAGGTACAGGTGAACGACCTAAAGCGGTGTATGAAAATTTCTCCTAGACCGGGACTCAATACCAGATATTGCACTTACCGCGATTGGTCAGTTTACCACTTAGGCTATCCGAGCATGCTCCCTGGACCGATCTAGACTTTCATACGTCACACATCAATCAATTTCTTCTCACAGATTATTAATTCATTTATCCACACTCGCACATCTCGTGATTCCTGTGCATGTTTTTAGAGTCGACAAGTCATAATCATTGCGATTTTTGTCGAAGGTCTGTGTTTGCCAAGTAAATATAAATATACATATTCGATGGTGAATGACAATTTGAAATATTGAAACTTATTCACGAAACCAACTTAACTGTAGTAGGTGCCGAGGCACGTGCTAGTATAGCGTAAGTGGCAAGATGGTGATTAGCGATCATCCATGTTTGAGTGCTGGTCCAGCACAAATATGCTGCTTTAGGTAGTACATCTGTACTTGTTACAGTTAAGTTGAATTTCAAGAATAAATTCCCAGCCAGGTGTGTTTGGCGCCATAAGGAAGCTACTTACAGCTATTCACCGACTCCAAGCTACAACATTTTTTCGCCGGCTTCCTGCTGTTTGCTAATCAGGCTCTTGCAGTAACTGGGAACCCTCGAATATATGGCCAAACGTTTTGTCAGTATAAGTACCGGCCATCCGGACAGTCTCCTGTCATTGTCTTGCTTTCTGCCGTGAGGCCGCTCTTCCACATACCGCTGAACCGCCGCCATCCAGATCCAGGTCCGGGGTTCATGCCCGAGAGTCTCCGCCACCTCTCGGGTGAGTCTGGGTGCACCCAGGTAAAGTCAGGCGTGACGTCGTTACGACGTGTACATGCTCTATCGAACACGGCAGAATCCGTGTATCGACATTTGTGATAGTTCAAGACACTAAAGTGCGGTACCCATTCTTGCAGACAGATTAAAGGAGCACGCATTACGGCTGCAGTTCATATATTCTTTGTAATTTTGGAAGCTATTAATATACGAGGGCAGTTCAATAAGTAATGCAACACATTTTTTTTCTGAAACAGGGGTTGTTTTATTCAGCATTGAAATACGCCAGGTTATTCCCCAATCTTTTAGCTACACAACACTATTTTTCAACGTAATCTCCATTCAATGCTACGGCCTTACGGTACCTTGAAATGAGGGCCTGTATGCCTGCACGGTACCATTCCACTGGTCGATGTCGGAGCCAACGTCGTACTGCATCAATAACTTCTTCATCATCCGCGTAGTGCCTCCCACGGATTGCATCCTTCATTGGGCCAAACGTATGGAAATCCGACGGTGCGAGATCGGGGCTGTAGGGTGCATGAGGAAGAACAGTCCACTGAAGTTTTGTGAGCTCCTCTTGGGTGCGAAGACTTGTGTGAGGTCTTGCGTTGTCATGAAGAAGGAGAAGTTCATTCAGATTTTTGTGAACAATTGTGACAGCAGAGATGTCAAGTTGAGCACTGAGTTGTTTGATGGTGATCCGTCGATCATCTCGAACGAGTGTGTTTGCACGCTCCGCCATTGCAGGAGTCACAGCTGTGCACGGCCGGCCCGCACGCGGGAGATCAGACAGTCTTGCTTGACCTTGCGGCGATGATGACACACGCTTTGCCCAACGACTCACCGTGCTTTTGTCCACTGCCACATCACCGTAGACATTCTGCAAGCGCCTATGAATATCTGAGATGCTCTGGTTGTCCGCCAAAAGAAACTCGATCACTGCCCGTTGTTTGCAACGCACATCAGTTACAGACGCCATTTTAACAGCTCCGTACAGCGCTGCCACCTGTCGGAAGTCAATGAAACTATACAAGATGAAGCGGGAATGTTTGAAAATATTCCACAAGAAATTTCTGGTTTTTTCAACCAAAATTGGCCGAGAAAAAAAATGTGTTGCATTACTTATTGAACTGCCCTCGTACATGCAGTTGTGGACAAGTATATATTGGAACAACGAAAAGAAGTGTAAACACCCGCTTACCCGAACATAAAAGAAACTGTCGCTTAGGGCACATCGAAAAATCGGCCGTAGCTGAGCATGTTTTTCGAGATGGGAATCACGAAACTAAATTTAATGAGATAAGCGTTCTAGCACGAACATCCCATTATCATGTATAGAGAAGCAATATAAATTCACAAACACCATAACAAGTTTAATAGAAAAGAAGTTTTAAAGTTGGACAAAATATGGATGTCGACGTTGCGCCAGCAGTATGACAATCGACTACTCTTAATCGAGTATGACGACGCCTTCCAATGACAGGCATACCGTCGGCATCAGGTGACGAATGGTGGTGCCCTCTATGCGCTCTATAAATGCGAGAGTACCTGGAGCCTCAGTGGCAGTAGCCGGATGACCTCAGAAGATGTCTCCCGCAGATGGAGACGAAACGTCAGGTGGAAATTTTGTACATAGACCACGGCCTCTCAGCCCTGAAGTTTCAACTGAAGAAAAGCAGAGAAAATCGTTGACTGCAGTTGATTTGTGGAAGGAGAATTACCTGTGGTAGTTTCTTGGGAGGCTTCAGCTGCATTCCTCCGTAAGTGACGACTCCGGGGACCATCGGCCTCGGCACGTTGAAGGCGACGTGCGAGTTGAGCAGCACGAGCGCCGTGGTCTGCTCCAGCTGGGCGATGCTGGGAGCGTCCGGAACATGGCGTCGCACAATGGCGTCCACCCTGGGCAGGTAGACGTAGCGCCGGTACAGCTTGGTCAGCAGGCTGAAGGCGGCGTTGCCAGCGCGGTCCAGCAGCGAGTCGAGCCGGCCGTAGTCCAGGAAGATGTTGGGCAGGTAGGCCAGGGGTGTCGGGTTGCCCACCATGTCGTCCATCCACGGCGCGCCCTCTAATGGGCACAGCCCCACGATGGGCACCTGGAACTTGTGGGCCAGCACCAGGAAGCAGTCGTTGAAGAACAGCTCATTGATCAGTAGGTCGAAATGCTCCGTCTTCGACTTGAGCAGCCGTTGTACTGCCTCCTCCTCCATCAGCCGCTCGCAGGCGCGTTCTCCGTAGCGGAACAGCCTGCTCATTATGTCGATTTTGTCCTTGCCGTAGTCAAAGATGTCCACCCCGACACCTAAAGCGAACAATGCAGCAAGTATCAAAATTTCAACTCTAAAAATGGGTATATATTAGCTCAAACGGAATAAAGACAACAATAACTCACAGAAACTGTAACGCACAGAAATAAATGGGACAAAATATAATCGAACAGTCAAACTTACTACAGCAAAAGTAAAAAAAGAAAACTCGTCCGATTAGCTGAGCATCTTCCAGAACACAGGGAAGAGGGTTCGTTGAAAATCGAATCAACCCATTGGGTTAACGATGGGGGCTGGTGGGCCTACCAGCCGGAAAACACATGCATATCGAAAGGAACATTGCATAGTACTTGTCAGGAATATACATAATGGATGTGCGAGTGCAGGTTGTAGACACACAGAAGTTTAAGTGTGTCCGTGAGCTGTGCTCGGATAGCCTAATGGTAAGGTGACCGCTCGCGACAAGCGGAAAATCTAGAGTGGAATCCCGGTCGGTCACAAATTTTAATTGTGCTCATTCCATTATACTCGAACAGCCGATGGTTGCCCATATTCGCAGCTGCAAATAAATTTCATGTACACGAGTTCTAAAGACGGCTTAAAACCCCTGAGATATTAATTTAACAGCGAATTACAGCACGTTTAGTGGACGACATTGACTTACGTTGGAAAATGGGGACAAGAAGTAGAAATTGTAGATTTTTGACTAGAAAAAACGTAGTTTTTATTGGTTTTCTGGATGCGCCCATACAGTCATTCCAACTGTGGAACGTCGTTTATGATGATACGTACGTAAGGACTGAGAAAATCCAGTACTCTAGCAGAGTAAATATCTGACTCCCTTTCCCCTCCCCCGCGTCTGTCACCTCACATGGAAATGGTACTAGTTTGGCTTTTGTATTTCATTGTTTATTTTTATATTTTTTTCTTTATGTAGTTATTGATAGAGATAAATTCCACAGTTGTGGAATTCACAAGAAAGCATTTTTTTCTTTAGGAAGGCTTAAGAAAAATAAGAAAAAAGCTATCCATTTCCTTGACGATTTTCAAATAAAGCGTGAAAACATGAGAGCCTCTGCCACGTCCAGTGATCGTTCATCATATCTTGGCGAAAAACACGGGGTTCGTACGGTTATCACACGCGACTACATAGTGGGCATAGTGTCAGGGAAGCCATACGATCGAAGTAGTCTTCGTCCGGGGGAAAACGGAGAAGTCTGTACTCTGAAGAAGTTCAACCGAGAAGGCAGCTTCAGTTGATTTGTTAAGGAAGGTCAGATGGCGGCGGATTCAGTGCCAGCGTTCTCGTCCACAAGAGAAGTCTTTTGGGTAATGTATCAGGCTGATGATACGCGTCGCATAGACAAATGCAATGGAGGCGTTCGTTAGTCGGGATAAGATTGTGAGTGACCCTATACCACGGTGAAGTGACTCATCGGGAGAACAGGAAGACACTAACGTGAAACCATACTTCTTCCATGATATTAATGGCGTGGCCATTTCAACTGGGGAGAAGGATTGTTGTACTCCTCGAAAAAGCTAAAATCTAGTTGTAAGGCGTGTTAATGATGAAATGTCGACTCCCAGAAAACTTATTATAACATAAAATTCACGTATGTGTCTCAATTTAGATTCGATCCGGCCAACATCGGCAGGGAGAGGCAGACTGGCCGGTCGTAGACACGAAAATCAGCGAGATCTAATAGAATGAGTACACGGTGTAAACAATGTTGAAGCGTTCTCTCTGATATTGGGACGGGACTTCGCAACCACTTCATATCGAAATCGAAAAATGACTTTTCCAGAGGAAACGACGACAGTTCCATCCATTTTCGTGCCATCTTCTCTGGGAGCGGGAATATTTGTGCAACATAGTACACTTTGCTGAAAATGTAGGAATCTCCGCGTTTCGTGAAGAAGACTAAGGGAATTGACACTTGAATTCGATTCGCCACCTATCGCCAAATGCAGCCCAAAGATCTATGGGCCACAGGCCATGACAAAAAAAACTTGATGAAAACCCCGCAGTGGTAACAGGATAGGTTTCCGTTCATTAATGGGGCCCCAGAGACAGAACAAAAGGAATCCATTATGTCCCTGACCAAGGATACGTCGTCGATATGACGTAGCAATACCACATCATCCCCATACGTTCGTGCTGAGAAGGTTTCTCCTAATATCTTCCAGTCACCTAATTGATTGCCAATACGGCGAAGCAGAGGTTCTAGGGACAAGACTGAAGAAATATGGCGAGGGGACTTCTCTGTGGTAAGCCCCGTCGGATGGTGATCTAGAGAGTAAGTTGTCCATTCGCTACGACAAATGCTTGAATACCAGTAAAAAGATTGGAAAATACCTGACGCTTTTACGATGTTCATAAATGGATTTTAAGACAGTGATACGACGAGGGCAATTTGTGCGGAGTTGTCCACTTTCATTACATACAAAACAGGTTACTTTTCGTCCTGCGTGAATTATATGTATCTGATATCCATACAACTGTAAATGGGAGTGGATATTACGGTTGATCATTATGCCCACGGATCGAAATTCATTATAGACTAGTAAATCGTGCTGAACGCATCAGCATTCCCACCGTATATTCCGTATGTCCGCAAACGGAAGCAGAACAGTCTTGAGGAAACTGTCAACAACTTTGGCGGAGCTTAAACACCGTAACATTCCTATATTTCATCTCCGTTTTCGCCAGGAGAACCTTATTGTTACAGCCACTGCAATGAGTGAAAGGGACTTATCCTCAAAAGGAGCCTGTCAATCTGAAGCAGGTACAGAAACTTTACATAAAACACTTCGGATTCAGAATCCAAGTAAGCTGCTTGAACCTGTCCTGTAGTTATCACGATCGTATGCACAAGCCACAAACACGAGGCGCTGAGAAACAATGGTGTGACGCCCACAACGACTCTCACGATACTGAGGACAAACAAGGAAGCTCTCGCAGCTCTACGATAGAGGCGGGAACAGGTAGAATCTACTCGTCCGACACGCAAAGCTGGAACGACGCTACCGAGGCGGACAAAAAGTTGGACGACAGAAAATTCTTTGATCAGTGGTAGAATGTTACGAAATTCACGCAAAAAAGGAGACCCAGATTTTAAAAGTTTTGGTGTATGAAAAGTGGCCAGTTTATCTTAAATCACAATATAACGAAGACTTCCCTTCGTAATTTTTGAAACTGGCAGTCTACTGTTTTGCAGTTCAGGCCGTAAGGCCAAAGTAGATGGGGTGTTCTCTTTCCTAAACTCGCAGTCAACAAAGGAGTCCAATAAACTGCAAACCGACACAATCATAAATATGATGATTTTTGTGTAATTTAAAATTAACCTGTCAATAGCTCCACAAAGTGAATCGCAAGAAAACTAACGTTCTGGATCAAATGGATTCAAATGAGAAATATTAATACTTAACTAAAGATTATTATTGTTATTTCTTTGAGTTTAGTAGATGTGATCAGAGGTACTGAATATGTCATCGAATAATTTCCCAGAAGAATAGATAATTGTTTACTTTTATTAATGAAGAACTCATTTTATTTTGGTTTAAGTTTCTCTTACAGAGAATTCTCAGCAACTAGGAGACTCAGCACTTAGCTGGTACCATAATCGACAAATTGTAAGACTTTTTACTGATCTGGTTCTTTTTGAAGGTTGAGCACACAAAAGAACCGACAGTTACTGATTATTAATAAACGGCCGGCCAGAGTGGCCGAGCGGTTCTAAGCGTTTTAGTCTGGAACTGCTCGACCGCTACGGTCGCAGGTTCAAATCCTGCCTCGGGCATGGATGTGTGTGATGTATTTAGGATAGTTGACTTAAGTAGTTCTAAGTTCTAGTGGACTGATGACCTTAGAAGTTAAGTCCCATAGTGCTCAGAGCCATTTGAGCCATTTTTGAGCCACCATGCGCTGCAATTAGAGCTGCTATACACCGTGGCATTGAATCAATAAGGTTCTGAATGCGTTCCTGAGGGGTTTCCCTCCGCAGTTTTTATCTGAGCCCACAAATCCGTGACACCAGTTACTGGAGGACCGTGACGCACCAAGTGCCGACCAACCATATCCCAGACATGGTAGATGCGCGATATGTCTGGCGAACGTGAAGGCAGGGAAGCAATGGTACACGTCGCTCTTCGAAGGTACATTCCTCGCAATATGTGGCTGGGCATTGTCCTGTTGAAATGTGGCCTGTGGAGATGCCTGAATCAGGGGGAGTACCTCAGGCTCCACAACCTCCGTTAGGTACCGGTTAGTGTCCAAAGTGCCCGCAATACGTACGACGCGAGATCGGTTGTTGTAACCAATGGCGCCCCAAACCATCACACCTGGTGTTGGTCCGCTATGCCGCTCCACAATGCAGCCCTCCAAGTTGCGCTCACCACGGTATCACCGGATACGTATGCGGCCATCACTGTAGGACACGTGGAAGCTGGACTCATCCGAAAAGATTACATATTGCCACTCAGGACCACAGTGGCGGTGTTCACGTTCCAGTTGCAGTCGGAGGAGTTTGTGGTTTCTGGACAATGGAAGCCGACGTAACGACATGCGTGCAACCAGTCCAACCTGCAGCAGACGGAGACGAACCGTCGATGCAGAAAAGTTCACACCTGTTGCAGTGCCAACACTTTGGATGACGCTGTACGGTCCGTAATCGCCATACGGACAAGATGACGGTCATCCCGTGCTGTGGTCATGTTCCCTGGTGCAGTTACCGTTCGTCGCTGCGTACGACCTTCCTCTACCCACTGCTTCCAAATACGCATTACTGTCGTAGCAGCATGCTCTGTGCGAGCCGAAATGTCACGGTATGACAATCCTGTTTCCCGAAGCCCGATGATTATGGCTCCCATTGACGGAGACGAGGCTCTCGCTGTATTGTTTCCACCGTGTGTGACAGCTCTGCACCGACTACACTAGGCGCAACACCGCCCCTGTCGGACCGACACGAGAGGGCTCTGCTCGGCCTACGTGTACCCCATCTCGCTGCAAAACGTATCACATATTTCTTGCACATCCGGCACCACTTCCACCAAGTGTGGCGCCATTTGAGTAATTCCTTCTCGGTGTTGCACTTTTCACAAACGGTAGTGTAGGTAGTCCGACTTCTAATGCAAAACGTCAGGCTAAATAAAAAGCCAAATCTGGTTTTTCTATTTTTAGACCTGGCAAATCTAATTCTGTATTACTTCTTACTATTACCCCTAAATTTACGATGTGACTTGCTTCAGATGTTCACAACGTATCTTGTAATCGGCCTTTTATTTTTGGGTTATTTCTTTGGGCAATAGGAACTGTCTTTCATTCATCCACATTTAAAGAAAGCTGCCATTCATCACACAAAGTGGAAATTTTGTTCAAATCTTTCTGCAGATCCCTACTATCGTGAAACGATGATAATTTACTGTACACAATAGTGTCGTCAACGAACAGTCTCATAGAGCTGATGATCCTATCTGACAGTGTACGTATGGTGAAAACATTAGGGTCTTACCACGCTTCCTTAAGGGCACACCCGATTTCACTTTCTTTTGTGTGGGACATCGGCCGTAATGGGTTCTGTTAGTCAAATATTTCTCTAGTCAGTCACGTATTTGCAGAGACACCCCTATGAGCGTGTGTGGGTCAGTAGTGGACGATGTGGTGCAGTAGCAACGCCTCTTAAAATAAGGTAGAAGAGCACGGTCAGTGGCTGTGGTTGCCCATCATTTAATCTGCGCTTTACTAGTGGCCCATCATCCAATGTTGCAATCAACAACAGTCGACACCGACCCGTCCAGTGAGATGTATTATACACAGCAGGGACTGTGTCCGGAATCGAGTTATGGTACACCCGTGATACTGTTGCATATGAAAAGTCTAGTGCCTACACATCCTCGAAGATGGAATGTCTCATACGACAGGGACACACGACTCACTGCAGTCACGCTTTATGTTATAACTTGGATTACTAATCTTGCACTGTACTACCACGCTAATGGCCAGTACCACAAGTGACGAAATTCCATTCTATTTCATTCCCCGATTCGGCAGCAATGGTGTCTCTCCAACACTATATTCAGATCAATTTCTCATGAGTTCAACTGTGCAAATACTTGATATAATAGGCGATCAAGAAGTTTCCTTTCAGAATCCGTCAAGAAGTTTCCTTTCAGAATCCGTATACCAATCAGGTAAAATCGCTGTTAGAATTTAGGTAATCATCTCACTGACACATCAAGTTGAAGATCCCCGTTTGGTAAAACAGCGTGTCCTGATGAGTGAAGAAGTCCTTAAGTGCATGCTGCACATCCGCGTACGACCGCTATCGTCGATCCTTCAGGGCCTGTTTTTAGACTGAAGGCGTGATAATCGTGTGGGTAGAGATCAGGACCATAGGGCGGATGCTCCAGTTTCTCGCACTTGAGTTGGCGTAACCTTTGCGTTACAACATTTGTCATATCGTGAAGCAGCAGAACCCTTAGTCGCGGTTTTCCCGACTGTTTCACCATAATTTCAAGTCGTACTTTCTCCAGCATTGTGCAGTATTGGTTCCTAGTGACGGACACACCAGACTCCTTGAAATTAATAAGCAATGGACCCTGCTGATCAAAGAACAAAGGGAGCATCAACGTTCCAGCTGAATGCTGGCTCTTGAAGTTGTTGGTACGAGGACACGATGGATGATACCGATGCATTGTCGACATTGAATTCCACCCTAATCGCATCATCAACCAAACGCTTGGTGTTATCCATAATGATGATGCTGGCCTCCCAGATCAACTGGCGTCTAGTGTCGAACTGCTACGAGCGTGGAACTTCGCGCACCATTCCACAACAGTGGTTTTCGACACACATACTACCCCACATATATTCTTCATTCTGTCAACCGGTGTTTGTTCTTCGGCAGCCAAGAAAAGAATAACAGCACATTGGCCCTTTGTGGTTGCATTTTGCCGGATTTACCGCACGCACATCGGAAAGTTACAAATGCCACACTGTCCTCCTGCCCACATGTCGGCCATTATATAATCGCATAGGAGTGATGGTACGTTGCATATATGCTACAGCAGCACCCTCTAAAGGAACGTTTGTGATAGCCTCTTATATTTCAAGTAAATTACTATTTCTCTACGAAGGCTCTTACAAAGCTTCAAATGGGTCAGGTTCTAGTGACTAGTATCGTTGACTACAGACGCAACGTTTCCAACTTAAAGTAGCAGTGACTTCCGCAGTCTTTATTGTGACGAAAAAGTTTGCAGTGCACTTCATTCAGCCTGAGACCATATACGAAATGACAAAAATAATTAAACAGTCACTGAAGATCTGTGAAATCTATCCTGTCAGGGATAACTCGATATTTTTTACACTACTGGCCATTAAAATTACTACACCGAGAAGAAATGCAGATGATAAACGGGTATTCATTGGACAAATATATTATACTAGAACTGATATGTGATTACATTTTCACGCAATTTCGGTACATAGATCCTGAGAAATCAGCACACAGAACAACCACCTCTGGCCGTAATAACGGCCTTGATACGCCTAGGCATTGAGTGAAACAGAGTATGGATGGCGTGTACAGGTACTACTGCCCATGCAGCTTCAACAAGATACCACAATTCATCAAGAGTAAGTGACTGGCGTAATGTGACGAGTCAGTTGCTTGATCACCATTGCCCAGACGTTTTCAGTTGGTGAGAGATCTGAAGAAGGTGCTGGCCAGGGCAGCAGTCCAACATTTTCTGTATCCAGAAAGGCCCGTACAGGACCTGCAACATGCGGTCGTGCATTATCCCGCTGGAATGTGGGTATTCGCAGGGATCGAATGAAGGGTAGAGCCACGGGTCGTAACACATCTGAAATGTAACGTCCACTGTTCAAAGGGTCGTCAATGCGAACAAGAGGTGACCGAGACGTGTAACCAGTGGCACACCATACCATCACGCCTAGTGATACGCCAGTATGGCGATGACGGATACGCGCTTCCAATGTGCGTTTACCGAGATGTCGCCAAACACGGATGCGACCATCATGATGCTGTAAACAGAACCTGGATTCATCCGAATAAAATGACGTTTTGCCATTCGTGCACCCAGGTTCGTCGTTGAGTACACCGTCGCAGGCGCTCCTGTCTGTGATGTAGCGTCAAGGGTAAGCGCAGCCATGGTCTCCGAACTGATAGTCCATGCCGCAGCAAACGTCGTCGAACTGTTCGTGCAGATGGTTGTTGTCTTGCGAACGTCCCCATCTGTTGACTCAACGATTGAGACGTGGCTGCACGATCCGTTACAGCCATGAGGATAAGATGCCTCTCATCTCGACTGCTAGTGATAGGAGGCCGTTGGGATCCAGCACGGCGTTCCGTATTGCGCTCCTGAACCCACCAATTCCATATTCTGCTAACAGTCATTCGATCCCGAGCAACGCAAGCAGCATTGTCGCGATACGATAAAACGGAATCGCGATAGGCTAGAATCCGACCTTTATCAAAGTCGGAAACGTGATGGTACGCATTTCTCCTCCTTACACGAGGCATCAGAACAACGTTTCACCAGGCAACGCCGGTCAGCTGCTGTTTGTGTATGAGAAATCGGTTGGAAACTTTCCTCATGCCAGCAAGTTGTAGGTGTCGCTACCGGCGCCAGCCTTGTGTGAATGCTCTGAAAAGGTGATCATTTGCATATCACAGCATCTTCTTCCTGTCGGTTTAATTTCGCGTCTGTAGCACGCCATCTTCGTGGTGTAGCAATTTTAATGGCCAGTAGTGTATTTATCTCGGTTGCCAAATCATATTGGGAATTGGCGCTTTATTCATATTGTATTAATTGAAATGGTTCAAATGGCTCTGAGCAGTATGGGACTTAACATCTGAGGTCATCAGTCCCCTAGAACTTAGAACTACTTAAACCTAACTAACCTAAGGACATCACACACATCCATGCCCGAGGCAGGATTCGAACCTGCGATCGTAGCGGTCGCGCAGTTCCAGACTGTAGCGCCTAGAACAGCTCGGCCACTCCGGCCGGCCTTGTATTAATTATGGGTTTGTTGTACAGAGTGCTTGTAACTCGTTAGGTTTGAAGAAGCAAAGAAAATATTAACTGAAAGTTAAAGCCAACAAACACAAAGGAAATATGCAGTCATATTAAGATATGATCCTGCAAACAAGAGTTACTATTGTAACTATATCTAAATCTTCGCCTTATCATTTATAGAAGAATCAAAATACTTGTTACCAATAAGCAATTTACTGAAAGATATTGTTGGACAAATGCCGCAGCTGCTGCCAGACTTGTGGAATAGACAGAGTGGTTCGCCAGTCCTTGTAATGGCCATTAGTATGGATGGAAGTTCAGATCAACAAATAGTTCACCTCTGATTGCAGTCAGACCGTGGCTGCAAATAAGTTACATTGTTAGACTTCTGATGTAGCGACACACACGTTTTGCTGCAGCGCTTGATTAGGGCTCGTACAGAGGCATATAGGTAGTCATTTTTCCCTCGTTCTGTTTGAGAGTGGAACAGGGAGAGAAGATGCTAGTTGTGGTACGAGGTACCCTCCGCCACGCACCGTATGGTGGATTTCCGAGTATTTATGTAGATGTAGATGCTTGCAGTTATCAAAATTTAGCGGAAATGCAGTGAACATATAGTTGTAGCCATGTCTTCCAAGCTAGATGTGGTGAGATGATAAAAGCACTTCCATTGCATATGAGTCGGGTCACGGACCTGTTCAGTTATTGGGAAGCAGGTAACAGCCCCTCCTCCCTCCTGAACAGTTTTTTTTTGTGGTTTTAGGGCGCACAACTTCAATGGTCATTAGCGCCCAGACTACGTTAGGAATGCACCGCGAGTCACAAGTTTAAAACAGCAACGAAACGGAAAACACGATAAAAGACAGACTGACAGGCATAGGATTAAAAAAAGAAAACAGCATAATCAAATGTCCTTTGAGAGGGTTGTCAAATTGATAAAATGAAGAACGCGAGCAGCTGCTCGTGGGTCATCCGCTAAAATGGCTTCTACAGTACATGGCAGGCCAAGATCAAGACGCAGGGTGTTAAAATCCGGACAGGACGTTAAAATGTGGCGGACCGTCAGCAATTGCCCACATGGGCAGAAGGGCGCCGGCGCAGCCGTCAGCAGATGGCGATGGCTGAACCGGCAGTGTCCAATTCGTAACCGGGCCAAAACTACCTCCTCCCGCCGAGAAGGGCGTGAGGAGGACGTCCAAGCCACGGGAAGAGGTTTCAAGGCCCGAAGCCTGTTGTCTGTAAGTGCAGCCCAATCGGCATGCCACAGTGATAAAATGCGCCGACAAATGACCCTGCTACAATCTGACGAAGGGACACAACAAGAAACTGTCCGAGGCTGGAGGACCGCAGCCTTGGCCGTGGCATCTGCAGCTTCGTTCCCAGGGATACCGACATGGCTGCTGAAGAGAGCGTTGGATCCGGTGCACGAAAGGGTGAACCGGGTACGGATCACCGAGGCTTTGGATAGCGCTCAGGGAATCGGAGCAGATGACATATGCAGAATGTCGGTGGCGGCAGATGTAAAGAACAGCCTGGTAGAGGGCAAAGAGCTCAGCTGTGAAAACCGAACAATGGCCATGGAGCCGGTATTTGAAACTTTGTGCCCCGACAATAAAAGAACACCCGACCCCGTCATTGCTCTTGGAGCCATCTGTATAAATGAAGGTCATATTAACGAACTTCGAACGAAGTTCGACAAAACGGGAGTGGTAAACTGAACCGGGGGTAACCTCCTTCGGGAGCGAGCAGAAGTCAAGGTGGACGCGAACCTGAGCCTGGAGCCAGGGTGGCGTGTGGCTCTCGCCCACTCAAAGGTTGCAGGGAGTGAAAAATTAAGGTGTTGAAGGAGGCGACGAAAGCGAACTCCAGGGGGTAGCAGGGCAGAGACATACAACCCGTATTGACTGTCGAGAGAGTCATCAAATAAGGAACGATAAGACGGGTGGTCGGGCATTGCCAGTAGCCGACAGGCATACCGACAAAGCAGTATATCGCGCCAGTAGGTGAGTGGCAACTCACCAGCGTCAGCATGAAGACTCTCGACAGGACTAGTATAAAACGCTCCGATCGCAAGTCGTAAACCCCGATGTTGTATGGAGTTGAGGCGGCGTAAGATGGATGGCCGTGCAGAGGAGTATACGAAGCTCCCATAATCCAGCTTGGAGCGGACGATTGACCGATATAGGCGAAGTAGGACGGTTCGATCCGCTCCCCACGACATACCACTGAGAACACGGAGGACATTTAGGGAACGGGTACAACGGGCAGCCAAATATGACACATGTGGAGACCAACTAAGTTTCCTGTCAAATGTAAGACCTAAAAATTTTGTTGTCTCCACGAATGGGAGAGCAACGGGACCGAGTCGTAAGGACGGTGGGAGAAACTCTTTGTAGCGCCAGAAGTTAATACAGACCGTCTTCTCGGCAGAAAAACGGAAGCCATTGGCGACACTCCAGGAGTAAAGACGGTCAAGAGAACGCTGAAGACAGCGCTCCAGGAAACACGTACGCTGCGCGCTGCAATAGATGGTAAAATCGTCCACGAAAAGGGAGCCTGATACATCAGCTGGGAGGCAATCCATTATTGGATTGATCGCTATGGCGAAGAGAGCGACGCTCAAAACTGAGCCCTGTGGCACCCCATTCTCCTGGCGAAAGGTGTCTGACAGGACAGAACCCACATGTACCCTGAACTGTCGATCCATTAAAAAGGAACGAATAAAAAGAGGGAGGCGACCCCGAAGGCCCCATGTATGCATGGTGCGGAGAACGCCCGCCCTCCAACAGGTGTCGTAAGCCTTCTCCAAATCAAAGAACACAGCCGCGGTCGGGAGCTTCCGCAAGAAGTTATTCATAATGAAGGTCGACAAGGTAACCAGATGGTCAACAGCAGAGCGGCGCCTACGAAATCCACATTGTACATTGGTAAGTAGGCGTCGAGACTCGAGCAGCCAAACCAATCGAGAGTTAACCATTCGCTCCATCACTTTACAGACACAGCTGGTAAGCGAGATGGGTCGATAACTGGAAGGCAAGTGCTTGTCCTTCCCCTGCTTAGGAATCGGGACAATAGATTCGCGCCAGCATGCGGGAACATGGCCCTCAATCCAGATGCGATTGTAAGTACAAAGAAGAAAACCTTTACCCGCAGGAGAAAGGTTCTTCAGCATCTGAATATGAATAGAATCAGGCCCTGGAGCGGAGGACCGTGATCGGCCAAGTGCGTTTTCGAGTTCCCGCATGGTGAATGGGGCATTATAACTTTCACGATTCGAGGAGCGGAAGTTAGGTGGCCTAGCCTCCTCTGCCTGTTTGCGGGGGAGGAAGGCAGGGTGGTAATGAGCGGAGCTCGAAACCTCTGCGAAAAAGCGGCCGAAGGCATTGGAGACAGCCTCAGGGGCCACAAGGACGTCATTCGCGACCGTCAAGCCAGAAACTGGTGAGTGGACCTTAGTGCCAGATAGCCGGCGCAGGCTACCCCAGACAACAGAAGGAGCAAAACTGTTGAAGGTGCTTATGAAAGCAGCCCAGCTGGCTTTCTTGCTTTCTTTAATAATACGACGACACTGTGCACGTAATCGTTTATAATTGATACAATTCGCCACAGTAGGTTGGCGTTTAAAGGTGCGTAAAGCGCGTCGACGAGCACGTAAAGCGTCTCTACATGCTGCGGTCCACCAGGGGACCGGTACGCGACGTGGAGAAGAAGTAGGGTGAGGGATGGAATATTCAGCAGCAGTGAGAATGACTTCCGTGAGGTGTGCGACCTGACTATCGCAGCTTGTGAAGGTTTGATCCGGAAAGGTCGCCCTGGAAGAGAAGAGCCCCCAGTCTGCTTTGGAGATGGTCCAACTAGATGAGCACGGAGAGGGGGTATGCTGCAGGAGATGGATAACACGGGAAGTGGTCGCTCGAATATGTATCAGAAAGTGCATACCACTCAAACCGGCGTGCAAGTTGGGGAGTACATATAGAGAGGTCTAAGTGGGAATAGGTGTGAGGTGTCCTAAAGAAAAGTAGGGGCGTCAGTATTGAGGCAGACAAGATTGAGCTGGTTGAAAAGGTCTGCTAACAGGAAGCCCCTCGGGCAGGATGCTGGAGAGCCCCAAAGGGGATGGTGGGCATTGAAGTCTCCAGTTAACAAAAATGGTGCAGGTAGCTGAGCAGTAAGTTCCATCATGTCTGCCCTGGTAACGGCAGACGACGATGGAGTGTAAACGGTACAAATGTAAAATGTAAAATTGGGGAGAGTAATGCGGATGGCAACTGCCTGCAGGCCGGTGTGCAACGTGATGGGATCGTAGTAAATATCATCCCGGACCAGCAACATAACCCCTCCATGAGCCGGGATACCTACCACAGGGGGGTAGGTCAAAACGTACAGAGGTGTAGTGTGCCAAGGCAATTTGATCGCATGGGCATAGCTTCGTTTCCTGAAGGGCTACGACGAGCGGACGGTGCAAGCGGTGCAGCAACTTCAAGTCCTCTCGGTTGGAGCGAATGCTGCGAATATTCCAGTGAATAAGTGCCATCGTAAGAAAAAAAGGAAGATGAAAGAAGGGGTCACCACGAAGGCCGCTGAGGGCCTGGCTTAGAGCGAGCACTGCCGCCGCTATCAGTAGGCGGACAGTCATCGTCCATTGGGTCTATAGGTTCATCGGCCATCTTGGGAAGATGGCCGGGAGTGGGAACTTCCTCCGCCGGTGAACGGCCAGATGTTCGGCTACCAGCGGTGCGGCCAGGCGAAACGGATGACGGCCTGGGGCGGCAACCGCTGGGTGGCGCAGGAGAAGAAATGCGCCGTGGCGGAGAAGGAGAACTGTGCTTCCTATGAGCCTTCTTGGAAGGTCGTTTGGTGGAAGTACCGGTCGAAGGCTTGGAGGTCGAGGTACGTAGGAAGTCTGCACGGGATGGTTCCTTCTTGAAGGCCCGTGCATCTGACTTCGGGTTGTTCTTCTTCTTAGCAGAAGCTGATGAAGGGGCTGGTGTCTGTGGGGTGATGGGAGGAAGAGGAGACGTCGACCGCGCGACCTTAGCACTGGCCGAACGGACGACTGTGGTGCTGAAGGTCAGATCGCATGTCTGGGTTGCCACCTCCCTGGTAGTCCGAGGAGAGGCGAGGACAGTACTGTATTTCCCCGCTGGGAGCAGCGTGGGCTTCCTACTAGCCAATAGCTTGCGAGCAGCCGAGGTGGACACTTTCTCTTTGACCCGAATTTCTTGGATACAGCGTTCTTCCTTATAGACAGGACAGTCGCGGGAGGATGCGGCATGGTCACCCTGACAGTTCACACAACGAGAAGACGGAGGTGGACAGTCACCCTCATGGGCATCCCTGCCACAAGTGACACATTTAGCCGCATTGGAACAAGACTGTCGAGTGTGATTGAAACGCTGATACTGGTAGCAGGGCGTAGGTGTCGGGACATAGGGGCGAACAGAAATAACCTCGTAGCCCGCCTTGATGCGTGATGGCAGCTTAACACTATCAAAGGTCAAGAAAAGTGTCCGGGTTGGTACATGGTCATTGTTGACCTTTTTCATGACCCTACGGACAGCCGTCACGCCCTGCTCAGCGAGGAAAGATTGAATCTCCTCGTCAGTCAATCCGTCGAGGTATCTAGTATAGACCACGAGACGAATTCAAAGTTCGGTGAGCCTCCACCCGCACAGGGAACGTGTACAGGAGTGTGGCCCGAAGCAGTTTTTGTGCCTGAAAGGCGCTCTCAGTTTCTAGTAATAAGGTACCGTTACGCAACCTGGTACAAGATTTGACAGATCCGGCTATGGCATCTACGCCCTTCTGGATAACGAAAGGGTTGACAGAGGAAAAATCCTTTCCGTCCACAGATCGAGAAACGACGAGGAGCTGTGGGGCAGGCGGTAGTACTTTTGTCACTGGTGGCTGGTCAAGTTTCCGTTTTTGGGCAGAAGTCGAGAGAGATGGAGTGAAATCCATTGCGGAGGAATCCCCCATGATTGCCAGCGTCTCCGATGGCGTGCTCCTTCCTTGTGGGGACCCTCTCAGAGGGCACTCCCGCCTTAGGTGAATGTTTACACCTCAGGTCACACCTCCCGAGAAACAGACGGAGGGACCAATCGGCATGGTCAGAAGGTATCAGGTCAGGCAATCACCGCTCCCTGGGCCTGGCCTTTACCAGGGGGTACGTGCGTGCCTTACATGTCTACCCAGGGCGGGGAATTACGCGTTACCCCGTCACCGGCTACGCGTGCGAACGCTTGGGTCGGCCTTCAGGCACACACAGGGAGGAAGGAAGAAGAGGAAAAAGAAGAGAGAGGGAGAGAGGACAGACTGTCTCAAACGCCGAGGCGGAGACAGGGAAGGCAAGGAGAAGAAGCCAATGAGAAGGCAAGGAGAAGAAGGCAATGAGATGGCAAGGAGAAGAAGACAAGGGAAAGAGTAAGGAAGACAGTGAGGTGGAGAAGAGCAAAGAAAGGAACCAACCAAAGGAAGGAAGAAACGAGAAGTGAAAGAGCAAAATGACCGCAAATAGAGGTCGTGGAACCGTCCGTCTCCGGACGCAGGCGCTAACTACCCCCTTGAGGGGGAGGGACTCCTTTTAGTCGCCTCTTACGACAGGCAGGAATACCTCGGGCCTATTCTAATCCCCGGACCCGCAGGGGGGCCTCCTGAACAGGAAGGAGAAGCATTGACTTGCCAAGTAGAAGATAGATCGCAATGAAGCGGTAGGTGATAAGAGCTACTACTTCATGTAACAGTAAGAAGGAGTAGTAAATGGAATCCCAGTTGCTTGGAGGTGTGCACCACTTACTGGGCATGATGTCTAGGTTGGCCGCGACAGGCACCATAGTCCAGTTGCGGTGAGGCTCCTTCTCGGCGAGCGGCGTGATGATGGTGACGTGGTGGCCCCTGTCCGCCAGCTCCCACATGAGCGTCCGGAAGATGTGCCAGTGGCTCCACGCAGGGATCGGAACAACGTGGAGGATGCGCGCCCCGTGTGCCACAGACAGCAACGAGGCCACCAGCAGCAGCTGCCGCAACAGCGAGGCCATCTGCAACACAAGGGACGGCCAAATTCCTTTCTCTCTTACTGCGTTCTCCAAGTGGGACACGCTATCAGTATCCAGTTCACAGCTCGTGAGTGATAACATCAAGAAACTTTCTTTTCATATTTTCATTCACTAATGTCTTACAGCAGTGTAATCTGCGGAATTCTTCACTGAGAAAGAATTTGTGTTGTGTACACAACGGTAAGGAGAGGTGCAATTCAGTTACTTGCAGACCTTGGATCTAGATGGTGATTCATCACAAAAATAGTATCAGCAGGAAAGAAAAGTTAACTCCAAGGAGAGCTGTGTCGGCAAATGTAATAGAAAGGAGAGTATTTCAAAATTGCTTGAGGATAAAGTAGATAAGCATTTGCTACTAGTCTCTTAATAATCTTCGTTGATCCATTATGGATCGTGGGACGACGGCTGGCTTGAACTTCTTGATGCAATAATTTACCAACAGCCGTATGATATTTAGAAGTTTATTTGATTTTATGAACTTCTGTGTGCTACCAGTTTCGGCATTACATTGATGCCATCTTCAGGACCCACTCGCCATAGTCGTAAAATGGCCAGGCGACACCAAGAGCTGTTGCAGGACGATTGATTCACGGATCTAGTTATATGGCTCCTTCCGTGTGTAGCGATTTTACGACTATAACGAGTGGGGCCTGACGATGGCATCAATCTAATGCCGAAACTGGTAGCACATAGAAGTTCATAAAATAAAAAACTTCCACAAATCATACGGCTGTTGGTACATTATTGCATCAAGAAGTGTCTTAGTAGTTTAAAATTCATAAACTTAAATTTTCGTTAACTAGTGATTGGTACGAGTGACGAAAAAATGTCCAAGACGGTCTAAAATTTTTTACATGTGAACCAACCATAATTAATGGCGGGAATAGTCTGCAAGCTACAATGTGTCTTGGACAGGTATTTGCTGAGAAAGATTGTGTGACATGCGACAGACTCTTGATGGTTCAATAGCAATGCTACGAACTTCCTACGAAATTAAAGAGGGTTTCCTTTCAGGTTTTAACGAATTCAAAGCTTTACTGACAAACAAAAGATGAACAGAATCAAAACTAGCGTATGGAGAAGTTTTCATTGTGTCCAGCAACCGACTTGACGGAAAATCCAAACTTGATTTGGTTATAGGTAAAGTCAGTGGGCAGATCAAAATCTGTCTTTACGGTCGCTCAGTGATTGTAGCCTATTACAACTGAAAGGAAGATGATACAGCTAAGCCTGGGACTGGATTCAGTCTCTGCTGAGGAAGCTGGTAGTACAATTACTTGCTTCAGCCATCGCGGTGCACCGACATGACGTTTTGAAATAAGTGCTCGTAGAACAGATCAACTACGATCACTCAACAGAGAAAAGACAATTGGACCTGCCGTTCCTAAAAGCACTACGGTAAAATGGTTCTAATGGCTCTCAGTACTATGGGACTTAACATCTGAGGTCATCAGTCCCCCAGAACTTAAAATGGTTCAAATGGCTCTGAGCACTATGGGACTCAACTGCTGAGGTCATTAGTCCCCTAGAACTTAGAACAACTTGAACCTAACTAACCTAAGGGCATCACAAACATTCATGCCCGAGGCAGGATTCGAACCTGCGACCGTAGCGGTCTTGCGGTTCCAGACTGTAGCGCCTTTAACCGCACGGCCCCCCCAGAACTTAGAACTACTTGAACCTAACTAACCTAAGGACATCACACACATACATGCCCGAGGCACGATTCGAACCTGCGACCGTAGCAGTCGCGCAGTTCCCGACTGAAGCGCCTAGAACTGCTCGGTCACCGCGGCCGGCCACTACGGTAAATCTTCGCCAATTCTAGCTGCAGTCTGTGGTATGTCGCTGGAGCAAAGAAGGGTCCCATGGGATTCGCGATTGGATGAGTACACTGCTGAGGTGGGCTCAGAGTAGTGCGACAACTGTCATCGCAGAAAAACTGGACAGGAGCAGACATGATTACTGAACAAGGTAACGCATCAAACAGGACATTTAATTAACTTCTAATTCTCCGAGACTAATTACAAATACTGTTGCAGGAACTGGAGTCGCCGGCCGTTGTGGCCGAGCGGTTCTAGGCGCTTCAGTCCGGAACTGCGCTGCTGCTACAGTCGGAGGTTCGAATCGTGCCTCGGGCGTGGATGTGTGTGATGTGCTTAGGTTAGTTAGGTTTAAGTAGCTCTAAGTCTAGGGGACTGATGACATCAGCTGTTAAGTCCCATAGTGCTTAGAACCATTTTCTTTGAATTGGAGTCCAGTTCAAAGTCCACAAGGTTGGTTGGTTTGTGGGACTCAAGGGACCAGACTACTACGGCCATCGGTCCCTTTTTCCACGAACTTTACACACCCACAAAGAATACGAACACACAATGGAGATGACAAAAGACGACACAGGACAAGAAAGACACAGACAGAGACCAGAAAAAAGGAATTAAAGTCACACAGAGTGTGGCAGTGGTTGGCCGACCATAGAAACAAAAAAGGAAAAGCCAACCACCAAGAAACGCACTAAAAACCCCAGTCTAAAATCGTAGGCCAAAGGCCAGACTCAACACAAAAAAAGGACAAACACTTAGATCAAGCGATAAAAGCCCCTTGCACGAATACAACTTGAAACTAAATCTGCCATCGCAGTGTCATCTGATAAAACTGCAGGAAGCGTATCAGGCAGCGCAAACGTCTGCCTGAGCGAAGTTAAAAGCGGGCAGTCCAACAAGATGTAGACCACCGTCAAAGCTGACCCGCTACGACATAAAGGTGGGGCATCGCAGCGCAATAAATAGCTGTGCGTTATCCAGGTATGGCCAATGCGCAGCCGGCTGAGGACAACAGAGTCCTTACGAGAGACCCGCAAGGATGAGCGCCACGCTCCGGTAGCCTACTTGACAGCCAGAAGTTTGTTGGGTGAAGGAAGGGTGCGCCATTCTTCACCCCAGGTGCGAAGTACCTTCTGCCGCAAAACTGACCTGAGGCCACTCTCCGAAAGGCCAATCTCCAAGGCTGCTGCACCGACAGCCTGTTTGGCCAGCGTGTCAACACGTTCATTTTCCGGGATGCCGAAATGACCTGGGGACCACACAAAGACCACAGAGGGGCCGCAACGGGCAAGAGTATGGAGGGACTACTGGATAGCCATCACCAGACGAGAGCGACGGAAGAAGTCCACAAGGAAGAGTCTGTCTCTAGTAAAGCACGAACTACAAAGACAGAGCCCTGACCAGGCGGCTTCTGCGTGGTATTACATTGGGAAGGGGCTCTGAGCGCGAATGGACTGACGCACTGCTACCGACCGTCCTATATTGCGGCGCCGGAGGGCGCTCGAGGCATGGAGCCATTGGAGCCGCGGCTGACCACGCATGCACTATTGCGTCCGCCAGATCCTACACTACTGCTATCAGCGCCAGTCAAACTTGCATGAGGCCCACAGGGTGGTATCGATACGTGATACCGCAGTTTCGTTGCTCAGTTGTGTGTAACAAGTATGACAAGCACACCGCGCAAAAAATTCGTTACCGCCACGAATAATCACGCTCATATCGTGTAAACACCGACTCTGGACGCGATAATGGCCTCAGCTCAGGAGGGTGAGAGAGCACAAGATGTATCAGACGTGTCATAGCCAGCAGAAGCAGCTCAAACACCACATACAGATAATGGAGCTCAGAAATGAGGTCTTTATATTCGCTTTAAACTCGCCAGCGGATCCTCTGACGCCATCTTTGATGTCACTGTCTCCATACACTCGAAAATTCGACTCGTCCTGTCTCAGCTGCTGCGAATTTAACTGAAAACTCGTCGAGCGAGTCTTACTGGGCACAAGAAGACAATATCAGTGTAGAAAGGACAGAAAGTACACGAAAGGACACGCAGCTTTGTCACTATACACACAATTGTTAAGGATTTGTCAATACACTGACAGATCGGATAGCAATGAATATAGCTCTGTTTATACGTATGTTTGTATATGCCTATATGTAAGTATATGTATGTAATTATGTTTGTCCCGTAGATGTACGACGGTTGGAACTTAAATAGTGGCAACTATTTATTCAAAACCGATACAAAAGAGTTACATGTTTGCACCTGTTACAGTAGTCCGCCCCATTAGCTGAGTGGTCAGCGCGTTGGAATGCCACCCACGGGGGCCCAGGTTCGATTCCCGGCTGGGGTAGGAGATTTTCTCCCCTCAGGGACTGGGTGTTGTGCTGTCATCATCATTTCATCCCCACTGCCGACGCGCAAGTCACCCAATGTGGCGTCGCACTCAGTAAGACTTGCACTTGGCGGCCGATCTTCCCGCCTGGGAACTCCCAGCCACTGACGCCATTCGATAATTTCCATTTTTACCTGTTACTGTCCTTCAAAGTAGTGACGAGCGTTGTGTAGAAGCCGCTGCCAGCGATGTGGAAGGCGTAGTATACCGTTAGAGCCTGTTCTGTTGATGGTGCGAATAGAGCGGTCTACTGCCTGTCGAATCTCTGGAACTGTTCTGAAGCGAATGCCACGAAGTGGTTCCTTCATCTTCGGAATCAAATCAAAGTCACAAGAAGTCCGGGAAGTATCGTGGATGGTACAGTACTTCCCAGTCCCATCGACCGAATGGAGCAGCCACAGCTTGCGTTGTATGCGCCCGCGCATTGTCGTGCAAAATGATAATGATGGGTGGGTTGCGCAGAAAGTGTCGCCGCTTCTTTCGCAAAGCTGGTCGCAGGTTATGTTCCAAATACGAACAGTAATACTGTGCATTGACGGTCTGCCGTGGAGGAACGTAATGTGTTAGAGTAACACCATAACTTTCACCATACTGGGGCTCTGACGCACTTTCGACTTTCGCGGCGACCCATAATGACGCCATTCGTTGTATACGCGTTTCAGTTTTGACTCGTACGATGTGGCCCATGTCTCATCCAGTGTTACGATGCGGAGTAAGAAAGCCTCTCCTTCGCGCTCATAGCGCTCCAAGTGCGTCTGAGCAGCGTCCTAACGCATCCATAACCGAATTTCCGTCAATTCATGCGAAATCCATCGCGATGCAATTTTTCGCATGCCCGGGCGTTCCTTCAGGACGCGAAGCACAGTCGTATGCGCTAATCCGGTTTCGTGGGCAAGCTCACGAATCGTATGACATCGATCACTGTCCACTAACGCAACAACAGCATGCACTTCTTCAGAGACGCTAGGACAACTTTCCCGATGCATGTGTGCCACAGTTTGCCAACTTTCGCTGAAGGCTTTTACCCAACGTGTCACTGTTCTGTGCGCCAATGCCGATTCCCCGCACGCCTCTTGAAGGACTTTTTGACACTGTCGTGCTGTACGACCTCTGGCGTATTCTATCTTGATCCAACTCCGTTGTTCCTGTTTCGAAAACATAGTGACACTTTTACGTTAGACCGCTCGGTCACAAGTGATTGTTTCCCTCAATTGTGCGCACGCCGTTTACGTGGGACGGGAGAGTCCATTTGCTTGGAGGTAAAGTAGGTGTGCTATCAGCGACAATAGTTGATTCCA
The DNA here is from genome assembly GCF_023864345.2 of Schistocerca serialis cubense. NCBI lineage: Eukaryota > Metazoa > Arthropoda > Insecta > Orthoptera > Acrididae > Schistocerca > Schistocerca serialis. The sequence continues at coordinate 141,858,496 of NC_064646.1, forward strand.
TTGCATAGTGTCTCCACAGAAATGTTGCCACTATTTTAGCTCCAACCCACGTATATACTTAAGTGTATATATACATGCATATAGGGAAATATGTATGTGCTTGTATAAAGGGTGAATCACCTAAAAGTTGCACCTCGAATATTGAGGAAATGGAAAGCGCTGTTGATGTGCAGTTTCCACAGAGGCTCGTATTGTCAATCAACAGGTTGTAGTAATGTTTAGAAAGTCTACTCTTTTGTGCAAACATACATTTTTAAAATGAAAAGATGGGTAAATCAGAATGTCAGAGGTGTTTGTTGCAGGGCTCTAGTGTGAGTAGTTAACGAAATACTGTATTTTGAAAGTTCAAACACTGACACTTTTACAGTTCCTGCGGTAGATCAAACTGAAGAACAACACAAGTGCATACACTAGTTACGTGGCTTCTGACAAGTAACGAGTCAACTAGTCATCGAAGGTTGTGTTTAAAATGACGCCGGCAGTGGAAAAAACACGCTTTTAGTCTGGTGTAGAATGACTGCTACTGCACACGTGCTTGCATTTCAGTGGAGATGTCCGAATAGGCTACAGTAATACATAATTGCATATCATTGGGTGTAGTTGGTATGTCTTGTAAACAGTATCTTTCAGCTTTCCCCACAAAAAAAGAGCCAGAGGCGTCAAATCTGGGGAAAGGGCCTGCGAAGGTACAGGTCCTCTGCGTCCAATCCAATGTATGGAAACAATTCGTGAAGACATGCTGTAGTACTTCATGCACTGCAGGCTGGACAGTCATCATGTTGGTACCACAGGTTCCTCCTAGTTTGCAGAGGAATGTCTTCTAGCATCTATGGAAGATGGTCTGTTAGGGGGCTGCAATACTTGTGTGCACTTCGTGTTCTATGTATGAAACAAGGTTCTACGAACTGATGGTTCACTATGCAACAAAGTACATTTACACTCCTTGGACTCTGACGTCCACCTGATGAAGTCAATGGGCATTGTCAACAGACAAATAATGCATGTTTCGCCGGTTTACCTGGTTATGATTGGTAAAGATACATGGGACACACGGAGTATCTTGTTTTAATGTCCAGAACTATTCTCATAATCGTTTCCATACAGCTCCTGATGGAGAGAGATGTGATAGGCCTGACTCATACCACTTCCTTGTGTGATTATGCTGGAGCAAATGCGTGGATCAACACCAACACCAGCAAGAACATTAATTTCCCCCTCTTCTGTCGAGACTAGTTTCCTTCTGTCACGTTGTTACATGCTACACTACCACTGTCACGTAACTGATTGAAGATGCTGGTAAACGAGTGCCGAGATGGTTGCTGTCTATTGGGATGTCTTGCCACATAAACCATGCAACGACGGACTGAATTCTTCCTACACTATCCATACACCATTAGCACGTCGTCACTGTAAAGCCTATCGTATACTCACGGTCTGCTGCTTGGACTGTCATATGCTAACTGATTAACAAGTTGCAATGCACGCAAGGAACACACAGGCTTACTGTAAGCAAACATAACATTGTATCTAGCAACTACGCACTCAATGGCACAACCAGCTATTTACGTGGAAAATTTCCGAAATAGGGTCTCAAACGACTAGCACTAGAATCGTGCAACAAAAGCCACCGACATTTTAATTTAACTTACTTTTAGCTTGTTAAGGTCGATAGGCATTCTTTTGCTTAAAAAAGTATGTTTTCACAAAAAAAACTTTGTAAGTATTATCACAATTTCTTTATTGGCTAACGGTACGAGCCAGTGACTTCCAATCCATTCTGTGGAAACCACAAGTCAATAGCACTTTCCACTTCCGCAATATTTGCGGTGGAAGTTTTAGGTGATTTACCCTGTATAAGAAAGCGTGTATGCATGCGTGCTATATATATATATATATATATATATATATATATATATATATATATATATATAGTGTGTTTGTGTGGGTGGGTGGGTGTGTGTCCATAATAAATTTTGCGGACTCTCTTAAATTTTTTTATTTGTTAGTATTCGAGGAACTTTCTATGAATTACATTTGAAATGTAATTACAGCCCCAAACTCTTTCCAGACACCAGTTTTCCTCCTACAGAACAAATTTAGAATTGGATATGCTTACATTGCGTGATTTAATTTCCCTCTTAAACAGTCCACAGTCACACAAAACATAGCTTCGTGAGAGACCTGTCAGTGCTAGACTATAACAGCAAGATCGTACAACCTACTCTCGTCCAACAAGTTCATCATTGCTCCTCTCATTCACACTTCACTAAGAGGGAATGGGTCATCGTCTAGGAAGCGACCACGTCATCACCATTCTCAAAGTCGTCAGCCATGGGACTATAATGGGAAGAATGGAAGCCAGTGTACTGAGGTCACACTTTTTTTGCCTAGCATAGTGTAGCAACTCTATGTTGCATGGACTCAACAAGTCTTTGGAAGCCTCCTGCAAAAATTTTGAGTGACGATGCCTCTATAGCTGTCCATAACAGTGAAAGTGTTGCCGGTGAAAGATTTTGTGCACTAACTCACCTCTCGATTATATCCTATAAATGATGGATGGGGTTCATGTCGAGCAATCCGTGTGGCCAAATCATTCACTCGAATTATCCAGATTGTTCTTCAAACCAATCGTGAACAATTATGGCACGGTGACATGGCATACTGTCATCCATAAAAATCGCATCGTATTTGGTCTGCATGTAACCGAACATAACCATTTCCAATCAGTCATCTGTTCAGCTAGGCCAGAGGACCTAGTCCATTCCATGTAAGCACCGGCCTCGCCATTATGGAGTCACCACCAGCTTGCACAGTGTCTTGATGACTTGGTTCGATGGCTCGTGGGATCAGCGCCACACTCAAACCCTACCATCAGCTCTTACTAATAGAAATCGGCACTCATCTGACCAGGCCACAGTTTTCTAGTCATTTAGGGCCCAACCGGCATTACAAGCCAAGGGGACGAGCTGCAAGCGATGTCGTGCTGTTAGCAAAGGGACTGCCGATGGTCGTCTGCTGTCATGGCCTATTAACGCCAAATTTCGCCAGATTCTCCTAGTGGATATGTTCGTCGTAGGTCCAACATTGATTTCATCGGTTATTCAGGGACTGTTGCTTTTCTGTTACAACTGAAAACTTTACGAAAACGCCACTGGTCTCTGACATTAAGTGAAGGATGTTGGCCACTTCATTGTCTGTGGTGAGATGTAATGTCTGAAATTTGGTATTCCCGGCCCTCTCTTGGCACTGTAGATCTCGGAATACTGAACTTCCTAAAGATTTCTACAATGGAATGTCCCATACATCTAGCTCCAACTACCATCCAGTCTTGAAACTCTTAATTCCCATCATATGGACATAATCAAGCAGGGAACCTTTTCCCGTGAATCACCTGAGTACAACTGACAGCTTCATCAGTACAATAACAGGGAAGTCGAAGTGCGATTGATTGAATATTCCTCAAACCAGGAACGTATGCATTCAGCATTATGAATCCGCTGTTATCTTTAAAGACGGGACTGTCTATGGCCTTCTCATCATGAAGGCGTGGAATTCAGACCAATACTTGTTCACCACGAATGTTGGAATATGCTCGTTCATGTTCGCTGTAACCTGAATAAGTGGATACTTACGATGGTATGAATGACACCCCCAAAATAACAATGCCACCTGTGGCGTTAACTACAGCCGCCACGCACTGTGGATTAAATACCTCACAGGGTACCTGACGCCTAACATTATTTGGAAAGAGCAAAATTGTGACTTTTCCAGACACTGCTCATCCAGTCAGCTACTGTTCAATTTCCGTTTTGTTTGGGGTATCAAAGATGTGCAGCTACATGTGCCACTGTGAGCAGTGCCCTATTACGAAGTTTCCGACTTCAAATGTCCTTCGCATGAACGTCCCTTACCAATGTACCAAAACAAGACATGGAATGCAACCCGACGCATATACGCTGAAGAGCCAAAGAAACTGGTACGTATGCCTAATATCGTCTAGGACCCTCACGTGCACGCAGAAGTGCCGCAACATCGCGTGGCATGGGCTCGACTAATGTCTGAAGTAGTGCTGGAGGGAACTGTCGCCATGAATCCTGCAGGGCTGCCCAAAAATCCGTAAGACAACGAGGAAGTGGAGATCTCTTCTGACTAGCTCGTTGCAAGGCATCCCAGATATGTTCAGTAAAGTTCATGTCTGGGGTGTTTGGTGGCCAGCGGAAGTGTTAAACTCAGGATCCACTCTACAGCAATTTTGGACGTGTAGGGTGTGGCATTGTCCTGCTGGAATTCCCCAAGTCCGTGGGAATGCATAATGCACATGAATGGATGCAGTTGATCAGACAGGATGCTTACGTACGTGTCACCTGTCAGAGTTTATCTATACGTATCAGGGGTCCCGTATAACTCCAACTGTACACGCCCCGCACCATTACAGAGCCTCCATCAGCTTTAACAGTCTCCTGTTGACATGCAGGCTCCATAGATTCATGAGGTTGTCTCCATACCCGTACAATCTGAAACGAGACTTGTCCGACCAGGCAACATGTTTCCAGTCAACAGCCAAATGTCGGTGTTGACGAGCCCAGGCGAAAGGTAGACTTGTGTCGTGCAGTCATCAAGAGTTCAGGAGTGGGCCTTCGGCTCCGAAAGCCCATATCGAAAATATTTCGTTCGATGGTTCACACAGCGACACTTGCTGATGGCCCGGAATTAAAATCTGCAGCAGTTTTCGGAAGAGTTGCACTTCTGTCACGTTGGACGATTCTCTTGAGTCGTCGTTGGCCCCGTTCTTGTAGGATCTTTTTCCGGCCAAAGCGATGTCTGAGATTTGATGTTTTACCGGATTTCTGATATTTACGGTACACTTGTGAAATGGTCGTACGGATAAGTCCCCATATCATTGCTACCTCGGAGATAATGTGTCCCATCGCTGGTGCGCCGACTAATACCACGCTGAAACTCACTTAAATCTTGATAACCTGCCATTGTATCAGAAGTAACCGATCTAACAACTGCGCCAGACACTTGTTGTCTTACATAGGCGTTTCCGACAGCAGCGCCGTATTCTGCCAGTTTACATATGTATGTATTTGAATATGCATGCCTATACCTGTTTCTTTGGCGCTTCTGTGTATTTCGAACAAAACTACGAAAAAGTACAAGCAAAAAAGTATCTCGAGGACACAAAGTAGCCACCTGGAACGTTAGAAAAGAAATAAACAAAGAGGAAGAACGAGTTAAACTGTTGAAGAGTATTAAAATAGACATCACTGCTATAACTGAGAAAGAAATAAATTGCAATGGAATAAAAATGCACCCTCGGACCAGCTCTACAAGAGAGCCAGGAATGGTTTAGCAATTTACACCAATAAAAAACTGAGGAGAAAAGTATAAGACTTTGGTTCAAATGGCTCTGAGCACTATGGGACTTAACATCTGTGGTCATCAGTCCCCTAGAACTTAGAACTAATTAAACCTAACTAACCTAAGGACATCACAAACATCCATGCCCGAGGCAGGATTCGAAGCTGCGACCGTAGCAGTCACGTGGTTCCGGACTGCGCGCCTAGAACCGCTAGATATAAGACGTTAACTAGGTTAGCGACAAAAACACAGTATTGGCCATCCAGCAGGAGAAGAAATTGGTAGTAATTAAGAATCTGGGCACCTGAAGAGGGAAAAAATGACAAGTCCACAGATTTTTCTAATATCGTCTATGCGATTTTAGATAAATACAGTAAACACCGAAGAATACCTCCGTGGAATGTAAACGCCAGCTAGGAGAGATCCCCATCTGACTAGTGGGAATAGTTGGGGAGAAACGGGAAGTTTTATGCTGTTTGTAACAGATTAAAATTAACAAACATACTCACTCGAAAAAAAAAAAAAAAAAAAAGAAAAGACAACCACTAATTTACGTTGTCAGCTATTGTAGATTGTCCAATAATAAACGGCAAACTAGAGGGAAGAGTAAGAGGTATTATATATATATATATACACAAAATGGGAGAAGAACAGAAAGATACTCAAATAACGAGCAAATGACGATTTTTATAGAGTACTTGTTTTACGATGACCTGCATCAAAGACGACTAAACAGGAATCTGCAGCGGACAGAAGCTGTAGACGATATTGAGCGAGAAAGAAACAATATAACAAAAGCAATGCCGATGAAGCACTGGGTAACAAGAGAAAGATACGATCACACCTAGGAGCGGTCATAAAACTCAGACATCAAGATTAGTTTTAGATAAAAAGCTCTTTTGCAAGGGATCGAGCGACTTTCTGTCTGAGTCTGAAATTATCAGAGCTTTTGCTCCGTTTTTGTGACCTCGTCGTTAGCCCAGAACATTCCTCCCCTCCGTTCTTCTCCCAACGTGCGGTAGAATGAGCGAACGTGTGGCCACCTACAGCCGTTATCCGTTAAAACACACTCAGTTCCCTCCATTGATTTTTTTCTATGAATATATAATTAACATGTAGGCAATGATTCTGCCTTCACTTACATATCCTACTGCAACAGCAGGACGTCATACAAGTCGAATTGAGTGGAGTGTCTAGAGACATTTGAGAGTGTAGTACGTTTTTAAACGATGTTACGAGATATAATTATTACCCTCTACAGTGCATTGCGATTCTCCAATGAAATCGTGAAACGGTTTCTGAAAATCATGACTAAAAGCCCTTCGTTGCTCGATAATCTTTCGTAGGACAAATATTTTCTTTTACACAGTTCTCTTGTTTCTCACCGAACTTATGATTTGTTTTCGTTCTGTTGTTAATTATGAGATACAGTTCGTCAGGACGACGAAGACTTCGTTTACCTTTATATTGGCAGCTGTATTATCTCTAATTCAGTGCAGTTTCTACGCCTCCAGCGGATGGTATAGCATTGCAGCTGTCTGCTGTGAAGAAATTATCGTCCATATTTATCTCAACATTAGCAGTGTCTACACTGTTACTATGCGAAATGATTTTCTAGCTTTCAATACAGTTGTCAGACCTTCCATATTAATGGCGTTCAGCATGTGATCAAAAGTATCCGGACATCCTTAGGTAATGCGGAACTGACCATTAAATGTTATGAGAAGCGGATGCACCAGTATAAGAGGAGTAAAGAAGCAGTAACAGTGGTGTGGGTCGCTGCAGTGACTTAGAACGTGGACTAGTCATTGGTTGTCAGCTGAGTAACACATCCACCAGGGAAATTTAACTTCTAACGCTACCCCAAATCGCTCGTTGGTGATGTGATTGTGAAGTGGAAACGTGAAGGAACAACCAAAGCTAAACCAAGATCAGGCAGACCGCATGTACTGATGGACAGGGACTGTGGAGGCAGGTTGTACAAAATCGCGTGAAATCATCATAAGGAATGACTCGTGAGTTCCAAAATGGTACCAGCAGTTAGAGCTATTACTATGCGCAGGGAGCCAAAACAACCGGGTAAAATTGTCGAGCAGATCCTCATAAGCTACACATTTCTGTAGCGACTGTTAAACAATACTAGTGTTGGCGCAAAGAGTGACGGCACTGGACACTGGATGACTGAAAAAGTGTATATTGGTTGGTTGGTTTTGAGGTTTGATGGGGGCTAAACATCGAGTTCTTCAGTCCCCTGTTCCAAACATACATACTTATAAAAGGCCTATACAGTAAAAGCGTAACCTCTGCACCCAGAGGGAGGGAACACCAAGGGGTAGAGCTAAAATGAACACCGCAATAACACAAAATAGAGGACACTTAAAAGGAGCAGAGCAAATAGTTGAGTAAAACAAACTACAGTGGTTGATGGATCAGGTAAAAGGTCAATCATTCAACTACAAACGAAGAACCTCCAGCTGGAAAGCGTTGATAGAGGTACCAACACAACTTGTTACCATAAAAGACACTATTTTGGTATCCACGTCACAATTAAAAGTCGCTGGAGTGGGTGTAACCTGAGAAATCGTGCGAGAGCGCCCACACTAGAGTGAGTGATAAACCCCAGCTGCACGGATAAAACGAAAAACTGTGTCAGCTACAGAGGCATCGCCACCTAGAATTAAATGAAGTGCAGCTGGTAAATTAAAGGACTGCCGCAAGGGGGCTAAAAGGGGGCAGTCCATCAGAAGATGGACCACTGTCAGCCCCGCATCACAGCGACACTTGGGCGGGTTCTCACGGCGAAGGAGAGAACTGTGGGTCAACCGCTTGTGCCCAATGCGGAGACGGCAGAGAACAACTGAGATCCTACGCGTGCTCCTCAAGGATGAATTCCATACGGCCGTGGACGACTTTACCATGCGGAGCTTATTTGGCGTGTTCAAGACAGACCATTCAGAACTCCAGACATCGCGGACCTTGCGATGTAGAGCTGACCGGAGGTCTCTTTCCACGAGACCAAGCTCCAGGGGTGGCGAAGTGGTGGCCTGCTTGGCCAACCGATCGACGCGTTCGTCTCCTGGAATGCCAATGTGGTCCGGGGTCCACACAAACGTCGCTGAACGACCACACTCGGCGAGAGCAAACAGCATCTTGAATACCGCGCACCAAAGGGTCCCAAGAAAAACACCGGTCGTGCTTGCAATCAACTCAGGCAGTCACTGCATATGACACATGACTCCCCAGGGTAGGAGGAAAGGTGAGCGAGTGCACGATAAAGAGCAACCAGCTCCGCAGTGAAAACACTGCTTCCACAAGGCAGGGAATGCTGCTCAACGTAGTCGCCGTGGATGAAAGCAAACCCAGTGCGTCCATCGGCCACAGAACCATCGGTGTAGACTACATCTGCATCGCGAAACGAAGCAAGAAGAGCCATGAATTGTTGACGAAGACTGGCAGGTGGAACGGAGGACTTGGCGTCGCAGGACAAATCAAAGCAAAGCCACAATTGAGGGAGGGACCAAGGAGGGGTAGAAGAAGAGGGCCGGAAGGATGGAGGAAGGGGAAAGGACTCTTGAGTAATTTGGAGTGATTTATCACGTTATACTCTGCGGCAATCCGATAGAAGAGTTGAGGCTAGGTGAGTCCATGGAGAACGTTACCTGTCATGTGCGGTGTCAACAGCGTGCAGAGGAAATGGTGTTACGACATGGGGGGTGTTTTTTCGTGGGTGGCTGTAGTCCCCTTATTGTGTTTAAGTAAACGCGAAATCCAGAAGGAGACGAACACATTTCACAGTATTGTGTACTGTGTGCAATAGGTGAACAGTTCGGAAACGATGACTGACTGCATCAACATGACATTGCACGCCGTCATAAAGCAACGTCCACGACGCAGTGGTTTGTGGGCAATAATATTCCAGAAAAAACTGACCTTGCATGAATCACGACGTGAACCCAATGGTACCCTTTTGCCAAGGGTTAAAACGTCGACTTCTCCCTAACATCGCTACCCATTATGTTTTCGACTCTTGAGGAAAAAATGGACTGTCATTATTCCACAAACATGTTGACACCATTGAAAGTTGTTCGCACCCTAGTTCAGGACATCACAAACGGTAAAGGTGGACATACTCAGTATTAGTGTTCACTAAAAGATGTCTACACTTCTGAACATGTGATACCTACCAAACCGATTAAGGCAAAACCTCAAGGACTCCTTATCCTTGATACAAGTCGATGTCGAAGGAACGGTTGAACACTTTCTCGTGCTTCCTCAGATGGAGTGTGTTCTATTCCCTCTCGCTACGTTTGGTCAGACAGTGTACGTTAACATCTGCCGGTGACCCCATCCAAGATGACATGCTGCGTGTACCTACCAGGAATACGCAGTTCGATTACACTAAATATGAAATCTTCCTACGGCCACTTGAGTGTTTGATGTAAGACAAATGAATTGAATTCATCTACTTCATCGTTACGTAGCAAAATTTCACAAAGTTTCCGTTAGTATTCAGATATTCCTCCTCCCACTGTAATAAAATTACCACGTGAATTAGTCAGTTGGACGTTTCGAGTAGAGCTGAAGAAAAGATGAGGCGGACGCTCCCCGTATTAAGGTTCATTAATACATGTCTGGATACTTTTGATCAGATTACGCAATAAGTCACAAATCTGAAGGCTGTAAATTCAAGTAAATACTTAGGGATCACAATTACAAATAACCTAAATTGGAACCATCATATAAATAATGTTGTGGGTAGAGCAAACCAAAGACTGCATTTCATTGGCGGAACACTTAGAAGGTGCAACAGGTCTACTAGAGAAACTGTTTACACCACGCTTGTCCGCCCTATTCTGGAGTACTGCTGTGTGGGTGTGGGATCCGCATCAGGTGCGACTGATGGATGACACCGAAAAAGTACAAAAAAGGGCAGTTCGCTTTGTACTATCGCGAAATAGGGGATATAGTGCCACAGACATAATACGTGAATTGGAGCGGCAATCTTTAAAACAAAGGCATTTTTCATTGCGACGGGATCTTCTCATGAAATTTCAATCACCAGTTTTCTCCTCCTATTGCAAAAACATTCTATGGCACCCACCTACATAAGGAGAAATGATCATAACGATAAAATAAGAGAAATCAGGGCCCGCACAGAAAAATGTAAGTGCTCTTTTTCCCACGCGCTGTTCGAAAATGGGACGCTAGCTTGAAGGTGTGGTTCATTGAACCCTCTGTCAGGCAATTTGTTGTGAACAGCAGAGTGATCACGTGTATATATATATATATATATATATATATATATATATATATATATATATATATACACCTAGCATAGCATGTCGTCATAGAGGTAGAGTTGAGTGAAGTGTGTACACATATTTGTAATTGTAGTATATTTCAACCACACTATTAGTAACAATAGATACCCTGTGTAGTTCACTACAGTCCACAACGCTTCTGCCATGAAATAAAACTGTGAAACAAGTTCTCAAAATCGCGTCTGAAATCCTTTTGTTGTTCGATAATTTTTGGTAGGATCAATACATAGACGGAAAAAAACGTAATACCAAAAAATAAAGTAGAGTAGGTAACATATTTAACTGATTAACATTGCAAGTCACAGGTGAATGTGAGCACAAGACAAGCCATTGAAAATGTGACATGCTGGCACATTAATAACAGGTGTAACCGCCAGAATGCTGCTTGCAAACCTGCATACATTGTGTTGTGCAGGTGCCAGACGTCAGTGTGCGCCTTGGAATTCCATGCCTGCTGCACTTACTCGGTTAATAAATGGACGGTTAATGCTGTTTATGAATGACGCTGAAGTTGTGCGATGATGTCCCATATGTGGTCAAAATATATTCAAATGTTTATGAATTCCTAAGGGACCAAACTGCTGAGGTCATCGGTCCCTAGACTTACACACTACTTATACTAACTTATGCTAAGAACAACACACACACCCATACCCGAGGGAGGACTCTAACCTCCGGTGGGAGGGACACCATATGTGCTCCACTGGAGACAGATCTGGTGACCTAACAGGCAAAGGCAACGTGTCGACATTCTGTACGTGTTGGGTTACAACAGCGGTATGTGGAGAACATCCCCTGGAGTTCTGTTCATGAAAGGCAGCACTACAAGTCGATCGCCAGATTGATGTACAAGTTTGCAATCAGACTGAGTGGGATAACCGCGATAGTGCTCCTGCTGTCATACGAAATCGCACCCCAGACAATAGCTGCAGGTGCAGGTCCGGTGTGTCTAGCATACAGACAGGTTGGTTGCAGGTCCTCAACTCGCCTCGTCCTAACCAACACACAGCCATCACTGAAACCGAGGCAGAAACAGGTTTCATCAGAACACACAACAGACCTCCACCCTGCTCTTTAATAAGCTCTCGCTTGACACCACTGAAGTCGCAAATGGTGTTTTGGGGTCAGTGGAATGCACGTTACAGGGTGTCTGGCTCAGACCTGTCTTTGAACCAACCGTTTGTCTCAATGTGGTGCCAACTCCTGCTAGGACTGCTGCTGCAGCTGCAGTACGATGCGCCAGAGCCATATGTCGAACACGATGGCTTTCCCTCTCGGTATGACCACCTTGCGATCGTACTAGATCCCTGTGACCATCGCTGCCCACAATCGTGCACAGAGGTCACATTTCTGCCAAGTCTTTCTGCGGTATCGCGGAAGAATCATCCAGCTTCTTGTAGCCCTATTATACGACCTCTTTCAAACTCCTTTGTTATCCATTATGGACTGTGGGACAACGGCTGGCACGTATTTCTTGATGCAATAATTTACCAACAGCCGTATGTATTGTAGAAATTTATTTCATGAACTTCTTATGTGCTGCCAGTTTCGGCTTTATATTGATGCCATCTTCAGGCCCCACGCGTCGTAGTCGTAAAATCGCTATATGCGGAAGGAGCCATATAACTGGATCTCTGAATCAAATCGCCTTGCAACAGCTCTTGGTGGCCAGGCGACACAGATTTTACGACTATGACGCGTGGGGCCTGAAGATGGCATCAATGAAATGCCGAAATTGGTAGCACATAAGAAGCTTATAAAACAATTCTACAATACATACAGTTGTTGTGGCTGTTGGTAAATTATTGCATCAAGTCTTTCAAATTCAGTGAGGTGCTGAGAAAGGTGTCTTTCTCGGCTTAAAGCCATTCTCGACTAACATAAGCTTTTCTCAAAGATACCTAACGCTCACGACGTTTTTTTTTTTCCTTTATTGTGTTTCAATGCCCCATGTGGGGCGGGCTTGCAGCAGCATATGCGCTGCTCTTCACCCGAAAGACAATCATACAATAGAAGACATTTAAAGTAACAGTGGAGAGAATATGGGGTACATAGATATAAAAAAGGGGGAACATCATGGAAGAGAACAGACAAAAAAGGGGGCGACTGTATAAAAGAGATAAAAACCGTAAAAAATGAGCACACACAAAACAAAACCACACACTGGATCATAAAAGTATCGACGGACGGCGTAGCACATAATCACTGACAATAACACTATGTACACGTCCAGCACACAATTAAAATCACAGCTCTTGATGCACAGGGGAACAGTACCAAACAACACTGACATAGTACAATGACGATGATGAGCAAACAGAGGATCTGCCAGGGGCTTACAAACAAGGGAGGAGGGAAGAAGGGATGTAGGGAGGGGAGGAGATGGGGGAAAAGGGAGGGAGGGAGGGAGGGAGGGAGGGGAGGAGATGGAGGAGAGGGGAAGAAGGTAGGGAGGGGAGGAGATGGAGGAGAGGGGAAGAAGGTAGGGAGTGGAGGAGGTGGGGGGGGAGAAAATAAGGGAGGGAGGGGTGGAGATGGGGGAAAAAGGAAGAAGGGAGGGAGGGGAGGAGATGGGCGAAAGGGGAAGAAGGGAGGCAGGGGAGGAGATGGGGGAAAAGGGAAGAAGGGAGGCAGGGGAGGAGACGGGAAAAGGGAAGAAGGGAGGCAGGGGAGGAGATGGGGGAAAAGGGAAGAAGGGAGGCAGGGGAGGAGATGGGGGGAAAAGGGAAGAAGGGAGGGAGGGGAGGAGATGGGGGGAAAAGGGAAGAAGGGAGGGAGGGGAGGAGATGGGGGAAAAGGGAAGAAGGGAGGGAGGGGAGGAGATGGGGGAAAAGGGAAGAAGGGAGGGAGGGGAGGAGATGGGGGAAAAGGGAAGGAGGGAGGGGAGGAGATGGGGGAAAAGGGAAGAAGAGAGGGAGGGGAGGAGATGGGGGAAAAGGGAAGAAGAGAGGGAGGGGAGGAGATGGGGAGAGACAGGTGGGGGGGCCCACCAAAGAGGGCCGGGGAGGGAAGCAGTCGAGGGAAGGGTGCAGGGACTCAGGATGGGCAGCGGGAGGAGAAATATCCGCTCTGGCAGTCGCTCACGATCTTTACATCTTGTATTTAAAGCAAACCCGATTTGCATCTTCATAGTGGCGCCATCTAGCGCCACTCTTATACGACTGGCGCGAATTTGGAATAGACATCTTTCAGATGTAGAAACACGTCTAAAACGCCTTCGTTTTTGTCGCACAGCTCCTGCTTTGTGTTGCAAATTTTCTGTCAGTATTCTATGCATTAACTGGCCGTTCCATCGGTTTTTGGAAGAATATTTTATGCATTATTAATGGAAAGACATATGAGGCTGCTGTAATATTCTACAAGATTTTAGCGATATTATCTTACATATGGAACTTTCTATACCTCCGACAGATAGTATGGAACAACTGTCTGTTGTGAAGAAATTCTCCTCCATTCGTAACTGAGCATTAATAATGTCTACGCCAGTCACTTTTCCGAAATGATTTTTTAGCTTTCAATACAGTTACCAGATCTTCCATATCAATAGCACAATAGCAAACGTCGTTTATCCAAACATGTCTGAAAATTTTGCTTCATTATTTAACGTCTCGTATCCGTATGTTAATATTTCTCTTGAAACATTCTTCGTAATTGATAAGAAATCGGACATTTTATGAAAAGAGAGTTAACAGGTGAGATTATGCAACATCTGATCTTAATGCCCGCACCACGTGCTATGCTTATCATAGGAAGTAAACTTCACCAGTGTCTAATCTTTGGAGCCATAATCGGTTATAGGTGAGTCGTAATTTGTCGGCTATATTCTGTAAATATCACCCACACAGTCCCGAAGATAGCAAGCGCAGATAAGTGCAGAGAACTTACGCTCAACCAGCTTAATGTCTCATGTAGCCAACGTGATCTAGTAGAAAGCGTCGGATGCTCTTCAAGGTTATTCGCAAATGATGCAGTTCTTTATGCCAAAGTAGCAATGCCAGAAGATAGCAACAACTTGCTGAACGACCTGCAGAGAACTGATTAATGGTGCAGACTCTGGCAGTTGACCCTGAACGTAAATAAATGTAACATATTGAGCATACATAGGAAAAGAAATTCACTACTGTACAGTTACACTATTGATGACAAATATCTGGAGACAGCGTCTGCTGTAAAATATCTAGGCGTAACTATCCAGAGAGACCTTAACTGGAATGACCATATGAAACAGATAGTTGGAAAAGCAGACAAGACTCAGATTGGTTGGAAGAATCTTAAGGAAATGTAACGCATCTACGAAAGAAGTGGCTTATAAGGCGCTTGTTCACCCGATTCTTGAGTATTGTTCATCTATCTGGGATCCCTATCAGGCAGGACTGATAGAGGAGACAGAGAAGATCCAACGAAGAGCGGCGGGGTTTCGTCACGGGATCGTTTAGCTGGCGAGAGAGCGTTACAGAGATGCTAAACAAACTCCACTGGCAGACGTTACATGAAAGACGTTGTGCATCACGGAGAGATTTACTATTGGAATTTCGGGACAGCACTTTTCAGGGGGAGTCAGACAAAATGGTTCAAATGGCTCTGAGCACTATGGGACTTAACTTCTGAGCTCATCAGTCCCCTAGAGCTTAGAACTACTTAAACCTAACTAACCGAAGGACATCACACACATCCATGCCCGAGGCAGGATTCGAACCTGCGACTGTAGCAGTCTCGCGGTTCCGGACTGAAGCGCCTAGAACCGCACGGCCACCGCGTCCGGCCAGACAAAATATTACTTCCCCCCACATACATATCGCGTATTGACCACGAGGAGAAAATTCGATAAATTAGAGTCAATACAAAGGCTTACCGACAATCATTCTTCCCACGCACTATTCACGAGTGGAACAGGGTTGGAGGGATCAGATAGAGGTACCGAATGTACCCTCCGCCACACACCATTAGGTGGCTTGCGGAGTATGATTTAGATGGAGGTGTTAACAAGAATAGGATACAAAAGAATGGCAACGACTTTTGGGTATGCATTAGATGGGCAGTTTGGCTTTAGGAAAGGTAAACGCACAAGAGAGACTTTCAGATATGTTGAAAATGAAAGCAAGACGTAAGGAAAGGAACATTCTTAGGATCTGTCAACCTACACAATCATTCGATAATCTACACTCCTGGAAATTGAAATAAGAACACCGTGAATTCATTGCCCCAGGAAGGGGAAACTTTATTGACACATTCCTGGGGTCAGATACATCACATGATCACACTGACAGAACCACAGGCACATAGACACAGGCAACAGAGCATGCACAATGTCGGCACTAGTACAGTGTATATCCACCTTTCGCAGCAATGCAGGCTGCTATTCTCCCATGGAGACGATCGTAGAGATGCTGGATGTAGTCCTGTGGAACGGCTTGCCATGCCATTTCCACCTGGCGCCTCAGTTGGACCAGCGTTCGTGCTGGACGTGCAGACCGCGTGAGACGACGCTTCATCCAGTCCCAAACATGCTCAATGGGGGACAGATCCGGAGATCTTGCTTGCCAGGGTAGTTGACTTACACCTTCTAGAGCACGTTGGGTGGCACGGGATACATGCGGACGTGCATTGTCCTGTTGGAACAGCCAGTTCCCTTGCCGGTCTAGGAATGGTAGAACGATGGGTTCGATGACGGTTTGGATGTACCGTGCACTATTCAGTGTCCCCTCGACGATCACCAGTGGTGTACGGCCAGTGTAGGAGATCGCTCCCCACGCCATGATGCCGGGTGTTGGCCCTGTGTGCCTCGGTCGTATGCAGTCCTGATTGTGGCGCTCACCTGCACGGCGCCAAACACGCATACGACCACCATTGGTACCGAGGCAGAAGCGACTCTCATCGCTGAAGACGACACGTCTCCATTCGTCCCTCCATTCACGCCTGTCGCGACACCACTGGAGGCGGGCTGCACGATGTTGGGGCGTGAGCGGAAGACGGCCTAACGGTGTGCGGGACCGTAGCCCAGCTTCATGGAGACGGTTGCGAATGGTCCTCGCCGATACCCCAGGAGCAACAGTGTCCCTAATTTGCTGGGAAGTGGCGGTGCGGTCCCCTACGGCACTGCGTAGGATCCTACGGTCTTGGCGTGCATCCGTGCGTCGCTGCGGTCCGGTCCCAGGTCGACGGGCACGTGCACCTTCCGCCGACCACTGGCGACAACATCGATGTACTGTGGAGACCTCACGCCCCACGTGTTGAGCAATTCGGCGGTACGTCCACCCGGCCTCCCGCATGCCCACTATATGCCCTCGCTCAAAGTCCGTCAACTGCACATACGGTTCACGTCCACGCTGTCGCGGCATGCTACCAGTGTTAAAGACTGCGATGGAGCTCCGTATGCCACGGCAAACTGGCTGAGACTGACGGCGGCGGTGCACAAATGCTGCGCAGCAACACCGCGGTTCCTGGTGTGTCCGCTGTGCCGTGCGTGTGATCATTGCTTGTACAGCCCTCTCGCAGTGTCCGGAGCAAGTATGGTTGGTCTGACACACCGGTGTCAATGTGTTCTTTTTTCCATTTCCAGGAGTGTATATTCGTGTGAGACGAACGAAATTTTCGGGATAATTCATGTAGGCCCTACTGTGCACTGCTTGAGTAATTGGTAAGGAAGACATCTTTGGACAGGAATAATCACAGGCAACGATGAATGACATGAAACACAGTACGTACGTAGTAGAGGTGGAATGGTGCATTTATAACAAAAATGGTACAGATTTCACCATATGGGAAAGCAGGATATCATACATAATAACGCTCAATTTTGACAGACTTTAGACTCCCAACATAAAGGTCGATATCGGGCTCTGAGTAAGAATACGTCCTCCTCGGGTACTAATGGACATTTTGTGCCTGTTATTCAGGCTGGCTACACTTTCCAGTGTGTCCGACACTTCAGCACTTCTGTTGGGCGGGTAAATAAAAGGTCGGGACTTACCATACCCCTAAACAGATGGATCCAGAATAATTACCCTGCAATAGCGCTGTGCTGTAATGGTACCTCGCGCAGAAATGTGCAGCGGTGTTCGGTTTTAGTGCACAGTGCCTGCCGACACCATAAAGCATAGGCCAAACCGATGGCGTTTATGAACATTCTGTGGTGGGTAACGCGCTACCCTCTCTCCACACTAACTGGTGCCCAGAATCACTTGTCACAGTGAAGCTGGGTTCGTCTGAGAACATCACTCTGAACCACTGCTGCTAACTTCGAACTGGATCCTCACTATACTAACGAAGGCTTTCTCGACGATGGTTTAAGTTGGATGCATTTAACAGGCTTTGAGCATGCAAACCAGCCTGATCTCACCACCGCGAAATTGTTCTGGTATAGATGCATTTATCGGTGGCGGTCGCGAGATCTGTAGCTATCTGCCTAAGGGTGAGATGCCCATTGCTTTTCGCCACTAGGGTTACGTATCGGTCATCATCTAGTGCAGTGGATCGCATAGGACTACCAGAATGTTTACAGCGGCCTTTTTTAATCGTGAGATCACATTTTTGGACACATCAAGTACTTTGGCCATCAGTGGCCTTGCCACAGTGGTAACACCAGTTACCGTCGCATCACCGAACTTGAGCGCTGTTGGGCTTGCCTAGCACTTGGAAGGATGCCCGTTCAGGTCTGCCGAGCGCTGTTGGGGAGGGGGGGGGGGGGTGCACTCAGCCCCTGAGGCCAACTGAGGAGTCACTTGATTAACAAGTAGCGGCTCCGGTCACGAAAATTGCCAACGACTGGGAGAACAGTGTGCAGACAACATGCTCCTCGATATCTGTATCCATTGACGCCTATCGGGCGAGGATGAGACGGCGGTGGGTCGCTACCAATGGACCTTCCGAGGCCTGTTCGGGCGGAGCTACTGTGGCTACAGCAGTGATACCTCGACTGGGTTCGAGCCTGCGACTGCTGCCGGCCGGAGTGGCCGAGCGGTTCTAGGCGCTACAGTCTGGAACCGAGCGACTGCTACGGACTTGGATGTGTGTGATGTCCTTATGTTAGTTAGGTTTAAGTAGCTCTAAGTTCTAGGGGACTGATGACCTCAGAAGTTAAGACCCATAGTGCTCAGAGCCATTTGAACCATTTGAACCTCCGACTGCTCGTCCACGTTCGTAAGCACTCAAACAGTGTCTTGCAGACACGCTGGTGTACCACACGCTATGTCACACCAATCGGTTCCACAACTCCTTGGTTAAGCACGGTACTGCATGAACTGTCGCAGGCATACAGAGCGTTCGTGCAGAGGCATCGCTGCACTTAACACGTCCGGCCCTCTACATTTCCTTTTACTATCATTGGTCGGACGTTCCGTAGCAGCTTTTGGTTTTTCCGTAGGAACTGGCAGTTGTTTCTTAGCAAGTGTCAGTTGATCCTTAGCAGTTGTCAAGCAGTGTACAACACGTACAAGATCCAAGATGGAAAAGTAAAAATGGAAGAAGAACAACGAAGCATAGAGCGTACGAGACAGTGATGTAGTGTCTCTCCGCTACTGAGCTATCAATGCGTCAAAAAAACACGATGGAAATTAAAGGAAGAATCAGGAAGGGCTTTAAAATTCGGAGTGAAAGAACATCAAACATGAGATTCGGTCATGACATTGCTATTCGCAGTGAAAGTGAATAGGTATTGCCCAACCTTTTGAATGCAGCGTACAGTCAACTGTGCACACGCTAAGAATTCAGAGTAAACTGAAGGAATTGGCGACAAACGAGTACGCGAATGAAAGAACATTAAAAGCAGACTAATACAGGCAAAGATGGGATTGCTACCCAAAATAAGTCTATTAGGGTGAAACATTGACCTTAATTTTCAGGAGGAGACGCGGAATTGTGCAGAAGGGGATCATGGACTGCGGGAAAATCGGAAAAGAAGACAATCGAAGCGTTTGAAATGTAGAGCTATAAATGAAGGCTGAAAATATGGTGGACTGGTAGGAAATGAGAAGTTTCTCCGCCACTCCTCCGCAAAAAAGATCTGTCCGAGAAATCGTCCAATGTAAAATCGCAAAGCGGGTCTAAGGCGTCCTTCCAGTCACTCGCTGACCAGTCTGGTGAGGCAGCAGAAGATAGCAAAAGGAAAACCGAAATTTTTTCGCGTTTGAGGAATCGTTCATGTAAATAAATTGTAAATTTGTGGTAAGATCTTATGGCACCAAACTGCTTAGGTCATCGGTCTCTAAGCTTACACAATACTTAATCTAACTTTTACTTGCACTATGGACAACACACACACCCATGCCAGAGGGAGGACTCGAACTTCCGACGGGGTAAGTCACGCGGACCGTGACAAGACGCCGCGGACCGTGCGGCTACCACGCGCGGCAATCGTTCATGCAAGAGAATCGTACATACATACCATCGTTTGACCATCGCACAAACTCCCGTACGGACGACATAGTACTAGGCATCCCTGGCGCAGAGAAACTACTCAAAGATTTGAAAACAAATAAGTCACCATGTCTGCATGGAATTCCAGTCCTCTTTTACAACGAGTGCTCTACGGCACTGGCCCCTTTCTTGGCTGCCATTTAGCGCCAATCTCTCTTCCAGCGCAAAGTCCCAAGCGACTGAAAAAAAGCGCAGTCGACTCCTGTGCATAATACGGGTAAAAGAACGGACCCGTAAAATTACAAACCAATATCCGTAACATGGATTTGCTGCAGAATTTATACACTCCTGGAAATGGAAAAAAGAACACATTGACACCGGTGTGTCAGACCCACCATACTTGCTCCGGACACTGCGAGAGGGCTGTACAAGCAATGATCACACGCACGGCACAGCGGACACACCAGGAACCGCGGTGTTGGGCGTCGAATGGCGCTAGCTGCGCAGCATTTGTGCACCGCCGCCGTCAGTGTCAGCCAGTTTGCCGTGGCATACGGAGCTCCATCGCAGTCTTTAACACTGGTAGCATGCCGCGACAGCGTGGACGTGAACCGTATGTGCAGTTGACGGACTTTGAGCGAGGGCGTATAGTGGGCATGCGGGAGGCCGGGTGGACATACCGCCGAATTGCTCAACACGTGGGGCGTGAGGTCTCCACAGTACATCGATGTTGTCGCCAGTGGTCGGCGGAAGGTGCACGTGCCCGTCGACCTGGGACCGGACCGCAGCGACGCACGGATGCACGCCAAGACCGTAGGATCCTACGCAGTGCCGTAGGGGACCGCACCGCCACTTCCCAGCAAATTAGGGACACTGTTGCTCCTGGGGTATCGGCGAGGACCATTCGCAACCGTCTCCATGAAGCTGGGCTACGGTCCGGCACACCGTTAGGCCGTCTTCCGCTCACGCCCCAACATCGTGCAGCCCGCCTCCAGTGGTGTCGCGACAGGCGTGAATGGAGGGACGAATGGAGACGTGTCGTCTTTAGCGATAAGAGTCGCTTCTGCCTTGGTGCCAATGATGGTCGTATGCGTGTTTGGCGCCGTGCAGGTGAGCGCCACAATCAGGACTGCATACGACCGAGGCACACAGGGCCAACACCCGGCATCATGGTGTGGGGAGCGATCTCCTACAGTGGCCGTACACCACTGGTGATCGTCGAGGGGACACTGAATAGTGCACGGTACATCCAAACCGTCATCGAACCCATCGTTCTACCATTCCTAGACCGGCAAGGGAACTTGCTGTTCCAACAGGACAATGCACGTCCGCATGTATCCCGTGCCACCCAACGTGCTCTAGAAGGTGTAAGTCAACTACCCTGGCCAGCAAGATCTCCGGATCTGTCCCCCATTGAGCATGTTTGGGACTGGATGAAGCGTCGTCTCACGCGGTCGGCACGTCCAGCACGAACGCTGGTCCAACTGAGCCGCCAGTGTGCCGTTCCACAGGACTACATCCAGCATCTCTACGATCGTCTCCATGGGAGAATAGCAGCCTGCATTGCTGCGAAAGGTGGATATACACTGTACTAGTGCCGACATTGTGCATGCTCTGTTGCCTGTGTCTATGTGCCTGTGGTTCTGTCAGTGTGATCATGTGATGTATCTGACCCCAGGAATGTGTCAATAAAGTTTCCCCTTCCTGGGACAATGAATTCACGGTGTTCTTATTTCAATTTCCAGGAGTGTATTTTCAGTTCGAATCTAATAAATTTCCTTGAGATCGAAAAGCGTATGTGCACGAATCAGCATGGTTCTAGGAAGCATCGCTCGTACGAAACTCAGCTTGCCCTTTCCTCATATGATATACTGCGAACTACGAAGTGTAACAGGTAGCTTCCATATTTATAGATTCCCGAGGAAAACATTTGACACAGTGCCCCACTGCAGACAATTAACGAAGGAACAAACATGTTTGAAAGGTTCCCAGAAATGAGAATGGCTCGAAGACTTGATAAGTGATAGAACACAGTACGTTGTCCTCGACGGCGAGTGTTCATTAGAGAGAAAGGTGTTGTCAGGAGTGCGTCAGCGAAGTGTAGAGCACCGCAGTTTTTTGTGCATATACAAATGATCTGGCGAACAGGCTGGGCAGCAGTCTGCGGTTGTTTGCAGATAACTCTGGTGTGCAGGAAGATGTTGTCGTTGAGTGACTGCAGGAGGATACAAGATGACTTAGTCAAAATTTTTAGCTAATGTGATGAATGGCATCTAGCTCTAAATGTAGAAAAAATTAAGTTGATGCGGATGAGTAGGGAAAAATGCGTAATGTTCGAATACAGAATTAGCAGTGTCCTGCTTGACATAATCACGTCGTTCAAACATCTGGAAGTAAAGCTGCAAAGCGTTATGAAGTGGAACGAGCTTGTCGGGATTGTCGTATGTGAATGTTCGACTTCGGTTTATTGGGAGAATTTCGAGAAAGTGTGGTTCATCTGTAAAGGAGACCGCATATAGGACGGGGTAGTGCGACATATTCCTGAAATCTGTTCGACTGTTTGCGTTCCGAAACAGATAGGATTAATAGAAGACGTCGAAGCAATTCAGAGACAGACTGCTAGTTTTGTTACACGCAAGTTATACAGAAATGCTTCGGAAACTTAAATAAGAATCCCTGAAGGGAATGCGACGTTCTTTTGGAGGAGCACCGTTAAGAAATTTTAGAGAACCGCCATTTTAAGGTGACTGCAGAACTATTCTACTGCTGTCAACGTACATTTCGTAAGGACAACGAAGATGAGGGAAATTGGGGCTCATACGGAGATATATAAAGGGTAGTCCATTGATTGCGACGGGGCCAAATATCTCACAAAATAAGCATCAAACGAAAAAACTACAAAGAACGAAACTTGTCTAGCTTGAAGGGGGAAACCAGATGGCGCTATGGTTGGCCCGCTAGATGGTGCTGCCACAGATCAAACGGATATCAACTGAGGTTTTTTTTAATCGGAACCCCCGTTTTTTATCATATTCGTGTAGTACGTAAAGAAATATGAATGTTTTAATTGGACCATTTTTTTCGCTTTGTGATACATGGCGCTGTAATAGTCACAAACATATGGCTCACAATTTTAGACGAATTGTTGGTAACAGGTAGGTTCTTTAAATTAAAATACAGAACGTAGGTACGTTTGAACATTTTATTTCGGTTTTTCCAATGTGATACATGTACCTTTCTGAACTTATCATTTCTGAGAACGCATGCTGTTACAGTGTAATTACCTGTAAATACCAAATTAATGCAATAAATGCTGAAAATGATGTCTGTCAACCTCAATGCATTTGGCAATATGTGTACCGACATTCCTCTCAAAAGCGAGTAGTTCGCCTTCCGTAATGTTCGCACATGCATTGACAATGCGCAGACGCATGTTGTCAGGCGTTGTCGGTGGATCACGATAGCAAATATCCTTCAACATTCCACACAGAAAGAAATCCGGGGACGTCAGATCCGGTGAACGTGCTTCGTCGACCAATCCACCTGTCATGAAATATGCTATTCAATACCGCTGCAACCGCACGCGAGCTATGTGTCGGACATCCATCATGTTGGAAGTACATCACCCTTCTGTCATACACTGATACATCTTGTAGTAACATCGGTAGGACGTTACGTAGGAAATCAGCATACACTGCACCATTTAGATTTCCATCGATAAAATGGGGGCCAATTATCCTTCCTCCCATAATGCTGCACCATACATTAACCGTCCAAGGTCGCTGATGTTCCAATTGTCGCAGCCATCGTGGATTTTCCGTTGCCCAATACTGCATATTATGCCGGTTTACATTACCGCTGTTGGTGAATGACGCTTCGTCGCTAAACACAACGCGTGCAAAAAATCTGTCATCGTCCCGTAATTTTGTCTTGTGGCCAGTGGCAGAACTGTACACAACGTTCAAAGTCGTCGCCATGCAATTCCTGGTGCATAGAAATATGGTACGGGTGCAATAGATGTTTATGTAGCATTCTCAATACCGACGTTTTTGAGATTCCCGATTCTCGCGCAATTTGTCTGCTACTGATGTGCGGATTAGCCGCGACAGCAGCTGAAACAGCTACTTGGGCATCGTCATTTGTTGCAGTTCGTGGTTGACGTTTCACATGTGGCTGAACGCTTCCTGTTTCCTTAAATAACGTAACTATCCGGCGAACGGTCCGGACACTTGGATGATGTCGTCCAGGATGCCGAGCAGCATACATAGCACACGCCCGTTGGACATTTTGATCACAATATCCATACATGAACACGATATAGACCTTTTCCGCAATTGGTAAACGGTCCGTTATAACACGGGTGATGTATTACGAAGCAAATACCGTCCGCACTGGCGGAATGTTACGTGATACCACGTACTTATACCTTTGTGACTATTACAGCGCCATCTATCACAAAGCGAAAAAAGTGGTCCAACTAAAACATTCATATTTCTTTACGTACTATACGAATATGTAATAAATTGGGGTTCCTATTTTAAAAACGCAGTTGATATCCGTTTGACCTATGGCAGCGGCATCTAGCGAGCCAATCATAGCACCATCTCGTATCCCCTTCAAGCTAGACGAGTTTCGTTCTTTATAGTTTTTTCGTTTGATGCTTATTTCGTAAGATATTTGGCCCGGTCACTATCAATGGACCACCCTGTACACAGTCGTTTTTGCCTCGCTCCATTTGCTAGTGGAACAGGAAAGAAAATAATAGTAGTGGTAGAGGGTACCCTTCGCCACGCACCGTACAGTGGCTTGCGGAGTATCTATGTAGATGTAGAAGAGAGGAATACGTAGCAATCATAGACAAGAAGGAGAGGATGGTAGAGCATGTGTTGAAACATCAAGAAATAAGTTCCACGGTTCCTGAGGGAATAAATAAATGAGTACGTAGGGGGTATATGTTGCTGTAAGATGAAGAGAAAGGGGAAAGTTGTGGCAGGTTGCATCAAACCAGTCAGAAAACTAAATATCAACATAAAATAGAAATAAAATATCGAAGCAGATTTTTTGTTGTTGTTAGCGGTGCCCCCTGCTGACTGGTTTCGCGTTTTGGATCAGTATTCGCCACTCGTTCCGATCCAGTACATCATCTGGTCGTAGGTCTGCAATAGATCTTTACTGAGTGTGTCGAGTCTTATGTCTTCGTCGTGGTGTTTACTCATCCACAATGAGATGATACGCAGAAGTTATCAATGTGCCATGAGCTTTTCTCTGTACATGCCTGTACATCAAGGGAAATATTCCCCGAAATTTGGGGACGTCATTGACATCCCTACACATGCCATAGCCACGGACGTAGCAGCAACATCTTCGTAGGAAGCCACTATCTTCCGCCATCTCGGATTCGCTATCGCACTGATCACGTCTGGGCGGATGAATACGCGCCCTACAACATTTCGACAGCTAGGTAGCTGACAACCAGCATATGGAAAGTCGTCTTCGGAAAACCTCTGTTATCTAGCTGACGAACAGAGGAGGATTCTGAATGTTCGTAGTTATTTGGGCAGTGACGATAACCGCTACGAAACTGAGTTGGCTTATTGTGGATGTTAATTTAGTAAATGAAGAAACTGGCCAGGTGCGAGTGGGACTCACGCTCTGGGCGTTCCGTGAAAACTTAATTACCTTTATAGGAATCGAAAACCTTAATGAGATTTGCCTGTTATCGGCATTGACACTGCAAGATATCAGTCCTGAGAATTCCAAGGCTTTCGAGGATATTTTAATTTTGGACTGATAACAATGGGCGGACAGACAGTCCGGTAAGTGCCAAAAAAAAATTTGTGTGATAAAACCACAAATTCGCAACTTTAGGTTTTTTTTCTTTAGTTGTACTGTGAAACCTTGCTTCTTGCCAGATTTCAAGATTCTAGGTCAATGGGAAGTACCCTATGGGTTCTTGAGAATGAGTTTGCGAAATTCAGAGTATGTGACAAATGGCCGTATCTTTTGATTACATTGACTTGGGAGCTCACTTTTATTATACCGCGAAGGGACCATTCACCTTGGTGTGTGACGTAAATTTAAACTTGATACGTGTATCCGTTCCTGAGAAAAAATGGCTTTCAACAGTCAGGCAGGCAGACAGCAAAGTTATCACATAAGGGTTCCTCTTTTACTGACTAAAGTTCGGAATCATAAAAGGGGTGCCCGTTTTAGAACGAAACTACGGTTGAGAAGAATACTCCTTCGGTTTTCTCGTATTATAGGACGTTCGTGTGGCAACAAGGGTGCCGCGCCTTTGTACTTGCGTTTATCCATGAGCATTACTATTCACTCACATGTCAGCGTCATATTTTAGGCCAAAAAATATAAATGTTCATTATTTTTTGTTTTTAAAATCAATATATACTTTATTGGTTTTCCTCGCAAAACTTTTGAAATTCCTATGGGGGCAATCTGGTGAGGTCATCGGTCCCTAGGCTTACACACTACTTAATCTAACTGAACTAAATTGCGCTAAGGATAACGCACACAACCATGCCAGAGGGAGGACTCAAACCTTTGATGGGAGCAGCCGCGCGAAACGTGACAAGGCGCCCGAGACACCGCGGCCGGTTTTCCTCGCACATACACCTTTACATATTTATTTTAAGGAACAGATAAAGTATCGATTACACTTTCGACTAGTTTTTTTTTTAACAGACGCGAGCTAACCTCAGCCCTTCTTTGCCCTGGTGGCAACACGTTAGATGAAAATTCCTCACAGATTAAAACTGTGTGCCGGACCGAGACTAACTCGGGACCTTTGCCTCTCGCGGGCAAGTGCTCTACCAACTGAGCTAGCCAGCTTGGAAAAGATCCCGAGTTCGAGTCTCGGTCCGGCACACAGTTTTAATCTGCCAGAGAGTTTCATAACAGCGCACACTCCACTGCAGAATGAAAATCTGATTCTGGAGACACGTTAGATGTTTAAACTGTTTGGTGTGAACTAAGGAGTCGCGCTTTCGTCTCTTTTGCAATGACGCGCCGGCCGTGGTGGCCGAGCGGTTCTAGGTGCTTCATTCTGGAACCGCGTGACCGCTACGGTCGCAGGTTCGAATCCTGCCTCGGGCATGGATGTGTGTGATGTCCTTAGGTTACTTAGGTTTAAGTAGTTCTAAGTCTAGGGGACTGATGATCTCAGATGTTAAGTCCCACAGTGCTCAGAGCCATTTGCACCATTTTTATGCAATGACGCAAGGCGTCAACTACATCGGTGGTCCAATGGCGCGGATCTAATCAAGAATGAGGCGCTTCATCTAGATGTGGAATATCCGAAGAAACGTGTGGACCCCACGCCGAAAGACGTAACCCACAAAATACTCTGTCATGTTAGAGCTGAACACTTACGTACTGTTCGTCAGCTGGACTAAAGACAGAGGCGAATAAAATGCAGAGATGTTTGTATTTCGGTATAGAGTTTTTAAATCATCGCTAGAGTGTCACACGAATCCTCACTAAAGTCTAGCTGGAGGCGCTAAAGCACATATATTCTGCGCCTAGTCAAGCGTTGGTATTAAAATTCCGAAAGCGTTGGTTCTAAGGCGAGTAACGAAATTATTGCATCGTCCTATATACATTGTGTTCTAGATAAGGCGTGTTTCTCGGCAACTTACAAAGTAATAAGTCAAGGAAATATTTATTTCGGTAGGTAATGGTGAGAATCAGTCTCTTTCTGAGCAGTTGTGAAAACAGTTTATTTAGTTATCTTCCAAATAATCACAACAACGAGCATAAATTTTTAAACGGCAAATTATTTATAGAGTTCCGTGCAAAAATCGGTAAAAACAGAACCCTTGTAGCATCACTGTTGTCCACCTGTATGTCTGACTGTACGTCAGTTAAAAATCCGTTTTCTCAGGAATGGATAGATATATAAAGTTGAAATTTATGTCACGTACTGAAGAAGTTTATGATGCCTTGCTGGTGTATAAAAGTTAAACTTTTAAGTCAACGCAATCAAAAGATACGTCCACTTATGTCACATACTCGCTAAATCACTCATGAGAACCTATAGGACACTTCGCCTTGACGTATAAATTGGATAATAGGAAAGAACTGACAGTGTAAGTAAAGGAAAAACCAGGAACCTGTTAATTTGTAATTGTAGCACACGAAAAGCAGTTTTCTTTTGTCATTTGTTACCCGACTTCAAACTTAAAATTAAAACACATTCGAAAGTCGTGAATTTTCGAGCCCGTTATCTTGCCAGTATCGATGTCGATAAGAGATTATCGATTCCCTGAATAGATGAAGTGTGTATACACGTACTTAAGTACGTACAGAACCCTCAGAACGCATATCCTACCAGCACGTGGTCAATTTTTTCCCTAATGTGTAGCTGATGTCTTTACACGAACTATGTACAAATCATTTTAATTCAAATTTCTGTCAATTTTAGTTAAGGAGCTACAAACGTTCTAAGTTTTTGGTGCGGATGCAACATGAAGCTACTGGCGTCACGGAATGACAGGCTTCCTCGATGCTCTGTCTGAAGTCATCTGGGGTGTTTGGTGAAAAACAGGATTCTTACATATCTCCATAAAAAGAAATCTAATTCCGTTAAACTGGGCGAGCGTGTGGGCCATTCCCGATGACCACAGCGTCCTAACCTCCTTTCAGCAAATTTGTTTTTCAGTTCTTGCACATCATCGTGAGCAGTATGAGCTGGGTAACATTGTGCTGCTTCCACATCGAACTGTCACTGGTGTCCAGACTGACATTTCCAAACAGAGGACCTGAACTGTCAACGATAAAAGATTTATTTCACCTGCCCGAACACCTGCGAAATAATGTGTATCGATGATTTCATCTTCGAGGATGCCACACGACGTATTAATGGACCACGCTTTTGGATCTTTGAGACGACGTACCCACCAAGGGTTTTCTGTGGCCCATTAATGCGTATTATGAGGATTCATTGCATCATAGTTCGTAAGCGTGAATTCATGAGAGAACGCAACGCTTTGTGAGGCACCTAGGATGAAATTATTCACAGCCAAATCACAGAAACTAACTCTCCTACGGAAATCTTTCCTTTTCATTTCCTGTGTCAATGGTAAGGGGTACTTGTGAAATTGTGTGCTATTCGCGACACAGACGTAAGGCAATTCCCCGTTTGATGTCATAGTCCTTCCTTGCTAGTGTTCAGCTCACCGTCACGCCGTCTCTAACTATTTGTACTTGTTCCTTGAAGCCGTTGTTCAACAGGTAAGTGTGTAATGCCTGATGTATCGCTTCGACTAGGAGATTTCATTGGCTGTGTGTGCCATGTTTATTCCACGCACAATGAACCTCGTTTGCTTGCGCATTCCGACCTGCTCTGTTTACGGCAGTGTGAGGGATACATTCTACAAAGTAACCGACAATGACTTCTACAGCCCATCGAAGAAGTTTATCGCTCCGTGGTAAGTAGCTCACACCCCAAACTTCGAACGTTTCTAGTTTCGCTACTAAATTTGGTAAAAATTTGTTCTGTTTTAAAAAAAAAATATATTGTTGGAAAACAAATAATTAAATAATGTTCATAACTCGGCGGAGAGAGTAATGTTTAGTGCGTTTATCCGCCTAAGTAATTATTCCAGTAACTTATTATTTTGAGGGTTTCAGATAAATATACCGTACCTGAAATAACGGTTTTATCTTTCCTAATGTACCTGATGGCAAAATTAGTTATTCGGGTTTACACCGAAATGTCATGGTACCAGCTCATATCCCGCAATACCGGTGAACGCAGCAATAAGACTGTGATAGAACACATCGTACAGCGGTTTCCGGAGTGCAGTTCTAGATGCAGATGAAAGTGCTCCGTCGAAAAACTTTGGGTATTCTGATTCGTGTACATTCCAGGCTCACAATTTTGGGTTCACAAGTGTGAGTATATCGTCCGACAAAGATCTACATCTACACCCATATTCCGTAAGCCACCTGACGGTGTGTGGCGGAGGGTACTTTGAGTACCTCTATCGGTTCTCCCTTCTATTCCAGTCTCGTATTGTTCGTGGAAAGAAAGATTGTCGGTATGCCTCTGTGTGGGCTCTAATCTCTCTGATTTTATCCTCATGGTCTCTTCGCGAGATATACATAGGAGGGACCAATATACTGCTTGACTCCTCGGTGAACGTACGTTCTCGATTACTTAATGATCCTGTAACGAAGCGCGCTGCTCTCCGTTGGATCTTCTCTATCTCTTCTATCAACCCTATCTGGTACGGGTCCCACACCGGTGAGCAATATTCAAGCAATGGGCGAACAAGCGTACTGTAACCTACTTCCTTTGTTTTCGGATTCCATTTCCTTAGGATTCTTCCAATGAATCTCAGACTGGCATCTGCTTTACCGACGATTAATGTTATATAGTCATTCCATTTTAAATCACTCCTAACTCCTACTCCCAGATAATTTATGGAATTAACTGCTTCCAGTTGCTGACCTGCTATATTGTAGCTAAATGATAAAGGATCTTCCTTTCTATGTAGTCGCAGCATATTATACTTGTCTACATTGAGATTCAATTGCCATTCCCTGCACCATGCGTCAATTCGTTGCAGATCCTCCTGCATTTCAGTACAATTTTCCATTGTTAAAACCTCTCGATATACCACAGAATCATCCGAAAAAAGCCTCAGTGAACTTCTCATATTATCCACAAGGTCATTTATGTATATTGTGAATAGCAACGGTCCTACGACACTCCCCTGCGGCACACTGCAAATCACTCTTACTTGGGAAGACTTCTCTTCATTGAGAATGACATGCTGCGTTCTGTTACCTAGGAACTCTTCAATCCAATCACACAATTGGTCTGATAGTCCATATGCTCTTACTTTGTTCATTAAACGACTGTGGGGAGCTGTATCAAACGCCTTGCGGAAGTCAAGAAACACGGCATCTACCTGTGAACCCGTGTCTATGGCCCTCTGAGTCTCGTGGACAAATAGCGCGAGCTGGGTTTCACACGATCGTCTTTTTCGAAACCCATGCTTATTCCTACAGAGTAGATTTCTGGTCTCCAGAAAAGTCATTACACTCGAACATAATACGTGTTCCAAAATTCTACAACTGATCGACGTTAGAGATACAGGCCTATAGTTCTGCACATCTGTTCGACGCCCCTTCTTGAAGACGGGGATGACCTGTGCCCTTTTCCAATCTTTTGGAACGCTACGCTCTTCTAGAGACATACGGTACACCGCTGCAAGAAGGGGGGCGTACTCTGTGTAAAATCGAACTGGTATCCCATCAGGTCCAGCAGCCTTTCCTCTTTTGAGCGATTCTAATTGTTTCTCTATCCCTCTGTCGTCTATTTCGATATCTACCATTTTGTCATCTGTGCGACAATATAGGGAAGAAACTACAGTGCAGTCTTCTTCTGTGAAACAACTTTGGAAAAAGACATTTAGTATTTCGGCCTTTAGTCTGTCATCCTCTGATTCAGTACCATTTTGGTCACAGTGTGTCTGAACATTTTGTTTTGATCCACCTACCGCTTTGACATAAGACCAAAATTTCTTAGGATTTTCTGCCAAATCAGTACATAGAACTTTACTTTCGAATTCGCTGAACGCCTCTCACATAGCCCTCCTCCGGTGACTCACCCAGCTACGTGAGTCGGACTCACGCACCGAGGGTTCCGTACAAAATTATGTGTGGACAGTTTATCCATTCAATCGATAAACGCTATTCTTTTTGCCTGTCATCGACATGGCAACATATCGGTCCCAGACTTTCGAGCATGGTTTAATTTCAAGTCTGAACTCGAATAGCAAATGACGAAAATACTTTTTTCGTATGGTATAATTACAAATTAACAATTTTCAGATTTTTCCCCTTTACTTGTACTGTGAAAAGTTTCTTCTTGCCAAATTTAATGATTGCACGTGACGGGGAAGTACGGTATAGGTTTTAATGAGTAAGTTGGCGAGTATCAAATTATGTGACATAAATGTCCGTATCTTTTGAATGCATTGATTTGAAAGCTAACTTTTATTATACCACCAAGGGACCTCAGACCTCAATATACGACATGAAATTCAAACGTGAAACGTCTATCCGTTTCTGAGAAAAAAAGGTCTTAACAGACAGACGGACAGACAGACAAGAAAGTTTTCTCGTCTGTTATAATTACAAGTTCACGTTTTTTGGATCTTTTCCTTTCGTTGTAGTATGAAACCTTGCTACTTGCCAAATTTAATGATTCTAGGTCCATAGGAAGTATCCTGTAACTGTGCATGACCGACTTTGCAAACATCAAAAATGTAACGTAAATGGTCGTATCTTTTGAATGCATTGACTTAGGACCTAACGTTTATTATGCCGCCAAGGGAGACTAGACCACAGTATATGACAAATTTCAAATTGATACATCTACACGTTCATGAGAAAAAGCGATCTTAACAGACGAACAGACAGAGGTCTAGTCTGATAAATGAAAGAAAGACGTGTGATGTTACAGATACACAGTTTTCGGATTTTTTTCCTTTGTTGTGTGAAATATTGCTTCTTGCCAAATTTTATGATTTTAAGCCAACGGGAAATTCTCTACAGGTTTTGATGTCTGAGTCTGCGAGTATCAAACTGTGTGACATAAATGTCCGTATTATTTGATTGGACTGGCTTGGAAACTTCACTTTTAAAATCGTCAATCGATCGTAGGCCTTAATCGGTGACGTAATTCTTAAGTAGAGAAAAGCGCTTTCACCAGTCGGACAAAGACAAAGAGGGATAAACTGATCCCACAAGTGCAGCTTTTTTCCACCAAATAAGATACGGAACCCTAAAAAGAGTGAGCAGCCGTACGAAACCTCTACTACCCAAGGTGTGTGTTAACTGTTGACAGGTTCGCGTGGTGCCTAAAGATAAATGAACGGTTACCCATGTTATCTGCACTATGCCGGACCATTCGTTTCAAAAATTGCAGTGAGTAAATTATAATGTACTGATACTGAACCAATCTCGTTAGGAAGTAAATGGAATCCCGCCATGAACTTTGAAAAAAGAAAATATGAACGTTCTATTCGTATCTTTTTATGATGCGAGCCGGTTTAATTGTTTGTCTGAAGGTGTTCTTATAGGCCGAAATCTGTTCCCCATAGTAAACAAACACGATTAATACTCAACACTTCTGTGCTTCAGTATTAATTTATATATAAAAGTGACAGAAGGACATTTAGCTGAAGTGTAGTTTCCAAATTTTGGTTCATTCGACGGAGACATAACAGTAAAAGTGCATGGTTTGGCATGAAGTATAGATCTGAAAGGTTCAGAAAAAAATAATTAACTGAGATGTCTGGATTCTGCAGATAACTAAAATAGACCTTTTATTAGCTCACTAATGCACGAGTAACTAGTTAAAGTCTAATAAGATTAGAAGTTGAGAGATATGGATGCTGTCTCATAATACAATTATTATCCAGTAAGTCATACGTGAGATAACGATTTTTGGGCGATTACATAGATAACTGAAGCCACACACAAAGTAAATGCTTATCAATGATTGTGTAAATTGACTAAGACGTTTCGAGAATAAGATATATTTAGCTTAGGTTGGAGAAATGGCACCAAATATATAAATTAATAGCTTAAAAACTGCTTCTAAAAATCTATTCATCGTTTGTTCCCAGATCCCTGGAAACAGAGTAGGACAGGACCAAGAAGAATGAAACGTGTCCAATTGTAGCACGGAAAACGTGAGCGCTTTGCAGAGATAATTAGAACTGCAGTGCAGCAGAATCTCTAATAGAGATACACAGTATCCTCCGAAAATTTCAATTCTGAATTTGAAGGAGTGGTTTTACTTCATAATCTACATCACATAGCAGTCACGTCAAAGAAACTGATATATGAAAGATTAATAACACACACATGTGTATTTAACTATTGATCTCGTGACAGAAGGAAAATGAAAATAGGTCGTTAGATAAGGTGACTCGTGTGATTATCGTACAAGTCACAGCAGATAATACTACTGTTAAATAACACTGTTAATGAAGAAATTTAGCATACAGTAATCTGTCGTAACAGCAGATGAGTTGTCAGTTGAAGATAGGCTTATTTCGAGAAGGAAGGAAGGAAGAAAGGAAGGAAGATTAGGGTTTAACGTCCCGTCGACATCGAGATCATTAGAGACGGAGCACAAGCTCGCAATGTTTCAAGGTTGAGGGAGAAAATCGGCCGCGCTCTTTCAAAGGAACAATGCCAGCATTTGCCTGGAGAGATTTAGGGAAATCACGGAAAAACTATGTCTTGATGTACAGACGTTGATTTGAACCGTCGTCCTTCCGAATATGTGCTAACCGCACACCTATTCCGTCCTGTTACTCGAAAGGGGATGCAGCAAATAAAAATATAGCAAATAAAATGTGGCCAAGTATTGTCAGTTTCCGTAACATCGTTGGAGAAACTTTCATGGATTTCTTTACACCGGTAATGGATAAATAATACCTTGTGTCCTTTTCCAAGCAAGAGCTCTGAAGATAACAGTAAGAATAATAAATCTCTCACTATAGAGAGGAGTACTGAGCACCATGCAATTCAGTTATTTGCAGACTTCGGATCTAGATGATGATTCATCAGAAAAATAGTATCAGCAGGAAAGAAAAGGTAACACCAAGGAGAACTGTGTCGGCGGATGTAATAGAAAGGAGAGTATTTCCAAACTGCTTGAGGATAAAGTAGATAAGAAGCACTTGCGACTAGTGTCTCAATAGTTTAGAATTCATAAACTTAAATTTTCCGCTAAACTAGTGATTGGTGCCAGTGACGAAAAAATGTCGAAGATGGTCTAAAATTTTTTAGATGTGAATCAACCATAATTAATGACGGGAATAGTCTGAAAGCTTGTGTCGTGGACGTGTATGTGTCTTGGACATGTACGTGGTGAAAACGATTGTACGACATGTGACAGACTCTAGGTGGTTCAATAACAATGCTACGAACTTCCTACGAAATTAAAGAGGGCTTCATCTCAGATTTTAACGAATTGGTTGGTTGGTTGGTTTGGGGGATTAAAGGGACCAGACTGCTATGGTCATCGGTCCCTTTTTCCAAAGACAAAGAACACCCACAGAGAATAAAAACGAGGAACAGAAGAGATCACAGACGATACAGAACAAGAGAAACTGAGACAAAGACAAGACAAAACGAACTAAAACCACACAGAGTGTGACGGTGGTTGGCCGACCATAGAAATAAAAAAGGAAAAGCCAACCACTTAGAAACACATTAAAAAAAAAATCAGTTGAAAATCATAGGCCAAAGGCCAGAATCAACACAAAACAATAAAATAAAACAGAAACACTCAGATTAAATGATAAAATCCCCCTGCCCGAATAAAACGTAAAACTAAGTCAGCCATAGTGGAGTCGTCTGTTAAAAGGGCAGGGAGCGTATCAGGCAGCGCAAATGTCTGCCTGACCACAGCTAAAAGGGGGCAGGCCAACAGAATGTGGGCCACTGTCAAAGCTGCCCCACAGCGACACAGAGGAGGGTCCTCCCGGCGCAGTAAATAACTGTGTGTTAGCCGGGAGTGGCCAATGCGGAGCCGACAAAGGACGACGGAGTCCCTGCGGTTGGCTCGCATGGATGACCGCCACACAGTCGTCGTCTCCTTAATGGCATGGAGTTTATTGGGTGTAATCCGATCGCGCCATTCAGCGTCCCAAAGCGCAAAAACTTTTCGGCGGAGGACTGCCCGCAAATCAGGCTCTGGGAGGCCAACATCCAGAGATGGTTTACACGTGGCCTCTTTCGCCAGGCGGTCAACATGTTCATTGCCCGGGATACCGACATGACCGGGGGTCCACACAAAGACCACAGAGCGGCCGCAACGCGCAAGAGTATGCAGGGACTCATGGATAGCCATCACCAGACGAGAACGAGGAAAACACTGGTCGGGAGCTCGTAAACCGCTCAGGGAATCGCTACAGATCACGAAGGACTCACCTGAGCAGGAGCGGATATACTCTAGGGCTCGAAAGATGGCGACTAGCTCAGCAGTGTAAACGCTGCAGCCAGCCGCCAAGGACCGTTGTTCGGAATGGTCCCCTAGAGTTAGCGCATACCCGACACGACCAGCAACCATCGAACCGTCGGTGTAAACAATTCCAGAGCCCTGATACGTGGCAAGGATGGAATAAAAGCGGCGGCGGAAGGCCTCTGGAGGGACCGAGTCCTTCGAGCCCTGTGCCAAGTCGAGCCGAAGGCAAGGGCGAGGAACACACCACGGGGGTGTACGCAGAGGCGCCTGGAAAGGAGGCAGAACAGGGAAAAACCCAAGCCCGCAGAGAAGCTCCTTGACGAGTACGGCGATCGGACAACCCGACCGGGGCCGACGGTCCGGCAGATGGACGACCGACTGCGGGAACAGGACACGGTAATTTGGATGCCCGGGCAAACTAAAAACATGGGCAGCATAAGCAGCCAGTAATTGTTGGTGTCGTACCCGCAGTGGAGGTACACCTGCCTCCACTAGTACGCTGTCCACAGGGCTGGTGCGGAAAGCACCAGTGGCAAGGCGTATCCCGCTGTGGAGAATTGGGTCCAGCACCCGTAACGCAGATGGGGATGCTGAGCCATAAGCCAGGCTCCCATAATCCAGACGGGACTGGATTAACGCCTGGTAGAGCCGCAACAGGGTAGAGCGGTCGGCGCCCCAGCGGGTGTGGCTCAAGCATCTCAGAGCGTTTAGATGCTGCCAACACGTCTGTTTAAGCTGCCAGATATGAGGCAGCCAAGTCAACCGGGCATCGAAAACCACCCCCAAAAACCTGTGGGTCTCCACCACAGCAAGGAGTTCGTCGGCAAGATAAAGCCGCGGCTCAGGATGGACTGTTCGGCGCCGGCAGAAATGCATAACGCGGGTCTTGGCTGCCGAAAACTGAAACCCATGCGCTACAGCCCAAGACTGCGCCTTACAGATAGCGCCCTGTAACTGACGTTCAACAGCTGCAATGCCAGTAGAGGTGTAGTAAAGGCAGAAGTCGTCAGCATACAGGGAAGCGGAGACAGAATTTCCCACGGCCGCAGCAAGCCTGTTAATGGCTATTAAAAACAGACAGACACTTAAAACAGAGCCCTGTGGCACACCGTTCTCCTGGACGTGGGAAGAACTATACGAGGCCGCGACTTGCACGCGGAAGGTACGACACGACAGAAAATTGCGGATAAAAATCGGCAGAGGACCCCGAAGACCCCATCCATGAAGCGTAGAAAGAATGTGATGACGCCATGTCGTATCGTACGCCTTCCGCATGTCAAAAAAAGACAGCGACCAGGTGCTGACGGCGGGCAAAAGCAGTACGGATGGCCGACTCCAGGCTCACCAGATTGTCGGTGGTGGAGCGGCCTCTACGGAACCCACCCTGAGACGGAGCCAGAAGGCCCCGAGACTCCAGTACCCAATGCAAGCGCCGGCTCACCATTCGTTCAAGCAACTTGCAAAGAACGTTGGTGAGGCTAATGGGACGGTAGCTGTCCACCTCCAGAGGGGTCTTTCCAGGTTTCAAAACGGGGATGACAATGCCTTCCCGCCATTGCGACGGAAACTCCCCCTCGACCCAAAGACGGTTGTAAAGATCGAGAAGGCGCCGCTGGCAGTCCACTGAAAGGTGTTTCAGCATCTGACAGTGGATGCCATCTGGCCCAGGAGCGGTATCAGGGCAAGCAGCTAGGGCACTGCGAAATTCCCACTCACTGAATGGAGCATTGACAGATTCCGGGTGGTTGGTGCGAAACGAAAGGCTCTGACGTTCCAGCCGCTCTTTAATGGAGCGGAAGACCTGGGGGTAATTCGCAGAAGTGGAACTCATAGCAAAATGCTCTGCTAAGTGATTTGCAATGACGTCGGAGTCAGTACACACGGCTCCATTCAGTGAGAGCGCAGGGACGCTGGCAGGGGTCCGATAGCCGTAGACGCGTCGAATCTTGGCCCAGACCTGCGAGGGAGTGACATGGAGGCCAATGGTGGACACATACCGCTCCCAGCACTCCTTCTTGCCTTGGCGGATAAGGAGGCGGGCCCGCGCACGCAGCCGTTTGAAGGCGATAAGGTGCGCTAAGGAGGGATGTCGCTTGTGACGCTGGAGCGCCCGCCGGCGATCTTTAATCGCTTCAGCGATCTCAGGCGACCACCAAGGCACAGCCTTCCGCCGAGGAGACCCAGAAGAACGGGGAATGGCAGATTCGGCGGCAGTAACGATGCCGGTGGTGACCGATTGAACCACCGCACCAATGTCATCAGTAGAGAGAGGCTCAAAAGCGGCAGTGGAGGAGAACAAATCCCAGTCAGCCTTATTCATAGCCCATCTGCCAGGGCGCCCAGAAGAGTGACGCTGTGGTAGTGACAAAAAGAGCGGAAAGTGGTCACTACCACACAGGTCGTCATGCACACTCCATTGGACAGATGGTAAGAGGCTATGGCTACAGATGGAAAGGTCAATGGCGGAGTAGGTGCCATGCGCCACATTGAAGTGTGTGAAGGCACCATCATTTAACAGCGAGAGATCGAGCTGCGACAATAAATGCTCAACGATGGCGCCCCGACCAGTGGCCACTGACCCACCCCACAGAGGGTTATGGGCGTTGATGTCGCCCAATAGCAAGAAAGGTGGCGGCAATTGGGCGACCAGTGCAGCCAGGACAGGCTGCGAGACATCACCATCCGGTGGAATGTAAAGACTGCAGACGGTAACAGCCTGTGGCGTCCACACGCGTACAGCGACAGCCTCTAAAGGCGTCTGGAGAGGGACGGACTCGCTGTGCAGAGTGTGAAGGACATATATGCAGAAGCCACCAGACACCCTTTCATAAGCTGCTCGGTTCTTATAATAACCCTGATAGCCACGGAGGGCGGGGGTTCGCATCGCTGGAAACCAAGTTTCCTGGAGAGCAATGCAGAAGAAAGGGCGAAGGCTGAGAAGTTGGCGGAGCTCAGCTAAATGGTGGAAGAAACCGCTGCAGTTCCACTGGAGGATGGTAGTGTCCATGGCGGACAAAGGCGTGACGGGACTGGGAAGGCAGATTACGCCGCTGGGTCACCTGCTGCCTCCGATTGAGCACCCGTGCTAGTGCTATCCATGGCGTCTGAGGGACCGGCGAGATCGAGGTCCTCAGCGGACGCCAGGATCTCCACCTCGTCCTCAGACGCAGATCTGGAAGGTGGCGGTGGGGTGGCTGCCACCGCGAGTTCCTTGGGCTTAGTGCTCTTCTTCTTTGATTTCTCACGCTGCTCCTTGGGTTTAACCGGCTGGGAGGGCTTCACCGATTCAGTCTCCGGGACTGAGGAGGATCGTGAAGCCCGTCGACCAGCTGATTGCGGGCACTTACGCCACTGTCGGTCGTGAGCCTTCCCACTGGTGGAAACCTGGGAAGGGAGGGACCCGAGGGACCCCTTGCGAGCGTGAGAAGCCGAAGAAGTTGGACACTTCTCCGGCTTAGAAGCAAGGACGGACGTCCCTGATGGGGGGGATGGTGTTGCCCCTGAGGTAGGTGGCGCAGGAGCAACCTGGTGGGTAGAGCCCCCCACTGGCAAGGGGGCAGGAGGAGTCTTACTGCTCATCGAGCTGGCTGGAAGTCTCGAAACTGATGGGGCTAGCACAGGTGTAGTAGCAGCTGCATAAGAAGATGTCATTCTCACAGGATGGAGTCTGTCATATTTCCTCTTGGCCTCAGTATAGGTCAGCCGGTCCAGGGTCTTATATGCCACGATTTTGCACTCTTTCTGAAAGACTTTGCAGTCTGGCGAGCAAGGTGAATGGTGCTCCCCGCAGTTGACGCAGATGGGAGGCGGGGCACATGGAGTATCGGGATGAGATGGGCGTCCGCAATCTCGAAATGTGAGGCTGGAAGTGCAGCGGGAAGACATATGGCCGAACTTCCAGCACTTGAAGCACCGCATCGGGGGAGGGATATAGGGTTTGACGTCACATCGGTAGACCATCACCTTGACCTTTTCCGGTAACGTATCACTCTCGAAGGCCAAGATGAAGGCACCGGTAGCAACCTGATTGTCCCCCGGACCCCGATGAACGCGCCGGACGAAATGAACACCTCTACGTTCTAAGTTGGCGCGCAGCTCGTCATCAGACTGCAAAAGGAGATCCCTATGGAAAATAACACCCTGGACCATATTTAAACTCTTATGTGGTGTAATAGTAACGTTAACATCCCCAGCTTGTTACAAGCAAGCAGCCTGCGTCACTGGGCGGAGGATGCCGTTTGTATCAGTACTGACCCAGAGCGCATTTTAGACAAGCCCTCCACCTCCCCAAACTTGTCCTCTAAATGTTCGACGAAGAACTGAGGCTTTGTGGAGAGAAAAGACTCCCCATCAGCTCTCGTACAAACTAAGAATCGGGGCGAATAACTGTTACCTCCATCCTGAGACTTACGCTCTTCCCAGGGCGTGGCCAGGGAGGGGAACGTTTTCGGATCGTACTTCTGAGCATTAAATTGAGCCCGAGAACGCTTAGAGACTGCTGGCGGCTGGCCGCCAGCGAGAGATGATGTACCACGCTTCATTGCGGGTCATCCGCCCTGATGCCACCTACTCCGACCAAGGGCCCTCCCCACGGGCGCCACCCAGCCACAGCAAAGGCCACCTGGCAGGATGGCCGTTGCCGGGAGTCCCGATACCCCTTGGCATACGTGGGGAGTTAACGGCGCAGTCATCAGTAGAGCGATCCCTGTGTTGTCAGGGGGCTACAACCAAGAGGGTACATGGCGGTCCCACCACAACGGGCTGGCTACCGTGCTGGATCTTAGGTGCAAAAATGTCCAAGGTCGTCGTCGCAGTGAAAAGAAACACTGCATAGAGCAGCGTGGTAATCGCACCCAGGGACGCATCCTCGCCCAAGAGATCGAAAACGAGCGGAACACCATTGCAACGACGAGAAATCCGGCTAAAGGTCTAATTGCACGACGGATACAGTGCACCATGTAAGGCGCCCTTCCCCAATTGGCTCGCTCTTCGGATAAATTTAGAAAGATGGAGGTCAAACCCGAGAGGGGACCATCACATAAGGCCGAAACATGTGAGACTCCTTTTAGTCGCCTCTTACGACAGGCAGGAATACCGCGGGCCTATTCTAACCCCCGAATCCGCAGGGGGGTTTAACGAACTCAAAGCTTTACTGTGTAAGTAGGCTGTTCAAGTTTTTATGCTGGTAACACCACTTAGCGCTCTATATGAAAGTCATTGGCTGTGCTGTGTGCAGTCTGTGGCTGGTTGGCATTGTTGGAATATTTGCTATTATAGTGTTGGGCAGTTGGATGTGAACAGCGCGTAGCGTTGTGCAGTTGGACGTGAGTCGCCAGAGGTGGTGGATGTGGGGACAGAGATGGCAGAATTTTGAGAGCGGACGATCTGGACGTGTGTCCATCAGAAAGAGTAAATTGGCAATACTGGATATCATGAACTAATATATATGATGACTTGAACATTAAGGTAAATACATTGTTTGTTCTCTATCAAAATCTTTCATTTGCTAACTGTGCCTATCAGTAGTTAGTGACTTCAATAGTTTGAATCTTTTATTTAGCTGTCAGTATGGGCGCTCGCTGAATTGCAGTAATTCGAGTAACGAAGATTTTTGTGAGGTAAGTAATTCATGAAAGTTATAGGTTATTGTTAGTCAGGGCCATTCTTTTGTAGGGATTATTGAAAGTCAGATTGCGTTGCGCTAAAAATATTGTGTGTCAGTCTAGTGTTGAACAGAATAAGTAAAGAGAGAAATGTCTGAGTACATTCAGTTTTGCACAGCTGTTTGACAATCAAATAACATAAGAGGTTTATCAGCACAGTAATTCATTAATTTTTCCAAGGGGATGTTTCAACTGAAAAGCAAAAGTGTATGGAGAAGTGTTCAGTGTGTTCAGCAATCGACCTGCCGAAAAATCTAAGCTAGTTTTGGTTATAGGTAAAGTGAGTGGACAGATCAAAATCTGTCTTTACCGTCGCTCATTGATTATATTAGAACTGAAAGGAAGATGATACAGATAAGCTTGAGACTGGATTCA
This sequence comes from Schistocerca serialis cubense, assembly GCF_023864345.2. NCBI lineage: Eukaryota > Metazoa > Arthropoda > Insecta > Orthoptera > Acrididae > Schistocerca > Schistocerca serialis. The sequence goes on from NC_064646.1 coordinate 141,900,585, forward strand.
GTCTCCGCTGAGGAAGCTGGTAGTACAGCTACTTGTTTCAGCCATCGCGGTGCACCGACATGACGTTTCGAAACAAGTGCTCGTAGAACAGATCAACTAAAATTACTCAGAGGAAAGACAACTGGACCAGGCGTTCCTAAAAGCACTACGGTAAATCTTCAACAATTCTAGGTGCAGTCTGTGGTATGTCGCTGGAGCAAACAGACGTCCCAAGGGGTTGGCGACTGGATGAGTATTTAAACTGGGCGGAGAATTCTGCCGCCACGTCCGCCGGAGGACTTGCACCCGCCTCCACGCCCCCAGAAAGTTTGGGAGCATATTTCCGCACGATGTGAACTGCAAACTCATGCAGTCACTCGTTCTACTGCATCTTCGCCATTATGATGTAATTGAACGTGTCATGAATAGTAAAAACACAAGATGGTTGGAACTGAACAAGAAGGTGCATTAGATCTGCAACATTCGTGTATATTACCGTGTTAGTGTTTCATATTCCCAGTCAGGTTGCTTGCTACCTGACAAGTTAGGGGAATACCACACGATACGTCTACTTGTCTCAGGGCGCACGCCCCCCTGTACCTCGCTTCAGAGGTTAAACATCTCTTGACATCATCAAACAGGTGGTCTCACTTGTCTAGTTTACCATCTGTGCTCGTTCATAAAATAACATTTGAGAGCCTTGCGCACGCCAGTTTTTTGTCGACAGCTGCGGGCCTGCATTGCAAGTCTTTGGCCGTTGCCTAGGAACGAGACCACGCACACACTTTGCATGAATTCTTACGCGAATCGTCACCTTAGTTGGCGCGAGTAATGAGTGAATGGGCAAATATCCTTTAGGGACATTACGAATGTAGGTTGTGGACAGTTGGGAATGTGGGTCTCACGGGAAGCGTGCAAGGGATTAGTCCCTGCAGCCGCGCTATCCTCTGTGCCCTCGGTGGCTCAGATGGATAGAGCGTCTGCCATGTAAGCAGGAGATCCCGGGTTTGAGTCCCGGTCGGGATACGCATTTTCAGCTGTCCCCACTGAGGTATATCAAAAACACCTATTGGCAGCTGAGGGTTTCGTTTAATTATTTCCATCAAAATAAAATTTTGAGACTTCCCTCTGAGAGAAACTTCGAGAATTCAATAACGTGCAGAAAAAAAAGGATCAAATGGCTGACAATGAGGTGGTTACATTATGAAATAGAATACCCATTTACCCTTACGTTTAAGCAGCATCGGAGCCCTGATGTGTAATTTGACGAAATCGACTTAAAGAAGCATGGGCATCTCATAACTTACTTTCGTAACATCCAACAGGACCCTCTTTATACTACTCGTCAAACAACAACAAAAGCGAAGGAAAAGGACGTGGAGGATTTACTACTGTACATTCCGTCTGGTCATCACCATGTTTTCAATACCCTACCGTGTAACACTGGCACAAGAACTCCCTCTGCTCTGCAAGAGCAAGCCGATGAAAGTGAATCTAAATTGCATTACATTCCTGTTGGGAAATATTTTCTACGAGCAAAGAGAAGGCACAAAATTATAATTATATATTCCAGAAGAGGGATTTTCATAATTGTTTCTTTAATAAAACATGAAGACTAGAACAAAGGGGAAGATACGAGAATAATACATTTGGTGCCCAAAAGAATCAAATCCAAAGTTTCACTTTTCTTTTGAATGCAGCAAGTAATACCACTTAAATTTGCCCTTATTCTGTATGGGAATACAGTATACAAAATATATATTTATGATTCAAACACATTAGAACGCTGTAAACGTTTCCCTGTAATTATCATGCAGGTTTCTCGTACGATCTTGTCAACCGTATCATGTCTGTTTTTCTGTGAACTGTCTTATTCGCTTGTGCACTGAACGCCTCACATATTACACTGTGAATAAATGTTGTCAAAGTGAAATTCTCCAGATGCCGGTAAATGTTTAATTCTTTTACTACGTAAACCATCGTCATGTAGACGAATAGTGTGTGGCACTGCTCTGCTTGTAAGGATGTTGTATTGTACACTTATGATTTCTGTTCCTCGCGCGTAAACATAGCGATGACGTCACTTTGGTCAAGTTCACGTTGTTGCGTAACGTGTGTCAAGCATTAGCACTTCTGAAATGTATATACACTCTTGTGTGAAAGCACGTCAAGTCTTACCTCGTGTCCGTCGGATGCCTGGTGATCAGTGGCCCTACGACGAAACGGCGCTTGCTGCCTGCTTGTGACTGCACCACAGCGCACACACACACACACTAGGTGCCGCTGGTCGCGAACAGATATACCGGCGCACGCTGACTTGTGGGAACTGGCTGCAGATCTGATACCTGCGCTTCCGCGGCTGCTCCGCCAGCAGCCGTTCTGCGCGCTTACGGCGCAAGAGCTAACGAACGCCCGAGGCCTTCGTGACGTAGTACCGCACGGCGCGTGTGGCTCACGGAGATGGTGACTCAGCCAGAGTCGCCAGATTGCGCGAGTTTCAGGCACGTGGCGTTCAGAGTCGCACCGACAACGGTCGACAGACGCAGTAGCCGGAGTACGTGGTCACATCGGCCGACAACCTGGTCACAGCGCGTCCTATTTCCTTCGTAAATTTTTGGTAGGATGACGAAGGTTACAATCTATTTCAACTGCCGTGGGGAAGATGAATGCCCTGACACCTCCGTGCTCGGAGAGGAGTGCTGCACTGCGATTCTTGCTAGTAATAGAGGGCCGAATGATGCGAGTGGTCTACATGTATCTCGAAACGAAATGGCTAGTACTGCACATTCTTTCCTCAAATACAGGAATAATAACAAGAGAAGTTTTAAGAATATATCAGCTGTAGAGAGAAACGTTGTTTTACGTAATCGAGATGATTCGCGGTGATACTGACAAGGAGACGGCACGACCGTGGGGTCGGGGATTTGTCCGAAATTTTGGGTGGTGAAAGAGGACCCCTAACACCTCACGTGGTTAAAGTATTAGGACGCACTACTCGGAAAATCCCTGGAAAAATCGATCCAAAGTTTCTTAGATGCCATATGAGTATAAAATGTTAGTGAATTGCCGAGCCGCCGTCTGTCTTAAATGTTTAGGGCTCGGACTATTACGCCAGAGGTCTCTGGTTCGATTCCTCCTCTGGCACATTTTTTTCTTCTGTTTCATTTTCTTTTGTTATTCCGCCAATTATTCAGAAAGTTTCCCAAACCTACATTATCTTTAACAAATTAGTTACATTCTTGAATAAAAATTATTTTCTTTATGTCCAACAACACAATTCATGCTGGTGGGTTTTCCATTTTTCACTGTAAAGTATATGAAGAAAAAACATTGGGTTTTTAATCGGAATAACAAAGTCGATTGGGAAACATTCAATTTTTATACATATAATAATTATAAACAAGAACCGCAGTGGTAATTATCGTAAAAACAAACAAAGCAATTTTTGTGACATCTTGCGCAACATATAAAAGCGGATTTTTAAAATCACAGGGCGTTTACAATAAATTTGTACAAAAACATGCCCCATTAACATTTACGAAAATGTTTTGAGTTTCTGATAATTTTGAGGCAAACCAGGAATATTGAATCATGTCTCGGAATACTGGTGACGGTAATTGATGGTGAATTATGGAATGAATTTTTATAGAATCTTCCCGGGAATTAATTTCACGATTCTCCTGTAACAATGCGCTGCAATTTTGCAAGCAACAGAAGATAAAAAAAGTGCGGGAGGAGGAATCGAACATGAGACCTCTAGCGTAATGGTCCGAGCGCTAATCATGTAGGCCAAACGGCGAATCGGGAATGGTCTAACATTTTATACTCATAAGGCACCTAAGAAACTTTGGATCGATTTTTCTCGGGATTTTCCGGGTAGTGCGCCCTAATATTTTAACCACGTGAGGTGGTAGGGGTCCTCTTTCACCACCCAAAATTTCGGACAAATCCCGAACCCCACGGTCGTGCCGCCTCCTTGTGAAAAGCAAAATTGCAAACATTCTACACAACCTCAAATTCAGCGAACCAGCACGCCCGGGTTCCCGGGTTCGACTCCCGGCGGGGTCAGGGATTTTCTCTGCCTCGTGATGACTGGGTGTTGTGTGATGTCGTTAGGTTAGTTGGCTTTAAGTAGTTCTAAGTTCTAAGGGGCTGCTGACCATAGATGTTAAGTCCCATAGTGCTCAGAGCCATTTGAACCATTTTCAGCGAACCAGAAACATGTCAATTAACTTTCTATTGTGAGTTGGCAAGACAGCCAAGCCACTATGCGATAGCCGAAAGGCACGCGTTTAAGCTCACGCAGGCTGGCGTGAGGTCTGGAACAGTTAAAGGAGTTGAGTCTAGTAAAAAAAGTACGTAGCTTCTGGAATACTTAACTTTAATCCATAATGGGTGAACATTGGTCTGACGGTACATGCCTCACAAGATAAATAGCAAATGATAATTGCGCCTTGCTAGGTCGTAGCAAATGACGTAGCTGAAGGCTATGCTAACTATCGTCTCGGCAAATGAGAGCGTAATTTGTCAGTGAACCATCGCTAGCAAAGTCGGCTGTACAACTGGGGCGACTGCTAGGAAGTCTCTCTAGACCTGCCGTGTGGCGGCGCTCGGTCTGCAATCACTAACAGTGGCTACACGCGGGTCCGACGTATACTAACGGACCGCGGCCGATTTAAAGGCTACCACCTAGCAAGTGTGGTGTCTGGCGGTGACACCACACTTTCGATGACTGCTTTTCAGCATACGTGTGAAAGACAAAAGTAAAATTTATAATAAGATACTCCGAAACCAAAAGCTCTGAAAAAATGGGAAACACATTCGCCACATTTGCAAAATATCTCGAATAACAGAATCACCACCCTACAGGCACAAAAACATCAGTAAATAGGAATTATAATTCATAGACAGCTAATGGTCACCCATCTCAGCCTAAAAAATATCCACTACAGTAATTTAAGATATGCCACGTTTCACATTTTAAAAAAAATAATTTTTTGACATAATTTACGCCTAAAATTTCTCATAAAGGTTTTGCCTATGGCGTAGTTTCCATTAATGGACGTTCCACACATATCACCCGACAGTGCCCTGACCGGTCTGTGATTGCACCGGCCGTGGTCGCAGTGGGGGATACATATGAGGGGGGGGGGGAACGCGCCCCCCCTCCCTCACCCCTCCTTGCGGGGCCGCACAAATTGCCACCGACGCCACACCTGCCAGTTAGTTAGCCTGCAAGTTATTCGTTCATCTCTTTCGTCAGTCGACTCGACTGAATCGAGTTATCGAGTAGTTGTACTTTCCTATTTATTTATTTATTTCATTATCAGTATGGAGTAATGCACCGCCTTGAAATGTAAGGTAGGTCGGATGCTTCTAAATCTAAAAGCAAAGACTTCTCATTGTAACAATCTTATTGGTGTAGAGTTGTTAATGCTTCTTTTTCTTTTTTTATATAATATAAAGAACATAATATATAAAGATGCTTAACAATTGATAAAATTGTTCCATATAATTTGTTTCTGCTTAGTTGATGAGAATATAATTCATATAATGCAAATGCCAAAGAAAAATAAAAAAAGAAAATGTAATACAATGAGTGGGCTGAAAATAATTTTCAGAGGTAGAGGGATGTGTTACACTGCATTTGGATGTGTAATACAGTATAAGTAGCAAATGGTTCAAATGGCTCTGAGCACTATGGGACTCAACTGCTGAGGTCATTAGTCCCCTATAACTTAGAACTAGTTAAACCTAACTAACCTAAGGACATCATAAATATCCATGCCCGAGGCAGGATTCGAACCTGCGACCGTAGCGGTCTTGCGATTCCAGACTGCAGCGCCTTTAACCGCAAGGCCACTTCGGCCGGCTCTAAGTAGCATGTTGGTTGATAATGGCCTATTTCTGCTAATTGAAGGTGAGAAGGTCTCGGTAGAACATCGATCTATTCTCATCTGAAATGGTTTGTGCTTATGTATGTTCACTGTGTCTGTGTGGATTGGTACATTACGGGAAGTGCTGCAAATCAGGACACTACATGATACTCAGCAGCTGTTTGTTTGTCCTACTGTTGGTAGGTGTGGTACATTCTGTGTGATACCTTAGATACCTACACCTGGTATTATACAGACTAAATACTGATTGAGCATTTCGTACACGGGATACATGAATTCTAGCTTTACACGAAAAAATACACTTACAGTATGTTTGTAATTTTTTTAGTAGAAATAGAATGTAGTTCGTTGCTACTTTAATGCATATTCCTTAAATAACTTAATGCATAACATTTTTATTTTTATACATACTTTATACAGAAAATATATTTGGTATATAAAATTCATTGATTGTATCTTTGAATACTGTAGACTTCTGTCTACACACAGAAAGACGAGTAATACATTACTGCTCGTGTGCAGTATACTTTATAAACACTACGCAGTATGTCGTTGGGGAGGAAGAGCCTCAGAATAAAACTTCTTCGAGCCTTCTCCTCCCAAGCGACGTTACCTTATTACTACCGTCTTAGAATGTGGCGTCGGTGTCTGTTTTATGATTGTTTCTGCCTGTTGTGTTGTTTGTGACTGTGTTGTGGCTTGCAGTGTCATGCGTTGTTGGGTTGGGTCCCTCACGTATTGATCCCTTCTGAGTCACATTCGCTTAGCGTTCCTTCCTCGGTTTCGGAATCTGTGGTCGTGCTTGTGTCCTCCCATGTGGTTTGTTGTGTTGTTTGTGCTTGTCTACACCTCCTTCCATATGAGGTTTGGCGCTGCAGAGTGTTCGATAAAATATCGGTTACGCTATTTATTGTGTTTTAATCATCGGGATTGCGTATTATTCTGGCGATGTCATTGTCGTTCTGTATAGGTCTCACTTGTCCTAGGGTGTCGCATAGCAGTGTGATATGTCCTGGTGTCCCAGTTTCTCCGCAAACGCATACTTCATCGTTAGTTAGTCCCGTGCGGTTTCATAGAGTAAATATCTCTGGAGTGAGCACTGCGTTCTGCGCATGTTGTCAACATTAAACCAGGATTGTCACGTGTTTTCGGGACTTCACTCTGCGTGTCTGCTTTCCTCAGAGTTTGAAGTTAATAATATCAAGAGTTTTTGTTGTGTTTTCACCGTTTGTTGATAGTGTAATAGCGATGGTAAATTACTGTTGTTGCTACGGATGTGCCGGCCGCTGTGGCCGAGCGGTTCTAGGCGCTTCAGTCTGGAACCGCGTGACTGCTACGGTCGCAGGTTCGAATCCTGCCAAGGGCATGGATGTTTGTGATGTCCTTAGGTTAGTTAGGTTTAAGTAGTTCTAAGTTCTAGGGGACTGATGACCTCACATGTTAAGTCGCATAGTGCTCAGAGCCATTTTTTGAGCTACGGATGCAAAGAAAAATACGTGAAAGGAGGGATAGTAACTTTCCATGGGTACTATGTTTAAAAATTTCGAGACGCATTATAATTAAGGCTTGATTCTGTAGACCTATTTTTCTACGATTTTATGACTATACAATAGATATTACGGCTCGTACAAAAGCTTACAAACAATCGCTTCCTCTCGTAAATTTGCTAGTGGAACAGGAAAGGGAATGGTTAGTTGTTTCAGCAAATACTATCCTCCATGCATTTATCAGTGACTTGTCGATTATGTATATAGATTTGAAAGACGGGAGACAGACAAATTCAATAGAGCGGGAGTCTGTAATTGTCTTCCTATAATATGTGTGTCCAAACATTTTTGTTTACTATAAAGTTACAGTAGGAGACCATGTTAAGTGTGTCTAGGACATGGAGAATGATTGTGTGCGATTTACATTTCAGTTTCACGAAGGATGAACAACGAGTAAAGATGTGGCTCCAGAAAATAAGGGGAGTAATTTTGTCCCCACAAAATATTCCAAAGTATGTATAAAACACTTCGAAGAGGAATGTGTAGAAAGAGAAAAATTTGGACGTGTGTGGCTGAAGGTAGATGCTATACCAACTATTTTTAATTTTCCACAGCACCTACTACCAATTTCTGCATTCAGCTTAAATAAATTTTCTGCACAAATCAAATAAAAACACAATAGTGTAGTTAATCAAAGTACACATTCATCTTCTTTGGTGTATTTTGCCTTCAATTTATTTTCTTCACCATTTGATTAAGAGGCGTAAAATATTAGTAAACATGTTCTCAAACTCTTTCATTTGTGTCACTTTCCACTGGTGTTATATCGGTTGACTGTTAGATGACCAACAGTATTTGCACTACATTTATTCTCCGATCGCCTTTTTTCCCCCTTCTTAGTCAGTCTACTATTTATTTAATGAACTGGAAGAAAGTATGTAAAATGTGTTAACTAAACACTTCATAGTGTCACCAGTAAGAAAAATAGTGCTTTAGGTCGCAAAAACGAGAAAATAAATACGCAGAAATAGCAGAAAAAAGGACGAATTAGCAGGGATATAATCGCTAATGTGAGGTAAATTCGGTGCTTTTAGGACACTTGCAAAAGTCCTAGCGTACTGTCAAGTCGTTTTGCAAAACTATCAGTGCAAAAATGTACGTCAGGCTCTATAATACTATAAAATACCGAAAACTACAAAACATCGAGTGCATCTGAATTGTGACACTTATTGCAAAGAAGCAGAATGCAATATCACTTGCCCTTAAAAGTTACGTAGCTGGTTTATTCCCGATATCAAATGGATACTGTTAAAATGTCTGCGCAACATATATAAATAATCCACGACACGTACGAAAAGAATCCGTCTGTACTAGGGATGTAGTGACATTCGAAATATACAGGGCGCTATACGGACAAACACACGACGTCCCGAGAACACGTGACCAGGCCGGCAATGTATGTTGACAACACAAAATCTGTTCTGCGATGTGAATGCTCACTCCAGAGATATTTACTCAATGTACGGTTTAAATGTGCCGGATACGGTCTGTGGCGCGTCGGGAAATGGACCATCCCCCAGCTTGGGTCGACATGTTTCAGTTGTAATCTTTCGCGTTCGTCAGGAAAGAAAGAGTGTACTCGGCGTTTCTTATCGGATGCGTCTCACTCTCTCTACCATGTTTGAATCCGCCATTGTTTCATTTGTGTTTTGTTCATAATGTTCGTTCCCGTAATTTCGATGACTTCATCGAGCCTGACCCTCTTAAGCCAGTAAAGTGCAGCTCAGTAACGTTTTGTTATGTCTATAGGGCAGGTCCCCATCTCAACGCCAAGTCCCTCTAGTGACGTGGTGTTGAAGGCTCCGCTCGTTCTCAGGAGTACACTACGTTGACCTCATCTTGCAACTGTGTTGTTAGCCTGTATGTTCAGTCTGTGAGCCCAAGCAGTTGCGGCGAAGCATGCGATGGATTCAAATATCGCAATGTGGTAGATCCTTGTGGTCTTAATAGGTAATTTGTACTGAGTTGTGTTGAGTCTTGCTAGACTGTGCATAATTTTCGAAGCTTTGTCAGTTTGATATGATGGTTGAAAGTCTGTTTTTCGTCATGATGCAGTCCTAGATAACGTGTGTCTTGCTTCCTCTGTATGCTTGTATTTTTGAATTTTAGAATTGGCTTCCTTTGTAGTGTCCCACTGACCATTAAATACACAGTTTTGTCGGAAGATATTTTTACTTATTTTCTTTGCACCAACTGTTAAATTTCTGAAGCACTTGCGTGTCTCTTGTCTCCAGTGCTGCCCTCGAGTTGGCTGACACCACTATGTATTATTCTGCGTAAGCCACCACACCTCTTACCCTGTCGTCACTGGTCAGGGTGTTCAGCAAGGACTCGATTGCGATGTCCCAGAATATTGGTCCTCAGATCGAGCCCTGTTTACATCCCTTTGTTATACTCTTGATAACCTTTCGTGTACCAGCCGTCCACTCCGTTATTCTGCCTCTGCAGTAGTTGAGGAAGCTATTGTAGAGGGAAGTTGATAGCTTCATTTCCCTTAACCTGGTGATGAGGGACGGACACCACAAGTTGTCAAAAGCCCCGGCTGTGTCGATTAGTATGGCGGCCACGTATTTGTCGCTGATGCTATTTGTAACTGTCAGTTGATTGACGGCGTCTTCTATTGATCTGCCTTCCCTGGAGCCGAATTGACGGGGCGTTAGGTTGAGGAGGAAACTGTGCGATTGTAAACGGTCACACCGGAGCCTTTCCTGTACCTTGTCGAGAGTGTTTAAGAGGCAGTTAGGTCGGTACATTTTGGGCTCTGTTGGCTCTTTGTCTTGTGATTTCCTGATTATTACTAGATTAGCCGTTTTCCAGAGGTTTGAAATTCTGCCTGTTAGTAGTGCCACGTTGAACATATTAGTAACAAAGGTGTGATCCGTGTTACTGTTTGTTTTAATGTTCCTGAAAGTATTTTGTCTGGGCCGGATACTTTTCGGTTTTTAAGCCTGCTGATTGCCGTCGCGACTTCTTGCGCGAATGGCATGGTTACACTGTCACTGATGTATGGTTGCCTTATCCTTTCTCTCAGGTCAGCGTGTTGTCGTTCGTCTTATGGGGGTCATCATCTGGAGGGTGCCTGTTCAGAAGATATTCTGCTGTGCGTCGTCATCCTCTGGTCATTATACCGTCAGCTTGCTTTAGTGTTGACGGAACTGTCGGTGTCTTAACTCGTTCTGTTTCTATCATGTACGGTTGTCCCCAGATGTCGTTATACAGCTGGGTTTTGACAATATTGGTCCCGTAGTCTTGCCTTGTTGTCTTTAGTTGTTTTTGGTATTTCTGTTTAGCGTCACGATATAGGTCGAGTCTTATCTGTCTTTCAGAAGCTGTCTTTGTTTGTTGGTAGTACTTTCTTTTGCCCCGTGAATCCTTCCTTAGTCTTGCCAGTTCTGCCGACCGCGGTTGTTTCTGTCCCCAACCAGTTTTTGCTCGTGGTATAGCTGCTTCCTGTGCTCTTTGTCGGATCTCTGTCAGTACATGCGTTTTGTAATCTATACTGTCTTGATCTGTGTGTAATGACGACGCCTCAACAATATTTCGAACTTTTTGCCAGTCGTCTCCTCTTATGAGTAAACGCTGCTGTTCAAAGTCCATGTTATCCGTATTGACATATATGTCCGTGGTTATGACGACTGCATTGTGGTCGCTGTGTATGGCTCTATCTAATACCCTCCATGTGTTGACAAGTGGAAGAGATTTTGCGTTCCCTAGAGAAACGTCTATGATACCTACACCACCGGCGTCTCCACGGTAGGTAGGTGGCTGACCCTCCCTATTCAGTATGAAAAGGTTGCATTCATTTACCACGTCAAGCACTAGTTGCGCTCTGTCGTCAGTTCTATCTGAGTTCTACAAGAGGGATTTTATGTTGGTATCGGTTAGAATGAGCAGCCTTTTTCTTTCTGAGTGTCATGCAATGTCTTTTATTTTGTCTAAGAAAGGTTCTATATCGCACGAGTACTGAGCATAAATAGAAGACATGGGCCATATATTCTGTCCGTCTGTTATTTCCGCTGTGGCAATGCGTTCGAGGCAAACCAGGGTGATCTATGTTACTGTGAGCTTTTTATTAACTACTATTATCGCGGCTTTCGCGTTTGGTGTTCCTGCTATTGTGATGTAATGTAAGGGGAGCCCTGAAATCTTCCCGCCTCGCAGAAAAGGCTCCTGAACGCAGGCGATGTCTGCTTTTGTTTCTCTTAAGAGCCTACCTAGTTCCATGTTTAATAGGGTATTGACCTGGCAGTTTAGTTGTATTACCTTTAGAAGGGATATCTAGTGAAGGAAAAACACTCTACACACGTTCGTGTGCTCTCACGAAGTCCTTATATACTTTATCTAGGTTTAGGAGCTCTCCCCTTCTCACACATGCCTCCCTAACAGCTTACAAAGTTCTTTGGGGTTCTTTGGCAGATTTTCAACCCTTAGGATCATCCTGTCAGTTTGTTCTGTAATTGGGAAGCAGATTTTATCCCCGTTTTCATGCTTAGTTCGTATTACAAAGCGAAGAGCTGTTCGAAATATATCCTCATTTTCAAGTCTGCTAAGCCGTAGGTCAGCTTCTAAGTTTTCGTAGTTTACGTGATTAACGGTATTCAGCCTGGGGTCCTTGATTGTGTCTTGTTGGTGTAATTGACTTTGTTTGTTGCTCCGATTTCGAACAATTCTGTAGTGCAACATGTCTTTCCTCCTTTATGGCTTCTGGTAGTGTAGTTTGATGTGTTTTCGCTGAGCACTTCCCATGATAGTGACTTGTTGTTTTTGATGTCTACCGGAGACTTGTTCGTGAAAGGTGACTGTTGTATCCAGAATGAGATTTTCACTCTGCAGCGGAGTGTGCGCTGATATGAAACTTCCTGGCGGATTAAAACTGCGTGCCGGACCGAGATTCGAACTCGTGACCTTTACCTTTTGCGGGCAAGTGCTCTAACAACTGAGCTACGCAAGGACGACTTACGCCCCGCCCTCACAGCTTCACTTCTGCCAGTACCTCGTCTCCTACCTTCCAAACTTTACAGAAGCTCTCCTGCGAACCTTGCAGAACTAGCACTCCTGAAAGAAAGGATATTGCGGAGACATGGATTCACTTAATCATTCTGGAAACATACCCTAGGCTGTGGCTAAGCCATGTCTTCGTAATATCCATTCTTTTCAGGAACGCTAGTTCCGCAAGTTTCACAGGAGAGCTTCTGTAAAGTTTGTAAGGTAGGAGACGAGGTACTGGCAGAAGTGGAGCTGTGAGGATGATGTGTGAGTCATGCTTGGGTAGCTCAGTTGGCAGAGCACTTTCCCGCAAAAGACAAAGGTCCCGAGTTCGAATCTCGGTCCGGCACACAGTTTTAATCTGCCAGGAATTTTATATCAGCACACACTCCGTTGCAGATGGAAAATCTCATTCAGGAAATATCCCCCAGGCCGTGGCTAAGGCATGTCTCTGCAATGTCCTTTCTTTCAGGAGTGCTAGTTCTGCAAGGTTCACAGGAGAGCTTCTGTGAAATTTGAGAGGTAGGAGACGAAGTACTGGCAGAAGTGAAGCTGTGAGGACAGGCCGTGAGTCGTGCTTGGGTAGCTCTGTTGGTAGAGCACTTGCCTGCGAATGGCAAAGGTCCCGAGTTCGAGTCTCGGTTCGGCACACAGTTTTAATCTGCCAGGAAGTTTCGTGGGTGGTTGTGTTTGGTGTTGTGTCGGTACAGGATGTGTCTTTCTGTTCAGCTACCTTACTGTTTTGTTTTTCGTAGTGACTGTGTGCTACCCCCGTAGACAAATCGAACTGGTGTAATATAGGGTCTACATTTGGTTGTATTAATTCTACAGGGTTATTACAAATGATTGAAGCGATTTCACAGCTATACAATAACTTTACTATTTGAGATATTTTCACAATGCTTTGCACAGACACACAAAACTCAAAAAGTTTTTTTAGGCATTCACAAATGTTCGATATGTGCCCATTTAGTGATTCGGCAGACATCAAGCCGATAATCAAGTTCCTCCCACACTCCGCGCAGCATGTCCCCATCAATGAGTTCGAAAGCATCGTTGATGCGAGCTTGCAGTTCTGGCACGTGTCTTGGTAGAGGAGGTTTAAACACTGAATCTTTCACTTAACCCCACAGAAAGAAATCGCATGGGGTTAAGTCGGGAGAGCATGGAGGCCATGACATGAATTGCTGATCATGATCTCCACCACGACCGATCTATCGGTTTTCCAATATCCTGTTTAAGAAATGCCGAACATCATGATGGAAGTGCGGTGGAGCAGCATCCTGTTGAAAGATGAAATCGGCGCTGTCGGTCTCCAGTTTTGGCATGAGCCAATTTTCCAGCATGTCCAGATACACGTGTCCTGTAACGTTTTTTTCACAGAAGAAAAAGGGGCTGTAAACTTTAAACCGTGAGATTGCACAAAACACGTTAACTTTTGGTGAATTGCGAATTTGCTGCACGAATGCGTGAGAATTCTCTACCGCCCAGATTCGCACATTGTGTCTGTTCACTTCACCATTAAGAAAAAAATGTTGCTTCATCACTGAAAACAAGTCTCGCACTGAATGCATCCCCTTCCATGAGCTGTTGCAACCGCGCCGAAAATTCAAAGTGTTTGACTTTGTCATCGGGTTTCAGGGCTTGTAGCAATTGTAAACGGTAAGGCTTCTGCTTTAGCCTTTTCCGTAAGATTTTCCAAACCGTCGGCTGTGGTACGTTTAGCTCCCTGCTTCCTTTATTTGTCGACTTCCGCGGGCTACGCGTGAAACTTGCCCGCACGCGTTCTACCGTTTCTCCGCTCACTGCAGGCCGACCCGTTGATTTCCCCTTACAGAGGCATCCAGAAGCTTTAAACTGCGCATACCATCGCCGAATGGAGTTAGCAGTTGGTGGATCTTTGTTGAACTTCGTGCTGAAGTGTCGTTGCACTGTTATGACTGACTGATGTGAGTGCATTTCAAGCACGACATACGCTTTCTCGGCTCCTGTCGCCATTTTGTCTCACTGCGCTCTCGAGCGCTCTGGCGGCAGAAACCTGAAGTGCGGCTTCAGCCGAACAAAACTTTATGAGTTTTCCTACGTATCTGTAGTGTGTCGTGACCATATGTCAATGAATGGAGCTACAGTGAATTTATGAAATCGCTTCAATCATTTGTAAAAGCCCTGTACTTGTTGCGCAGGTAGTGTGCAGTTGTTTTTGTTTGTGTTAGTCTGGGGTGTTGGATTTCTTGTGAACTCAGTGACATCTTCATTCTAAGGATGTTCAAGGACGTCGTTACATTTCTCTGTACTATCTCGCAGTAATTCGTCTTCCAGTTCAACTCGTAAAAGGAGACCAGCCTGGAAGATGGCCCAATCAAACGTGTGATATTTCAGGCGCCTGGTAATTCATATTCAATTGCACCCTGCACGCACATATCGTCTATATAGTCGGTAATGCTGAAGTACCTAAACTGTATTTTCTCCCAGAACTGAGGTATTACATTAGTATTAGTATCTACATATGGGGGTTGTAATATCCCCATGTGTTGCCGCCAGGCAACGGCTCGCCACCGGACACTCATCCTAGTCGACGGCGATTTGTATCTTCGCCTGTTTGTGTTATTAGTTACATCTGCTTCTGCGTGTGTTACGGGGGTGGGTGTCTTACAGTTATGGTAGCTCTCCTTATTAATGGACGTTGTACAGAACACCGTATGTATTTGCCTTTCGTAGAGCTGTTTATATGCAGGACAGTCTGAGCCCCACCCTTATCGTATGTTCTGTGTTTGCATGGTACACGGATTACAGGATTCTCCGCCTGCATTCTGCCTTTTTGTGTCCCGGTTTCGCACATCTCCCCTATACTGGATCATTGTCGCAACGCTTCGATGGGTGACCGAGCGCCAACAGTTAAAACATGTTTATACAGGAAGAAACTTGTTAATATACAAAGATACAAAATGAATTAAAACCCTTACTTGTTGAAGTATGAGTAACGTGCTCTTGCCGACACTTCTAGAATATTGTTTACTGTCCTTTTGCCCTTTTGTCCTGTTTTAAATTTTATTTTAACCTCGCTGTCGAACTCGTCTTCAGTATATGTTCACTCAGGTTTACTTTGTAGAGCTCTTTTAAGAATTCCTGATCGGTTAAATATGTTGAGACATTGTGCACTGCCAGCAGGGGTCTGAACTTATTGAGTTCTTCACACCTAATGCCCTTAAGCTGTGCTGT
The DNA here is from genome assembly GCF_023864345.2 of Schistocerca serialis cubense. NCBI lineage: Eukaryota > Metazoa > Arthropoda > Insecta > Orthoptera > Acrididae > Schistocerca > Schistocerca serialis. The sequence goes on from NC_064646.1 coordinate 141,916,213, forward strand.
TTACTTGTGATTCTGTTTCAGTTGTAACAATGTTTGCTGTTGGTCTGATTGATTTAATTTTTAATTTTTGTTGCTTGGGGTTGACTGTTTTACTGATGGTTTCTCTAATGGTTCTCGCATATTGGTTGGTATCTGATTTAAAGAAAAGTGTGCTGGACTGTTTAGCTTTTGTTTGTTGAATGCGTTTCTGTACTTTGCTTTTAGGTTTTGCATCGGGACCGGCAGCCGCAACCGCTGCAAATGAAAGTGAGAGGGGTTTAGTTCCTGACTTTAGTCTCTGATTTTCGGATTTGAATTCCGCTATTTCTTGTTCCATGCGCTGAATGCGTTCCTGGGCATCTGGTGCGTTTGCAACCGCTATTTCTTTTCTGAGTCTGGTGTTTTCTGTTCTGAGCCCTTCATTTTGTCCACGAAGCGTTGCTTGACCTAGTGTGAGTGCCCAAATTTTGTCTCTAACCTGTGATGTAATTGTAGCTGACGCCCTTTTTTGTTTTAGTTGATTCTGGAACTCCGCTAAGATGTGATCTACAGCTTTTATCATTATAGTTTCCATTTTCTTTCTTTTGGGAATTAAGTCTTCGCTGGATACCACTCGTCTTATTGCTCCCACCCTTCGGAGTCGCATCACTGTTCCGACGTCCTCCGACTGATGTGTGGCTCACATTGATTCCGGGAGCGTGTTCAGCATTTTCCAAAGTAGCAGCGGCTGCCGCCAGCGTCGATCAGGTATGCTCCAGTGTCCGCGTATACTCGCGGACCTGGATCTTAACTTAGTCGAAAGCCGATGCACACGTCCCAAACTCTTCACAAAGTGAGGCAAAGAGAGCGCGCACCGTCGAAATTTGCTGTAAGGCAGCCGATTCCCAAATTCTGGATACGTTAGGCTTGTATACTACTGGCCATTAAAATTGCTACACCAAGAAGAAATGTAGATGATAAACGGGTATTCATTGAACAAATATATTATACTACAACTGACATGTGATTACATTTTCACGCAGTTTGGGTGAATAGATCCTGAGAAATCAGTACACAGAACAAATACCACTGGCCGTAATAACGGCCTCGATATGCCTGGTCATTGAGTCAAACAGAGCTTGGATGGCGTGTACAGGTACAGCTGCCCATGCAGCCTCTACACGATACCACAATTCATCAAGAGTAGTGACTGGCGTATTGTGATTATTCTGCTGAAATATAGCGTTTCGCAGGGATCGAATGAAGGGTAGAGCCACGGGTCGTAACACATCTGAAATGTAACATCCACTGTTCAAAGTGCCGTCAGTGCGAACAAGAGGTGGCCGAGACGTGTAACCAATGGCACCCCATACCAACACGCCGGGTGATACGCCAGTGTGGCGATGACGAATACACGCTTCCAATGTGCGTTCACCTCGATGTCGCCAAACACGGGTGCGACCATCATGATGCTGTAAATAGAACCTGGATTCATCCGAAAGAATGACGTTTTGCCATTCGTGCAGCCAGGTTCATCGTTGAGTACACCATCACAGGCGCTCCTGTCTGTGATGCAGCGTCAAGGGAAACCGCAGCCATGGTCTCCGAGCTGATAGTCCATGCTGCTGCAAACGTCGACGAACTGTTCGGCAGATGGTTGTTGTCTTGCAAACGTCCCCATCTGTTGACTCAGGGATCGGGGCGTGGCTGCAGGATCCGTTACAGCCATGCATAAAAGATTCCTGTCATCTCGACTGCTAGTGATACGAGGCCGTTGGGATCCAGCACGGCGTTCCCTAATACCCTACTGAACCCGCTGAATCCATATTCTACTTACAGTCATTGGATCTCGACCAACGCGAGCAGCGATGTCGCGATACGATAAATCGCAATCGCGACAGGCTAGAATCCGACCTTTATCAAAGTCGGAAACGTGATGGTACGCATTTCTTCTCCTTACACGAGGTACCACAACAACGTTTCACCACGCAACGCCGGTCAACTGCTGTTTGTGTATGAGAAATCGTTTGGAAACTTTCCTCATGTCAACACGTTGTTGGTGTCGCCACTGGGGCCAACCTTTTATGAATGCTCTGAGAAGACAATCATTTGCATATTACAGCATCTTCTTCCTGTCGGTTAAATTTCGCGTCTGTAGCACGTCATCTTCGTGGTGTAGCAATTTTAATGGCCAGTAGTGTAGTTTCTTCTCTAATCCGAGTGCCACCAATTCCAATAAGCGCAATACGCTCTATGATTTTTCCAGAGTTTACCGCGCTGTTACTCGGTATCGCCGGCCGTGGTGGTCTAGCGGTTCTGGCGCTGCAGTCCGGAACCGCGGGACTGCTACGGTCGCAGGTTCGAATCCTGCCTCGGGCATGGATGTGTGTGATGTCCTTAGGTTAGTTAGGTTTAAGTAGTTCTAAGTTCTAGGGGACTTATGACCTAAGATGTTGAGTCCCATAGTGCTCAGAGCCATTTGAACCATTTTTTTTTACTCGGTATCGTCAGGAAATAAAAGCCACACGCTAGTTGATAATATCTGGTGCCAGCTTCCCGCAGACGGCGTCTGCTGAGTCGGCGGCTGCTGTCTGGACGCCTGACGCAGCGCCGGCCGCTGTGGCCGAGCTGTTCTAGGCGCCTAAGTCGGGAATCGCACTGCTGCTACGGTCGCAGGTTCGAATCCTGCCTCGGACGTGGATGTGTGTGACGTCCTTAGGTTAGTTAGGTTTAAGCAGTTGTAAGTCTAGGGGACTGATGACCACAGATGTTCAGTCCCATAATGCTCAGAGGCATTTGAAGCTGACGCAGCGAACAGCTGTGGCTCGCGCAGTCAACCCGCCGCAGTCCGCGGTGTCGGCATCCTCCGCGAAGCACTACGCGTCGCAGCCCACAGAGAAGACAGTGGCCTCCCTTTCCGCCGACGAAACTTGCCACACGGTACGCAAGAATACATTAACTATCAAGAGAAAAAAGGCCTATCACGGTCAAACTACAGTCTCCGAACTAGTCTTTAATGCGCAACGTGACAGATTACACTTTTACCTACCGAAGCACAAACTTGCACCGCACTCGGACCACTTCTTCCCTCCACAAACACGAAAACAAGGGGAGCTCTCGCCGAACACGTCCGCACGCCACGCCACTCTCCCGTGCATCTTTCGTACGTAGCACGCGCGTCCGCGTCATCGTATTTCATACGTTTCTGTCTGGCACAGAGCTAACGCATACCTACGAGAAAAGTCGCGGGCATTCTAGTGATCTCGATACGTTATTCTGTCTGGCATTTGTTCGAGAAAAGTCGCGAATATTCTACTGTTTTTTTGTTCAGAGATCCTTCGATACGTAGCGTTATAAATACTGACTATTCGCCGAATAGGAAGCTAGTTTACATTCAAAAACAGAAATATTAAGACTGAAGAATGAACATGTAAAAAGACCTACTTGTAGCAAGTGCAAGTGTGAAGATTAGTCAAGAATGACAGTGATCAGTTGATTGTGAAGTATTAATAATAGTAATTCATAGTAATTTCTTAGTAAAAATATTGCTACGAGACTCGTAACAATAGTTCCCCATACCTATCTCTGGCTTAGCTCTGTTGAACACTCACCCTGACATTGATTGTCTTATTGACGATGTAATTAACCAATTTGCCAGGAAGAATATGTCCATAGAATTCATTATTTAAGGAAGAGAACCACAATTGTAACTTTTTTATATCATTAGATGGCATTGTGTTGTATATGTGTATAATCAGTTTAAATAAAACTTCCTTAAACTTTGCATGTAACTTTATTTTTTGTTACGGCGAAAGTAAAGGTACCGAGCGAGACGGCGCAGTGGTTAGCACAGTGGGCTCGCATTCGGGAGGTCCACGGTTGAACCCCGCGTCCGGCTATCCTGATTTAGGTTTTTCGTGATTTTCCTAAATCGCTCCACGTAAATGCTGGGATAGTCCCTTTGAAACGCACGGCCGACTTCCTTTCCTAACCCGATGAGACCGATGACCTCGCTGTTTGGTCTATTCCCCATAAATAACCCAATCCAAAAGTAAAGGTAGGTTAAGATATTTTTAGCGCCGCTTCCTCGAGGTTTTTCCGTATCCGCCACTGCCGTGAAGCCACAGTAAAGTCAATTCACAGTGGTCAGTGTCTCTTCCAGCCTGTGCCAGTGCACTTGAGCGGATGGGATGGCGAAGTTCTCGGACAACAATCTCATGTTGATTGCTGTGATTTCGGATGAAGACGACGAAAAAGTGGGTTAATAAGGTGTGGAAAAGTAGAGCAGTAGAAGAGGAATTTACCACTCTCTACAGTGAATTGATGTACAATGGTGCAACGTTTTACGAATATTCAGAACGTCAGAAAGTTCATTCAGCTTACTATTGAACAACTTTGAAGTTTATCCGAAAAAGCGAAACACACAGTGGAGAAAAACCATCACACTAAGAAAACGTTTCACCGTTCGCTTGAGATTAGTTGTTTCATAATAATATTAACATACACTTTGGCAGTTAGTAATTAAATACATGAAATCGACGTTCATCATTATTGGTTTCTGTTGTATAGTCTTGAGTGTTTTATTCCGTTTCACGCGTTACCGATTCACTATCTCTAAGACTACCTGTGAAATCTTTATTTGTTTTATCCCTAATGTCTACCTATTTCAGATATTTGGTCACTGGAGATGCGCTGGACACGATTTCGTTCAGTTTTCGCATGGAGCAGGGTGCGGTTGACAAGATCGGACGAGAAACCTGCAAGATAATCACAGACAATATGATTGGCGAATTGATGCTTACTCCGACAGAAGAAATGTGGAAGAACCTCGCTAAAGATTTTTATGAAATGCGGCATTTTTCGTAACTTCATAGGTCATGTGGATGGGAAACACGTTTCTATTCAGGCTCCTTCTAAAACTGGATCGCTATTATATGAGAATGCAGGCTTTCTCAAGCGGATCTCGATGGTAAAATCTTCTCGGGTTGACAGCCGAGTCAATGTGTTGTTCTCCAGCGACGTTTCAGCAAGTTTCTTACTTGACATCGTCGGGCGAAGATGGCATCTTCTCTTGAAGATGGAAAGTAAGAAACTTGCTGAAACGTCGCTGGAGAACAACACATTGACTCGGCTGTCAACCAGAGAAGATTTTATCATGGATAGATATTATTTAACTACACAAAGACATTTTCCAATTACGCAAATACATTCTCCATAGCTTTGTTACCTCTTGTAGACACTAAATGTAATTATATTGCCATCGATGTCAGAGCATATGGGAAGAAAATGTTACAGCTGTAGCCAACACTCTGATACAATAATCTTTTACCTATCTGGCTGTATTCATAGACGTAAAATCCGAAATATGCACTATGTACTTACTTGTTTTTAGTTTTGCTCCTAGTTTATTCCACAGTGGAAGCTCTGTGTCCATGTATTTTGGGGGGGGGGAGGTGGAGGGGGGAGGGAGTGATCATACAACAGAGGATAGTTGGGCACTAATTCAGTAAGTTTTTCGTCATTCATGCTTATGACGAAAACCTGCTGTACTGCAACACATCGACCTGACCGCGCCGTGGCCGTGAAGTGAGAAATTATCGGGCGTAAGAAATACGACAGTTATGGTACGGCGTCGGCAGGAAAATAGTTTGCATTGTCACGGCCACACAAGGGGTGAGCGTGAACACTGCACTTTAAATTCATACAACAATACCATCAAACATGTTGGCGGCATAACGGGCTGGTCATGGCACTGTTGCGTCACTAATGTATGTAAAGTGGCCTCAGAACTACGATATCAACCCAGTGATTTAGAACTATGTCCCAATTATATTTTTCATCCGTAGGATGCCATAAATTCCTTCTTTCTTAGACGAAACTTATCTGTTTCTTACAGTCCATAGTTCGCGTGCGAGAACGTCGCCAAGTTCGACGGAAGAGAACATATTTGAATTTCACCGAATGTCGCCCGAGGTTTGCACGTTCGGGCGATGAGGTCGGCTCCACTGTGACTGCGCACGTACTACCGTAATGATTTGGGAAAGTATCCATCTTCTGCCGAGGTCGGTCGTCGGCGGAATAGACAGATGTCGGTGCCAATGTACCTCAGGCGGTGACGTAGACCCGCTGTGGTTTGTGTGCCCTGTGCACTTCGGACTGTCTGCTACGCAGTGACTCGGTAAAATCTGTCGTCATAACCAATTTCAGTCTGAGAGTTAAAGAGCTACCATGTTTTTTTAGTCCAGTTTTTAAATAGGACCGCTGCAGTACTGTGGGCTGCGATCTCCGAGCGGGCACCGATTCACTCCATCCGTCGGCTGCTCGCCACTGGGATGAAACTTCTATAGGGACTTCCTGTAACAAGACTTTGGTTCGCTGCCAGTCTACTTGGAGAGCTGAAGTTTAACAGTCCTTTATTATCCCGTTTTCTTTCTAGACGATTAAAGTCGGCCGGCCGCGGTGGTCTAGCGGTTCTAGGCACGCAGTCCGGAACCGCGCGACTGCTACGGTCGCAGGTTCGAATCCTGCCTCGGGCATGGATGTGTGTGATGTCCTTAGGTTAGTTAGGTTTAAGTAGTTCTAAGTTCTAGGGGACTGATGACCACAGATGTTAAGTCCCATAGTGCTCAGAGCCATTTGAACCATTTTGATTAAAGTCGTCCATATTTACTTTTGTGTTTCCGATTACGAATTCTTGTTTATATTACGCTCTGAATTGCATCGTAAATACACTGAAGCATCAACGAAACTGGTATAGGCATGCGTATTCAAATACAGACGTATGTAAACAAGCAGAATACGGCGCTGCGGTCGGCAATGTCTGTGTAAGACAACAAGTTTTTGGCGCAGTTCTTAGATCGGTTATTCAAGATTTAAGTGAATTTGAACGTGCTGTTATAGTCGGTGCACGAGCGATGGGACACAGCATCTCCGAGGTAGCGATGAACTAGGGATTTTCCAGTACGACCATTTCACGAGTGTATCACGAATATCAGAAATCCGGTAAAACATCAAATCTTCGACATCACTGCGGTGGGAAAAATATCCTGTAAAAACGCGACCAACGACGACTAAAGACAATCGTTCAAAGTGACAGAAGTGCAGTCCTTCCACAAACTGCTGCAGTTTTCAGTGTTGGACCATCAACAAGTGTCAGCGTGCGAATCATTCAACGAAACATCATCGATATGGGATATCGGAGCCGAAGGCCCACTCGTGTACCGTTGATGACTGTTCGACACAAAACTTCACGTGGTGCCATGGCCCGTCAACACCGACATTGGACAGTTGATGACTGGAAACACGTTGCCCGTTAGGACGAGTCTCGTTTCAAATTATATCGAGCGGATGGACGTGTACGGGTATGGAGACAACGTGATGAATCCATGGGCCCTGCGTGTCAGCAAGGGACTGTTGTAGCTGGTGGAGTCTACGTAATGGTGTGGGGCGTGTGCAGTTGGAGTGATATGGGAGCCTTGATATGTCCAGATACGACTTTCACAGTGTCACGTACGTAAGAAACCTGTCCCAGCACGTACCTCCATTCATGTTCATTGTGCATTCCGATGGACTTGCGGAATTCCAGCAGGACAATGCGACACCCCAATCGTCCAGACAGAAACATTATTGAGAATATCCGGGTTGCCTTGCAACGCGCTGTTCAGAAGAGATCTCCACCGTCGTACTCTTACGGATTTGTGGACAGCCCTGCATTACTTATGGTGTCAATTCACTTCAGCACTACTTCAGACATTAGTCGAATCCATGTCACGTCGTGTTGCAGCACTTCTGCGTGCTCGCGGGGGCCCTACAAGATATTAGGCAGTTTCTTTGGCGCTTCGGTATATGTTGCTTGCTTTTACGCAGCTCAGTGTTTATGACGTCTATAATCTTGCAGGTACATGTGGATACAGTCTGCAAACTGTACCGAGCGGGCCAGCGCAGTGGTTAGCACACTGGACTCGCATTCAGGAGGACGCACCCACGTCCGGCCATGTTGATTTAGGTTTTCAGTGATTTTCCTGAGTCGCTAAGGCAAATGCCGTGATGGTTCCTATGAAAGGTAGGGACGCTTTCCTTTTCCATCCTTCCCTAGTCCGAGCTTTCCTTCTCTATTCCTCCCTAATCCGGCATTGTGCTTCTTCTCTAATGTCGGGACGTTAAACACTAATCTCCTCCTCCTCTTCAAAACGTGTTACGTATAAAGCCGATAGGAAGAAGTAATAAAATATAACGTCATGTCTGATGCTGGTATTCTACTGCATGAACAGTGAAAATGTAGTAAGCTATAAACTTTTTTCCTCTCGTTGTTTTGTGAGAGCTGTCAGCAAGAGGAAGTTTCGTAAACGTTTGAATATTACGTGTAAGGCTTGATGGAGGTCGCTAAGTGTTCCTGTTCTCAAATAATAGATGACTGAAGTCAGGGTACTTGGACATCGTCAGTTAGGCTTCCTCAAGACAACCACACAGGCTAGAACCATAATACTTGTCTTAATGTGTTACACTTTTAACATGAGGCTATACATCATAATGAATTATTACAGACTCTTAAATGTATAAATTCGACCAATGATATTTTTTCCCTGGAAGCCATTAGATAGGCAACCTGGAACTGTCTTTGAGTTCTGGTATTATAGCTTAATAATATTGCAGGCGGGTGTTTCGAAGCGAATCAGTCCGTGTCTGACAGTGCACGGTGCTAATGTAACCAAAACAACCGCATACAAAAATGCGATTTTTCAGGAGTGTCATATCTCGGTTCTTTTCATCAGAGAGACAGAGTGTTCTAGTGTTCTGGATAACCCTTGACCTAGCAACCATTTGTATAGCTATGGGAAGAACGTGCATACTGTAGCTATCACACAGTACAAGGTCAAGACTAAACATAGCTTAGTTCAGTATGAAATTTTTGCTCTGTAGCGGAGTGTGCACTGGTATGAAACTTCCTGACGTATTAAAACTTTGTACACTTGACAGCAAAAAAAGTGGGTCACTGCCGAATGCAACCAACATAACGTAGCTGTGTTGCAGGTCCTCTACACACCAAAACCCTGTGGGGTACAGTCGTTTGACTACACACAATGGGTACCGCAAGAGACTACTAAGAGACCAAAGATCTTTATGGCAGTCAGTCTAAGCGTCAACTAATATCGTCATACAAAACATATTAGAAAACACGTTCTTAGCGATGAAACACCCCATAACACTCATAAACTAACCTTAATTACAGCAAGTGACATTCCAAAAGTTCTGAGAAAATGTATTATTTTACATATATCGTCCAGTAATCCTTAGTCAAAATTAAATACTTGAGACAATATATGGAGTTACAAGGCTGTACGGCAATTGGAAAATGTTTTTCGCTCTCTAAAAGGTTTTCCATCCACGTGGTGAAGGTCGCTCAACGGCGAGTGGCTGTGGAAACTGGATATTGGACAAACCAGTAGAAAAACGCGATTAACGGCAACAAGCGCTCTAAGGAAATCTCAACATTAACAGCGAATCGCCAGTAATATCATTGTTCTCGTAACACATCAACTGCTATGTGTACACAAATTTGAACTTTAAATGACATGACCAACGTCCTCGTTCTGGACCTGGATTCAAACCCAGCACCTACAGCCATTGCTAACTAAGCTAAGCTTTGTTTGTGTCTTATTGAGACCAGATCACCAAGCATAAAGAGACGTGAAGTATAGACGTTTGCAGCAGTATCAGTTATCAATTCAGATCCTGAAAACAAATGGCGAAAATGTTTGTACTGAACTGGGAATCCTGTCATAACAGTTACCGTCCTGGGAACTACCGCCAACGACGTTTAATATGGTGTCATTCACAAGGAACAAGGTATGCTCATGTTTAAAATTGAAATGCCATCATATAAAGTTTGTGACAGGGATGCGAACCCAGCACCTTATCGGATTGTTAACGAAGTACAGTCATGCTCAAAAGTATCCGAACGACCTGAATTGCATTTCGCCTGATTCCCATGCAACCCACATAACGCAGCTGTCTAGCAGGTCCTCTAATCGCTCCTTGATACAGTCGTTTGACTATTGAAAATGGTTTCAACAAGTCACCGCTAGAAAACACTGCTCTGTATCGCAATAACTCAGGATGTAAAGTAATACCACGATACTAAAAATATCAGCGAGCACCTCATCACAGATAAGACGGTCCTTAAGGCTTGTAAGCTCGCATTTATTGCAATAACTGACATACCTGAAATGTTACCACTCTTATTATTATGTCAGATAGGTATTGCACGTAGTAAGTTCGTCGTATTCATGATTTCCTCTTCAAAGTAACATATCATACTTGTTATTTAACACAAAATGTCATTAAAAATGTACGTTATTCACGAGCAGCTAGTTGAGAATGTGTATGAACTTCAAATGACACGACGAACCAACTCGTTCTGCATATGGCTTCAAACCCAGGTCATGCAAAATAAGATTTCGTGACTGACGGAAATTAACAGTCATTCCTGACTAGGCATAAAGAGAGTGATATACCTCGATTTTAGACAGTATCTGTTAACAAATATCAAGTTTAAATTACATAACGTAAACATTTTTAACGGTCGCCAATTCCGACCCAGCATGCATCGTCCCTGTTAACGAACTACGAGAGATGTTAAATACTGCTTCTTCACAAGTAACTTACTTGAACTGCAGTGAGGTAAAGCTTTGTGTTGGACAGGGATTCGAACCCAGAACCTAATCGGATTGTTATCGAAGCACAATCAACTTTGACATATCGGATTTTCTCGGCAGTAGCTAGATGTATTAACCGAAATGACGAGACGAAACATTAATTTTTTCCTTCCCAGGACTCCAACCCGGCACATATCGCCGTTATATTCTAGAGAAAATGAACGTTAAGTATGGATTTGTTACACCAGCAGCAACATGTGAGCATGTTTTAACTAGAAATAATATGCCAAAGAGTTCAATGCTGACTAGAAATCGAACCCCTCACATATCGTTGTTGACTACACACAAAGAGACATTAGCTACCGAATTTTTCGCCACCAGCAGCTCGGAATAACATCCTTGAATTTACAGTGATCTCGCAAATAGTTCTGTGTCTCACTGGGAGTCAAAAACGTCAGATATCGTTAGTGTTGACAACGAATGAAAATGCATTAAAAATAAAAATTATTGTCCACCAGCAAATACGTGTTCTCATGCTAGAGTTTGATAATACATAGTGAAAAGTTTAGTGCTGGGATAGGATTCCAACCCAATCATGCGCAATATGTGGAGGTGTTGAGGAATCTGCAGTTTTGAACAAACAACAAGTTGTAGTCGAGCTGTATTGTCACGAAGGGATCAAATTCCGCGTTAAGGACGGTCTGAGTTGCATTCCCAGTTCGGAACCAATTTTATCGACATACAGAAGCTCAAATGAAAGACGGAATAAGTGTCCTGTGACCATACACAGGGTTTGTTTCGTCACTAGAAATAAATGACTAGTATAAGAAAGGTTACTGGTGATAGAGTTTCAACATGTCGCCACTCCTTACTTTATTGTGGTTCCACCTAACGTCTACTTGGTAGAGAAGGAATATCATGTTTAATGTGATTTTCAGACCACAATGCCATTATACCTTCTTCAGGTAGCCAGAAGAGAATAGAATCTGCCTCTCCCTATCAAAAAACATCGGCAGATGTTGGAATCGAACCCAGACCAACATCATATGAAACTATCATCAGCCCAACAGACCACCAAACCCTCTACGACTCATTTCTCTATCATAATACCATTGCGGCACACAAGATGAAAATTCTGACACACAGGCTCCCTGTAGTGGTTTGCAGGATGTTCAGTACATTCATTTACTTGGATGACCGAATCGACAAGAACTAGCTGCCTTGGCTACCCAGTGCATACATTCGACTCTATTTTGTAATCACCGAAATAAAATAACGTAACTGCCACCTACACAGAACTGCCAACAGTGTAGGATGCAGAAATTTAAATAGGAAGTGTTCCTTTCCATTTAAGCTACTCTATTGCGCTATCTGTTTGTTGAAACCATCGTGCAGTGCAAAAGAAATGCTGTAACTGTCTGTCTCTCAGAAGTCTACATCCGGCCATATCCATTATCTCACAGCACTGTGGAATGCCGAAGTTCTGGAGGAACTGTTGTTCACTTCCTGAGGTGCTGTAGCTACGTCACAGCTAGTAGCGTAACGTATGCGTCGCGCACTGTTGATAAGACGTCGCGTGTTCTATTATATTCGCTACTGCATTTTTTAAAACGCAATTCTGCTGTCTGCTGAAGTTAACAATTTAATGGAACTTTGAACATAATTCTCTTCACTTCTCAACCCAAAATAGTCGCATGTGGAAAAAAGCCTAACTTCTGCGACATTTTGTTCTTTTCAGGTTTAATAGACGGCCAGGCAGCAGATGCGCACGAAGCTTTTGTATTATGTATGGGAAGAGCGCATCGTGCCAAAATAGTCAGAAAAGTATTTTCTACATTAGCTGTCGTCTAGTAGTGGCATTTTATTCTTCTTCAAACCTTGTTTGACAGCTTTAACTGAGAACAAGTTTTCTACATGCATGTAATCAATAAACTGCATGTGCCTTGTCAGACAGTTATAGATAACATCAGAGAATTCGCATATATCGTTGATGATTAATTTCTCTCTCATGTTTAGTATTGTTTTAACAACACTAAAAGAAACCTTACGAAAACTGTGCACTGTATTGTAAGAAATGAAATAAAACTACCCACGATAACCTTACGACGAAAGTAAGTCTGTTTTAACAAAACTGAGTATCTGTACACAAGCGTGCCTCTATCTGCACGAATTAGTAAAACACTACTCACTTAGATTTCGATTGGGTCTGTGTTTAAATGGTATGCTGTGTCATAGTCAACAGGTATGGAAACGTGGCATTTCATAAATAAAGTTACGTACTCCTAGAAACCCAAAATTTGTTTGTCAGCAGCGGAAAGAGGCGTTATCTGTTGTGCAGCATTGTAAGTTTTTCACCATTGCACCATAAGCTGAAAGTATTATCTTACGATTAGCTTATCGATGTTTGATCTGACTGCTTGCAGCTCTTACCCAGAAGGGATAAAAACGTTACATTCAGCGAGGCTGGAACCGCGAACCATAACAGTCGCGTTTCTACAGGTCAGCACGTCAACACAGAGCTAGCAGATAGATATGGTTTGCGCCTTCCTCTTACGAGGCCAATAGTGGCTAGAACTCGTAAACCGCTATTTACAGGACGAGATTAGTTGTGATTGCCACGTTCAATGACTTTGCTGGACTGAAAACCGTAAATTTACAATCTTCTGTTACACCTCAAGCGATAACTACTCAGTTTGTTCAATGGAAATGACACGAGAAATCAAGTGAATTTTGAGGCTTAATTCTGTGCACACCAGGAAGTAACTCGTCGATCACAGAGTTGCCAAACATACCTTGCGTTGTTGCCAAATCTCAGTTACATTACCCGCAGGAAGAAGACGAACCGATGTGATCCTACAGCGGGCTGGGAAGTGTCCATAGCTGGCGTCTCAAAGACGCGGCTGCTACGGCCTGGAATACGTAATGCGTCTGATTCGCATTTCTGTAACTAGGTTTAGGGACTGGAGCTTAGTTACTAATAATACTCAGAAATGACTGATACTAAGCATCATAAACCAGTAACTCTCATAGTTGTTTTTATATTTCTTTCGTAACTGTACTCAAAACTAAGAAACTCATTCACGAACGTTTTCGTGCCTCGCCGATAGTCGAGCACAACAAACAAATAAAAGTAAAAAGAGAATGTGTGTGTGTGTGTGTGTGTGTGTGTTAGAGAGAGAGAGAGAGAGAGAGAGAGAGAGAGAGAGAGAGGGAGAGAGAGGGTAAAAAATTGTTGTAAGGAAATTTAATACTGGTATGTAAAGAAATCTTTCATTAAAATGACGCGTTCCTCATCATTACGAAATGTCGTATTCATGATCTATGGAACAAGCATTAATCTAATCTAATCTAATCATATCATATTGCTGACTATCCATGAAGAGTCATGAAGTACCGAAATTTTCGCCTATATCAGTAACCAAATCTAAACTCGAAAAAAAAAGACGACAGTTTTTGTAATAAACCGGGACTCCTATCAAGACCCTTTTATCCCTGTTAACTAATCATGAAAGATGTCTGATATACCTCAATTCAGAAGTAACGGAGTGTGTATGAATTTAAAGATGAAGCGCATGATGTGAAGTTCTGCGACGGAGATACGAACCCAAGACGTAACTAAGTAAAATCAAATGTTACGTACCGGTTTTTCTTGCCAGCTGCTAGGTGTTTAATCTACAATAAGGACACAAATTTTTGTGCCTGAGCGACACTCGAACCGCACTCCTATCGTTCTTCTTTATTGTCCACGAATATTGCTTAAGCATCAATTGCTTACTCACCAACAGTAAGATGTGTGCGTGTTTGTGCAGAAATTGTTGGCAACATGAACAGACATTAAAATGCACGTTAATTTTCACTAGCAGGCTGGTGTGCAAGTGATAGGGCTTGAAATGAAATTATGAATATTTTTGTACTGGATCAGGATTCGGACCCACATATTTACCTTTGGAGGAGACCTAGAGAAGACTGCAGTCTTGGGAAAAGGAATGAAATGATTGAACTATACTGTTCCGAGAGATTCAGATCCTCGAAAGAGGAGATGCGAATTCGAATCACAGCCCAGCACCAAATTTTTCAACGTCTCTAGTTCAATCAAGTACAAGTAAAATAAGAGTCCTGTTCCTTTAGACGGCTATCAGTTTATCAAATAGAATAAAATTTTCTAGTGTAAGTAAGTTTACTGGTGACAGTATTTATGTTTACCCTGACCTCCACCTATGTCATTTTCCAACGTAAACCGGCTCTGCCCAGTTTGGAATGAAGGAACGTGATGTTTAATGCGGATTCTGGATTATAACAGCTTTCTCTTGAGGTTACCAGAGGTAAAGTAAATCTGTTTGTGCCTCTTAAAAGTAAATGCCTGAACCCACGCATTGCACTTGTGATAGTTCGTTCCACCAGACCATTGTGGCCAGATTTCCCAGCCCTAGGAGTGTGCTCTAATGGATGATGTGCTTAGCTTACTAAACTAATCACGCTGAAAAAAAAGCGAGTCTATTAAATGGTTAAGTAGAAGCAAGCTTCTGACGTGGAGACTATGCTATTCTCATGTCAGCAGGATGTAAAGACTCTTCTAGGTGTCATAGCCTCGATTTGAAGCCATTTTGAAATTTTCACTAATTCAGGAAATTCCTTAGTTCGAGAAAATCCACTGTGAAGTGTGAAGTTACCGGATAATTCGATTATCACCGTCATTATTACTATCATTTTCTTCATACCGCTTCTGGAACACATGTGCTTGAAGATCATTTAAGTCCTTTTGGTCATTATAGAAGCAGTTGCCCAAGAACAAGTTCTTTCCCTGTCTACGGAATCCTTTTCATATTAATATCAAACATCAGCAATTACTCGTAGATCACATTAAAATTAAAGTAATTGATGAAGACGTTACTTGATAACGAAAACGCGCTGCCTTTCTTCATTTACTTGGGCCTAGAAATGGCTGTCGAATACGGCCAAACCAAAAGCCAAGAGATCTTACTGCCTTCCAATATGCGTCGCTGTCGGTTCTTCCATATGATTTGGTCGACGTGACCCGTTTCAAGTTGTGTATGACACAGAATGTTTTAGAAAATCAATTGTTTTCCTTTGCAATAAACAAAGATTTTCATTCTAAGCCATTCAAGTCCAAAATTTTCGCAATGTTAGTTCAAATTTAATATTCGCTTCCATAATGTAAGGAAAGTATTTCACTGTTGCAAAACCCGCATCCGACTCATTGTCCTTACACTTAGTCGCTGAACGTAAATTCTAGCTCAAAGTGACACCAGTTTAAGTAACCTAATGTAGCGAAGACTGTTTGCCAGTGCTCTTTCTCACCGGAAAATATGCAATTCACTCATTGGGCTCCATAAGTACACTGTAACAGTAATTTCTGTGTGTATGCAATGCATACGGATTGTAGAATTTAGTGGTGCTCTCTCTTCCACTTCTGTGTACAATATGCCTGACCTAAACGGGCCCTTTATCATTACAGGCCCTGGGTGGTGCAACATCATATTGACAACAGCAATGTGCTTATACTGCCAACCTCATTGTTAGTTTTACCCGATTTTGTAAACATTTAAGTAAAACAACATGACCTTCGAGTGGGAGACATTTCGTCCCCCTTTTCCTTATGTGAAATTTGTCGGTAAGCTTTTTGCCTTCGAACCAGAGAATTGCGGCAGAGTACGGCTGGGAAACGATTTACAAACCACGATTTAGTGCCGTTAACATGATTTCTTTAAACATTGGCGTAGCTGAAGGAATTAAGTTTCTTCTTAAATCGTCTTACGCAGCAACGTTCACAGATATCTCAAATAGGAAAAGCTCTTTATCCGGGTACGAAGGTAGTAAAACAAACTTCCCACAGTTTGTGTCAGGTTGATCTTTTCGTCTGATAGCACCGCGTAAGTATTTTGTGTAAGAGGTATTAAAGTAGTGTTCCTGTAGCTGTGGGAATCATTGGTAGAAAACGACTTTCACACCAATGGGTACAGTACTGATAAATATTCAAAATGATTATCAACCTAAGTCTGCGTTCATCCACAAACTGAGGCGTATTTGTAATATTGAAGCTAGACTGGGTATCCTTGTCTTCCTTGAGTGGGCATTGGGAGGCGTTTACACACACGTATACGAGGGTAATCCCAAAGGTAAGGTCTCCTAAGGGACACGCAAGTGCCAACGCAGGCACAAACGAGAGATCCTTAATTTTAATGGCAAGCAGAAACCACAGTTTTGCCTACATGGTGGCAAGGTGATAAAGAGCAAGACCATGGATACGAAGGTGTCAGGTTCGATCCCTCACCAGTCCCACGATTTTTATGTGCCGTTTTACACATATTTCCCCTGGGGCAGTGTTTGTTGATGTGAAAAATTCCGAGTTCCACTGTGGTCTGAAAGCCACGTAAAGCTGTAGGTTCCCCTATTAACTGGCTAGGTAAGTCAACTCAAAGGTCGGATGAAAGCAACAGCATACCACCTCCAACAAGACCGAGCCTATTAAAGCACTGTGGTGTTCAAACCACTCTTGCGACTGATAACTGCTTTACTTTCTATGGGTTCCAAAACTAATGATCTTCGGTTTATTAACATTTTTGTGTTTTCATGCTGTAGCTTTGGCACCAGTAAACTGTCACCGTTCGAGTTGTCTAGGTGGTAGACGACGATGCTGTCGACCCCAGTTACAATTTTGGTCATGGCTATGTTTCAGTCGAATACCTCTATGGGCCTTTCTGCGTATTTCAGGATATACTTTTATACGTTTGGTACGCTTCCAAATTGGTACCTGATCGAGCTGTATTTAGCAACATGAATCAGATATGTTTTCCGTGCAATATATCGGACAACACGTCAGTGCAGCGAGATTTCGTTTATGTGTTGCGCATGGTGCAAGAAATATTTGTGGTTTGCTTGCTTCTGTGATAGGTTTCACCCCACTGAATGCGAGCAAGCTCACAAATAGACTGTCAATAACTGGAATTATGCAATAACACACTTAAAAGTTGAATTTTTGCATTATGTATCCCGATGAAAATAACTGTAAACAGGTTATATGCCTACTTGCTTATTATCGCGCTTCTCGATGCGTTCCTCAAAAAATTAAAATAAAAATAAAAAGAGAGAGAGAGAGAGAGAGACAGAGAGAGAAAACAGAAATGTATTTCAAATATCAGCTCAGTGACGCCATGTTCGTCTCGTGATGTAAAGCAAGGATAGTTGATAGGTAATATCTCGTTGTACTAGCGATATGTATGGCTACGGGGTTCCTTGTTTTCTCTCTGCAAACAACTAGAACAGAATTCAGTAACAAAGTGGTAAGAACACCTACTCAGTGCGCCAATTAAACACTCAACCATTCTTGGTTATTTTGTTAATCGTATGTAATGCAGTAAACATCCTTGATTATTGATTTGTAATTACTTCCATTGTTATTGTTATTCGTCACCCCACAACAGCTTTACTATCACTCATTGCCGCCGATGCACGTAACGAATGAATCAGGATGAATGGAATGTGGGATGTTTCGTCACGGAGAATATACACATTTATCTCGGCGTCTTGTGTCAGGGTAATATGAAAATCTCAATAAGAAAACACGCCAATAACACCCAACTATTTCTGTCCACTTAACACCATGACGACAGACAAGTTGGCGTCTCACTGTATTTTGATTATAATTCGTTAGCCTTTTTGCGACCTCATTTTAATACCTCGTGGGAGCAGGCATAATATTTTGCTTTTTGAACACCGAGCAATAACACACAAAGATAGTAGATGGAAGGATACAAAGAAAAAATCAGACTCATGGGTGTGGATCCAGTTCATCATAAGAAGACTAAACAAGAGGGAAACATTACGAGAGCAATGAATACGCTGGTTAGTATACATAATTTGTATAGATCTAAAGACGAAAAAGCGCAGATCTGCACAGTGCCCGCATTTGCACTTTAGTTTCTATCTTAATGGGCATGATTTTTAGTTTCTTCTCTTCTGAATTATCAAATGAATTGATTATTACGTGGTACAGAATAAGTAGGTAATTGTGTTTCTTACAGCTTCTATTCACACCAACATTTTTCTACATTCTCGTGCAATTCATGAAATTCTACTTGTATGATCACAAGACTGCACATATATGCAATCGATTTCGAGGTGCATAGTGTTTGTTATCTTACTTTTCGTGACAGGTTGGCAAAGTTAATGTCCTAAGACTTTTTATTGTACTGAAATAATCTTTTGTAACAAAGTAACAAGGTAGGTGCTTTATTCGTATATATTTTTTGGGAAACTGTAATCGTATGGAAGATTGCACACCTGAATGTTTGACACAGCTGGTAGGAGAAAACGCTGCATATTAACCAAACCCCGCGCCTCCTCTCCGTATCCTCCTATGACACGAGCACAGGATTCTCCTCTTATAACGCTACAGAGCTGTTCCTAGCACAGCTGAGAATTGGCAACATCGTCACAGACATTTGGCAACACTGTGACAGTGCAATCATTTCCGCGTTTGGTACTGAACTTACTCGCTAAATTCACATGAAATTCCCTTTCCATTTGAATGACTCGTGATATATAATCCTCACATTAACTAAGACACTGAGACAGAAATTTCAATTTTTTGGCTAAAGAAAGCTATTCTTCACGTAAGTGACACAACTTTTAATATCTTTCAAGATGCGTTATGAGGCTGAGCGACCAATACGATGACGAGAGTGGCATGTGTTGGGTAAACCTTTTAGACAGCAAAGAACTTGTTTCCAATTGCCGTACAACTTTATAAATCCATATACTGTCTCAATTATTTAATTGTGCCTAAGGATTACTGAACGATTTATGTGACAAAACTAGTTGTCCCATAACATTTGAAATGTCACTTATTGTAATTAAGTTTAGTTTACAAACGTGAAGGACTGTCTGATCTCTTCTGTACTATCGTGTTGTTACTTTACATCTGGACGGACTGACATAAAGACTGGTGTTCTCTAGTAGTCTCTAGCAGTACCCATTGTGTAGCTTACGACTGTACTGTGGAGGGTTGTGACTATGTGCAACACAGATATGCTGTGTTGGTTGCATGCATTCAGGTGCAGCCTACACGTTGGAATTCAGGGATGACCCACTTTTTTTGCTGTTGAGTGTACAGGGCGGAAACTCGAACTCGGGACCTTTGCCTTATAGTGCTCTACTTACTTTTTTTGCAGTAATCTTTATTTAACAAATTAACAGTACATATACATGCACAATGCAACAGTTCTTCAAGGTGCAATTTAAACATATAGAAGTGATTGTTAGTTTTAAAAAATAATCAGAAAAATATTAAATACAACAATATATAACACATTGTGTCTTCTTTCTTTGCTTTTTCTTCGATGCACGAGAACGTGGATAAGGGTGTTGCATCATGTGATGGGTAAGCATAGCACACCCCAACTTTGAGGGGGTCAAGGAAGATTCTGCGGAGATAACTGGCAAAAGTTTGTCGGTAAGATGGTTTTCGAGTGAGGGTGCTTTGCGTGGTCACAACTTTGTACCAGAAGTCGAGGACTTTATGCGGACCACTCTTAAAGAGGTATTCTAAAGCCTGTCCTCGAAACCAGATTAGGGTATGGTGCTTAGCAAGAGGATAGTGAAATGTCTGGAGCAACAACAAAAGATCTGGTGTTACCATCGTTGGTGGGGCATGGAGGTAAAAGCCCCTGATTCGTTGGATGAGGAGCCAAACGTTTCGTTTTGGGGGGCATGTAAGACGGTGCTCATCGGTGTCTTCGAGCTGACAGTCAGAGCAGAGCAGGGAGGTGGCCAGTCCCATGCGATGAAGTCGACTGTTAGTCGGGAATTTGCCATAGACTAAAACATGCCAGAGTGCAAATACAGAAGATGGTAAAAATGGTGCATGCACACACCCCCAAACCGTTCGCCAGTTAATGTTAGGGTGCTGTAGCACCATGGGGTCGCAAAGGTTGGACAGCATAAACAAACGATAAGTCTTTTGCACGGGAAGGACGGGTGACTGGAAGATCGGCCCGAACGTAGCTGAGTTCTATGAAACAATTGGCGACTTGGTACAATAATGGAGAAATAGGTGCCACATTGATCGATGGATCGAGATAAGCTGGTCGGAGGATATCTAAGAGACTGCGTGTTAAGGACGGGACCCACCCCTGCCAGTGCCGCAACAGTGTGGGGACACAGAGTGCAGATGATCGTGTCCGCACGTTGGCGAGTCCGAGGCCACCTTTTGCAGGAGGCAGTGTTGGAGTGTTGTAGCGGACTTTGAAAAGTGCCCCTGCTGACACGAAATATCC
Organism: Schistocerca serialis cubense; assembly: GCF_023864345.2. NCBI lineage: Eukaryota > Metazoa > Arthropoda > Insecta > Orthoptera > Acrididae > Schistocerca > Schistocerca serialis. The sequence continues at coordinate 141,937,121 of NC_064646.1, forward strand.
AAAGACTGATTGGTTGCAGCGGCCAAGAAATAACGGCATTGGGAGGATCTGGGCGACTTGTGCCAGTTTAGGGGCGACGTATATGTCGACATAGGACACACGTTGAAGTTGGTTAAGTTACGGTGCACTTGACCGCGGACATGGTGCCGCATCGACATCAAAAGCCGCCGGTAAGCGAGTGCCACTGTGCGGTGTGTGGAGCTCGTAAATTCGATACCCGAGTGACGAAGGGTGGTACTGACTGGGAGGGGGGTCGGCGCCATAACCGGGAGGCCGCGCCCAGTGTGCATCATAGTCGATTTGCGGACATTAAGAATGCTACCCGAAAGGTGTCCATATCGGTGGATCCATTGGATGGCGTCATTGAGTTCCGTGGAGGAGCAGGTGAGAAAGATGAGGTCGTCCGCATAAGCCCCGCAGTGAAAGGTGCAGTCACGTAAAGTGAGACCCTGCAGTCTAGATGTAAACCAGTGACGAGGTGCTCAAGTGCAGTGGCATATAGTAAAGTAGACATAGGGCATCCTTGACGCACAGATCGGCGTATAGGAATCGGTCCTACAAGTCTCCCATTGACTTGTACCATCGAGACCGTGGGAAGTAGTAACCGGCGAATGGCATCGACAAAGAATAATGGGAACCCCATACGTGTAGCCACCATGAGGAGGAATGGGTGTCGGACGCGATCAAAGGCACTCGTGAAATCGATGGATACAAGTGCTGCACGAAGGCGACAAACTGCCGCCAGCGCAATAAGGTCACAGCATTCTCCTAGGGCTGTTTGTAAGGTGGCCCCACAATCACGTGCAGTCTGCTCCGGTGAAAAAGCCGTAGGTAAGACGCTGCGTGTGCGAGCTGCAAAGAGCCGTGCATAGATTTTATAGTCTGCATTCGTTAATGTAAGGGGGCGATATGCAGAGACATGAGACCCTCCCTTCGGCTTAGGCACAGGTAGAAGAATGCCAGTGACGAATTCAGGTGGAATTGGGAACGACGGAGTGAAGAGTTCCTAAATCATTTCCGTCCAGCGAGGAAGCATTAACGTGGTGAACGCCTGGTAAAACTGCACGGGGAGACCACCCGGTCCTGGTGATTTGTTCTTGGCCTTGTTAATCGCATCTACCACCTCTTCTGCGGTGATGGCGGACATCATGGACGTTGACTCCGCTACGGTGAGGGTCCGATGAGGGGAAGGATGGAGATCATCAGAAAGTGGCGTTGCCATCAGTTCGTAGTCATAAAATTGGCGATAATGTTCAGCAAAGGCAGACACCACTGCCGCCTGTGTTGTGTGGTGAACACCGTCGGAGGTCGTGATGCTGGGGACGAAAAGTCGACGTCGACGACGATGGTCGGATGCGGCATGGATTGTGGATGGCGTTTCATCGTGAAGGAGGTCCTGTCGTCGGGAACGCACCACGACTCCATACAGTCGTGCACGTTGGAGAGAGAGGAGACGAGCTTTAGTACGCTGTCGTTCCCTATGGGCTTCAGGTGATGGAGGGAGCGCAACGAGCTCACATAGGACGTCGTAGTGAAAATTTGTGGTGTCTCGATGCCATGCTGCTACTTTCTTGCCACATTGCATGAAGACCTTTCTGATCGCAGTTATGGCACATTTGAGCCACCAATGAAACGTAGATGTGTACTGCGGGAGGCGTCTTTCGCAAGACGCCCATGTAGTGGCAATACATTGTCGGCAGCGTGGATCATTAAGGAGGCAGGTATGAACCTTCCAGTAACCTCTGTTGCTCCATACTGACTGAGGTGGCAAAGCCAGGGAGCAAATGACGGCGAAATGGTCCGAAAATGCAAGGGGCCATCGTTCTGCTTGGGAGACTTCGTTGTCAAGGTGGGCAGAGATATAAAAGCGGTCCAGTCTGCTCGCAGAATGTGCTGTATAATGGGTAAAACTGGGGGTATTGCCATGAATTTTCTCCCAAACGTCCACTAGATGAAAATTTTCGATTAAGGTGAGCAGCGCCGGGCATGGCGAATAACCAGGAATTTGGTCCTGCGGGTGGAGGACGTAGTTGAAATCGCCTCCCATGATCAGGCGATCATAGCGCCCAGAAAACAGGGGCGCCACGTCAGGTCCGAAAAAAGTAGACCGCTGCCGACGGTTCGTGGAGCCAGACGTAGATATTGATGACGCGTGTGTCGAAGATGGTAACAGCCATGCCCCGACCAGAGGGAAGGATTGACGTGTCCATGAGTGGGATTCCTTCACGTATGTAGAAAGCCACTCCACGTCCTGACTGATCACATCTGGACGTGTACGAGTCGTAGCCGTAGACCAGTGGTAGTGTGGCAACACGTATTTCCTGAACAAGGGCGACGTCTACGTCAGAGGCCAGAAGCATGTCACATAGGAGCTGTAGCTTGGGTGCAGTGCCGATCATATTGATGTTTTTCTGTGTGGCGAATCGGTACGTTTGCTTCAGTGGTGGTGGACGCGCATCTACCATCACCAAGGGAAGTGTGAGGAGGGCACCGACAGGAAGTCCCGTCCCATCTGCTGCAGTGCCTCGCTTTTGATGTTAACAGGCAGTCTCGTCCGGGGGAGGCAATTCATCCGGAGGACGGGGCGTATCTTCCTCAATGTCGTCGGCCCATGCTCCTGTGCCGTGGGTCTGTCCAATGTCCATGGGAATTGCATCGTTGTGAGAGAGATCTGGAGCTGACGGCGGGGAGACAGGCGTCTCAACCTGCGCACCCGTCGTTACATTGTGCGCGGCGACCTCCATGGTGGTCCCATCCTGCGAAACGTCTTGTTCATCGTGAAAGCTGTCCGCCGACCTCTGCGTGGAAATGTCGGCTGATTGTGTGTCGTCTTCGTCGCCTTGAGTGGGGACGCTTTTAGAGCCCTTGGGTGAACGGTGGGGGCGTTTGCGCCTACGTGGCGACCGTTGTTTGGGCACGTGTTCCTCAGTGTCGGACGACGCCAAGGAGGAGCGTCGACCTGGTTTGAAGGCGTCGGTGGGTACAATGAAATTGTCAAACATGTGTTGTGAAGAAGTACTGGTCTCCACAGCGTCCGGTGCGGGAGCCTGTTCGGCGGCAAGGTTCTCAGGTGGGACGTCTGCACCGTCCGTAGGTGAATGGGACGGTGGGATGTACCGATCGGAGGGACCGGGTGACGGGCTGGACGAACCTGTAGACGTGGAGAGAGCCACTGCGTTAACTGTCTGGTAGGGCGGTCATCATGGATGTGACGGGCGCTTTCGACAACGGGAGCTGCGCGACACGCCGTTGAATGCATTCAGACCGTAAATGTCCTTCTTTCCCTCAATCGTAACAGGTGCGAGGTTGGCCGTCGTACATTATAATGGCACGGCAGCCTCCGATACGTAGATAGGAAGGCACGTGTTTCTACAGCTCGATGCGTGCCTGTCTGACACCGTTTGTAACGGGATAGGTTTGAAATAGTAGCCATCGTTCGGCGGCATGTTCCTGAACGTTGCCATAATGATGGAGAGCCGCGATGACGACGTCTGCAGGTAGTTCGAACTGCAGTTCGAAAATCCTTATCCTTCGTGTGCCGAGATCTGCGTGATCGACGGTAACGGGTCCACGTTTTGCCTCTTGATGCACCTTGTCGCACGCCGCATCGTTGATCATTTTGACGTATACCGTACTGCTAACTATGGGCAGGTGGATACCAATTAGCTCCGTTGGTGGTATTTTAACTTCGTCGCGAAGAAATCGTTCTACCTCCAGGGCCTTGGGTCGGGTGAAGTCTAAACAAAATGTGAAACGTAATGTCTTCTTCCGATAGTTGTACGCTATGGTGGTCTAGAAGGAAAACGGTACTTACAGCGGCCGAAGTAAACACAGTTTTAATCTGCCAGGAAGTTTCATAAGACACTTCCTCGAGCCCACGCAAATTGAGCAAATGAGTTGGTTCTTTTGCATTATGTGTGATCTAGGATGGATCTTAGGCGCCTTATAAAAGCACCGTTTGTTCTTGTACGGTTTCTGAGAAAACCTCGAAAATGCATGATTTTTGAGTACGAGTTGTGACGACTGCCTGTTCTATAATTGTTTTTCGTGGCAGAACGTCCAAATTTATGATGTCTTCTTAAGATGATATTCTTTTTGCTTCTTTTTATATGAAACATTCGATGCTGAGGTTTTGCTGTCGAGATTTGAAAAACGCTCTATTTCTAATAACATTTTAAATCTTTTAAGATCCAAATCATAAACTGAGCATTTTCGATGAATTGCAATCGAGAAGCAAAGTATCCAGAAAAAATGTAAAGCAAATGTTTCTATGCTAACCTTAAAGTATGTATACTTACTTGTTGTTTACGTGTTTCCAAGCATATAAATATATCCAAGTATTTTAATAAACTGATGAAACTTTACTGACCTATAGAATTCGTTTTGTATAGGCAGCACACCCTGTTACAGCAGGGAAAAAGAAGGCAACCAATGGAAAAAATATTCCTGTTAAAGCACAAGAAGGCGAATATGTTCCTCTTTAAAAGACTGTAAGAGGGAAGTAGGGAACCAGCTGCCTCAGTCTTCTTTCCGCCCTGCTCCAAAAATTTTAGCAGGCGAACTTATTTAAGCTCTTCTGTGGTAAAAGAGAACAGCAGATAGACAGTGATGATGGCAGAGATCGGAGTCAGTGTCTGAGAGTGGGAGAGAGAAAGTGGCAGTGAAAGAGAAAAAGAGATCGATGAAGACAATAGCAGTGCGAACCAAAGAAACAGGAGATATTGATGGCCAGTGGGAGACAGCGTCAGCAAAAGAGAAAGAGAGATGGGTGGAAATAGAAGCAGTTGCTGCACAACATAGAGGAGACAGAGAAAATGAAACGCACAGGTGAGTGGAGAGCATACATAGGCTTGGGGGGATTAGGATTTTCCCTCTCCCTTCAGACCAGCGAACTGTAACACTGAGGTACGGGGCCGAAATATTAAGCATGTGGATATAAGAAAAAAAATACGTTGGATGCCCCAGAATTTTTTGCCTGCCGAGATATGGTGGAGACATTGGCAATGGAAAAGAAAGACAAAAGGAGACAATGTATTGTGAGAGGAGATAGTGGCAGTGGGATATATTGTAAATGAATGGGAGAATAGGAGAAAGTGGGAGACATAATATACAGACAGCGTCAGTGAGAGGGAGATGCTGAGTATCGCCACAATTGTTAACAGATTTATCCAATTTCAGGACAGGATAGTTAATGGCTGCATGGAAAAATGTTTGTGGCTATGGAAACATGATTGTACCCAGGTGTGCATATTTCCGTCCAAAGTAAATCGCCAGCCATGAATGTATTTCTTCAGGGCTCCAAAAACATGGAAATCACATGGGGAGAGGTTGGTACTGTATGGAGGATGTGCAAGTACTTCCCAGTTTGGTTCTTTGGGCAGGCCCACATGTAGCCTGGTTGTTCCGATTACACTATCGAAGGCAAGCTGGGAAGCTCTTATACATCCTCCATATAGTCCCAATATCTTCCCATGCTGTTTCACTATTTTTGGAGGCATGAAGAAAGACATTTGTGGCTGTCAATTACCTTTGGACGAAGATCTGCACGTCTGGGTCGAATTATGGTTCCACAGGCAACTGAGAAAATTTTTTCATGAAGGCACTTACCACCTTTTTTTTGTGGGGTAAGTGTATTACCAGTTATTACGATAACTTCTGAAGTAATAAATAGTTTACTTACTTTTTTTTCATCTGGCTTGTTTTAATTTGACTGCCACTATGTTTCTTCAGCATCAATGCTATCTTCGGGAACTTCCTTTAGAACATTCTTCCAGATTATGAAAGAACCCTTAACACCATGACAAACTAAATTAGTCCAAACGTATCTCCTGCTAGTGTGTACCACTACTACATCATTATTTGTAGTAAGTTAAGAGGAAAGTCTATGACGATTTAGAAGCTTTCACTTAACTTGTAGTTGGCGCCAGCGTCCAAGAGTTCTGATGTCTGCATAACCATATTAAAACAAGGATTAGATCAAGGGTTTTCTCAACAGAATAGGCTGAAGTATCTTCGTTCAATTTTTACATAACTGCAATTTATTTACACTTCTTGTTGTTCAATTAGCACAAAGTCATAAGCACCCAGTAAGTTCAGAATTATGTTACAAGAGATAATGCATAGTTGTTCATTGATACCTAGTGAAATGCTTGATGTAGTTATATGCATTGTCGAAATACTGGTGGTACTTTCGGTGTCAGATCTGCAAATTATATTAATTAGGCTCTGTTCCAAAAAAATATGAAAAACTAATGACTCAAATTAACAATTTATAGGCTAGAGCTTTTAAGATTTGTCATAATTCCAAAATATTCTATATTTTACAAATAGAAAATTGTTACAGTTACTATCACAGTAAAAGTTATTTATGAGAGTAACAAAGCAAATTACATATTTTTGGAAACTTCATTGTTGTGCCTCAATGTCAATGTAACATAATATGAAACAAGTTAGTGAAAATATTGTTGAAATCTCTCATGAATTATGTTAAAATGATTTTACAAAACAGAAGTAAAAATTAGGTTGTTTCTTACAAGTTTTTTGTTATATGAAAACCAGTTTTCATATTACAAGCTGGTATTGCTACATAATTAGTAAAACATAAATGTAAGACAGAGATTTACCTGAATGTAAATAGAATTCACAAATGTCGAAAAACATTATTCAGGCCCCTTACAACTGAAAATGGATGTAAATATGTCTAAAAACCAAATGGTATCATTAACTCCCATTATTAAGAGAAATTGCATAAGATTCTAATTTCCCTCACACATTGCGCATGAGATGGTGTGATTCTATGGAACATATATGAAAAATGTGAACCCATGGAAAATTTTTACATTTATGTCTGTAATTTACTAAGATGTTAAATGTAGAAAATTATTTAGTTATGAGACCACAACACAGGTGATATACATGGTCTTAGAATAACCATCTAATAAGAGCTCTATGAACATTTTTTAGAAACTGATATTTTTATGCAGCAAAGTTTATCTAGAATTATCTACTAAGACTAAAGATAATGGAAATCATAAAAAATTTCAATTTATTTCATAAACAGTATATCAAATGACATACTGATTATTCAGAAATAGCAGAATTCTAAAAATATAAAAACTACTTTTAAGTAACCATTACTGTACATGTGGTAACAAAAAGAACCATTGCATCAACCTTTTTTTAAGTGAACAGAAAAGTTCATTAGTCTTTTGACAATCTATAACCATGCAGTCCATGACAAATTCTGTGTCCAAAAATGTCCAATTTAATTATGAAAGTGAAAATATTTGAAACAAAAAATTGTTTTTTTTTAATAATGTGTAATCAACAATAAATTTTTGTACTCAACAAATCACAAGTTCCACCCATTAACAAACATTCTTTTTCTTCTTTTTGTTATAGGTGTTATGGGCTTGTTCCAGTGACTTAGTTCTTTTGTTAGGGTGGAGAACTGGCAGACATATCTACATACACTCAGTTTAAAACAAATATATTCATATTGAATAAAATAAGATAGTGTTTCGTAAATAAACAACTATTTTAACACAGAAGTATAAGAAAAGATCAATTTTACCCACTACCCTTAGATTTAAAGAGTATAATATTGTTCAAACTTTTCTCTAAGGGAAGTGTGGTCTTCAAATTTAGTGGATGGGAAGAATGATGGAAAAGTGGTACTTCTGAAGAAGTTCAGCCAAAACCTATCAGTAGAAGAGGAAAGAAAGGATAGCAACAGTAATAAGGCAATAGAGTAAGAAGTGAAAGGAGAAGGCCTGAAAAATGAAATGAGTGGTATCCAGATTTGGCAGAAAAAAGAATTGTAAATAAGACCCTAATGTGACTTAAACAACGTTATTACTGGAAATTTTGTTTGAAATTGAACTCCTGAAGTCACAACTTTATTAGTGAAAATTTTGTTTGAAATCTAACTGCTAAAGTCCAGCACTTCATCACAACCTGGCAATAATCTAAAATACATAATACAATCAATATTGGTCAGTACACAACAAAAATAGTCAAGTCATAAAGAGATATTAGATACATAGGCTATGAGATACTAATGACAGTAATGGAAAAGTTTATAAATTATAGAGTGCAGCAGTCAGTCGTCCTTTTTTAGATTTTATTACGCAGATCCAGATTTTTGGCTAGTGCATAGCCATTCTCAATGCACTATTTTCTATTCTCAATTCATGTAAGTCCCTGTTGTTCGGGCATCACTCACATTTCTTTGAATTTGTGTAAAAAGGACAACTGATTGCTGCACTCTGTAATTCAAAGCCACATAACGGTCACTGAGTGCACCCACTTTCCGAATGGAAGGTAGCCTAAAGGAAAAGTTAGCTGTCATCTTTTAATGTATAAACTTAATGAACTCCATTTTTAATTAATTATGCAAATGCATGAAAGTTAACATAATTTAAAATTAATTTATGTTCAACAAACCCAAAAATAAGAATATGAATATTTTCTTACTATACTATTTTCTTTAAAGTAATTTTAATCAACAATGGATTAAACATCAAAAATTATTTGAATACCTTGCTCCTTGACAACTACAACAAGTACATTCTTATTTAGGTGAAATAAAATTGTGAATATCTTTCCTTTCTGTTCCTGTTCTACCAGTGTCAAACATCTTTATATTTTATATTATAGCAAAATGCATGAAGTATCAATAACAACATCTAAAATTATTCAAATAGTCACAGCACTTAGTTTTCTGTTAAGCATATATTTACACACAAATCTGTATTTTAAATAATTTGGCTTCAAACCCCAGTTTTGTTTTATGCCATGTCAAAATGACATGTTTTGAATTTGTAAAAGATCATTACGTATGTGATTCTTTATCACAGTATCAGAAATTAATTTTTAAGTTATGCATTAGGATAATGTCTTCTGTATTTACACAAAACTATGTGACTGAGATAGGGATTACCATGTGGCATTTATGAAAGTTATTGTTGCAGTCATAGTAATGACACCTTATAACAAAAGAACATACAGAATTGAAGATGTTGATTTCACTAAGCCTCTAACAAGCAGGTGTTCGAAGCAAACTGGAGGAAATGTAACTTTCAAAGAATATTTAAGCAACAATATGACAAAATACAGTTGGAGTTCAAGAGTGAGATGATTCAGAATTTTTAGTTTCTAGAGGCAGGATTTTACAATATATTGGCAAATATAGTTTGGTTCAAAAAATCTTAGTACTAGAAAATCACAAAAGTTCCTTATAATTTATGGACAGGATAGTGAAAGAATGGAATGATTCACGAAAAGACAAGTGACACTACTGTGATGAAGTAGGCATTATGCACCAGATAGTGTAATGAAAATAGTGATTTCTCTACATTTTCTAACTTATGATGGGGCATATTGTAATATTTTTAACTCCTTGTTTTTAGTCAAATAGAATTATTATGTTTTGATGAAAATACAGTAATTACACTCTTCTTTCCTTTTCCATATCAACCACCATATTTATCTTGGCTTTGTACTTATTGACAAGCAGTGCAGATGATATTTAGTTCTGAACAGCAAGAGACAGAGTGCCATAATGACAGCATATGGTAATGAAATTAGTTTAAGTATGGGACTGAGATACTAGTCTACTGTGGTTTAAAGGTTCAAGTATAAAAGACAAGGTAGAGACAGATGCATTGGTTAGACTTTAGTGAACTTGCATTATAGAGAAACTGACTTAATCACCCAGCCTATGCAAAATTACCCTCATCTGTACAATAATATGGAGAAAAAGAACGAAATAGTTCCAATTTCTATTTTATGTAATCTCACGGTATAATATGAAATGGAAAATGTATCACCCAGACTGATTCTGCCCTTGTTAAATTTATTATGATCATGCCATATCTTTGATATCTGTAAACAAGAACTACCTACTACCACATTTTGCTTAACATTGAATAAAACATTCATTTATATTTATGTTTAGCTATGTATTCAGCATGTCACACAGTTTCAAAGTTTATTTTTATAGTCGGTGACAACATTATATTTATTACTTCACATAAATCACTCTAGTAACAACCTGTTTTCAAAACTATGTCATAACAATAAAGTTCTCAAGTGAAATTTAGGTAACACAAATATGCCACACTCATTCCAAGCATTGCACAGAAATCAACAACATAGTAACAAACTAAAATTTTACTTCAACAAATAGCATAAATTCACGTGAGTCATCCTCCAGAATCATATATAGCATACCATCATAAATGAGAGGAAGCACCAATAAGTCCGTAGCACATCAAATTCTCTGCCTTATGAGCATCATTATCGTTATATACATCACAGAACATCATAAACATCTTCACAATACGTACCTTAAAATGCAGAATATCATAAACCTCTTCACAATACCTGTACCACAAAATATTTCTTCGTGGCTTCCTCAAATAGCAGTAGTACTTCAAGTAGAAAACTGCTCTGAATATAATTCATATTCTTCACTCATAACAACACATTGTATACATTAAACAAAGAACCTTTTTACAATTGATCTTTCCATCAGTCTCACTGTATTAATAATCTTTTGATCTCACAACCATCATCCTCCATTAAGCCTTTTTATCACTATGCCACCACAACAGTAATGAAGCTGTAATTGCTTGCAAAAAATGTAAAAATTTCACACCTTCTATTTTTTTCACTTACCAATACTTCAGATGTTTTGATATTCTTTCTATTATTATCAATTATTTTCAGTCTGACTTTTTCTATGATGTAAAGACCAAAGTTTGTTTTCAAAATCCCACAAAAGTTACGCAAAATAACAGTGATCCAGATAAATTTACCTGCAACTGTTTCAGAACAGCAGTAATACAAAATATTATGCCTCTTTTTATATAATACCAATCACTGGTAAAAATTATGTTTCAAAAGAGCATTAAGAATCTTTCCATAGGCAAATTTACTTTCATAATATTTAGACACAGTAAAATTTCAAATTGATAAAATATTCTTTCCCCCCCATGAACCATGGACCTTGCCATTGATGGGGAGGCTTGCGTGCCTCAGCAATACAGATAGTAGTACCGTAGGTGCAACCACAATGGAGGGGTATCTGTTGAGAGGCCAGATATGGTCTTGTAACACTAACCAAAACGGCCTAGCTGTGCTGGTACTGCGAACGGCTGAAAGCAAGGGGAAACTACGGCTGTAATTTTTCCCGAGGGCATGCAGCTTTACTGTATGGTTAAATGATGATGGCGTCCACTTGGGTAAAATATTCTGGAGGTATAATAGTCCCCCATTCGGATCTCCGGGCGGGGACTACTCAAGAGGATGTCATTATCAGGAGAAAGAAAACTGGCATTCTACGGATTGGAGTGTGGAATGTCAGCTCCCTTAATCGGGCAGGTAGGTTAGAAAATTTAAAAAGGGAAATGGATAGGTTAAAGTTAGATATAGTGGGAATTAGTAAAGTTCGGTGGAAGGAGGAGCAAGACTTCTGGTCAGGTGACTGCAGGGTTATAAACACAAAATCAATTAGGGGTAATGCAGGAGTAGGTTTAATAATGAATAGGAAAATAGGAATGCGGGTAAGCTACTACAAACAGCATAGTGAACGCATTATTGTGGCCAAGATAGATACGAAGCCCACGCCTACCACAGTGGTACAAGTTTATATGCCGACTAGCTCTGCAGATGACGAAGAAATGGAAGAAATGTATGATGAAATAAAAGAAATTATTCAGATAGTGAAGGGAGACGAAAATTTAATAATGATGGGTGACTGGAATTCGACAGTACGAAAAGGGAGAGAAGGAAACTTAGTCGGTGAATATGGATTGGGGCTAATAAATGAAAGAGGAAGCCGTCTGGTAGAATTTTGCCCAGAGCACAACCTAATCATAGCTAACACTTGGTTCAAGAATCATAAAAGAAGGTTATATACATGGAAGAAGCCTGGAGATAGACAGGTTTCAGATAGATTATATAATGGTAAGACATAGATTTAGGAACCAGGTTTTAAATTGTGAGACATTTCCAGGGGCAGATGTGGACTCTTGACTACAATCTATTGGTTATGAACTGTAGATTAAAACTGAAGAAACTACAAAAAGGTGGTAAATTAAGGAGATGGGACCTGGATAAACTGACTAAAGCAGAGGTTGTACAGAGTTTCAGGGAGAGCATAAGGGAACAATTGACAAGGAGGGGGAAAGGAATACAGTAGAAGAAGAATGGGTAGCTTTGAAGGATGAAGTAGTGAAGGCAGCAGAGGATCAAGTAGGTAAAAAGACGAGGGATAGTAGAAATCCTTGGGTAACAGAAGAAATATTGCATTTAATTTATGAAAGGAGAAAATATAAAAATGCATTAAATGAAGCAGGCAAAAACGAATACAAATGTCTCAAAAATTAGATCAACAGGAAGCGCAAAATGGCTAAGCAGGGATGGCTAGATGACAAATGTAAGGATGTAGAGGCTTATCTCACTAGGGGTAAGGTAGATACGGTTTACAGGAAACTTAAAGAGACCTTTGGAGAAAAGAGAACCACTTGTATGAATTTCAAGAGCTCAGATGGAAACCCAGTTCTAAGCAAAGAACGGAAAGCAGAATGGTGGAAGGAGTATATAGAGGGTCTATACAAGGGTGATGTACTTGAGGACAATATTATGGAAATGGAAGAGGATGTAGATGAAGATGAATTGGGAGATATGATACTGCGTCAAGAGTTTGACAGAGAACTGAAAGACCTGAGTCGAAACAAGGCCCTAGGAGTAGACAACATTCCATTTGAAATACTGACAGCCTTGGGAGAGCCAGTCCTGACAAAACTCTGCCATCTCGTGAGCAAGATGTATGAGACAGGTGAAATGCCGTCAGACCTCAAGAAGAATATAATAATTCCAATTCCAAAGAAAGCAGGTGTTGACAGATGTGAAAATTACCGAACTATCAGTTTAATAAGTCACGGCTGCAAAATACTAACGCGCGTTCTCTACAGACGAATGGAAAAACTGGTAGAAGCCAACCTTCGGGAAGATCAGTTTGGATTCCGTAGAAATATTAGAACACGTGAGGCAATACTGATCCCACGACTTATCTTAGAAGCTAGATTAAGGAAAGGCAAACCTACGTTTCTAGCATTTGTAGACTTAGAGAAAGCTTTTGACAATGTTGACTGGAATACTCTTTTTCAAATTCTGAAGGTGGCAGGGGTAAAATACAGGGAGCGAAAGGCTACTTACAATTTGTACAGAAACCAGACGGCAGTTATAAGAGTCGAGGGACATGAAAGGGAAGCAGTGGTTGGGAAGGGAGTGAGGCAGGGTTTTAGCCTCTCCCCGATGTTATTCAATCTCTATATTGAGCAAGCAGTGAAGAAAACAAAAAAAAAAAAATTCGGAGTAGGTATTAAAATCCATGGAGAAGAAATAAAAACTTTGAAGTTCGCCGATGACATTGTAATTCTGTCAGAGACATCAAAGGACTTGGAAGAGCAGTTGAACGGAATAGACAGTGTCTTGAAAGGAGGGTATAAGATGAACATCAACAAAAGCAAAACAAGGATAATGGAATGTAGTCGAATTAAGTCGGGTGATGCTGAAGGAATTAGATTAGGAAATGAGTCACTTAAAGTAGTGAAGGAGTTTTGCTATTTGGGGTGCAAAATACTGATGATGGTCGAAATAGAGAGGATATAAAATGTAGACTGGCAATGCCAAGGAAAGCATTTCTGAAGAAGAGAAATATGTTAACATCGAGTATAGATTTAAGTGTCAGGAAGTCGTTTCTGAAAGTATTTGTACGGAGTGTAGCCATGTATGGAAGTGAAACATGGACGATAAATAGTTTGGACAAGAACAGAATAGAAGCTTTCGAAGTGTGGTGCTACAGAAGAATGCTGAAGATTAGATGGGTAGATCGCATAACTAATGAGGAAGTACTGAATAGGATTGGGGAGAAGAGAAGTTTGTGGCACAACTTGACTAGAAGAAGGGATCGGTTGGTAGGACATGTTCTGAGACATCAAGGGATTACCAATTTAGTTTGGAGGGCAGCGTGTAGGGTAAAAATCGTAGAGGGATACCAGGAGATGAATACACTAAACAGATTCAGAAGGATGTAGGTTGCAGTAGGTACTGGGAGATGATGAAGCTTGCACAGGATAGAGTAGCATGGAGGGCTGCATCAAACCAGTCTCAGGACTGAAGACCAGAAAAATAACAACAAAATATTCTTTTAACATCAACATCAAAAAATCTGTCAATATAAACAGCAGTAAATATTTCTTTCCATGCACAGACGATTTTCAATTTCATTACATGCATTTCAGAATAACCTTTCCCAACAGTGTCAGATTAATAAAATATCTCCACATAGTTACATGCAGTATGGAAATCTAAATTTCAGAAACAATAAATATAATAATATTTCATTTTGAGCGAAAACCCATACTTTCATGACTGAATGTGTTCATTATTTATACAAATTCTGTTAGGTATTTTCCTCGATATCGATGTTTTTTGTGGCGGTAAGTTCGATACAACTGCCCAAGCCCTTGCATGTATCTCTCAGGATATCTCCCATCTTAGCTAATATCCTCCTAAAGTCCTGTTCTTCTCGCTATATCATAACAAATACTTTTCACTAGCCAGGTGTTGCCAAGGAATCTGTCCTATTCTTACTTCTCGTCCTTTATCTGGAGCTTTCTGTTCCTCTGCTCTTCGTCATCAATTTCACTCTATTCGTCTAATATTATTTCTGTATTTTACAGTGTTTCATTAACTTCATTTATGGCTTCTTACAACAATGCAGTTATCCTGCTATTTTCCTTACACAGATTATTACTGCTTCAATTTATGATTTCTTCGAGAGGAAAGATAAACTTGTCATCGTCACTGTTTTCAGCTGCGTCGTTCTCTTGATGTAACTCTGTCTTTATTTATTTTTTTGTGTGACCTGCTCCTAGAAATTCATTGTCTAATCGATAAATCTCTTTGTCTTCTTCATCCTCTTCTAGAATATTCCTATCAGAATCATACATTTAATCTTCCTCTTCATCCTGCACTTACAGTGTATCTTCCACATTTTCTACGACTTTAGTAGAAATGCGTCTTCGGAATCGCTTGTATTGGGATGAATTCCGCCTCTACTCAGTAAACGTGGAAGTCGGAGTGAGTATCTATTAATTTTATTCTAGGATCATGTTTATTTTGTCCTTTAAAACCTACCTTCTTTTTGAAAGTCTACTCTAGTCATTTTTCGCGTTTGGAGAATAGTATTATCTAATCAAAATCTATATACCAAAGATGTGTTGGGATGCAAACACATGCAATTAGAGAAGAATCGATGGATAAGGAGGTAGATGAAGTTGAAAATGATCAAACGGAACTAGGTACTATAAGGGGAAGAGAAACAGCCATCATGGATTAGGAAGAGGATAGTCTGGAAGTACCAAAGAAGGTTCATATTGTTGCAGAAGGTAACAATAAATGCTGCCCAGAAGAGGAATCGAACAATGCCACTTGGTTTGGGTAACTTTGAAAATATGTAACGGGTTGAAAATGGGAAAGTCGAACAAGATATGAGAGGCAGTGATGCGGAACAGTCTATACCGTCAGTGCCAGGAAGGAATATTTTCTTGATTGACCTTACTTAAGTACTCGTCGGCCGTTTTATGATTGCTACCGATATAGCATTTCAAATCATCAGGCAGTTTCTTCCGTAATTCCCACACTATCTCTGACTTTCAATGTATATGTTTTAAATACTCTAAGCTCTTTAGTCACAGTAGTCTTTAATGATACCACATACAAAGTCAAGAAAGACTTCACAACTTTGAAAATTCATATAAATTAATTCATAGTACCTAAAGAGGTGATTGTAGTATGAATTTTTAGGGAAATACATCAAGTTTTGTCTCGTGTAGTTCGCTAATGTCGAATCGCACCGTAAGGAGCACTAGTGGCAGTTGTTTTAAAGATGCTGCCTTTACTGGACCCAAGCGTGCTGGCTGTGTGTTTTGGTTTGAAGAATCGAAGTACGCTAAAGATCCTCCTAGTAGGCCTACAATTTATGAGTGGCACAAATGTTTTGTAGAAACAGGGTGTTCGGTAAGACATGGGAAATCATCGGGTCATCCAAGCACATGTAACGACGTCATTGAGCGAGTGAGACAACGTTTTGTCAACAGCCCTACGAAATCAACCCTGCTTGCATCTCGTGAACTGCATATCCCATATACGACTGTTTTGCATGTGTTGAGAAACTGTTTGCCTTTGAAACCGTAGAGATTGACGTTCGTATAAGCAATAAAAGACACTGATAAACTAGCTCCCAAGAACGTCTGTGCCGATATGTTAAATCGATTACAAGAGGATGAACATTTCTCAACTTTTCACTCAAGTGTAAAGGTTAACACTCATAACTGTAGAATTTTGGGCAGTGAAAATTCGTATCAAACATTGAAACATATTCGTGATAGCTCTAAACTGAACGCTTTTTGTGCACTGAACAAGAACAAAGTGCACGGCCCCTTTCTTTCCATGAGAGGACCGACTGGGTAGTGTACCTGGATATGTTATAACAATTTTTGATACCACAGATCGATGAGGATGACCAAGAACGAAATGTTTACTTCATTCAAGATGGCGCACTACCTGGCTGACGTCTGGGATTTTCTCAGTGACTGCTTTCCAGGTCAATGGATTGGCCATGATGTGCCAATTGTATGGCCCCCACGTTTCCCAGACCTGACACTACTCGATTTTTTAAAAAGAGGAATTCATCAATGATATCGTGTTGTACCTCCTGTGCTGGCTACTCTACATGAAGTTAGAGACAGAATTTACGCCACCACTCAGCAAGTTACCCTTGCAATGCTACAGTGAGTTTGGGAAGAAATTGACTGGCGATGGGTGTGTGCAGGATAACCAATGGAAGCCACATACCAAATCTTTAAGGCAAAAAAAAACTTGATGTGTATTCCTACCAAATAACACTAAACCCTCTCTACATCTTCTTTCAATAAATTTATATGAATTTTTAAAGTTGTAAAGTCCTTTTTGAAACATCCTGTAATGCTGTAGTATTTTTGCCTCGCTGAACTCACGCCACAATATATCCTGTTTTTGCACAAACCAAAATTCCTCTAAAAACTTCTCTTTGAACTCCGTGAACACAATATTTAACGTCTCTAAGTTCAAACGACGTTTCTTTGCAACAACTTGCCATAGCATCAGTTGCTGAATTAATTGTTTCCTAATCACTCATATCGATTGGTAGCACTCCCTGTTTAGTCTGCGGACTATATTTCTTCTATCTGCTCAACAGCTCTGATTTTTGCGCAAGTATAGGAATATTAATCGCTTTTTTATGCAATTCTGTATATGATGACTCTACTTCATTACGAATATGTATAGTTACGTCACCTACACTGCTTTTGGATTGCATAACACCAGACTGTACATTTGTCATGATGTCTTTGACGTCCACAAAGTCAACTTACGTTTCATCTGTAATTTCTGTCTCTATGACCAGGACGAGGCCCTGCAAATTATTCCCGACCGCTGGTTCTACATTTTCTTCTATTCTTCTTATTTCAGAATCAAATCTTTCTCTGATACGTGTAACTTGGTTCTTTACTTTCGTTTAGTCTCCTTTTACTGTGGAAATCAAGTGTTGAGTTCAGTAATCCTTCGGCTCCGTAAATTCAGTATAACCCAATCCATATCTATCTTGTTTGTTAAGTTATATTCTAGATAAGAGATTCTAGTCTCCAATTTCGGTTTATCAATTTTAATGTAAGACTCCGTGTTCTGATTCCCAGTTTAGGTCTAATTTTAAATTTCAGTCTCCAGTTTCTGGATCTCAGTCGTAATATTAGTTTGTAGAGCCTCTATATTACAGTTCATAATGGTCATGTTAACAGTCATGTTTTGCATCATTCACATGCTTTTGGAGCAGGAAGATTGATATTATACTCCCATTCTTAGATTCTGATTCGCGTTTTTCTTATCGAAAAATGTTTTAGAATCATACTCTAATTATATGTGGATTTGCTCAATGGTCACGTATTCTCAAGCATACTATCGGTAGTTAATGGTGGCAGAGATGAATATAGCCACTTTTCTCTTTCCTGTGCGGGGGCGGGGGGAGGGGGAGGGAGGGGGGAGATATTATTTTGACAGTGCTGGGGGGAGGGGCAGAAGGGAATGTTATAGGTTCCAAATTTTAGTGATATCACACTTTAAAAATAGCAGTGGTATGAATATTTAAAAATTTCCATTAATCTCTAATATTTAATTAAATTGTGTGTAAATAATAGATAGTCATAGCCTAAGTTAATTAATCACCTTAAAGAATAAAATTTTAAGGGCTGCAATATACTAATGTTGTTGCATACAGTAACTTACATTTACAGCCAACTAATGCTTTCAGGGATTTTTGCAGCATATCTGTTAACATCATCAATGAAAGTTTCTGTGGGTTCCTCATCCATTTCTGCTGACACCTTCAAACAAGCTTGAAGTGTATCCTGACCCATTCTATTTCTTACTTTTGTCATCACCTATTCATTGCACTGAATGACCTTGATACACTGGTAGTGGAAACAAAAATTCACAGCAGCCATTCAGTCAGTGTCCTTAGCGGTTCACGCTGATGACAGCCCATAAGATAAAAGAAGCAACATCAAAGACAATCTTCTGATTTATTATGAGCATACTTATAACATACTTAAAAGACCGCACCAGCATTCTAAAGTCGTAAAGTCAAGCACAGTTCCTTAGAAACATTATCACTAAATTCTTAAAAGTTTTAAAGCTTTCAAAACATGAACATGGATCTATCACTTTGATAGCCTTGCACTAAGCCATTACCCAAATTTATTTTTCTCACTTTTCACTAATTTCCTTGCATTTCCCATAGGTTGTTTCTTGTTCCTTGTACTCACTTTTAGCTTCTGTTGCATCCACTTGTCACCTTTTAATTTTATTTAATGTTTCATTTTGCGCACTATGGTCATTGGAATGCAGAGACAGTTAATATATTTTCAATGTTCCATATTTCCATAAACAAGTATAGGGAGTTGAAATTTTGAGTCATTGTTTTTGTAAAATGTCACTTAAGATTGACACACCATTTAATGTCGGTGTTGTTGCGGTCTTCAGTCCTGAGACTGGTTTGATGCAGCTCTCCATGCTACTCCATCCTGTGCAAGCTTCTTCATCTCCCAGTACCTACTGCAACCTACATCCTTCTGAATCTGCTTGGTGTATTCATCTCTTGGCCTCCCTCTACGATTTTTACCCTACACGCTGCCCTCCAATACTAAATTGGTGATCCCTTGATGCCTCAGAACATGTCCTACCAACCGATCCCTTCTTCTAGTCAAGTTGTACCACAAACTTCTCTTCTCCCCAATCCTATTCAACACCTCCACATTAGTTATGTGATCTACCCATCTAATCTTCAGCATTCTTCTGTAGCACCACATTTCGAAAGCCTCTGATCTCTTCTTGTCTAAACTATTTATTGTCCATGACTCACTTCCATACATGGCTACACTCCGTACAAATACTTTCAGAAACGACTTCCTGACACTTAAATCTATGCTCGATGTTAACAAATTTCTCTTCTTCAGAAACGCATTCCTTCCCATTGCCAGTCTACATTTTATATCCTCTCTACTTCGACCATCATCAGTTATTTTGCTCCCCAAATAGCAAAACTCCTTTACTACTTTAAGTGTCTCATTTCCTAATCTAATACCCCAACATCAACCGAATTAATTGGACTACATTCCATTATCCTCGTTTTGCTTTTGTTGATGTTCATCTTATATCCTCCCTTCAAGACACTATCCATTCCGTTCAACTGCTCTTCCAAGTCCTTTGCTGTCTCTGACAGAATTGCAATGTCATCGGCGAACCTCAAAGTTTTTATTTCTTCTCCATGGATTTTAATACTTACTCCGTGTTTTTCTTTTGTTTCCTTCACTGGTTGCTCAATATAGAGATTGAATAACATCAGGGAGAGGCTGCAACCCAGTCTCACTCCCTTCCAAACCACTGCTTCCCTTTCGTGCCCCTCAACTCTTACAACTCTTATAACTCCCATTTGGTTTCTATACAAATTGTACATAGCCTTTCGCTCCCTATATTTTACCTCTGCCACCTTCAGAATTTGAAAGAGAGTATTCCAGTCAACATTGTCAAAAGCTTTCTTTAAGTCTACAAATGCTAGAATCGTAGGTTCGGCTTTCCTTAATCTAGCTTCTAAGATAAGCCGTAGGGTCAGTATTGCCTCACGTATTCTAATATTTCTACGGAATCCAAACTGATCTTCCCCGAGGTCGGCTTCTACCAGTTTTTCCATTCGTCTGTAGAGAATTCGCGTTAGTATTTTGTAGCCATGACTTATTAAACTGATAGTTCGGTAATTTTCACATCTGTCAACACCTGCTTTCTTTGGGATTGGAATTATTATGTTCTTCTTGAAGTCTGAGGGCATTTCGCCTGTCTCATACATCTTCCTCACCGGATGGTAGAGTTTTGTCAGGACTGGCTCTCCCAAGGCCGTCAGTAGTTCGAATGGAATGTTGTCTACTTCCGGGGCCTTGTTTCGATTCAGGTCTTTCAGTGCTCTGTCAAACTCTTCATGCAGTATCACATGTCCCATTTCATCTTCATCTACATCCTCTCCCATTTCCATAATATTGTCCTCAAGTACATCGTCCTTGTATAGACCCATTACATACTCCTTCCACTTTTCTGCTTTCCCTTCTTTGCTTAGAACTGGTTTTCCATCTGAGGTCTTGATATTCAAGAAGTGGTTCTCTTTTCTCCAAAGGTCTCTTTAATTTTCCCGTAGGCAGTATCTATCTTACCCCTCGTGAGATAAGCCTCTACATCCTTACATTTATCCTGTAGCCATCCCTGCTTAGCCATTTTGCACTTCCTGTCGATCTAATTTTTGAGACGTTTGTATTCCTTTTAGCCTGCTTCATTTACTGCGTTTTTATATTTTCTCCTTTCATCAATTAAATTCAACACCATTTAATGTATCGTCCAAATTCACTAAAGGCACAATGATATTTTTGCTGTTGTGGTCTTTAGTCCTGAGACTGGTTTGATGCAGCTCTCCATGCTACCCTATCTGTGCAAGCTTCTTTATCTCCCAGTACCTACTGCAACCTACATTCTTCTGGATCTGCTTATTGTACCTCTTGGTCTACCTCTATTATTTTTACCCTCCACAATACCCTCCAATATTAAATTGGTGATCCCTTTATGCCTCAGAACGTGTCCTACCAAGTGGTCTTTTCTTTTAATCCGGTTGTGCCACAGTCTCCTCTTCTCCACAATTCTAGTCAGTACATCCTCTTTACTTACGTGACCTACCCATCTAATCTTCAGCATTTTTCTGTAGCACCACAATTTGAAAACTTCTATTCTCTTCTTGTCTAAACTATTTAGCGTACTTCCATACATGGTTTCACTCTATACAAATGTTTTCAGAAAAGACTTCCTGGCACTTAAATCTGTACTCAGTGTTAACAAATTTCTCTTCTTCAGAAACGCTTTCCTCGCCATAGCCAATCTGCATTTTATATCATCTCTACTTCGACCATCATCAGTTACTTTGCTCTCCAAATAGCAAAACTCGTCTCCTTTTTTAAGTCTGTCATTTCCCAATCTAATGCCCTCAGCATCACCTGACTTCATTCGACTACATTCCATTACCCTCGTTTTGTTTTTGTTGATGTTCATATTATATCCTCCTTTCAAGACACTGTCCATTCCGTTCAACTGCTCTTCCAAGTCCTTTGCTGTCTCTGACAGAATTACAATGTCATCTGCGAACCTCAAAGATTTTGTTACTTCTCCATGGATTTTAATTACTGCTCCGAATTTTTCTTTTGTTTCCTTTACTGCTTGCTCGATATACAGATTGAATAACATCATTGATAGGCTACAACCCTGTCTCGCTCCCTTCTCAATCACTGCTTCCCTTTCATGCCCTTCGACTCTTATAACTGCCATCTGCTTTCTGTACAAATTGTAAATAGCCTTTCGCTCCCTGTATTTTACCTCTACCACTTTTACAATTTGAAGGAGAATATTCTAGTCAACATTGTCAAAAGCTTTGTCCAAGTCTACAATTGCTAGAAAAGTAGGTTTGCCTTTCCTTAGATTATCTTCTAAGATAAGTCGTAGGGTTGGTATTGCCTCGCTTGTTCCAACATTTCTATGGAATCCAAACTGATCTTCCCTGAGATCGGCTTTTACCAGTTTTTCTACTTGTAGGTAGAGAATAATGATATTGTAACTAATCATTTATAACAATATCATCCAACCAAACTTGCTAACTCCACACCATACTTGTGTATATGCCATCATAATGAACTTCTACCATAGGAATATAGCATGAACTGCGTGATAGATACCCAGTCAATAGATGTAAACAGCTTCAGGTATTTTTAAAAGAGGTTGTTCTGAAGCTCACTCGTTTATCCATTTATGGGTAGCATGAAAAAGTTTATGAATGCCCTTAACAATATGCAATGTGCGTTTTATTATATGAGTAGGATATTCATTCTTACAGTTGGTGGCAGTAACTGCCAAATCATGTTCTCTGCAATGAGTGTACAGTTACTCGTGCTCATCTTTTCTCTCACAACTGAGTGTGGACCCCAGTGACGGCACCACTAAAATTAGCAGCACCACTAAAAGAGCATGGAAACGGAATCACCCACATGGGAGATACTCTGTGTGAGCGTTAACCTTGATTGTTACACATCCGCTTGTCTCTCTGTGTTTACAAACATGACAATGGGTAAATTCGGACTGAAGTGCCTAAAACCGTTTGGCCACAGTGGCCGGCAGAGCTACAGGAAGACCTAGCATTAGGTGGGAGGGCACAGCTAGGATGAGCATCAACACCAAATGGACAAATTGGGCACTTGACAGAAAGAAGAAATGGAAAGGCCCATAGAGAAGGCATATGGTCGAAAAGGCCCTTAGAGTACGCATATGGTCGATAAGGATCTTGCCACAAGTAAAGTAAAGTAAAGCCAGTAAGCATGTAGACCAGCAAGATTACATACTACAGCCGACAAAGAGGAACCAGCAGACACTGGCAGGCAAAAGTGAAGTATGGCTTTGTTGAGAGAAAAGAGGGCCGCTGGTAGCAGATATCGACACAAAAAGGAGAGTGACTGACAAATGTTGAGAAAGATAAATGGCAACAGTGTCATATATTGGCGAAGCGCGGAACTCAGCGATTAGGGAAAACCTTGAGGGAGGCCAGTTTCCCTCAGTGGCAACATAAGGAAATTAACTAATGGACAAAATATACAGCTGATGATTGTATTTTTCCTATGCTTCATACATCGGCACCACTCTGTTTCCGCGTGCGTGTACGTAAGCCAGTACCAATATGAAATTGAAATATGTAGATCAAAATGAAGGCAAATAAGGATCATGTTGTATGTTATAAAATTTCGGTCAGGTGTAGTGACGGAAGTTATAGTTTCATTCATCGGTGGCCGGCCGAGGTGGCCAAGCGGTTTTAGGAGCTTCAGTCTGGAACCGCGGGACCGCTATGGTCGCAGGTTCGAATCCTGCCTCGGGCATGGGTGTGTGATGTCTTTAGGTTAGTTAGGATTAAGTAGTTCTAGGGTACTGATGACCTCAGATGGTAAGTCCCATAGTGCTCAGAGCCATTTGAACCATTCATCGGTGTGTCACTTCCGTAAGAAAATTGGACATTTCATGGTAATACAGTTTAAAAAAAAGAACTTAATTCATCCAAATGGCATTTAATTAGTTACATGATAGTTTGATACGGACAGTGGCCTTATAGTAGGGACAGTCTAAGTACTTGTCTGAAGTAATTTAGGAAAACCTTGGAAAATTTAAATCAGGATGGCTGTATGGAGACTGAAGCAATCACCCTCCCGAAGACAAGGCCAGACTGTTCAAAAACAGTGCTACCTCAATCGATTTATTCTATGTTTAAAGTACTGTTTTGGAAAGGAGTTGTTTTCTGAAAAAGCTAATGCTGCACTTTTCATTCATTTCTCTATACTGGTTACCACACAATGCACATGCTACATACATTTTACATCAGAGCAGGGTTTTGCACAAACTGTACCCATTTTACTAAGAAATGACAATTTTAATACGACAGATAGTATTAAAATGATTGATTCTCTATAGTGAAAATGTGAGTCAGTAATGAAAACACTGAGCTAAAAACGTTACTACTGGCAGGACTTGTACTATTGCTGGTGCTTTCACTATAGTGATAATAATAAATAATAATAATAATAATAATGACAATAATAACAATAATGATAGTATCAGATATAAAGGCTTTGGGTGTACAAAAGAGATGATTTATGATATAGCGAATTCTGTGAAAGGAAATTTAAGGAGACTGCACCAGCTCTAATACTGGGAAATGAGGAAGATCTGATAGGTAAGAAGCATGAACGGGAGTAACGACTGCGTTCAGTGACAATGGTAATCATTATTGTTGCTTTTGTAGATATGTCATTAGCTATCTTTCAAGGCGGAGATGTGATTCAGTTACCTACCATAATGCAGGAACTTATCCCAGTGTCATGACCCAGTCCCTGAGAAGAACTTCGTGAAAGTGGCTGAATTATGGAGTGGATCAGAACGGATTTTGCTCTGACAGGAACAGGTGTTTCTGCCGTGTTGTTCAGACAAGTCCATTAAGTTCGAGGATAGATATGAGGGACAGTATACGTTGATAAGACAGTAGAAAAGACTGATAGGGTGTAAATCTCTGCACCTGTCTGCACGCAGCCGGGATAGCTGTGCATATGATGGTGAAATATCATCAAAGAATCAAACATCACAGATACAACGAACACGCGCATTCTTCACTAGTGTCAGGCGCTGTGAGCTTTCCTGAGAAAGATCTTGCAAGATAACATCGCCATAATTAATAACTAAATGTATAAGCGTTTCTAAGTGTTTCTTTTTGAGATCAAGAGGGAATAGCTTTTATATTTTTGTAAGGCGTGGAGAGATGCTGATGGCTTTTTGCACACTGCAGTTATGTACTCAGTCCAATTGTCTTTCATCTGTTATTACTTCTAGACTCTTTGCTGAGTGAGAGAAGATATTTGTCCCATTTAGTGTTAAAGTTGGCAGCGATTTCCGATATTTCACGCTAATGAGCCTAAAACGACCAACCAGTACTGCTTGGGTTTTGAATGAGTTGAGCTTGAACGTTATATCCTAAGATCATTTTAAACTGGTGACACATCATTGAAAAACCATGAAAAGAGAATAGGACCTAATATCGAACCCTAGGGGACGCCTGATATTGCCTGCCTCTTTGTAAGTATCCTGTTTGTATGTTGGCAGCGCTATAGACTGTGTTAATATCGCTGACAGCGCTCTGTGCCCTCGGCAAGAGATTCTGTGGTTGGACGGATTAGCAGTTAGCGTGTAGACAGAGAAGTGTAGGCACATGTTTTTCTTAGTGGAGACTGTGTTGGTAGGACATGCATTGGAAAGTGAGACGCAAGGAAATGTGAAATGCGGATGGATGTTGTTGACAGTACTTATTATTAGTTATTGACAACTATATAATTTTTAGAACTGGATGTCACATGAATAAGGTAAAATTTTCTAAATATATTGTTTGCTCTTCCACAAAATCTTTCTTTTGCTAACCATATGCCTCCTAGTACTCAGAGTCTATAGTAGTTAGAATCTTTTTATTTAGCTGGCTGTAGTTGCTGCTTGCTGTAACTGCTGTTGTTCATGTTATGAAAATTTTCTGTGAAGTGATTATAAAATAAAGAATGGTTCGGTATTGAAATGAGTTTAGGCAATTAACAGAGTTGGAGGTAGTTTCACATTTCTTAAATTACATGTTTTTTGAATTTTTTATAATTTTTAGGATTTCTTGCAATTCAGGGCCATTCTTTGCGTTAATTATTGGAAGTCATTTTGTCACTGTATAGCAGTCAGCTTGTATATTGTGGGTAATAAAAGAATAGGTTAAGTCTGAGTTGTCTTTGTCAGGGAAAATTCTGTAGGGCAGTGTTTAAATGATAAAAAGATTCAGTAGTTGCATCTGTCGATCCTTAGCCGTGGATACTTCACTGGAATTTTCTAATTTCTTTGTAGTTTGAATAATTAGTGCATGATTAGAAATTAGTTATTGTTTACTGATAGCACATAATTGTTTCTATGTAATTATCTTTTTTATTTGTAGTTTCTTATTGTTGTACTGTACTGCCATGAGCAAAGTAGTTGTGGCATGCATGTGGATTTGCACTAAGTATCTCGCAGTCGCTTTTGCAACTAATTAGATATTTTTAGTGCTATTTTAGTATTCCTTCTTATTTTTGATTCTCAAATTGTTGTTTGTGTGTTATTGTGCAAAGTAGTGTGACAATCATGCGAGTGAAAAGCGTAACGCTAGGCTGCAAAGTAAGTTGAGAAATGACAGTGACGACGAATTGTCAAATGTTCAAGACAATAATTCGGTAATAGTGCATAGGGACACGGAGCAAATAATGGGGTAGAAATTGAAACATTTTGTGAATAGGGAACTATTGTCGATCGATCGGTCGGTAACAGTTCGCCTCAGGCACACGAAATAACAGATCAAAATCTTGCAAATACCGTAGATTCAGGTTTTGCATCAATACACTTTTCTCAAATAAGTCAAGACACACTTTCTGCTTTTCAAAATTCGAAATATTTCAGCCTATTTTTTCGCGACATGAAGACACATTACAGAACCATCAAGCAGCAATAAAAAAAGTGCATATCATTGTACACGAAAATCACGACACCTTGCAGGCTAAAATAGACTTTGTTGCCTCTACCGATACGGTCTCGCAACTTGTAAAAAAACAGGAAGACTTGAATGACACAGTAGATACGATTACGACACAAATGAACACTCTAAAACTTGGCTCAGAAAAACACCCTGGGGAGATCAGCACATTATCGGAAAAAGTAGCCGAGCTTTCAGATTCGTTAACAAATTTATCTACAAAGGTAGATGATGATTTGAATGATACAAGACTGATAGCCTTTACTGACACAGAGGAGTACGAGGAAATTAGGAAATTTAGACAGAGTCAGAAACAAATTAATCCTCAGTACAAAATAGAAATACGAGAAGTACAAGATCAGTTGGCACAAGTGATACAACAACTACATACTGCAGAGGATACTCGCGTTCCGACACGAGAAGAGGGATTTAGAAATACGGAAAAGTCACAAAGTAATATTACTTGGTATTTCGGAGATCTTGAAAGGAGTCGGCAGGGTGCACCGAGCCTTGAGGTGGAACCGCCGACAAGACGTTACGATCACCTTTTTGCGACTCGGCGACATCGATGACTTGACTACAATCTCTTCATCACAACGCGTAAATTTGAAATAGTGAAGAACTCTCGTAATGACATACATCCACAAGCTTGGTTTCATAAATTTTATCATTTTTTATCCTAATTGGTCATTAGAGCATAGATTAGAATTTATGTGTGGCTATTTAGAAAATGGACCAGCTGTAAGAATGCGATCGGTTATTTGCGACTGTCACAGTGAAGGAGATTTTTATTATGCCTCCCTTTTTGCATATTGGTCTCAGGCTACACAAGATCGAGCAAAACAAAGGATCACAATGATGAGGCATTTCGAACAGTCTGAATTTTCCAGCCGCGTAAAATATTTTGAAGATGTGTTACACAATAATCAGTTTTTGTCAAACCTATGTATATAGCCCCTCGGAACTTATTCGCATTTGCTTAAACAAATTGCTTGAACACTTAAGAAAATTATCTTGGCTGGACGTTGTATAGATGATATCGAAGCTTTTCAGGGACTTTTGCAAGAACTGGAAATCGACACGGACAATTGTATGATGCAAAAACAGGAAAAACAACAGTTATTGGTCTCATCCATCACAATTTCGTGAGGACAGAAACAATAATAGTACACGACAGGTCTACTGATATAACGCAAATTGTGACCAAAACAGACACCACCCGTATGACAATCATCAGCAGAATTACAATAATTACAGAAAAAGATCACATTTCCGTGGTAATGACTATGACAGAGACAACCGTAGAAATAGACAATATGGGAACCAGAATAATTATTATCGAGGCAGGAGAAAAGACATCAGGCGCACCAGTCCACCTCGTAATTACGATTCCGGGAGAAATTCTCCACCACTTAATCGACAAGAAAGACAGACGCTTTAGTCATGACAACAGACCTGAATTTAATCAGAACTGGCGTAATTCAAATTCGGCAGGACGCCCTCGATAAGTTGAAATTGTAGGAAAGTGACCTCCAAATCCCAGCAGCGACGGGCGACAACGAAGAGATAATAGACAATGACTCGCACCGTTCTTTCTGGCAAACATGTAAAGGTTTATGGTGATAATCGAGACTGCAATTTCTTATGTCATCAGAACTAAACCATGACAGGTTGAAACGTTGGGCATTGTTCCTGCAAGAATTCCGTTTCACAGTAATCTACGTTCCTGGCACATGAAACATTGTTGTGGATACACTTTCACTTGCACCTCCTGCCTTGAGAAAAGCAACACAGAATCTGACCTTGAGAAAAATTTCAGTGTTCTTTACATTCAAAAAGTAGCTTTTGAAAACTTCGTCACTACATCTTGAAGGACATTGCTCGTAAGCAAAACGAAGATCCAATTTGGAAAGATATTAGAAGTAAATGGCATGAAAAGACACACGCAGATTCGTCATTATTGGTACTCTTCAAAGGTTGCGCTGTTTATGAGAAGCTATGGGTACTTTTTATCCCTGACGATTTTGTTATTAAGCTCATCTGTAACATTCATTTCAGCTACGCACATTTTGGTCCACAAAAATGCTATCATATTCTTCGGACGACTTGTTATTTTAACAACATGGAAAAGAGAATTCGGAGAGTTTTGTCTATTTGCATACTTCGTCAAAAAGCTAAACCGTCTACCATCTCACATCGTGCTCCATTGTTTCCTATTATTCCTACTAGATTAAAAGAATTAGCTGCTGTTGATCTTCTGGGACCCCTTGTTAAAACAATGAATGAGTTTTCGTACGTTCTCATCGCTACTGAACTTATTTCAAAATTTGTTTCTTTACACCGTTACGCAAAGCTACTGGACGTTCTATATCCAACGCCTTTCTTAAAAATTTCTTACTTGAAGTTGGACATATTGACAAGGTCATTTCAGATAACGGACAACAATTCAGATCTGCTATTTGGTCACGCATGCGTGGAAATCGTAAAATCAAACTCGTTTTTAATTCATTGTACTCTCCACATTGAAACCCGTCTGAACACATTTTGAAATAAATTAATAATCTTTGCACACTTTATTGTCACAGGAAGCATCAGTATTGGGACTGGTACTAACACTTATTTCAAAACGTACTGAATGAAACGCCTCATGACTCCACAGAATCAGAGAGCTTGTATCTTCTCCGAGTACACGTGAACTTCGACTTAAAGACGTAATTGATTTTGCTATTAAAAATAGAAATTCCTCTGCAGATAAAAGGAGAAAACTACACAGTAAAACAAATGCAAAGAAACTACACATTGTTCAAAAAGTTCTCATTAGAGCTCATTCATGGTCACATAAGAACTAACATTTGAGTCCCAAATTATTTCTGATTTACAATGGACCTTACAGGATCTGACGTATACCACGAGATAACTGCGTTGAAGTTCAACCTCCGCGTACTAAGTAACACTGCACTGTAGTTCCTTCTCTAGACTGTCGCACAGACGACAAAATGGTAGATATCGAAACAGACGACAGAGGGATAGAGAAACAATTAAAATCGCTCAAAAGAGGAAAGGCCGCTGGACTTGATGCGATACCAGTTCCATTTTACACAGAGTACGCGAAGGAACTTGCGCCCCTTCTTGCAGCGGTGTCCCGTAGGTCTCTAGAAGAGTGTAGCGTTCCAAAGGATTGGAAAAGGGCACAGGTCATCCCCGTATTCAAGAAGGGACGTCGAACAGATGTGCAGAACTATAGACCTATATCTCTAACGTCGATCAATAGTAGAATTTTGGAACATGTATTATGTTCGAGTATAATGAGAATAGAAATCTACTCTGTAGTAATCAGCATGGGTTTCGAAAAAGACGGTCGCGTGAAACCCAGCTCGCGCTATTCGTCCACGAGACTCAGAGGGCCATAGACACGGGTTCCCAGGTAGATGCCGTGTTTCTTGACTTCCGCAAGGCGTTCGATACAGTTCCCCACAGTCGTTTAATGAACAAAGTAAGAGCATATGGGCTATCAGACCAATTGTGTGATTGGATTGAAGAGTTCCTAAATAACAGAACGTAGCATGTCATTCTCAATGGGGAGAAGTCTTCCGAAGTAAGAGTGATTTCAGGTGTGCCGCAGGGGTGTCATAGGACCGTTGCTATTCACAATATACATAAATGACCTTGTGGATAACATCGGAAGTTCACTGAGGCTTTTTGCGGACGATGCTGTGGTATATCGAGAGGTTGTAACAATGGAAAATTGTACCGAAATGCAGGAGGGTCTGCAGCGAATTGACGCATGGTGCAGCGAATGGCAATTGAATCTCAATGTAGACAAGTGTAATGTGCTGCGAATACATAGAAAGATAGATCCCCAATCATTTAGCTACAAAATAGCAGGTCAGCAACTGGAAGCAGTTAATTCCATAAATTATCTGGGAGTACACATTAGGAGTGATTAAAAATGGAATGATCATATAAAGTTGATGGTCGGTAAAGCAGATGCCAGACTGAGATTCATTGAAAGAATCCTAAGGAAATGCAATCAGAAAACAAAGTAAGTAGGTTACAGTACGCTCGTTGGCCCACTGCTTGAATACTGCTCAGCAGTGTGGGATCCGTACTAGATAGGATTGATAGAAGAGATAGAGAAGATCCAACGGAGAGCAGCGCGCTTCGTTACAGGATCATTTAGTAATCGCGAAAGCGTTACGGAGATGATAGATAAACTCCAGTGGAACTCTGCAGGAGAGACGCTCAACTCGGTACGGGCTTTTGTTAAAGTTTCGAGAACATACCTTCACCGAAGAGTCAAGCAGTATATTGCTCCCCCCTATGTATATCTCGCGAAGAGACCATGAGGATAAAATCAGAGAGATTAGAGCCCACACAGAGGCATACCGACAATCCTTCTTTCCACGAACAATATGAGACTGGAATAGAAGGGAGAACCTATAGAGGTACTCAAGGTACCCTCCGCCACACAAAGTCTGGTGGCTTGCGGTGTATGGATGTAGATGTAGATGTAGATGTAGATGTAATGTTGCATTTGCTTTAATAATTTAGATATGCTGCTGTTTGCTTTTCCTATTTGCATTTTTGTCATTGTTGTCTGTGTTACTTTTTTTTGTGTTGCTGCATTGCCTCGTTCTCTAGTTTATGTATGTGAGCTCAGTAGATTTAAGTTAGCTTAACAGGGGGTATGCTATATAAGAAAACGTGTTGGGAAGAAATGCGTTGAGAAACTATAAGGAAAAGGTCTGGTCAAAATGGCTCTGAGCACTATGGGACTCAACATCTTAGGTCATAAGTCCCCTAGAACTTAGAACTACTTAAACCTAACTAACCTAAGGACATCACACACACCCATGCATGAGGCAGGATTCGAACCTGCGACCGTAGCAGTCCCGCGGTTCCGGACTCTGGTCAAATAGTACTGTATAATGAGAAACAATATTTTTTGAAAGAGGAAATGAACAGCTGTAAGTAGGGTATAGTGACAAGATGTTTAGGAAGGATCTTCTTGGAAACGAATGGTGAGGTCTGAAAACTATTGAAGTACAAACACTGGTTGAAAGTATGAATACAGTTAGCATTCTTAGATACGATTTTCAGTGAAAACAAATGTTGAAGTAAGCGAGGTCTGCGAGAATTAGATGAAGTTTTGGTTGGAAATGAAGTAATTTTGGTTAGAAGTAAAGTAGATATGCATGAAAGATATTCTTGAAACGAGAAAACGAAACAGAGGTATAAAATGCACACCACAAGTACTGCAGTATCAGATGTTACATTTACACTTATACGTTGACACAGTTTCACTTGAAAAACAGATTCTGTCATTTCCTCTTGTGTTATTCCGCTTTATTTATGTGTACTCTTGTGTCTCTGTGTTCTTCCTATCTCTTTGTGTTTGCCAGAACCGGATAAGTTTGGTAAATATTTTTCCTTCTAATATTAAGCAGCATTCAATATGATGAGGAATACTGTTATCCTCAAACCTAATATCTGTTTTTGTACTGTGTTCTTTACTTTAGGAAGATTTACAGACATTATTTATTGTGTTATGTTTGCTTTTAATATTCATGTGCCCAGTTAATGTTTCATCGTAATTCCTGTATACTCATGTACATACTTATTTCTATTACTTTTGTAAAGCCTTTATTACCACAAATGTTACTTGTATTATCATGTTCATGATGTTTTCATTACATTTCTAATCGTATTCTTATGCTGTAAAATTGTAATTGTATAGACACCAGCTCTTTAAGTGAGGTAGATAATAGGGATTCTTTTTACTGCACACATTTGTCTGTTTGTCACACTATATGTATCAAATCTCAGAGACTATATGGCTGTGTTAGTGCTTGCACATGTGCTGATAATTTAGGAAGAGACTAGTTAACAGCATTGCAGGTTGTAAGAATAATGCAAAAAAAAGTAGTGAGTACAGAAGTGATGGTTTAGGGACTTATAATATGCATCAATACACAGTATTGGCTCCTGGACTTGCTATATTACCCTCAAGACTCTTCAGTTGTAATGGTGGACCTGCACAGTTGCAACGGATGGCTGCTGGCCATCTCTACAAGGACTACAGTGGGTCTGCGCATTTGTTGGCCCACTAGTGTCATAATCTCCACTAAGACTGTAGTGGGTCTGCTCCAATATTCGTCAAGACTTCGACTGATACTGCTGTGGGTCTGCTCTGTTGGGGCCCAATATTACGACACCAACTGAAATCTTCATGTCAAGAGTCAGCACTGTGTTTCCGTGGACAACAATACTTCTTCAAGGCTGCGCTGTTGTCCACTACTTGTGCATTTTCATATACTGCTGAGCCTTTGTGCGTAAAACTGGCACACACTTCTCTCCTGAGGAATTATTATGACTGTCTTTAGGGATTGTAAGGAGAATTTTTACTTTATTGACCAACAGTGTATTACTTATTCTTTCTGTGCATCTGCTCTATTTGATATTGTTAATATAAAAATTTTAACAACTTAATCTTGGCCACTGCCCAAAACACTTCGTAAAATTTTTTGAGGGGAGCAGGAGGGCTGTGTAAGTAGCCTGCTGTATGTTGGCAGGGCTATACACTGTGTTAATATAGCTGACAGTGATCTACGCCCTCGGCAGGAGATTCTGTGGTTGGACGGACTATCAGTTAGTAAGTGGATAGAGAAGTGTATGGACATGGTTTTCTTAGTGGAGACTGTGTTGGTAGACATGCATTGTAAAGTGAGACGCAAGGAAACGAAAATGAGAATGGCTGTTGTTGATAGTATTTGGTTAGTGGAATTATTGACAACTATATAATTTTTAGAACTGGATGTCACATGAATAAGGTAAAATTTTCTGACTAGATTGTTTGCTCTTCAACAAAATCTTTCTTTTGTTAACCATTTGTCTCCTAGTACTTAGAGGCTATAGTAGTTAGAATCTTTTTATTTAGCTGGCTGTAGTTGCTGCCTGCTGTAACTGCTATAGTTCATGTTATGAAAATTTTCTGTGAAGTGACTTATAAAATAATAAATGGTGTTCGTGATTGAAATGGGTTTAGCCGGTTAACAGAGTTGGAGGTAGTTTCACATTTCTTTAATTTCATATTTTGTTATCGTTAGGATTTCTTGCAATTCAGGGCCATTCTTTTGTGTTAACTATTGGAAGTCATGTTGTCACTGTACAACAATCAGATTGCGTTGGGCTTGTATATTGTGAGCATTAAATGAATTGGTTAAGTTTGAGCTGTCTTTGTCAGGGAAAAATCTGTAGGTCAGTGTTTAAATGATAAAAATAGGTAAAGAATCAGTAGTTTCATCCTGTGTCACTCTGGTTCATTGCTGGCGACGCATCAGGTATGATCGAAACTGCTGCACTGTACACGGCGAGAAATGTATGCTCCTAAGTCTGCCAAGTACAATCTCGTAGGCGACAGTGCCAAAGGCGTTGCTTAAGTCTAAGAAGCATCCATTGCGAGCTTCAGGTCATCTGTTAAGCAGATGTTGTGCTGCAATATTTAACGGAAACATGACTGGTAATTGTCTGTTAAGTTGTATGTGGTTAGGCAGTTTGTTATCTGGTCGCGGACTATACAGGGTGAAGAAAAATATGCCGCACTTGACGGTCGGCATGCGATTCCTCATCCCTGTGCGAGACAGAAGTGTACCTCGCAAAAAACCTAGTCCCACCAATAGGTTTAATGGAAATGCGATTTAAAGAAACCAGGCTCTGCATGCAGCGTGGCCACAGCCGTCGCATTAGTTCTGTGACACGAAGCAGTGCCGTTGGAACGGGCTATGCGAGTCGCGTTCACGTCGAAGTTTTTTTTTCGGTTAAAGCGTCAAATTTTATCCAGTATACATGTCGACGGTGCTGTATTTTGTGTACTTCTATCTGTTACTGTTAGGTTTACTTAAACATTAAAACATAACATGAAATTCATACAGTGGTAAACCACATCTTCGTTTCGTCCATAACACAAATAAAGCCAACAGAAAGGATAGTGGCTGCAGTAATATAGTCTGCATCAAATGAAGTACAAAAAATATAAAATTTAGGCTACATTAGATTGCACGTCATGATATGCACAGTAATTCTATTCTGTATGTTTAACACAAGGCTTTTCTTCTTAGAGTCGTACGAACATATGCGTATACGTACGAACAACGTTCACTTTAGAGGAGTTGTTTGAAAACACTTCCCACTCGCAGGATCATACTTTACAAGACCCCATGCAACACATCTGCATTCATCATTGCCAAAGTGCCATGCACGCGAGCTATTAGGTCGTGTACATTCGTGAGTGGAGTTCTATAAACTTATTGTTTCAAGTGTTCTCACAAGTAAAAAATCTAGTGGATTAAGTACAGGGAACGTGGAGGCCATATTAGTGGACCTAGCCGACCAGTCCAAATGGTTCAATTGGCTATGAGCACTATGGGACTTAACATCTGATGTCATCAGTCCCCTAGAACTTAGAACTACTTAAGCCTAATTAACCTAAGGAGACCACACACCTCCATGCCTGAGGCAGGATTCGAACCTGCGACCATAGCAGTCGCGCGGTTCCGAACTTAAGCGCCTAGAACCGCTCGGTCACAGCGGCCGGCTCCGAGCAGTCCATTTCCCTGGAAATGCCTCATTTAAATAGTTACACACAATCATTCCAAAGTGACGGTGCACCATCATGCTGAAACTATAACTGTCGCCGAACACGAAGTGGAAAGTTTTCTAATGCGTCAGACAAAGTATTGAAAAGAAACGTTCGACACAGGGGTTCGTGCAACTTGTCGGGCAATGGGTAAGGCCCCAAAAGTACACAAGAACACAGGATTATGCCAAAGTGTTCCTGAAAGCCACGTCCATAGATGGTATATAGGTTGTGTTCTGACCAAGAATGGCTGGTGTGGAGGTTCAAAAAACCTTCACGAATAAAGATAGATTTTTCGGTCCACATCAGGTTATTTATAAAATATTCATTTTCTTCCACTTGATGCAGAAGCCATTCATAAAACTGTACTTGTCGATTGCGGTCTTCTGGTCACTGGTGTTCAGTTAATGTGTAACGATATGGATGCTGTTGTTCATCGTGAAACACTTCAGCAACCATTCTTTGAGGTATCTGGAAGTGCCTTACAGTATGGCGGGTACTTTACCGAGTGATTGGTGAACGGTATCAAGTATCGCGTCCTCTGATTGTGGAGTATGTCTAGTCCCTGAACGTCTCTAACCAGTACTTGTGGACGAAGATTGCCGTTCTCCCGAAAGCGTTGCTGCAAGCGACGGAAAACATTCTTATCGGTATGTCACCTTTGTGGATACTGTGCAGTACAAGCACGGGCAGCAGCAACAACTTGCTTATCGGATGCACCCAGAAAACTACGAGAACTGGGGGACGAATGTCTAGAAAATAGGAATTTGGCAAGGATTCACACCATAGCTCCATGATGGATGGGAGTCGAGGTCCCGTAGTCTACCCACTGAACTACACCGGCTGGTAAAGGTTGCGGGGTGTGATACAGGGTCCTGCGTACTTTCCGTTGCGCTGCACGAGACAACAGTGTTGCCGGCTTCTCGTTTTATATATGTGTTTTCAGAATATACCCGATCTGATTTTGCTAGATATACTTTTGTATTGAATCTGGATGAGGAATCCCGTGCCGACCCCCAAAGTGGCATTTTTTCTTCACCCTGTACGTTTTCAGACTTTGAATATTGCAGGAAGAAAGCAAATAGGTAAGTAATCAGACAGTGATATGGCAGCACCCCTTTTAGGCAGTGGCTTATCTATCCCCTGTTTCCAGGCCTCTGAGAAAACATCTGTGGTTAAGTAGTGGTTGAAGGTATCTGTTATGGTGGTGAGAGTCGGGCCAATAATAAGCTTCATCATGTGGACTGTGGTGCTACCATGTCCAGTAGCTGTTGATTTGATACGATTGATGGTTTTGTTGACGGTATTGTAAGTAACATATTTAGATAGAGTTTTTCGTGGTTACAGGCGTTTATACACCTGATGTAATCAATGAGTTTCTTTTTTTGTTTTTGCAGTTCAATTGTGACTATAGAAAATATGAAGTACCGGTTCATTTCTTTTTGTGGGACAATGGTATCAGCAGGAACTTTCACTTTTTCTATACCAAGATCACCCAGTTTTTTTCGCAGGACAGCTGGTCTCTTTCCTTTGTCATTTAATATAAGGGCATGCCTGAGATACCATTTCTCACAGCTCGACTGTCTGTGTTCCGATTCTGCTTGTAAGCAATACGATTTTCGGACATACAGCGCAGTTTGTATGCCCGATGTTCAGCGTCACTGAGATTCATGAACTGTTTTACACCGAAGACTCAAAGGAACTGGTATAGGCATGCGTATTCAAATACAGAGATATGTAATTAGGCAGAATACGGCGCTGCGGTCGGCAGCGCCTATTTAAGACAACAGGTGTCTGGCGCAGTTGCTAGATCGGTTACTGCTGCCACAATGGCAGGTTATCAGGATTTAAGTAAGTTTGAACGTGGTGTTATAGTCGGCCCACGAGCGGTGGGACACAGCGTCTCCGAGATAGCGATGAAGTGGGGATTTTCTCTTACGACCATTTCACGAGTGAATATCAGGAATCCGGTAAAACATCAAATCTCCGACATCGCTGCGGCCGGAAAAAAATCCTGCAAGAATGGAACCAACGATGACTGAAGAGAGTCGTTCGGCGTGACAGAGGTGCAATCTCTCCGCAAATTGCTGAAGATATCAATGCTGGCCCATCAGCAAGTGTCAGCGTGCGAACCATTCAACGAACCATCATCGATATGGGCTTTCGTAGCCGAAGGCCCACTCGTGTACCCTTGATGACGGCACGACACAAAGCTTTACGACTCGTCTGGGCTCGTCAACACCGACGTTGGACTGTTGATGACTGGAAACATATTGCCTGGTCGGACGAGCCTCGTTTCAAATTTTATCGAGCGGATGGACGTGTAGGGATATGGAGACAACCTCCTGCATGTCAGCAGGGGGCTGTTCAAGTTGGTGGAGGCTCTGTACTGGTGTATGGCGTGTGCAGTTGGATTGATAGGTAATCCCTGATACTTCTACATCTACATCTACATCCACACTCTGCAAGACACATGGCGGTGTGTGGCGGAGGGTACATTGAGTACCTCTATCGGTTCTCCCTTCCATTCCATTCTCGTATTGTTCGTGGAAAGAAGGATTGTCGGTATGCCTCTGTGTGGGCTCTAATCTCTCTGATTTTATCCTCATGGCTCATGGTCTCTTCACGAGATATACGTAGGAGGGAGCAATATACTACTTGACTCCTCGGTGAAGGTATGTTCTCGAAACTTAACAAAAGCCTCTACCGAGCTACTGAGCGTCTCTCCTGCAGAGTCTTCCACTGGAGTTTATCTATCATCTCCGTAACGCTTTCGCGATTACTAAATGATCCTGTAACGAAGCGCACTGCTCTCCGTTGGATCTTCTCTATCTCTTCTATCAACCCTATCTGGTACGGATCCCACACTGGTGAGCAGTATTCAAGCAGTGGGCGAACAAGTGTACTGTAACCTACTTCCTTTGTTTTCTGATTGCATTTCCTTAGGATTCTTCCAATGAATCTCAGTCTGGCATCTGCTTTACCGACCATCAACTTTATATGATCATTCCATTTTAAATCACTCCTAATGCGTACTCCCAGATAATTTATGGAATTAACTGCTTCCAGTTGCTGACCTGCTATTTGTAGCTAAATGATAAGGGATCTTTATTTCTATGTATTCGCAACACATTACACTTGTCTACATCGAGATTCAATTGCCATTCGCTGCACCATGCATCAATTCGCTGCAGACCCTCCGCCATTTCAGTACAATTTTCCATTGTTACAACCTCTCGATATACCACAGCATCGTCCGCAAAAAGCCTCAGTGAACTTCCGATGTTATCCACAAGGTCATTTTTGTATATTGTGAATAGCAACGGTCCTACGACACACCGCTGTGGCACACCTGAAATCACTCTTACTTCGGAAGACTTTTCTCCATTGAGAATGACATGCTGCGTTCTGATATCTAGGAACTCTACAATCCAATCACGCAATTGGTCTGATAGTCCATATGCTCTTACTTTGCTTATTAAACGACTGTGGGGAACTGTATCGAACGCCTTGCGGAAGTCAAGAAACACGGCATCTACCTCGGAATCCGTGTCTATGGCCCTCTGAGTCTCGTGGACGAATAGCACGACTCTGACAGGTGTCATGTACGTAAACATCCTATCTGATCACCTGCATCCAGTCATGACCATTGTGCATTGCGACGGACGTGAGCCATTGCAGCAGGACAATGTGACGTCCCATACGCCCAGAATTGCTACAGAATGGCCTCAGTAACACTCTTCTGAGTTTAAACACCTCCGCTGGCCACCAAACTTCCCAGACATGAACATTATTGAGCATATCTAGGCTGCCTCGCAACGCGCTGTTCAGAAGAGATCTCCACCTCTTCGTACTCTTACAGATTTATGGACAGTCCTTCATGATTCATGGTGTCAGTTAACTCCGACATTACTCGAGACATTAATCGAGTCCATGCCCCGTCGTGTTGCTGCACTCCTGCGTGCTCGCGGGGACCCTACACGAAATTACGCAGCTGAGCCAGTTTCTTTGGCTCTTCAGCGTAGTTCCTCAGTTAGCCAAGGTGCAGGATTCCTTTTTACTTTTCCAGTCTTTAGGGGCACAGATTTGTCATACGTAAGTTCGTTAGTAAATCCATGAAATTACATGTTTGTCGCTCGAGAAGGGAAAAGAAGACGTTCCCCAAACTATTTTTTGCACCTCAGTTGCAAATTAAGATACGTGAATGAATTTGAAATCTACGTATATAGTCAGTTATGCTTTCGTTCTGCGCACTCTAGAGAGTACGTCACGAAAATTATGTTATGGGTAGACATACCACGTGCAGATATTTGAGAGGGACGAATTACTCTGTTTGGGGTTTCGTTGCTAATGTATCTATGAGACTGTGATTACCCTTCGTATGACGGGTAGGAACAAGCTGAAGTAGCGACACGTTTGGAGAAGAAGAAAGCATCCGCTTAAATTTAACATTGGGAAAATTACGCATAAAATGTATATCAGCGTTAACAGCTATCATTATATGTTCATACGTCAATTAGAGACTTGAAACTGCAGTCTCAAAGCAGGAAGACCCGCCCACTTTCGGAGTTCTGTAGAGTACACTTAACAAGCACTTTTTCTTAAGGGATTTGATCCTTATGAACGTATGTTCAGTTTTTTTTACCTTAATTACTGTTGGATATATGTGATAAATCAGAGTGTATGTACGCACCTATTCCAGCTCTTCATTCGTTACATCTGTCATGTCTTAGACAGATGTAATCATCTAGATTTATCGAACTAATGGGAATACATGGTTCGAGCCAGATGTCCAACAGAAGTATACGTGCATATATGTGC
The DNA here is from genome assembly GCF_023864345.2 of Schistocerca serialis cubense. Lineage (NCBI taxonomy): Eukaryota > Metazoa > Arthropoda > Insecta > Orthoptera > Acrididae > Schistocerca > Schistocerca serialis. The sequence continues at coordinate 141,977,389 of NC_064646.1, forward strand.
CTTGAAATGTATCACGGAACTCGTCGAGATGAGCTGACAGAGACTGGACATTTGTACGTGCAGCATGGAGATTTGTGCGTTCAGTTGCAGAGAGTGATAGAATGCTGCTGCTGGACACTTGTGACTCTGGCTCAGCGATGGAGAGGGAACGAAGGGGGCGGAGCGCAGCATCCAAGAAGTGAAAGTGGCCGCTATCTTCAGAGAGTAGGGAGGTTTTGTGGCCAAGACCAGCAGGGTCTGTAGCAGTCGTTAAACAGTCGAGTGGTGACTGAAAAAAAAAAAAAAAAAAAAGAATCTCGTCTGAGCACCATGGCAACGATGTTCGGTTTCCATTTTATGTGCCACAATTTCCCATTTGGTTGTCTGAAAAGTCGAGTCAGAATGCCGTAAGAAAGAGAATAAGAGGTTAGTTTTATCTAGTGCATATCTCTGGAGCATGGCTTTTTTAAAAAAAAACCGTTATACAACGAAAGTTTGGTGTGAAATGACAGAAATGTTGGAGCATTGTTATTTGCTTGTGCTATATTTTTTACGAAACCCCTACTCAATGATATATTTCACTGTATAGTACGTCTTGCTTAGTGAGTAATTTTTAACTGACTTTGTAAATAAGTTTGTTTTGGTAATCTCTTTAATCTCGTTGTGAAGTTTATTGTATCATTTTATTCCATGGTAGGAAGTGCTGTTTTCAGTTTAATGATTCTTCTTTCTTGGTAAGTATAATTTCTGTCTAGACGTTGTTCCATGGTTTGTGCTTTAATCATGAATACTATGTTTGACATGGATAAGTGAGTGGTTAATGTACTCACAGGGTGTAGTTAAAGTTCCAGTGATTCTGTAGAGAACCTTACCGTGACCTCCCTTACTAGTCTGGTTATTATTCTTATGGTTCTTTTCAGTACTTTTAAAACTCTGTTCATATTTTGCTCATTTGTTCCACACAAAATAATTCGAAGGCTAGGAAAGGAATCTACATAAGACTAATATACAACTGGAAGACATTAGCTGTTATACACTGACGTCAGCGCTCTAAGGGCATAAAATGCTGAATAAATTCTGTTTTCAAGTATCTTTCTGCATTCATACAACTGTAACTCAGAATCAACATCATTCGTAGAAATGAGGTATCTCACATGAATCATTGAACTATATGAAAAAAAGCCGCAAACTAGTTAAAATGTGCGGCGTGCACACACTTTATTCAACACGTAAACGCCGCTACAGATATTCAGATTTAGGTTACGTGTTCGATATGTCTGCCATCAGTGGCGATGATGTTGCACAGACGAACAGCGAAATTCTGCATCGATGCTGTCGATGACCTCCTGAATGGCTTTTTACAGCTCAGCAATCATTTTTTGATTATTGCTGTACACCTTGTCTTTAATATAGCACCACAAAAAGGAGTAAAATGTGTTCAGATCCGGAGAACGTAGCGACCAATCGAGGTCCCTACCGGTGGCCTCTGGGTATCCTAGAGCCAAAATGCGGTACCAAAAGTGCTCTTCCAGGTCATCAAACACTCTCCTAGTTCGATGGGGTGGAGCTCTGTCTTGCATGAACCATATCTTGTCGAAATAAGGGTCACTTTGGATAATGGTAATGAAATAATCTTCCAAAATCTTCACGTACCGTTCGGCTGTCACCGTGCCACCAAGGAATATAGCACCAATTATTCCATTACTGAACATTACACACTACACAGTCACCCATTGAGGGTGAAGAGACTTCCCGATCGCGAAAAGCGGCTTCTCAGTCACATAAATGCGGCCGTTTTGCTTGCTTCGAACCAATCCAAAAGAAAGTGGGCTTCGTCGCTAAATCAAACCATACATGCGCACACTAATTGCCATCATGCCTCACGCCCAACCGTTCGGGTTGAACGTCCTAAAGCAAACTGTTCACAAGTGATGACGATTTTATTTCATATAGTTCAATAATTGTCACCCTGTAACTTTACTGCATATTGGGCAAACTAAATTTGCTTGAGGGTTTCATACGGCTTCTTTCCGAGCGGGCTAGCTCAGTGGTCAGCACAATGGAGTCGTATTTGGGAGGACGACAATTGAAATCCGCGTCAGATCGTCCAGATTTAGGTTTTCAGTGACTTCCCTAAATTGATCCTGGCAAATGCCAAGACGGTTCCTTTCAATGGGCACTGCCGACTTCCTCCCCAGCCCTGAAACACTATGAGATTGTGCTCCACCTCTAATGATCTCGATGTCGACGGGACATTGAACACTAAACTTCCCGTCTCCCTTTTTCTGTTTTCTCTGCAAGGAGTTCTCATGTTTTTTCAGTGACAATAACATTTCTGTCATCAGCAAGTAGGAATTTTTTCTCAATGACAAGCACTATCGGGAAAGTCACTGATGAAGATAAGGAACAATGTTGGTCCAAACACGCTGCCTCGAGGAATTCCTACATTAATGTATTTTGTTTCTGATAAGCGTTTCAGTAAAAATTTAGCCTAGTCTGATGTTTCACCCTTTGTAATCTGTTTGCTAGGTACGATAGGAAGCAGTGAGGCTTCTTTATCAAGGTTATTTTTAAAAGTATGCAGCGAGATCTATTCCTGTTCTGTGAGAAAGGAAGATATGTGGTTTCGCTGTAAACGGGGTCCACGATTTTAAAAATATCGATGAGGAGTGATTCTCTACACCGCTTTTAACACTTATACGGCGGCGTAACCTTATCTGCTACTCTTGAGGTGTGCGACTCGAGATTGTGGCTTAGGTCGTTGTCAGTTATGTAAACTTGAATTCAAGCCAGCACCGGTTACCGTAAATGTGGATTAAGGTCCAGTAACACGTTAGGCCAGATTAGTCTGTGCACCTGGGGTACGTGGTGAATTTATTTTGTTTACGCAATCGCCTTGTTGCCTATGTGACTGCCAGTTTTCGTTTTCATACGAGATGTTTCACCGATGTGAAAGGATGAATTCATTGTATACGTGCGAGGGTCCCTTGAAGCTGTAGTTTCCACTGGTGAAAAAGTGTGAACTGTAACAGTGGTGACAGTGGCCGATGTTGCTGCAACAGACTAGAATTAGTAGTGTGCTGGTCCTAAGTTATTTTATGGTATCTTTTCAATAACTTTGCCAAAAAGTCTTCGGAGAATATATTGTACAGTTACTAGCCCCTGATATACCAACTTTTCCAAAATATGTTCATTTTGTAGCGCACATATTTCTGAAGGGTTTAGTGTATAAAACACTGTGCGGTGTCACGCCTCTTCACACAGCATTCTTCTATCGCACATTACTGTATTTCGCTCTGTGCAATTCAAACAAGTATATTTTGTAATGGAGGCCATCAAGGCTGCACTCAGGACAGTGGAAATTGAAATTCCCTGTGGTATCTCTCCTGCTCCCAGTCGGCCGGTTGGACATCCTAACCTTTAAAAAAAATATCACAATTAATATTAGGTGAGATTATTTGCGACTGGGAGAATAAGAACTCTTCTGAAAACCTTCACTTTTTATTGTGTATTAGCTAACAACTTTTTCTTTAATGTGACATAAAATTAAATATAGGAAACATAAAACCAGTAAAGACAAGAGCCAATCAGGATAGCGCACATTTCTTCAACCGTTAGGAAGCATTTTTTTCTCTCTTTTATTGTTACAGCTTTACAAGGCGTGCTTTCCTTTCTGTGAAAGAATCTAAGAATCTATTACCTCATCGAAGTTCGTGAAACGTTTTGCTACACGAAAAATCAAAATGTTGTCGTCTAATACTGAAAAAACTGTTAATACGAACAGTACCCAAGACTAGTGTGGTTTCTCGATTTGATTACGTCTATTTCGTCGCTGTCTGCTAGATAAAACGAAATAGACCTTTCCAATATTGCAGCAGTTGTAACACATGCCAAATATGCGAGACTGTTTTGGGACAAATGGTCCTTTTCATGTATCTGATTTACATAAATAACACGACAGAATATGATTCACGAAGTACCAACATCATAGCCCGCCCAGCTGGCCGCTCGGTCTAACGCGCTACTTCCCGAGCGGGAAGGCGTGCCGGTCCTCGGCACGAATCTGCCTGCCGAATTAGTATCGAGGTCCGATGTGCCGGCCAGCCTGTGGATGTGGATGGTTTTTAAGGCGGTTTTCCATCTGTCTTGGTGAATACGGGCTGGTTCCCCTTATTCCGCCTCAGTTACACTATGTCGGCGATTGCTGCGCAAACACTGTCTCCACGCACGCATACACCACAATTACTCTACCACGCAACCCATCTGGTATGAGTGAGACGGGGGCCGAACCGCAACCAGTGTGGGTGGACTGCTGTGGCCTGTTGTGGGGTTGTGATCCACTGAGCTCTACAGGAGGACGAAGCCTCTCCGTCGTGAAGCCTCTCCGTCGTTTGTAGGTCCGCAATTTAATGTACAATGCACACACCAATATCATATGCCTATTAGGCCTACTGCAAGCAGAAATTTTTATATTAGGGAATAGTTCCACATTTCATTTATGTGCTCCAGTTTCTCAAGCATGAGTTCGAAAATAGTGCTATGAAATTTTTATATAAGTTTGAAATCGTCATATTGTTATATATAATTTGTGTGATGTCTTCGTTTCTCGTCTTTTCTTGTTGTAACAGACAAACTTGTCATTACTAATTCCGTAACTATTCCTGCCGTTTTCAAAATTCATTCTCTGGATAACTTCACATGTCAGATTCACCAGTTCAGTGATTTCTCGTTGATTCTCCTGTTAGGCGTTATTACGTGTTCGTACAACGCATTTTCCACGCTATTCCAAGAATACAATTTACTTGGGTACTAACTGTGGAGTGTACATCTGGCCCTTAGTAGCGTAGGGAACCAGCAATAATTTTCTGTCAAAATTTCATTTTCTTTGATACATCTGGAACGTATTATGTAATCTTTCTAACTTGTTATTTCTGTTAGTTGTTTATTTCCACTCTGGTAGTCTGAATATATGGATTTTGTTACTAATTATATCAACGCTAATCATTCATACGCCCAATCACCCACATAAACAAACAGCCACGGTCAGGTTTATTCGGGTCAGCTTGTATAGCCCCAACCCCTTTTGTCTGCTGCGAAATTTTTTGTTTCTAGATGCGGTGGGGATTCTCCTGGCAGAGACATCTCGTACACTATGTACGCATTCAAAAATCAGCTTACGATTCATTCAGAAATTAACTTAGAATGTGTTAAAAATGTTCAAAAACCAACTGTGATGCGCTTCAAAATCATTTGAATAATCGGTAGACCAAAGAATGCTGAATGATAGGCGCTTTGTGAAACAAGATCCTTTTTCTTTAATAATATAAATTTGCCGCCCCCTGACATTGCCGCCCGGGGCAGAAACACCGGTTCCCCCTCCCCCTCTCCTCCCCCCCCCCCCCCCACAAGACCCGGGTCTGACAGTTACCATTTATAGCGGGTATGCTGTTCATTGTGATTAAAAAAGAATAATAGGGGAGGCATAATCGCATTTAAATTGTTGTAAAATGTGTTTCAATAACTAGGACATTATTTAAACTCCAGAACAGGTGACTTCTGAGAGAATTAACGTCGGAAAATTCGCCTAAAAAAGTAAAACAATGCGCAGCACTTACTAAGTTGGTTATTCACAACGTATATGTCTGACGAATTTTATTTCACATTGTAATGAGTCTCTCATTTCTTAGTTTGTCTCAGAGCATCTTATTTGTGTGATAATCAGTTCTGCTTTCTGGGCGAATTTACTGGCGGTATTTTCATTATGTTGAGCAACTGTTTAATCGAAAAAGGACAACTTTTCATGTGGACATAATCTAATATCTTGAAACATGATGTTGACTTTCGGTAGGCCTTTTAAGTGCTTTTACCCGTTTGAAAGGGGGAAGTGTGCGTTGTAAGGAGACTGTAACGAATGACACAGTTATAACAGATAATGCCAACATACAGAGTTCACTTAGTACAGTGTATAACCTTCTGCTTGCTAATGGATGCTGATAGGAGATTTTTTTCAGTGAATTCTTAAAACCAATAAAGCACGGGAAGCTCGTCCTTCTCTCGAATACGACTGAAGGTACTTTTGTGAATTTATGATTGAATTCGAAATGGAGTGATAGGAATGTTGGGTTTGTGTAGGTCGGGTTTGGAAGTATTTATCAGATACGTAAAAATGCAGCTGGTCTATGGAGCCACATTTCTCATAAATTAGTACAAGTACGTTAACGAAGTACAAATTCTATTTATCATTATCGAAAGATACAATTGTGCTTATCGGTTTAATTGGAAAACAATCATCTCCAGATGTGGTGGTGAGATAACACGTACACTGTCTTATAAATTATAGAGTGCAGCAATCAGTCGTTCTTTTTAGATTTTATTAAGCGAATCCAGATATCGGCTAGTACACTACTGGCCATTAAAATTGCTACACCATGAAGATGACGTGCTACAGACGCGAAATTTAACCGACAGGAAGAAGATGCTGTGATGTGCAAATGATTAGCTTTTCAGAGCATTCACACAAGGTTGGCGCCGGTGGCGACACCTACAACGTGCTGACATGAGAAAAGTTTCCAACCGATTTCACATATACAATCAGCAGTTGACCGGCGTTGCTTGGTGAAACGTTGTGATGCCTCGTGTAAGGAGGAGAAATGCGTACCATCACGTTTCCGACTTTGATAAAGGTCGGATTGTAGCCTATCGCGATTGCGATTTATCGTATCGCGACATTGCTGCTCGCGTTGGTCGAGATCCAATGACTGTTAGCAGGATATGGAGTCGGTGGGTTCAGGAGGGTAATACGGAACGCCGTGCTGGATCCCAACGGCCTCGTATCACTAGTAGTCGAGATGATAGGCATCTTATCCGCATGGCTGTAACGGATCGTGCAGCCACATCTCGATCCCTGAGTCAACAGATGGGGACGTTTGCAATGCAACAACCATCTGCACGAACAGTTCGACGACGTTTGCAGCGGCATGGACTATCAGCTCGGAGACCATGGCTGCGGTTACCCTTCACGCTGCATCACAGACAGGAGCGCCTGCGATGGTGTACTCAACGACGAACCCGGGTGCACGAATGACAAAACGTCATTTTTTCAGATGAATCCAGGTTCTGTTTACGGTATCAAGATGGTCCTATCCGTGTTTGGTGACATCGCGGTGAACGCACATTAAAGCGAGTATTCGTCATTGCCATACTGGCGTATCACCCGACGTGATGGTATGGGGTGCCATTGGTTACACGTCTCGGTCACCTCTTGTTCGCACTGACGGCATTTTGAACAGTGGACGCTACATTTCAGATGTGTTACGACCCGTGGCTCTACCCTTCATTCGATCCCTGCGAAACCCTACATTTCAGCAGGATAATGCACGACCGCATGTTGCAGGTCCTGTACGGGCCTTTCCGGATACAGAAAATGCTCGACTGCTGCCCTGGCCAGCACATCCTCCAGATCTCTCACCAATTGAAAACGTCTGGTGCATGGTGGCCCAGCAACTGGTTCGTCACAATACGCCAGTCACTACTCTTGATGAACTGTGGTATCGTGTTGAAGCTGCATGGGCAGCTGTATCTGTACACGCCTTCCAAGCTCTGTTTGACTCAATGCCCAGGCGTATCAAGGCCGTTATTACGGCCAGAGGTGGATGTTCTGGGCACTGATTTCTCAGGGTCTATGCACCCAAATTTCGTGAAAATGTAATCACATGTCAGTTCTAGTATAACATATTTGTCCAATGAATAGCCGTTTATCATCCGCATTCCTTGTTGGTGTAGCAATTTTAATGGCCAGTAGTGTAGCTAGCCATTCTCAGTGCGCTATTTTTTTTAATTCTCAATGCTCTAAGTCCCTGTTGTTCGGGCGTCAGTCACAGGTCTTTGAACTGAATAGTATTCGAAGAACTGTGACTGACGCCCGAACAACAGGGACTTACATGCATTGAGAATAAAAAATAGCGCATTGAGAATGGCTAGCTACTAGCCGAAATCTGGATTTGCGTAAAAAAATCTAAAAAGGACGACTGATTGCTGGACTCTCTAATTTATGTGTCACATACAGTAGCTGAGTGCATCCGCTGTCCGAATGGCAGGTAACCTGACGTACACTGTCTGCTGATAGCACCTTGAAACTCACTAGTCACATCTTCCGATGACTTCATGTGATACTTTACAACAATACTCCTCAATGGTCGTTGGTATCTGTCCGTCAGAGTATGAGGTCTGCTTGGTCTTAGTCTAGCTGTTGGTGTTCCTTCGCGTTTCACTTCATAAGCGCGTCACCAACAGTGGTCTTGGGCATCTTTAGAAGTGCAGAGATGTCCTTGAAGGATTTCTTAATTAGGTGACATGGTGTGAGTAGTCCACATTGGTAGTATAGTAATGGGTGTTTTGGCACACTTTTCGAGCTGTATATACGCACCTAAGGTTAGCACCGTCCCCTATATACGTATCTATGACATCACATCCCAGTCTGGCAGCCTTCCGGAAGCTTGACAGCAGCCCAGGGCCGCTACGCACGCGTGATGCACTCGGACACACACACACACACACACATACACACACACACGCACACACCCCTAAATCGGCGCAAGATGTCACTCAACTTGACTTACTCAAATTTTTGCAAATTAATCCAGCTGCTGTGTGTATTGCTACATCCAAGCCACTTTACCAGAGCTTTACTTCCTTTCTTACGTATAATTTTCTCAATAATATATGTTGACGGATATTTTGTTTTTTGTAGCTCTTCAACATAGAAAGCTCCACCTATGGGCTGAGAGTTGTAATCTTCGAAGAGATATGTTCTCGGAATGGTTTCTTGCACTTTATGTATTTTGGAATTTTCCGTGGACCAGTTTGCGTTAAAGGGTTTTGTGATGATTGTCCTCCTAGGATATGTTCGGCGGGCAAGACGTTGAAGCTGATGAGCAATGGCTGCTTGCATCACCTCTCTTCTTAACCCGTTCCTTATGGAAGGGGATATACCTTTGAAATGACAAAATTTTGATAAAACGTGAAACGTCCCCTTAGAAAAATTAATGGATTACTGTGCTGATAAACCTTTTACATTATTGGATTTTCAAACAGCTGAGCAGAAGTGAACGTACTCAGACATTTCGCTCTTTACCTATTCTGATCAACACTAAACTGACACACAATATTTTTAGCGCAACGCAATCTGACTTTCAATAATCCCTGCAAAAGAATGGCCCTGACTAACATGAAACTATACCTTTCACAAATCCCTTACCTCAAAAAAATCTTCGTTACTCGAACTACTGCAATACGGCGAGCGCCACTACTGCCAGCTAAATAAAAGATTCTAACTACTGAAGGCACTAATTACTGATAGGCATAGTTAGCAAATGAAATATTTTGATAGAGAACAAACAGTGTATTTACCTTAATAGTGTTCAAAAGTCATAATATATAGCAGTTCATGACATACAGTCTTACAAATTTACTGTCTCTGATGGACACACATCCAGATCATCCGCTCTCAAAATTCCGCCATTTCTCTACCCACATCCACCACTGCTGGCGGCTCACCTCCCACTGCGCTGTTAACAGCCAACTGCCCAACACTACTACAGCAAACAACAATGCAAACCAGCCACATACTGCACACAGCACAGTCAGTGATTTTCATATAGAGCGCTACATGGCGTTATCAACATAAAAAACCTAAACAGCCTTCTTACAAAAGTTTGCTTATATGGACTGGAGTGCTGGGGAAAAAAATGAAGGAGCAGAAGAAAATGAATGAAAACACATATATTCTAAGAGGAATTTTTATTGTTCTCGAAGTTCCACGTCATAATAAGTCTTGCGTTAGTCTTTGCCAAACGTCGATCTTCAGGAAAACTGAAAGATTTTTTCAGAGTTTTCAATGAGGGACAGTCGAAAGATCGCATGTTTACTACTCTTCCACGATGCACACCGAGTAAAGCAGATGTCCATTCTGCTTTTCTTTGACCCATTACCATGCCATAAACATAGCATTTGCACAACTTCCTCAAAGTCTTCCTCGCAGTAAGTACGACACATCGTCCGTTCGTCACTGCGCATGGTGATTACGTGTTAGTCATCAGTTTATCTTCTGAGTTTCTTCTGATAGACTGCTAAAGGCAACAACTTGAGCGATAGTGACACATTCCTCTGCAATAACATGCCTTCCATCTACCAGCATAGCAGCCGCTTGTTTAAGCACAATATTATTTGCACCATCTTTGAATCCTAGAGGATCTACGAATGCTGTCTTCATTCTGGTAAAGAAAGAAAGAAAGAAAAGTCAACGGTGACATCATGTAATCTTCTTTTTTTTACTGCTACTGTGGCTGGTATCATTGTAAAGTCCTTGCTAAGACACTTGATATTGTACACTATTTGATCAAAAGTATTCGGATACCTGGGTAAAAACGACACAACTTCATGGCGCCCTCCATCGGTAATGCTGCAATTCAGTATGGTGTTGGCCCACTCTTAGCCTTGATGACAGCTTCCACTCTCGCAGGGTAAGGTTTCTTGGGGTATGGCAGCCCATTCTTCACGGAGTGCTGCACTGAGGAGAGGTATCGATGTCGGTCGGTGAGGCCTGGCACGAAGTCGACGTTCCAAAACATCCCAAAGATATTCTACAGGATTCAGGTCAGGACTCTGTGCAGGCCAGTCCATTACGGGGATGTTATAGTCGTGTAACCACTCTGCCACAGGCCGCGCAATATGCACACTTGCTCGATCGTGTTGAAAGATGCAATCGAAATCCCCGAATTGCTCTTCAACAGTGGGAAACCAGAAGGTGCGTAAAACATCAATGTAGGCCTGTGCTGTGGTAGTGCCACACAAAACATCAACACGTGCAAGCCCTCTCCATGACAAACACGACCACACCATAACACCATCACCCCCGAATTTTACTGTTGGCTCTACACGCACTGGCAGATGACGTTCACCGGGTATTCGCCATACCCATACCCTTCCATCGGATCGCCACGTTGTGTACCGTGATTCGTCACTCCACACAACGTTTTTCCACTGTTCAGTCGCCCAATGTTTCCGCTCCTTGAAACAAGCGAGACGTCGTTTGGCATTTACCGGCGTGATGTGTGGCTTATGAGCTTCCGCTCGACCATGAAATCGAAGTTTTCTCACCTCCCGCCAAACTCCCATAGTACTTGCAGTGGATCCTGGTGCAATTCGGAATTCCTGTGTGATGGTCTGGATAGATGTCTGCCTATTACACATTACGACCCTCTTCACCTGTCGGCGGTCTCTTGTCAGTCAACGGACGAGGTCGACCTGTTCGCTTTTGTTCTGTACGTGTCCTTTCACGTTTCCACTTCAGTATCACATCTCAAACAGTGGACCTAGGGATGTTTAGGAGTGTGGAAATTTCGCTTGCAGACTTATGATTCAAGTGACATCCAATCACCTGACCACATTCGTAGTCCGTGAGTTCCGCGGAGCGTCGCTTTCTGCTCTCTCACGATGTCTAATGACTACTGAGGTCGCTGATATGGAGTACCTGGCAGTAGGTGGCAGCAAAATGCCCCTAATATGAAAAAAGTATGTTTTTGGGGGTGTCCGGATACATTTGATCACATAGTGTATGTGTATGTGATAAGAAACTTCTGTTATCCGGTGTACCACAGTAAGATTGATTACGCAGAGATGGCAATAACGAAAAGCTGCTCGGTGGAATAATGTCGACTGACATCAGTTCTCTGAAAAGCACCTCGTTTTATTAGTTCTGTGTGATTGAGTATCATTTTCTTTTCCTCATCATGTCACAGCATTCCTGCTGCAGCAAAAGTGCTAACATCTAGCCTCAAAAGAGGAAAGAAGAAGAAAATTTTTTATGAATAGCCGCTGTACAATGCAGAAAACAATATCCTTCTTCCTCTCGATCTGTTCCAGAAACTAAACTGTGTGTCAAAATGGCATTGAGCACTATGCAACTTAACTTCTGAGGTCATCAGTCGCCTAGAACTGAGAACTAATTAAACCCAACTAACCTAAGGACATCACATACATCCATGCCCGAGGCAGGATTCGAACCTGCGACTGTAGCGGTCGCTCGCCTCCAGACTGTAGCGCCTAGAACCGCACGGCCACTGCGGCCGGCAAACTGTGTGTCAATAATAATAGCAGGAGACAGGGATCGTTGCCAATATCCCTTTAAGCACCACACATGTGCAGAGCGGCATATGTGGAATTGTAAGACACACATTATGGACCACGGTGGGTTGGTGGGGGAGGGGGGGGGTGAGGAAAAACTGCTCTGTGGTGTTCAGCAGCAGCTGACTCTTTCTGTTCTGGTTCACCGACCCGAGAGTCAGAGATATGTTTCTTTTGTAGCAAAAACAATAGCAGCAGGAGGCGGCGTTAGTTTGCCCGTCTTCCTCTTCCATTCGTGTTCTCTCTCTTAATCTCTCCGCGAATATTCTGGAAACAAATGTTCTGCTTTTTTGCACTCAGTATAATCAGGAGACAAGAGACAGATTTTATGTCATTATCAAATTCACATTACCTGTGGGCTTGGTATTCCAAGTGCCGCATGGTTACTCTGTAAGGTCACATTACTTCCCAGGACTGTATGACCATTTTGACTGATCACGTCCATCTCATGGCACAATATTTGTTTCGCAATTGCGAATCTGTGTCCTAAGACGACAGGGCCCTTACTCACACGGTTCGCATCGTCCAGGGCAGGTTTTCTGAGCACGAGGGTGAGTTTTCGCGTCTTTCTCGGCCAACAGAGTCAGCAGACGTCAATATTATTAAGCCTTTTTTACCTAATTTGGAGGGAAAGGTGCGTAATCGCTATCCACCTCCATCATCTTCACCTGAAGTTGTCACTATTTTTCAGGTGCAGTAGCGTAAGATTCCCTTGAAAACCATACAGTACCTGTAATTAAACATTCCGAGATGACTGGAAGCCGTTATGAATCTCAGCGGTTTTGCTGCTACATACTATTCATGATAGCGTGTTGCGTTTTTGGTGTTTCCACATTTTTTTGTTCACCGCTGAATTTAATTTCAACATTGGGGAAGGGGGCGGGGGGGCAGGGGGGGGGGGGGAGGGGCACCAATTTGGCATTCGCACTCTGAAAACTGATAGTCTCGGGGTGCGTCAGATGCTCATGGTACAATTCAATCTAAATACCAACATTAGTCTAATATTATTATACAAACTGGACTACAGATAACTGGAAGGTCCATATTTTTCAAAGATATTTCGGGCTTGCAGCCAGTCGTCATTTACTAAGCTCCACTATGTTTCGACTAGTTATCTTCAGCTGAGCCACCTAAGACTGACGAAGACTTTCTATGTCTTGCAGTTGACAATCGCGTTGTGTGTATTCCGCACATGTGTTAGGACTGCGGTCATGGCTGACCACACTACCCGTTGGATAGCGCCAACACTGGTGGAATAGTGGAACCGTCAGTTGTCTTCAGAGTTCCCGTTCACCATGGCCACTCGAAATTGCTTTTGAAAACGCGCCCATGTGGACTGTTTACTACAGACTAACAGTTCACGTAGGAGTTGTGCTTGGACTTGTGCATTTCAAGCACACGTCGCAAAAATTCTGTCAACTCACCTCGTATCTTGCAGTAGTTGTGTTTCTCTCCTAGAAGACCTTGCACTGTCGTAGACCCGTTGATTATGTCCTTCGTGACTGTAATGAGGATTAAGGATTTTCTAAATCTGCTGAATGACTTTGTAATGTCAGACTAATTTATTGCCATGTTGCAATGTGAGCCACTACACTTCGTCATGATCACAAAGCTAAGATTACAAATGAATTAGAAAACTAACTGTCGTACTGTACGTACCAGAGTGACCACATAAACTTACAAACTTAACTGGCAAGACTGAATGTCAAACTCAACTCCCAAAACTGACATGAGGCCGCAAACCTGGTGTCCAGTTATACTGTAGGCTCTGTTTTCAATTTTCATCCAGTTAAAAGCCAGGAAAGGCAACGCTTCCTTTTAAGGCATAGCCCGTGGGAGACGAGAAAACGTGTTTATTTGTTCTTTCACGTGATCACCGACACACCTTCTCTGTCATTTCACATGTCACACATGCAACTAGTGTGTGTCACAACGCATCACGACGCGATACATCTTGACCAGCTGGATTTAAACCATGTTGCACCACATTACATTTACCTCAGGGGTGAATTAGCCATAGTTGTTACGTGTCATCTTTATTCACAGGTAATCGTGGAAATGACGGAGTTGCAAGCATTAACCATCTGGTAACAGCTATCAGATTTCAAAAAAATGGCTCTAAGCACTATGGGACTTAACATCTGAGGTCATCAGTCCCCTAGAACTTAGAACTAATTAAACCTAACTAACCTAAGGACATCACACACATCCAAGCCCGAGGCAGGATTCCAACCTGCGACTGCAGCAGCAGCGCGGTTTGGGACTGAAGCGCCTAGAACCGCTCGGCCACAGAGCCCGGCCAGCTGTAAGATTTTCCTCCATGCTTATTCCCATGCATTATTTAATTATGGAACGCTAGAAAGATGTTTCAGTAGTTCATAATTGCTGTGTTATCATACTTCGTTGAATGCTCGGTGGAGACAGAATGTTCAGCAACAGCAGACTGGGTTGGCGAGTGCAGGGTTGATATTCGGTGCAGCTTTCTTGCAAGGTGCACGAATTCTGCCCTACGCTAATAGTATCACCTTGGAAAGATGTTTTTTAAATTCCAGCCTTCCACAAATAACAAGTCGTTTTTCTCTGATCACAGAGGGTCGTCTGCATTATTAGACGGTGGACGGAAAACCACTTTCATCTGAAATTTCTGGAGGATTCTGGCTATGCTGAACGAAATATTGCAAACATATAGAAGAAAAGCTACTAGAGATTTTTCTGCTGTGTTCTCTGCTTTATCTAGTTTTTGGTTTCTTGCTTTAACTAATAGTGTAATATCAGTATACTGGGTAGAATATTCATTTTATCTCAGCTTAGTGTTTAGGTGGGTGACCTCTTAGACAAACGATGTGGATAGGAGACTGTGTGAACTCTGTGTGCATGCGTTCTAAACAGACTCACAATTTGCGACTATTGATGACAGTTTGACGATTGTAAGTACAAATCTAAATGAGTAAGCCATCAATTTTCTGTGTAACCAAAACGTCCCGGAAAGGCAGACAACCATCTTCCTTTATTTCATTGTCGATTTAATGCAAAATGGAGACGAGGTCATGTAAAAATTGTATTAATTTATCTTTTCCATGAGGTCACACTACATCAAGACTCACTAAAAAATCCAAATGGATGTTTATTAAATTTGCCAAGTTACCTATATAATGTGATCATTTACCTACCAGTGGCCACAGCAAAGAAACTAGACGCTTCGTTAGATCACGTGTACGTTCACCAACGTTGCTTACTATTGGCTATGAAGATGTTGTTGTTGTGGTCTTCAGTCCAGAGACTGTTTTGATGCAGCTCTCCATGCTACTCTATCCTGCAAGTTGTTCATGTCCCAGTACCTACTGCAACCTACATCCTTCTGAATCTGTTTAGTGTATTCATCTCTTGGTCTCCCTCTACGATTTTTACCCTCCACGCTGCCCTCCAATACTAAATTGGTGATCCCTTGATGTCTCAGAATATGCCCTACCAACCTATCCCTTCTTCTAGTCAAGTTGTACCACAAATTTCTCGTCTCTCCAATTCTATTCAATACCTCCCCGTTAGTTACGTGATCTACCCATCTAATCTTCAGATTTATTCTGTAGCACCACATTTCGAAAGCTTATATTCTCTTCTTGTCTAAACTATGAAGATACACCCTCCTTATGAATTTTCGGAAAGCCATAGAGTCTGGGTTGTATGCAACCATGTGATTCTAGACAATAAATTAAAAAAAATCATGCAGTTGATGTCTATAAGAAATTTATTCATACCACTCTTGCAGAATTTCTGCAGGATACAGCCTTCAGCCTTGCAAACAAGAGAAAGCATGTGCTTTATTCATTATAGGACTAGAGGCGTGCACTGAGCGCTTCCAGCTGCATCAAGATGGATTGGCTCTCGTAGTGCATTTAGGCTCACAAGGAAACATCAATTTGACCCCATATTTTAAGAGAAAAAAGCACACTTGCAAGATATGGGTCCCTGAAATCGATCCTGCACGAAAATTTCGGCCGTATTTCTGATAATATGCAGTTATGACTATTTGGATGTATAACTTTCAAACACTTGCGCTTTCACTTGCTGTATCCCACTGCAGCCACCTAATGCCCCAGCATAAAGAACTGCACTGCGGAGTCACAACCAGGGCCCTCCTATTCAGAGCTATTGAAAACAAGAGAGGACGAGGGGTTCACGGTTGCCGACTATGTTTTGAAATCTTGTTCGAAAACACGTTACTTTACATCAAAAGAGTACATTATATGGCAACCTCATACACGTGAATGTACAAACTACGCTAAGGAAAAAATCGCGACATCAAAAAATAACTACTCTAGAGTAATGAAATTTCGAGGAATACACGTGTCTAGGTGACATAAATAAGCACTTAACGTCGCAAGATCATAGGTTAATGAAAGCCATTGCAAATGTGAAATTTAGGTACCTTAAAAACCAGTGTAATCGGCAGAATGTTGAATGCAATTATGCAAACGTGCATGCATTGTACAGGTGCTGGGTATCAGTTTGTGGGATGGAATTCTGTGCCTGTTGCACTTGGTCAGTCAATGCTGATAGTGGTTGATGGTGGAGTTGTTGTCCAATGACGTCCCATATCTACTCGATTGGAGACAAATTGGGTGATGAAGTAGGCCTAGGGAACATATCAACACTCTGTAGAGTATGTTCGGTAATAAGAGCGGTATGAGGGCGGGCGTTATCATGTCGGAAATCAGCCCCTGGAGTGTGGTTCATGAGTGGCAGCACAACAGGTCGACTCACCAGACTGACGTACAAGTCGGTAGTCAGGCTGCTGGGGACAACAATGAGGATGTTCCTGCTGTCATACGAAATCGCATTGCAGGCCATAACTCCAGGTGTAGGTCCAGTGTGTCTAGCATGCAGACAGGTTGGTTTCAGGCCATCAGCTAGTCTCCTCCTAACAAACACATGGCCATCACTGGCACTGAGGCAGAGCCAGCTTTCATCAGAAAACAGAACGGACTGCAACCCTGCTCTCCTATTACCTCTCACTTGAAATCACTGAAGTCGCAAATGACAGTGGACAAAGGGGGGTATCAGCACAATTTGTTAGTGCTGGTTGTCTGCATTCAGGAGCAAATTTATTGTTCTCTTTTGACTGACAGATCCCTAACATATTGTTCTACTAAGTGGATTACGACCCCTTGGGGATAATCTGTCGTTCTAAGAAACCTTCCCCCTCCATACCCCTACCCCTCCCCCTCCCCCTCCTCCTCCTCCTCCTCCCAGGCCCTCAGGAAACCAACCTTTCCCCTCTCCCTTGCTGATACAGGTACACTTTCAGGCCTGAGTTATTCGAATAGTCCCTTCTCACTTCAGCAATTTCATTGAGTATTTAAGTAAATTAATCAATTAATTAACCTCTCCCACACTGGTACATCCCCCAACCCTGTCCCTCACTCCTCACCATACCTGGAGAGGGAGGATCTCACGACAGGAAATTCAATTACGTAACCAAACATATACTGTTTATTTATTAAAAAAAATTTCAGGTTGTAGGGGTTGGCTCTCTCTTGCTCATCATTTTCTGCTGTTTGGAAAGATGCAAGTCTTGTAAAATACAAAAAATTTTTTATTCCGATTGTGCAAGGAATAGCATCATGAAATAGTCATCACAGGATTAATTAAACAGTTAAAAAACTTTCAATCGCGAAGCACGCACTGTCCACCATCAGCCATCCACTTGGGGTCCTGCAAATAAACTTGTCCATCAGTGGCCGCCTCAGATGATGGTGTCCAACAAGATGTGTCCATTCAGGCCCCGTGACTGACAGACCAGGTGTTGCGCTAATGCCTGAGCATGAACAAAAGCGTCAGGTAGTGCAAACTTTTAATGTATGATACCCAAGAAATTCCTGTCGAAACATGTACACTCTTTCTCTCTCTGTTTCTCTTTCTCGAATGGTCTCTTGCTGTAGTATGCACGCACAGTCGGTCGCGGTTGGACCAAGCTGCAAACAAAGCAGTGTTTACCTGGTAAACCCCCAAACCTGCTCCCTGCGGAATATGGAATCATGTGAAAACTCTTTCCAAGGCAAATGTCTGACTGAGAATTGATCCAGAAATGCCGCTGTAGTCAATAAACTGATTGAGTAATTAATTTCTGGTCATATGATCATAACGTAGGGGATAATGGGGGAGGGGTGCAATAGCTCACTGCTCCCAGTCGCAGTCAGTCTCTGGATGAAAGAGAACCATGAAACCTTGCGAACAGTTGAGATCCTTGTCTGCCTCTCTATCACAGAGGAAGCATAAATGTACTTACTCATTATGTTCATTGCTGCTATTAGTGCATGTAGCAGTTCTTCCTCCTCCTCTTCTTCTTTGTCAAGTTCCCTTTCTTTGTTCAATTCTGTGTCATTGTCTATGCATTCTTATTGTTTCTTCTTCTTTGTTCAGTGGCCTCTGTGGTTCTACAGCAGCAACAGCCACCATCGACTCACCGGGACTTGCAGCGAACTCTGGCCTGTCAAGATCAGCGGTGGCAGCAGCGCCGTGGGATCCTGTAGCACATGTGTCAGGACAACCGGCTGCCGTTTTCCATCCTGCTCATTGATTTAGACACCCAGCAAGTCTCTGACTCTCGGATGTACTGTTCTGTGGGTCCTACACCCATGGAGTGAGCCGGTACTGGGTTGTACACACCATCCCAGAAAATTCCGGTGTTACAACAGGGAACAGGGTTTATGTGAGGGATAAGAAGCTGCTGATTCCTCCCAGTGCTTTACTGCTTTTCACTTCAACTTACAATTTAACAGCTAGTGGTTCAAAGCGCTAAAATATTCTGTTATAAGCTTCAGATGACAATGACTGGCGTGTTGTGTTAGAGATTGAAAATGCAATGAGAAGTGTTAAAGTGTGGTTTACGGAGGTGGTATGGGATGGACTGTGTCATGCAGATCATTACACCAACCAACAGCTGACCTCTGAATATTCTCCATCTTCAGACAATGGCGTGACACTCATGGCGAAATCTGGAGGTCGATCCATTTATCTGCAACGCCCCACCATTACAAACTTGTTTGGTCTATGGACAGTGCTATCTCTTGTGCTGGAAAGACTGAACCATGGGCTGCCATGCGTTTCAAACTGTGTATAAAGACATCGTGAAATATCTCTGTACATATAGTGCGCATGCAGATGATACGGAACAGTGCATCAATACGGCGTCAAACGAACAAGTTAAAGGAACTGCCATCAGTTTGAGAGGAGTACATGCTGAAATTACTTCAATCAAGAAACAGTTATTCGGGTAATACTGTGAAAAATGAGTCACTTGGTTTTGATGTTGTTGACGTAATGCAGCCTATTTGTTATTGCTGGAATGTAAATAAAATAGACATAATCACAAATCTATGTTGTTTTTTCTTATTTAACTACCCCATCATTATATAATGTATGGTTTAGCCGCTGTAGCTGACTCGTAAAGATGATTACCCTGTGGTGGCTACATATATTATTATTGTTATTATTACAAGTGTTTGTATTTTCTATAAAAGCCCGCTGCACGCCAAAATCTGACGCAGTCGGTGTCGTGGCCGGGAATACTCCTCCCCAATATCATAAGAGTGATAATTGTAGGTCCATCAAACTGCAGAAGGCAAATGTTCTCATGTCACTGCTAACACAATCGAATGGAGTCCGCTTTGAGTATATATGTGAATTTCCAAAAACGCTATTTAAACCCAAGTACAAGGTATTGCAAGAAGATACTGCAGGGTATTGATGGTGTAAAATAGACGACATTCAGTCAAAGCAGTTAAATTCCCCCATGAGAAAAAGTAAAGCCAAACAGTGTTCGTATTTGGTGATGTTGCTGTCTGTACCAAGGAAACGGACAGTTGCACAGGTCACGCCATTACATAAGAAAGGGAATGGGATTAATTATAGATGGGGATTAATTATAGACCCATAACACTGGCGTCGATTTGCAGTAGGATGTTGGAACATATACTGTTCTCGAACATTATGAATTACCTTCAGACAAACGATCTGTTGACACGCTGTCAGTACCGATTCAGAAAATATAGTCCTTGTGAAACACAACCAGCTCGTTATTCTTACGAAGTAATGAGTGCTATCGACAGGTGTCCTCAAATTGATTCTATCTCTCTAGATTTCCAGAAGGCTTTTGACATCGTTCCTTACAAGAGACTTGTAATCAAATTATTAGGCTATGGAGTATCGTCTCAGATGTGCGACTGGATTTGTGGTTTCTTGTCAGCAAGATCACAGTCCATAGTGATTGACAGAAACTCATCGAGAAAAATATAAATGATATCTGGCGCTCCTCAAGGAAATGTTAAAGACCCCCTGATGTCCCTAATTTATATATACGATAACGGCTTAGCAGACAATCTGAGCAGCCATCTTAGATTGTTTGCAGATGATACTGTCGTTTACTGTGTATTAAAGTCATCAGACGATCTAAATGAATTGCAAAATGATTTAAGAAAATATATGAATGGTGCGAAAAGTGACAATTGACCCTGAATAATCCACACGATTGCTGAAAGGAATCCGTTAAATTTCGGTTACGTGATAAATTAGTCAAATCTAAAGGCTGTGAATTCAACTAAATATCCATAAATTACGATTACGGACAACTTGAGCTTGATCAATCATATAGATAATGTTGTGGGAAGGCACACAAAAGACTGTTTTACCGACAAAGCGCTTAGAAAATGCAACAGATCTACTAAAGAGAGTGCCTAGAATTCACTTGCTTTTCCTCCGCTAGAGTACTGCTGTGCAGTTTGGGATCCTTACCAGATAAGACTGACGGCAAACACGAAAAACTTCAAGGAAGGATAGCTCGTTTTTACCATCGCAAAATAAAGGAGAGAGTGTCACGGATATGATAAACGAGTTGGAATAGTAATCATCAAAACTAAGGCATTTTTAGTCATGGAATTTCTATCTCCAACATTCTCCTTGGAATGTGAAAATATTTTGTTTACAGAAATGATCACTGTAGTAAATTAAGATAAGAAGAATTTAAGTGTTCGTTCCCACCGCACGTTGTTGGAACGGTAGAAAAATAGTGTGAAAGTGGTTTCATGAATCCTCTGCCAGGCACTTGAGTGTGAATAGCGCAGTAATCGTGTAGATGAGATGTAGATGTAGACGATCATCGGACATCTTCAAGCAGGTTAGACACCAATCGCGGAGAGAGTTGCGCTAATTGGGATACAGAACATCATTCAGTATCTAAAAACAAATCGAGCAAGAGAAAACACTCCATAACATATGGAATATTCTTCATAATCCTACCACATATTCTAGGATATTGCTTGTACAGCTCTCACCTGCCCCAGAACGAGTAGTTTGCTGGTTGTATGTCAGATACTCAGAGCGGCCCGATACGCCGGACTTCTAGCAGTGTATCTTCTGAACACTTCATGGAGCTCATTTCATCTTTGATCCCCCTATCGAATTTAAATTGCACAACTTGAAAATTGCGTAGTATGTAGGAAAATCTCCAGCAGGTATGCAGCAATTTTCGTGTTGTAGTCTTCAGGTGAAGACTGATATGATGCAAGTCTCCACACTAATGCAGTAGAACTACATGTCCTAGGAAAACAGATGGTTCAGTCATATTAATGTGGCCAATCACAAACGGAGGATGGCAATACTAGCAGTGGAGGTTACGTAGGGTGGTCAGAAACAGTCTTAAAAACTTGCAAGTGTGTTGCAGGAGATTTGTACTGAGAAATAACTGTTAAGAAAAATAATTGTTATGTGTGCCGTTTGCAAGCCATTACTATTTAAGTTAGCCAACCAGGTCGTTGCGCATCGAAAATTCAAGCTGCCTGACAGAAACGGTGTCGCCAAACCTATTCTTAGTTTGGTTTCCTAAAACCGAACAAGAAGGCGGTACAAAAAACGGACATGGGACGGTAATAAGGATCGAACCGGAGCCAAAAGCTGAATGGTCTCGTGCGCCATCATATACGCTGTGAGAGCAACTTACACTAATTGTGTCCGGCGGTACACCTGAATATGCGTGTGGAACGGTCGGACTAGCTAACTTCAATGTTATTAACCCAGAAGTGGCGCAACCTATCGAATTTTTTTCTTAACTATTATAATTCAACACAACCTACCATGCAATACCCTTACAAACTTTTCACAGTATTTCTGACCACCCTGTACACAGGGTCTTTCCGTAAGAGCGCGCAGAAATGTAACAGGAGATAGAGAATGCTCCGCTGAACAATTTGAGATAGGGAACCTTGGATCGGAGAAGCCAGCTTAGGGATATATGGAAGCAAATTTGTCTACCACTTTGTATAGCATTACGGTTTTTCAGTTAACATGCGTACAAGTTTACACGTTCTGTACTGTTTATTTACTTGTACATTCTTCATTTAATGCAAGGAAACAAGGAAGACGAGCCTGATTACTGAGAACTCATGTTTCAGATTTTGTTTACTTTACTTGTCCATAAGGTGGCTCTGTTGTATCGCGTTTACATTGCTCCACGACAGAAAGTGCTGTGAATCAACGACATTATTCAATACTGTTCAGAGACGTACTACAATACAAACGAAGGAGCAGTACCGGTACAGTATTTCCTGGTCTCTGGATTGTAAGCGGAGGTCTGCAACGCCACCCGACCTGAATCCCCTTGATTATATCAAATGGTTCAATTGGCTCTGAGCAATATGCGACTTAACTTCTGAGGTCATCAGTCGCCTAGAACTTAGAACTAATTAAACCTAACTAACCTTAGGACATCACACACATCTATGCGCGAGGCAGGATTCGAACCTGCGACCGTAGCGGTCGCTCGGCTCCAGACTGTAGCACCTAGAACCGCACGGCCACTCCGGCCGGCCCTTGATTATATCCTATGAGGATGCCTAAAGTCAGTTGTGTATGAGACCCCTGTGTGTACGGAGATGGAATTAGTTGCTAGAATTGTAGCTGCCTGTCATGTAATTCGAAACACACCAGGGATATTTCTCGGGATGTGTCAGAAACTTGTTCGCCGATATCATGCTGTCATTGAGGCTGATGACCGTCAGTTTCAGCACATTTTGTAAGATACAGTACAAATGGTACGTTCATTGTGTCAGTGATGGTATTTGCAGTTAACTAATGTGAATGTAAAAGTATACAGTAATGTGATTTTATTTCTATTATCTCTCTAAGCTGGCTTCTCCGACCCCAGGTTCGCTACCTCAAATAGTTCAGTGGGGAATTTTTTTCTCGTGTTAAATTTTTGCTCCCGCTTGTGGCAACAACCCGTATAGCGTGTCGTAAGGGGGAGGGGGGGGGGGGGGGGAGCGGGGCGCGGAAAACAATGCTGTTGTTGGGGAAACTGTGGGAATTATAGTTATCTGATGTCCGAAAGGACATGACCAATGATTTCGGGCCTTGGATGGAAGCATTTCGGAAACGAATAAGTTGGTAAACTGCCACCGGCCGCTGTGGCCAAGCCGTTCTAAGTGCTTCAGTCAGGAGCCGCTCTGCTGCTACGGTCGCAGGTTGGAATCCTGCCTCGGGCATGGATGTGTGTGATGTCCTTAGGTTAGTTAGGTTTAAGTAGTTCTAGGTCTAGAGGAGTTATGACCTCAGATGTTAAGTCCCATAGTGCTTAGAGCCATTTTTATGTTGCGCGCCGCTGTGTTTAAAATATGCCGTGCGTACATCTGTTGATCAACCGCCCAGCCAGAAGAACCAAAGGACAATCGGTAATGTATGCTCAGCGACTGTTCAGCGACCGTTGCACCTGGTTCTCACACCCATGGTGACTACTGTTCATCGACGACGAAGGCTAGAGCATGCACGTCAGATGACAGGCGGTCTTTCCAGATGAGTGCATCGGATAGATGACCGTTGGCGTGTACGGCGTAAAACCTCTGTGAGCAAACACATTCCAACAATCATCGGAAGTGTCGAGGCCAGAGGAGGGAGCGTTATGGTCTAGGGAATGTTTTCATGGCTTTACCTGGGTGATATCGTCATTCTCAAAGGCACAACGGATCTACACAATTATGCATCTATCCTTGGGAATCATGTCCGCCTCCGCATGGAGTTTGTTTTTCCTCAGCGTGATGGCGTCTACCAGCAGGATAATACAATGTGCCACACAGCTTGCAGTGTACGTGCGAGGTTCCAAGAGCACTAGGATGAGTTTACCGTACTCTCCTGGTCATCAAATCCCTGGCTTATACCTAATCGAGAATCAGCGAGATCATCTCGGTCGGGCTGCATACGCCATGGATCTTCGACGAGGAAAACTGTCGCAGCGGGCCACGGAAATGGAGTCTGCATGGCTCCATATCCCTTCTTGAACCTCACTGACTCTCTTCCTTCACGTCTCGCACGGTCACCACTGCAAAACACCGCGCGGAGTGACCGCGCGGTTTGACGCGCCATGTCACGGATTGCGCGGCCCTACCGCTGGAGGTTCGAGTCCTCCCTCGGGCATGGGTGTTTGTGTTGTTCTTAGCATGAGTTAGTTTAACAGAAAGAGATTTTCACTCTGCAGCGGAGTGTGCGCTGATATGAAACTTCCCATCAGATTAAAACTGTGTGCCGGACCGAGACTCGAACTCGGGACCTTCGCCTTCTACATCTACATCTACATTTATACTCCGCAAGCCACCCAACGGTGTGTGGTGAAGGGCACTTTACGTGCCACTGTCATTACCTCCCTTTCCTGTTCCAGCGCGTGTGGTTCGCGGGAAGAACGACTGCCGGAAAGCCTCCGTGCGCGCTCGAATCTCTCTAATTTTACATTCGTGATCTCCTCGGGAAGTATAAGTAGGGGAAGCAATATATTCGATAACTCATCCAGAAACGCACCCTCTCGAAACCTGGTGAGCAAGCTACACCGCGATGCAGAGCGCCTCTCTTGCAGAGTGTGCCACTTGAGTTTGCTAAACATCTCCGTAACGCTATCGCGGTTACCAAATAACCCTGTGACGAAACGCGCCCCTCTTCTTTGGATCTTCTCTATCTCCTCTGTGAACCCGACCTGGTACTGAACCCACACTGATGAGCAATACACAAGTATAGGTCGAACGAGTGTTTTGTAAGCCACCTCCTTTGTTGATGGACTACATTTTCTAGGGACTCTCTCAATGAATCTCAACCTGGCACCCACATTACCAACAATTTTATATGATCATTCCACTTCAAATCGTTCCGTACGCATATCCCCAGTGTTTGTTCCGCTATGATATAATCATACAATAAAGGATCCTTCTTTCTATATATTCTCAATACATTACATTTGACTATGTTAAGGGTCAGTTGCCACTCCCTGCACCAAGTGCTTATCCGCTGCAGATCTTCCTGCATTTCGCTACAATTTTCAAATGCTGCAACGTCTCTGTATACTACAGCATCATCCGCGAAAAGCCGTATGGAACTTCCGACACTATCTACTAGGTCATTTACATATATTGTGAAAAGCAATGGTCCCATAACACTCCCCTGTGGTACGCCAGAGGTTACTTTAACGTCTGTAGACGTCTCTCCATTGAGAACAACATGCCGTGTTCTGTTTACTAAAAACTCTTCAATCCAGCCACACAGCTGGTATGATATTCCGTAGGCTCTTACTTTGTTTATCAGGCGACAGTGCGGAACTGTATCGAACGCCTTCCAGAAGTCAAGGAAAATGGCATCTACCTGGGTGCCTGTATCTAATATTTTCTGGGTCTCATGAACAAGTAAAGCGAGTTGGGTCTCACACGATCGCTGTTTCCGGAATCCATGTTGATTCCTACAGAGTAAATTCTGGGTTTTCAGAAATGACATGATAGGCGAGGAAAAAACATGTTCTAAAATTCTACAACAGATCGATGTCATAGATATAGGCCTATAGTTTTGCGCATATGTTCGATGACGCTTCTTGAAAACGGACTACCTGTGCTCTTTTCCAATCATTTGGAACCTTCCGTTCCTCTAGAGACTTGCGGTACAAGGCTGTTAGAAGGGGGGCAATTTCTTTCTCGTACCTGTGTAGAATCGAATTGGTATCCCGTCAGGTCCAGTGGACTTTCCTCTGTTGAGTGATTCCAGTTGCTTTTCTATACCTTGGACACTTATTTCGATGTCAGCCATTTTTTCGTTTGTGGAGGATTTAGAGAAGGAACTGCAGTGCGGTCTTCCTCTGTGAAACAGCTTTGGAAAAAGGTGTTTAGTATTTCAGCTTTATGCGCGTCATCCTCTGTTTCAATGCCATCATCATCCCGGAGTGTCTGGATATGCTGTTTCGAGCCACTTACTGATTTAACGTAAGACCAGAACTTCCTAGGATTTTCTGTCAAGTCGGTACATAGAATTTTACTTTCGAATTCAATGAACGCTTCACGCATAGCCCTCCTTACGCTAACTTTGACATCGTTTAGCTTCTGTTTGCCTGAGAGGTTTTGCCTGCGTTTAAACTTGCATTGAAGCTCACTTTGCTTTCGCAGTAGTTTCCTAACTTTGTTGTTGAACCACGGTGGGTTTTTCCCGTCCCTCGCAGCTTTACTCGGCACGTACCTGTGTAAAACGCATTTTACGATTGCCTTGAACTTTTTCCATAAGTATTCAACATTGTCAGTATCGGAACAGAAATTTTCGTTTTGATCTGTTAGGCAAGTGCTCTACCAACTAAGCTACCCAAGCGCGACTCACGTCCCGTCCTCACAGCTTCAATTCTGCCAGTACCTCGTTTCCTACCTTCCAAACTTCACAAAAGCTCTTCTGCGCAGGTTTGCAGAAGATGCCAAATGATTAAAATGGCTATGAGCACTATGGGACTTAACATCTGAGGTCATCAGTCCCCTTGAACTTAGAACAACTTAAACCTAACTAACCGAAGGACATCACACACATCCATGCCCGAGGCAGGATCCGAACCTGCGACCATAACAGCAGCGCGATTCCGGACTGAAGCGCCTAGAACCGCTCGGCCACAACGACCGGCTTCGCAGAAGAGCTTCTGTGAAGTTTGGAAGGTAGAAGACGAGGTGCTGGTAGAACTGAAGCTATGAGGACGGGACATGGGTCGTACTTCGGTAGCTCAGTTGGTAGAGCACTTGCCCGTCAAAGGCAAGTTCCCGAATACGAGTCTCGGTCCGTCACACAGTATTAATCTGATAGAAAGTTTCATGAGTTCGTATAAGTTAGTTTAGGTTGTGTGTAGGTCTAGGGGTGGTGACCTCAGCAGTTTGGTCCCATAGGAATTCACACACACTCACACACACACTGCAATAGGTGATTATTCAGGTGTTTGAATGTGGTCGCATTAATGTGACTGGACAATGTATAAGGCCTGTGGTGTTCGCCTGCTTTCAGCCGCTCACAGTAACAATATAGTAAGACCACAGTGACTAATGCTACAAGACGAGATCACCCAAGCAGCCTGCCAACTATTGAGAAGGCCGCTGCCCCTCTTCAGGAACAATATGCTCGCATGTCCACCCCGGAGATGCCACTCTGATATGGTTACCCCTACGGTAACTCGTTATGTATCGTAGAGGCGCGAAGGCCATCCCATATACGCAAGGTTCACGATTCGTAGAGACTGGACATAGTAGTATCCTTCATATGTTATTTTACCACAGCAACAATTTAAATTTCACCGTACATCTGTATCAAAAATTTGGTTTGATTTCCACTTGACGTACGATAAATATCAAGACTATTTAGTATCACCATATCGTACCAAACGTGCCCACAAAAATCGACACCCTCAGCTGATTTCCTTATGGCGTCTGCTCATTCAGCACGAATGCTCGTGGTACTCTTGACACTCGAATACTGCGGTACAATTCGATTTGAGGAGTCTTTGTACTCTCTGACATCAGCTGAATATGAAGCGAACATCAAAATAAATTGCATCATACATTTTTACTAGAATAAAGTAAAGAGCAGCTCGAAAGAGAAAGGATATCGTACCAAAATTTACTGTGTTTTTTGTTCCAGCACCTTTGTTACCACAGTGCTACTAACGGAAAAAAGTTATGTTTTTCATACCTATTACACGCATCTGTGGTGATGATTGATGGCATATTCATTTTGAATGTACCTGGTTTGAATTACTCGATTCCATTCCGAAAGACAATACTTACAATTCATTTCTATATTTAGCGCACACCAACAATCTGCAGTTCAACGCAGAAAGAAAGAAAACGCCTTCTCAACAGTGATGTCACTTTATCGTAATTATCATATCGTACCCAATGAGACTGTCGTTAATTTAGTGCTTCATCTCATTCTTCACAAGTACGTACAAACAACAGGAGTTTCATCACGACTCGCAGTCGAGATCACATTCTTATTTGCGGGCACTATCCGTAAAAAAGTTATCGCACTATGCTTTATCTCTTAAGAAATCTTCAGCTCAGTCGCAAATACTTAATAAATTAGAAGATTTGCCAACAGAAATGGCGTTCATAATTCAAGGTAGTCAGAATATATCCTGTCCCATAACACGCATCTCTTAGTATATCTGCCGTGAAGCAGCCTTTGTTAGCTAGGGCACGATCTATGCTACACTGGTTCAGTTTGAGCGTAGCTCTAGAAGATGATAAATATGTAACGCTACAATAACCTGAACACATGTGGACTAAAGGCTACAGATACAACACGTATTGCCTTTTCTTCATGTGTAACAGTGCGTGAATTCGCGCTTGTTGCAATGCTCCGCAACTACAAAAGGTGTTCAAAACGTTTTGGACAGTAGTCTCTAATTTATTTATTTTTTGCAGGGGGAGAATGAACTTTCTGTGAACGTACTTTGGACGTTAAGCTATGCACTGAGCCTACTCAATGTAGCCTCCATCAGCTGTGACCCATCCCGCCCAACGTTCTTTCCATGATGTAAATGCACTGTGGTACAATTCCGGGGATTGACTTTTACACCATCACTCGACACAGGAAATAAGGTCTTTCTCACCATCAAATGTTTTACCGCGCAGGTGGGCCTTCAGATGACTAAAGAGGTAAAAATAAAACGGAGCCAAGTCCGGACTGTAGGGAGGGTAAGGAACAATTTTCCAACCCATTTTCCTGATTTTTTCCTGCGTCATAAGGCATGTATAGGGTTTGGCATTGTCATGGTGTAGTCTGATGAGCTGACCTTGGAGCTGTGGTCTGTGGGTCTTGATGGCACGTCGCAGCTTGTACAATGACAAACAGTAACGGTCCTGGTTAATTGTGGAGCCAGGTTCCAAGAAGTCAATGAAAATGGCACCACACTGATCCCAGAAGCAGGAGGCCATCACCTTTCGGCCTGCTGTTCAGGAAAGTCTTGGTTTCTTCTTCCGAGGGGAACCCGGATGACGCCACTCCATGGACTGGGCTTTGCCCTCAGATTCGGACAAAAGCAACCGTATTTTTTTTTACTATCAAAAACAGTCTTGATCGCGATTTATTTATTACAAAAAAAATGGCTCTGAGCACTATGGGACTCAACTGCTGAGGTCATTAGTCCCCTAGAACTTAGAACTAGTTAAACCTAACTAACCTAAGGACATCACAAACATCCATGCCCGAGGCAGGATTCGAACCTGCGACCGTAGCGGTCTTGCGGTTCCAGACTGCAGCGCCTTTAACCGCACGGCCACTTCGGCCGGCTTATTTATTACAGTGACCGGTTTCGACCACTACTGTGGTCATCTTCAGACCAATGAGTAAGAACCTCCTTCTCCTGGAGAATCAAAACTGTTTTTGATAGTAAATATTTGTAACACATTTATTACTGTCACTCCCATAATGTATTCAAAAGTAATTAAAAGCAACCATGTTTCATCCTGGGTAATGACGCTGTCAAAACACTTTTTCCACTCTTCAGTAAAGGTCTTCATGAGACCCTCGCTCACATTCTTCCTCATTGTTTTCATTTCTCTTGCCAATAACCTAGGCACCCAAGGTGTACAGATTTTTCTGTATCCTAGTGACTGAACCAGTGATACCACACTAAACAATGACAAACGAAACCTTTCAGAAAGCTGTCGTGTCGTCACACGTCTGTCATTTTGGATGATTTGATCAATGGTCTCCTTATTCACATCACTCACTGCCGTCGATGGTCTACCGCATCGTGGATTGTCCAGTAGAGAGACAAATCACCTTTAAATCTCTGCAACCACTGCTGGATACTGCTGCGATCCACTGTGTCCTCCCCATAAACAGGGAGCAACTTCCAGTGAATGGAGGCGGCAGAGTCATCGCCGGTCTTGAACTCCATCATCTACTGAATCATCAAGTAAATAAAGTAGTCGTAGTGATGGGAGAGCAATTAAACTTAGGGTAATTGCTGGTAATGCTGTTCAGATGGTTTCAATTAAATGCCCATGAAGTATGTTTTGGCTTGTATAGGCAATAAATAGTATGTAACTTAGGGCATAACCTACCATTACTGTAATTAATAATAATACGACCATAGTATCATCATGGAAGAATGATAGTTGCTCCATCAATGGTGAAGCTCCATCTTGAAGGGACAAATTTGATCATGTTGCCATTGATGCTTTTTCTAATAAAAGTCGCAACCTGACATCTACTTCACGCTCCTTTATAGCTCACCTGTAAATAAAAGAAAATACTTTTATATACCAACTTATAGCTAAATGCTCCAAGTATGTTCGCAAACAATTTCATTCTCCTCGTGCAAAAAATAAAAAAAATAGAGACGACTGTGCAAAGCATTTTGAACGCCCTTTGTAGTAAACAGGCGCCAAAAATAAAAATCCGAATGAGATGGAAATCAGTAGATGTTACGTACATGTACGGACAAACAAATGATTACATTTTCAGAAAATTCTGGAATCTCATGAACTGGAGTAGAACTGTCTTCAATGATAAGCCCGCTTAGAACTGAGTCTCGAAGAACAGCGAAGCCGTGTCTTGAGACACTCTGGATCATAGTGATACCAACCTGACTGTCAACGATCAACTGCCCGACGATCAGGAGTGAAGGTCAGGGCTGCCACTTCATTTCACAGCAGGACGCCTTTGATTGTCATTCGTGGCGCCTCTACAGCATAGCGATACGTCGGCGATATTCTGATCCCCGATTTATTACCCTTCATGGCACGCCATCCTGAGCTAACATTTCACCAAGATAATGCACGCCCGCACACGGCAAGAATTTCTGATGCTTGTGTTCGTGTATGCCAAGGATCGCCAGATACTTCCCCAGTTGATTAAGACTGGAGCATTATGGGCAGGGCCCTTCAACCAACTCGGAATTTAACGATCTATCGTGCCAGTTGGACAGAATTGACATGACATTCCTCAGGAGGACCGCCAACAAATCTAGCAATCAATGCCAAGCCGAATAACTGCTTGCATAAGGATCAGACGTGGACCAACGCGGTATTAACTTGTTCAATTCATGGAGCTGTTTTTCTTGAATAAATCGTCCAAAATTTTTTTTTTGAAATGTACACTACATTTACATCTACATCTATACAGATACAACGCAAGCCACCGTACGGAGCGTGGCGGAGTGTAGCCTGTGCCACTACTTGTCATTTCGCTTCCAGTTCCACTCGCAAATAGAGCGAGGGAAAAACGACTGTCTGTACGCCTCCGTATGAGCCCTGACTTCTCGTATCTTACCTTTGTGATCCGTAGGCGCTATGTACGAGGGTTATCTCAAAAGTAAGGTCTCCTATTTTTTTGTAAGTACAGAACTCTGTTTGTGTGGTAATTGGTCACACTGTTATGAAGAGTGCTTTACGCGCTGTGTGTAAACATGCGCACGCCGTGCTGGAGCGCTCAGTCTTGACTTGGCAGCCGTTGAGAATGGAGCTCCCGTTGGATGTTACCGCCAAGAGCGAATTGCGCTCAGTTGTTCGGTTTTTGAATGCAAAGGGCACTGCGCCGATTGAAATCCGTCGCCAATTGACGGAAGTGTATGCTGAGTCGTGCATGGATGTCAAAAATGTTCGTAAGTGGTGTAGAGAGTTTGCAGCTGGTCGGACCGAAATTCGCGACGGACAAAGGAGCGGGAGACCGTCAATTTCTGAGGAGACAGTGTTGAATGTTGAGCAAAGCATGTGCGAAGATCGGCCGATCACTCTGCATGATGTCTGCACGTTGGTTCCTGAGGTTTCCCGAAGCACCGCTCACAGAATTTTGACGGAAACATTGAAGTACCGGAAGGTCGGCGCAAGATGGGTGCCACGCATGCTGACTAAGGACCCGCCTCGCAGCCGAACAGGACAACTTCCTGGACTCAATTGTCGCGTGTGACGAAACCTGGACATACCAATTTACACCTGAGACCAAGCAACAATCACGCCAGTGGCGGCATCCTTCTTCGCCAAAGCCGCGGAAATTCAATCAAACACAGTCTGCCGGTAACGTAACGACAACCGTTTTTTGGGATCGGAAAGGGGTATTGCTGCTCGACTTTATACCCACTGGGACCACAATTAACGCTGACAGGTACTGAGAGAGACTGAAAAAACTCAAACGGGCAGTTCAGAACCGGAGTAGAGGAATGCTGAGCAGGACCGTACACATGCTCCATGACAACGCTCGCCCACACATCTCTCGGCAAACCGTTGGTCTCCTGCAACGGTTTCAGTGGAACATAATCACCCACCCACCCTGTAGTCCTGACTTGCTGCCCAGGGACTATCACCTGTTCCGTAAGTTAAAACAACATTTGGCCGGAAAGCGATTCAGCTCCGGCGACGAGGTGAAAGAAGAGGCTCACAACTTTCTGAACAACATGGCTGCAGGCTGGTATGACATGGGCATACAAAAACTACTACAGCGTCTACAAAAATGCATCGACAGAAATGGTGATTAGAAAAAACAGCTAAATGTTCAAGCTGTAAACTGATGTAAACCATTTATCCATAGTTCTCAGTATATCGTGTGAGAAAAGAGCACACTGAGTTCCGCAAGAACGATGCCTTGTAAAACCATGTTTAATCTCAAGAAAGTTTATTGTATTAGAACTGACAATAGGTTCAAGAATTCTGCAGCGAACAGAAGTTACGGATATTGGCCTGGAATTTCGTCGGTTCCATTCTTTTGTCTTTCTTATATACTGGAGTCACCTGTGCTCTTTTCTAGTGGCTTGGGACTTTATGCCGTGCGAGAGATTCACGATGAATGCAAGTTTGGTAACGTGCGAAAGAGTACTCCTTGTAAAACCGAACTGGGATTCGATCCTGACCTGCTGATTTTTTTGTTTTCAAGTCTCTCAGTTGCTTTTTTACGCCACGTATGCTTATTAGTATGTCGTCCATATGGGAGTCTGTCCAATGGTTAAATAACAGTATGTTTGTACGATTCTCCTGCGTAAACGATTCCTTGAACGTGAAATTTAAAACTTCAACTTTAGTTTTGCTGCCTCCAACTGCCACACCAGACTGGTAAACAAAGGACTGAACGGAAGCCATGTTTGTGCATATACGATAACATATACCGATTTCTCTCTCATTCTGTTAATTCCTTCGCGGTGCGTCTTTCTTTTGTCTTAGAATATAATTGTAACGTAGTCTGTTTGAGTTTGATATTATCGATAACAGCTCGGTACCTCTACTCTCTGAACCTTTACCTCACTCTCACAAACATTTGTTCACATCTACCGTATTTTCTCTCCCATTCACGCTTCAGTCCGGAACTACGCGGCTGCTACGGTTACGGTCGCAGTTCGACTCCTGCCTCAGGCATGGATGTGTGTGATGTCCTTAGGTTAGGTAGGTTTAAGTAGTTCTAAGTCCAGGGGAGTGATAACCTCACATGTTAAGTCCCATAGTGCTTGGAGCCATTTGAATTTGTCCCATTCACTTTTACACTACTGGCCACTAAAATTGCTACACCACGAAGATAACGTATGATAGACGCGAAATTTCACCGACCCGAATAAGATGATGTGATATGCAAATGTTTAGCTTTCCAGAGCATTCACACAAGCTTGACGCCGGTGGCGACACCTACAACGTGCTGACATGAGGAAAGGTTCCAATCGATTTCTCATACACAAACAGCAGTTGACTGGCGTTGCCTGGTGAAACGTTGTTGTGATGACTCGTGTGAGGAGGAGAAATGTGTACCATCACGTTTCCGACTTTGATAAAGGTCGGATTGTAGCCTATCGCGATTGCCGTTTATCGCGTTGGTCGAGATCCAGTGATTGTTAGCAGAATATGAAATCGGTGGGTTCAGGAGGGTAATACGGAACGCCGTGCTAGATCCCAACGGCCTCGTATCACTAGCAGTCGAGATGACAGGCATCTTATCCGCATGGCTGTAACGGATCGTGCAACCACGTCTCGATCCCTGAGTCAACAGATGGGGACGTTTGCAAGACGACAACCATCTGCACGGACAGTTCAACGTCGTTTGCAGGAGCATGGACTATCAGCTCGGAGACCATGGCTGCGGTTACCCTTGACGCTGCATCACAGGTAGGAGCGCCTGCGATGGTGTACTCAATGACGAACCTGTGTGCACATGGCAAAACGTCATTTTTCCGGATGAATCCAGGTTCTGTTTACAGCTTCATGATGCTCGCATCCGTGTTTGGCGACATCGCGGTGAACGCCCATTGGAAGCGTGTATTCCTACTCGCCATACTGGCGTGTCAGCCGGCGTGATGGTATAGGGCGCCATTGGTTACACGTCTCGGTCACCTCTTGTTCGCATTGACGGCACTTATGAACAGTGGACGTTACATTTCAGATGTGTTACAACCTGTGGCTCTACCCTTCATTCGATCCCTGCGAAACCCTACATTTCAGCAGGATAATGTACGACTGCATGTTGCAGGTCCTGTACGGGCCTTTCTGGATACAGAAAATGTTCGAATGCTGCCCCGTCCAGCACATTCTCCAGATCTCTCACCAATCGATAACGTCTGGTCAATGGTTGCTGAGCAACTGGCTCGTCATAATATGCCAGTCACTACTCTTGATGAACTGTGGTATCGTGTTGAAGCTGCATGGGCAGCTGTACCTGTACACGCCATCCAAGCTCTGTTTGACTCAATGCCCAGGCGTATCAAGGCCTTTATTACGGCCATGGGTGGTTGTTCTGGGTACTGATTTCTCAGGATCGATGCACCCAAAATGCGTGAAAATGTAATCACATGTCAGTTCTAGTATAATATATTTGTCCAATTAATACCCGTTTATAATCTGCACTTATTCTTGGTGTAGCAATTTTAATGGCAGTAGTGTATATGCTTGTGTCTTTATTCACTTCACTAACTTCGCTCTGCAATGATTCCACATTACACACAGAATTTTTTGTTTGTAAATTAGTGCCATATAATCGTCTGTTATCCTTAGTAGTTTGCATGGTAATCCCATTTAGCATTAGTATACCAGCTAAGTGCTGCATTTATTGCAGAAACCATTATTCAACTAAAAGATAACCCAAGATAATGTATTTAACTTAAATAAGGTGCGAGTGGGCATATGAAATATCCGTCAAATGACATTTGATGTTGTATTACAGCTGACGCAATTCTGAATGTCATACTCAAGATCACTGACGACACATGTCAAGGTAACCCCTGTGGATGGGGAATAAGAGGGGTAGGAGGGCGGAAGAGCGAACGTCGACCATTAGAGGGATGTATACAGTGGTCCATCAGTCGGAATCAAGGTCCTCCGCCCCCTGTTTTGCTCTCGCCCTTAGGGAGGATTTGAGCTCTGTGTTCAATCCCGTCTCCAGCCATCCTGATTTAGGTTTTCCGTGATTTCCCTAAATCGTTTCAGGCAAATGCCGGGATGGTTCCTTTCAAAGGGCACGGCCGATTTCCTTCCCCATCCTTCCCTAACCCGAGCTTGTGATCCGTCTCTAATGACCTCGTTGTCGACGGGACGTTAAAAAAACACTAACCTATCCTAACCTAACCTAACCAACCACTCCCCAAGACTGCAAGCAGCTCTGCAGGAAGAATGGGCATTATTGTCTCAACATGAGACTGATGAAATCATTCACAGGGTGCCCCGTGGTTGTCAGGCCTGTATTGTGCCAGAGGTGGTCACATCCCATACTGGGCACGTTAACCAGTTGTCGGAATGTATGTGCAAACCCGTTAAGTCGGAAAAAAACGAAGAAAATTTTTTGTCTACCGTTATGCTTGTTGCAGTTGTTTGCGTTCTCTATTCATTGCCTTGTTTCTACTTTACTATCACCTGTTTATACGGTTTTGTGGCGAAATAAACGCAACCTTGCAAAATTTCCTTTTGTTGCTTTTATTTTGGACACCAGTGTACACAGACAAACTGAAAACAGAGCAAATGCACTGCATCTGTGCAATATTTGGATGTGGATGACTGGTTGCATTCGAATAGAGTGTTATACTATACCATCCAAACAATGTTCTATTCCTTCTTGTACATAAGAATAATACTCATAAAGGACTATCTCCCTCCTACCAGTGAACATCTAGCTCACAAAATAGCAGAATAGGTATGATCATGTGCCGTCATCGTGGATCTTTGAGAGTAGGAAAGGAGGTCTGGTACGCGCAGCAGGATGCATTGGTTGTTGTTATTACTGGAGAATCTAGACAATATTTTTACAAAATATATGTAATGTAACTTGAATCGAAGATGTTATACTCTTTACCAGGATGAATTTAAATGTGCTTACGTTCCCTACTGAATGGTTTTGCGAAGAGTTTTTCGTTATTTGCAGGACTCTGGCACTGTCGAAAATAATGTACAAGAGGTTAAAATCGAGACTTCACGATTGGTAGTATGCATGCATAGCCTCTATATGAATGTGTGTAGAGCTGTCAGCGGTGGACGGTTATGGTTAGAGTGCATAAGTTGCTAACTGTTCGTCTGTAAATTACGTTGTCGGAGTTACCCACTCTGTAGGTATCGGGAGGGGAATCTCTCACGTTCCAGGACGCTGTGCAATCGACACACTGTCAACTTACGAATAATTTATTACTAGGATAAAAATACGAGAAATTTACAGTCTCTAGATACCTTGACAGGGTTGTGGGAACGCATCGGAGTTGGAAGGTATAAAAAAAAGTAGCGAAGCTCAAATGGTAAACAATAAGAGCATATACTTATGAGAACAATATCACAGCAGCGTCAGAAAATAACTCTGTACACGTGTCAACACACACTGACATGAGAAAACATGTTCAACCGCCGCCCCTCTCTCCTGGTGCAATCTTTTGGGACGACCATTTTCCCTAATCTACAGCACATGTGTTGCAATGTCAGCCGTTGATTACCAGTGCCGGTTTTTATTCGCGACAATGTAGATGTGTAATTAGAACAGCGTAGCATTTTTCATCAGTTGTGACAGCGTATGTTCGCTTTCCTGAATTTCGATTACCTGCAGGGTGATTGTCGAGCAATGTAGTGGGAGGCGTATGTAGCGAACTCTGACGTCAAACAGCGATAGACAAAACCCTTAGCTGTATGCTTGCAGGTAATACACTTATTAAACTTCTCTCTGTCCGACACCAGCATCTCATCAATTGAACATATTTCCCGCCAAAAAATAAATATAGTACCTTCCACTCCAGCCTTTTTCCCGCCAGCTTGTAGGTGAAGGGTAGAGCTTAAGTGTGTCTGCCACTAGTTTCGAGTGGTAACGTGAAATTTTTTCCCAGCAAGATAACACCAGTAGCAGGAAATCGTCAATTTTTGAACTGCATTGCGAATTTAGGCGCTCATTGTGTAGCACTATGCATATAGTTGGGTAATTAGGACCAATCTTTATGCTTAATTATGTAATTAGGACTGATCTTTACTTTAGTACCAAAATAAATAAAGTGCACTAACCTAACCTTCCTCTCCTGCATCTCGACTGTTTCAGTGTGTTGACGTGTGCACTTGGGATTTCCGTCCAGAAGGACCGGGGTTTGACCCCCAGAAAGGACACAGCCATTTTTAATTTCCAGCCAATTCCAGTTGGAAGTGTGGTGCGGCATCAGCACAGCCCTCGAAAAAGAAATTCCCGCCAAAACGAAAATCCCTCCAAAATTCGGAATCCCCACGCTGACTGCTGTTCATCACCGACAAATACTGGAATTTGCATGCCAATACCGCGACTGAACGTCCAGTGAGTAGGGCACCTGACCTTTTTAGATAGATAATGTTTTAGTGCTCCACCGGACAGATGGTCGTTGGTGTGCATGGCCCAGCAAAAATCGTCAGAACGGTACAGGCCGTAGGACGGAGAGTTAGTGTCTGGGAAATGTTTTTATGGTTTCCTCTGTGCGACCTCATCATTCTGGAAGACACAAGGTATCAATACAAATATGCATCTACGCTTTGGGACCACGCCCACCCCTACAAGCAGTTTGTTTTTGGTCTCGGCTTGATGGAATTTACCAGCAGGACAATGCAACATATCGCGCAGCTGGCAGTGTATGTGTGTTTTCGGAGAGCACCTGGATGAGTTTGCCAAACCCTCATTCTGTGGGACCATCTCGATCGGGCTGTTCCAGTCATG
Source organism: Schistocerca serialis cubense (assembly GCF_023864345.2). Lineage (NCBI taxonomy): Eukaryota > Metazoa > Arthropoda > Insecta > Orthoptera > Acrididae > Schistocerca > Schistocerca serialis. The sequence goes on from NC_064646.1 coordinate 142,015,984, forward strand.
GATTCTCAACCGGGAAACATAGCACAGCTGGCCACAACACTAGAATCGGCATGGATCCATATCTTGTCAGTAGCTTCCAGAGCCTCGCTGACTTGCTTACTGCAGGTCCTCACAGCAAAAGGTCGTTATTTAGGCTTCTGACAGGTGGTCACGTTAATGCTGGACCGTGTAAATTCCGTAGACGTTGGCTCCTAGCCTCAGCCCCGAGATAGTCTGCGGTTGGAGCGAGTTTCTTGCGAAGGATGGCCGCATCAGTCACTGGAGACACGTCCCCGCCCTACCGAACACGGTGTAATCGGTTCTGGCAGTGGTACTGTATTAGACGTCATTCTTGTCAGTAACCACGAGTTACATATGCTATATAGGTGTTTCCAGCTGAGGACGAAAGATAAATCGTTTGCCGACGCTTTGTCGAACCGCAAGAATCCAGTTAAGCTTTCTCTCTACCCTTAACAACGAAAGCGTTCCGCATGCCCTCATCCGCTGATGCCAGGAGAGGGCTTGGAAAAACAAATAAATTTCCCCAAAAAGGAACTCAGTCACGTCTAGATGCAAATAATGGAAGAAGAGACTCTCATTTCAGTTCCGAACGGAGGTGTTTTCTAAGATAAGACCGAATGCCTCAGTATATTTGGCGGACTTAGGGAAAAACAAACAAGCACTATATTTCACTATCCTCTTTCTCTCTCTGTTGTTGCCTGGTAATTTTCCATTCGAGTTTGCTAGCAGGCGGGGGGGGGGGGGGGGGGGGGTGAGGATTTCTGCTTCTCTCTGCGGTGTTGCACAGACTCTAAAAATAACCGTGTAGAGGAGATAAACTACAAAATTGCACTCTTGCACGGGTGCAGCAATTGTTCTTGCTGCGCCACTGGCCAGCGAACGAACATACTCGTTTCTTAGGCAGAGCCAAGGTTCAACTCAGATAATAATGGCAGTAATCATTCGGTTTTTAGTTTCGGAAGAAGAAGGTCTTCAACGTTAGGTGCGAGGACCCCTGGTTCAGACATTTATGTGAGGAGCATTCTGATGACCGCTGGTGGACAGAATATCTCGGGTCCAGATGGACTGCCACACCAATTTCAGTAGGCAATATTCTGTCAGTTGCGTGATAGGTAGGTTTAGGCTTTGCTCACTCTGATACTTGAATTTTCCATTAGATAAATTCCCATAATGTCCATAACCCTCTGTTTCCTAGTCACAAATTAATTGCTCTTGATGCTTTTCTCTCACTTACTGCTCATATAAACATCTTAGGTGCTGTTGACTTCCTTTTAACGGCCTATCCGTGGGCGAAGAGGACATGCTCGTTCAGCGCTTTCCGAAAAACTTTGTGGGGTCCGCGATTATAAATTCGGACTTAATTTCTGCTCTGTTTGTACTTCGGGAGTTGCGATTTTCCCTTCGTATAGTTATCTGGAAATGGAAATGAGTGTACGCCAACATCCGGGGAAGTTCGCCCGCCGAGGGCAAGTACTTATTGCATTCGACGCCACATTGGGCGTCATGAGCGTCGGATAGGGATGAAATGATGATGAGGGAGAAAATCTCCTGCCACAGCCAGGAATCGAACCCGGGCCCCTTGGCGTGGCATTCCGCCGCGCTGACCACTCAGCTAACGGGAGCGGACGAATAGTTCTCTATTGCTCTGGAACATCGTAGGCTACCGTTTTCGCCCTAAATATTTTTCTCTTGCTCTGGTTCATCGGAGGTCGCTATTTTCCCATCTGAAACATCGAGAGTCGCCTTTTTCACATTCTGTAGTCTCACTCGAATACTTACACGTATACACGTGGCAACAGTTTTGTAATCAAATTCCTGATCTTCCTCATGGAACTTCACTTTAGATATACAATACTCAGAGAATATACGAGGGCTGGAACTTAAATAGTGGCAAATATTATTTCACAACCGATGCAAAAGAGTTATATGTTTGCACCTGTTACTTTCCTTCAAAGTAATCGTGTAGAACCCGTCGCCAGCGATGTGGAAGGCGTAGTATACCGTTAACGGAGCCTGTTCTGTTGATGGTACGAATGGAGGCGTCTACTACCTGTCGAATCTCTGGAGCAGTTCTGAACCGAATGCCACGAAGTGGTTCCTTCCTTTTCGGAATCAAATCAAAGTCACAAGGACTTAAGTCCGGGGAGTATGGTGGATGGTACAGTACTTCCCAGTCCCATCCGCCGAACAGAGTAGCCACAGCTTGCGCTGTATGCGGCCTCGCATTGTCGTGCAAAATGATGGGTGGGCTGCGCTGGAAGTGCCGCCGCTTCTTTCGCAAAGCTGGTCGCAGGCGATGCTCCAAAAACGAACAGTAATACTATGCATTGACGGTCTGCCGTGGAGGAACGTAATGCGTTATGATAACACCATCACAGTCGTACACGAGAATCAGCATAACTTTAGATCGCTCCATTCGCACTATCAACAGAACAGGCTCTGCTAACGGTATACTACGCCTTCCACATCGCTGGCAACTGGTTCTACGCAACGCTGGTGACTACTGTGAAGGACAGTAACAGGTGCAAACATGTAACTCTTTTGTATCGGTTCAGAATGAATAGTTGCCACTATTTAAGTTACAAACCTCGTATAATACGTTTATTGTACTTTTATAAGTTGAACGCAATTTTCGCGTTTCCCGCATTATTTATGTTAAAGACATTATGCGAAAGACACCACGGATGAAGGGATGCACGTAGTCCACAATGATGTCGCGTGCCTCACAGTCTAAATGGCGCCATCTATTAGTAGCACTTGTTCTATAGAAGCCCAGAAAAGTGTCCCCAATAGCATAACACCATCCCTACAAGCATGCGTCCGTGCCGTGGTGCGTATTTTCAGACTGTGGGCCTGATTTGACAGCCAATGTGGATACCACCATCAACCTGGTGTAATAAGAAACGGACTTCAATTGAACGGATTCGCGAATATACGGTTCGTCAACCGCGAATAAATATAATTTTTGCGCAGTCCGTGTGTTCACGCACATGCCGCGCTGACACCACACACCCACGCACCGCGTGATCTGTCCCCCAAGCGTTTCTTTATTGTTTGAGTTTGTTGCCAATCGCTACGCCACCGTGTGAAAGAGCAAGACAGTGACGTTATTGCTTAAAGATAAAATGAAAGAATGGCTCATTTGTGACAGTAATGATCAATGTTTACAGATCATGTTGGATGACGAAATTATTGTAAACATATTGCAGGCAAACGAGTAGCGGTTCTTTATTGTTTGAGTTTGTTGCCAATCGCTACGCCGCTGTGTCAAAGAGCGAGACAGTGACGTTATTGCTTAAAGATAAAATGAAAGAATCGCTCATTTGTGACAGTAAAGATCAGTGTTTACAAGTCATGTTGGATGACGAAATTGTTGTAAACATATTACACGCAAATGAATAGCAGGAAATACAAGACGAATCGGAAGAAAGTGTAGATGCAGAAAATGATGCAATACCATGTAGTGCGGAAGCATTTCAAGCCCTGGGAACAGCTTTCAGATGGTTCAAAAAAGAAATACGGTGTGAGTTTCCTATACTTAAAACGAATTCATGATTTGGCAGATATGGAGATAAAAAATTGTTAACATCTAATGACAGTTACCAAACATGTTAAACAAAATTAAATATGACTTGTGTTAGGTATTTCGTTATGAAGGTTGCAGTATTTTAGTGATTTTACGAAAACCTGTAAGCACATACGAAAATGTCTCTCCACTCTCTTAACAAACATTGATTCTTGTTGATATTAATGAGTTTAACATATGCGAGTGACTACGGTCATCTTTCTGAGGTTAATAACAACTGGTCCGGTTAACTCAGTCTCCACTGTAATTCATCCTACAAGAATTTTTCATTGATGTAAACTCGCTGCTCGCGTGCCCACTGCAATCCTAATTGACGGTGACGTTGGTTGAAGAAAGATATATGTGCGGGTCATCTGCTCCGCTGTCCGATGTTCAACGATGTGCGACAAACGGTGTGCTTCGGAACACTTGTACCTACAGAAGCATTGTAGTTCGTCATCAGATCTGGCACACATGGCCACAAACCCTGCTTCACAGAGCCGGAAAATCCTCAAGTCTCCCAGTCCTGTGACGAGGTGCGTAAAAGTCCAACACATTGTTGTGTACTTGCGGTTACACTCCCCACTTTCCACAGACGCTCGTTCGCAGGCGCTCTGCCATTAAAATCTTCCCTTTGTCGGCCTCTCTCATGTCAGTGGATTTTCCCGTTTTTGGCCCATATCGTCGCTACGAGGTATTATGACTTCCTTTGCACACTGTGTGGTACTTCAGTGGATACAAGAGCGACTAATAGATGCCGTTCATGAACAGGTAATTCAGATATTAATTTATTCTACATCTAATATAAAAAAGTAAAAATAATATAAAACTTTGTTGCTGAAGCTGCAGCATTCAGCTGCTAACGCTAGATGTGGAAGTAGAAATATGTGAAGATACTAAAATTCCTGCCCCCCTCCTCCCATGAACCATGAAGCCTGCCATTGGTGGGGAGGCTTGCGTGCCTCAGCAATACAGACAGCCGTACCGTGCGTGCAATATCAACAGAGGAGTATCTGTTGAGAGGTCAGAGAAGCATGTGGTTCCTGAAGATGGGCAGCAGCCTTTTCAGTAGTTGCAGGGGCAACAGTCTGGATGATTGATCTCACCTTCTAACATCATCAATAACGGCCTTGCTGCGCTGGTACTGCGAACGACTGAAAGCAAGCAGAAGCTACAGCCGTAATTTTTCCCGAGGGCATGCAAATCTACTGTATGGAGAGGGCTTCTTCTTGGGTAAAATATTCCGGACATAAAATAATCCCCCATTCGAATCTCCGGGGGGGGGGGGGGGGGTCTACTCAGAAGGAAGTCGTTATCAGGAGAAATAAAACTGGCATTCTACGGATCGGACTGTGGAATGTCAGATCGCTAAATACGACAGGTAGGTTAGAAAATTTAAAAAGGGAACTGGATAGGTTAAAGTTATATATACTGGGAATTAGTGAAGTTCTCGGTTCCCGTGAGATCACCGAAGTTAAGCGCAGTTGGGCGTGGCCGGCACTTGGATGGGTGACCATCCAGCCGCCATGCGCTGTTGTCATTTTTCGGGGTGCACTCAGCCTCGTGATGCCAATTTAGGAGCTACTCGACCGAATAGTAGCGGCTTCGGTCAAGAATACCATCATAACGACCGGGAGAGCGGTGTGCTGACCCCACGCCCCTCCTATCCGCATCCTCCTCTGAGGATGACACGGCGGTCGGATGGTCCCGTTAGGCCACTCGTGGCCTGAAGACGGAGTGCTGTGGCAGGAAGAACAGGACTTCTGGTCAGGTAAATACAATTCTATAAATACAAAATCAAATAGGAATAATGCAGGAGTAGGTTTAATAATGAAAAAAAAAAGGAGCGTGGTTAAGCTGCCACGAACAGTATAGAGAATGCATTATTGTAGCCAAGACAGACACGAAGCCCACACCCACCAAAATAGTACACGTTTATATGCCAAATAGGTCCGCAGATGAGGAGGAGATTGAGGATATGTATAATGAGATAAAAGAAATTATTCAGACAGTTATGGGAAACGAAAATTTAATAGTCACGAGGGACTGGAATTTGACTGTACGAGAAAAAGGAAGAGAAGGAAAAGTAGTAGGTGATTATGGACTGGGGGAAAGGAATGAAAGAGGAAGCCGACAGGTAGAATTTTGCGCAAAGCATAAGGTAATCATTGCTAATACTTGGTTTAAGAACCATGAAAGAAGGTTGTACACGTGGAAGAGATCTGGGGACAACGGAAGGTTTCAGATTGATTGTATAATGGTAAGACAGAGATTTCAGAACCAGGTTTTAAACTGTAAGACATTTCGAGGGACTCTGACCACAATTTACTGGTTATGACCTGCAGATTAAAACTGAAGAAACCGCAAAAAGGGAGGATTTTAAGGAGACAGGACCAGGACAAACTGAAAGAACCAGAGTTTGTAGAGAGTTTCAGAGGGAGCATTAGGGAACGATTGACAAGAACGGGGGAAAGGAATAGAGTAGAAGAAGAATGGGTAGTTTTGAGAGATGAAATAGTGAAGGCAGCAGAGGATCAAATAGGTAAAGAGACGAGAGCTAGTAGAAATCCACGACTTGCACAAAACATATTGAATTTAATCGATGAAAGGATAAAATATAAAAATGCAATGAATGAAGCTGAAGAAAGGAATACAAACGTCTAAAAAATGAGGTCCACAGGAAGTGCAAAATAGATAAGGAGGAATAGCTAGAAGACAAATGTAAGGATGTAGAAGAATATATCACTATGGGTAAGATAGATGCTGCCTAAGGGAAAATTAAAAAGACTTTTTGAGATAAGAGAACCACCTGTATGAACATCAGGTGCTCCTAAGAAAACAAGGGAAAGCAGAAAGGGCTATCTGTTCAAGGGATATGTACTCTAGGGCAGCTTTATGGAAATGGAAGAGGTCGTAAACGAAGATGAGAATGGAAATGCATGAAGAATTTGACAAAGCATTGAAAGACTTAAGCCGAAAAAGTCCCCGGGAGTACACAACATTCCGTTAGAACTACTGATAGCCTTGGCAGAACTACGAGAAAACTCTTCCCTCTGGTGAGCAAGATGGCGAAATACACTCAGACTTCCAGAAGTATATAATAATTCTAATTCCAAAGAAAGCATTTGCTGACAGACATGAAAATTACCAAACTATCAGTTTAATACATCACGGTTGCAGAAGAATGGTGGAATCTGGCCTCGGGGAAGATCAGTTTGGATTCAGGAGAAATGTAGGAACATGCGAGGCGTTCATGACCCTACGCCTTCTCATAGTACATAGACTAAGGAAAGGCAAACTTACGTTTATGGCATTTGTAGACTTAGAGAAACCACAAATTTCCAGTTTATACTGAGCGAGCAGTACAGGAAACAAAAGAAAAATTAGTAGTAGAAATTGAAGTCCAGGGAGAAGAAATAAGAAGTTTGAGGTTTTCCGATGACATTGTTGTTCTGTCAGAGAGAGAGAGCAGTTGAACGGAATGGACAGTGTCGTGAAGAGAGGATATAAGATGAAAGTCAACAAAGTCAAAACGGGAATAATGGAATGAAGTCGAATTAAATCAGGTGATGCAGAGGGAATTAGATTACGAGGGAGACACTTAAAGTAGTAGATGAGTTTTGTTATTTGACAAGCAAAATAAATGATGATGGTCGAAGTATGGAGGATGTAAAATGTAGACTGGCAATGACAAGAAAAGCGTTTCTGAAGAAGAGAAATTTGTTAACATCGAGTATAGATTTAAGAGTCAGGAAGTCGTTTCTGAAAGTATTTATATGGAGTGTAGTCATGTATGGAAGTGAAACATAGACGAAAAACGGTTTAATCAAGAGGAGAATAGAAACTTTTGAATTGTGGTGCTACAGAAGAATGCTGAAAATTCGATGTTTAGATCACGTTACTAATGAGGAGGTACTGAATAGAAGTGGGGAGAAGAGAAGTACAACCTGACTAAAAGAAGGAATCGGTTGGCAGGACACATTGTGAGGCATCAAGGGATCACGAATTAAGTGCTGGAGCGAAGCGTGGGGGGGGGGGGGGGGGCGGGGGGGGGGTTAAATCGTAGAGGGAGACCAAGTGATGAATACACTAAGTATTTTATAGGAATGGCCGGCCGGAGTGGCCGAGCGGTTCTAAGCGCTACAGTCTGCAACCGCGCGACCGCTACGGTCGCAGGTTCGAATCCTGCCTCGGGCATGGATGTGTGTGATGTCCTTAGGTTAGATTGGTTTAAGTAGTTCTAAGTTCTAGGGGCTGATGACCTCAGAATTTAAGTCCCATAGTGCTCAGAGCCATTTGAACCATTTTCATAGGGATGTAGGTTGCAGATGTTACTCGGAGATGAAGACGCTTGCACAGGATAGCGTAGCGTGGAGAGCTGCATCAGACCAGTCTTTGGATTGAAGACCACAACAGCAACAACAACAAAAATTTATATATATGTCGCTATTCAATACAATGTCTATTCAGATGTGGAGCCCTGCCCACTATGAAAGTCTGTAAATGTTATTCAATTGCCAAACACAAAAAAGGGCTCTGAGCGCAATGGGACTTAAGTTCTGAGGTCATCAGTCCCCTTGAACTTAGAACTACTTCTTAAACCTAACTAACGTAAGGATATCACACACATTCATGCCCGAGGCAGGATTCAAACCTGCGTCCGTAGCGGTCGCGCGGTTCCAGACTGTAGCGCCTAGAGCCGCTCGGCCACCCCGGCTGGCATTGCCAAATACACAAAATGGGATTAGTTCATGAATGTTCAGTCTTAAGTACACTCGCCACTGGAGCTCGGAGAGGGGATGCCTGCATCTCACTGGCAGTGGCGTAATCGTTCGTAGCAGCGCCCTCATGCCGCTATGGCGGCTATAGGAAACGCGACGGCGTAGTTGACGGCAGGTATTTGAAAGTACGGCTGTCCGGACGGAGCCCGATAACGCAGAAGGATCCCTCATTCTTGTCAGGTTCACTTACATACTTTCCTTACCACCACACAAACTGCAAAGCAAACAGGCATTCAGTCTTGCGTAGAGCAGTAGCAATAGTGTTTTGCCACATTAGTGTAAGTTTCTCATTGATTGGAAAAGATAATGTTTGTTTTTCCTCGAACTCAACTTTTTTTAGGAGAATTAAATTCTACGGTAAGGGTATTAAGGGGCTCCGGAACGCCCTATACTTGCAATGTTAAAATAACGCTTATAAATTACATCTTTCCTCACAAAGTATTTGAGGTAGGAAGTTGAACTTTTTGCAGATTATTTATTGGAATATGGGCTACAACTTAAGACAGGTATTTTACAAAATTTTAGTTCAGTTATTAAAGATGATTTTTTTTCAATTGTAATGAAAATTCACAAAATTTTTTTGCAATTTGTTATTTATATATTCAAAAATATACAGTTTTTTGGAAAAAGGCTGTGTTAAATTATACAGAAGGTACTGTGTAACATTGACTGAAAGTTTGAAACAAATATGTTTGGAAGATCCTTAGAAAACGTGTAATTAGTATGAGAAAATAAAAGTTTTGGGATTCGAGCGACAAAGATTGGATTAACCTTTTAGTGCATTCCAGGTCCATAGGATGGATTATCTTCATCCTCTGCAAACTCCTCCTCCAGCTTCCTCTTGTTCCTCCTCCTGTTTACTCTTGCTTGTATTTGTACACTCTTTACAGCCCTGTCTGCAGCCCGAAGGCGTTCCTTGTCTAAAGCAAGCATCGCTCGTTGTTGTGTTCGTAGATTTTGCTACCATTTTCTTCAGTTGCAGTGACTGCAACACTGTTCCAAAAGGTGATAATGTATGAACACTTATCACATTTCAGTTGTATTTCACTAGCAAGTCCTACGTGCTTTATTATGGAGAGTTCCAGACCAACTTCACTACAATGAATACATCTTACACAGTTTGAAAAAATTCCTTTGAGAACCGACATATCAAATATTTCATTCACATCCGATTCGCCCATAAAACATTCATAGTTTTCACTCATTGAACCAAGCTTCTTCTGTGAAGTATTTTCTTTCCCACTTTGACTGCTATGGGCAGGTGTACTTGAGAGGTTAGGTTCACTCACTTGGTTATCGTCTTTATTGTTTACAGTAATAACACATACCTTTGGCTTTCCAACATTTCTCCTTTTCTTAAAAGCCTTCAGAGGATTTCTAATAACTTTACTTTTACTCATTATTATACTTCAACAAAACAGAGACTCAAGAAACAGAATTAATTACGCATATTTTCGAGATAAGGACAGAGTAAATAAACATGAAACAATCGACAATCACACCAGCGATGTATATTGAACCATCACAGGTTTGCCACAACTCATACTTTATCTCACATCACTAAAATGTACCTGATGAACACGGACGTTAATAATAACACCATTTGACAGCAGTTTAACAGCGCCACAGTGGGTCACGCCCATGTAGAACACATTTCAAAAAATTTTTAAAAATAGTTGTAGTCTTTGGAATTGAATAAATTATATATCTATTAAAAGGTAATAGTCTGCAGATTCAGAAAACGCAAAAAAGTAAAAATTGAACTTTTCATGATTTTGAGCCTTTCCAGAGCCCCTTAAGAACGAAGCCGAATCTCAGAACAGGCTGTGTCATTTCATATGAACTCTCTCGACATTCAGTTTAAGCTACTTACAAGGGAACCTCCCCATCGCACCCCCCTCAGATTTAGTTATAAGTTGGCACAGTGGATAGGCCTTGATAAACTGAACACAGATCAATTGAGAAAACAGGAAGAAGTTGTGTGGAACTGTGAAAAAATAAGCAAAATTTACAAACTGAGTAGTCCATGGGCCACATAGGCAACATCATGGACAAAGTGAGCTTATGAGCGCTGTGGTCCCGTGGTAGCGTGAGCGGCTGCTGAACGACAGGTCCCTGGTTCTAGTCTCCCCTCGAGTGAAAATTTTGCTTTCTTTATTTTTGCATAGTTATTATCTGTCCGTTCGTTCATTGACATCTCTGTTCACTGTAATAAGTTTAGTGTCTGTGTTTTGTGACCGCATCGCAAAACCGTGCGATTAGTAGACGAAAGGACGTGCCTCTCCAATGGGAACCGAAAACATTTGATCGCACGGTCATAGGTCAACCGATTCCTCGACAGGAAAACACATCTGATATATTCTATACGACACTAGTGACGGCACGTGCGTCACATGACAGGAATATGTTGTCGACCCACCTAACTTGTACACTTGGCGAATGGATAAAAAGTTTCTTCTACCTTGCCCGATTTAGGTTTTCTTGTGGATGTGATAATCACTCCCAAAAAAGTGATGAAAACATAAGAGTTTGTCACATAAACTGAAAATAAAAAATTAAACTTTTCACTCGATGGAAGATCTGAACCAAGGACCTTTCGTTTCGCAGCTGCTCACGTTACCACGAGACCACGGCGCTCCTGCGGTCCCATTGTCCTTGATGTTGCCTATCTTCCCATGAACTACTCAGTTTGCATATTTTGCTTATTTTTTCACAGTTCCACACAACTTCTTCCTGTTTTCTCAATTGATCTGTTTTCAGTTTTTCAAGGCCTATCCACTGTGCCAACTTATAACTAAATCTGAGGGGGGTGCGATGGGGAGGTTCCCTTGTTAGTAAAATCAGAAAACCTAAATCTTTGTGTCCTTATGGGATCCCATCTGCTACCATCGTGAATATGAGTCCAGCGTCGTATTGTTGCACCACGTCACCCATTCGATTCTCTGAATTCCTATAGTATTAAGTACCAGGCGTTGTCTGGGTACGTATTTATTCCAATCTCCTATTAGCCCATTTCCTTCTTTCACCCTCTCTGGCCATCTCCTTCTCCCTCCTGTCTATCCATCTCCTTCTCTTTCCATCTGCTTCTCTCCCTATGGACATCTATTCCTTCCTCGTCCTTCTCCTATTTCCTCACCCTCTATTTCCTTCTCATTCCCTCTAACTCTGATCTCGTCCTACCCTCTCTCCTCGTCCATTTGCTTTTCTCCCGTGTCCGCTCCGGTAGCTGAGTGATGCCGGCACAGTAGCTCTGCGTCTTCGATCAGAGAGCTGGTTGGCCTCTGCAATAATAATAATAAAAAAAAAGAACTGAGTCGAAGGATCAACAAACGAACTTGAACGGATGTCATGTGACGTCCGCAACGACCAAACACATTGATCAACAACGAACAAAAATGAAAAAATAAGTGGTCAGCGTGACGGATTGCCGTCCTACGGGCCTGGGTTCGATTCGCGGCTGGGTCGGAGATTTTCCCCGCTCAGGGACTGGATGTTGTGACGTCTTCATCATCATTCCATCCCCATCTGGGGCGCAGGTCACCCAACGTGGCGTCGGATGTAATAAGATGTGGACTACGGCGGCCGGACCTGCCCCGCAAGGGGCCTCCTGGCCAATGACGCCAAACGATCATTTCCATTTTTTTTCTCTCGTCACTGTGCACATCTCATTATTCCCCTCTCGCTGTCCGTCGACTCCTCCTCAGCTCTCTGTCAATCTCTTTCCATTGTCTGTCCATCTCCTTCCACCATCCCCCCCCCCCCCCGCTCTCACTGTCCACCTCCTCCTCTTCCATTTCCTCCTCCCCTCTCTCTGTTCATCTCCTCCTTCGCCCTATCTGCGTCCATTCCCTGCTGCCATCTCCTCTCTGCACCTTATCTTCGTTGGGAGGATGCTGTTTTTTACCCCACACTATTATTTCCGGCAGGAAATTTGGTCGAAATCTTTTTAGAGGTTTAGGAGGAGATTTTTATCGGCGGCTTTCTCCACCTACGTGCATGTCACACATATTTCACACATATTTGTGACCGGCCGGAGTGGCCGTGCGGTTCTAGGCGCTACAGTCTGGAACCGAGCGACCGCTACGGCCGCAGGTTCGAATGCTGCCTCGGGCATGGATATGTGTGATGTCCTTAGGTTAGTTAGGTTTAATTAGTTCTAAATTCTAGGTGACTGGTGACCTCATAAGTTAAGTCGCATAGTGCTCAGAGCCATTTGAACCAATTGAACATATTTGTGCAAGCGATACACTTGTATCTCTAGAAACCTTCGCCCTACATTTTCGTTTTCAAGCAGCTCAATATTTATGACGTCACGGCTTCTGATCTATGAGTCGTACAGTGATAAAAATTTGTAGGTACACACAGCAGAATACATGGATACTGTCCGCGGATTGTGTTGCGGACAGAGTTTGTGATAAATAAGTAATAAATTTAAACGTCGTGATTGATGCTGTAGTTTATCACCCATCTCAGTGTTTATGACGTCATATCTCCTGAACTATGAGTCGTGCAATGTTATAATTTTACACCTACATTCAGTGTTATGCGATAATACTGTCTCCAAAATGTGTTGTGATTTCAGCTATCAGAAAAGAAAATTAAAACGTCATGCCATATGCAGCAGATTTACTGCGTGAACATCGGGAAAGTACTAAGCGATAAACTCTTTTCCTTTCATGAACTTGTGGGGGTTCACAGCAAGTAGAAGTTTAGTAAAGGTCAGAAATTGTGTCTAAAGTTTCTTGCAAGACGCTAAGTGCTCTCTTTCTCGAATACTGAATGAATAAAATCTGGATATTCGCGTGTCGTGGGCTACACTTCTTTTTCACCCCTACCCCAGTCCGTTTTGTTGGTAGGTCGTTTTTACCCTTCCCCTTCTACTCTCCCCCTCGCCCCTCCGCACAGCGATTCTTTCCAGACAGTAAGTGATATGCGTACCATGTTTGGTTCAAATCGATCAAGCGGTTTATGAGAAGATGTGGAACATGCGAGTCCATACATGCTGATTTTACAATATGTATGGATAAGGATTTTGTTGCATCTAATTTTGATAACGCCTCTATCTTATCCCTTTTTAATGCACAAAATTTAGAACGCAAATAATAAAAACTGAACAGTAGACGTAAGTTTTAAGTTATGGACAACGGTTACAGGCCTTTGAATGATAAATAGTTTTTGAGAATGTAACGAGACAAGCCCTCATAAAACACGAACAGATGGCCAAATTGCGGCTAGAAAGAGAAACTTGGAATGGGATAAAGCCAAAGAAATCGCCAAGAGCAGGAAAACTTAAATGACAAGTGGCCACACATACAACCTGGGCCCCACGGAGAGAGGTTATAGGTCGCAAGGACATGCCCGTCGTCCTGTCCTGAAAATTGCTATGCACCACAAAATGCGGATATTTTAGCAAAACACGATGAGAATAAAACTGCAAGGCAGTAACATTTGCCATGAAATAAGACAAAAATCTGATTTTGAGCGAGAACAGTCTCCATTTAATGGAGGAAAATCTGTGACATGTTTTGTGGCAAAAACTATAGTTTTTCCAAACAAACAGGAACGGACTAATGTTATTAAGTTGGGCTGAAACTTTGCCAGCCTCGTTTTGTGCGAAACTGACGCCTTAATTTAGATAGTTTTATAAATTTACAGATTGGGGTGATACTGATTGTAAAAACGACGAGAGCAGTAATTTTCTCGGCATCTTGCACACGTTATAAACGCCGCGTTTTTACAGTTATGTGATTGTTTTATGAAGTTTCTACATTCATAAAAACTTCTCTCTCATTGTGCAGTTTGGCAGCGTATCAACGCATAATGCATCAGTTCGCCAAAAATTAGCAAAGATAGCGGATGGTGTAAAATGGAATATATTGCAGTGCAGTTTTCTCGGGACGTGTTTTCTTTTTGTCTTCCGCTGATATAAGAGGAGCTTTGAAAAATTTGGACCAAATTCTTTACCTGACGACTAAAATAGACGTCACAGGATTGTACTAGCGGGGTGCATTTGTGGGGAATTGCTTTGATAATGCGCTATGGCAATCCTCCATCTTAAAACATCTCGTCATATGTTTACGGATTTGTTCATCCTCCCCACGAGTCAAATAACTGAAGAAGTTAGTCACCTCACTCATAACTATTTCTATAAGACTGTTGTAAGTTACCCAGATGTTGAAGTAGTGACGTTGTTCCTATAAGTTGACGCGTAATCATCCATAATTTTTTGGAATGCTTGGTTCAGAAAGAGCCCATACTCTCTTTTAGGCAAACGTAGAATGTTGGCAGAAATTTTCCAGAAAGGTTTATACTATATTTCACTGTATTTCAGAGGTTTTTTTTGTTCATATTGAGTCGTCTCACGAGAATTACTTTTGTTCCTGTGTGGTCCAGATTACCGTTATAAGTGATTGGTACTGGCAACCTGGAAAGACACCATACGAATTTAATTTGTGATTATACGTGACATTAGAAACAGTATTTCGGTTGAAATCGACGAATGAGAAGTTTCGACTTAACTGGTTGATCGGCGTTGGTAATGTAAAAACTGAAAAAAAACCTCCACGGAATGACTCGACGTCACAACCCTCGAATTACCAGTCTTCACTCTTTCTGCTACGCCAGCCGCGTCATGAAAACTTCGTTAACATATTCATAAATGACTCATGTTTCGCTCGACCCAAGACAAAAGAGATATTTTATCTAAACTCTTGGCCGTCTGGAACTATCAATTCTTTCGCTTTCATTTCTGTCTAAGACCTGCGTATGCCATAGATTTGGAAGAAATCGGTTATGAGGAGTAGGTGCGGTCCCCTTGTCAGATTTAGTGTGGCCTCTGTGATGATAGGCTATGCGCGCCTTGCAGTAGGCATACCATCTTACACGGCGGAGAAGCATGCTGCATTGGAAGAGGGGAAGGACCTCTGAAATAGCCGGAGAAGTTTCCACAGCGCTTCGTATTATCTGCATGATTACTTCACAATACACGCTTACACGTTTGGTGACGGTGAATAGAAACCGTTTCAGACTATTACCTGTCGTTTCACTCTCGATTAGCGTATGAGAAAAATGAACACAGTGCGAGGTTTGATTTATTTCGTCACGATCACATTTTGGCTTTCGTATGAGAAAGAATGGGACCCCTGGTCTAGGGGTAGCGTCTTTGATTCATAATCAAAACGTCTTTGGTCCCGGGTTCGATCCCCGCCACTGCCAAAATTTTGATAAATAATCAGCATTGGCGGCCGAAGACTTCCGGCATAAGAAGTCAGCCTCATTCTGTCAACGGTCTTGTCAAAGAGGGCGGAGGAACGGATAGAGGTTCAGGGCATTCTCTTGTCCTAGGGGTGGGAAATTGCCCCTAAAGGCGGAAGAATCAGCGATGATGAACGACATGAGGATGCAGAAGGCAATGGAAACCACTGCATTAAAGACACGTAACGTGTATCCACAGGACATATGGCCTGTAATTGAGGAAGTGTCATGATGATCTCTCCATTGGCAAAAGATTCCGGAATAGTCCCCCATTCGATCTCCGGGAGGGGACTGCCAAGGGGGAGGTTACCATGAGGAAAAGATTGAATAATCAACGAAAGGATAACGTTCTACGAGTCGGGGCGTGGAATGTCAGAAGCTTGAACGTGGTAGGGAAACTAGAAAATCTGAAAAGGGAAATGCAAAGGCTCAATCTAGATATAGTAGGGGTCAGCGAAGTGAAGTGGAAGGAAGACAAGGATTTCTGGTCAGATGAGTATCGGGTAATATCAACAGCAGCAGAAAATGGTATAACAAGTGTAGGATTCGTTATGAATAGGAAGGTAGAGCAGAGGGTGTGTTACTGTGAACAGTTCAGTGACCGGGTTGTTCTAATCAGAATCGACAGCAGACCAACACCGACAACGACAGTTCAGGTATACATGCCGACGTCGCAAGCTGAAGATGAACAGATAGAGAAAGTGTATGAGGATATTGAAAGGGTAATGCAGTATGTAAAGGGGGACGAAAATCTAATAGTCATGGGCGACTGGAATGCAGTTGTAGGGGAAGGAGTAGAAGAATAGGTTACAAGAGAATATGGGCTTGGGACGAGGAATGAAAGAGGAGAAAGACTAATTGAGTTCTGTAACAAGTTTCAGCTAGTAATAGCGAATACTCTGTTCAAGAATTACAAGAGGAGGAGGTATACTTGGAAAAGGCCGGGAGATACGGGAAGATTTCAATTAGATTACATCATGGTCGGACAGAGATTCCGAAATCAGATACTGGATTGTAAGGCGTACCCAGGAGCAGATATAGACTCAGATCACAATATAGTAGTGATGAAGAGTAGGCTGAAGTCAAGACATTAGTCAGGAAGAATCAATACGCAAAGAAGTGGGATACGGAAGTACTAAGCAATGACGAGATACGTCTGAAGTTCTCTAACGCTATAGATACAGCAATAAGGAATAGCGCAGTAGGCAGTACAGTTGAAGAGGAATGGACATCTCTAAAAAGGTCCATCACAGAAGTTGGGAAGGAAAACATAGGCACAAAGAAGGTAGCTGCGAAGAAACCATGGGTAACAGAAGAAATACTTCAGGTGACTGACGAAAGGAGGAAGTACAAACACGTTCCGGGAAAATCAGGAATACAGAAATACAAGTCGCTGAGGAATGAAATAAATAGGAAGTGCAGGGAAGCTAAGGCGAAATGGCTACAGGAAAAATGTGAAGACATCGAAAAAGAAATGATTGTCGGAAGGACAGACTGAGCATACAGGAAAGTCAAAACAACCTTCGGTGACATTAAAAGCAACGGTGGTAACATAAGAGTGCAACGGGAATTCCACTGTTAAATGAAGAGGAGAGAGCAGATAGGTGGAAAGAATACATTGAAAGCCTCTATGAGGGTGAAGATTTGTCTGATGTGATAGAGGAAGAAACAGGAGTCGATTTAGAAGAGATAGGGGATCCAGTAATAGAATCGGAATTTAAAAGAGCTTTGGAGGACTTACGGTCAAATAAGGCAGAAGGGATAGATAACATTCCATCAGAATTTCTAAAATAATTGGGGGAAGTGGCAACAAAACGACTATTCACGTTGGTGTGTAGAACATATGAGTCTGGCGAAATACCATCTGACTTTCGGAAAAGCATCATCCACACAATTCCGAAGACGGCAAGAGCTGACAAGTGCGAGAATTATCGCACAATCAGCTTAACAGCACATGAATCGAAGCTGCTTACAAGAATAATATACGGAAGAATGGAAAAGAAAATTGAGAATGCGCTAGGTGACGATCAGTTTGGCTTTAGGAAAAGTAAAGGGACGAGAGAGGCAATTCTGACATTACGGCTAATAATGGAAGCAAAGCTAAAGAAAAATCAAGACACTTTCATAGGATTTGTCGACCTGGAAAAAGCGTTCGACAATACAAAATGGTGCAAGCTGTTCGAGATTCTGAAAAAAGTAGGGGTAAGCTATAGGGAGAGACGGTGCATGGGGGCTTAATTATTTAGAATGCAAATATTTTTAATTTTAGTAGCTGACTGTCCGGTTACGCTGTCTCGTAACCGGTTGGCCCTGACTAGTATTAGTACGCAGTCTGACTACATAGAATAACAACAAAGAATGAAAGGAAATTTCCGTTCCCGCAATTAATTAATTAAGTTCCCAGCAACTATAAAAGCTACGAAACAAAAACTACGAACAACAAAGCACAAGTGAAACTGTTCTGCGTGTGGAAGTGTGATTCAACGTACACATCTGGCACGGTTTTTCCTCAATAAGACAAGATATTTTAATTATCATTTACACTGAATTAATTTAAAAAAACTGAAATACTATAATTGCACATAGAAACCCGAATTACAGTCTAATACATGAACACAAGCCAGATGCTTTGTTGACTGAACCTGTGACCAAGAGGCATTGTTAGTTAGGAAATTAAAAAAAAGATGTTTTTTTACCTTCATATATATTGACTAAAAATACACTCTGATCATTACAACATCTCCATTCGAACAACATCTGCTGTCTAGCCCATCAAAACAACTGCACACGACATGGCCTCAAATAGTACAGTTATCAACATCCTCTCAGCAAAGCACTAACCACCACAACTTCTGAACCAGCACTGCCAGTGGAGGCGACGGAATAAGACTCTTTGGCGCAATCTCTGGCGCTGTGACTCAGTGTAGCCACCTTTCATATGCTCCTCCTCCAGGGGCTAGAATTTGATGGTATTTTTGCCAGCATTGGTGGTGAAATTACCACCAAATTCGTCAAAAAAAATACAGACAAAAATAAAAGATAATATTAATAAGTAAATATCACATAACTAAATAAATTTTGGCTTTGCACTGACCCTTCAATAACCTAATGTATAAAATACAGTAAGGAACACAAATGCTTGCATACATGTGATTTTACATAACAGTTTACACCAGTATCATGTGGTTAAACAATTCAATCAATAGCGTCAGCAATGACGAATAGGTGCAGGTAAGATTCTCATAACATTTCATAAACAGTAAATTCACAAAAAATCAGTTTATACAAATATTTACATAAAATCCTGTCAATAGTTCAATAAACAAGTAGCACTCCTCAGAGTAGTTCATAGTTCCAACAGTAGCATCCGGCAATGGTCAACAGGTGCAAATAACAGTCTCATAACATTTCATCAGCAGTATTTAAACAGCTCCCACAGTGGCACCCAGCAATGTTGAACAGGTGCAGACACCAACAAGTGACATTATGTCAGTAGAAACAGTTCCATCAGTGGCACCCAGCAATGTTGAACAGGTGCAGACAGCAACAAGTGACATCATTTCAGTAGAAGCAGTTCCATCAGTGGCACCCGGCAATGTTGAGCAGGTGCAGACACCAACAAGCGACATCATTTCAGTAGAAGCAGTTCCATCAGTGGCACCCAGCAATGTTGAGCTGGTGCAGACACCAACAAGTGACATCATTTAAGTAGAAGCAGTTCCATCAGTGGCACCCAGCAATGTTGAACACGTGCAGACAGCAACAAGTGACCTCATCAGTAGTAGCAGTCCCATCAGTGGTACCCAGCAATGTTGAGCAGGTGCAGACAGCAACAAGTGACATCATTTCAGTAGAAGCAGTTCCATCAATGGCACCCAGCAATGTTGAGCAGGTGCAGACACCAACAAGTGACATCATTTCAGTAGAAGCAGTTCCATCAGTGGCACCCAGCAATGTTGAACAGGTGCAGACAGCAACAAGTGACATCATCAGTAGTAGCAGTTCCATCAGTGGCACCCAGCAATGTTGAGCAGGTGCAGACAACAACAAGTGACATCATTTCAGTAGAAGCAGTTCCATCAATGGCACCCAGCAATGTTGAGCAGGTGCAGCCACCAACAAGTGACATCATTTCAGTAGAAGCAGTTCCATCAGTGGCACCCAGCAAAGTTGAACAGGTGCAGACAGCAACAAGTGACATCATTTCAGTAGAAGCAGTTAATCAGTGGCACCAAGCAATGTTGAGCAGGTGCAGACAGCAACAAGTGACATCATTTTAGTAGAAGTAGTTCCATCAGTGGCACCTAGCAATGTTGAACAGGTGCAGACAGCAACAAGTGACCTCATCAGTAGTAGCAGTTCCATCAGTGGCACCCAGCAATGTTGAGCAGGTGCAGACACCAACAAGTGACATCATTTCAGTAGAAGCAGTTCCATCAATGGCACCCAGCAATGTTGAGCAGGTGCAGGCAACAGTCCATAATATTCACTATCACTAATTAGACAGTTCATCAGAGTTCATCAGCAGAAATTAAACATCTCCTAGTGGCACCCATCATGTTGAACAAGTGCAGGTAACAGTCCATAATATTCAATATCACTAATTAGACAGTTCATCAGAGTTCATTAGCATAAATTAAACATTGTAAGTGGCACCCATCAATGTTGAACAGGTGCAAGCACGAATAACAGTATGAATGCACACACAATTGCTTTTACAAAATTATCATCAATGCTCTTACACTAAACATAAAAATAATAATAAACACACAAATGATATCAGATAATTGTGATATTAAATATTACAAATTCACAAATATCAATAAACCTATAATATTTATGGGTGGCAGTGCAAGCCACAACAAACAAGTAAAATAATATTTAGGAGGTAGGTCGGTACCAATTATTTAGGATTAGGAAAGGAAAACACACAAAACACACCCACTCATCTTTCATCCACATTAAGTGCTACTGTGTAATTGAATAGTGTTAACTGTGTAAATGCAATTCTGTCAAAGATTTGATGTTCGACACGTGTATCAAGTAGTAGTGGCAGCAATGTATAACAGTCAATAATAGTCAGTCAACGTCATAGTCATCATGTCAAGACCAATGTTTGCCAAGCCAAATCAAATGTACAGTTGCTGAACAACTGTCAGTGTGCCAAGATATGCAAATACTTCCTCTCCAAAAAAAGTGTGTACTGCGTATTGATTTAACAAAGTGTGTGTGTAGACAATCTTCCTTCCACTTGAGTGTTCTAGTCTGCCATCTTCATCCTCCTTGTTCCATATAAACCAACAAAAAAAAAAAATGCTCCTCACTTACTTTACCTCTTATCCACCAAAACTCCAATAATCATCAACTTCACACAATCTCAATACCTCAATAATACCTCTTCAATATGTCGACACATATAAACCTTATTGCCAATATCATTTCACTTCCATAACAACTCTTTCCTCTAGTCAGTCTCCTCGAACAAGTACAGATAAAATCCTAGTGCAAACTTCAATTCATCATCCCATACAATCCGAAGACACAATGTCCACATACAACCTCTGTGTAATCCATCTGCCCCAAATCTTCTACTCATTATGAATCATAAAATACATTTGGGTTACCTTGTCCATCATTAAATAAAAGAAATGCCTACATGACCTGTAACAGCCTTTAGTTTGAATAACTTTCAGTAAGTAAGTACGAGTACAGAGTGTGAATGATAGTAATAATTCACAGTGTGTACACCACTTTAAGAATCGTGGCAAAACAGAAGCAAAGATGTGGAGTATTTCTTGAGTCAAGTGTCACTTACTATTTCAATTGCTCACGAAGAATGCAGTGTAATAACTTCAATGGTCTAAACCTAGTGTTGGTATGTCATGTCGTTAGCTTCCTTCCTATTAGCATAAATTTATACAGCTTCCATAAAACCTCCAGCTCATGTGACTTCAATGAAGTTTCTTGCACCAATGTCGTTCGTAGAATTATAGCAGTTCATTTTCTTATCTTAAAATATGAAGCAATGAGCGTAAGCAAAACATGCAATAGCGAGTAAATATACCAGTAGAGAACAGAATGTCAGCAAGTGGATGCAGCACAATCCCTACAACGAGGTTCTGCCAAGCGAACAATCTATAATTAACACCATACTGTGGCCTAAATTCCATGTTCGTACACAGTACATCAGCATTTCTATATACCAAATTAGAGTATATTTATGGCAACAAAACAGAAATGTGTAAATATGCAATCCATACGCAAAGCAGCAAATATGTATCTTACATAATGAACAGGTCATTAGCATCATTTCAGCATAAGCAAATAAATTTCATATGAAATCTTAATAAGTGAACATGAAGGCGCAAGCAGATAAATCACAAAGTGTGACCTACATACTCGTACATAACCACGTCAGCACAATTAATCAGGTGACAATTATAATTTAAATAAATAAACACAGCAAGCACATAATAGAAAAATATGACATCAGTGAAAAAGCAGTGCAGCCAAGCGATGCATAATATACACAAGTAACAACCCTGTTCATTAATCAATCATTGTCAATATCAGTTAACACGAAGTATGAGTCACGTAATCGCGAGCAGCAAATTACGTCTAAAGTACGTACCTAAGTGGAAATATGTTACCTGAAAAATAAACTCAATTAATAGTTACCTTTTTAGTTTATTAGTTTCTTCTTCGAAATTACATTCTTCCTGAAAATTTCTCGATAGCAAGTCCTCTTAACGTCGGACACACACAGAATTAACCTGAAGTTCTTAAATATTTTATACAACTGTATCCTGAAAAATACTGAACGTTAATAACATAATTTATCAAGTCACTATAGCTTTATGCTGAATTTAATCAGAGAAATTAGACTGTGTATTTGTTTACGGCTGTCAGTGCATTCGCACTGAGCGCTCGATCAGCTGTAGGTACGCGTGACGTAGGAAGTAATTGTTTGCGGTCAACGACTGCCTCGTGCGGCGCGCAGACTTGACTGTTGCTTTGAGTATGTGCCGCCGCCGGAACACGGCGCGGTATCCTTGTACTCTCCGTGTGTTTGCGTGTAACTGTTGATGTCTCAAAAGTATGTCATTCCACAAAAAATTTTAACGTTCGATGTATGATGTATTCCCTTAGAGCGCCGAGATTTAAGAGTTTCTACTTCGACAGTGATATCATGAATAATTTTGCGAACTCTATATGGACCGTTATAAAGCAGAAAAAATTTGCGACACAAGCCTTTTCCTTTGTGAGACAAACGGTGAGACTTAATTAACACCTTTTGACCAACTGACAAGGTTTTTAAACGACCAGGACGTTTAGCTGATTTCTCTCTTCTAGCAGCCGCAGATGCAATATTTTGCAGAGCCAGGTTCACAACCTCAGACTGTCGCAGTTTCCGTGTAGGCGGAAAAGGAACTATTTCAGAAATGCGATTTGTCGGTGCGTTATTTTTTAATATCAATATAGGCGGTAAAGAAGTTGAATCACTGGGGAGTTCATTCAGAATGTTTTGAAAAATATGAAGATATTGATCCCACGTTCTGTGATTCTGATGACAATACAGTCGACACAATTTATTGATTTCCTTCATCCATCTCTCTGAAGCGTTAGATTGAGGGTGAAAAAGTGAAATGAAAATTGGTTTAATCTTACGACGCCGTAGAGTACGAAGCCAAATTTTAAAGCGAAACTGTGATCCATTATCTGATATAACCTTATCAACATGACCCACTTCTTTAAGAAAATTTTTGAAGAAAGCGTTAGATACTGAACGAGCTGTTGCTTTGCGTAAAGGTGTAAAACACACATATTTTTATGTCAATTCCACTGCTACCAAAATGTACGCAAAACCATTAGTAGAACGAACCACTGGACCGAATAAATCGACTGCAGCCATCTCCTTTAATTTCGCTGGAATGATAGGAAACAACGGTGCTCTGTGAGAAATAGTTGGCGGCTTAGCCTTTTGACATAATTTGCATTTGGCAAGAACAGATCGAATACGTTTTTCCATATTACTGAAGTAGCAATTTTCTCGTAATTTATGAATGCATTTTCTGGGACCAAAGTGTGCATAACTGAAATCGAATAATTCCTTTCTGATTTAGAGAGAACACGACTTCCAAATGCAATAGTTTTCTGTACTACAACGCCGTTTTCTTCTATCTCTTGAAATAAATGTGCACCTAGGCCTTTGTATGATGAGTCTGTCGCCAAACAAAAATCTTTAGATAAATCTGGATGTGAAAGAAGTGGAGCAGCAACTAAAGCATCACGAAGTTGTTCAAATTCTGATTGAGCTTCCTCATCCCAACACCAATTAGAATTCTTTCCAGATAGTTCACATAAACGAGGTGTGGTCAAATCGTCCAATTTAACAAAGCGTCTAAGAAAATTACAGACACCAAAAAAACTACAAACATCACGTTTTGTAGTAGGAACAGCATAATTACGAATAGCATCTAGTTTCTCTGGATCAGGAAGAATACCTTCTGTAGAAATAATATGACCAAGAAATTTCACCTGACAACGACCAAATTCAGATTTTTCCAAGTTCACTGTAATGCCAACTCTTGCAAAAATACGTAACTATGAATCCAAAATTTTGTTATGCTCACTCCAAGAATGTTTAGCAATAAGAATATCGTCAACATATGAAGTAATATTGTTACGAAGATAAACAGGTAAAATTTCGTTTAAACTACGAATGAATGCTGCAGAAGATATAGTAAGTCCAAACGGTAATTTCCGAAATCATATTTGGGTAAAATAGTCATATCCGGTTATTCTTTACCAACTCTCTAGATAGATTGATAGTTGAAGAGTTATTTTGATAGATACAAAGAATAGCAAAAGAGTAGGCAGCAGTGCAGAAAACTAAAAGGGAAATAGCACTACTACAGCTCGGGGCCCTGTGCACGCTACGGCACATATTCACTTAGTGTAGTGAATCCCGTGAGGACATAAATAGCCACATAAATAGCCGCACATAAATTCCGGTTTGTGACTTAGTGGCCAATTTGATGGAAGTGCGTACATAAATTGATCTAACCATGAACATGGATGAAGTCATTCTTAGAATTGCGAAAGATCTTAAATTTCCGAACAGTTAAAAAGTGTTTATAGTCAAAGTTTTCGCCTCGTGGCGACAAAGACCTACCGCGTCTGTCCCAGTCCGAATGTCGATTATTGTCAAGTTCGCGGGCCTGGCGCTCTCTTCTTGCATCTCGTAGATGAAATAAATTATTTTCTTCAAAGCCCTCTGCTATCTGTGATCCTAAATTTCTTCTGCTGTCTTTTCCTACGATTTCGCCTTCGATTTGTTTGACTTGCTTTCGTCATGCCTCAAATTCCCTTTTAACGCGTTCATTAAAATTTCCCTGATTTTTAACATGTTTATTTATGTTCTGGTACTCTTCTGTTTCTGCAAATGGCAATGGAGCTGTATCATCTGAATCTCTGTCCCCATGTAAACTAAGATTTGTCAATTTATCTGAAATCTCCTCAACTCTCTCCGATAAGTCACCTATTTTTTCTTTCTGTTTATTTACGTCTTCTGTAAGTGTCGCGACTCGGGTTTCAGTATTGATACATTTAGTAGTTAACTGTTCACATTGTTGTGTTAGGTTATTTATTCTGTCATTTGGTACGGATTCCTCGATTCTCTCAAATATTTCTTCCTTATCGTGTGCACGTTGTAAATTTAACTCTGAAAATTTTTGTACTATCACGCGATCTCTTCCTTCCTGTACTCTATCCTGTTCCTTTTGTCTGATTTGTATTGAAATTAATCTATTATTATGAGCATTCAAAATCGGTTGTACTTCTTCTCTAATTTCTTTCTTTAATTCATCTTTCATATTTTTTAAACATGCCCCTATTCGTGAGTCTAACCGTGTTTCCATTGTTTCCATATCAGTTTCTAGCCGTGTTGCCACTGTTTTTAATTCAGATCCCAAATTTAATATTGCACTCATCAACTGCTCCATATTAACTGGTTCGAAATTCTTTTCGCCCCTAACATTTCCCGCAAAACCAGCTTCCTTCGTCACAGCTGTAAAGCTATCTGTGTTCGATACTATTCCGCAATCTTCTGTCGTTAATCTCGTATTCTGAAAATTTTTTGATTGTGAAAAGTTTTGAACTGGTTCCGGACTATTTTCCCTGCTTATTAAATTATTTTCTACTTCATTATTCGTCATACTGTTCTCCTGTGTTGGCGAGTTAACCATGTTAACAATTTCGTCATTCTCACTACCCATCATTTTTGCCTTTTTCATCGATCGCGTAATCACTTACAAAACATATACTAGACATCAAAAATTAAATTCTGCAAAAATTCCTTTAGAAGAAAGACAAGACAACTACAAATGTTCAATTACCAAATCTACACATGCAATATAGACTACAATTACTGAACCAAAAATTACTACAACAATGCTACTGTCTGCTATTTTTACTATCAAAAGAATTCCAAGGGACGATCCGAAGCAGCGGTCGCCACGTGCATGGGGGCTTAATTATTTAGAATGCAAATATTTTTGATTTTAGTAGCTGACTGTCCAGTTACGCTGTCTCGTAACCGGTTGGCCCTGAATGGTATTAGTACGCAATCTGACTGCGTAGAATAACAACAAAGAATGAAAGGAAATTTCCGTTACCGCAATTAATTAATTAAGTCCCCAGCAACTATAAAAGCTACGAAACAAAAACTACGAACAACAAAGCACAAGTGAAACTGTTCTGTGTGTGGAAGTGTGATTCAACGTACACATCTGGCACGGTTTTTCCTCAATAAGACAAGATATTTTAAATACCATTTACACTGAATTAATTAAAAAAACTGAAATACTATAATTGCACATAGAAACCCGAATTACAGTCTAATACATGAACACAAGCCAGATGCTTTGTTGACTGAACCTGTGACCAAGAGGCATTGTTAGTTAGGAAATTTAAAAAAAAAAAAATTGTTTTTTACCTTCATATATATTGACTAAAAATACACTCTGATCATTACATCTCCATTCGAACAACATCTGCTGTCTAGCCCATCAAAACAACTGCACACGACATGGCCTCAAATAGTACAGCTATCAACATCCTCTCAACAAAGCACTAACCACCACAACTTCTGAACCAGCACTGCCAGTGGAGGCGACGGAATATAACTCTTTGGCGCAATCTCTGGCGCTGTGACTCAGTGTAGCCACCTTTCAACGGGTCATATACAATATGTACAACAAGAGGGAATAATAAGAGTGGACGATCAAGAACGAAGTGCTCGTATTAAGAAGGGTGTAAGACAAGGCTGTAGCATTTCACCCCTACTCTTCAATCTGTACATCGAGGAAGCAATGATGGAAATAAAAGAAAGGTTCAGGAGTGGAATTAAAATACAACGTGAAAGGATATCAGTGATACGATTCGCTGATGACATTGCTATCCTGAGTGAAAGTGAGGAAGAATTAAATGATCTGCTGAACGGAATGAACAGTCTAATGAGTACACAGTATAGTTTGAGAGTAAATCGGAGAAAGATGAAGGTAATGAGAATTAGTAGAAATGAGAACAGCGAGAAACTTAACATCAGGATTGATGGTCACGAAGTCAATGAAGTTAAGGAATTCTGCTACCTAGGCAGTAAAATAACCAATAACGGACGGAGCAAGGAGGACATCAAAAGCAGACGCTATGGCAAAAAAGGGATTTCTGGCCAAGAGAAGTCTACTAATATCAAGTACCGGCCTTAATTTGAGGAAGAAATTTCTGAGAATGTACGTCTGGAGTACAGCATTGTATGGTTGTGAAACATCGACTGTGGGAAAACCGGAACAGAAGAGAATCGAAGCATTTGAGATGTGGTGCTACAGACGAATGTTGAAAATTAGGTGGACTGATAAGGTAAGGAATGAGGAGGTTCTAGGTAGAATCGGAGAGGACAGGAATATGTGGAAAACACTGATACGGAGAAGGGACAGGATGATAGGACATCTGCTAAGGCATGAGGGAATGACTTCCATGGTACTAGAGGGAGCTGTAGAGTGCAAAAACTGTAGAGGAAGACAGAGATTGGAATACGTCAAGCAAATAATAGAGGATGTAGGTTGCAAGTGCTACTCTGAGATGAAGAGGTTAGCACAGGAAAGGAATTCGTGGCGGGCCGCATCAAACCAGTCAGTAGACTGATGAAAAAAAAAAAAAAAAAAAAAAAAAAAGAGAGAGAGAGAGAGAGAGAGAGAGAGAGAGAGAGAGAGAAAGCTTGACGTTGTAATCTCTTGACAAGATCTCGTCATATCAAAAGAGCCTTTGTTTTAATGATTCTTATCCCAGGCTGCGTACCGTAACACTCTCTCCACCATTTCGCGAAAATACAAAACTAGCAGCCTCTCTTTTAACTTTTTCGACGTCCTCCGTCAGTTCCTTTTTGCCAACATAACCCAGTCTGTTTCACCTACCTCACAACATTTTGTAGGTGATTGTTTCAACTTAAGGTGTTAGTATTTGTAACACTTAGATATTTCTTTGAAATGACAATCTCTAAATTTGTGTAACCGAAATTTAACTGTATTTTTTATTCATGTCAAGAACTTCACACTTTTGTCAGTTGTCGCCTTTGCCATAACGCAGCTGACTTGTGTAAATCATTTTGTAATTTCTTTTGGTAATCAGACGACTTAGTTGGTAAAAGGCAGCGCAGATTTGCTCCTAAAGAAGGTCCGTCTAAGAACACCTGAGGGTCTTTAACATTTCCTCGTGGAACCCCATACTTACACACATCAAAGACAGTTTCGCATCACCCCGGTTCCCAGAACTCCTGAAGACAGAAGTTGACTGTGGATATTGTATCACAGACACAGTCCCTTTGACTGTTCAGAGATGTCACTAAAACCGCCCAAAGATGTAAACAACCATGAATGAGCAGTGCCAATTAGACAGAGGCCGTTCGACAGACGATGAGTTCCCATCATTCCACCAGGAAGGAGGTACATGGCTAATGTTGCCTGTACTTCAACAATGCCTAGACGGTCAGTAACGTTTTTCGATCGCGCCTGCATTGTTACTTTGTGCAAGGAAGGGCTCTCAATAGGGGAACAATAAGGGAAGTGTCCAGGCGTCTCCGAGTGAACCAAAGCGATGTTGTTCAGACATGTACAGGAAATATCAATGACATGCCTGGCTCAGGTCGCTCAATGGCTACTGCTGCAGTGGATGACAGCTACGTACGGATTATGGCTAGGAGGAACCATGATAGCAACACCACCATATTGAATAACGCTTTTCGTGCAGCCACAGGACGTCGTGTTACGACTAAAAATGTGCGAAATAGGTTGCATGATGCGCAACTTCACTCCTGACGTCCATGTCGAGGACCATCTTTGCAACCACGACACCATGCAGCGCGGTACAGATGGGCCAAACTAATTGCCGAATGGACCGCTCAGGACTGGCATCACGTTCTCATCACCGATAAGTGCCGCATATGCCTTCAACCAGACAATCGTCGGAGACGTGTTTGGA
Organism: Schistocerca serialis cubense; assembly: GCF_023864345.2. Lineage (NCBI taxonomy): Eukaryota > Metazoa > Arthropoda > Insecta > Orthoptera > Acrididae > Schistocerca > Schistocerca serialis. The sequence goes on from NC_064646.1 coordinate 142,045,120, forward strand.
GGCAACCCGCTCAGGCTGAAAGCCTTAGACACACTGTTTAACGAGTACAGCAAGGTGGAGGTTCCCTGCTGTTTTGGGGTGGCATTATGTGGTGCCGACGTACGATGCTGGTGGTCATGGAAAGCGCCGTAGCGGCTGTACGATACGTGAATGCCATCCTTCGACCGATAGTGCAACCACATAGGCAATACATTGACGAGGCATTCGTCTTCGTGGACGACAATTCGCTCCCTGATCTTGTACATCTTGTGAATGACTTCCTTCAGGATAACGACATCATTCGACTAGAGTGGCCAGCATGTTCTCCAGACATGAACCCAATCGAACATGCCTGGGAGAGATTGAGAAGGGCTGTTTATGGACGACATGACCCAAAAGCCACTCTGAGGGATCTACTCCGAATCGCCGTTGAGGAGTGGGACAATCTGAACCAACAGTGCCTTGATGAACTTTTGGATAATATGCCACTACGAATACAGGCATAATCAATGCAAGAGGACGTGCTACTGGGTATTAGAGGTACCGGTGTGTACAGCAGTCTGGATCACCACCTTTGAGGGTCTCGCTGTATGGTGGTACAACATGCAATGTGTGGTTCCCATGAGCAATAAAAAGGGCGGAACTGATGTTTATGTAGATCTCTACTATAATTTTCTGTACAGATTCCGGAACTCTCAAAACCGAGGTGATGGAAAACTTTTTTGATGTTTGTAAATAACTTCGATTTCACTTGATGACTTCTCGTCAGTAATTCTGAACCGTGACCGTTATGACAGGAAATGAATCGAATCGCACTGCCGCATGATAATCGATAAGAATTTGAGTAGAAGTCGCTTGTAAGGAATGACGTCAAAAGCTTTCTGGAAATATTGAAATATTGAATTAGCCTGAGATCCCCTTTCGATAGCACTCAGTACTTCGTGCGAATAAAATGCCACATTTGTTTAATAACAACAGTATTTTCCAAATCCCTACTCGTTGTGTGTCAATAAATGGTTTTCTTCGAGGTATTTCGTACTGTTACAGCACAGTATATGTTCTAAAATCGTACTAAAATGTGTGTCACTGATATGGACCTATAATTCAGCGGATTACACCTATTTGCTTTCCTGTAGTGTTGGCGTGATCTACAAAACCTTCCATTATTGACGTACGGATATTTCGCCGAATGAACGGTTGTAAATGATCGCTAACAACGGAGCCATTTCATCGTCTGAAACTGACGTAATTGATATACAACCTGGACCGGAATAATTTCTTTTATTCAGTAATTTAAGTTGCTTCCCTACACTAATGGTATCTTCTTCCAAGTTGCTCATAATGACAGTCGTTCTTGTTTTGAATTTTGGAATATTTACTGCTTTTGAGAAAATTGCAGTTCATTTGTGACAGAGAAGTTCCACTACAAATCAGAATACCTTTATACTGATGAGCCAAATTATTAAAAACATGCTTAATAGCTTGTTTGTCCGTCTTTGGAACGAAATACATCACTGATTAAGAGTATCAGGGATCCGACAGTTTGGTGGTAGGTTTGTCGAGGTACGTGGCATAAGATGTCTACGCACAGGTTATGTAATTCCCATAAATGACGGGCCGCTGATTTGCATACGCGGTTTTGGCAGCCGATAGGTGGTTTCCATAGTATTTACATCAGGCGAATTTGGTCGCCATGACAGCGCCGTGAGTTCACCAGCATCTCCTGAAAGAACTGTGGCACGGTTCTGGATCCTAGACCGGACAATTATACTGCAGAAAAACGTCACCGTCGGGAAAGACATCAAATATGAAGGGATGCAGGTGGTTCGCAGGTGTCAGCATGTCTTCGATTACTACCACAGGTCACATGCCAACGCAGGTGAATGTCTCCCATAGCATAATACAACAGTATGGAGCGCTGCACCTTTCGAGCCGCCGTTTACCTTGATAACGGCATTTGTGGAGACGACCATCGACCTAGTGTAGCAAAAATGTGATTCACCCGAGGAACTGACACGTTTCCATTGATCGACAGTCGAATCCCTATGGTCCCGTGCCCACTGCAGGCATAACTGGCGATGCCGCTGGGTCAACACGTAGAGGTGATCTGCTGCGGAGCTCCATTTTCAACAATGTACGATGAACGGTGTGCTCAGAAACACTTGTGCGTGCACCAGCATTGTGCTGTTCCGGCAGAGATACCACAGATCATCATCTATCCTACTTTACAGACCATACAAGTCTCCGAACTCTACGTTCTGTGAAGTCGTGAACGCCCAACCATTTAGCGCCTAGTGGTAGATTCACTGTTCTTCCAACTCTTTTTGTAGATGCTCACGACAGTGGCACATGAACATTCGACCAGTTTCGATGTTTTCGACATGCTCATTCACAAGCTTTGCATATTAATAATCTATCCTTTGTCAAACTCGCTTATCTCATTGGATTTCCCCATTTCCAGCCCGTGTCTTCGCTAGGGTGGTCCCCATTCTGTGTCTGTTCCTCTTACGTACTTTCATTACGTGCCACGTGGCGTCAATTCCACCAGGCGGCGTTCAACGTCGCTGTGGGACTGGTCATAATGTTTTGGCTTATCAGTGTATTTGATGATTAAGAAAGAAGAAGTCATCGCAGCTTAGTAGTTTGCTAGCCATGGTTCTGTTGTAGATAGTGTATGCTTGCTGTCTCCGACCTCTACAGCGCCTATGTGATCATCACTATGGCGATTAGAAGGCATCATTCTTGTACATAAGGTGCCACACAAAATAAGGAAACTGTTGTTAAAAAAATGTGTGTGAAATCTTATGGGACTTAACTGCTAAGGTCATCAGTCCCTACACACTACTTAACCTAAATTATCCTAAGGACAAACACACACACCCATGCCCGAGGGACGACTAGAACCTCCGCCGGCACCAGCCGCACAGTCCATGACTACAGCGCCTGAGACCGCTCGGCTAATGCCGCGCGGCAAACTGTTGTTCAGTGTGTAAACCGAGTGATTTCTATCGTATGCAGCAAAATATCTAATCAGAAAAATTCATTTCATATGCTCAGATTGTAATGGCTGCTCTTCAGTTTCAACATTTCGTTGACAGGGAACAGCAGCTTTATTTAAATTCCTTAAAGCGTTTATTAATGGTTCTATCAACAGTAGCAGATATTTATTAGGCGACTAATTTCGAACCCTTACAGGTTATTTTCAGGCCTAGTCCACTGAGGCTACAAAACAGTACGTAGTTGTCAGTGTACAGTGAATGTAAAATTGGTGTTACAATAAATAGTTCAAATGTAACAGAAATTAATGAACTGAATACAAACATACCTACACTAGCAGTGCCTGATCTATATAATAAACACTGAGTGGCAACACCTGCTCTATAAATATTAGTAGGATGAACGCCACAATCCACACACGCCTGTTACCAGGTCAAAATGAAACTGCGTCACTACTACGTGGACTACGCCTATCAGTATAGACTGACGGTTTTGTATCCACACGTCCACGCTTCAACACCTGATCTGCTTCCCAGGGGAAAATAACCGTTAATGGCTCTCTCTTGCCTAACTACTTGGAGGTACTAACCAACCTAAAAACTTATAACTTGTAATAACTATAATAGGTAGTCTGTGCAAGGGATGAATACTGACGTAATGACGTTCAGTACACCATCTTGTCACCAACATAAATAGTGACAGTTACGCCCATTACATCTTATATACTCGTATACTTGATGAGCTGCTCTATCCTCTGATACGTCTATTTTGTGTACATCTAGTAGTTCTCTCGCAGTCGTCTTCCTCAATCCCAAGTTATTACCAGAGGCAGTCTCAACGAGATATCTAAATATGTGTATGAAAATGAAATATTGCCAAAGTTTAATCGTCACAACTGTTTGTATAAATATCGCACATATTGTCGTTGTTGATTCAGCTACGTTGCAGAAACCTGACTGCGCAGCCACCACACATAATTCTCAGAGTACTGGCCTCTCCCGTACGATTTCCATTTTTTTTTGAGACCAGCGAAGTAGCCATCGACTTGCTGCAGATTGGGTACAATCGTGGTTCCGTTGCAACCGCATTTTTGTTGGAAGGCATTGAGCGTTTAAGCTAGCAGAGGGGTGAATGTGTTAACAGATTACTTCCGAAACAATAGTTTCTTTACTTTACTCCACTCTGTCTCTTTTTCATTAGACTGTCCCGTATTTCAATAATCGTGTAACTCAGACGGACAGCTCGGTGCAGGTCAGCTCACGAAGCACAACAGGGGAAAAGTGGAGGAAAACTGGTTACAAACTTGATAAGTATTAGAAGACACATCTTTGAACTGAACACCGCTCTCTGTATGTGAGATGTTGGACCTACGTTCAAGTAGTGGGACTGGTTTCGAATCAATTCACGCTATCTTTAGACGAAAGTACAAGATAAAAGACAGAACTGATTTTAAAGCCAAGTTAGCAGTACATTATATAAAAGGCGTAGGTATGTCTGGTTATAATAGGACCAATCTCGACGGTTCGAGCTAAGAAGTACCTGAAAGTCTTAGAGTGGAAAAACAGTCCAAATCACTCGGTTGTATCATATACCTGTCTCCCGACATGTATAATGTCGATAAACGAAGAATTTTTAAGACGTATGGTATTCCAGTTTATGCACTGCAGAGAAATTCTCGCAACGTGAATAAATCAAAAATCCCTATTCCAGAGATCGCGTTATGATACATGTAGCAACATGTTTTCTTCTTCAGTCCGAGGACTGGTTTGATGCAGATCTCCATGCTGTTCTATCCTGTGCAAGCCTCTCTATCTTCGGATGACTAGTGCAGCTTACATTCTTCTGAGTCTATTTACTGTATACATCTATTGGTATCCATCTACAATCTTTATTTTCGACACTTCTATCCAATACTAAATTGGCGATCCGTTGAGGTCCTCTAGTCAGATTGTGCTACAAATTTCTGTTCTCCACAGTTCTATTCAATACCTCCTCATCAACTACGTGATCTACCCACCTAATCTTCAGCATTCTTCTATAGCAGCACATTTCAAAAAGCTCCTATTCTCTTCTTGCCTGCACTGCTTATCGTCCATGTTTCAGATCCATACATTGCTACACTCCATACAAATGCTTTCAGAAAAAAACTTTCTAACACTTATATCTATATTCCACATTAGCAGATTAGCTTTTCCTGCCATTACCAGTCTGCATTTTATATCCTCTCTACTTCGGCCGTCACCAGTTATTTTGCTGCCCAAATAACAAAACTCATCTACTACTTAGTTTCGTTTCTTAATCTTATTCCCTCAGTGTCACCTGATTTAACTGCCTACATTCCATTATTCTTGTTCTAATTTTGCTGGTCGTCACCCTACATCTTCCTTTAAAGACACTGTCCATTCCGTTCAACTGCTCTTTCAAGTTGTTTGCTGTCTCTGACAGAATTACATTGTCATCGACAAACTAAAAAGTATTCACTTCTACTCCCTGGACTTTTAATTCCCTTCCCAGATCTTTCTTCGCTTTTCTTTACTGCTTAATCTGCACTTATTGAACATCGGGGACATGCCTTTCTCAAGCACCTCTTTCCTTTCATTCTTCTCAGCTGTTATAACTGCTGTCTAATTTCTGTATAAGTTCTAAACAGCCTTTCGCTCTCTGCATTTTATTCCTGTTACCTTCAGAATTTCAAATCGAGTACTGCAGTTAACATTCATTTTCTCTAAGTCTACAAATGCTATAAACGTTCATATGCCTTTCCTTAATCTATCTTCTAAGATAATTCGTAGGGTCAGTATTGTCTCCCGTCTTCCTGCATTTCTCCGGAATCCAAACTGATCTTCCCCAAGTCGGCTTCTATCAGTTTTTCCATTCTTCTATACGGAATTCGTGTTAGTATTATGCAGCCCCGACCTATTAAAAAGATAGTTCGGTAATACTCACACATGTAAGCACCTGTGTTCTTTGGAACTGGAATTATTACATTCTTCATGAAGGCTGAGGGTAATTCTCTTGTCTCACACATCTTGCACTCCAGATGGAAGAGCTTTGTCATGGGTGGCTCTCCCAAGACTGTCAATAGTTCTGACGGAATGTCATCTACTCCAGGGGCATTGTTTCGCTTTAGATATTTCACGTTTCTGTCAAATTCTTCTCACAGTATCATACATTCCATCTCATCTTCACCTACTTCCTCTTCATTTCTATAAGTACTGTCTTCATCTTCCTTGTATAGAGCCTGGTATACTCTTTCCACGTTTGAGCTGTCCCTTTTTTGCTTAGGTTACCTTCCATCTCATCTTCACCTACTTCCTCTTCATTTCTATAAGTACTGTCTTCATCTTCCTTGTATAGAGCCTGGTATACTCTTTCCACGTTTGAGCTGTCCCTTTTTTGCTTAGGACTGGTTTTCCATCTGAGAGCTAGACAAAAGCCTCTTTAATTTTTAAGCAGGTGGTGTCTATCTTTCCCCTACTTCTAAATCCTTACATTTCTCCTCTAGACTCTTCTGCTAAGTAATTTTGCACTTCTTGTCAATCTTATATTTTACGCATTTGTGTTCCACTTCGCCTGTATAATTTTCTGCCATCTTATATTCTCTCCTTTCATCATTAGGCCTTGTCTTTTTATCTAGTTGATCCTCTGCTGCCTTCACTGATCTATCATAGCTACCAATTCGTCTTCTACAGTATTCCTTTGTCCTGCTCACGTAAATCGTTGCCTAATGTTTCCTCAGTCTCCGAAACCTCTGGTTCGTTCAACTTATCCAGTTCCCATCTCCTTGATTTCCTATCTTTTCCCATTTTCTTCAGTTGTAATCTAGCGTTAATAACCAATAAATAGTGGTTATAGCCCACATCTTCCCCTGGAAATATCTTACAACTTAAAATCAGGTTCCGAAATCTCTGTCTGACCCTTATATGATCAGCCCGAAACGTATTCAGCCTTCTTTAATGATCATTAAACCAAACGTTAGCGATGATTAAATTATGCTGTGTGCTAAATTCTATCAGACGGCTTCCTCTTTCATTCCTTTTCCCCAGTCCAAATTCAGCTGCAACTTTTCCTTCTCTTCTTTTTCTTACTATCGAATTACAATGTCCCATCCCAATTAAAGTTCCGTCCCCTTAACTAACTGAATACTTTATCTCATCATATATTTCTTCAATCTCTTCGTCACCTGCACAGCTGTTTGATATATGCTTGTACCACTATGGTGAGTATGGGCTTTTTGTCTATCTTGGCACAATATTGCGGTCACTGTCCAGTTCATAGCAGCTTACCAGCATTCCTATTTACTTACTCATTATTAAATGTACTCTTGCATTATGCCCATTAAATTTTGTATTTATAAACCTGTACTCACCTGCTCCTCCTGTAACCGAACTTTACTATCTCCAACTATATCTAAATTCAACCTGCCATTTCCCTTATTAAAATTTCTAACCTACCTGTGCAATTAAGGGATCTAATATCCCGCGTTCCGATCCGCAGAACACCAGTTTTGTTTCTTCTGATAACGGCACCTCCTGAGTAGTTCCCACCCGGAGATCCGAACTGGGGACTATTTTATCTTCGGAATAATTTACCAGATGCCATCATATTTTAACTAGCCTTTCGCAGTAGCAGCACAGCAAGACCGTTTTGGCTAGTGTTACAAGGCGAATCTGTTTCCCCTGCAAGTCTGAAAAGTTTGTTACCCCTCTTCGGAATCACACGTGTGTCTGGCCTCTCAGCAGATAAACATTAGCTGTGGTTGTACGGCTATCAGTATCGCTGAGGCAAGCAAGATATCCCAACGACGGCGTGGACAGTGGGTGGCAACATATCCTAATAACATTTCATTAACGTTGAAGCTATCTATGAGATAGGCTGAGAATATTTGCCTTGCTCTCCCATGCTGTTTTTGACCAGTAGATGAATACTTTTTAGTTTTCCCGTTTTGACATGGAAATCATCGTATTGTGTTCCTATTCCACTACAGCGCTATTGAGGCCCGCTGTACGTAATGTAAGTTACGTGTACGTAGGCTGTGACTTAATGCCAACGGTACTGTGACAGTTCCCGTCACATCATTCTGGACATTTCGTGCACCTTAGTCATTTTATTCCAAGTAATATTAAATCTGGAGTATTCATGTACAGGCATCACCTGTGCAGCTGACGGTTCATTCACAGAGCATAGTGAGGTGAGCGCCACTCGTCCTCATAGGGAGAAATACTATCCAGACGGCGGAATACTATTGCAGTATGGGCGCCAGAATGGAATTTGTTAATACAAACTTCAAGCAAAATATTCAGCTGCTACTGATGTCGAATAAGGGACAAGTATCAGTACAAATATCCTTTATCAACTCTGTTTCTAATTAATTTAATAGTTTTATATAACAATTGCCGGGACGACGTCGGGCCAGAAACAGTCGAAGATGGAGATTGCCGAATATCTAACACAGACATTTAACCCACTAAGACGTCAGTCAACTCTCGTATTTGGTTTAGGACACATTTCGTGTCTCTTACCATAAGGCTGTAGCAATACTTTTTTCGTTCTCTGTGTCGCTAGGTCGTCCGTTTAGAGAGCACGATGTTGTTACAGAAGCTTCCTCAAAACTGCAGAGCCCTCACTGAATAACCTTCAACATTTAGCTTAAATTCCTGACGTAACCGTGACCACAACATCACAGAATGGTTGGTGCCATGTCAGAATCTGCCTTCTGGCTGTGAAGAACGCTGGCTGACATGAATTAACGCCCAACAGGTGTAAGTAGGCTGTTTAGGTTTTTATACTGGTAACGCCACGTAGGGCTCTGTATGAGGTATACGTTACTGTTAGTCAGGCCCATTCTTTTGTGGGATTATTGAAAGTCAGATTAAGTTGCGCTAAAAATATTGTGTGTCAGTTTAGTGACGATCAGAATAAGTAAAGAGAGTAATGTCTGAATACGTTCAGTTTTGCTCAGCTGTTTGAAAATCAAATAACGCAAGGGGTTTACCAGCACAATCATTCATTAATTTTTCTAAGGGGATGTTTCACAGGCTACGATTAGGAGTCTGTAGGTGTAAGAACAATCTGAATAACTGGCGATTTTCTTGTGACTCCATCCTGTATGAATGCGGAGAAGAGTTAATTATGGATCATTTCCTCATCTGCAAGCTGTGTCCAACTACGGCACACGCTCTCTAACAAAATATGGCAGCAGCCTATGAAGCCTGTGATGTGCCTAAATATTGGCCACACGGCATTCAAAGTGCGTCTCATTATGTGGTACCCGTTTGTAGAAAACTGGTAATGCTTATATTATCAGACTAAAATTATCTGTGTATGGGAGGCGTGCCGCGGCTCGCGTTGGTGCTGTTTGTAGTTTTCCGCCCTCTGTTGGAGGCCAGACCGTATCCTTTAGTTGGCATGGTTGCGGTTGTTTGTCTTCTTCTCTTCTTGACTGGGGCCACTCGTTTCGCAAGCGTTGCCTGTCCGTTAGTGGCAGCAGCGACGGTTATCGATATGTAGTAACTGTTGCCCTATTTTTGGGGCGACGTCGTGTTTTTCTGGGTCGTGCGAGTGGGCAGCTCGGTTAGGGACTCAGGAGGAGCCAGGTCTGTGCAGCACGAGAACACGCCGGGACTGCTGGCGGCACTCATGGACTGCCGGATGGAAGGGTGCACGACCTCGTCGTAAACCGGATCCAGCAAGCTTTAAGATGAGTGCATTTCAATCCAAGTAGAGCAGAGTCAGTCACCCGTGTGGGCCCCGTAGTACGTATGTCATGATGTGAAAGATTATCATCATGCCGTCATGTGGAGTTTGGTGGATCTGCGTATCGATTAGTACTTGAAGACCCCACTGTGTTAAAAGCACTTGGCTCAGTGATTAGACGGTGTGGTAACTCAACTGTGAATTAATAAAGCAGTGAAGAGAATTGCTTCATTCTGCCAACCGTCGTCAGAGTTGTCACAGTAAGTTCAGTGTGCGTTTGTGTGCCTAATGAATTTGATGTCACTCATTTGGTACTTGGCTTTGGCTCGCTTTGCGATTGTTTCCGCAATGACGTGTGGTTGCTGATTTTTGGTTGGTTACATTTCAGTTCTGCCTCGCATGCAAATCGAGTGGGTTTTTAGTTACTGCTAGTTTGTCTGGTGTTCTGTATTATGACTTGTTTGTTCAGATTTTCGGGTTTTCGGAATCGGACTGAAATCTGGTAGTGGTTCCTTTCTCGCTCCAGCGCTCTAAACACAGTATTCTGGGGACTTAGTGCAGACCGCTGGTTCCGGCTTTGGGGTATTGTTCCATCTTTGCATTTGGTTTATCGGACGTCAGGATGCTTCAGCAAGATTATCGTTAGTCATTCGTTACTCTGCCACTAGTCTGAGTTACCATCTTGTGAAGTGAATGCAACTCTTGGATACCTACCTCATCGCTTGCGAAAGTGTTTGTTGCCTGACTTTCTCAGAGGTCGATTCCTGGAGTACCGTCTGTGATTGGTTCCTTGTTTTATTATTGTATTATTTATTACCATACCTTGTAATGCCTACATTAAAGGTTATGTATGTGTAGTTAATAGTTCCGGCCGCCTTATGGAATAAATCTAGCAGTGTATGGGATGTGTTACAAGGTTACCATCATCTTTTTTCACCCGTTTGGTGGTCAGTTGCTTGTATCTTTTAATTGACCTTTGCTTGTATTTGCTGTTTTACAGCAGGTTTCTGAATTTTTTATGTAATTGCCGTTCCTGGCGTGTAAGGCATTCAGCCGTGATTGTGGTCATTTGCTTAAAAAAATAATTCGATATTTGTATTTTAGCAGTAAGCCTTAAAACGTTATTTACTGCCATTCCTAGCACCTGATACCTTCTCCTGCGTCTGTGGCCACTTATTTTTTAATATTTCAATACCTGTAAGTTGTAATTGCAGCGAGTTCTTAAACATTCTTAATTTATTGCCATTCTTTGCGTGTAAGGCCTTCAGCCGTGATCACAGTGGCTTGTTTTTTTAAGCATTATCTGTATCTGTATTTTATGGTGATTTGCTAAATTGTAACGCACTGTAAACACTATTATTAATACATATGTTTATTCGTTCGTTAATAACGTGTGGTACTTTTATAGTTATTGTTTCTGGAATTACTGTTTTAAAAATAAATATGTGTAACTGTAAAAGGCAAGCAACAGTAACTGATTACAGCCCCGTCCATAATCGTAACCGAATGCTGCCTTCCTTTGACTATCAGTTTCACTATGTTTATATTATGTGATGTATGTTTTCAGACACAATTAAATAAAATAAAACTGTGCACATACGTTGCTGGGGTAGTTATTATTTTATTTATCTATTTCACACGCTTTATTACATCGTAATATTACATGCGTATCTGGAATGATCATCAGTGCCGGTGAACGGCTGAGAACTTTGTACAAATTTATCAGTTCAACAGAAGAGTTCTTCTGGTTATCTCAAATAAATGTGAAATAATGACTTTCTTTCTTATTATCAAGACGATAGTACCCCAGTATGGCAGTGAAATAGTCAGCCTCAGGTACAAGCAAAATATTTCCAGTCAACAAGTGTCACTTCTACCGGGACAAAGGGTGCCAAAGTGAGTGGTAATTATGTACCAGACGGGCGCCAGTCGGAGTGCAGGACGAGTAAGTACTTTAGCCAAACAGTACCGTGACGTATCCCTTAGTGTAACTCTACGGAGGCGCCAGCACAGCCTAGAGGTAAAGGAGTAGGTCAGATTTATGACAGACCACGGAAGTAGCCCGCAGAATTCTTCCGACAACGCATGTTTTTAACGTGATAACTGAGTTCATACACTTCTGGGTCCTACAGCGAAGGGCACGTGCCAGACGGGAGCAGTACCTGAAAATTTAGTCTCGTTTGGAAACTTTCTTTTTGGTCATTACAGCGGGAACATGCCTAATCGTTCTCAACAGCAGTCGGAGTATCACAGAGACACTAAAGAGAAGTATAACTGTAACTAGAATAATAGCACCAACAACATCTAGTAAGAGCAGCTGGAACCACGAGAGATCAAGAGCCCCTGAACGCATATGTTGAGCTCCTTTGTGCCGTATGACGTATTCTATCCAGTAAACTGCTTCTTCCAGAGGAGTCCTTGGACTGTCACGGAACAACCGAGATCTGTGCTGCACTGCTTCTCGATAACTGGAATCAGTACAGACATATTATTACCAAATCCAGAAAATTAATTACATATGTTCAATATTAAAACTAGGGAACACCTTATTACATTACAGATCGAGCAAAGGAAATTTAAAAGGGACAAATGCTGTTCGTACCTGGAAGTTTCCAGTACTTCACTGACGGCCCAAGTAATTGACTCCAGAGATATGTTTGCAAATGTGATTTTAATTCCAAATCCAAGTTCCTCAGCTCTGTTCATATTGTGGAATTGGTCTCCGAAAACAGGGAATCCTATGATCGGTTTTGCATGGTATATTGCCTCTTGAATACTCATGAGACCGCCGTGAGTCATAAATAAACGAACATTCTTATGAGCTGTAACAAAGTTGAGGAACATTAGTCGCCGGCTGAAACTAAAGTCAATGGCATGTAATATAAAAAATTCAGACCCCCGCTAGGCTTATTTATATGATGATTTTTTAAAATAATTTATCGTTGGCATTTGACACACACACACAGATCAACAAAAAATCTGCAAAGATGTGAAGGAGTCGTTCTTCATGATTAGGAGTAAAATACAAAAATAGACCAGTTTGCAGTAAGAGGGCAACTTAATACCTGAAATGTTCAAATATGTGTGAAACCTTATGGGACTTAAGTGCTAAACTGCTAAGGTCATCAGTCCCTAAGCTTACACACTACTTAACCTAAATTACCCTAAGGACAAACACACACACCCACGCCCGAGGGAGGACTCGAACCTCCGCCGGGACCAGCCGCACAGTCCATGACTGCAGCGTCTGAGACCGTTCGGCTGATAGCGCGCGGCACTTAATACCTGACACAGATATAATATTCTCAAGATGTTGCGTGGTTGGCAGCTCAAGAAATAAAATAGAATAACGTTCAAAAGGAGAAACACGAGTTTTCAAGTTGAAAGGCGTCTGCTATTGAAGACTTCCATCTCATGTATTCGTACAGGACTTGCTAAGCACTTGTATGACTCAAAGACCGTCTAAGCAATATTTCTTTGAACTTTATCGATGTCCGCCTTGAATCCTATGTAGTAAAGATCACACACCACGCACCAGTACTCTGGAAGAGAACGGACAAGTTTAGTGTGGATAGAGTCTTTAGTACATTAGCTGCATCTTCTAAACGTGCTGCTAATAAAACGCAATCTTTGTTTCGCATTCCTACGAGATTTTACATATGATGCTTCCAGTTTGGTTCCCTAGGTATTTAACTTTGTTGATTTATTGTGTAATCAAAATCTGACAGAAGCTTTTTAGTATTCATGTAGTCGACCGTACACTTTTTAATGTTTAGTATCATTCGCCACTTTTCGTACAGTATAGATGTCTTGTGGAAATCATTTTGTAAATGGTACTACTCCATTAATGACTTTGGCAGTCGGTAAACGACAACATAATCTGTAAACAATCGAGGAAGGCTGCTCGGATTGTCTTCTATATTGTTTTTGTGGAATATAAACAGCAGAGGGTCTATAACAATTCGCTGGGCAACGCCAGCTACCAGTTTTGTTTCACTCAATGATTTTCTGTCAGTTACTACGGAGTATGACTTTTATGACAAGAAATCGTGAATCCAGTAGTATAATTGCGATGATACTCTACTCGATTACAAGTCGCTTGTGAAAACGGTCTTGATAGCCTTCTTGAAATCTAGAAATATGGAATCAATCTGAGATACCTTGTCGATAGCTCTCAGTTCTTTGTGTGAGCAAAAAGCCTGTTGTATTTCACAAGAACTTTATTTTCTGAATCCGTGATGATGTGTCAAAAGATCGCATTCTTCGAGGTATTTCATGTGTTCTGATGGACCTATAATTCAGTGGATTACTCCTATTTCCAGTGTATTGGCTTGACCTGTGCGACTTTCCATTGTTTCTTACTGAAAACTGACGTGAAAAATTTGCGCATATAATTCAGCGGATTACTTCTATTTCATTTCCTGAGTATTGGTGTGACCTGGGCAACTCTCCCGTCCTTAGATACACATCTAAGTCGAGTGGGTAGTTGTATAGGATTGCTAATATGAAGCTGTTGCATCAGCATACCTTGAAAGGAACCGAGTCTGGACCGGGAGACTTGCCTCTGTTAAATGAATTACGTTGTTTTCTACACCGCGAGTATCTACTTATAATGATGAATCACAGATTAAGTGCAACATGGCAGTCAAACCTCGAAAAGTTTTAGACCAACTAACTAAACAATTTTTCGTTAGTCTAATAAGCATTCAGACGGCTACAGGATACGTTTTTTAAATATATACAATGTATAAATATATAAATAAATGGGAAATGTTACCAACAAATGTTATGAAAAGCTCTTGACCGACACGCTTCAGATTATAACATGACATAGGCTATATGCTTTTTTAAACAAAAATGTACAAGTTTCCTGTTAAAACATACTACATGGGGAAAAGCTGACCTAAGGAGGGATGCGAAAATGTGCGATTTAATTTTCTTTCTCGCAGTCTGTTTAACTACTATAGTAGGACTATCACTAGAAAATTTGTTTTTCCCATATATATTCTTTCTCCTTGAACATAATTGTAAACAAAATTTTTATGCACAACAGTATGTTGCTTTGTTTCCGTCCTCACCGTCGGTTTTAACGGAAAACGGGAAAAGAAAGTTGCATTTACGGTTTATCAGTTTGTGATTACGAGACTACGGAATCTGCATCGTCCGAAACTTTCTAATCCTACGCGTTCGCAGATTGAAACCATGTGAAATACTGTCTCTGGAGCTGCTAACCTCAGAAATCCAGCAGTTAGAGATGTCTCTCTCATACTCCATATGCCAATGTGCCCAGACGATTTATAAAACCATTTTAAGCGACTACAGTTCCCAATCAAAGTTTCTCTTGCAGTATCAATGAACATAGCACAAGGTGAGAGAGGGGAGGGAGACGATGTAGAGAGAGACGGGGGGAGGAGGGGGAGGAAATTGAATAGAGAGAGGAAAGGAGGAAATGGTCAGGGAGGCGGACGAGACGGAGATGAAGAGACAGAAGGGGTCGAAAAGATGGAGAGAGAGGGTAGGAGGAGGTGGAGAGGGTAAAGGGAAAGGAGGAGATGGTTGGAAAGAGGGAGAGGAGAAGGAGGAGATGGACAGAGGGAGCGGGGGAAGGAGATTAGCACGTATATCCAATTACAATACATATTTAGCAAATGCGGAGTGATGCTGCAATTCGTGGGTAATGTTCTGCGCACATATACACTCTAAGAAAAAAAAGTCGCGACAAGAAGGAATTATTCGAATGGGACCGAATCAGTAGATGTGGTAAACATGAACAGACAAACAAATGATTACAATTTCAGAAAAATTGGATGATACATTCAAGAGAAAAGGCTTCACAAACTGAGCTAGCCAACGGCGCGTTCTTCCACCTCTGGCCGTTGTGGAAGTAGTTACTCAACTTGGCACTGACTGAGAGTTGTTGGTTGTCATCTGGGGAGATATCGTGCCAAATTCTGAACAACTGGCGGGTAAGATGGTCAAAATCTTGAGCTGGTTGGACGGCTCCGTCCATAATATTCCAAATGTGCCCAATTGGGGAGAGAGTGGGTGACTTTCCTGGCTAAGGTAGTGTTTGATAAGCACGAAGAAAAGCAGTAGTAACTCTCGCCGTGTGCGGGCGGGCGTTAGCTTTCAGAAATGTAGGCCCAGAATGGCCTGCTATGAGGGCAACAAAACGAGGCGTAGAATATCGTCAACGTACCAGGGCCTTCCAACCAGCAACTGGATTTTTGACGATCTAACGCGCCAGTTGGACAAAATTTCGTACAATATCCCTCACGAGGACATCAAATCAACGCTGTCAATCAATGCCAAGTCGAATAACCACTTTTACAAGGGCCAGAGGTGGACCAATGCGTTTTTGACTTTTTCCATTTGTGAAGCTCTTCCTGTTGAGTAAATCATGGATTTTTTTTCTGAAATTGTAATCATTGGTTTGTCTGAACATGTACATCACATCAACCGATTTCCGGACCATTAGGTTAGCTCCTTCGTGGTGCTTCGTTTTCTTTTTTTTACCTTTTTTTGGAATACTTCAATCCGAGCTGCGTGGAACGGAAGAAGAAGAAACCACCACCATGCATCCCTACTGCTGCAGGGTCAAATGTGTTGCGGTGTAGCTACTACACGCAAGTTATGTGAGCTTTTCATCCATAGAAAAGAACACTTATACCACCTGCTATGGATCAGAAATCACTGCTTCAAGCACAAACAGACAGATCACAGCAACCAAAAATCTAACACAGCACTCAAAATTGTCTATTGAAGTGCTGCTGTAGACAACGTTCTTCGTTCACCGAGGCAGTGAACCGAAAGAAAACACTTATTGTCAGTATGGCTAAATCAGAACTATTGGCCCCAGTGAGAAAAAAGTTTCCCATCTTGTGATACATGATCATCTCAGGATAAAGAAATACATTAACCAGATCGCCTTCGAACTGCGAGCTAACATCCCAACGATGTTCGGGCTCACATGCGGTTCCCTTTCGTCGAAATGTCTTGGCTCAAACTCGACTAGGTGTTGAACTGCACGTGTCGCATTACACGCCCTAAATTAGACACTTGTGACGATTTGGTTAAATTGTCTGGCTGATGGCAAGTTTGCGAAATACAAAGTTAACATATAATAACAGTAATAATAATATCGGGAACTAACTCAACGATTTGCGATTTGGTTAGAATAATGCTTATTCAGAAAGCAAACTAATAGCGAAAGTGGTCGTATTTAGAGTTACTGTTACACTCGAGCGCATATACATTTGGCGCAGTTTGATCATTCACAATCTCATCGCGGAATAAAAGTTATCTACGTGAAAAGTTGGAGTTCACACCAGGCGCGCGGCTGCTCACCGCTCAGAGACGAAGTCCCGCGATACCACACAACGCGAAAATTTCTAGTCGTTTCACTTCCTAGCTGCCTAAAGACCGACTGTCCACTTTCGCGTCTCAATCCGAACTGTCCCCTTTGGTGTCTCCAGCCGAACTGTGCGCTTTGGTGTGTAGACCAGAACTCCCTCTGCCCGTCCCCGGTCGCGCTTCCCGCGCGCCGAACATACTCTCTCAACTGACTAGGGCAGTTCCCTTTCCTGAAGATGTCCATCTGATTGGCTACAAGTTATTCTAGATTATTTTACATTTTAACATTTTAAATAATCAACGCTTGACCACTTTCACGTTCTAAATAATGTAACAATATATTCATTGTTAAATTCTTTTACATAAAACCAATGCAATTTCCTTCTTAACTTTGAATATCACGGCCAGTAGCCTTGCACCAGTGTGCTTTCTGATAATTAAATAAAGAACAAAAGTAACTATTATGCACTAAACTTTACAACAAATATTCTATTACCTAATGATTCAATAAGGTGTCATGCTGTCATCGTTCAGTGTGTTTTGTGTGGAGGAAACGACGATCTGATGCTTAACTGAAAATAATGATAATTTAAATTTACTATATATTTTAAACAAATAAAGTCACGGAGTTGATATTTACAATGTCTGTCTTTTTAATTATGCTCTTCTATACGAAATATCAATCGTTCAGATCGATCAAAGCATTCAGACTTTAGCAGTCAGGTCTTTGTTGCAAACCTTGTTAATTTCAATTTAACAGTAAATATTATAGATGTGATCAATATTAAAATTTTATTGGGATCACCAAGAAAGTTTATGGAGGAGGGCAGATTAAAATTACTGTGGCTTGTTTCCCTGCATTACTACAGAATTAAATAGTTTTCATAAATGTTTCCCTTTATGGCCGATCTTAGGTCCGCCATATTTAACGCTGCTACATCTCCTTGGCCACAAACGGCTGCTACTGGGTTTCCCTATAACGTAGGTTCTCATCTGTCTCACTCGCACACTACATCGGTTAGGCCTCAATAGACAACAGACGCCTGTGACTTTCCCACCTCGTGGTGAATCTGCGTCCTTTGTGGCACGCGGTCCTGTACTACAGGGTTCATTTCACAATTCCTGTAGGCTCACTCTTATGGCCATATATTTAAATGAGAGAGCAATGCTCGTTAACTCGCAGAACCCTGTAACAGATTTATTGGCTACAACCCACACCAAGACAACTAATGTACATGCAATGAGATGAATACAATCCAACAGAAATATGTTTCTTCAGCGTAGATACTAAATACTGACAACGGGGATTACCAATACATGTTCGAAAAAAAGGATATGTCACAGGTTTCGAGACAGTGGTAATTTAGAAAATGCTGCATTTTTCTTACCTAATATATCTTGCTGTGGTAACCATTTGGATGTCATAGCATTACTTGGTTGTTTTGGCAGCTCGTCCTCATCGACCTTCCACAATACTCTCTGCTTCAGACGCGAGAAAGCCTCAGCGAAGGCCAATTTCGTCTCGTTTTTCATGACTGTGCTTTTAACATTGGTGCCAAGACTGAAATATATAGCTCCATTCTCTGCGTCATCAAGAAACTTCTGTATATTCTGTGGAAATACAATTTCAGCGGGTTTTACTTTATAAGTCTTTAGACAGTCAGCACACAGTACAAGTATATAGAAAAGAAGTCAGTCGAATGAAGCAACTGTTTTACTATTGAAGATAAAATCTTCTAGGATATTAGGCTACGTCATGGCCCTCTTTAGTTTCTTACAGGCGAAGAACGTTTCGACCCCTTTGCTGGGATCCGCTTCAGAATCTACCGACAGTGTTCACCTAACTGTGAACACCAGTATGTCCGGAAGAAACTGAAGAGGACCATGATGCGGCCTAATGTTCTAGAAGATTTGATCTTCAATAACAGCAGCTGCGAAAGTCTACATACTTAGACAAGGTTACTGTTACCAGTCACTATGTGTTTGTTTCCAGGACTCGTTTCGCAAGTATAAACATCCATCACGAGGTAGATTTACGTGTATTAATATGGCGTGAATGTGTTGTTACGACTTTGGGGAACTTGTGAAGCTGTGTGGTAGAGAAAAAAAAATTAATTTGATAACGGTTCCTATAGTTTTGTGGAAGTCTTTGTCTGAAAGGATAAACGAAAATATAGATGTAAACATAAGAGAAAAACAATAATACCTCTAGTGGTCACAAGATCCGTTTCCTATTGTTTCACGTCATTTACACTATCAAATTTTGTAAATACTGAAGGGAGTAGAGATGGGATGTAGCAGTTCAAAGACATATGGCAAAGCAAACCACTATAGTCTCATAGCATTGTGAAAGTCTTCGGCTGCACAGATGAACATAAATGTATGTGTAAATATCTCTAGTGGTCACAGATTCTGATCTGTCAAGTTGACATAAGTTAATACTTCGTACAAATTTAAGCAATCAGGATGACATGTTAGAAACGTCAATTGTAATAATTATTTTGCCAAGAGTGGCAAAATTAGTATATAAGGAATAATTTACTTATTATTACTATTTTACATGTTTGTGTGTGCGTGTAATAAATATGTATGTGTGTGTGTGGGAGGGTGGGATTGGGGAGCAGAAAGTGAAACGTATGAGAAGGAGAGTGCAGGTTTAGCTACGACAGAGTTGTGGGTTGTTAAGAGTACATGTGTCGGTATATCTAAGTGATGGTTGAAGTAATAGATGGGCTATGATTTTGAAAATATTTACATATTCCTGACCTAGGTAGAAACAGTCACGATCAACACGTAAAGTTTTGCATACAACTGTATAATGTAGTGGATGTCTTATTTTGTTGATATGCGGTAAATTTCTGACCAGTATTGTCAGTGGTAAAATATTTTTTTATGCCCTTCCATATTATATATATTGTTCTCGTGGTCTTCAGCCCGAAGACTGGTTTGATGCACCTCTATGTGCTACACTATCGTGTGCAACCCTCTCGCTTGGTCTCCCTCTGCGATTCCCTCCCTCCCCCCCTCCCATTCTTCCCCCCAGTACTAAATTGCTGATCTCGTGATGCCTCAGAATGTATCCCACCAATCGATTCCTTCTTTTAGTCAGGTTGTACCACAAACTTCTGTTCTCCCCAATTCTATTCAGTTCCTCCTCATTAAATACATGATCTACCAATTTTATCTTCAGCATTCTGCTGTAGCACCACATTTCAAAAGCTTCTATTCTCTCCTTCTCTAAACTGTTTATCGTCCATGTTTCACATCCATACAGGACTACGCTCCATAAAAATACATTCAGAAAAGATTTCGTGACACTTAAATCTATACTCGATGATAAATTCCTCTTCTTAAGAAACGCTTTCCTTGCCATCGCCAGTGTACATTTTATTTTCTCTCTACTTCGACCATTATCAGTTATTTTGCTGCCCAAATAGCAAAACTCATCTACTTCTTTAAGAGTCTCATTTACTAACCTAAATCCCTCATCATCACCTGATTTCATTCGACTACATTCCATTACCCTCGTTTTGCTTTTGTCGGTGTTCGTCTTATATGCTCCTTGAAAGACACTGTCCATTCCGTTCAACTGTTCTTCCAAGTCGTTTGCTGTCTCTGACAGAATTACAATGTCATCTTCCCCCTGGATTTTAATTCCTACTCCAAATTTGTCTCTTGTTTCCTTAACTGCTTGTTCAATGTACAGATTGAATAACATCGGGGATAGCCTACAACCCCGTCTCACTTCCTTCTCAACCACTGCTTCCCTTTCATGCCCTCGAATCTTATAACTGCAATCTCTGTACAAATTGTATATCGCCATTCGCTTCCTGTATTTTATCCCTGCCATCTTTAGAATTTGAGAGTATTCCAGTTAACATCGTCAGAAGCTTTCTCTAAATCTAAAAACGCTATAAAAGTAGGTTAGCTTATCCTTAATCTAGCTTCTAAGATAAATCTTAGGGTCAGTATTGCCTCGCGCGTTTCTTCACCTCTACGGAATCCAAAATGATCTTCTCCGAGGTCGGCTTCTACCAGTTTTTCCATTCGTCTGTATAGAAGTCGTGTTAGCATTTTGAAACCGTGTCTTGTTAAACTGATATTTAGGTGATTTTCACACCTGTAAGCATCTCCTTGCTTTGGAATTAGAATTATTATTTTCTTTTTGATGTCTAAGGCTATTTCGCCTGTCTCATACATTTTGACCACCAGATTGAAGAGTTTGGTCATGGCTCGCTCTCCCAAGGCTGTCAGTAGTTCTAACGGAATGTTTTCTACTCCCGGACCCTTATTTCTACTTAGGTCTTTCAGTGCTCTGCCAAATTCTTGACGCAGTATCATATCTCACGTCTCGTCTACATCTACGTCCTTCTCCATTTCCATAATATTGTCCTCATGTACATCGCCCTTGTATAGACCCTCTATATATCCTTCCACCTTTTGGCTTTTCCCTGTTTGCTTAGGACCGGCTTACAATCTGAGCTCTTGATATTCATACAGATCTCTTTTCTCCGAATGTCTCTCTATTTTTTCTGTAGGCGGCATCTATCTTACCTCTAGTGATATGTGCTTCTACATCCTTACATCTGTCCTCTAGCCATTCCTGCTTAGCCTTTTTGGACTTCCTGTCTATCTCATTTTTGAGACGTGTGTATTCCTTTTTGCCTGCTTCATTTACTGTATTTTTATATTTTCTCCTAACGTCTATTAAATTCAATATGTCTTGTGTTAACCAAGGATTTCTACCAGCCCTCTTCTTTTTACCTACTTGATCCTCTGCTGCCTTCACTATTTCATCTCTCAAAGCTACCCATTCTTCTTCTGCTCTATTCTTTTACCCCGTTCTTGTCAATCGTTCCCGAATACTCCCTCATAAACTCTCTACAACCTTTAGTTCTTTCAGTTTACCAGGTCTTATCTCCTTAAAATCCTGCCTTTTTGCAGTTTCTTCAGTTTTAATCTACAGTTCAAAACCAAGAGATTGTGATCATAGTCCACATCTGTCTCTGGAAATGTCCTACAGTTTAAAACCTGGTTCCTGAATCCTTCTGTCTTACCATTATATAATCAATCTGAAACCTTCCGCTATCTCCTGGTCTTTGTTTCCTTTTATGGTTAATTTAATTCTTTCTTTGTAACAAATTGGAATGTAATGCTCTGTTATTTGAACACTGTACATGTCGTCATTTTTGTATATTTATATCCGTGTAAATACTGTCTGTGTAAGTCGCCCCCCTTTTTATCTCCGTTTGAAATAAATACAAATTTGCAGATAATGTGATGTACGCCGAAGGTGCGATTGTCACGGAGCC
Organism: Schistocerca serialis cubense; assembly: GCF_023864345.2. Taxonomy (NCBI): domain Eukaryota; kingdom Metazoa; phylum Arthropoda; class Insecta; order Orthoptera; family Acrididae; genus Schistocerca; species Schistocerca serialis. The sequence continues at coordinate 142,067,457 of NC_064646.1, forward strand.
AGATATCGATTGCGAGAATCGACACGTAATGTGCGGCGAAGCAAGAAACTTTTCCAATACGACATGAAACTAATATCTCGTGTTATGTTAATATGAAGATATGATAGTAATTGCGTCGATTTGATGTATTTAAAAACAGCCTGGAGTTTTACAGTGTTGTCGGTATTTTTATTACCTCTACCAAAGTACAGTGGCATAATAAACTCCGAAAGACGAGTTCATTTACGTTTGATAATGGGGCTATGTTGGTGGATGGATGAATGTAAGTGGATTCGTTTTTATTGTCAAAAGCGATAACACATTCGGAGAAGAAGCAAGGCTGTAAATACGATCACAGCTCGTTTCAGTCACAGCAATTAAATCTGTGCTATTAGGTTCCTGCCTAACTATGTCCTCGAAAATCGTGGCATATTGCTGCGACATAATCAAGCAGTAATAATATTTACGGTCTTGCTTCTCCTCTAAATGTGTTATCACTTTTGGCAGTAAAAACTGATCCACTTACCTTACCTTGCCTATCCACCCACCCACCTGGCCCCATCATTTAATTAAAAAAAACTGATCATTTTAAATGGAGACTGCTTGGCTGGCTATACACAAAATCCTTGTTGTTCATGTTTTGTCGTTAGAGTTGTAATCGCTGTAAACAAAATCGATTTCTGACTCCGTACCTTGGATATAGTAGGTGTAGAAGTGTGAACAGGAATTTCCCTATAGATGGTGCTAACCACCAGTGTAGGGCCTGTGAGGCCGTGTCTACAGCGCCATCTGCTTCCTGAAACAGCTGACGACAAATGTCAACACACAGTAACCCGAGTTCCATACATCACTATCTGCTCCAAGCCCGTAAACATGTCGAGTCTTGTGCCTACAAACTACGACTGGCGGACACATCGGCTTTTATCATCATTTGAAGAAATGATAACAGAAACCACCAAAAAAGTTGAAAGACAACGAATTGCAGGCCTTATTGGGTGAAGATGATACTCAAACTCAACAGGAACTCTCAGAACATTTCGTTTGAAAGCTATGGGAACGGTGCAAAAAGTGGGAAAATGGGTTCCGCATGAACTGAACGAAAGACAGCAACCAGATCGAAAGACCAGTAGTGAAACGCTGCTCGCCAGGTACAAAAGAAAGTTGTTTCTCCATCGAGTAGTTACAGGTGATGAAAACTGGATATATTCTGAGAATCCTAAGAGTCGTAAATCATGGGTGAATCCAGGCAGACCATCCACATACAAGACCAAATCGCTTGGGAAAGAAGACAATGTTCTGTGTTTGGTGGGATCAGAAGGGTGTCATTTATTATGAGCTGCTGAAACCTGGTGAAGCAGTTAACACTGATCGCTACCAACAGCAAATGATCGATTTAAATCGAGCATTACGTGAAAAACGACCGGAATATGGAAAAACGCAGCACAGAGTCGTATTGCTCAATAATAACGCCCCATCACACACAGATAAACACGTCAGGGAAACGATCGAGGCGTTCAGTTGGCGGCCTATTCTCCAGACCTGGCTCCATTCGATTATCATCTATTTGCATCACTGGGACACACTCTCGCTGAACAACAATTCAATTCGTATGGAAGTGTACGAAAATGGCTCGCTGACTGGTTCTCTTCAAAAGAAGAACTGTTATGTTGGCATAGCATTCATAGCCTGTCGGAGAGGTGAAATGAAATGATCGTATGAGATTGTTGGCCGTGATATCCCAGTCGTGTCCGGCCGCCAAGTGCAAGTCTTGTTTCGGTCGGTGCCACATTTGGCGACTTGCAGCTCTGGTGAGGGTGAAATGATGATGAGGGCAACACAACACCCAGTCCCCGAGCGGAGAAAATCTTCAACCCGGCCGGGAATCGAACCCGGGCGCAGTGAATGGGAGGCAAGCAGGTTGCCACCCAGCTAAGCAGGAGGACTGTTGGAGAGGTTGGAGAAATGTATGAATGGCAATGAAGATTATTTTGAATAAAATATTGTTTATCAGTTACGAACAACAGACGTGAAATTATTGAAACGAAATTTTGGTTTCATACTTCTGCACCTGGTATATGTCTCGCGAGCTTTCTTCCAAATTACCGTTTTGCTGAACATTTGGAAGAGTTTCAACATTACGTTTTTGGCGAACCAGTCATTGTTGAAGTAATGCAAAGAGGGTAATCTGTACAAAGAATCGACAGCAAACAGTTTGATAAGTTTCTGTATGAACCTTATGGGAAGAGACGTGTGTTTGATTTTCGGTTCAGCGAGCCAATCGCAGCGCTGCCCGTCAAGCGAGGAACTCTTGGTGGAGTTTCAATATAGTCTGTCGTAAGCTGGTCGCTGTTTAGGTGAGACGTTGCCGAACTGAACGGAGCCGGTCGCTGATTTCCGTGTTTGATAACGTTTCTTATTTTCTGGAGTTATCCACGGGTATTGCTTATCATCAAAGTGAGTTTGTTAAGCATTCGTGGACATTTGCATCTCGTGGGAAAATTTTCGCTGATTTTCGGAGCAAAGTTGGAATGAACGCGCCGAATGAAATTTTGCTCCGCCTGTCGTTGCTAAGTGTTTGTCTTACGAGATCAGTAGACAAAATACAAATTCAGTCATTTAGTAGTCTGAAGATTAATTCAATGAACTCATTCAGTCTTCCATTCAGATGAGATTGTTGATGTTGTAAACCGTGTATAGAATTACGCTCATATGATGTTTACTAAAATGGCCCATTTGCAAATATCTTTGTATGTATGAGGGTCATACGTTAGTCTGTTCAGCTGCATTTTGAATTAATTATATAATGTGAAAACAAATATTTTCTCTCGATTAAAGATCCTGGTCAGTGACTTTTACGTGCGTTGTCATAACTTCTACCCTCCTATCATTACTTGATCGCGGTTTCTGAAACGCAACCTTATCTCTGATAACTGACGCATCTGCTAATTTTCGTGTAACATTTCATGTGAAAGATAGCATCCTGTATTCCAGACATTACGTATTCTCCTTTTACTGCCTGCATTTTACAGCAAATAAGGTAGGCTGCTACTTGGAGGGACGCCGTACGTGGTTCTTCAGAAGTGCTCATGGCCAGTGCTTCATGTTTGGCTGCTATAACCACAGAAACGAGGTTAACATCTCCACTGCACCGCAATTGACAAGTCAGGTTGCAACGCACATTCATTATTACTGAAATATTAGAGACGATTTGCATTTTCACTTGTGTTTAATTTGTCGATGCTATGCCTACTGTTTTCAATCTGTACGATTTACATAGGTGAATTCTGCTCAGTTAACTTTTATTGGTTGCGATTATAAAGTAATTAGCTGGGTCATTATTTGTTTTGTTATAAGGAATAGGTCCTTCAAATCAGGGCACTTCAAAAAGTGCAGACATTTTAAGTCTTTAGCTCTCAGGACTAAATAATATTTAATTAAATTATTCATTTTTAAGAAGTAGAACCGCCACATGCTTATACAGGGTCTCCCAACAGGGATAGTCAATATTCAGAGATATGACAGAAACGATCATTCTAAGTAAAAAATAGTAAACCTGGGCTCTAAAATGCATGCCTTAAGACCTATGAGCACTTTTTCACCTTCGCTACTGTGAAACTGTGAACAAGTGCTCATAGCTCTTAGGGGTGCGTTCTAAAAACTATGTTTACTAGACAGTTTTTTTCACGTTTTTGTCCATACTACATCCTATAGTAATATGGAAATCGATGAGCTCACTTTAAAAGAGATTTGTTTCATAGCACCGAAGATAAAGTGTTCATACTCTTAAGGTATGCATTTTAGAGCCTCTGTTTACTATTCGAGGATCACTGCAAAAGAAATGAACCCTATTTTTGTAAAAATACAGTTTTCATCCTGCATGTGTGAAAGTTTTACAGTGTGTAGATACATCCTTCCCGCTTGCTTTCAAACTTAGTTCAACCTGTTCCCGAGAGTGGCACTGTCACAACATATCTTCAAGGTGGCTGCTACACTTGACGTTCGTCAGAAGCAACGTGCTGTCATAGAATTCCTGTGCTGTGAAAACGAGACAGTGGGAAACATCCACAAGAGGTTGAAAAAGGTATATGGAGATGCTGCTGTCGATCGCAGTACAGTTAGTCGGTGGGCAACCAGGTTACTTGATGAAAGCAGGCACAGCAATATTGAGGATTGTCCTTGCAGTGGCAGGCCTCATACTGCACACACTCCAGACGACGTGCAGAGAGTTAACGAATTGGTCACAGCTGACAGACGCGTCACAGTGAACGAATTGTCACGCTACGTTGGGATAGGGGAAGGAAGTGTTTGCAGAATATTGAAAGTGTTGGCGTTAAAAAAGGTTTGTGCCAGGTGGGTTCCCAGGATGTTGACAGTGGCTCACAAAGAAACAAGAAAAACGGTATAGAGCGAACTTTTGGAACAGTATGAGAATGGTGGAGATGAATTTCTTGGAACAATTGTGACAGGTGATGGAACATGGCTCCATCATTTTTCACCAGAGACGAAGAAGCAATCAATGGAGCGGTATCATGCAAGTTCACTCAAGAAAAAAAATTCAAAACCATACCTTCTGCTGGAAAAGTTATGGCTACGGTTTTTTTCGATTCCGAAGGACTCTTCCTTGTGGACATCATGCCAAGTGGAACCACCATAAATTCTGATGCATATGTGACGACACTGAAGAAACTTCGAGCTCGACTGAGTCGTGTTCGACCACATCGTCAAAAGCAGGATGTTTTGCTGTAGCACGACAATACATGGCCACATGTCAGTCAAAAAACCACAGAAGCGATCACAAAACTCGGATGGACAACACTGAAACACCCGCCTTACAGTCCTGACCTGGCTCCATGCGACTATCATCTCTTTGGGAAACTGAAAGACTCTCTTCGTGGAACAAGGTTTGAAGATGATGACTCCCTTGTGCACGCTGCCAAACAGTGGTCCAGAATTTTACCGTGCGGGTGTACAGGCACTGGTTCCAAGATGGCGTAAGGCAGTTGAGAGGGATAGAAATTATGTGGAGAAATGAAAATATTGTTCATAAAGGATGTATCTATACGCTGTAAGACTTTCAAACATGTAGGATAAAAGATGGATTTAAAAAAAAAATAGTGTGCATTTCTTTTGGAGTGGCCCTCGTACATTTCTGATTCGAGTGATGGTTCCTGTCGTATCCACGAATACTGACCGTTCCTCCTGGGACACCCCGTGTACTTCGCTTACTGCTCTACGTGCCTTCAGTGCCGCCAGTGGTAATTCATTCTCGAGGCGTCATTGCGTTTTAGTTCATCAGTGTGTGATGAACGTAGGGTACATACCATCAAAAGAAACTTTCAGTGCATTACCTGTGGGAGAGCCTTAGGAGCCTTTATGTGCATTCCTCCATAACCGACAACGTTGGGAAGCATGGGCCGCGGGCGGTTGAAGCTGAGATGCCAGTTGATCATGACCAGGGACGTGGTGCGCTCGAGATCGGCCAGCGGCGGAGCGCCGGGCACGTACTTCTGCACGACGGCGTCGACGGCGGGCAGGTAGACGTGGCGGCGGTACGCCCTCACCAGGGCGCCGTAGGCCGCGTTGAGCGCGCGGTCCAGCAGCGAGTCGAGCCGGCCGTAGTCCAGCAAGGCGTAGGGCACGGAGGCGGGCGGCTGCGGGTTGGCCACCATGTCGTCCATCCAGGGCGCGCCCTCGAAGGGGCAGGTGCCCACTATGGGCACACGGAACTTGTGGGCCAGCACCAGCAGGCAGTCGTTGAAAAACAGCTCCGCGATGAGCAGGTCGAAGCTGTCGTCCGGCGACGCCAGCAGTCGCTGCACCTCGGGCTCTTCCATCAGCCTCGGACACGAACGCTCGCCGTACCGCATCAAGCGCCTTACCATATCGATCTTGTTCGCCCCGAAGGAGAAAATATCTATGTGTGCGCCTACAAGGGAAGGGCGTTAGTGAGGAGGGAGGAGGGTGGAGCGTGTAACAGTTTGTTGCTGACTCCCAACAGAAATACAAAATATTTTACTGTATTTTATATACACTACTGCCCATTAAAATTTCTACACCAAGAAGAAATGCAGATGATATACGGATATTCATTGGACAAATATATTATATTAGAACTGACATGTGATTACATTTTCACGCAATTTGGGTGCCTAGATCCTGAGAAATCAGTACCCAGAACAACCACCTCTGGCTGTATTAACGGCCTTGATACGCCTGGGCAGTGAGTCAAACAGAGCTTCGATCGTGCGTACAGGTACAGCTGCCCATGCAGCTTCAACACGATAGCACAGTTCATCAAGAGTAGTGACTGGAGTATTGTGACCAGCCAGTTGCTCGGCCACCTTTGTCCAGACGTTTTCACTTGGTGAGAGATCTGGAGAATGTGCTGGCCAGGGCAGCAATCCAACATTTTCTGTATCCAGAAAGGCCCGTACAGGACATGCAACATGCGGTCGAGCATTATCCTGCTGAAATGTAGGGTTTAGCAGGGACCGAATGAAGGGTAGAGCCACCAGACGTAACACATCTGAAATGTAACGTCCACTGTTCAGAGTGCCGTCAATGTGAACAAGAGGTGACCGAGACGTGTAACCAATGGCACCCCATACCATCACGCCGGGTGATACGCCAGTATGGCAATGACGAATACACGCTTCCAATGTGCGTTCACGGTGATGTCACCAAACACGGATGCGACCATCATGATGCTGTAATCAGAACCTGGATTCATCCGGAAAAGTGACGTTTTGCCATTCGTGGACCCAGGTTCGTCGTTGAGTACACCATCGCTGGCGCTCCTGTCTGTGATGCTGCGTCGAGGGTAACCACAGCCGTGGTCTCCGAGCTGATAGTCCATGCTGCTGCAAACGTCATCTAACTGTTCGTGCAGATGGTTGTTGTCTTGCAAACGTTCCCATCTGTTCCATCTGTTAACTCAGGGATCGAGACGTGGCTGCACGATCCGTTACAACCATGCGGATAAGATGCCTGTCATCTCGACTGCTAGTGATACGAGGCCGTTTGGATCCAGGACGGCGTTCCATATAACCTTCCTGAACTCACCGATTCCATATTCTGCTAACAGTCATTGGATCTCGACCAACACGAGCAGCAACGTCGCGATACGATAACCCGCAATCGCGATAGGCTACAATCCGACCTTTATGAAAGTCGGAAAGGTGGTGGTAAGCATTTCTCTTCCTTACACGAGGCATCACAACAACGTTTCACCAGGCAACGACGGTCAACTGCTGTTTGTGTATGAGAAATCGTTTGGAAACTTTCCTCGTGTCAGCACGTTGTAGGTGTCACCACCGGCGCCAACCTTGTGTGAATGTTCTGAAAAGCTAATCATTTGCATATCACAGCATCTTATTCCTGTGGGTTAAATTTCGCTGTCTGTAGCACGTCATCTTCGTGGTGTAACAAACTTTAGTGGTCAGTATTGCACTAATTTGTTTATGTCAGTTTTCAGTTCATCTCTTTAGGACATACACAGACAGAAAAATCGCAACACCAGCAAGGAGTTGTGACACATAAAGGAAAGTTGTTAGGCGTGTTTCTGCATGTGAAAGATGATGTCTCTTCTGATTTCGTGCTATTCGCGTAAAAGTGGCGTTAGTAGCATCACTATGAGGATACGAGTCAGGTTTGATTTAAATACAACGCTGTAACGGCCGTGAGTATTAGTTACCTTTGAGATTGGTCGTGATTAGTTGATGTTCGTCAAGAATGCCTTTAAGGCGACAAAGGCGCCACTATCACCTCACTGAGTTTAAACGAGGTCGTGTAATAGGGTTACGAGAAGCTGTACGTTCCTTCTGGGATACTGTGGCAAAACTTGTCAGGAATGTAGCCAAAGTACACGATTGCTTCAAATGTGTTTGAAATCTTATGGACTTAACTGCTAAGGTCATCAGTCCCTGATCTTATGCACTACTTAACCTAAATTATCCTAAGGACAAACACACACACCCCTGCCCGAGGGAGGACTCTAACCTCCGCCGGGACCAGCCGCACAGTCCATGACTGCAGCGCCGGAGACCGCTCGGCTAATCCCGCGTGGCTACACGATTGCTGGCAGCGTTGGTAGCGAGAATGTACGGTCGCAAGAAGAGCGGTCTCCGGACGTTCACATGGTACTACTGTGCATCATACATCATCTGCCCAGCAATTTAAGTAGCAGTTGGCACCGCAGTGACACAACGAACTGTTGCAAATAGATTACTTCAAGGACAGCTCCGAGCCAGACGGTCTGTACCGTGCGTTCCACTGACCCCAACCCATCACCATTTGCGACTTCAGTGGTGTCAAGCCACAGCTCGTTGGAGAGCAAGGTGCAGGTCTGTTGTGTTTTCCGATGGCTGTGTGTTTGATAGGAGGGCAGTTCAGGGCTTGCAACCAACCTGTTTGCGTGCTAGATTCAAATGGTTCAAATAGCTCTGAGCACTATGGGACTTAACATCTGAGGACATCAGTCCCCTAGATTTACAACTACTTAAACCTAACTAACCCGCACGACCGCTACGGTCGCAGGTTCGAATCCTGCCTCGGGCATGGATGTGTGTGATGTCCTTAGGTTAGTTAGGTTTAAGTAGTTCTAAATTCTAGGGGACTTATGACCACAGCAGTTGAGTCCCATAGTGCTCAGCCATTTGAACCATTTGAACCTAACTAACCCAAGGACATCACACACATCCATGCCCGAGGCAGGATCCGAACCTGCGACCGCAACCCCAGCGCGGTCCCGGACTGAAGCGCCTAGAACCGCTCGGCCACAGCGGCCGGCGTTTGCGTGCTAGAAACACTGGTGCTACACCTGAAGTTTTGGACTGGAATCCGACTTCGTACGACATCAGGATCATTCTCATGGTTGTCACACGCACCTTGACTCCAAAATTGTACGTCAATCTGATGATTCGACCTCTTGTGCTACCATTCATGACTGCATTCCAGGATTTCTTTCCAACGGAATAACGCTCGCCCACATACCGGTGTTGTAACCCAACAAACTGTACATAGTATCGACGTGTTACCTTGGCCTGCTGGACTACCAGATGTGTCTCCAATCGAGAACATATGGGACATAGATATAAAAGTTTTCTGGGTATGGTACCGCGTCATAATGTAAAAACTACTGCAGCAGTAGTTTTTACATTATGACGTGGTACCATACCCAGAAAACTTTTATGTCGACTGACTCTGGCCGCGGAAGCATACGCAATTATATGGGACACCATCGGACGTTACTCCAGCGTCACCCACATACAAAATTAACTGTCCCTGTAGCCGGCCGTTGTGGCCGAGCGGTTCTAAGCGCTTCAGTCCGGACCCGCGCTGCTGCTACCGTCGCAGGTTCGAATCCAGCCTCGGGCATGGATGTGTGTGCTGTCCTTAGGTTAGTTAGGTTTAAGTAGTTCTAAGTCTAGGGGACTGATGACCTCAGATGTTAAGTCCCATAGTGCTCAGAGCTATTCGAACCATTTTTGAACTGTCCCTGTACTGTACAGCCAAGTGCTACAAGCAAGGAACCCCATCTCGCAAATAGACATCCGGCGTTTGTACAAAACAACGCATGCGCGTTTGCAATCAACATTCTGTCGGTTACACTGGTTATTAATATGCCAGCGTTTCATATTTCCAATGCCTTATCTCTCGCTTATGTTAACCTGTGGTCTTGCAACGTTGATCACTTTAATATGTTATCCAGGCAAATGTATTCACGAAATTTCATTACTATATATGAATTAGTTTTTGGTGTTGCGATTTTTTTCAGTTATTACCAGGAATTGCAGCTCAAAGAAATACAGTACTTGGGAAGGATTCGGCCAAACTTTTAGAAGTAGATGTGTTATGCAACTGAGTGCACACAGGTGTGCATAGTACGCCTGTGCAGGTGTGTAAATGAAGCGAACTCTGTTTATCTGGAACTTTTCCACCTACGTTCTCCGACAGTCGTCTCTTTCCTTAGTTGAGAGTCGCTTCCTTTCTGCCTTCTTTTACACAACTTCCCGCGGTTTTTGCATGCTCTAACTGTGGACTCGCAAACCGTGTCGGATTTCTTGTTGACAGCAGTTACGGTCAGCCTGTAAACTTCTGCGTTTCCTGTCTGAGTGTTGTCCGTATACGGTCTCCTTGTAAGGCCGTCCACCAGCGTAGGTACTCTAGCAACGAACAGAAAAATACCCTTTGTTAATCGTAGCTTTCAATTTATAGAATTTCTTGGAATTTTCGAGACTCTAAGTTTCCATTGCACTTTGTTCTCCAAAAGTTAGCTGAGAAATCTGAAAATTTATATACGTAAAATTATAAAGTCACACATTAATGTTTTTGGGTGGAGGGGTTGACGGGGTTAGCGGAAAGTTTCATTATACGTCTCGTTCTTTAGCTCCAGCCACACTGGAATTAATAATCTCTAAAAATATATTAATTTATTAGAAAATTGTATTTGGTGGGTTGGAAAGCGGAGATGTAGATCAGAAACGGGAACCACAAAAAGAGTTACATCAGACAATGTACACTGGTTGATCAAGTGTCAGGATACCTACTGGTCATTAATATGGGATGTGCCAATCCTTCGGTTTTATGAAAATTTGTGCTCTGCATGGGACACTTTCCATGAGCTGTCTCACTGTATGTGGAGAAATGACAGACCGTTCTGCCTCAAGAGCCGAAACCAGAGAAAGCATCGTAGTAGCATTGTACACTAGGGTCTGGAGCAAAGCCGACGTTGTAACTCATTCTAAAGGTGTTCCATTGGGTTTAGTTCACGATCTGTGCAGACCAGTCCATTTCGGGAATATTACTGTGCACAAACCATTGCTGACAGATGTTGCCTCTTGAGAACGTGCATTGTTCTGCTGATACAACCACTCATCAGCTCTTTAGCGTTCCTCTACTGTACGCAGGACACAGTTTTGTAAAATGTGTCATATCCTTCAACATCGAGTGTATTCTTAAGCTCAACGATGGGAGCACAACGGTACCTCGAAAATATCCCTGTACTAAAACACACTTCATTGTTGCCCCAACACAGATGCCAGTTAACGTTATGCAGGCATTCGCCAAACTCAAGCCCTTTCATCGGACTGCCGCAGGGTACAACGTGATTCATCACTCGTTTATAGTCATCTACTGCCCAGTGGCACCTCTCTCTACGCCACCTTAAGCGTGGATTAGCATTGGCTACAAAAATGTGTGGATTATCCATATCACCATATGGGCCGAATTAGGACGACTGGAATGTCCCTGATAGATTTGTTGCTCATGTGGCATCCAGTGGCTAGGTACGTTAGAAGTCAACTCTTCGGTGGTCATCGGAACTCAACTCGATCACTGAAGACAATTCTACTCCAGTCAATTAGATTACAGGCCGAAGACGTGTCTGGAGAGGCCCAGAACAGAGGTGGGATACCAGACTGATTGTCGCCCACAATATCTCCTGACAAGCGAGAGCGATGGTCTGCGCTGCCATTTCTTTTCATAGCACCAACCCTTCGGCTGCCATCAGCACAGCGGTATGTCGACGACATTCTACGCCCCGTTTTGTGGCCCTTGATGGCAAGCCACCCTGGGCTTACATTTGGGCAAGGTAATGGTAGGCCGCACACGGCAAGAGTGCTTACTGCCAGTCTGCGTACCTTGGCCAGCAAGATCATCGGATTTCCCACCATTCGAGAACGTTTGGGGCATTACGATCAGACATTTCCAACCATCTCCGGATTTTGACGATCTTGTGAATCCGTTGGACAGAATTTGGCACGATGCGCCAAAGAACGACATCAGTCAATGTTAAGTCAAATAACTGCTTTCACAAGATGCAGAGGTAAAGCAACGCGTTATTGACTTAAGAAATGATAATTAATCGAAACCCTCTGCTGCCAACTGGTGTTCTTGATATCCCTTAATGGGGACAGCTGAAAATGTGTGCACCGACCGGGACTCGAACCCGGGATCTCCTACTTACATGGCAGACGCTCTATCCATCTAAGCCACCGAGGGCACAGAGGATAGTGCGACTGCAGGGACTTAACCCTTGCGCACTTCCCGTGAGACCCACATTCCCAACTGTCCACAACCTACAGTCGTAATGTTCCTAAAGGATATTTGCCCATCCACTCATTACTCGCGCCACGATTCCCGTAAGAGTTCGGGGAAAATGTGCGCATTCGCACGGAAGAAGGTCAATGCCCAGGTAGCCTTTAACTATAGAGAAGATGCATGGTCATCATTGGTATCTATTCTTTCGGGAACAGATACCATCTTCATATAGTTAAAGGCTACCCGGCCATTGACCTCCTGTGCGAATGCGCACATTTTGCCCGAACTCTTACGGGAATCGTCACCTTAGTAGGCGCGAGTAACGAGTGGATGGGCAAATATCCTTTAGGAACACTACGAATGTAGATTGTGGACAGTTGGGAATGTGGGTCTCACGGGAAGCGCGCAAGGGATAAGTCCCTGCAGTCGCGCTGTCCTCTGTCGCTCGCTGGCTTAGATGGACAGCCGGCACGGTAGCTCAGCGTGTTCGGTCAGAGGGTTAGCTGCCCTCTGTAATAAGAAAACTGAGTTAATCGAGCAACAACGAAATTAAAACGGATGTCTTACAACGTTCGCCCCCAGCAGATCCAACGAACAAAATGAAGAAAAAAAAAAAAAAAAAAGATGGATAGCAGGAGATCCCGGGTTCGAGTCCCAGTAGGGAAACACGTTTTTAGCTTTCCCCATTGAGGTATATCAGCAGCATCTGTTAGCAGCTGAGGGTTTCGATTAATTATCATTTCTTTCTAGAGAAGCTGCATGGGCTACATTGGTAAGTGTTCTTGCGGAACAGTTACTATCTTCATATCGTTATTGACTTGCTTAGTTTCTTTCTCTTGAATTAATCATCTAATTTTTCTGTAAGTGTAATCATTTGTTTGTGTGCACATTTACGTCACATCAGCCTATTTCCGTCAGTCGGAAAGTTCCTTTGGAGTTAATCTTTTTTTCTCTTAGAATGCATATTAGTAAGCGTTAACTGTTCTCTAAGCACGTCCTACGTTACCTGAATGACATCATTCCAGGTCGGTGGACTGGAAGAGGAGGAGCAGATGATGAACTTCATCGCCGGTGTCCCCCCAGGTCTCCAGACCTCACATCTGGCGTCTTTTATCTGTGCGGTTACGTAAAAGACAACTTTTTTATCCCCCCTATACCTGTCAGTGTTGAAAGTCTGCGACATCGCATTGTTGAAGCTGTGAATTCGATAACGAGGGACCATCTACTTCGTATGTGGCAGGAAATTAGCCACCATTCTGATACATGTCGTGTAACTCATGGTGCTCACGTTACATGCATAAAAATTTGATCTTTTCTCTTTCCAGGAAAGTTGCAATTGTGTGTCTATCTTCCGTAGTTTGGAAGCAATGAATGTTTGAAATATGTACATTATTGACAAGGTTTTCTCTATTGCAACGCTGTTAAATTTCGATAAGTGTTTGTTACTAGCTACAAGCCCACGTTGTGCCTGATGACATTTTTTTCTCATGTGAAATAACCTTCTTTACCCCGAGTATTTTTCGTAATTTCACAGAAAGACAGCAGGATAAACAAAGTGAATGCCACCATTTGAAAATGGAGTGAGAAAATATATTAAATTTCTATTGCAGAACTGGCTACAGGCGTAAATCAGAAAGCCTTCCAAGTCTACTGACAGGCAGGGATCGTCGAGTACTGCAGAGGGTGGCTGTAAAAAATCCCTTGACGTTAGCAGAAGGAATCACTCGTGAGTTCCAAAAATGCTACCAGCTGTCCAGCTAGCATGATTACTGTGCGTAGGGAGTTAAAAGGAATGGGATTCAGTGATGAGCAGGTACTCATAAGTCACCCACTTATGTGCTAAACGATGCTTGAGGTGATGTAGAGATCGGTGCCACGGGACAGTAGATGACTGGAAATGAGTGATTTGGAGTGAAGGATCACGCTGTATCCTGTGGCAATCCGATGGAAGTACTTGGTTGTAGCGGATGCCTGGAGAACTTTAGCTGTCTTTATGTGTAATACTGCCAGTGAACACGAAGGAGTGGTGGTACGGCACGGGGTTGTTTTTCATGGGTACAGTGTAGTTCACTTATTGCGCTGAAGGAAAAGCTAAATGCAGAAGAGCCTGAATGCATCTTACAACATTGTATGTTGCATATGGTTGAGCAAAAGCTCGCAGACGAAGACTGTTTCTATCAGCGTGACAAATCACCCTATCATAAAGCACTATCTGTGACGCAACAGTTTGTGGACAATAACTTTTGTGCAATGACTTGACCTCTCCAGAATTCCGACCTGAACCCAATGGAACATTTTCTGGATGAGATAGTTCGAGGGGCGTTTGAAAAATCCGTGCAAAGTGCGAGAGATGGCACCACCGGCGTGTATCGAGGTCATGTTTAGTTAGTAGCATCTTTGGAAAGAACCCACATCAAGTTTCAGCCATATTGGTCTATTTATTTGTGTTTGGTATTTGTGTGAATCAAGAAAGTTAAGTTTTTGTCAAAAAATGGACGAAAAAGAATTTCGTGTGGTGATTAAACATTACTTTATGAAAGGCAAAACGTCTCAGGAGACTAAAGAGAAGCTTGATAAACATTACGGTGACTCTGCACCTTCGATTAGAACAGTTTATAAGTGGTTTCAAAATTTTCTGAGTGGCCATTTAGGCAAAAGTGATGCTGAACGTTCTGGACGCCCTGTGGAGGTTACGACTCCATAAATCATTGACAAAATCCACCGTCCGCTGTGGACGAGCGGTTCTAGGGTGCTTCAGTCTGGAACCGCGCGACCAACACGGTCGCAGGTTCGAATCCTGCCTCGGGCATGGATGTCTGTGATGTCCTTAGGTTAGTTAGGTTTAAGTAGTTCTAAGTTCTAGGGGACTAATGGACTCAGATGTTAAGTCCCATAGTGCTCAGTGCCATTTGAACCATTTAACCATTGAACCATAAAATCCGTAATATGGTGATGGATGGCAGAAGGGTTAAGGTGCGTGAGATTGCTAGTGCTGTGGGCATCTCGAATGAATGCGTGCATAATACTTTGCATAAACATTTGGACGTGAGAAAGCTATCCGCAAGATGGGTTCCGCCATTGCTCACGCTTGACCAAAAACGAAATCGTGTGAAGTGTTGCAAGGATGGTTTGCAGCTGTTCTGGAAGAATCCTCAGGACTTAAAGCGTCTTTCCTGAGACCAAACAACAATCTAAACAATTGGTTACTAAGCGAGAATCTGCACCAAAAAAAGGCGAAGACCATTCCTTTGGCCGGAAAGGTTATGGCGACTGCCTTTTGGGATTCGCTAGGGATAATCCTCATCGACTATCTGGAAAAGGGTAAAACTATTATAAGTGAATATTATTCATCGTTATTGGACCGGTTAAAACAGAACTGCAATAAAAACACCGGCGATTGGACCGCAAAAAACTCCTTTTCCATCACGACAATGCATCAGCACACACCTCAGCAGTTGTGGTCGCAAAATTCTATTCTCCAGATTTGGCCCCCTCGGGCGACTATTTGTTCCCCAATTTGGAGAAATGGCTAGCAGGACGAAGATTTAATTCAAACGAGGAGGCGATTGCACCAACTAATAGCTATTTTGTAGACTTGGATAATTCTTATTATTCGGAAGGGATCAACAAATTAGAACAGCGTTGCATAAAGTGTGTAAGTCTAAAAGGAGACTATGTCGAAAAATAAAAAAGATTTACCCCAAACACGTAAGTAGTTTTTATTTTTGCGTGGACTTTTCAAACACCCGTCGTATGTGGACTTCCCTCTGGACTCCACCGTCCAACTTCACTAACTCTTCTGATTTCATCACTTGAGGAAGAGTGGGCTTCCCTTTCTGCACTGACATTGAGACAGCTCATTGAAAGCGTCTCCAGTAGAGATCAAACCGTCACACAAGTGAAGGGTGGACATACCTCATATTAGTGTCCACTAACAAGTGTCTGGATACTGTTGACCAGCTATTGTACGTATATGTTGTTGGAGCAACATTGCTCCAGAAAAAATATAATATCCTAGTAAAAGTGACTGCAGCTGTTTGCGTATGCGGAGAATGAAGTCGATGCTCTTTTCCACATGTTTCATATCTAGCTGGAAGTGTGTTACCTCACTTAAGAAGACTTGAAGTAGGTTTATATGATAGTCACAGCACAGATACGTGTACGACTGATGGCGGTGTCGGCAAGTGGTTGTATTGTGACTCACCCGGCATCAGATCGAGGTGCTCGCCAACTGGCGCAACGGTCCAGTTAGGGTGCGGCTGGTTCTCGCGGTGGGAGGTGAGAATGGTGACGTGGTGCCCCCTCTCAGCCAGCTCCCATAGCAGAGGCCGGAACACGTTCCAGTGGCTCCAGGCCGGCACGCTGTACACGGCCAGTATGCGGGCCGCCGTCGACGCCGACAGGCAAGCGGCCGCCACCAGCAGATGCCTCCACGGGGCACCCATCTGTGGCTCCAAAACATGATGTGTCTCTTCAGTCTCACTGTCCTGCACTTCTGGCTAGCCTGCTAATGATAGCTGAAGGGCTCTGCAGAAGAAAGTGAACCACGAATTTACACTACTGGCCATTAAAACTGCTACACCAAGAAGAAATGCAGATGATAAACGGGTATTCATTGGACAAATATATTATACTAGAACTGACATGTGATTACATTTTGACGCAATTTGGGTGCATAGATCCTGAGAAATCAGTACCCAGAACCACCACCTCTGGCCGTAATAGCGGCCTTGATACGCCTGGACATTGAGTCAAACAGAGCTTGGATGGCGTGTACAGGTACAGCTGCCCATGCGGCTTCAACACGCCCTACCACAGTTCATCGAGAGAAGTGACTGGCATATTGTGACGAGCCAGTTGTTCGGCCACCATTGACCAGACATTTCCAATTGGTGAGAGATCTGGAGAATGTGCTGGCCAGGGCAGCAGTCGAACATTTTCTGTATCCAGAAAGGCCCGTACAGGACCTGCAAATGCGGTCGTGCATTATTCTGCTGAAATGTAGGGTTTCGCATGGAGATCGAATGAAGGGTAGAGCCACGGGTCGTAACACATCTGAAATGCAACGTCCACTGTTCAAAGTGCCGTCAAAGCGAAAAAGAGGTGACCGAGACGTGTAACCAATGGCACCCCATACCATCTCACCGGGTGATACGCCAGTATGGCGATGACGAATACACGCTTCCAATGGGCGTTCACCGCGATGTCGCCAAACACGGATGCAGCCATCATGACGCTGTAAACAGAACCTGGATTCATCCGAAAAAATGACGTTTTGCCATTCGTGCACCCAGGATCGTCATTAAGTGCATCGTCACAGGCGCTCCTGTCTCTGATGCAGCATCAAGGGTAACCACAGCCATGGTCTCCGAGCTGATAGTCCATGCTGCTGCAAACGTCATCGAACTGTTCGTGTAGATGGTTGTTGTCTTGCAAACGTCCCCATCTGTTGACTCAGGGATCGAGACATGGCTGCACGATCCATTACAGCCATGCGGATAAGATGCCTGTCATCTCGACTGCTAGTGATACGAGGCCGTTGGGATCCAGTACGGCGTTCCGTATATCCCTCCTGAACCCACCGATTCCATATTCTGCAAACCGTCATCGGATCTCAACCAACGCGAGCAGCAATGTCGCGATACGATAAACCGCAATCGCGATAGGCTACAATCCGTCCTTTATCAAAGTCGCCACCGGTGCCAACTTTGTGTGAATGCTCTGAAAAGGTAATCATTTACATATCAGAGCATCTTCTTCCTGTCGGTTAAATTTCGCGTCTGTAGCACGGAATCTTCGTTGTGTAGCAATTTTAATGGCCAGTAGTGTAGTTAGCATTAGGTTGACTACACTACCGATTTTTCCATATGAGTCACTAGGAAAAGTATATAATTCGATTTGTCTTACTTTATTTACACTCTTGTTTTTGAATTTCACCAAAGAAATAACATGCATAACTCAAAATACATTTTAACGACTTAACAGCTACTTCCACCGTTTCCTTCAATTCTAGACTGACCAGGTTCAAACGTTCATCGAAATTTGAGTATCAATAGTACCACTGACAAGTACCATGGACATTCGTCGAGAATGGGAGGACGTTATTAAGAAATCAGCTGAAGTTGTCGATTTCGCAAGCCTATTTGGTACAAGATGTGGGGACTAAATACTATAGAGATCGATTGTACGTCAACTGAATATCAAAATAAATTGGGTGATGCAGCTGTATGGTGAATTTGCATTGCTAGTGCAGTGAAATAACACCTGAGGGTTACAAATGAGTCCATCGTCCATGAATCGCGGACCTTTCGGTGGAGGAGTGGCTTGCGGGCCTCTACGGTACATACGCCCACGCCGTAGGTGCAACCACAGCGGAAGGGCATCTGTTGAGAGGCCAGACAAACGTGTGATTCCTGCACAGTGGCAGCATTCTTGTCAGTATTTGCGGGGGCAACAGTCTGGGTGACTGACTGGGCTGGCCTTGTAACACCAACCAAGAAAGCCTTGCTGAAAGTAGGGGGAAACTACAGCCGTAATTTTTACCGAGAGCATGCAGCTCTATTGTATGATTAAATGATGACGGCATCCTCTTACGTAAGATATTCCAGAGGTAAAATAGTCCCCCATTCGGATCTCCTGCCGGGCACTACTCTGGAGGATATCATCAGGGGAAACAAACTGGTATTCTACGGATCGGAGGGTGGAATGATAGATCCCTTAATCGGGTTCGTAGGTTAGAAAATTTAAAAAGGGAAATGAATAGGATGAAGTTAGATATAGTAGGAATTAGTGCAGTGTAGTGGCAGGAGGAACAGAACTTCTGGTCAGTTGAATACAGGGTTATAAATACAAAATGAAGCAGGGGAACAGCAGGTGTAGATTTAGTAGTGAATAAGAAAGTAGGGATGCGGGTAAAGGACTGTGAACAGCATAGTAAACAGATTATCATAACCAAGATAGATACAAAGCCAACACGCAACACAATAGTACAATTTTATATTCCAACTAACTCTGCAGATGGTGAAGAGATTGAAGAAATGTATTGTGAGGTGAAATAAAATTGTCAGCTCGTTAAAACAGACGAAAATTTAACTGCGATGGGGCCCTGGTATTGGATACTAGGAAAAGAAATAGAAGGAAAAATTTTATGTGAATATTGTCTTGGGGAAAGGAATGAGAGAGAAAGTCACCTGGTAGAAATTTGCACAGAGCATAATGTAATCATAACTAACACTTGGTTTAAGAATCATGAAAGAAGGTTGTACACGTGGAAGAGACCTGGAGACACCGGAAGATTTCAGATTGATTATATAAATGTAAGATAGTGATTTCGGAACCACATTTTGAATTGTAATACATTTCCAGGGGGAGATGTGGATTCTGACCACAATTTATTGGTTATGAACTGTAAATTAGAACTACAGAAACTACAAAAGGTAGTATACTAGGAAGATGGGACCTGGATAGCTTGAAAGAACCTCAGGTTGTTGAGAGACTTTCAGAGAGACTACTAGGCAACGATTGACTAGAACAGGGGGATAAAAACAGTAGAAGACGAATGGGTAGCTTTGAGAGATGAAATAGGTAAAGTAGCAGGGGATCAAATGGGTAAAAATCCAAGGCCTGGTAGGAATTCTAGGATAACACTGAAGATGTTGAATCTAACTGATGAAAGGGAATAATACATAAATGAAGTCAATAGAGCAGGTGAAAGGGAATACGAATGTCTAAATAGTGAGACTGACAGTAAGTGCAAAATGGCTGAGCAGGAATGAAGAAAGAAAGGAAGATTGGCTTTAACGTCCCGTCGACATTGAGGTCAATAGAGACGGAGCACATGCTCGGATTGTGTCAAGGGTGGGGAAGAAAATCCGCCATGCCCCTTCCAAGGAACCACGCCGTCATTTGACCAGAAAGATTTAGAGAAATCACAGAAAACCCAAATCTGGATGGCCGGACGTCGGTTTGAATCGTCTTCCTCCCGAAAGTGAGTCCAATGTGCTAACCAGTACGCCAGCTCGCTCGGTCTAAGCAGGAATGGGTAAAGGGCAAATGTAAGGATTTAGAAGCATAGTTCCGTAGAAGAAAGCTAGGTATTTCTGGTAGGAAAATTAATGGCGTCTTTGGAGAAAAGAGAAACAAGTGTGTGAATATAGAGAGCTCAAATGCAAAACCAGTCGTATGCAAAGAATGGAAAGATGAAAGGTGAAAGAAGAACGTAGAGCGTCTATGCAAGGGAGATGAACTTGAAGGGAATGTTATCGAAATGGAAGAGGACGTAGATGAAGATGAGATCCACAACGCCGTAAAAAATGTCGTTCAGGTTGCTGTCGTGTTCCTTGACTTCAGGAAGGCATCGGACACCGTCCCGCACTGAAAAAGTATGAGCTTATCGAGTATCGGAGCAGATTTGCGACTGGATTCAAGACTTGCTTGCAGACAGAATCCAGCACGTCGCTCTTAATAGAACAACATCGACAGATGTAAAGGTAATTTCCAGGGTACTCCAAGGAAGTGTTATAGGACAGTTACTGTTTACAATGTATATAAATGATCTAGTAGAAAGAGTCGGATGCTGTCTAAGGCTGTTCGCATATGATGCGGTTACCTATAACAAAGTAGTAGCGACAGAAATAGTAACGATTTGTAGAACGACTTCAGAGAATTGATGAATGGTGCAGGCTCTGACAGTTGACCCTCAACGTAAATAAATGTAACATATTGCGTATACACAGGAAGTAACTATCCAGAGCGACCTTAAATGGAATGACCACATATAACAAATAAAGGGAAAAGCAGATGCCAGGCTCAGATTCATAGGAAGAATCTCAAGGAAATATAACTCATCCACGAAGGAAGTGGCCGGCACTTGTTCGACCTATTCGTGAGTATTGTTCATCTATCTGGGATCCCTAGCAGATAGGACTGATAGAAGAGAGAGAGAGAGAGAGAAGATGCAATGAAGAGCGTCACATTTCGTCACAGGATTGCTTAGTCGACACGAGAGTGTTAAGGAGATGCTCAACAAACTCCATTGGAAGATCTTACAAGAGAGGCATTGTGCATAACTGAGGAAATTTCTGTCGAAATTTCTAGAGAACACTTTCTGGGGAGAGTTGGACAATTTATTACTCCCCCTTCCCCCACGTAAGTCTGACGTAATGAATATGAGGAGAAAATTCGAGAAATTACAGTTAATGCATTCTTCCCACGCACTATTCGCCATAGGAATAGGGTTGGAGGGCTTAGTTAGAGGTACAAAAAATATCCTCCGCCACAAAGCCTTAGGTGGCTTAAAAAGTACGATGTAGATGTGATACTGCGAGTAGAATATGACAGAGCATTGAAACATCTGAGTCGAAACAAGGCCCCGGGAGTAGACAGCATTGCGTCGGAGCTACTGAGAGCCTTGGCAGAGCCAACCATGACAAAACCCTTTCATCTGATGTGCAATGTGTATAAGACAGCCGACATATTCTCAGATTTCGAGAATAATGTAGTAATTCCAATTCCAAAGAAAGTAGGTGTCAATAATATCCAACTATCTGTTTAATAAACCTTGGTTGCAAAATACTAATACGAATTCTTTATAGAAGAATGGAAAGATTGGTAGAAGTCGGATCATGTAGGAACATGCATGGCAGTACTGACCCTACGACTTTACTTAGAAGATAGGTTAAGGAAAGGCAAACCTACTTTGATAGCATGTGTAGACTTTGAGAAAACTTTTGACAATGTTAACTGGAATACTGTCTTTGAAATTCTGAACGTATCAGGGGTTTTAAAACACAGGGAGACAAGGCTATTTACAACTTTCACAGTAACCAGAAGGCCGTTACAAAAGTCGAGGGGCATGAAAGAGGCTGAGAAGGGAGTGAGCCAGCATTGTAGCCTATCACCAATGTTATTCAATCTGTACATTCAGCAAGCAGTAAAGAAAACAAAAGAAGAATTTCGAGTGGGAACCATAGATCACGGAGAAGAAATGAAAACTTTGACGTCTGCCAATGACATTGTAATTCTTTCAGAGATAGCAAAAGCACTTGGAAGAGCAACTGAACAGAATGGACAGTATCTTGAAAGGTGTGTTTACGTGCTGTCCTGCGACATATTCAAACATTATTTTATTCATAGCTGTTATGTTCTCAGCAGCTGCAATACCGTGTATATTTCAGTTGCAGAGCTATTTTTATTTTGCTTTATCGGTTTCAATAGATTAGTATGTCAGTTTCAGAAGCTTAACGTTGGTTTAGCAGATGTCATAATGGCCGGCCGTTGTGGCCGTGCGGTTCTAGGCGCTGCAGTCCGGAACCGCGGGACTGCTACGGTCGCAGGTTCGAATCCTGCCTCGGGCATGGATGTGTGTGATGTCCTTAGGTTAGTTAAGTTTAAGTAGTTCTAAGTTCTAGGGGACTGATGACCTAAGATGTTAAGTCCCATAGTGCTCAGAACCATTTGAGCCAATCATAATGTCATGACAGGTCCAAAAATGTACATATTGTATGCTGTAATTATAATCACAGATTGATAAATTACGGTAAATGTATCACATTTGTGCACACAGTCAAAATTATTAGAGTGGACGCATTAAAAAACCCAGTTAATAACTTATTCAGTGCCACGATGTCATAACTAAAATGATCTATTGACCAAAATCAAAATTACGTCGGCAGAAGAAATAAAAGGCCTTATGAAGTATGGAATATCGTAAGTTTTTCGTTGTTACACTATACAGTACTGGAACTAGTGAGAAGGTTACCGATACAGAAGTTTTCTAAGATTTCCTTATTCATTTTCGATCTGGTTGGTTGTAGCACTGCCACAGAGTAGTTAAGCCGGCTTCCAGCGAGATTTAAAGCAAGAGCCAATGCAGCCTTCACATTACAGCGTGACTCCATTACTCAGAGCTATCGAAGGACTACAGCACTCATTTCTCGCCTTATTTCCATCATCATGGCTAGGAAAAATAAACCACTAAGTAAAAGACAACATTAGCTGCAGTTTCTGTGTGGAACTATTTTTATGAACTCAACACCATAAATTATAACTATTACTTTAAAGTTCTGGCACTTATTGTCGTTCTTCTTAATGATTCCCAATACAATGTTATTCGGTCTGCATTACAATCACTTTACACTCTTTTAAATGTTCTTTGATCGTGATCGAACCTTTTTTGTGACACAGAACACCTTCCGCAAACGGCAGGATGGATATCTTATGCAGATGGGCGGGGCGGCCAAACATTCATGTTCAGTATCCAAGCGGAACGTGACTGATGCTGTTCTCCTTGATCCATCGGGTACTGCTGGGACACCCACGAGGTTTCTCCAGATCTTTCTCTCTCATGAAAACAGACAGAGAGAATGCGAGGAAAAAAGTGGATTCAATGAGAGAACAAAGGTATGTGGTAGAATGGTGAAAGATAACACCAAATTTAAAAACACCACAAGTGAATGAAGAAGAAGTACTTTCAACAAATTCATTGAAAACTTAGACGAAAGAAGAGATAGTGACAATGTTTATAAACTCATTGTAAAACTTTAAAACTGATGTGCAGGGTGGTCCATTGATAGTGAGCGGGCCAAATATCTCACGAAATAAGCATCAAACGAAAAAACTACAAAGAATGAAACTCGTCTAGCTTGAAGGAGGAAACCAGATGGCGCTGACATAGGTCAAACGGATATCGACTGCGTTTTTTAAAATAGGAACCTCCTTTTTTTATTACATATTCATGTAGTATGTAAAGAAATATGAATGTTTTAGTTGGACCACTTTTTTCGCTTTGTGATAGATGGCGCTGTAATAGTCACAAACATATGGCTCACAATTTTAGACGAACAGTTGCTAACAGGTAGGATTTTAAAATTAAAATACAGAACGTAGGTACGTTTGAATATTTTATTTCGGTTGTTCCTATGTGACACATGTACCTTTGTGAACTTATCATTTCTGAGCACGCATGCTGTTACAGCGTGATTACCTGTAAATACCACATTAATGCAATAAATGCTCAAAATGATGTCCGTCAAACTCAATGCATTGTGGCCGTTAGTGTTCCGATTCCCTGCCCTGGCCATTAACGTAATTTCAGGCAGCGTCCTTTCCTCACCTCTTGTCTGTCCAACACGTTGTGTAGTTTTGACAGCTTAATTCATATACATATTACATTGTGGATAATCACGCCCGTAACATTTTGTGTTTGAATTCTTATGTACCGATTGGTGGCAAGCAAGTCGTTTGTCGGTCGGTCCATGGCTGTCCCTTGGTTGGGTTCCGACAGATCAAGTGTAGTTGGGCTCACCACCTGTCTCGCCTAAGTGAACGAGGGCAGACCGACCCCCTGGAGGCTTCTGAGTGCTGTTGTCTTTACCGTCTTACTCATCGGTGTTTAACTGTCTGGTTATAATCTATGATAGCCAATGATTAAAAACAACATTCTTGGTTTTAATGTGTTTTATGTAAGTAAGTTTGAATTCCGGCAAGTGGATATTTGCTGAAAGGTTGTTGCCGTTGAGTTGTCTTTTCTTTTAGTCCAGTTTCAGCTACGTAAAACTTACGGCTTATGGCTATACTTTCTTAAAACTCTGGATAATTAATTGTGGGCCTTCAACTTTGTAACCTTATTCTTAAAATTACCTTCCAATCATAAACATTGCGGCCTTCTGCCTTTGAAAGTTTATCGTAATTTATTTTATAATATTGAAAATTTTATTTTGGGCCTTCAGCCGTTTGTATTGTACTTCGTTTATGTTTGTCTATCCACCCTTGCCTTGAGGCTTTCAGCCTAGCTGTGATATATAGATTTTTTAGTTATTTTTGTATGTAACTGTAATTGCGTGTTTTCACTCACTTGAAATTTACCTTGTTGATTTTTAAGATTTCTTGTTTGGAGGCCTTCAGCCGTGAAAGATTTGAAGTTTGAAACTCGTAGTTGTAAAAGTTCGGCTCTGTGCCGCTTTGGTTGTAAATGTGTTATTCAATTAAAAGTTTAAGGTGAAACTGACTCCAACCTTATTTGGCCCTTTCCACAATTCTAATCACCTGTTCTGCTCAGCTGGTTCAGCGGGCTTATCAAGCGGATTCTCCATTGTGATAGTAAAGCTTCACTAACAGTGCTTTTTCTGTTAAAGCCCAAATGCCGCGACTGCTGGCGCATTTTTCTCCTCTCACTACAGCTCATACACAATTCTCATCCAGCGTCACTGACGTGTTGCTTTCCAGCACCATATTTTGAACGGTTTCTGCATTCGTTTTTGGTTTCAATAAAACTCCGTGGCATTTCAGGCATGTGAGTCAAGTTTTACCTCTCTATGTACATTATTCCGTGATTTGATCGTTTCAAATGTTAACGGACTCTGGATGTCCCTGTACAACGTTCAAACTATGTTCACAAGATTTAAAATGAGCAAACTCCAATTCGCAACTGGAAGACGAGTACTAGTACTTCAAATAAGAAAATGACAATTGTTGAACACACTTTTAGTGACATACGCGTCTTGTGTAACTGCACGGTGTTCATTCGGTTTATCGAAGCTATTTTGCGCGAAAGGCCAAACTCGAACAAGAAAATTTCAGGCTTACCTATGTGAGAGCAGAAACGCGCCGCGCTCACCTGGTGAGACGGTGGTCGCCGTCAAGTGGCTGGTGGTCTGTGGCCACTGCTGGACCAGCAAACTCTCGAGCATAAACTGTGTTGATGTTGACGCAACCACGAGCTCTCTCGCCAAATCGAGGTTGCATCTGACTGAAGCCCTTAACAGACAGCCGAGAAGGGGTAAAAAAAAAAAAAAGAAACCACAGAAAGAGAGGATTCGAACTCTGTGCTCTGTATCTACACTGCGTGACGTATACTACTAAAAGGCGAGCATTTTAACACCTCGAGCGAAATACAGCACTGCCTGCAGATACTTCCGCATCCTATAGTGTTGCCAGATCGTCCAGATGCCAGACTTCGAATTCTAAGGGCCGGTCAGCAGTTATACCGGTACTGTGAAGCGTACACAGCTTCAGCCAGCTGTATCTTGGAAATTTGTGGTAAGGTATTGTGGGACCAAAATGCTGAGATCATCGGTCCCTCAGATGACGCACTACTTAATCTACCTTAAACTAACTTACGCTAAGGACAACACACACACCCATGCCCGAGGGGGCTCGAACCTCCGACGGGGGGAGCCTCGTGGACCGTGACAAGGCGCCAGAGACCACACGGCTACCCCGTGTGGCGCAGCTGTATCTCTTCGACCACTGAAAACTGGAAGCTGTTTTATATGAACTTCTGAATTATAAATCGTGCAATGTCCATGCCAGAGCTTCATCAAATAAGAGGAAATTTTTTGAAGTGCCAGGTTAAAATAAAATGAAAATAAAAACATTATTACAAGAACTCTATTTTTAGATGAAAAGCTCGACTTCAAATCTTCTTTTCAACAGAATTTTTACTCCTGTTAAGGTACTTATCGTATGCTATGACCAGCTTCCAAGGTCCATCCTCACAGAACTCTACCGCATGCAGTTTTAACCAGTCGTGTACTGAACTGGTAACAACATCTTCCTTCTAGCGCTATCCAGAAAGGCTCTTCTTTAAGTGCAAGAACAAGTTACAGCCACTGAGCGCTAAGTCAGGGCTACGCGGAGGGTGCTCACACTGCTCCCACACGTGGCGATGTTATCTCAAGTGCAGCAAAACTATCACTCTACGGAGGATGCCATGCTGTTTGTTTTGGATTCGGTGGCGCAATTTCTTTAAGATCTCAAAATAACTGTGTCCACTACATGCTCCACGTTGCGGCAAATAAATCGGCAACCAAAATACCTTGCATATCTCAAAACACAGTGCACATAATTTTACGGGCTGAAACCATTTACTGGAACTTCAGTTTATAGGGGATACTAAACGATTCGATTCCAAGGACCGTTGTTTTGATTCCGGTGTAACATAAGCAACTTTTGTTAGTCACGAGTGTATGAATGCTGGAAATTTTGGTCGGCCGGTGTGGCCGTGCGGTTCTAGGCGCTTCAGTCTGGACCCGCGTGACCGCTACGGTCGCAGGTTCGAATCCTGCCTCGGGCATGGGTGTGTGTGATGTCCTTAGGTTAGTTAGGTTTACTTAGTTCTAAGTTCTAGGTGACTGATGACCTCAGAAGTTAAGTCGCATAGTGCTCAGAGCCATTTGAACCATTTTTTGGAAATTTGTGGTTAAGTTCCTATGGGATCAAACTGCTAAGGTCGTTGATCCCTAGGTTTACACTCTACTTAATCTAACTTAAAGTAATTAGGCTATGGACAACACACATCCGCGCCCGAAGGAGGACTCGAACCTACGATGGGGGTAGCCGCGCGAACCGTGGCAAGGCGCCTGAGACCGCGCGGCTACTCCGCGGGGCTACGAAAGCTGCGCCCATTGAAATTCGACCCTGAACACTAATCTGTGAAATTTGCGCCCAATATTCCTGGCAATTAGTTGCTCACTCTATTTACACCACGAGTCCTCGCCCAACGAAGACGATCCCTACTCTCGTAGTGGTCTGTTCAGATGCGCTCAAGGTAGGTAGAAATTTAGCAGCCGCCCTGTCCGAGCCCCGTTGACACCGCCATCCAAATGCCCAGGGGCGTAAACAAGCTTCTGATGAAAGAAAAGCAGTCCCAATGGCCGACATGCATACTGTTTCCTAATATAGAATATCATTGTGCATTGTCATCATAGAAAATGTTTGTTATTACGTAATTTTATGATCCACACTGTTTTTTTAAAAGGTTACCTTAGCTAATTTCAGTGATATAGTACATATATATCTTCCACTTGGAAATACTGACGATTTATAAAAAAATTATGAAGATAGTAACTATTCTCGAAAGAACAGATAACATTGATGACCATGCAGGTGACGATTCCCGTAAGAGAACAGTTACTATCTTCATATAAAGATATATAGTTAAAGGCTACCCGGCCATTGACCTTGGTCTGGGCAAGACCTTGGTCTTGGGCAAGTATCTATTAGGAACTTAACGTATGTAGATTGTGGACAGTTGGGAATGTGGGTCTCACGGGAAGCGTGTGAGGGTTAAGTCCCTGCAGCCGCGCTATTCATGTGTGTCCTCGGTGGCTCAGATGGATGGAGTGTCTGTCAGGTAAGTGGGAGATCACGGATTCGAGTCCCGGTCGGGGCACACATTTTCAGCTGTCCGCATCAAGGCATGTCAACAACACCTGTCGGCAGCTGAGGGTTTTTAATTAATTATCATAAAAAATGGTTTTTATGTATTTAAGTCACTTGTGGAGATACTCAAATTAGCGTTAGGAGTGAGAAATGAAACTATATTCAGCTTATTTCACCTCTACACGTATGTAGTACTGGTCTTTTATGTATTTTTGAAACCAATTTCAAGTTTATTATATATACCATATGCTGCTCTAGGAGTACGGGCAGTACATTCTTTCATATTTATTTGAAAGGGTGCTTTGTCAAATAGAAGATATTCTATTTTTAAATTCTATATTCGTATTTTGATTTTGATGCTTTCCATTGTAATTTCTGAAGGTCTAGTCATAATCAGAAATTTTGTGAATGAGTTCGACAGAAGATAAAGTAAACTATGATCAATTCCAAATGCAAAAAATTGTCATTATACAATTAGTTCTTGTTAGACAATCTCCACTCAATTTCATTAGTAGTTGCTGTAAAGGAAAACAGGACATCAGAGTCCTCAGCTCTTCTACACATCCCTATCGGTATCTTCCAGGGCCTCAATGATTCTCTTCCTGCACGTGTCGCAGCTGGCCCGCACTGCAAGAAGTAATTATTCGGGCTTTTGACCGGTAGTCATATTAATGTGGTGGGGTAGCGTACCTGCCAGGAAAGTTGCGGAGTTTGGACAGGAGGATTAGTGGAGCTTTCCTCGACCTTTACTACGCACAAGTGGGCGGAGTTTACAGAACGCCGTTTATACCAGTGACAATGTACCTTACAACATTTTTTCCCTTGGATACAGATAATTTTTTTTCCCTTTTTTGTCAGGGGCGGGCTGGCAGCAACACAAGCGCTGCTCTTCAGCCGAGAGACATAAATACATTTTTTTTTGGTCATCAGTCTACTGACTGGTTTGATGCAGCCCGCCACGAATTCCTTTCCTGTGCTAACCTCTTCACCTCAGAGTAGCACTTGCAACCTACGTCCTCAATTATTTGCTTGACGGATTCCAATCTCTGTCTTCCTCTACAGTTTTTGCCCTCTACAGCTCCCTCTAGTACCATGGAAGTCATTCCTTCATGTCTTAGCAGATGTCTTATCATCCTGTCCCTTCTCCTTATCAGTGTTTTCCACATATTCCTTTCCTCTCCGATTCTGTGTAGAACCTCCTCCTGCCTTATCAGTCCACCTAATTTTCAACATTCGTCTATAGCACCACACCTCAAATGCTTCGATTCTCTTCTGTTCCGGTTTTCCCACAGTCCATGTTTCACTACCATACAATGCTGTACTCCAGACGTACATCCTCAGAAATTTCTTCCTCAAATTAAGGCCGGTATTTGATATTAGTAGACTTCTCTTGGCCAGAAATGCCTTTTTTGCCATAGCGAGTCTGCTTTTGATGTCCTCCTTGCTCTGTCCGTCATTGGTTATTTTACTGCCTAGGTAGCAGAATTCCTTAACTTCATTGACTTCGTGACCATCAATCCTGATGTTAAGTTTTTCGCTGTTCTCATTTCTACTACTTCTCATTACCATAAATAGATAGGAAGACATTTAAAACAATATAAAGAACGTAACATGGCGGAATTTAAAAACAAAAAAAGGCAGAACAGACGAATAGAAGGCATACAAAGCCTCTAGATCGGAGATAAAAATCTAAACAAGTACGGTACACAGAAAACCACACACTACATTAAAAGGCGCCAGGCAAAGTATGGCTGGAGCATAACAATTTGTAGAACGAGTGAACCTGCCACGTGACGGACAGCGTAGCAAGGATAAGTCATGGACGAAAGACAGATCGAGCACACAATTGAAACCACATCACTAGATGACACTGTATAATGACACCAAAACACAGCACTAATGCAGCAAACTGATAACGATTAAAAACTGGTAGGATCTGCAAGGGGGGAGACAAGGGAAATGGGAGGAAGGGGAAAGGAGGCGAGGAGGAGGGGCAAGAAAGGGAGATGAGATGGAGGGGGGGGGGCGCCGAATGAGAGCTGAGGTGGGAAGGGACAGGGGAAGAAGACAGCTGAGGAGGGGGTGCAGAGAATCAGGGAGTGAAGGAGAAAAATCCGCTGTGAGTGATGGAGGGGACAGGAAGAGTGGTGGCTCTGGGGGGGGGGGGGGAGCAAGGCAAGGTTACAGTTGGAAGGAAGGATATACGTCACAGCGAAGTTCAACATCCGGGAGGGAGAGGCGCTGGAAATAGCCCTGATGAAGGAGATGGAGGGTGTGGAGGTGGAGAGAGGGAGAGATACAGCGATAGAGGTGCGGCAATGGGTTGGGGTGGAGGATACGGCTAAATTCAATGCGTTTCTTTTGTACAACTCTGTAGGACTTTCCTAAGTGAGAGTGCACACAACTTCCGATATTGTAAGCGTCTTGTTACAGCTTCGTACAGAACACTTCCTGAATTTGAAGAAAAGCATGAAGAAATGATGACATCATGATATCCATTTTTTATTGACTTTCCGCACCAGGGCATGAGTAAGGTTTGAAAAGTTCTCGGAATCACCACAAGAGGTCAGCGTTAGCGCAACGAGTTGTTCACATGATATTCATTGGACTGTTGCCCGTAAACACGTGCCACGCCAGTGCCCTTGGAAGAGAGCTGTGGCGGTGACGTGATTCTGTTGTTGTTCCCGCATAGTGATTTGCCAAGATGAAAAAAAAAGATTCGAGCAGTGATTAAGTACTTCGTAAAGAAATGTATGAAAGCAAAGGGCATTAATGGCGATTTCCAGACTACACTGGGGGACTCTGCTCCTTCATATTCAACTTTTGCCAATTGGACAAATGAATTTAAATTCGGTCGGCAGAGCTTAGATGATGATCCGCCCAGTGGTCGGCCAAGGTGTGTCGCTACTCCAGAAATCATTGCACAAAATGGTCAAGTAGGATCGCCGATTGAAAGTGCATGAAATTGTTCACGCTTGGCAGATGTCATCTGAAAGGGTACATCACATTTTAACTGAAGAATCAGAAACGAAAAAAAAATTATCTGCAAGATGGGTGCCGTGACTCTTGACGCTGGATCAAAAACGCGCCCGCACACATGTGCCGTCGCCATGGCAAAATTACACGAAATAAGGATTTAATTGTTGCCACATCCGCCTTATTCACATGATATGGCTCCGTCAGACTGACTGAAAATTTTTCTTGGTGGACGAAGATTCACTTCAGACGAAGAATTGATAGCTGGATTTGACAACTATTTTTCAGACATGGAGGAAACTCATTTTAGAGATGGGATCAGGGCACTGGAACATCGTTGGACCAAGTGCATTAATCTACAAGGAGACTGCATTGAAAAATAAAAAAGTTTGAGTGATGTAAGTACTTTTTTTCTATTCCGTTTCGAGAACTTTTCAAACCAGCCTCGTACTTCGTTTCATATCGTGTACATTTCTGCAACCATCTTAAAATGCTCTTCGCCATATTCTAACTCTTCTAGCGCTCATAGCGTGTTCACCACACATTTCACTAATCTGCTGACGAATTTTTAGCTTTCATGTCTCTTCCATTTAAAAAACAGAAGAGCGCGTATTTCAAAATCGGTGGAATTTTAAATCGGCTCAGTCATATTAAAAAAAGTGTAAATGAACGTTAATTAAATCGAAAGCTATCGCTTATGTGTTTGTGGATAAGTAACAATTGGAGATACTTTACGAGCATGCGCAGTACGGCAGCTGCAGAGCTCCAGTGGCAATATTTCAGAACGGTACTTATTTTAAAAATGCGCCTCGTATTTACTATTTCCCCTGAAGCCCACTGTGTGGATAAACGATCAGAAGTTGATGACGTGGTTGGCAGATATCGGGGGAGCGACTACGATGTGTTTACGGTCACATGACAAAACTAGGGCAACTGTTACTTATAAGATGACCTCACCTGGTCCCAAGTGGCTCGTGGGTTGCTCTTGCACAGACTGGTGATCGGCGACTACGCCACGACGGCCACAGATAGGTCCACAAGAGCGTCCTTGTCTCGCGTTTATCGCGCCTGATAAATGGATCACGGCCACTGTGAGGCTGGAGTGGCATCGAGTGATCTCTGCTGCTTGTCGCCTGTCAAGAAAAATCTCGTGCCGAGGACGATAACCATGCCAGATTGATTTATGCCTTTTGAAGTAATACTGCAACCTTTTTTTCCGGAAATATTTTCCGTATAACAGAAAACAAGTTCATGCAGTAGGCTAATACGGGAACCGCATGACAATCCAATTTTTGTACACATATTGGGTCTACAACTTCGCTTCCGCAGTTTTGCAATAGACGGCAGTAGCGGCAAAGGGGCTCAGGTGATCGGTCACAGGTGTAATATAATAAGCTTAGGCACCTGTAAACATGATGCCATAAAAATATTAGTCGATTTGTGATTGCATAATAAGGTTATTCTCGATTTAGTACGTCAACTTACGTACCCATTTCTCGCCATTTGCGGGAGGTTTTAATTTTTTGCTTTAACATGAAGGAATCTCCGGCTGTGGTTCTTAAACGTGCAGAGAATGTTTTCAACGCCTTAACAACGGTGCTTTTGATGTTGAAGACCGGCATGGCAGTGGAAGACAGAACGTTTTCGTAGCTACTGAAGCAGACGAAGACAGTCACAGGACATCATTAACGAAAGCAACAGATGCGTTCGAGTGCAGCACTGATACACAAACAACCACAATACAGCGATGGACACGTAAAGGTAATTTTGCAGCAGGTCAGTGTTCGACCCCATGTCGCAAAACCCGTCATACTATACATGGAAACGTTGAAATGAGAAGTCCTATCCCTCCCACCGTATTGTCCATACGTTGCTCTCTCTGACTACCACCTTTTTCGATCAGTGGCATACAGTCTGGCTGACCAGTCCTTCCGATCGTATGAACAAGTGCAAAATTGAATCGATTCAAGGATCCCCAAAAGACGCCCAGTTCTTCCGCCACGGGATTCGTATGCTATCCGAAAGATGGGAGAATGTAGTGGCCAGCGATTGGCAATATTATGAATCATAATTTTGTTGTAAGTTTTTCAGAATAAAGCCCCGAATTTCGAGAAAAAACGGCGGAAGAAAAGTTGTAGACCTAGTATATATATTTTTATATTTGCGGTACATCAAGATCGGAACTCAAACATCAATCAGCGAAAGCAGTTCATTGCAACTTTCAAAAATTCTCCAGAAAATTGACTCTGAAGTTTCTCGACCGTCTTTAGTATGATAAAGCAACGCCGATTTTTCTCTATGCCCCACAGCAAACCAGATGAAACGCAAAGACTTAAATTGGAAGACGGTCTGATCATATTTTGCAGACAAACCCTTAAGCTAAATGTTCAGCACAGCAGATTACATGTTCATAGATGATTTGACGCCGACAGCTGCGCGACATCACAGGGAGGTTGCTCCACAGTCGCAGGTCTGTGGAAACGAATAAAATTTAAATCAGCAGGATTGCTATCAGTGACTGTTGGCAAAATAAACAGCAAGAAAATAGTGTACATGAACGTCAAGTCGTTTCCAACATCCAAGACAAGATCACTCACGTGGTTCATATATTGTTTTATAAACTGCATCGGCAACAAGGGAGGAGTGTCTACTTACGAATGACTTGAAACAACACATGAAGAACGATAAACACGAAATCCTCAACAGTAATGGAAAAGAGAAAAGTTGTGACCATTTATACATTTCATTTAAATGCTGTATTTAAAGTTAATGTAAATGTTTGGTGTTTGCTGTTGCTCAATAAATTCATATAGAAAAAGTGTAGTGTGGCTGTGAGTTTGGTTTCCAACCGTGGAAACATTTTAAGCAGCGGTGCATCTCCATGAACATTTTTCTGAGGCGTAAAATACCTAAGCATGAGAAAGAATTTAACTAGCAATTTTGTTTCAAATTTAAACAATCTTTTACAAAAGATCAGTGATGTAGGATTTATATACTCGTATGAAATGAAAACCGTATTCTTGTGTGGGATATGTAATTAGAAATAAGACATGCAATTTTCATAATAACAGCAATTAGATATGTGTTAGTTAGCATATATTTGATGAATTTTGTATTGAAATGACAGTTATTCGAATTGAACGGAAGGAAGACCAAAAAATAGTCGCAACAATACTCGAACCATCGATTACGTGTCTCTAACACTACTGATTTTTTCCCATCTTCACGGAATTGCTAGCAGAAAATGCACCTCTGTTTAAAAATTTAAATCAGCCAGGAATCGAAACTAAAACTCCTGCTCGCAGGCGAACATTCTTCCACGTAGGCACACAGCCAATAGGTGAACAGCAACCTTGCTTTAGCATATTAAGGACGGTCGGAAAATTTCAAATCCGATTTTCTCGAGAATTTTTGAGAATTGCGCCGAACTATTTTGTGGGATGAATCTGTGAGTTCTGAATTCCGTTTACTATAGGTATAAAAAAATAGAAACCAGATTCTCGCGTTGTCCTCTTACGGACACCTTCTCATTTCACTTGTCACGTCAAATCTGGATAAAATCTTGAGCATTCGACGAAATCCTCGAATAGGTTTCATCAGGAGCAACTGACTGCCGTGGTTGCTATTATAATGAACATTTGTAGCCCATAGGCGGATTGTGCCAGGTCGTCGTACGTCATCACTACGTCATTCTGTCAGAGACTGTCTCCGCATAGGCCCTAATCCGGCGGTCTCATACGAAGAAACTGCATATACTTTTCGTCAGCTTGAGAAGCTGCGCGACATATTCGGAGTTACGGAGCAAATTAGCGCTACTGCAACGTTGTCGAGGTGAAGAGACTGTACCAAAGTTTGCCGTGGTTAAACATCACATAAAATGGGTCAACATCTCAGCGCACACAATTTTCATCATCCAGTCCAGAAGAGTGGCGTTCTAAATACATTAAGCGAAGTGTCGACGCTGGAGAAGACAGGGAAATTCTCTGAATAGTTTATGTTCCTCCGAGAGCGCTCGCACCAGCAATACAGTCGTTGAAGCGGAAGTGGGGGCAGTTTCTTTGAACTGCCACATCTGTTCGTCTGCCTCATCAGCCTCCAAGACGAGTTTGTGCATCCCTCACTTTTTAAACAGTGTATGCTGTTTTACGGACTACTGTCATATTAGAGGGTTTTATTTTGCTCCTGGTGGCCACATAACCACTGAACGTCCGAGTACGTCAGCTACAACAAAAAAAAAATATGTTTATTCATTCTTTGATGCTTCTGAACAGTTACGCCGACAAATCACTTCGAAAGAGATGTACAACATACAGAATGTAGATAATATAATATAGAACTTTGGGTCTTAATTATGAACAAAAAAATTAAAATCTTATGTTATTATTCCATACATCTCATCACTCATCACTACCCCACTCACACTACTTCACGCACTTAACTTCGCCCAAACATTGTTGCAGTTCAACATATTTCTGGGTATCTGACTGCGTGCAACAATGAAAATAGAGAAGGAAAACAACATAGTTATCCATGTCACACATCTCCCTGGTCAAAGCAGGAGAGCCGTGTCAGTGCAAGTAACTTATACACTCCTCAGCGCCTTAGAAACTGACACCACCATCTTCTCGTCAGCTAATTAATTGTATCAACTATTTATGTATTCTCTGTTTCTACAAAGTTGTGTGTGTGTGTGTGTGTGTGTGTGTGTGTGTGTGTGTGTCCTAATATGAGATAGAACATCTCTGGATTAACAGTCACAACTGCTACGCCTAGACTAAGGTTGAGGTTGAGTCCTGTATTCATCTATCGAACGCGTAATAAAAGCAATATTAGGGCATGGATGTGAAAAGGGGGAAACCCAGAGTGTTTAGAAATAACACGATGCGGTTGGAATAACTAAAGAACCTCGAGACTGCGCTTTTAGTGTTAACTGCGATCAGGCATTCAAAAGGTTACCGGATGCGGTCGTAAAGTTAAAGAATGCCAGACGTAATGACGCTGTTTACAACATTCCACGCCCCTCATATTGTCTACCATCCAACCACAATGTTGGTTGCTAGTTGCAACAAGGCAGTTCTTGTGGTCTTCAGACCTAACACTGCTTTGATGCAGTTCTCCACGCTAATCTGTACTGAGCAAGCCTCTTCCTCTAAACTATCTTTGTTTCGTAGTTAGGTACATAAAAGATCTCTGCCTGTGACATTAAAACCACTCCCGGCTCTGACATAAACGGATTTCCTTAGTTTTGTGTTTTCGTGTACAATAACATTTATGTTGTGCATTCTTGGCGTATTTTCCTATCGATTGAGGGATTCGATTGAGCATTATATCACTTCTTCATCTGTCATCAAAAGAGGAAATCGATGAAAACAAAATTTGAAACGCCTCTGGCCTATCGTCAATCCCGGCTAGAAGTTGGACGAAATTGTAAGAATTCGTGTAGCGCTTATAAGATAATTCTGAAGAGGCTAATGAAAGATGGGTTTACATTAGCTTTTTCGATTCCCATACGTCATTTCACGGCAATATCTAATATTCTCACCCCAGTTGTATCACGTCCAGATTCGCAGTGTAGTAACTGCCTATCGAATGTGAAAATGCTATTTTGTTATTAAGAGGAAGTAATTCTAACAAAAAGTATATTACAGAGTTTTTTTTCAATGAGAAAGGCTGAAACGTATTTTTTATGTACGAGAAGACTAACCATATCAAATAACCAATTTTGGTTAATATCGAACATTGGTGTCTCAGATATCTCTGAATTTTTTTATTTGGCAGTAGCTGTGTAGTTCAAAACTACTGAAAATTCTAACAGGTATTGGACATGCATGTTGTTTGCTTTATGGTTTCAAAATGTTATAAATTTTCCAAAACTATTGAAGCTGTAAGCTTGACTCTTGTATAATTTTAAAGCTCTAAAATTGGATACGCCGTGAGATTTATCTTATCCTGCAACAATACCAGAAATATTGGATTTTCAAAATATCAAAAACACTACATTTCTTTGTCAGAAAATATGTTTGTTTCTTCCGGATATGTGTTTGCATCAAATACAAAAACAGAAAAAAGGATTGGTGGAAAGGGATATCAGTTTTTGAATAGAGTACTGCACCGCAGTGATTTCTCTTTGCAGTTCATATTACAAGGAATGGTCAACAACTAACAAATAGGGAATCCTTGTTTTAGCTTTTCCTTTCTAGTAGATGATAGTTACACCACTGTATATTTTACAGACGTCTTTGCATTTATGTGACGGATACTCTTTACCTCTGAAGTGTGAAATATTCATTTCGTTACTTGGGGCCTACTGGTGTCAAAAAGTAGACGTAACGGAAAGTGCGTTTGAAAGTAGTTAACCACAGCTTCCGTTGCTAGAAAATGTTTAAAAATTGAGGTAAACCAGTTTTCTTGCTACACAAAGTAACACATAAGAGGTAAAAGTTGCCATGATCTATGATTTTGCTGAATACAGTTCGTATTTTCATCATTGTGCATTAATAATGGAACTTTCAGTCCCAGTTGAAAACAGACTTGATTTAAAGGGCTAAACTTGTCGTCGACTTACATAAAGCACATATCGGCAACTAGAGCGGCCTTTCATTGTTACCTTGTTTGTGCCTCAATACAAAATCCAGTTCTAGCACTGCATATTCAACCAAATCATGTTGCATCTTTCAGTTGTGTCGTACAATGACGGAAGTAATGAACTGAAACATCACAATTACCTCTCAGGATCAAAGGAAAAATTCTCTAACATTAAAAATATATTCTATTTTTCTGGTGGTAGTGCAGTACTACACATAAAACGAATCCTGACGTATGCCTTCAAATGATTGAGAATATGTGGAGTGTGACAATTTTCGCACAACACATTATAAATATGATTGCATTGGATTTGGTGGCGCTGTCAAAAGACTTTCTACTAAACCAAGTCTACAAAGACTATTCGAAAGAAAATCGTGGCCCCAGGCAGCTGTATGACTTCGCTCGAAAAACCATTTCTAACATTCATTTTGAATTATGTACAATAGGGGAATACAAACATTAATAAACATAAAATTCAATTAAAATCTGTCAAATACTTCAACTTGACGTTCAATGAAAATTACTGGCGTTTGTTAATAAAATCTCGTAATTCCTTTATGTAATATAATATTCTTAACTTAACATCTCACAAGAACCAACTTGAGTGCGAGGTCGCAAGTTCAGTCTTGAAAGTGTTGTGTTAACAATTTTGGCAGGAAATTTTAGCTTCTAATGACTCATCATACGCATGAGGAGGGCGACAGAAAATGAGTGTTCGTGAGGTTCAGACATCAACTTTCTATGGGATGTTTGCATCACACTTCAGAGAATGGACATCGTCGACATTCAAGAAATGTTCAAACAAATCATTAACTCGCACCGTGAACATCGAATGAAAAAAGGCGCGCAACAGTGATCACAATGGTTCGTACCATCGAAATCGAAGGCGAACTCCTAGACACGGGAAAAAGAAACACCCAGAGTCTGAATTTGTCCACTAGTTCCAGGTGGCATGAATTGCGATATCACACAATTTTCAGGAACGAAAAAATGAAATGATTGTGTGGCGTTGAAGGCCCCAACCAGGGAAGTTCGCCCGCCGGGTTGCAAGACTTATTTCAGATGATGCCACATTGGGTGATTTGCATGTCAATGATAATGGGAGGATGATGACAACAGAATAAAAATATCTAACCGAGCTGACAATCGAATCCGGACCTGCTACATGGTAGGCAAACATGCCATCACTGAGCCAAGCAGGCGGACTTTCAGAAACGGTAGTTTTCTCTAAAGGAATATGACTTTTGTACGCAGACCAGGAATCAAGCAAAAGTAAATTTATCTCATATACAAATTTTCGGACCGATTCCACAGTTTGCTGTGCATCGTCTGGTTGACACTTTGTTCGTTTTCCAATTCTATAGCACTGTCTGAAGTTATGCAACCATCTACTGGTTCCCTTGAAATCATTGTAATCCATGTCGTCCGAACGTAGTAGGTCACTATTATGCACATCTTGTTAATACAGGGTGTTTCAAAAATGACCGGTATATTTGAAACGGCAATAAAGACTAAACGAGCAGCGATAGAAATACACCGTTTGTTGCAATATGCTTGGGACAACAGTACATTTTCAGGCAGACAAACTTTCGAAATTACAGTAGTTACAATTTTCAACAACAGATGGCGCTGCGGTCTGGGAAACTCTATAGTACGATATTTTCCACATATCCACCATGCGTAGCAATAATATGGCGTAGTCTCTGATTGAAATTACCCGAAACCTTTGACAACGTGTCTGGCGGAATGGCTTCACATGCAGATGAGATGTACTGCTTCAGCTGTTCAATTGTTTCTGGATTCTGGCGGTACACCTGGTCTTTCAAGTACCCCACAGAAAGAAGTCACAGGGGTTCATGTCTGGCGAATAGGAAGGCCAATCCACGCCACCTCCTGTATGTTTCGGATAGCCCAAAGCAATCACACGATCATCGAAATATTCATTCAGGAAATTAAAGACGTCGGCCGTGCGATGTGGCCGGGCACCATCTTGCATAAACCACGAGGTGTTCGCAGTGTCGTCTAAGGCAGTTTGTACCGCCACAAATTCACGAAGAATGTCCAGATAGCGTGATGCAGTAATCGTTTCGGATCTGAAAAATGGGCCAATGATTCCTTTGGAAGAAATGGCGGCCCAGACCAGTACCTTTTGAGGATGCAGGGACGATGGGACTGCAACATGGGGCTTTTCGGTTCCCCATATGCGCCAGTTCTGTTTATTGACAAAGCCGTCCAGGTAAAAATAAGCTTCGTTAGTAAACCAAATGCTGCCCACATGCATATCGCCGTCATCAATCCTGTGCACTATATCGTTAGCGAATGTCTCTCGTGCAGCAATGGTAGTGGCGCTGAGGGGTTGCCGCATTTGAATTTTGTATGGATAGAGGTGTAAACTCTGGCGCATGAGACAATACGTGGACGTTGGCGTCATTCGGACCGCAGCTGCAACACGGCGAACGGAAACCCGAGGCCGCTGTTGGATCACCTGCTGCACTAGCTGCGCGTTGCCCTCTGTGGTTGCCATACACGGTCGCCCTACCTTTCCAGGACATTCATCCGTCACGTTCCCAGTCCGTTGAAATTTTTCAAACAGATCCTTTATTGTACCGCTTTTCGGTCCTTTGGTTACATTAAACCTCCGTTGAAAACTTCGTCTTGTTGCAACAACACTGTGTTCTAGGCGGTGGAATTCCAACACCAGAAAAGTCCTCTGTTCTAAGGAATAAACCATGTTGTCTACAGCACACTTGCACGTTGTGAGCAGCACACGCTTACAGCAGAAAGACGACGTACAGAATGGCGCACCCACAGACTGCGTTGTCTTCTATATCTTTCACATCACTTGCAGCGCCATCTGTTGTTGAAAATTGTAACTACTGTAATTTCGAAAGTTTGTCCGCCTGAAAATGTACTGTTGTCCCAAGCATATTGCAACAAACGGTGTATTTCTATCGCTGCTCGTTTAGTTTTTATTGCCGTTTCAAATATACTGGTCATTTTTGAAACACCCTGTAGTATCGAGCATCGTTGAAAAGCACAAACACTAGTTTTTGTAGTAAGTTGGCCTTGTCCTCTTTTTAGGACTTATGCACTAACCAGTCATGTTGCTGATGACCTATTCGAAATCTGTTAATAACTTTTTTTACTATGTTGCGTATGATCTTCCATGTACATAATTATGTTTAGTATCCATTCCTTGGACAACGATTGTCCTTTGCTACATTTCCCTGGAGACGTGATTTGTGGCTCCCTGTCCGATAAGGATGACAACTACATGGCTTCACACCTGTTTTAATATCACTTTGATTTGTGAAGTATGTACCGTCATCACCGTACTCCTCATGTGTACTGTCCGCACAATCGACCGTGTACATCACACTATTTCATATTGCACAAAAGGTAATGTTTCATGTGCCACTTCTTTCTTACCCTATGAAATTCCTTGGGTTCCTATCTGACGAAATGTAAACTTCGGTAACTGTTGTAAATATTTTGCGAATGTTTGTTTTGTTTATCGTTGCCATTGTTCTGCTTTGTATCAACACCACTAGCCCTGTAGCAAAGTTGTCAGTTACTCGTCGACTATGCTCTTCAACTACGCTCCGTATAGCCTCATGCTGTGCTCACCAACGCATATCTTCAGCCTCTTTTGTACTATTGTATTTGTATGATAGACAATATGTGGAGCGTAGAATGCTGTAAACATCATTGGCCTTTTGCGACCTCACACTCAAGGGATTCTCTGTCAGTAACCAGTCCCTTCTCCATTATCAAATTTAAACCATTGTTTATGAGTACATACATGAAAACCAGAATATTTTAAAAATACGAAAGGGGGATTTTCTAAAGTATATTTTTCGAATTTTAGTAAAAATCAAATAAATGTTGTGTTCCATATGAAATCGATGCTAAACTGAAACGTTTATAATAAAATAAGCTTCGCCTTCCTAGGATTAAATTTTGAAGGTGTAGATAGAGTCGTTTATGGCAATCTAAAAAAAAGAGCAATTTTTATTTCTAGAAATTTGAAAAACAAATGATACATGCCTCGAAAGAGCACCGAAAT
The DNA here is from genome assembly GCF_023864345.2 of Schistocerca serialis cubense. Taxonomy (NCBI): domain Eukaryota; kingdom Metazoa; phylum Arthropoda; class Insecta; order Orthoptera; family Acrididae; genus Schistocerca; species Schistocerca serialis. Next base: position 142,109,263 of record NC_064646.1, read on the forward strand.
TTTAAACTTTTTGTTTACACTGTGATGGATAGCACTGTCTGTACATACAAGAAGATGACAAACAAGTGTCTGCCTCTAAGAAGCGCAAACCTTTGGTTGAACTGTTACAGAGTCCCCGAAATGAGAATATGTGACATGATAAAGCATATGAATATAACTTAGAAGGCTAAAAAAATTATATGTGAAGTCAGCAGATTATTTTCAATAAGTATAGGTAATTAAAAAAAAAGTAACGAACTTCAAAAATGCCACTATCACTTTTTTGAGTATTTATTCAGATAACCGGTTTTGTTGCCATCTTTTGATCTTATGTGCTACACTTCAAGGAATCTTATCCATCGGTACAATCATTTGCGTCACATAAGAAAACGACATATCAAGAACATGCGTGACATAGCACATCGCCATCTCAAATGTAAAACAGTCCTTACATAATATATCAGACAGTGCATCGAATATGTTATATGTGATCCATTGTGTATGGTATTTCTATAATGATTGTTTTACGTTTGACATTCTGATATACTATGCCATACATGTCCTTCCTATGTATTTTTATTATGTGACACAAATGATCGTACGCGTGGATGAAATCATTCAGTACTAGTTGGAGGCACCTTTAATCTGCCGACATAGGTTGGGATCTCTATGGATTCATTGTGGGGGGGTACAGACAAAGTCATGCGAAATACTTTTGAACGTTTTCTGAAAACCGTCTTGAGCAGCTAGCTCAGCTGTCCATACATCACGGAAATACCTTAGACCTTCTAGCTACAAATACACTGGATCTTATCGGCAATGTTAGTATACTAACGAGGATTAGCGATCATGACATCATTATAGCAACAATTGTTCCGGCGTAACGACAAGCGCCTGCATGAAGATCGAGAACGATACACCAGAGAGGGCTGTGAGACGACGACAGCCAATAGCACGCTGACTAGGATAATTATTTCTAGTCTTCTACCTTATAGTCATATCGGAATCGTGGATTTACTTTCAAAACCTTTTCTTAAATAATTTACTTTATTTACTAGCGATTCATCAAGAACATTGACACATTTAATCACACTATGTGAGCGTGGAAGTGGTTGCCAGTGTGTAACTGAGGAAGCAAATTTCTTTCAACAAATGGAAATTTTGTTCCTAAAAACTCTTTCTTTTTTTTAAAAAAAAAAAGACAGATTTAAAATTATAATCAGAAAGCACCCTCTAAACATCAAGTTACAATTTATTCAGTGGAAGAAATAACTTTTTTTCTTTTTTTGACAGTATTATCTTTCGGGCTGGGAAGCCTGGAGCTCCCTTTTAACACGGCCATAGTCACGACCGCTCACAACAGCCTCTGAAAGACTACACTGGTGCAAATCTGAAACACACCAGATTACTTTAAACTAAAAATTTTAACAACTCACACAAACACCAACTATGCACCCCGTAGGAGGGATGGAAATGGTACAAAACACTCACATTATAAAAATTACTTGCCACCGAAAGTGCAACTTGTTTTTAAAGAAAACTCTTACGGTAAAATGACCATTTAAACAAAAACCCATGAAATGCAGTCTTACATAAAATGTACAAACATGCTCTACATTACACATATACCGCCTCTGAAGATGATAGGCAAGATAAAAACATATTTCAGGAATTCGGTCATAACACCTTAAGCAAAAAATTTGTTAACACTGAATCCGACAAACATGACAGAGGCACCTATTGACGTAAGGCAGACCGACCGACAGACAGACAGACAGACACTAACTGCCTAACAAATAGGGACGAGAGACTGACCAAGAAACAAGTAGAATTTAACAAGTAAATGAAACAACATATCACGAATCTAATAAACTACAATGTCTGGCGAAGACCTGGCGCAGCACCCCCAAAACGTTCTCCCGAACCGTCTGCTACCAGCCGCTTCAACGGACGCAGGAAGGCGCACCGATCTCCCGTCTCACCGCGTCGCAGCTCGCGCCGGCCAGACCGATGTCGTGGGTTGTTGACCCCCTGTTGCTCTCCTGTCAGCCGCGAAGCCACTACCCCTCGCTATACGGCGCGGCCCACTGGACTGACGTGGCGACCTCTCATGCGCCGACGCTCAAGACGGACCAGTCATCTTGTGTCCCGGTGCGCGACCGACCAACCGATCGATCCAACCACCAATGACCATCGCCTGAACAAACTCTAGCAGACTAGCGGCTTAACACATACTAGCACTCCGGACGACAGACAGACACTGACTGCCCCACACTGACCTGGATGACCAACTGACCAGACTCGCCCCGACTGACCAACCGCCCTTGGCGAGGTTTTTTTTTTTTCTTTATTGTGATTTTAAACACCTTAGACAAAGGCGGGCTGTCAGCAGCACAATACGCCGCTCTTCAGCCTTGACTTTGACAACAAGTAGTACATAAAGGTGGCACAGAGTAGACAGTAAAAACGGTGGGCAAAAAATGTAGACACTAAAAATCGAAAAAACATGGAGCCATTCACGCTGGACGAGAAACATCACTAACACGAGGCGACACGGTGCACATAACATGGATGATGGCGACGGCACGGAACGGTGGTGGCGTGACGGCGAACAACACTACACACAATCGAAGGCACATACACGAAACACTGACGGCGATGATCTCCGCCGCGCGAATGTTCACTGAGCGTGTATGAGTCCGGGGACCTGCCAAGAGAGGAGGTGGAGGAGGAGGAAGGGGAAGGGGAATGGGAGAGGGGAGAGCAGAGATGCCATGGGCAAAGGAGAGAGGGGGAGGGAGGAAGGGGGAGGGAGGAAGGGGGAGGGAGGAAGGGGGAGGGAGGAAGGGGGAGGGGAAGCCCCGGGGAGAGGGGAGGAGGGAGGGGGGAAAGGAAAGAGAAGGGAAGGGAAGGGAGGGAGGGAGGGTGCCTAAAGGAAAGGACACAGGAGGTGGGGGGGAGGATCAAAGTTGATAGGAGGGGTAGATGCAGGGGAGGAGGACATCATCAGGGAGGGGGAGCTGGCGGAAGCCACCTTGGGAGAGGGTAAGGAGGGTGGAGAGATGGAGACGGGGTGGGACGTGCGAATACAGGCGCGGCAGCGGGCGGGGGTGGGAGAGGATCGGGGAGACGAGCGGGTGAGGAGGATCGAGTTTGCGGGAGGTGTACAGGGTCCGTATCCTTTCAAGGAAAAGGAGGAGGTGGGGGAAGGGGATGAGATTGTACAGGATCCGCGTGGGGGAGGGGAGACGGATGCGATAGGTGAGGCGGAGAGCATGACGTTCGAGGATTTGGAGGGATTTATAAAAGGTAGGGGGGGGCGGAGATCCAAGCCGGATGGGCATAACAAAGGATAGGGCGGATGAGGGACTTATAGGTGTGGAGGATGGTGGAGAGGTCCAGACCCCACGTACGGCCAGAGAGGAGCTTGAGGCGACTGAGTCGGGAGCGTGCCTTGGCTTGGATTGTCCGGAGGTGGGGAGTCCAGGAGAGGCGACGGTCGAGGGTGACGCCAAGGTACTTAAGGGTGGGAGTGAGGGCAATAGGACGGCCATAGATGGTGAGATAGAAATCAAGGAGGCGGAAGGGAGGGGTGGTTTTGCCTACAATGATCGCCTGGGTTTTGGAGGGATGCCCTTGGCGAGCTCATAGCGCCCCTTAAATGCACGTGAACAGCCAACCTTTCCCCTTTTCCACCACAGGGAGACACCAAAGCTGCGATTGCCACAGCGGCGCCACCGCCAGAAACGGAGGGCGACTGCTTCACGCTACGCGCTGCGGCGCGCTCTTCAAAACAACAAATTTACCACTGCTCAATGTGCTTTATCATGTCACATATTCTCATTTTGGGGACTATCTGTATCAATTCAACCAAATGCTTGCGCTTCGTAGAGGCGACATGCAAATAATCAGTGTTCTTCGAAATATACATTATACATGCAAGCTATTGATATAGATCACAAACCACGACTCTTCTAGTGCGGCCGAGTATAGGCGGCGCGTCGCTTTTATTTTCTTCGTGTGGAGGCCGGTGAAAACTGAGTTCATGCAAAAATGCGTTCTCTGCATGAAGCTCCACCAGACTGTGCACGAAAACAGCCAAAGTCATCGTTTGTTGCCGTTCAAACAGAGGCAGGAACTTTGAGCTGAGTGCAGAAGCATCCGAAGTCCAGGACTCCGGTTATTTTTCTTTTCGACTGATGGCATTGAAGTAAAGTGCGGTACAACTGTACTGAAGAAATTGGCATGGTTGATTTTTGGTATTCTTGCTAAAATGGATGAAGTGGCGTGTATCAACAGTTATGAGAAGGAAAGGGTGAAACATTCTTCGGAATATCAAAGAAATGTTATGGAGAAAGCTAAAATTCGTGAAGCGGAACTTATGAATTATAGAGGCGAAGCAATTCCGAAAAAGGTGACATGAGAAGACTGCAATTTTCGAAGAAGCTGTTTTAGTGTTATTGCAGAACTCACTCTTTAGCACGTTTTCTGAACATGGACTCCAAGAATGATCAGGACCTTTATTTGCAAGGACTGGTTACAGTTAGCGATGTTAAAAGACTCCGCCCAAGGAATGAGAAGGGGTGCAGGAATGAAAAATCTTTTAGCTACTGTGTCCTCGTTGGAGACAAACGATTTGTGGTATGTATAAAAGCTTTTGTACGTATTTGTGCAGTAACTGATGCGAGAGTTAAAGGAATTGGCGAAATGCTGTGTAGTGGGCAGACGCCGAAAGACGGAAGAGGGAAATGTGGGAGTGTTAAGGCCATACCGTCAACATGTAAAATTTTCAACTTCCTCATGTCCCGGTGCAACAGCTGTTCTACGGTTGCAGTATTTTGTACACATAATCTACATACAAGGTCAATTGTTTTTTGTCTCTGTCATGAAGGGAATGCGAAGAAAGGACCCAACAAAGTTTGTAGTTTTCTATTAAGCTACATAAATGAATATATAGCCCAGATGTGAAAAACTTACTTCTGTTTTCCGATAACTGCCGGGGACAGAACAAACACATCACAATGATCGGCCTGAATTTAGCTCTTGTGGGATTAGACCGATTTGAAAAGATTGAATATTTTTACCCTATCCACCATCATTCATTCCTGACATGTGACAGGGCATTTGGGGTAATAAAGAGAGCTCTCAAGAAAGTAGAGAGGATGTACTAAATTCATGAATTAATGGAGCTTATAATAACTGCAAACTGAAATTACATCGTGTATTTGATGGATGGAGATGAGATAGTAGACGTCAAGAAGTGGTGGCCAACATTTAATTTTCTATTGAAACATCGAAACGAGGCTGACAGTGTACCACTAAATATTTCAAAGTTTCATCATTTCCATTACAAATCATCAATGCCAGGAATTATGGAAGCATTAATGGGCTTCGGACCAATAACTTCTGCTTGAAATTTGAACAAAGGAAGAAGCCACAATTGCCACATGAAAAGTATTGCTACGATACGAAAGTACCTATTGGGGTGAAGAAAATGGAAGACATTGCATAATGAGCACGATTTGTTCCTGACAGTGAAAGTGTGTCAACCTTCTGGAATGAAGTTCTAACGTGGCCTACAGCAAATATGCAAGAAGCGTTGGGTGGACTTACCCACTGTATACATTAAAAACTATTTTGTTTTTTTACTTGTTTTTCCTTTTGTAAACAGCGTTAATTAGCGAAAGCATTCAAAATGTCGTATTACAGCTCTGCAATAAATATAAGAACAGTGTACTGTATTCTAAAAAAAAATAATTAATTTGTTACTGTATTTTTTGAATTTTTTTTATCATCAATTGCATTGATTGCAAAAACAACAGAAATTCACAGCATAAAAAGATTTTTGCAATGCAAATGGATTAGCATGTACGTATGAGATGTTGACAATAAGCCTGTTGAGCGCTACTCAATTTTCATCTTAAGTTTCACCTTATTCTAATAACTGGTATAGTACGTATATTGCTTTTCTCACTTTCCTTAAAAGTAGGTGAATGTGACTTAGGTTGTTTTTGGAATCAGCGATTCATTTACAAATAGACGTGAAATCATCGGTGCAATTAAGGCCTAGGCGTTGACTGATAATGTGGTCAACGTGATAACTTTAACCACAAGTAATCCCACGTTTCCAAACAAGACCCTGTACAAAAATATCCGAGTCTCATTTCAAATGACAACATTCGTTCATATTATTGAACTATGGGGAAGTTGGGGGTTTCAAGCGGGGACACACAATTTCGTAATTAGGCAAAAAAAATGACAAACACGATGTCATACAATCAAAATTAACCTACATGATAATAAGTACAGAGCCATATTAGCAAGCAAATCCACTTTCTTAACATACAATACGTAGAACCAAAGAACCAGGATAGCAGATGATACAATTAAGATTAATCTAATTTGAACTACTTCCTCTCAATCTAGCCACAACTGCAAAACACATTATATATCCAAAAAGAAGATATATCAGATAAATACGGCAGATATTTCACAAACGAAACTGAAAGGAAACAATACACAGCAAATTACAGCTACAAAGTTTAATTGTAGAATGCAATATAATCTGATTAATGTTGGTTAATAAATCATATCCCGAGAGTAATATGACCTTTATTTGTGAAGGGGGTTTGGCTCAGAGGTTCAGTGATACATAACCGAATTTGATTAACTATCAGTACTAAATTTTCATGTGACAGCTGTCGCTTATGCAGCTTCTGGCAGTGTTTGTTATTATGAAAAATGCCGAGCTACACAGTGTTTTGGAGCTGACACATTAAAGTGTAGATCCTGAGTAAGTCAGTTTAAAGGTAAGAGGAGGGCAATAGTTGAGTTGGTGTGAGCTGATCTGTGTCAGTTGAAGAGGTCTGGGCGCAATAGCTTCGTACACCTGCCTCAACCAATAACGTGACTTGATTTTGTAAACGTGCCTTTGGCAGCGTCACAGTATTGTCACAGCTCCGTGGACAGTTACTGTTTTCTCTTCCAGCAATTAGCGCTTCGCAGTTGAAAACTGGCAACAGTGCTGCGAGCTGTCAGGGATCTACTTACGCCGTCTCGTCTACAGGATTGATTGGTTGATTTGGGGAAGAGGACCAAACATCGGTCCCATCGGATTAGGGAAGGATGGGGAAGGAAATCGGCTGCGCCATTGCAGTGGAAGCATTATGGCATTTGCCTGAAGCGATTTAGGGAAATCATGGAAAAAACGTAAATAAAGATGGCCAGCCGCGGGTTTGAACCGCCGTCCTCCCGAATTCGAATCCAGTGTGCTAACCACTGCGTTACCTCGTTAGGTCGTCTGTAGGATCATACCTGCTTGGCGATGATCGGACTGTGGATGTGTGAGAGCTTTACTTTTTTAAGTGTTGGGTGTATAAGAAATGAAAAGTTGGCAGCTATCCCACAATAATTTTATTATTTTGACAATAGTTTGTATTGCGTTTCTTGAATGGTTGGTTGGTTGGTTTGGGGAAGGAGACCAGACAGCGTGGTCATCGGTCTCATCGGATTAGGGAAGGATGGGGAAGGAAGTCGGCCGTGCCCTTTCAGAGGAACCATCCCGGCATTTGCCTGGAGCGATTTAGGGAAATCACGTTTCTTGAATGTATGTTCAATGTAAGTACGATATAATTAGCTAATGACTAAATGAAAAATTTGTGTAGGAAAATACGACGTTGTGATCAATATGTTCATCTTGTAAACAGCCAACGTCGACATCTGATGTATTATGCATAAATTTCCCGGTGTCAAATATTCAGCAATTTTCAAAATTCCATTATGGCAACGGACAAAGAAACCTACAAAAAAAAGAAAAACACTGATCCTTACGAAACAGAGTGTTATCAGAGTACTGGGTGACCTCTAAAGAGAACTAACGTTACATACACTATGTGATCAAAAGTATATGGACACCCCAGAAACATACGTCTTTCATGTTAGGTGCCACCTACTGCCAGGTACTCCATATCGGCGACCTCAGTAGTCATCAGACATCGTGAGAGAGCAGAATGGGGCGCTCCGCGGATCTCATGGACTTCGAACGTGGTCAGCTGATTGGGTGTGACTTGTGTCATACATATGTGCGTGAGATTTCCACACTCCTAAACATCCATAGGTCCACAGTTTCCGATGTGATACTGAAGTGGAAACGTGATGGGACACGTAAGCACAAAAGCGTACAGACCGACCTCGTCTGTTGACTGACAGAGAATGGTGACAGTTGAAAAGGGTCGTAATGTGTAATAGGCAGACATATATCCAGACCATCACACAGGAATTTCGAATTGCATCAGGATCCACTGCAAGTACTATGGGAGTTAGGCGGGGTGCGAGAAAACTTGCACTGCATGGTCGAGCGGCTGGTCATAAGCCTCACATCACGCTGGTAAATACCAAACGACGCCTTGCTTGGTGTAAGGAGCGTAGACATTGGACGATTGAACCGTGAAAAAACATTGTGTGGAGTGACCAATAACGGTACACAATGGGGCAATCCCATGGCAGGGTGTGGGTATGGCGAATGCTCGGTGAACGTCATCTACCGGCGTGTGTAGTGCCAACAGTAAAATTTGGAGGCGGCGGTGTTATGGTGTGGTCGTGTTTTCCATGGAGGGGGCTTGCACCCGTTGTTGTTTTGTGTGGCACTATCATAGCACAGGCCTACATTGATGTTTTAAGCATCTTCTTAGTTCCCACTGTTGAAGAGCAATTCGGAAATGGCGACTGCATTTTTCAACACGTTCGAGCACCTGTTCGTAATGCACGACCTGTGGCGGAGTGGTTGCACGACAATCACATCCCTGTAGTGGACTGGCCTGCACAGAGTTCTGACCTGAATCCTACAGAAAATCTCTGGGGTGTTTTGCAACGCCAACTTCGTGCCAGGCCTCACCAACCGACATCGATACCTCTCCTCAGTGTAGCATTCTGTGAAGAATGGGCTGCCATTCCCCAAGAAACCTTCCAGCACCTGATTGAATGTATGCCTGCGAGAGTGGAAGCTGTCATCAAGGCTAAGGGTGGGCCAACACCTTACTGAATTCCAGCATTACTGATGAAGAGCACCATGAACTTGTAAGTCATTTTCAGCCAGGTGTCCGGATACTTTTCATCACATATTGTAACATCAGTTAGATGGAGATATAATAAGGGGTGGTGGCGCTACAGACAATCGCTGTGCGTTGCTTTGAACCCGACGTCTCCATGTTAGCAGCCCGTAAAAATTAGCGGACTAGTGTACAGAACCGCTTCATGTTCTTAATTTCTCTCAGGTCCCCAACTGTTGTTTTAAATAGTAAATGTTACAGCGCTTTCGTGAATGAAAGTGTCAGATAGGCGTTTTCAGACGTTTATCTGGTCTTAAAGCCACATTTGATACAGTAATACGTCGCATGTGGCCTCATCAGTTTAATATTTTTTTACACGTTTCGAACAATCAAGAAGTGAAACATGTGTGAGCCACGGCTGGCTCATGCTATGCGCTGGAGTAAACCTTCCTTACGATTCTGTTTTTAGTCTCCCGCGATTATCGCGATTGTGCTGTTATCCTCTCCTTCCGTGGGTGGCAGCAGCAGCGTGTATCGATATTCGCACCTTAGACTATCCTTGACCTGGCGCTTATAGTTTCTGGCTGGGCGGTGTGCGACCAGTCAGTCGGTTGGCGTGGAGCAGCGAGGAATTCTCGGTGGGCGTAGTTTGGCCAGGCCCGCTGGCAGTCTCTACATGGTGTCGGAGTGTGTGGCGCTGTTCCCATTGCTACGAGCTCCATGGCTCACCGACCCTGGACGCGGAAGTTGAGTTTTGATTTAACCTACCAGCAAGTCAAGACTGTTCACATTGTGTCGATTGTCGATTGGGATTCGTTGTCGGCTGTTGGGATATTCCCGCGAGCAACAACATGGTTTTCAGCTTAGAAAACTCTAGCCACCTTCCGGTGGAGTTTCACTGTATTTGGTTATTTGAATTGAAGTGCACCAGCCGAATCTTCTACCTTGTGGCCGTTAACATTCTGGTTACCTGCCCTGGCCGTTGACGTAAATTTCAGGCAGTGTAGTTTCCTCATCGTGTTGTTGCTGTCCAGCACGGTGCGCAGTTTGACAGCTGCGTGTATGACTGGTTCTGGGCGCCAATATCTTCTACATTATTCCGTTGGAATCCCTGTTGTTCCTTGGTCGCGTGAAGTGGAAGTTATCTTGTCAGTGTGTCCGTTGACTGTCAATCGGTTGGGTTGTCGTTGGATCGTGAATGGTTGGCTCGACTGCCTGGCTCACCTAAGCGAGCATTAGTGTTGGAATTACAGGCCGACCCTCGAACATCTGAGCGCCCTTGGGTGCTCTGCCATATTTTTTTAAAATTTGTTCTTGTTGTTTGTACTTCTGTGGCTTCTAGCCGATTTTTTAAAAAAATTAGAGTTGTTTTGCTCTTAATGCCTTCAGCCTAGTTTAAAGTACTGTTTAACGTAAGCCCTTTGGCATTTTAAAACTTTTAATGTTGTTGAATTTTAAGTCTTGGGACTTCAGCTGATTTTGAGTTTGAGTTGTTTGCTCTTAAGGCCTTTAGCGTAAATTAAAGAACTGTTTCACGCAAGGCCTTTGGTATTTAAAAAAATAATGTTATGGAATTTTAAGCGTTGGTCCTTCAGCCGATTTGAATTTAACTTGTTTACTTCAGCTTAACTAAAGAACTGTTTTCAGATAAGGCTTGCCTTTTAAATTTCTGTTTATGCTTGCGTTTTAAGTTATTGGCCTTCAGCCGTTTTTAAATTAAGGTGGCTTTCAGCCTGTAATTAAGTCCCAAAGATTAAAGCTGTGTGTTAAAAAAATGTATTGGGTTCTTGTAACGTCTGATCAAATAATGAAGTTGTATGTTCGAGTGTAACTGACGGCCCCTTATTTTGGTCCCTTTCCACAACTTATGCTATCTGTCCTGTGCTGCGGGTTAAGCAGGGCGGTTCAGTGTGGTGTGAAAAGGCTTATAACGCTACCAGCTACAACTAAATTAGCAATACACCGATAACGTTACTCCTATGAAAGGATACTTACTTGAACGTGATCGTGCGTAATGGAAAGGTATTGGACTATTTTTGTTTCTCTAAAGATTTCTATAGAAGGGAAGCAGCAGCAGAACAAACGGGAATCGAACCAAGGTTCTATTGGCGGTCAAATAAACTATAATTACATACAAAAAACGACCACCATCCTCTTTGGGCAAAGTTGTGCCAAGTACTAGGTTTAGCAAGAAAGTTAACTATTAGGATTGGCTTTGCTTGATACTGAATTTTTTTTGCTGCAAAGATACAAGACAGTAGCGCAATTTTTGCAAGTAATGTACGATGATCTAACACGAACTACACAGCTGGAGTATTAATGCGTGAGGGCAACAACTGACTCTCAATTACACCTACTATATCTACTTTACAGTAGGAAGCTAATGATCATTGTAAGTAAAAATGGCTACTAATGGTGGATCACTGCTAACATTGACGAGGGGTACTTTTTTCACATTAATTATTGGAGAGTACTACAACTGCAATAGTTACCAAGTAATTGGGTCTTTTCTACTGATTCTTATTTGTATTCTCAAGGAATATTCACTTCCTTATAGTATTGAACTAAGATGGGACATGTGATAGCTGAATGTAGCACAGCCTGAATAGTTGTAACTATTTTCTTACTATGTACACACAAGTTATAATAATGACAGTTGTACTTCTTGAGTACCTTTATTGTAGCTGAAATTTAAATCTGGCCTAACATGGGGACCTGGAAACTAGTCTATCATTAGACTCCGACAAAGGCTGAACATTTTAATCACAACACAATTTGAGAAACATTCTTAAATATATAACACATGAAATAATAAAGTGTTCCAAGAATGAGATTTTCACTGTGCAGCGAAGTGTGGGCTGATATGAAACTTCCTGGCAGATTAAAACTGTGTGCCGGACCGAGACTCGATCTCGGGAGAGCTTCTGTAGTTTGGAAGGTAGGAGACGAGGTACTGGCAGAAGTAAAGCTGTGAGGACGGGGCGTGAGTCGTGCTTGGATAGCTGAGTGATAGAGCACTTGCCCTCGAAAGGCAAAGTCCACGGGTTCGAGTCTCGGTCGGGCACACAGTTTCAATGTGCCAGGAAGTTTCAATAAACAGTGTTATTTCAATAAAAAGAATCTTTAAACTGAACACTTTTAATCTTCTCTTAGTAATTGTACTCTGATGAAACTTCAACTATCCTTTTATGAAAATTACGGGGAGTATTTCAAAACTTATGCTCACTAAATAATTATGTACTTTAAAACTCCACAAAGTTTATTAATTTATGTTACGAAGGATCATTGCTTTTGAGTTCAGTAAAATAGGATACTCGGTATTATCGTAGCAATTGGGTTAGGAGCCTGTCCAGAAAAACGACTAAGGATAAAGTATGGAGGCCGGAGAAACCCCATAACTCGTCTATGCAATTAATCAGTAATCAGGAAAGAGCGTCAACTGGTAATTTGAGATGAAATTGGTAGCAGTGTCGATCTGCTGTGGCTATCCAAAAATGAGGCAAAAATATCCATAGCTCTCGCTATGTAACCAGCTCTGAAAATTCTCTTCTTAGCGTCGGAGTTTCGTAGTACAGAGCCAGCCAAAGTATGTCACGAACAATAAGCCAAATTACTTCCACATCCGAGGCTTTGTTGTATAATCTTGCTGTTCTTCTTGCCTCGTCGAGTTAGCAAGATGTGAACACGTTGCATGCTAGCCACCGGCTGATTCATGGCACAGAGGAACTCTGCTGTTCGACCCCCAGATTCACCTCTTCTACTACCGCGAAGCCAGTTACGTCGCAGAGGGTCTTCCCTCCATGTTTTACATGAGTACAATATGTCCTACGCATAAACAAATGCTCCAAGTAAAGTATTAACATTTCCATTCTTTCACAGTATATTACTTTTGAAATAACATCCATAGATTAATTACAATTACATAAATAGTCATAAAAATGAATAAGACATTTACATAGATGTTAAATGAATCAGTTTGGTGATACAGAAGTCACAACGAGTAAAAACAAACTAAAGAAGTTGGACGACAGATGCAGGTATTACCGTTAATAGCGTTACAGGTTCATAATACCGCATTTTCCTTTCATAAAGATTAAAGAAATTGTAGTTCCGTTTGTGCCCTCTTCCCGAAAATACTGAGAACGTATTTTGCTATGTCTGAGCGGTTTGCTGTATCCTTGTCCCAGCGCTTAACCAGAGCGCTCTTCGAGTTGCATTCACAGGAAAGTGTAACCACCACCATAAAAGTAAGCAGTGCAACTAAACTTCATATACATAGTAGAGAATATTGGTTGAACGAGTGCACTTACGAACGAAACGTGTTTTCTTTACAAATGAGACTATAATGAGAATGACTTGAATCCCTCTAAATGACGCAGACTGGCATTTTTTTATCAAAAGCTTCTATTAGAAGCTAATGTTTACGGCTACTCACATGTCGGACGTCGACATCAAATCTGTGACGTCATGGAAACTCTCCTTATCATACCTTTATGATCGTTTAGATCCGATGTGGTCAGAGTGATTATTAAATACTACGGGCCTGTCGTATTCAATTTGTCACGATCACAATTTCTTTCCAGTCTTTCACTAAAAACACCGGTGGGCTTACTAACATTAATGTCCCCTCATTCCAAGGCAGATTGTTTGAATCTTAGTCCTCAGGAAGTGCTTTAAAAGTACTGAATTTAGTACTGAGCGGAATGTAAACCGTCCTCCCAAAGAATTTGGAGATTCATTTTATTTCTGACATAAAAGCGACCTCAGCGCAGTAACTGCGCTGTCAGTCTGAACTAACCACTGTAAACAACCAATTGTGAAGAGAAGACGTGCTATCGTAGTGTATCAACACTGTTGCGTCACAGACTAGAATGGATCAACATCTGTACAGCAAGAGATTCCGCAGAAAGGTTTGGAGAATAGAAAGGTGTGAAAGTTGTGTGCGAAGTTTGTATTGCAGACCTTGACTTCCGAACAAAAACAATGACGTGTAGGCACCTGCCACGACGGGATTGAAATATAAAATGCGGTCAGTTCTTTACGGCAAAAAATCATAAAAATCATCACAGGTGATGATCAACACGAAACTACCACAAAAGTAAGAAGTGCAGGAATTCACATGAATGGTCAATGCTCTGACGATGTAATCGACGTTCAAGCCAGTGCAAAGCACGAATTGAGCGAAATGCCGTATTACTCAAGTGGATGGCGGGGTGGGGGGGGGGGGGGGGGGTTCCGTGTAGAACATCAAAAGCATTAAAACCACCATTTCAACTATTCTCTATTTTTTATTAATCTATTTTCGAAACCTTAGACTGATGGGGGAAGACTACACTGTAGATGATAATTTCTTTCTTAAAAGACATCATAGTCGCCGTTGACTGTATAAAATATTTATTGTTACTATTGTAATTTCGGACTTATGGCCATTTTCAAGTAACACTGCAAAGTTACATTCTGTCAGAATATAAAACTATCTGACACGAGAACATGTCGTCGTCAAAATGGGCGAAATTGCAATAGTAACAATAAATATTTTATACAGTCAACGACGACTATGATGTCTTTTAAGAAATATTATATGACTGTGAATCCCAACCATATGAAGATAAACAATTTCTTTCGTAAAATTTTTTATTTTAGTGTGGTGTATATTACTGATGCCTTCCACTAAACGAAAGGAAATAAAAGATTACACTATCTGTACTAACTAATGCGCAGAGAGTAGGAATACCTGAAGGATTTGCTTGTCGAAGAAATAAAAATGGGACTGTCACCTGGCTCCATGATAGCACTTTTTCTTTATAGCCAGTAAGTATAATACGAGTATTAAACTTAATTGCCCTGCTTTTACAAATCTGTTATTTAGTAACAGCAGTTGTGGTAATATACGAAATTGCTGAATGAGCTTGGAACCAATTTCGTGCGAACAATTTCTGGCCGATCCCTGCGTAGGGCTTTCCACAGGATTCTTCCTCTAAAAGGCGGCTGCTAGGCAGCTATGTACTTTCCCACGACCGCTACCCCTCGCGAGAAGGGAGTTTTCAAGCAAAGTTAATCGTGACACCGAACCATAGCACGGAATCACGAGTCCCAAAATTACAGTTAATTAGCACTGTGAGCGATTTGATTTAATAAGAATGTGTAAAAAAGTGTAGACAAGCACTCATGATAAAGGGAGACTTATGACTCCAGTTAACAGTAATAAAATATAATTGTTTTTCCAGCAACAGGAAGAGGCCTGGCTATTGGCAGCGGATTTGACGCTCGCCTTCTGGCTCGATTCGAAATCGAGGAGTTTATTTCAAACGGACGCCAGCCTGCTACAAGCCATGGGACAGTACTTCACTCTCGCCTGCATCTCGGTAGACAACTGACATGTGCCAGGGCTACACAATTTTGGCTGAGCAATATGTTACATGGAAGTGCAGTTGCACACATGGACGAAGAACGAGGGCTTATACACTGAATAGCCAAAGAAACTGGTACGCCTGCGTAATATCCTGTAAAGGCCACGCAAGCACGCAGAAGTGTCGCAACACGACGTGGTATGGACTCAACTAATGTCTGAAGTACTGCTGGGGAAATGACACCATGAATCCAGCAGGGCTGTCCGTAAATCCGTAAGGTTACAAGGGGATGAAGACCTCTTCTGAACAGTACGTTGCAAGGAATCCAACATACGCTCAATAATGTTCATGTCTAGGGAGTCTGGTGGGCAGTGGAAGAGTTTAAACTTAGAAACGTGTTCCTGGAGCCACTCTGTAGCAATTCTGGACGTGTGGCGTGTCGCATTGTCCTGCTGGAATTGCCAAAGGCCGTCCGAATGCACAGTGGACATGAATGGACGCAGGTGATAAGACAGGATGCTTACGACACGTGTCACCGGTCAGAGTCGTATCTAGACATATCAGCGGTACTATATCACTCTAACTGCACACGCCTCACATCATTACGGAGCCTCCATCAGCTTGAACATTCCCCTGCTGACATGCAGGGTCCATGGATTCATATGGTTGTCTCCATACCCGTATACGTCTATTCGCTCGATGCAGTATGAAACGAGTATCGTCCGCCCAGGTAACATGTTTCAAGCTATCACAATCCAGTGACGGTGTTCACGGTGCCAGGCGCGGCATAAAGCTTTGTGTCGTGGAATCATCAAGGTAACCCGAGTGGGCCTTCGTTTCCGAAAGTCCATATCGATAATGATTATTTGAATGTTTCGCGCGCTGACACTTCTTGATGGCACAGCACTGAAATCTGCAGCAATTTGCGGAAGGCTTGCACTTCTGTCACGTTCAACGATTCTTTTCACTTGTCGTTGGTCCCGTTCTTGCAGGATCTTCTTCCGGGCGCAACAATATCGGAGATTTGATGTTTTACCGGATTCCTGATATTCACTGTACACTCGTGAAATGGTCGTACGGGAAAGTCACCACTTCATCGCTACCTCGGAGATGATGTGTCCCATCACTTACGTGCCGACTATAACTCTCACTTAAATCTTGATAACCTGCCATTGTAGCAGCAGCAACCGATCTAACAACTGCGCCGGACAGTTGTCTTATATAGGCGTTGTCGACCGCGGCGCCGTATTTTGCCTGTTTGCATATGTTTGTATTTGAAAACGCATGCCTATAACTAATTTCTTTGAAGCTTCAGTGTGTATTTATGCAGGGTGAGTCAGTAGGAAATGGAGGCTTTGATGGGTTGATAGTATTGGCGATTCTCAACAAAAAACTTCAATTGAACACGTGCCCTTTTCTTAGTCGTGCCCAACATGCAACTGTTTGAAAATCGCAGGCGTCAGTCACTTGAGCCTTTTCTTGGTCACCGAAGCCACCCGATCCTACTCCAGTAGATTACTGTTTAAGAAGTTGGCTTAAGACTGAAGTCTACAAGGGCAGGGTGGACACAAGAATGGATCTTCTCGCTCGTAATTTACATGCGTGTGCTCAAGTAAAGGACCGTACGAATATGCTCAGATTAGCTACAGACCAGCTGTCTACAAATGCGTTGCAGTTGACGGTGGACTTCCTGAGCATATTTTGTGAGAAACTGTGCAAGATTAAACAAAACATTAGGTAACAATGTTCCATTTACTGTCACCTGTAGTTGTCCGGTTCCCCATTGTTATCATTAGTTTCTTTGGAAAAAGTCAAGAACAGGACTATGTTCATACGACGATTTTGGTTCAGAATCACCAATCCTATCACCCCTAAAAGCCTATAACTTTCCTCCTGCCTCACTCTGTACATTAGGAGTAGATAGGAATACCATTGCCTTCATCCAGGAAACGTTACCGAGAATCACATCAAAAGTGAAATTCAAGGGAGAAATCTGAGCTGGCCGGAGTGGCCGTGCGGTTCTAGGCGCTACAGTCTGGAGCCGAGCGACCGCTACGGTTACAGGTTCGAATCCTGGCTCGGGCGTGGACGTGTGTGATGTCCTTAGGTTAGTTAGGTTTAAGTAGTTCTAAGTTCTAGGCGACTGATGACCTCAGAAGTTAAGTCGCATAGTGCTCAGAGCCATTTGAACCATTTTTTTGAGAAATCTGAAACTCATTCGACATTCACGCAGGAACGCACAAGAATGTTCATCGCCGTACTGAAGAAAATAAGCAGAGAATGAGAAAAACACGTCAAATGTATCCAGATCGGAAGGGGGAAAGGAAAAAGACTGACTGTGGTATATTTGGCATTTTCAGATGGGCTGGCTAAAATAACGAACACAAAAATGAAGCCAAACGAGCACAAGATAAACTGAATGAAATCTCCTGTAAAATACAGGAAGGATATTCATACTGCAAAAGGCATACAAATTGACATGGGATTATTACAAAAAATGAGCAGTACCTCACAATGCAAAACTATAGCACCACAACACCGATGTTTGTATGTGGCAGAACCCACAGTAGGCCTACTGGAGAATGAGGAAAATTCATGACATGTAGAAACAAGAACGGAAAATTCTTAGAAAAATCCCGGCGCGTTTCTCCGAGAGGGAACTGGAGTCAGACAACATGCAAAGTAAATCTACGAAAACACAGAAAACATCACCGAATAAATTATGAAAGACGACGAATTTCTGCGTACATCCATGTGGGATGGACCAAAGGAGACTACATAAGAACTAAAATAAACTCCGTGCGAACAGCCCTTGCAAGGCCCAACGGTATTGACCGGCCGCCATGTCATCCTCAGCCCACAGGCGTAACTGGATGCGGATATGTATGGGCATGTGGTCAGCACACTGCGCTCCCGGCCGTATGTCATTTTACGAGACCAGAGCCGTTACTTCTCAATCAAGTAGCTCCTCAGTTTGCCTCATAAGAGCTGAGTACACACACCCTGCTTTCCGACACGCTCGGTAGACCGGTTGGTCACCCATCCCAGCCTGACAGCGCTTAACTTCGGTGATCTGATGGGAACCGGTGTTACCACTGCGGCAAGGCCGTTGCTAGACACTACATAAGAAAATCTTTAATATCGTTAATGCAAGTAAATTAAAGATCAGTTGAATGAGAGGAACACAAGAAGAACTGCAACGATTGAAAATCATAGAAGAACAAATGTAAGGACAGAAAGTAATTCAGATATAAATTCAGAAACAAGGAAACTGATTAGTTCTTATGAAAAGAAACTGTAGGGAAAAACTGGTCAGACGAAAGGAAGAGCGAACATAGTGAATTAATGAAGAAGTTTTGTGAAGAAATGAAAAGACAAGAAGATAGTGAGGCTTGGTTGGCTGAAGGTCACACGCTCTCCTAAAGGAGAATATTCGAAGATAATAACATATGCACATAAAAAGTATGGATCTTGTTCGTTTGCATGTTAATTACCAATAGGATGTTTTTTCCATGCAGTTATTCATTTATTGTACGAGTAGTTTGTGAATAAGTGTGAATGTATTAGAATAATCGAAGCAGGGAAATTTATTTTGATGTTCTGTGCTTTTAAAGCAATAACTTTCTTTGTTAATAACAACAACTGTTTCTCCGTTCCTCATGAGCATCATCAGACATGAAGGTCATCAAAACTTGGTTTCATTCTTTTCTGGGTAATAAAGCCCTGTGGCGAACCTCTTAGTCAATAGTTAATTTGTTTTATTATATTTCGGAATTTCTATTTGACTTCCTAGAGGGTCATAATTAATTCACACTCTGGCAACGTGTGATGCAGTGTGTGAGGGCACGGAAGTGTTCAATCAAACATGAGCTGGTACTGAGAAGGAAGAACTTACTCTTTCCAACACTCGACGGCAAGTAACCTCACATGGTGAACAACTGTTGCTGCTACGGACGGAAATCGAAGTATGTCAAAGGCGGAAAAGTTAATATTCGTAAATAAATGCCACGAGGATTTAATTGCAGTTATCATACTAGTAAGATGTACTTTATGTGTTGAAATAGTGAGTTAATAATACAGGGCTAATTTATGTGATGCATGGTCATATTTATGAGATAAGTGTCACATAAATTCGGTAGTGCAACAGCGGAAACCCATCAGTCTGTTGCACATAGATCTATTTCGAGCAATCTTCATTTTAAAATATGATTTACCTATGGTGGTCTAAATTATTTTCTAATTAGTATACAAATCTCTGAACGCTTGTGCTTATGGTATAGTGGTCACAATAAGGGCCCATACCACTAGTACTAATAACTTGGAGAATACCTAAGTTTCCTTTAGGGAGAACGACGATTAAAAATTTCTTATCATAAAATAAAAATGGAAGAAATTCGTTTTACGTCAAGGAGAATTTTTGAGGTTGTGCGTGTTCTCACTTAATTTTTACTCCGAGATGTGGTGGTTACTTGTACATAAAAGGCGCCGAATAAATATGGGAAACGTAAAATTTGTTGTTTCTTTTCGAGACAAAAATGGATGATGAAAAATTGAGGAAAAATAGTGTGCAGACATAAATTGCTAGGTTGCTGCGTGTCATAACTCCTAATTCCATGTTTTTAAAGACCTATTACGGCGTTGACGTATCATGTCATGTCTCAATGCCACTGCAGTATAATTTATTAAAATATAGACCTGACAATAAAATTAAATCACTATGAAACCCAACAATTAGTAGTAAATATACCTTGTTTTTCTATAGCAAAATATGTGAGCTGTGATACATTTCGCAAACGAACGAAATGCCCTTTCATTTATTTTTTCAATATTTTAAACAATTTCATTTTACCGCAAATTATTGATATTCTTATTAAACGCATATAGAGAGTTTACAGCATTTGTGAACGGAATCTATCGGTGGTAGCGATTTAATGATATTAAAAATTTGCTACGCGATTACGTCCTATGAAGCTAACCAGGAAGACAAGGTACTATATAGATGACAAAAAATCCTTTTAAGCGCATCATAATGCTCACTCCACAGATATTACTATACTATAAATATGCAGCGATGGTGTAGTGCAATGGATACAAGGATATGCTTGCTACAAATAGAATCTTTGAGAGCCATATCGAAATTCCAAATGCTTTGGAAGCAGTAGCTGAAAATCTCGAATAAGAGAACCAGAAGATAAAGCGATTATGACTTCTTACTCAAAATTTGCAGATTTTGTTGAAGGTATTCACATTCTTTATTTGTATATTTCTGCTAAGCAACATAGATCAGGCAAAAAGTCCTAAAATTCTTATCGCGAAGCGTAAATATCATTAGGAATAGCTGAAGAAACAGTCGCGTTTCCTTCGCAGTGCAAAAATATTGGACACGTATCAAATGGTGCTCGTCCATGTAAACTCAGTTCTCAGTGTCAGATAGCGCAACTGCTAAGAGTTGAGATTTGTCTAATCAACAGTGACCGCCGTAATTCGAAGAAGCGAGTGAGATATAACTATGTCACTGTGTCAGTAATTCACTGATGTCATAAAGCGGTACAATCATGAACAAAATTCTCGAGTTGCTAGTAAGATGGTATGAGAATATGTTGGTTTATCTTGCACTTCTGTACATTGTTGTAGTAGATCCTATAGGAACGGAATAAAGTAGGGAATCTTTGCGCCTAACTCATTTTTATACTATGAAACAGCTCTTCACGACCTTAGCAGAGTTTATTTATTTTTTAAAATAGAGTTGCAATGCTAGCATATTCTCTGCGATGATTATTCGGCTATATAGATGACCAGATACGAATGTTGTGACTTTTGAATAGTGGTGGAATTTGATAATTTCCATAATTTGCCATTCATGTTAGGGTGACCATATTCCTCGCCTGATAAATTATTTATCCTATTATCCTGCTGAAGTTGAAGTCACTTACCTCACTGCTTATTTTGCAGTTTAAGTTTCCAGAAATAGAGTAATGAAAGTAAATGCTCTTTAAGAACCTGATGAAGGCGGTAAATATCCGTTCAAGTAACTGCTTATCAACGGAAGTTGAAGTAGGTCCATGAATACAGTAATTTATAGATTTCACAATTTCAAAAATGTTGATAGTGCTTGTCAACTACTATCTAAGATATTGCCTTTACAGGAACATTTGTGTAGAGAAAGCCACTCTTGTTTCTTCAGGAACTGTGAACCTGGAATTGTGTGTATCACAACAAAACTCATTCTCTTATCATGTTATTCTGCTTGCCGTTAATTATTGTCAAAATACTAAACAGTTTTCTGTTGTACATTTTCTTCATATGGGATACCACAATATTATATTTGTTAAAAGGCATTTTAAAAGACTTACATATCGATTGTTATTGACGAATGTCCACTTCTTTACAGTTTGTACGACTGGCAGGATTGTCATTTTCAAGAGTAGTCTATAATGAAACAGAACAAAGAGGCAGCAAGTATATGTTTGGCTTAGTGACACACAAGAAATAATATATAACGACCAGCCAAAAATTATACTTACAGATTTAATAGTGGCAGAAGCCCATTTTTGTTCATTTTTAGATACAGAGTCCTAAAGTTAAATGAGCGCTGAAAAATCTGCAGTTGAGATACCAGAAATATTCAAGAATATGGCTTCTTGCTAGTGATGAACCTTTCTATCTGTTTGTTTGGATCATTAATTTCAGAAGCGTTATAGGAAGAAAAGTGGAGGTAATGGAATTGTACCACTATTGAAATAAGCCCTCCAGATGTCAATATATTTTAAAATCATCAAACTATTAAATGAAGGACATAGCCGACCCGAGAGCGAGCACATATCGTGCACGCGTCAAAATTAAAACCAGAACGCGTAATGAGTGAAGTAATTGTCATTTTCATAACCAGTGCCACAATGTAAGTCATTTTATATTCTCGTTTCGGCTGTTGAACACCGACTGTTACTTCTGACCACGTTCGAAATAGTTACAGCAAAAGATCAGTAATTTAGATCAGTGAGTCTACAGATCGATAAACATGTCAAGAGACGAAACGAACTATATGTTATTATAAGCCTATATCAGAAGATCGAAATAGTAAAAAGTACAGAACGAAGAGTGTAACAGAGTATCATATGTGTCTGCGGACTGGGGTGAAATCCAGGAACAGGAGAAAGCAAGTCTATATTCCGTTTTGAACGTAAAATAATTAGAAATGTAACTCAAGTAAACGGCAAATCTTTAGAAACATAAACCAGTGACTACGTAGCTACATATATACGACTAAGAGTTTAAATCAGATAAAAAGCGACATTTTACGACTGAAGACTTGAAAAGGTAGTGTAATACTTGACTCTGACAGATGGCTCATCAACGTAAAACTTTACATAAAAACTGACAAACATAAATTTAGAAAAAGTGACAAGAGATTTTTGATATAGCAAAAGAATTCCATGTTGTGAAAAACATATCATGAAGCGACAATCATACCATAATCTAGCAGCGTGAACCTACGGTCATTTTGTTGTCAGCTGAATTTTCCAGTGAATGAACAACAGATCTTAAGAGTGTGTCAGCGTTGTCTACATGTGAAATATGTCTTTTTTTAAGAAACTGTTATTTTTGAATACATGGTAACATCTTCAAGTTTGTTCTATTGGCTCTTTAATTTGTTTTTCTATTGAGAACGAGTTATTGCACTGAGTTGTATGAGTTGCTGAATGGGCATCCACAGCTTTTCTATGCATGTTTACCACACATAAATTACGTGATAACTGGTACTCATGAATATACAATTTGTGGTCAGTACAATACCGACAAGTGAAATATTTATCGTTTGAGCTTTGGACTCTGAAAAGATCATGACAGATTTCTACGCTGTACTTATCGGGCTTCTCTTAGAAATTTCTCTGATGACCTCTTCATCGGTCCCTCATAATTTACCTTTATCTCTTTTAAACTTGACGATGTGAGAGAAAATAAATCAGGAAAATAAACTGGGCATTAAGTCAAATAATTTGAAGCTGGTCATTACAACAGTTGTCTAGAGATGGAAAGAATGGAAAGCCTCAGCTCCCCGAACAAGAGAAGGCGACGTTAAGTGATAATAAACCAATTTACAAGGAACTAGAAATTAGTTTGTCGTCTGCTTACGGTAGTCAATATATATAAAAAAAGATGACAGTTATTTTTAAACATACGAAACAGGCAGAGTTTGTAGCTTGAAAATACATATTAATATCGATTTTTACACAAGACAATGTTCATGTCTCCACAGGCAAATGGGTAATCACTGCAATTTAAGTTCGATTTCACTGAGAGTAAAAATCTAAACAATCTATTCCTAGTTGGCCGTAAGGTTCTTTATGGTCTTGAAAGTCACTTAAATTTTAGATAAGGTATTTTGCATGTGAAAAATGGCCAGCTGCACCGCGATTAGAACTTCATGAACTCCCACCCATAATCACTGTCTGAGCGAGCTAGGAACGTAATGATGTGCTATCCCTTGGGTCTCTGTTTGGTAACACACTCCCGTATTCTATCCTTTGTTCACATTGACGACTGCTTTACGTAATCATTTGTCACTGATTTCAGTTTAAGGAACAAATGAATGCCGCAGTTTACACTGGCTGCGTGAGAGAAACTAGTCTCCTACGAAATACATGTTCGGACGCGTTATTAAATTGTGACCTCTGAGTGAAGGCCAATAGAATTAACTGATCACAATGTACAATGATACGTGAAGTTGTGTGTCAGACGTGTGAGTCAGCGAAGTCATCACACGGAGGACTGTCAGGGCTTAGTGTTCAGCTGGCATCCACGTT
Organism: Schistocerca serialis cubense; assembly: GCF_023864345.2. Lineage (NCBI taxonomy): Eukaryota > Metazoa > Arthropoda > Insecta > Orthoptera > Acrididae > Schistocerca > Schistocerca serialis. Next base: position 142,133,443 of record NC_064646.1, read on the forward strand.
ATTAGAGACACTGTAGAGTTATAGGTGAGTTAGATAGTTAGTTACATGTTCCATGGACCATTTTGCACGATAGATCGTAAATGTGTGGAACGAGTCATTTTACATTCACACCGTAAATTTTATATATTTTACAAAAAAAAGGTCATCTCGGTAATCACAAAACATGAAACCTAAATCACTATGACTATACGAGCATTGGATATTGCTTTTGTGCAGTATGAGTACAATGTCTCAGCCACTGCTCAGGTTTGACCGGTTTACTAGCAATGAAACATAATTTTACAATGAGGCCACAGTGGTCAACTGTGATTTCAAAATAAGTGGAATTTCTTTCATAAGGTACTTAATAAAATAACTAAAAGATACATCCTTTAATACGAGTAAAAGGAAAACGAATGGCTTTCAGAACATTTAAAGTATTTATACTTCCAAGAGACAAAAAAGAATAATAGAAAGACTTTTCGTGTAAGTCGATGAAATAAAATTGAGTGTGATCTCATTGTGAAGCTGTTTACAAATGTGGTTTTTACGATCGCCTAATTTTGAGCACCGCACGGTGCCAAATAAGGGTAAAAATGCCATGTGATTACGTCAAACAAAATATTATCTTCGTGCAAGTAGTTGTCACGACCGTACATTTTTGGAACTGCTGAGAAATATGCCTCAAGAATGAGGCTCAGAAAAGAAAAAGCTTCATCCTCTTTAGAGGCAAGACTTTCCAGTGATTGCACAAGGAAGACATCAGTGGACATTGTTTTGCATCAGTTGCTACATTCCATCTGCGAGGAAGGGACTCATTATAATATTATCCAAGGCGATAATGATTCTACAGAATAAGGAGTTGGTTCTTAGATAATACGTCTTCGCCAGTATATTTTTGCGGCTGATCAGATGTCGTTTGTCACTGACGAATTCTGTGGAAGGCTACATTATCCTTTCCTCTACGAGTCATATATTACAAATGTGCGTAAAAGAAGGAACACCAGAGATGAGCCGGCCGGTGTGGCCGAGCGGTCCTAGGTGCTACAGTCCGGAACCGCGCGACCGATACGGTCGCAGGTTCGAATCCTGCCTCGGGCATGGATGTGTGTGATGTCCTTACGTTAGTTAGGTTTACCTAGTTCTAAGTTCTAGGGGACTGATGACCTCAGAAGTTAAGTCCCATAGTGCTCAGAGCCATTTGAACTATTTTTGAACCAGAGAGGAAGAACAATCATCAGCAACATCATTAAAAATAAATCTCCAAAAATTTCAAACAACATTACAGTATGGTAATTAGTTAATTATTTCCCTATTCTATTTATTATGTCTGCGGTATTTCACTACAACATAAATGGGAAACCTCTCAGTGGACGCATGGCTCCATGCTATTATTTGTATGTTTATTTGAAATAGTATACAAACAGTTCAAGTTCTAACAATACCTCGGCAGACCGAACACGTGGTGCCAGACGCTGGCCAATGCGAGAGGGGTCCAGCCAACGAGTTAAAATTTCATAGAGTGGCTGAGATACTAGTTACAGCGCTCCTAGCGGCAACCAACGCTACCTCGGCCGCCATGTTCTCCTTAGTCAAAACATTAGGAAAGCGTTGCTGTTGTTTGTGTTGGAAGTGTGTCAGCTGTTGTGATATTACTGCAATGTTTAACTTTTCTAGTTGACTTTTTTGTTACAAAATATAAAGTCAACATGCCTGCAGTGTGTTCAGCGTTCAACTGCACAAATCGCAGCGATAAGACAACAAATATTTCATATTATAAGTAAGTATATTAGTACCGAAATACGACACATGTTTTTTAATGTTTATTAAAGAGTCATTTGCATTGGAACTGTAATTATGCTTAAGACAAATGCAGGAAGTAATTTATTTATCGTTGATTACAGATTTCCTTTAAAAGATAAGGAAATTACAAAATGATGGGTTATAAATATGAAGCGAGAAAACTGGTTTCCTACTACAGCCAGTTACCTCTGTTCAGCTCATTTTGAAGAGAAATATATGTACCACGCAAATGTCCAGAGGTGCCTTTTGTCAAAACCAGTCAGTAACTGCTATCTTTAACTTTCCACCACATTTACAAAAGCAAGATAAAGTATTACGACCACAACCCAGAAAGCGATCTTTCGACAATTTGCAAGATAGTGCTATTACAGTGACATCATTAGCACAAAGTAAGTCAATAATTTAATTTTACTCCGTGTTCTTATTACTTTGAATTACATACTTTCTATTATAATCTTATGGTGTAGCTCAGTTATAAACTTATGATGTAACTACATTCTTTCAGTGCCTGTCGGACCCACATCTGTTTCTGCTGACCACAATTACTGTCTACCAAGCCCTAAGAAGTTGAAAACACAATATAACAGAGTACAAGCAGAGAATGTGCGACTAAAGAAGCGGATAAAGCAAATGATGCAACTTAGTGTACGACACAAAAGAAGAATAGTGCAGTTACAGACTTTAGTTGCTGGTTTGAGAAGAAGGCTATGTAGTTCAGTTTCTGATATGTTAACAGTGAACATGTAGTTGGTTTGTTGAAGGAGCTATTGGAACTTCAGTGCAGTGCTAAAGTATGCCATTATTCTCAGCAAATAAGGAAATTTGCCCTGACCCTACACTTTTATTCTGCCAAGGCATACAGCTACTAACGAAAATTTGTGAAATTACCCCATCCAAGAACGCTTCGACTTTGTTATTGAATTACTATGCTTGTGTTAACAACTTGTAACACATATTTCAAATAAATTCTCGTCCACAGTGTACTGGTTTTTGAGGCTTTGACTGTTTACTTTGAAATAGCGACAAAAATATCGCATTTCTGCGCCCATTACTGTTTCTAATAGTTAACCACAGCATGTTTAGAAGTTTCACCGTAATATTCTGGTGGTACCCGCTCTAATTGCATTAATTTATGGGCAACAAGTAACGTTATAGTGGATGGACAGACTTATTTGAGTTGTCTTGTAGTGTTATCTACATCGAAAAGTTTAGCCATATTTCGACAAAAACATCCCTTTTTGCTGTCAGTGTACACTGAAATCACTGCTGTCTATTGCTTGTTTTAGAAAAAATAAAGCTAGTATTGGCTATTTCAAGTAAGTCAAACGCAGTTTCAAGGGGGCGGGACACAGCAGACGAATGCCTTGACTAAAGAAAACATGGCGGCCAGAACTTCAATTTGCTTCAAACATGGCGGACCTATAGCCACTCTATGAAATTTTAACTCGTTGCGTCCAGCGGCCGCGTGGCTGGGAATTCCACGGTGACGCTATGTTGTTGAAGGAGACACGCCGGGAGTGCCAAAGATGGCGGACTGCGTGAAACCTTAACGGCAGACATTTCACAGTTCATATAGAAATTAATAGTAGCCAGAGGAATCATGATACCTCAAAAAGAAACACGTACATTACCATTATTTGCATGACGATTCTGATGGTGTAATCAGATGTTCAATATCTTTATTAGTGTAACGTTTAGTATCCCACTATGAATTATGCAAGTAACACCCAGCAACGAATTTCCAAAATCTAAACGGTTCTTCCGATTTCGTCGATCGACGTGTCTTTAGAAAACTATTAGTGTAAACCAAAACTGGTATCAATTACAGCCATGTAACCTAAATATTACATGAGTTATTGGAGGTTAAAGTGGCCAATTACTATCGATCACGTCAGGCCGTAAGTACTCCACAGTTACACGAAGAAACGGTAGCAGCATGCTTATGAATATATTTATTCATTTATGTCTTTTTTTATATCCGATATATGCTCTTCATCAAGAAATTGGTTAAATATTTACTGTGTGTTAGAAAGCACAGAGACATTAGGCTTCTGGCCTACCTTTTGCTTCTTTTCTTTCGATATATGTTTATTTAATTTGTTTATGTATATAATAATGTGTGTTAGAGCGTGTTTATGGTCCAGCCATTATATAATTTCAAGTTATTTAAATGTAAATCCAGTACTTCGAATGTGGTTCATTATGTTTGTGTGGGCGCGTTGGTATGAAGACATAGCCGAGCGCTCTAGCCAATCACAGCGCTCGTAACTGGGGAGACTGGATGGAAGCGAGTTCTGGTGAAGGGTGTAGGAAGTTCGGGACGGTCGCATGGGACGAGAAAGTGCTGGACGCGACGGCGCGACGGACGCGGAGTCGCGGAGAGACTTGGAGAGTGTGGGGCGGTTTGCGCGTGGTCGTGGGTGATAGAAATATTTCGGAGTGCCGACTTGTGCACTCGTGAGATTTCCGTGGCTTCTACAGTGAAGACTTAGTGTGCGTTTAGAAGTGAATATCTCGTGAGCTGTGTTGTTGTTCATAACTAATTACGTGCTGCAGGAATCTATTGTTTCCCTGTTATTCAACTTATATTTTATTTAATTGCTGGACCATCGATACCAATAAGTGTTTTACAGAAATATACCGCATTCTCAAAAGTACTTCTGCTATCGTACTCATCATTTAAAGTCGTTAAGATAGTACTTGTAGATTTTATTTAATTGGAATCTTTCAAATGTATATGTTACATTCATAATTCGAGTGATCGAAACCTTCGACCGTTCGATTCATGTGTGGATTTTCATCGTATACTGTAGACTCAGCAGTATTTGGCCTGTAATGCGGCAACTAAATATCCCAGTCCCTAGACAACGAAACCAGCCAAAACCCATAATAATATTCAACGTTGAGTCTGAGGGTCCGTAGTCATTTGAAAGCCCGCACCGTACATTGGAATTGCCCAGTATTAATAGGCCCTTTATCTTTTACGTTTGTCTCTCTTTGACACGGGACGCAGCTGATATCCCGGCAATGAAGTGAATCTGGCTTAGTTTCAGTTTCAATGCAAGACTGCACCTCGAACTTATTGGTTAGGGGAATGTGTGTTGTACCCTAAGGTATATCTAGCCATTTTCTACCCTGTAAAAGGGCCCTAGACCTACCACTCATAAGCCACTCACTGTTACAGTATGTGGACAAGTGGTGACAGAGTCTGTACTTCCTGTAGAGAAGACGGCACACGTAGATGAAGGTACCTTTATTCCTCGCTAGCCACCCCATCACACTCCAGCTACATACAGAAAGCACGTCTGAGGCGTAATCGAGCGAGTTGTGTGCACCTTGGATCCAGTTTCCATAAATTTTCGTGAAATGTAGATGGCAGCTGAGTCATGACGTTTTCGCAACTGCTCATGAACGTTTGCTGAACAAGTCACAGTTGAGACTTTTCTTGACAGGTTGTTCGGTATGGAAGCATTCTCTTTTCATGGTAAAGAGCAACGATCAATACATTCCGTCATCTCCTCGAAGAAGCAGTGGCTTACTGCTAGCTGAACCTAGTGTAATTCGTAAATACATAAATTAATGTGGCTATGTCATTAATTGAAAGGTAAGAAAGAGAGAATGATAGAGAACGGGAGAAACTGACAGAAAGAGAGATACGGAGGACGGATAAAACTATGCAAGTATAAAAAACACAATACGACACATGCGTAATATTGTGTAGGATAACCACTGCATTCATAACACCTGCCAGTCGTCTTGGAATGAGTAAATACAGGTCCTGAATGATTTCACCAAAATCCTATAATATTCTCTCTATAAAATAATGACAAGTTCAGTAGCGATGATGAAGGTTCTAACGCTGTTGCTTCCTATCCCCATTTAAAAGTCATTGTTACGGACTTTGGTGGTAATTAATTACATTTCTTCAACAAACACGTTGTTATATAGCACTAGAAACAGAAATGTTAAAAAACATTTCTAAATTGGATGATGTAATGTTCGTCTTATTCCGTGAACGTAATTGTGGTTCTCGACTTCTTCTCTAGAGGATTATGTAAATGTATCGGTTTGTCGAGCATTTAGTGAAGATGCTTATTCACATTTGCATCACATTTCTTTTATTTCCTTTTCAGACATGACAAAAATGAAGTTTGTGCTCCAGTTTTTTGCAAATCGTTAGTCTTCTTTCCAGCATACACAGATTTCATACTGATCACTGTCCTCAGTCAACAATTTCGTAAAACATTCCGAATGCATTTTCAACATAAATTACAGATTCCTGTACGAAGAGTAGTTTTTCACGCAAATTCTGTGCACAGCACAAACATTAACTCACTACTCCGCATCCATACTAAAATATGGTTTAAATGGCTCTAAGCACTATGGGACTTAACATTTGAGTTCATCAGTCCCCTAGACTTGGAACTACGTAAAGCTAACTAAGCTAAGGACATCACACACATCCATGTCCGAGGCAGGATTCGAACCTGCGACCGTAGCAGCCTCGTGGTTCCGGACTGAAGCGCCTAGAACCGCTCGACCACAGCGGCCGGTCATTCAGACAAAGATTGTAGTACTTGAACGAGTTACAAGCAATACCTACTTCTTTGGCATGTATGACAAATGATATATTACAGCAAGCAGTTCTAGATTGTTCTAAAATGGCAGCTTGTCAAATTAACTTTAGTACATAGTTTTCAACATACATAAGTGAACAGTCAGAAATAAAACACGTCTCTTGAAGATAGTAAAATTTCTAAACATAGTAATAATTTCATATCATTGTACTTAAATTGAAACAGAGTTTTGTAAAAGTACAGTGTACCCCTTATCACCAAAATAAGAAGCATTCTATATTTTCTTTCATATTACTGTTTTTTATAAAAAAATTGAGTTTGCGCTAAAAGTTATAACAGTTCTTGATCTAATGGTGAATAAAATTTTAAGAGAAATTTTGTAACCAAAATGTTTTAAAGTATGACATACATGCCATTTATGGCCAATTAAAACAAATTGTAATTACTGGATAATTGACTTCTTTTAAGATGAAAAATAAAAATAGTGTTCTGAAGTATAACAGAATAGCTTGGAAAAATGTGAAATTTAAATAAATATTCCCATATAACATACCAAACCAATAGACCCTCCTCATGTACTGTACTTCAGACTTAATTTTCTATTAAATTTAGCTGAAAAAGAATATAATCGCAAATTTCGTCTTGCAGGCTTGGTATCGTAAACTACTATAGCTCAAAGATCCCAAAATCCTTATTCTTTATAAGGTGATTACACACCCTTGTCTACAAGACAGACCTCAGTGCCTCAATAACAATGAGATCTGCTGATTGTGGTGGCCAAGAGAGACGCGGTAGTTCGTCCTCCTGCTCATAAAATCAGTCCAGGACGATGCAAGCTGTGTGAACATATGCTATGTCATCTCGATACAAGAAGTCACCACATAGTACAATGGGACAGTCCTGATCAGCCAAAGCGGTCACACAAACGACGGTAGTGTTGTGACCTTGAAAACCATCATTATCCTCATGGAATACCACCAGACCCCCGCTATGTTTCACTCTTGGGACATGAACTCAGCCAGAAGTTGTAAATATTGTGAAACAAGACTCATTCGACCATAGTACTTTCTTCCATTGTTCCATAGTCCACGTTTCGTGGGTTCAGCAGCACGCTGTCCTTTCACTGGCATCTGCACGAGCGATGGATACTTTTGGAATTCCAGTTCACCCTGTAATTCCCTGCCCATGGAGCTTCCTTTCTTGTTGTTTTTGTGCTGACATGGTTCGCGAATGCGGCGTTCAGTTCTGCAGTGATTCTTTCTGCTGTTATCCTCTTATTTTTTTCGTCACAATTCTCTTTGTTGACGATCTCTAACGATCAATCAACATACACCTTTGCCCGCAACGTGACTTAGTGCGTGATGCTTTTCCACTTTCTCTGGGTGCTGTATAAATCTTTGATACGTTGTCTCTTGTAACACAAAACACTTCAGCTCACTTGCTTACGGAAGCACCCACCATACGAGAACCAACAATTTGCCCATGTTTGAACTCACTTAGCTCTGACGTAATATACTCGCCACTACACAGAACGCTGTTCTGACCGTGACCGATACTTACAACATATTGAGGATATTGTACAGGTGCCTTCAGTGGTTAAATACAGGTGCACAGTCTACATTCTTGGCTAGAATCTGCCTTTATGTTCAAGCATACATTTCTTTCGGAGTTTCCATATTTTTGTCCAGCTCCTGTATGTATTTAATTGCGTAGTAAGCTCAAAGTAAGACTTCAGTTTGTGGCTAACATGTGTGAGGCTGGTTCTTATCTATCTTCCTACCACAGTTGCACAAGGACGTTCTGTGAGTGTTTTAGGAATTTGGTGTTGAACCCAGGGCCTGCAAGGTAGGAAGACACCAACTCACCATGCCGAGTTCAGAAGAGTGCAGCAGAATAGACAGTGATGTGATCAGACAAAGATCTCAATGTAGGTTCCACTACACTCCCTATAAAGGAAACATAATCACTAACAGAAATTAGTGTACATGTTCAGGCGTAACAATATGTTAGCAAAAATGAAAATCTTAGATTTTCGTTACTAAGGTTTATTTTTACTTTAAGTAAGACTTCATGCAGTAATAATCATTATTATAATATGCACAAGACGGTAAAATATTAATACTGGGTGTTCACAACTGTGAGGCGAAATTCCTCATTATTCTAAGGTTCTTTAATGGTAAGATGGTTAATGATCATGTCTGGGGGTCGATAAAATACAAACAAATTAAATACAATTGGGGCCAGAGATATCAATTAAGCTAAAATACACCATGAAAATACCCCATAATGAGTGGGGTCTGTATAGGTCACGTAAATATCACTGCCAATATAATTTCACAATTAAAAAAGTTCAATAACTTCAGAGTATAAAGCGTTCTGCAGTGGCTGACCAATCCTTTTCATTAGATGAGATATATCACTTGTTTTCTTTTCATTTAAGCTCGACAATTGTGAATACGTTTAACTTCAGGTCATGGCTGAATGTATGAAAAAATTAGGAGAGACGGAGACGACCGCAGTTCTGAGTGTCAATTGAATATCACTTGCTGGCATAGCACGAGCACAAGTGTTTACCTTTCGTTGGCGGCGACAAAGGCTGCTGTCGGCACGAGCTATCAACCTGAGAATATATTCTTAATCTCTCTAGGCTGTTAAACATCAGTCTGATATATATCCTACGTCTTCAGTGAAGCCGAGACACATAGTTATTCCATAGATAAGTTAACTGGCATGGCACATGCTATTTGGCTGGAAAAGCACGTACATTGTTGCCCTCAAATTGCTCACAAGCGTTAACTGTCAGTGCTCGGTGCAATTCTCTGTACTAGGAGACTTTGCAGTTTAGCTCCTTAAGAGTTAAGATGAGCCTATGAACAAGTGTTCACATAACTGAGTCACTGTGCTCAGACACACGACGATTTGTTGCAATAGAAGAGGGAATTTTTTTGTCTGTATTTTGTCTATATCAAAGCTGGTGGGCACGCTTTTTCTTTCTCTCCAGTCAGAGCCTTTGTACTTGTTATAACTCCACCCACTAGAGTTTCAAAGGCGTCATTTCTTTTGTAGGGCAGGGTTAAACTTCTGCTACACAATACTGTGACAGCTTTTCTCCACGTGGGTTTTAACGCAGTGGGCCACAGTGAGTCACCAATGTTTTGAGTTGGGTCACTCTGAACGCTTATCTGCTGTCCCCACCCATGTTCCTGCAGAAATACTTCTCAAAGCAGGGACAAGGGCGGCTTTTGCCAGCGGCCTGCCTACTGGCTCCGGCATCGAGTTGTGTCTGCTGGATGTCTCACTGTGAAGGTTTCAGCTGAACAGGGGATGGGCATTACCATCGAAAAATTCTCCTTTCCTCAGAACTGCATCTCGTAGCTAAGGTCTGGGAAATTACATGGGTGCAATTCCTAGTGTGTTATATTCACGAGATGTCGGCTTGTTTACTTGATTTGAATATCAATAAAATTCCAACTTTTTCATATAACTGAAGTTGTTTCAGGAATCCAATGGAAGGGTGTGTTATTTGTCTGACACCTTGCATGTGTTACAGGAAACGATCTAGTAGCAGCACAGCATTCAACCTGTTGATGAGGAACAGAGGGTCGCACTACTGCTCAAAAATGTTGCTCGTCTGCTGTGTAGTGTGAAGAGGCGGAATGACCTGCACCGGTGAGTGAAGGAACGTTTGCAGACTTTTTTTGCACTTTTTACCTTGTAATATATTTTTAATGTCAATTCTGTCACTCTTTTGCTATAATAAATATTTCTGGAGTAAATAGTATAAACTATTCCTAATAAAACATTCCATATAACATGTATCTAACTTTTATTAGTAACAGAGGTAGAGTTGATAGAATGTAACCCAAACAAATACCCACAGATGGAGTTCTGTAAAGGAAAATTATTCAGTGGAAAGTTGATTTTGATAAATACCAATTCTGAGCTCCACGCACTTTCGAATTTTCTTGACAACACCACTTGTAGTTTCCCTTAAGTAACTTGGAGTTCTTTTATGAGGGTAGCTCTATTCTCAGTCATAAGATCATCCCTTATATTTAGTGTTTGCCTGTGGACTTCTCCACAGATAACAGTCTAAAATGGTAAGGATCGGAGACCGTGCTGCTCAAGAAGTCACAATTTCTTTTGATACGTGTTTCTGGGAATGTTAAGTTTAAGTGATATATCACCTGATGACTAGAATATACAGCGTCCCTGTCATGCTGGAAGGACACAGCCATTCTTGCAGCCAAAGGAACCTCTTCCAGTAATATTGGAAGTTAGTTTTCAAGAAAATCAAAACAGCTGGAGATTGTAAAAGATGCAGAAATAGAACAGCCCAGTCAACTGTTTATACTACCCACTACATATTTACAGAAAAGCATCCTTGAAAATGTGTATTTACAAATGCTTGTGGGCTTTCTTCGAACTATCGAAGTGAGTTATGAATGTTATTGACAATGTTAAGAATGTAAGTGGTTTCATCAGTATACATTGTTAATCGGATTACTGGGTGACTAGCAATTACCTAGCGACAAAATTCCAATTGTCTATCTGTATGTTTTGTACTAAGGTGATGAAGCAGCTTTAAATGATGCGGATGGATGCTACGCATACGTAATGTGTGTCAAATTCTTGCATGGGAAGACAAGACACATAGAATTTCTGCGAGAGCTTGTTGAATGACGACACTATACGATTTGAATAAGGGCTCCTACTTCATAGACATTCTGCACTGCACTAGCTTCATGCAGTTTAATGAAAACACCAGTAAACACTCCTGATCTGGCACTTGAATTAGACTCTCACCTGCCTTACTCTCTTTAAGCAGCAGTAGGTTTTTCACTTCAAATCCCATACGTGAAATACCCTATTGGCTTACTCAACATTTGCAAATATACTCTATGAGAAAATGATGCACCATGAAAGAATTACACGAATTGGACAAGATCAGTAGATCTGTGGTGTACATATGAAGACATACAAATTACTGCAGTTTCATGTAAGTTGAATGATTTATTCAAGAGAAAGAGCATCACAAAGTAAGTCAATAAAGCATTGGCTGACCTTTTCCCTTATGCTAGCATTTATTTGTTTTGGCATTGATTGATAGAGTTGTTGGATGTCGTCCTGAGGGATATCACGCCAAATTCTGTCCAGTTGGTGTGCTAGATCGTCAAGATCTCGAGATGGTTGGACGGCCCAGCCCATAATATAATAAAATGGAACACCTTCAGCCATCCTTTCGATGTTATTTATTATATTTCTATTAGTTTCGGTGCTTCAGAACGCGATCTTTAGGTCTGGCAGCATAAACAGTAATGATATCTTCATCGAATTACCAACCACGCAACACAAAGACAGATTAAAAACAGAATAAGACTCAAGGACAATACTATACAAGCGAATTTACAGCAATCAATTGATAAAACCGATGGATACATTCATTTTCACATACGCAAAGTATACTGTAACGAATTTACACTCTATACATTGTTCAAATGTACTATTTATTACCAAATTCATTAATTAATATTCCATGATTTTTATTGATCAGTTGTATGATACATTAAACTGCACAATCCTGTGTTAATCTATTAAACAACAAAAATAGCTGTAGAAAATGATACACATATGAAAGAATCTACAACTTCAGGAATAAGTAAACCAAATAAATATACATATATATGCAAGCAGTCCTTGCAGAAGGACAGCATCAACAATATTTTAGTGTCTATATAAGTAAAACTATCAAAATGACACTATCAATATATCTATATGTCACACTAAAGCTATAAAATACTAAGCTGAAAATCGAATATAGGGTTATTTATGTCATATGTAAAAATGAATGCCCAAAAATGTGTCAAGAGACCAAATTTTGAGAATCACCTATGTCATACCATACAGAGAATATGTAGAACTCAAGATAATGTGAAGGCTGAATAGCATCTACACATCCATGAGAAAGTAGCCCTTGCAGAAGGACAGCCTCAACAAAATCTAAGTGGCAGTATGGTAAGCTGTCAAAATGACAATATAAACACATCTGTAGGTAGGGTCAAAGTATAAAATGCTGAGGGACAAACTATAGAGGGGCATGCTTATGTCATATATATAAAATGGATTTCCAAGACATGTCAAAAGGTCAAATCCAAGAAAACACATATGTCATAACATATACAGAATATATGAAGTGGCCATGCCATTCTAGGCGCTGCAGGCTGGAACCGCGAGACTGCTTCGATCGCAGGTTCGAATCCTGCCTCGGGCATGGATGTATGTGATGTCCTTAGGTTAGTTAGGTATAACTAGTTCTAAGTTCTAGGGGACTAATGACCTCAGAAGTTGAGTCCCATAGTGCTCAGAGCCATTTGAACCATTTTTGTTATCATTTAGGGAGAGATACGGTGACCTCAGTGGCCAAGGTAGAGTTTGGTAAGCATGAAGACAAGCAGTAGAAAATATCGTGTCTGGGTGGGCATTATCTCGCTGAAATGTATGTTCAGAATGGCTTGCCATGAAGGGCAACCAAATGGGATGTACCACTGTGCTGTAAGGGTGCTCCAGATGACAGCAATGCGGTCCTTGTATGAAATGAAGTAGCATATCAGACCATCACTGCTCGTTGTCAGGCTGTGTGATGAATCGCAGTCAGGTTGGTATCCCACAGGTGTCTGGGGCATCTCCAGACATGTGTTTGAGTATACGTGTGGCACAATTAAACACTGTAATAGAATTTGCCAGCAAATAGCTGTCATGATCCCAGCTGAATAATTCAATTATGTTAACTCAAGCACAGCTGCACAACTTGCACTTCAAAGGTACAATGACAATCAATACAGAAACGCACAACTGTGGCATGAACATGTGAAGTGAAAACTTATCTTTGTAACCAGCTGTATTTTTGTAAGTAATAATCATTGGACACATGGTATATGGAATCTTTTATTTAGTCTACATTGTCATCTCCTAAAGTCGTTCCTAAAACACCCTGCATTTTTCTCTACAAATATGATTTTACTCTTATTCTTAACTTGCAGTGAACGTATGTCGCGATTGCCATCCCAGTTTTACTGTTTCGCCTTCAGAACAATCAGCGACGCTCTCACACGGGGCAACGTTGGCCATTTTTGTCTTTCGCAGCTATGAGATGGAACAGCGGGGGCGGTGGCGGTGGTGTGGCGATGCGGGGCACATTGATGCTGCCCCCCGTCCCATGGGGACACGGTACGTCCGCCAAGCCTCGCCGCTGGAAACCCATGCCCTCTGAGGTCAGTAACCAAGTTGTGTGTCCAACATTCTCCACTGACTCAGTCTAGTACATGGTGTCCAGCGAAGGAGTCCCTGCTTCCAAAATCAAGTATCTCCAAAACTAAGAGCGATAGACATATGCAACAAACGTTTTGTTTTTCGTGAGATCTGTAAGAAATTTATACAGAAGACTAGCTGTTCCTCACCACGAGATGCAGATAGCTCAGTCTGGTTAAATGTAGAAGAAAGAGCAAACACACTTTTCTAAAATTTATTGCAATTGGATATACATTGTAGTCTCCTCCTACCCCTGTCTTTGTCTATCTTCATCTCCAGCTAACATTCATTGCCCATCATCTCCTCCACATTTTTCCATTCTTATTCTTCACCCCCTCTCTCTCCAACTCTTCTGGCCCCTTTCTCCCCCTCTCTCTGTTCAGCACCTCTCCTCTCTCTCTCTCTCTCTCTCCATGCTCTCATCTACTTGTAACGCCGGAAATGCATATCCTCCTATTTCCATCTAATGTACTATGAATTTTTTCCTTATTTTGTTACCTGAAGATGTGACATTTCTGTGTCTTTGTATGTTGTAATTGTTTTACTATTTGTATATACATGCATTTATGTCGATGTATAATTGGTTTGTTTTGCAAATACTATTTGTATTTGCCTAGGGAAAACTATGCTATCGAACCATTACATCGATAGGTCGTGTGGAGAACCAAAGTGTTTACGATCTTTGAGAGTATTAACTCTGCCGCGCGGAGCGCAAGCAGAGGGGAGTCTGGCTAGAGGGGGGCAGTGGAGCAGGTGTGTTGTGTGACGCTCCCGCGAGTTGCCGCGCTTTCGGGGTTTGGCAGCATGTAATTGCGCTCGACTTGCTATGTTAGTTTCTGACATGGTGTCGCGGACGGGAAGCGTTAGCTGGCACGCATCAAGAGCCCGTTTCGGCTGGAGACCGTGCCGAGAAGAAGGCGCGCCAACATCCAGCTTCTGCAACAGCGACGGCCGACAATGAGTAACTGTCGCCACCTCCTCGATCGACGACTTCAAGCCTTCAGTCAACCAACAAGGAAGACTGGTAGCACGCAAAGTTTTAGAACTGTATGGCAGACCTCAGCTTTTCAAACTGTTAAGTTTTTCTCACTAAATTACAGGAACGTAGCATGAACCTTTGTTGCTCATTGTCCCAATTGCATTACCAAGCAGGGTCGCTTTCTTTTCCGGAATGTACCCGAGTGTCGTTGAAAGTCAGACGCCAGCGTTGAAGTAATATCATTCCATTTCACTGCTTTAATTTCAAAGTTCAGTTAATGTATTAATAGCTGGCTACAGTATTTAGATTACGCAAGCACAAATTAAGAGTGCGAGTTTTGTTACCATATTTTAGCTTACCTGTGACTGCAGCTCGGCTTGGTACGTACTAAATGTTACTATTGTTAATTGTTCAGAATCATTTAATTCAAGTTCAAAGTTAAATCTCTTATTTTTAAATTGCGTAGATTCAAGAAGCTTTTGAAATGATTGTTGAGGTAGCCCAAGACTAACCTCATTTTACTGAATTTCGTAGTGCTTCAGAAACAAATCACACTATTAATTTCAGTCACTAAATTAACTTTCAATTTTCCGGTTTTATTAATTCTTTTGCTAAATTAAGTCAGAGTGTAGCGAAATTTATTACTTCTGACAAACTTTCAGTTTTCACACAACACGTGTCAACCTTCAGTTGCCACGCTTTAGTGCTAATTATATGTGCAATAACCTCTCTTTTTCAGTTATTATAGTAGTTGTCCATAGGACTGGCGGCCGTAATTTTCCCCAAATCTCAAATATCTAATTAACGCCAATTAATTGTTAACGTGACGACCGCACATTTACTTTCTTTATTAATTTTACCCTTTTCTCAAAATTAATTTCCACCAATTTCATTTGCATTTTTCCTTTCATTTAGATGTAACCCTTTCCTCCCTCTTTACCGACAGTTTAACTTCGGTGACGATTGCTTTTCCCAAATTCCCATTAGGTACACACAGTTTAATTTTTCAAGTTTAATTTTTCACAGTCATTAAGGTCGATAAGTGAGGATGAGGTTACATACTCTGTTCTCCATATCCTCCTGCCTCCTCCCTTTCTTCATCTGGTTCTTTCTGCTTTCTGCGTCCGTTACCTTCCACCCATTTGCCCATCTCCTCTTGCCCCCTCTCTCTGACTTTGAGCTGTATTTATCGTTCTTGCTGTAATAGTATTCTAATCATAAGCCAATAAGCCATAAATACAACTTTCCTGTTTGCTAACAACATTCCACTATTTTATGAATATATTTATATAATATGTTTATATATTAAAAAGTAAATAGCCTAGATGTGTCCAAAGGTTTATTATAGTAACTTGTAAAAATTTGAAGTAAAGCAGTCAAGTGCTTTTAGAGACTTTTGGTAACAATGTTTGCCATTTATATATTACATATATATTTATACATTAAAAAGATAAACCCTATGTTCATCCAAATGTTCATTAGAGCAGTCTGTAAAAATCTAAGTACAGCGCTTTTTGTGATTTTTGTTATTATGTTTCTCTTTATACAGGCGAACATTGATAAACCGACAAACTGCAGGGATAGATACCTGGCTAGAAACTGAGGAAATAATGTCCAACGAACATGAATCTGGAAATGGACAGTGTGCGTCCAACAACAACAAATCCTCCTGGAACACAGTGCAGAGCTACATTGAATCCACCTCACAACAACTGTTGTGCACAATGGCTTCCATGGGATTGCAGATTGCAGGTGATAGGGATAATAGCGCTTGTCATGCAGGATACACACAATCGTACTTTGGCTGACTCCATGTTGGCTAGCCACTTGCCTGGAACTTGTACTAGAGTTTTTCCCAATATCCTGTAGAATCTGGTCCTACAAATTTTATGTACCCACTATCCGCCCTTCCCTGCACGTTGCATGGGGGCTTAATTAAATATAACGCAAATAATTTTATTTTTAGTCGCTGTTTGTCCGATTACGAAGTCTCGTAACCGGTTGGCCCTGAATGATATTAGTACGCAATCTGACTGCATAGAATAACAACAAAGAATGAAAGGAAATTTCCGTTAACACAATTAATTAATTCAGTCCTCAGCAACTATAAAAGCTACGAAACAACAAAGCACAAGTATAACTGTTCTGTGTGTGGAAGTGTGATTCAACGTACACATCTGGCACGGTTCTTCCTCAATTCGACAAGATGCTTTAAACGCCATTCACAATGAGGAAATTAAAAAACCAGAAATACTATGATTGCACATAGAAACCAGAATTACACTCTAATATATGAACACAAGCCAGATGCTTTGTTGACTGAACCTGTGACCAAGAGGCATTGTTATTTAGGAAATTAGAAATACAATTTTTTTTGTTACCTTCATATATATTGACTAAAAATACACTGTGATCATTACAACATCCCCACTCAAACACCATCTGGTGTCTCGTCCAACAGAACAACTGCACACGACATACCCTCAACTAGTACTGCTATCGACATCCTCTCAACAAGCACTGCTCACAGCAACCTCAGAACTACTACTGCCCACGGCAACTTCTCAATTACCACTGCCAGTGGAAGTGGTTGAGTAATACTCTTTGGCGCAATCTCTGGCGCTGTGACTCAGTGTAGCCACCTTTCATATGCCCCTCCTCCACGGACCAGAATTTGATGGTATTTTTGCCAGCATTGGTGGTGAAAATACCACCAAATTCGTCCAAAAAAAATACAGACAAAAATAAAAGATTAATAAGTAAATATCACATAACAAAATAAATTTTGGCTTTGCACTGACCCTTCAATAACCTAATATATAAAATACAGTAAGGAATACAAATGCTTGCATACATGTGATTTACATAATAGTTTACACAAGTCTCATTCAATCAATGGCACCAGCAATGACGAACAGGTGTAGTTAAGAGTATCATAACATTTCATAAACAGTAAATACACAAAATAAATCAGTTTATACAAATATTCACATACAATTTTTTCAGTACTTCAATAAACAAGTAGCACTCCTCAGAGTAGTTGACAGTTCCAACAGTAGCAAATGGTTCAAATGGCTCTGAGCACTATGGGACTTAACTACTGAGGTCATCAGTCCCCTAGAACTTAGAACTACTTAAACCTAACTAACCTAAGGACATCACACACATCCATGCCCGAGGCAGGATTCGAACCTGCGACCGTAGCGCCCACGCGGTTCCAAACTGACGCGATTAGAACCGCATGGCCACACCGGCTGGCTCCCAACAGTAGCACCCAGCAATGGTCAACAGGTGCAAATAGCAGTCTCATAACAGTTCATCAGCAGTATTTAAACAGCTCCAACAGTGGCAACCAACAATGACGAGCAGGCGCAGGCACCAACAAGTGGCATTATCTCAGTAGCAGCATTTCCATCAGTGGCTCCCAGCAATGTTGACAGGTGCAGACAGCAACAAGTGACATCATTTCAGTAGAAGCAGTTCCATCAGTGTCACCCAGCAATGTTGAACAGGTGCAGACACCAACAAGTGACATTATTTCAGTAGAAGCAGTTTCATCAGTGGCACCCAGCAATGTTGAGCAGGTGCAGACACCAACAAGTGGCATCATTTCAGTAGGAGTTCCATCAGTGGCACCCAGCAATTTTGAACAGGTGCAGACAGCAACGAGTGACATTATTTCAGCAGAAGCAGTTCCATCAGTGGCACCCAGCAATGTTGAGCAGATGCAGACACCAACAAGTGACATCATTTCAGTAGTAGCAATACCATCAGTGGCACCCAGCAATGTTGAACAGGTGCAGGTAACAGTCCATAATATTCACTCCTTCCTGTAGTCAGTCTCCTCGAACAAGTAGAGATAAAATCCTAATGCAAACTTCAATTCATCATCCCATAAAATCCGAAGACACAGTGTCCACACACAACCTCTGTGTAATCCATCTTACCCAAATCTTCTACTCATTATGAATTATAATATACATTTTGGTTACTTTGTCCATCATTAAATAAAAGAAATGCCTACATGACCTCTAACAGCTTTTAGTTTGAATAACTTTCAGTAAGTAAGTACAAGAACGGAGTGTGAATGATCGCAATACTTCAGAGTGTGTACACCTCTTCAAGAATCATGGCAAAACAGAAGCAAACATGTGGAGTATTTTTTTTTTTTTTTGTGTCAAGTGTCACTTGCTATTTAAATTGCTCACGAAGAATGCAGTGTAATAACTGTCAATGGTCTAAACCTAGTGTTGGTATGTCAAGTCGTTAGCTTCCTTCCTATTAGCATACATTTATACAGCTTCCATAAAACCTCCAGCTCATGTGACTTCAATGAAGTTTCTTGCACCCATGTCGTTCCTAGAATTATAGCAGCTCATTTACTTATCTAAAATATAAAGCATTGAGCGTAAGCAGAACATGCAATAGCGAGTAAATATACCAGTAGAGAACAGAATGTCAACAAGTGGATGCAGCACAATCCCTACAACGAGGCTCTGCCAAGCAAACAATCTGTAATTAATACCATAGTGTGACCCAAACTCCATGTTCGTACACCGTATATCAGCATTTCTATATACTAAATTAAAGAGTAGTTATGACAACAAAACAGAAATGTGTAAATATACAATCCATACGCAAAGCAGCAAATATATATCTTACATAACAAACAGGTCATTAGCATCATATCAGCATAAGCAAATAAATGTTCGTATGTAATCTTAATAAGTAAACTTGAAGGTGCAAGCAGATAAATCGCGAAGTATAACCTACATACATAACCATATCAGCACAATTAATCGGGTGACAATTATAATTTAAATAAATAAGCACAGCAGGCACATAATTAAAAAAAATGTGACATCAGTGAAAAAGCATAGCAGCCAAGCGATGCATAATATACATAAGTAACAACCCTGTTCATTAATCAATCTTTGTCAAATCAGTAAACACAAAGTATAAATGACGTAATCGCGAGCAGCAAATTACGTCTAAAATACGTACCTAAGTGGAAATATGTTACCTGAAAAATAAACTCAATTAATAGTTACCTTTTTAGTTTATCAGCTTCTTCTTCGAAATTACATTCTTCCTGAAATTCTCTCGATAGCAAGTCCTCTTAACGTCGGACACACACAGAATTTACCTGAAGTTCTTAAATATTTTATACGACCGTATCCTGAAAAATACTGATCGTTAATAACATAATTTATCAAGTCACTATAGCTTTATACTGAATTTAATCAGAGAAATTAGACTGTGTATTTGTTTACGGCTGTCAGTGAATTGGCACTGAGCGCTCGATCAGCTGTAGGTACGCGTGACGTAAGAAGTAATTGTTCGCGGTCAACGACTGCCTTGTGCGGCGCGCAGACTTGACTGTTGCTTTGAGTATGTGCCGCCGCCGGAACACGGCGCGGTATCCTTGTACTCTCTGCATGTTTACGTATAACTGTTAGTTTCTCAAAAGTATGTCATTCCACAAAAATTTTAACGTTCGATAAATCATGTATTCCCTTAGAGCGCCGAGATTTAAGAGTTTCTACTTCGACAGTGTTATCATGAATAATTTTGCGAACCCTATATGGACCGTTATAAAGCAGAAAAAATTTGCGACACAAGCCTTTTCCTTTGTGAGACAAACGATGAGACTTAATTAACACCTTTTGACCAACTGACAAGGCTTTTAAACGACCAGGACGTTTAGTTGATTTCACTCTTCTAGCAACCGCAGATGCAATATTTCGTAGAGCCAGGTTGACAACTTCAGAATGCCGCAGTTTCCGTGAAGGCGGAAAAGGAACGATTTCAGAAATGCGATTTGTCGGTGCTTTATTTTTTAATATCGGTATAGGCGGTAAAGAAGTTGAATCATTAGACTAAATACTGTAGCATGTTAAGTCAAAATTCGGTGCAGTTCTCATCTGGCACTTCAGCTTTATTAACCTTTTCATTAATTAATTCTTCGCTATTAATTATATAATCCATCCTGTCTCTGTATCTATTGTCGTTGTCATGAATAAACACATTGCCGTCATAATGCTTAGCGAAAACATCAGAAGTAAGAAACCTTAAACATTTTGTGTCTAATTCAGATTTCGTTACACACTCAAAAAATTTCAAACATCTCGGCATTCCGGCAACAGTCAAGTTCACTCTTCCTTCTTTAAAGTTTAAAATTGCCTTATATGTGTTAAGAAACTCCATACATAATATAATTTGTGTACTGAGTAATGGGACAATAATAAAATTAGCAGAAAATTCATATTCTTGACAAATGAAATTTAAGTTGGTCTGTTGTTTGACTTCCACACTTTTACAGAAATAGCTCCTCGAATTGTAGTTTTAGAAACAGGTAACACAGGACAAGCAATAGTTCTTACACATATACGAAAAACTGATTCACTAATAACATTCAATGGGCTCCCAGAATCTAAACCCGCAGTGAACTCATTCTTACCCACACATACTTCAATAAGAGGATGTAAAAATGCGTCTACATTATTTCTTTTTCGTCTAGCAAAATGTCCCTCATGTCTTCCAGGCGTACGTAGTGTAAAGTCGTAGTGTCATTACTTTCTGAACCGTCTATATTGCTGCCAGAAGCCGAAGCTACAAGTCATTGTCGATTATTTGCGTCACGTCTTTGACTATTCGCGTCATTTCGCGGATCAATTTCTACGATTTGCACTTGTCTCTCTGAATTTCTGTCACGTGGAGGATGCCAGTTAGGTCCCTCCTGTCTGTTACATGTAAATTCTTGGTTGTGTCTGTTATTAAAATTTCTGTTTTCCTGTCTATCTGCATGACTACTTCTTGTGTAATTTCGACTGTCACTTCTGAAATTATTGTTATATCTACTACCCTGGTTATTTCTGTAGTAAGTATTCCAATTATTGTATGAATTATTTCTGTCTTGATGATACCGATTACCGTTTCCGTATGGTTGATCATACCGGTAGGAGTTTCCGTTATTATAATTGTCTGCGTAATTTCTGTTAGAACGCCTGTTACTGTCATAAGGCTGGTATCTATTGTCCTGTCTGTTTCGTCTGTCATTTTCAAAATTACCGCTATAACGTCCGTTCCGATCACTATCCCTTTTCTCTGAAAATCTATTGTGATTACTGTTAGTGAAAAAATTAAAAGAAGTCCCGTCGTCGTTGTCACACTCAAGTTCTTGTAGCAAAGTCTTAAAAGTCTCAATGTCGTCTTTACATTTTCCGGCTAAAGCAATTTGTCTTATCGATTGTGGCAGCTTAGTTAAGCAAATGCGAATTAATTCAGCCGGGCTATAAGGGTTGGAAAGGAACTCATTCTTTCGAATCATGTCTCCGAAGTATTCTGCTGGCGTGCGGAACTCAGACTGTTTGAAATTACGCTGCATGATAATACTATGTTTGACTCTGTCTTACGTGTTTTCGGACCAATATGCCGATAGAAATGCATGATAAAAATCATTTAAATTATTACACTCTCTAATAAGTGCGCGCATCCGCGTCGCCGGTTCGTTTTCGTTTTCTAAATATCCACACATAAATTCCAGTTTGTAACTTAGTGGCCAATTTGGTGGAAGTGCGTACATAAATTGATCTAACCATGAACATGGATGTATGTCATTCTTAGTATTGCGAAAGATCTTAAATTTCCGAACAGTCAAAAAGTGTTTATAGTCAAAGTTTTCGCCTCGTGGCGACAAAGACCTACCGCGTCTGTCCCATTTCGAATGTCGATTATTGTCAAGCTCGCGCGCCTGGCGCTCTCCTATTGCATCTCGTAAATGATATAAATTATTTTCTTCAAAGCCCTCTGCTATCTGTGATCCTAAATTTATTCTGCTGTCTTTTCCTACGATTTCGCTTTCAATTTGTTTGACTTGATTTCGTAACGCCTCAAATTCCCTTTTAACACGTTCATTAAATTTTCCCTGATTTTCAACATGTTTGTTTATGTTCTGGTACTCTTCAGTTTCTGCAAATGGCAATGAAGCTGTATCATCTGAATCTCTGTCCCCATTTAAACTAAGACTTGTCACTTTATGTGAAAACTCCTCAACTCTTTCCGATAAGTCACCTATTTGTTCTTTCTGTTTATTTACGTCTTCCGAAGTGTCGCGACTCGGGTTTCAGTATTGACACATTTAGTAGTTAGCTGTTCATATTGTTGTGTTAGGTTATTTATTCTGTCATTTGGTACGGATTCCTAGATTCTTTCAAATATTTCTTCCTTATCGGGTGCACGTTGTAAATTCAAATCTGAAAATTTTTGTACTATCACGCGATCTCTTTCTTCCTGTTCTCTATCCTGTTCCTTTTGCCTAATTTCTATTGAAATTAATCTATTCTTGTGAGAATTCAGAATCGGTTGTACTTCTTCTCTAATTTCTTTCTTTAATTCATCTTTCATGTTTTTAAAACATGTCCCTATTCGTGAGTCTAACCGTGTTTCCATTGTCTCCATATCAGTTTCTAACCGTGTTGCCAAAGTTCCCATATCAGTTTTAATTGTTGCTATTTGTGATCCCACTGTTTTTAATTCAGATCCCAAATTTAATATTGCACTCATCAACTGCTCCATATTAACTGGTTCGAAATTCTTTTCACCCCTAACTTTTCCCACAAAACCAACTTCTTTCATGAAAGCTGTAAAGCTATCTGTGTTCGATACTATTCCAGAATCCTCTGTCGTTAATCTCGTATTCTGAAAATTTTTTGATTGTGAAAAATTTTGAACTGGTTCCGGACTATTTTTCCGACTTATTAAATTGTTTTCAACTTCATTATTCATCATACTGTTCTCCTGTGTTGGCAAGTTCGCCATGTTAACAATTTCGTCATTCTGACTATTCATCATTTTTGCCTTTTTCATCGATCGCGTAATCATTTACAAAACATACAAAACTCGTCACTATACGAAAATTACACACAATATGACACTTTATCACCAACAGTACCATTCACACGAAATGCTTCCCGACAAACACGATTAACGAACAATTAAAATCTTCATAATTGCACAAAATTGTCAAACCCGTATACAAAGCATCAAAAATAAAAATTCTACAAAAATACCATTAGAAGAATGACAAGACAATTACAAATGTTCAATTACCAAATCTTCACTTGCAATATAGACTGCAATTACTAAATTACAAATTGCTACAACAATACTACTGTCTGCTATTTTTACTATCAAAAGAATTCCAAGGGACAATCCGAAGCAGCGGTCGCCACGTGCATGGGGCTTCATTACATATAATGCAAATAATTTTAATTTTAGTCGCTGTTTGTCCGATTACGAAGTGTCGTAACCGATTGGCCCTGAGTAGTATTAGTACGCAATCTGACTGCATAGAATAACAACAAAGAATGAAAGGAAATTTCCGTTAACACAATTAATTAATTCAGTCCCCAGCAACTATAAAAGCTACGAAACAACAAAGCACAAGTATAACTGTTCTGTGTGTGGAAGTGTGATTCAACGTACACATCTGGCACGGTTCTTCCTCAATTCGACAAGATGCTTTAAACGCCATTCACAATGAGGAAATTAAAAAACCAGAAATACTATGATTGCACATAGAAATCAGAATTACACTCTAATACATGAACACAAGCCAGATGCTTTGTTGACTGAACCAGTAACGAAGAGGCATTGTTATTTAGGAAATTAGAAATACAAATTTTTTTGTTACCTTTATATATATTGACTAAAAATACACAGTGATCATTACAACATCCCCACTCAAACACCATCTGGTGTCTCGTCCAACAGAACAAAAGCGCACGACATACCCTCAACTAGTACTGCTATCGACATCCTCTCAACAAGCACTGCCCACGGCAACTTCTCAACTACCACTGCCAGTGGAGGTGGCTGAATAATACTCTTTGGCGCAATCTCTGGCGCTGTGACTCAGTGTAGCCACCTTTCAACGTTCATTTGTCTGAAAGGACCCATTATCATACAAGCGCCCAAAAAATTGTGTTATGTCTTTGATGTTTGTAAAGGTACATCTTTTAGTGTGACCCAATTGCCTCTCGACCATTTCCATCTGCTTGGCAGTACACAAACACCATCTTGACTTGTTGTCGACATGGAATACCGGACTGTTCTGCTGCTTACAGTTCGCTGCGTCAATCACACATCATGTAACACACGACACATGGTCAGAGGAACTGTCATTCGTCAGCGTCATCTACCGTGGCAACGATGCATTTCTGGATACAAGTTCATAGCACCATTTTTCCCCCATTTACCATCAGAAATCCGTCTCTGCAGTTTGTCAGTTTTATCCATGTTCACGATGTATGTTGCATATTTAATTATAAATTGAATGCATTTAAAAATAAGTATGTAAGAACAGGCGCATATTCGAATGCAATGTTGAGTCAAAATTTGGAAGCAATTGCTAAATAACTCTCGAAGATTTAAGATTTTGAACAGTACCAACATTTATATTTTTGTTCATACAGGGTGTTACAAAAAGGTATGGTCAAACTTTCAGGAAACATTCCTCAAACACAAATAAAGAAAAGATGTTATGTGGACATGTGTCCGGAAATGGTTAATTTCCATGTCAGTGCTCATTTAGTTTCGTCAGTATGTAGTGTACTTCCTCAATTCACCGCCAGTTGACCCAATTGAGGGAAGGTAATGTTGACTTCGGTACTTGTGTTGACATGCGACTCATTGCTCTACAGTACTAGCATCAAGCACATCAGTACGTAGCATCAACAGGTTAGTGTTCATCACGAACGTGGTTTTGCAGTCAGTGCAATGTTTACAAATGCGGAGTTGGCAAATGCCCATTTGATGTATGGATTAGCACGGGGCAATAACCGTGGCGCGGTGTGTTTGTATCGAGACAGATTTCCAGAACGAAGGTGTCCCGACAGGAAGACGTTCGAAGCAATTGATCGGCGTCTTAGGGAGCACGGAACATTCCAGCCTATGACTCGCGACTGGGGAAGACCTGGAACGACGAGGACACCTGCAATGGACGAGGCAATTCTTCGTGCAGTTGACGATAACCCTAATGTCAGCGTCAGGGAAGTTGCTGCTGCACAAGGTAACGTTGTCCACGTCACTGTATGGAGAGTGCTACGGGAGAACCAGTTGTTTCCGTACCATGTACAGCATGTGCAGGCACTATCAGCAGCTGACTGACCTCCACGGGTACACTTCTGCGAATAGTTCATCAAACAATGTGTGAATCCTCATTTCAGTGCAAATGTCCTCTTTACAGATGACGCTTCATTCCAACGTGATCAAATTGTAAATTTTCACAATCAACATGTGTGGACTGACGAGAATCCGCACGCAATTGTGCAATCATGTCATCAACACACATTTTCTGTCAACGTTTGGGCAGGCATTGTTGGTGATGTCTTGATTGGGCCCTCATGTTCTTCCACCTACGCTCAATGGAGCATGTTATCATGATTTCATACGCGATACTCTACCTGTGCTGCTAGAGCATGAGCCTTTACAAGTACGACACAACATGTGGTTCATGCACGATGGAGCTCCTGCATATTTCAGTCGAAGTGTTCATACGCTTCTCAACAACAGATTCGGTGACCGATAGATTGGTAGAGGCGGACCAATTCCATGGCCTCCACGCTCTTCTGACCTCAACCCTCTTGACTTTCATTTATGGGGGCATTTGAAAGCTCTTGTCTAGCCAACCCCGGTACCAAATGTAGAGCTCTTCGTGCTCGTATTGTGGACGGCTGTGATACAATACGCCATTCTCCAGGGCTGCATCAGCGCATCAGGGATTCCATGCGACGGAGGGTGGATGCATGTATCCTCGCTAACGGAGGACATTTTGAACATTGCCTGTAACAAAGTGTTTGAAGTCACGCTGGTACGTTCTGTTGCTGTGTGTTTCCATTCCATGATTAATGTGATTTGAAGGGAAGTAATAAAATGAGCTCTAACATGGAAAGTAAGCGTTTCCGGACATATGTCCACATAACATATTTTCTTACTTAGTGTGTGAGGAATGTTTCCTGAAAGTTTTGCCGTACCTTTTTGTAACACCCTGTATAGATGTAAATGAGCGTTTGTTCAAAATCTTAAATATTCAAGAGATCTTCATCGATTGCTCTGAAATTTCGACACAACGTTGTGTTGGAATATTCACTGGTTTTTATATAGCTACAGGAGTGTCATATGGTATACAAATAAATATAATTTATGTTTTACATTTTTATTTTTTATATACTTGCTGTATCTGACCACGATTTGCTATGGCTTAGGCTGCTTAAACGGAAAAGAAAGAAAATAGAAAGCATATCTTTCTAATATGTATGGGATTGGAATACATGCTAATCTCGTCCTCTCCCTGTCTCTGTCCATCTCTCCGTCCCCCTTTCTTTATCCGTCTCCTCGTCCTCCTCCCTCTCTCTGTCCATCTCTTCTTGCCCCTCTCTATAATATTGAGACTTGTTTATTGTTATTGCAAATTCAGATTCTGTAGTAGTATTCTAATCATAAACCAATAAACCGTAAATACAGCTGTCATGTTTGCTAAAAACGTTTCGCTATTTTTTATATAATATCTAATCATATATTAGAAAGTACATAGTCTATATACGTCTAAGCGTTTATTACATTAACATGTAAAAATTTGAAATAAACCAGAAAGGTAAATCCAGAGATTTTTGGTGACAATGTTTCATTTTAACTGAAGACATTGAAATATATCGAAAACTACTCATGGAATAAAATATAAATTATAATTCCGATTTGTCTCGGATGGGGACATCCAACGTTCCCACACACTGCCCTCGACCCCAACCAGTGCACAGGTGGCGGGGAGGGGATGGGGGTGGGGGTGGGGGGGTAGACAGACAGAACACTGCCACCGGAGCTCACGTACCGTACAGGCGTAGAACATGTAGACGGACTAAACATCAGAGTACTTGTGCAGCGTTTATTGCCTGCTCACCCACCTGAGAACAGACGAGCAGGTGGACGATGAATGGTGCAACCCCAGAAGACAAAAATTGAAATGATCCTGATTGACAGAGAATGGTTCAAATGGCTCAGAGCACTATGGGACTCAACATCTTAGGTCATAAGTCCCCTAGAACTTAGAACTACTTAAACCTAACTAACCTAAGGACATCACACACACCCATGCCCGAGGCAGGATTCGAACCTGCGACCGTAGCAGTCCCGCGGTTCCGGACTGCAGCGCCAGAACCGCTAGACCACCGCGGCCGGCTCTTGACAGAGAATGCGCGGGATATGATCATGATGTTTTTGCCTTGTATACCGAGCGTTTTCCAGAGAAACCTCGATCTAGTTTGTTTTTTTACAAGGTTAGGAACGCCTTTATGTCTGACGGCGGCGTACAGACCCGCAAAAGGAAACGAAACAAACATGTTAGTGGAGAAGCTATTGGAATAGCTCTACTACAGACACAACCCACGGATAAGCGCCCGGCGATTACACAGCGATTCCGTCATACCCGTAGGTAGTATTGTCACAAAACTGCGCCGATTTCCATAACCGATTAGTGTTTTGTAAACGTGCACCACAAATGCAAACGACCCCCATGTTCTTCGCCGAGGTACTGTTTGCTGAGTAGTCTTAATTCACAAACCATAGTAGCTGAGAGATACGCCTCTGTCCTGTGTACGGTCATTTGAAAAGCGGATCTCTATGTGTACCGAAGTTGATGGGACTACATTTGAGCACTTACTCTTACTGGAAAAGTAGAGAAACATTCGCCTCTACCCACGATACCGTTGGCGCATCGAGTAGTCCCCTGTTCGATATGTCGGAGAAATACAACGTTGCGAATGAGGTTTCCAATTAGAAGGTATGAAATACTGGCCTGCCCTACCCTCGCAGCATGGAGGTGGAATCCTGCGTGCCATTGGATATTCACATTACATTCGTGTACCCATCTCTATTGCTCCGATTACAGCGCCATCTTTGGCGAAACAAAACAAAAAAAAATGCTTCAGAAAAAACGTTTGTAGATTTTTCTGTAGAATTGTAATCTGTAATAAAAAATGGAAGTTTCCTTTGAAGATTTCAAAGTTGCCCGCAGTCACCCACGCACAGGATGGGATGACAGGTCAAATGTGGTATCATTGGATGTCCGTCTCCGAGACGAACGGGAGTCGAGTGTGATATTATTGGATGTCCCCCTTCGAGACAAGCAAACTGGAATTATAACTTCTTTGATCCGGTGTGAAGTTTTCGAGTTATTTCAATGTCTTCAGTTAAAATGAACAATATACATATTTCGAGTTATTTCAATGCCTTCAGTTAAATATATATATATATATATATATATATATATATATATATATATATATATATATATATATATATATATATATATATATGGTGCTCCAGTAGTTATATAAAAATATGCGTTTATTCTAATGCAACATTGTGTCAAAATTTCAAAACTATCATTGACAAATTCTTGGAGATACACAATTTTGAACAAAGGAACATTTACATTTTTATCTATGTAGGTATGAAGAACTTCCAAAATAGTTCGAAACGCTGCCAACAGATGGCGTTGTAAAGGCAGTACCTAGTGCCTATAAATAGTGCGCCGCAGCTTTGAGCGATCGTTTCAACAGTATAAACATGAAAGGTGGTTAGTGTATCAAAGTAATGGGTTGAAATCATGAATTCCACGGAAGAGTGTGTTTTTTCCTACTAGAATACCACGGATTAAAACACTGTCCTACAGCAAGAAGGCGCAGTTTTCAAACACGATTTAATGATTCAAAAGGACCCGATGCGAAAAACTTTCACAAGATCCTTCACAAGATCTACAAATTTCAACGGACAGGCACCGGGGGTGATTATCTAACTAGGAGTGTTTACCTCAGTTAAACCATAGTTACTCCTGAAAATGTCACCACGGTTTCTGCAAAAATTCGGCAAAATCCAAGGAAGGCTGTCCAGAGATTTGCAGCAGAAACTGGTTTTAAGCGTTCCAGTGCGCAGAAATTACTGAGACAGAGTCTACACATGTTCCCGTTCAAAATCCAATGCCAACAGGCGATACCTGTACGAGGTATGCTACAGCGGGCTGACGTTGCTAACCAGGATCTCACAGTCACTCATAATGAAGGATTTGATGCTGTGTGCACCTGGTTCAAAAATGAAGCTCATTTACACGTTAATGGAGTCGTGAAAATACAAAATTGATGAGTTCGGGTTTCCGAAAATCCTCATTTGTGAGAAGCGAAAGCACTGTATTCTCCCATTCTGTTTGCACTAAGGTACGCAGCAGAGGCGTTACTGGCCGTTTTTTCATGCGAGAAATTATCACTAACGAACGTTACTTTGCAATTTTGGAACAATTTTCCGCCACACAGCTACTGTTGGACGAGGGATCCGATTGTTTCATGTAAGATGGGACTAGATCCCAACTCACAGAACAAATGTTTTGCTTTCTCGACGAATTATTCGGGAATGGAGCCACTACGTTGGATTATTGCAAATTTATCGGCGCAGGGCTGGATCCGCCTCCATATTCGCCTGATGTTGTTCCTTGTGACTCCTTTTTGGGGGGCACATTGAAGGAGACTGTCTAGTGGAACAATCACGTCAAGCTGGACGTGTTTGAATAAGAAATCTCTGTGGCATCTGAAACCGTTTCTGTTGAGTCACCACAAACTGTGGTGGCAAGTTCCATTTTTTGTTTGCCGCTACGACTGGTGGAAAATTCGAAAAGATTGTGATGTGACTGTAAAGACTGCTTGCATAGGATTGACAGTAAAGATTGCTTGCAGAGGACGGGTTTAATTCCGGATGCTGATACTGTACGAGCGGCCAGTGTACAACGCCATCTGTTAGTAGTTTTTCGAACTATTTTCAAACGTCTGTATAGTTTCTGTATGAAATTCTTACAGTTTTCACAACAAACGTCCGCACCCGTCTGTCGAGATTAGTTTTCGTGATATTTAATTTTGAAATTGGCGACTTCTTTGGTGGACACCCTGTGTGTAATGCTCAGTTCACGGCGAATCGTTAAAGTTACCACTCTAGTGTGACGCCAGCCTGACCTCTAAATTTCTACATTCTTATTCACATGAATACAATTGTGTATCAAGTTCACACGTTGTCTGAAGTTATTTGTCGAAGAACAACAAGTCTGTCTCTTACAGACTGAGCCAAAATTGTTCTCTACTGCAGTTGTTTCCAAATTTGCGTAAGCGCCTGTTTGAGTAATTGCTGGTGCTGCTCGAAGCTTGACTCCCTTTTAGGAGTATTGACTTCAGCAGAAATATATTACTGCAAAGATCTGTAACGGAGCGAAGCATATTTACCTACTGCTTTTATTGACCAGTCGAAGTAGTTCAGGAGAAGTAGCTGCTGCCCTGACGCCGAAGTTCCGTGCATCAATGTCATAAACACTGACCTGCGTAAGGGGAGCTTCAGCAGTCCTACACACCAACGTGCGACGGCACCGAGCCTCGATCAGTGGCCCTCTTCCAGACATTTCCGTGTGACACAGAAACACGTTTTCTTCGACAAAGACAGCCCCCGGCATCAGTATTCCCTCAGGGCCAGCCCAACACCGTCGAACAGCTGGGCGATAGTATGAAGCTCAGCTTGTGCCGGTCGGTGCTGTGCCGATGACGCCGCCCCCACCACCGTCGACTGGCCCCGCCTCTCTCGAGGTTTCGACAAAGGACTCGTCAACCTGTGTCACTCGGAGTAAGAAGCAACCTGCCACAGTATCAGTGACATTAGGTACCCCAAGCCGTCGCAACTAGAGCCGCAGCAGTAGCGCACGGTTAACACTGCAGCCTACAAAGCTGGGCCAGAGTTCGGCATACCGAGAGACGCCTTGTCAAAGTACTTGCCTCATGGGTACTAAAAGAAATCCGGTAAATTTTGGGTATACGATAAATCGCACAAATCTAAGGGCTGCCAATTCGACTAAATACCTAGGAATTACAATTACGAGCAACTTAAATTGGAAAGACCGCTTATATAATATTGTGAGGAAGGCGAAACAAAGACTACACTTTGTTGGCAGAACACTTAGAAGATGCGACAAACCCATTAAAGAGACAGCCTACACTTGTCTGTCTTCTGCTGCGCGGTGTAGGATCCTTACCAGCTAGGATTGACGGAGGACATCGAAAAAGTTCAAAGAAGGGCAGCTTGTTTCGTGTTATCGCGCAATAGGGGTGAGAGTGTCACTGACACGATACGCGATTTGGGGTGGCAGTGACTGAAACAAACGATGTTTTCTTTGCGGCGGGATCTATTTACGAAATTTCAATTCCTAAGTTTCTCTTCCGAATGCGAAAATATTTTGTTGACACCCACCTACGTAGGGAGATATGATCATCATAATGAAATAGAGAAATCAGACCTCGAACAAAAAGATTTAGGTGGTCGATTTTCTCAGGGGCCATTCGAGGGTGGAATGGTAAATAAATGTAAATGTGGCATGACTAGGGCCTCTCGTCGGGTAGAGCGTTCGCCGGGTGCAAGTCTTTCGATTTGACGCCACTTCGGCGACTTGCACGTCGATGGGGATGAAATGATGATGATTAGGACAACACAACACCAGTCGCTGAGCGGAGAAAATCTCCAACCCTACCGGGAATTAAACCCGGGCCCTTAGGATTGACACTGTGTCGCGCTGACCGCTCAGCTACCGGGGGAGGATTGTTTAATGGTAGAGAAGCAGTATGAAGATGGTTCAATGAACCCTCTGCCAGGCACTTAAGTGTGATTTGCAGAGTAACCTTCTAGATGTAGATGTGGAAGCTCTCTATCTCTACTACGAGATGCTTTAAACAAGCAATGCAACACACTTTTTCTCGGTCAGTTTTATTTGAAAAAATGTGGCATTTGTTGTGGGACATCGTGGAGTACTCCCACTTCAACCCCTTCAAAATGATGCCTGCAACGGAGGTGCGTTGCAAGCAGAGAGTTTCGTTGCCTTTCTTTTGGTGGAAAACCAGAGCATTGCAGATACTTATAGGCGCTTGCAGACTGTCTAGAAGGCCTGGTGGTGAGCAAAAGTATAGTAAGTCGTTGGGTGAAGCATCTGTTATCATCTTAACAAGGTCGCGCAAACCTTTCCGATCTCCCACCTGCAGGCCGAACACAGCTGTGACTCCTGCAGTTTTGGAACGTGTAGACAGTCTCAATGGAGGTGATGGACAGATCACAATCAAACATATCGCTGGACTACTGGACATCTGTGTTGGTAGTGCTGTCACGCCCGACCGCCAGTTGGGGTATTCAGTGGTGTGTGCTCGCTGGCTTACTCGCCACCTAACACAAGAGCATACAGGGCAACGAAGGGCCATCTGTGCGGAATTGCGTGGCGCGAGAGGCTGATCGTGACAATTTATTGTCGACTATCGTCACAGTCTATGAAACATCAATTCGTCGTTTCAAATTGGGAACAAAACGGCATCCCATGGAGTGGCGCCACACCACGTCTCCTCCGAAGAAAAAGTTCGAAGCCACAGTCTGAGCTGCTAAAGTCTTCAGGGACTCTGGAAAGTTTGTTATGTTTGTTGTGCTCCCTCGTGGTGCAACGATCAACTCAAGTGCATTGCGCCTATCCTCACCGAGGCCCACAAGAAAGACAGGCCACGGCGCGTACGTCACGGACGTGGTCCTGAACTCGCTCGCTCGCTCGCTCAGCCCAGCAGACAAAATGCATTTCTAAACCGGTTAACTCGCAGCTGGGCGTGTAAGTACTAACGAGAATTGCATCTTCCACTGGATTCTGATATTATGAAGTATTACTGATTAACAGTACTACAGCAAAATTTAATTTAAGATCAATACTCGATATAAAGGGCATGTTGTTGTTGTTGTGGTCTTCAGTCCTGAGACTGGTTTGATGCAGCTCTCCATGCTACTCTATCCTGTGCAAGCTTCTTCATCTCCCAGTACCTACTGCAACCTACATCCTTCTGAATCTGCTTAGTGTATTGATCTCTTGGTCTCCCTCTACGATTTTTACCCTACACGCTGCCCTCCAATGCTAAATTTGTGATCCCTTGATGCCTCAAAACATGTCCTACCAACCGATCCCTTCTTCTAGTCAAGTTGTGCCACAAACTTCTCTTCTCCCCAATCCTATTCAATACATCCTCATTAGCTATGTGCTCTACCCATCTAATCTTCAGCATTCTTCTGTAGCACCACATTTCAAAAGCTTCTATTCTCTTCTTGTCCAAACTGGTTATCGTCCATGTTTCACTTCCATACATGGCTACACTCCATACAAATACTTTCAGAGACGACTTCCTGACACTTAAATCTATACTCGATGTTAACAAATTTCTCTTCTTCAGAAACGATTTCCTTGCCATTGCCAGTCTACATTTTATATCCTCTCTACTTCGACCATCATCAGTTATTTTACTCCCTAAATAGCAAAACTCCTTTACTACTTTAAGTGTCTCATTTCCAAATCTAATCCCCTCAGCATCACCCGATTTAATTTGACTACATTCCATTATCCTCGTTTTGCTTTTGTTGATGTTCATCTTATATCCTCCTTTCAAGACACTGTCCATTCCGTTCAACTGCTCTTCCAAGTCCTTTGCTGTCTCTGACAGAATTACAATGTCATCGGCGAACCTCAAAGTTTTTATTTCTTCTCCATGGATTTTAATACCTACTCCGAATTTTTCTTTTGTTTCCTTTACTGCTTGCTCAATATACAGATTGAATAACATCGCGGAGAGGCTACAACCCTGTCTCACTCCTTTCCCAACCACTACTTCCCTTTCATGTCCCTCGACTCTTGTAACTGCCATCTGGTTTCTGTACAAATTGTAAATAGCCTTTCGCTCCCTGTATTTTACCCCTGCCACCTTCAGAATTTGAAAGAGAGTATTCCAGTTAACGTTGTCAAAAGCTTTCTCTAAGTCTACAAATGCTAGAAACGTAGGTTTGCCTTTTCTTAATCTTTCTTCTAAGATAAGTCGTAAGGTTAGTATTGCCTCACGTGTTCCAACATTTCTACGGAATCCAAACTGATCTTCCCCAAGGTCCGCTTCTACCAGATTTTCCATTCGTCTGTAAAGAATTCGCGTTAGTATTTTGCAGCTGTGACTTATTACACTGATAGTTCGGTAATTTTCACATCTGTCAACACCTGCTTTCTTTGGGATTGGAATTATTACATTCTTCTTGAAGTCTGTGGGTATTTCGCCTGTCTCATACATCTTGCTCACCAGATGGTAGAGTTTTGTCATGACTGGCTCTCCCAAGGCCATCAGTAGTTCTAATGGAATGTTGTCTACTTCCGGGGCCTTGTTTCGACTCAGGTCTTTCAGTGCTCTGTCAAACTCTTCACGCAGTATCTTATCTCCCATTTCATCTTCATCTACATCCTCTTCCATTTCCATAATATTGTCCTCAAGTACATCGCCCTTGTATAAACCGTCTATATACTCTTTCCACCTTTCTGCCTTCCCTTCTTTGTTTAGAACTGGGTTGCCATCTGAGCTCTTGATATCTATACAAGTGGTTCTCTTCTCTCCAAAGGTCTCTTTAATTTTCCTGTAGGCAGTATCTATCTTACCCCTAGTTAGACAAGCCTCTACATGCTTACATTTGTCCTCTAGCCATCCCTGCTTAGCCATTTTGCACTTCCTATCGATCTCATTTTTCAGACGTTTGTATTCCTTTTTGCCTGCTTCATTTACTGCATTTTATATTTTGTCCTTTCATCAATTAAATTCAATATTTCTTGTGTTACCCAAGGATTTCTATTAGCCCTCGTCTCTTTACCTACTTGATCCTCTGCTGCCTTGACTACTTCATCCCTCAGAGCTACCCATTCTTCTTCTACTGTATTTCTTTCCCCCATTCCTGTCAATTGTTCCCTTATGCTCTCCCTGAAACTCTGTACAACCTCTGGTTCTTTCAGTTTATCCAGGTCCCATCTCCTTAAATTCCCGCCTTTTTGCAGTTTCTGGCATAACGGCTTGTTTATAGCATTTAGTCTCTTATACTTAATAGTACTTATTACATCTTGGAAGTGGTGCCTTATGCAACTGATAATCATTTTAGCATGATTTTATTTTATTGTACGCCAGTACAGCCGTAACAAATTATAAGTGGGCCGTGGACTTCCCATCATTATAGATAACAGTAATATTCCATAATAGCGGATTCCAGTAGAAGATTCAGTTATCGTTTGTACGGACACGCCTAGTTACGAGTTCGTCTGCTGAGCTGAGCGAGCGAGCGAGCGCAGGACTGCCTTCGTGACGTACGCGCCGCTGCCTGTCTTTCTCGTGGGCCTCGATTCTCACATGACGTCAGTTTGTTCGTCGTGACAAAAATGGAAACGTAATTCTCCTTCTCCGTGACAACGTAAAGTCTGACCAAGTCTGTGCATCCGAGAGGAGCTCGTAGAACTTCATTGGACCGTCGTTCCTTATCTACCTTACAGCCTGTATCTCGCACCCTCCGACTTTCATTTGCTTTTCCCAACGAAGGATTCCGCAGGAAGTTTGCGGATGGTGGGGAGATTGACGTCTGTCAGATGTCGACCAGTAAACTGGTACCATATGGGAACACAAGCCCTACCAGTAAGGCGGCAAAATTCGTCGCATTGAACAGAGCTTAAGTTGGAAAATTGGTTTTCTAGCCAGAAAAGTGGAGAATAAACTGATGCATTTTAATCCTGAATAAAATCATCCTGCTGTCAGAAAAAATTTGTTGCTTTACTTTTTGAACGTTCCTCGTAGTAGTAAGGAAGTCTAATGAATGCAAATTCCGCGGGATGTCTGGGCGTAGTGGGGAGGTTGACGTCTGTCCGATGTCGACCAGTAAACTCGTACCATGTGGTAATACAAGCCCTAGCAGTAAGGCGGCAAAATTCGTCGCATTCAACGGAGCTTACGTTGGAAAATTGGTTTTCTAGCCAGAAAAATGGAGAATAAACTGATGCATTTTAATCCTGAATAAAATCATGTAGCCGGCCGGGGTGGCCGAGCGGTTCTAGGCACTACAGTCTGGAACCGCGAAACCGCTCCGGTCGCAGGTTCGAATCCTGCCCCGGGCATGGATGTGTGTGATGTCCTTAGGTTAGTTAGGTTTAAGTAGTTCTAAGTTCTAGGGGACTGATGACCTCAGCAGTTAAGTCCCATAGTGCTGAGAGCCATTTTTAAAATCATCCTGCTGTCAGAAAAATGTGTTGCTTTAGTTTTTGAACGTTCCTCGTAATAGTAAGGAAGTCTAATGAATGCAAATAAATAGAAATAGAGAGTTTCCCGTATCTGCGAAATGAATTATCTGTAGTGTCTTTACCCATCTTCGGTGGAGGATCACGCCAATGCCAAGCCTACACGTCCCATTACAATTAAACTAAGCTTAAGGCTTCGAAGTGCTGCAGAGATGCTGAATTTAGTTGGAGTAACCGTACATAAATTTACTAATACATTTTTATTACAAATTATTTGTCACATTTGTTAATGCTATAGAGATTTTAGTTACACCACTTTCAGTGAAGAATATGCATACATTTATAGTATGAATCTGAGCACTATGGGACTCAACTGCTGAGGTCATCAGTCCCCTGTAACTTAGAACTACTTAAACCCAGCTAACCTAAGGACATCACACACATCCATGCCCGAGGCAGGATTCGAACCTGCGACCGTAGCGGTCTCGCGGTTCCAGACTGCAGCGCCTAGAACCTCACGGCCACTTCGGCCGGCTCGCATTTATAGTAATTTAGTTTAAAAAAGTGGAAAATACTTTGGAGTGTACTGTTTTTCAGTAGTCAGGAGTCTGCTAGGTATTATCTCTCTGTGTAGAAGGTATTATGTTGCTGACAGGGATAAGCTGTCCTTGTGATCGCTTGAGGCTGGTACTCTGTTATTGCACTAGCCTCTAGCTACAGAAAACGCCGGACGTGAGAGTGCCTATGCTTATAAGCGACAATTGCAGTGAGACCCTAAAGATAGCGTTACCATCGGACGCAAACTGTGCAAAATAAATAAGAAAATTAAGTGTGTATATACTGACGCTTGTTAACGTCAGTAAGCGAACACACGATATCCAACGGGCACCTCTGACTTATAGTATGTCCTAACAGTACTATAAACCAATTCACTATCATTCCTTAATGATTCTAGCCATTATAAAATAAAAAAGTGATTAGATAGTACCACACTTTGACCTCACCGATCTTGAGTTTCCCATCACGATCTTCAATTAATGCAGCTGCAGGAGTTCTTCCCGACGAATGGCGGAACGAAAGCGATTTCTAAACGAGCGTGGGTGCAAAGGAGTCTTCTATCAAAGCTGCTAACCACGGCCTCCTTTGCCATTGAAATAGCTACAACCAACTATAGTTCGTGCTTTCCTGTTGGTAAAACGGAATACTATCGAATATCGTTTTTCAGATGATAAGTTTCTCTTTTGCACCTTACATGAAACTGGAACACGTTTTACGCTCACAAACTGATGGAATTCTGCTGCCTTGGAGGGAAGGACAATAACGCATGACGGACGTAGGAAGGAGAATAATGGTTCAAATGGCTTTGAGCACTATGGGACTTAACATCTGTGGTCATCAGGCCCCTAGAACTTAGAACTACTTAAGCCTAACTAACCTAAGGACATCACACACATCCATGTCCGATTCAGGATTCGAACCTGCGACCGTAGCAATCGTGCCATCCCGGACTGAGGATCCTAGAACCGCTCGGCCAAAAGGAGGATATAAGAAGAAGACTTGCACAGGGCCACTAGTAGAAAACGTTGGCCTTGATTTGAGGATGAAATTGCTGACAATTTACGTTTGGAGAACAGCGCTGTGTGGAACCGAGTCGTGCACTGTGGGTGAACAGGAAAACGAGAGAATCTAAACGATCGAGATGTGCTTCTGTAAAGGATGTTGTAAGTGCCTTGAAAGGAATATATAAAAAGCAGTAGTCAGAATGAGGGACAGGATTAAAAGGCGTGTTTTGATACTTCAGGGAATAATTTTTGTGGTAGCTGGGTGACTTGTAGAGGGCAAAAGCTGCAAGATAAGGCAGAGATTGAAATGTATCCAACAAACATTTTGGGCGCCGGGTGTAAGTACTACTCAGAGATGAACAGTTTGACACAGGAAAGGACGTAATGACAGGCTGCATCAAACATGTTTCATGTGAAGCCTTGGATAAAAAGCTCTGTGTATCTGTGTATGTTCCACATCCCCTCCTACACTATTGGACCAATTTCAACCAAACCTGCTACACATCTCCCTTATTGTCAGCAAACAATTTCTATGAAGTACCTATTACAATTCAGGAGATATAAGGTCATAAAGAACGAGATGGCTGTAAACCTGCCGCAGCATGCTTCTGTTGTGATATTGACTCTATTCGCAATAAATTTCACAGACAGTGTCCACGTATTCCATAGAATGTTCCTACGCAAATATGTCTTTGTAGTTCAATAGATATTACGTCATAAACATCGAGATGCGTGGAAAAATACCGCGTCATGCATGAAATTGTAGCACATTCATCCTTTACCACTAAGTCGAGTCAACTTAAGAAAATTACTGACACCTGAGCGCCTTTGCCAATTTTCAACTTCGAAATGCAAATAGTTGTAAGAGAAAACAATAGACGCCTTTAGAGCTATGAAGAGACGTTGCCATACAGACTGGACTTACTCACTGACGGGACGCAGATGGCGC
Source organism: Schistocerca serialis cubense (assembly GCF_023864345.2). Classification (NCBI taxonomy): domain Eukaryota; kingdom Metazoa; phylum Arthropoda; class Insecta; order Orthoptera; family Acrididae; genus Schistocerca; species Schistocerca serialis. Next base: position 142,172,777 of record NC_064646.1, read on the forward strand.
AGGTGTGTTGTATGCGCACAGCACTGCATCTGTGCCAGCCGCAGTTATATAGGAGACCTACTGAGAAGTGGCAAGTGGTAAGTGATTTGCGTAACATATAATGTCGTCATGAGCTGTCACCGTTCGAACGGGGTATGGTGGTCAGTGCTGACGGATGGGAATTTCGATATCGGCAGTAGTCCATTCACTCGGTTTCACACTTTTAACTGTATTCTGGGTTTATCCTGAATGGATGAATGAGGGTGCCACAATTCACAACAGATGTACTACACCCTCAGTTATGATTACTGGTGACATCTGAGACGGATCGTCAGTAGTGATAGAAGAGCAACAGTGCAACAAGTCACGGCTAATTTCAACGCAGGACGCTCTAGGCACGTCTTCCAGCGGACAATTCGTAAGAACATGGGTTCCATGGGGTATGGGAGCCGGCGCTCCATGTGGGTGGCACTGTTAACCCATGGCTTGCATTTGCCGCCAATCACCAGAGATGTGCACTGGAACAGGGGTGTAACGTGATATGGTCGGACGAACCACGATTTCAACTGCACCATGCCGATGTGAGGCATGGTGCGCCGCAGACCATATGGATCGATGGATCCCATCTGCCAAGAAGATGTGGTCAAAGGCAGTGGTGACTCTGCTATGGTCAGAGGTGCATTTTCCTGGTATGGAATGCCTCGGAGGCTATCTCCACACATTTCTGGCCTTTCAACGCCCTGGCAGTTCTGCAGTGTTCCAAAGTGATAATGCTCCACCACATCGCTCCCAGATCGCTCGAGAATGTTTCTGGGAACATGCAGGGGAGGTCAAGGACTGAAATGGCCACCGCAGAGCCCAGATTTGAACGCCATCTACCATATCTATGATGTCATGGAATGCATACTCAGTGTCATGGATCCTGCACCCAAGAACAGACCAGAACAGGCTGCCCCTCTGCAAACTATTTGGTGTCAGCTGCTTCCAGAGGAGTGCCAGGGTATTGCAAACTCACTTCCACGATGTCACACTGCAGTCTGCATGGCCAGAGGATGCCCTACGCAATATTAGATGCCTGTCCCATGATATTCGCTAAGTCAATGTACATCTGAACTACTATTTCATAATTTCAAACGGGTTTTCAATAGTACATGGAAATGAATTTTTTTCTACATTAGACTACAAACGCAGTTCATTTTTTCCCTTTATACATCTCCTCCTTCCCCTCTATCTGTCCTTCTGTTCCTCATCCTGTTCCTCTCCAACTCCAACTACTTCGTTTCTTCATTCATCTTCTCCTCCCCTTCCTCTCTGACTATTCCATCCTTCAACCTCTATCTGTCTACCTCCTCCTCATCTGCCACTTTATTTAAATCCTCCTCTCCCTTCTGCCTGTCAATCTTTTCATATGCCCCCACTCTCTGTTCATCTTCTCCTCCTATTCTCTCTCTCCAGTTCCTCCTGCCCCACTCTATCTATCCATCTCCAACTCATCCCTGTCTTTCTATCCATCTTCTCCTCCAATCTCTCCTTGTCCATCTCCTCCTCCCCCTCTTACCACTCAGTCATGCTTGTCCACATATATACCAAATGGTTCAAATGGCTCTAAGCACTAGGGGCCTTAACATGTGCGGTCATCAGTCCCCTAGACTTAGAACTACTTACACCTAACTAACCTAAGGACACCACACACATCCAAGCCCGAGACAGGATTCGAACCTGCGACTGTAGCAGCAGCGCGGTTCCGGACTGTAGCGCTTAGAACCGCTCGGCCACAGTAGCTGGCTACATATATACCCCCTGGATTGTATTGCAATACTACCTACACAACATGCCAGTTGTGCAGGGCAGCTGAGATATCAGGCATTACCAAACCTTTTCAGCCACACCCCACCAATATGGAACCTAGGTGATTCTTACCCCCACACTGCTTCTTTATGGCCAATAAGTGTTTTGAGTGAAATCGGTCCAATGGTTTAACAGGAAATATTGAACATACATACATACAGAAAGAAATACACCCATTGTTACATCTGAACCTCGGCGATATATCCCAGCCTCACGTCTGCATAAACATGCTGTCTTCGTTTCCGACTAGTTGTATCAGGACTAGCTTAATAATGGTCATCCCTAAAAACCACCAACTAATTTTACCTCATAGTGGAACTGTTGTTGTTGTGGTCTTCAATGCAAAGACTGGTTTGATGCAGCTATCCACGATACTCTATCCTGTGCAAGCCTCTTTACCTCAGAGTAACTACTGCAACTTACATCCCTCTGAATCTGCTTAGTGTATTCATCTTTTGGTCTTCCTCTACGATTTCCTGCTACCCCCCCCCCCCTCCCCCGCTACCCCCCAGTAGTAAACTGGTGATCCCTTGATGTCTCCAATTCTGTTCAGTACCTACTCATTAGTTACATGATTTAATCTTCAGCATTCTACTACTGTAGCACCACATTTCGAAAGCTTCTATTCTCTTCTTGTCTAAACTGTTTACCTTCCGTGTTTCACTTCCATACACGTCTACAATCCATACAAATACTTTCAGAAATAACTTCCTGACACTTAAATCTGTACTGGATGTTAACAAATTTCTCTGCTTCAGAAATGCTTTTCTTGCTATTGCCAGTTTACATTTCATATCCTCCCTACTTCGACCATCATCAGTTATTTTGCTTCCCAATTAGCAAAACTCATTAACTGCTTTAAGTGTCTGATTTCCTAATTTAATTTCCTCAACATCGCCTGATTTAATTCGACTACATTCTATTATCCTTGTTTTTGATTAGTTGCTTTTCACCTTATATCCTCCTTTCAAGACACTGTTCATTCCGTTCGACTGCTCTTCCAAGTCCTTTGCTGTCTCTGACAAAATTGCAATGTCATCGGCAAACCTAAAAGTTTTTATTTCTTCTCCCTGGGCTTTAATTGCTACTCTAAATTTTTGTTTTCTTTCTTTACTGCTTGCTCAATATATAGATTGAATAACATCGGGGATAGGCTACAGCCCTGACCCACTCTCTTCTCAACGACTGCTTCCTTTTAGTGCCCCTAAACGCTTGTAAATGCCATAGGGCTTCTGTACAAATTGTATCTAGACCTTTGTCCCGGTATTTTACCCCTGCGACCTTTAGAATTTGAAAGAGAGTGTTCCAGTAAACTTTGTCAACAGCCTTCTCGAAGTCTACAAATGCTATAAACATATGTTTGCTTTTCCTTACCTATCTTCTATGATAATTCGAAGGATCAGTATTGCCTCGCGCGTTCCTGCCTTTCTCCGGAATCCAAAGTGATTTTCTCCGAGGTCGGCTTCTACCATTTTTTCCATTCTTCCTTAAAGGATTCGTATTAGTATTTGGAGCCGTAACTAATTAAACTGATCGTTCGGTAATTTTCACACCTGTCAGCACCTGCTTTCTTTGAAATTAGGATTATTATATTCTTCTCTAAGTCTGAGGGTATTTCACCTGTCTTATACAGGAATAGTCAATTTATTTCCAACACGGTTCGATGAGATACTTATGCGTCGATTCATAATGTAGTGTCAGTCATATATTAGGTCTTCTGTTGGTGGTCTGCTCATCAACTGTGGCCATTTTGTAAATTATAACCCTTTTCAACCATAAAAATCTTAAAACTTATGCCAAATAATTTCATGAGTACTGCAGACACGAACTCCCAAGCTTCTAACGAAATAATGCCAAACAGTACACAGATTGTTGCCAGAGAAGATAAAAACTTGATTATATGCAAACGGTAATAAAATTTTTACTTTCTATGAAATGACCAGATACATAATATAGCCTGTGGGGTATTGCATCGGGACAAAATGAGTGAAGTCATACGTTTCTAAGAGCACAAGGTGCTTAAATGAAATGGATTGCACTCCAGAAGTTAAATCCAGTCGTGCTGTCATTATTTTTGTATTAAAAACCCATACCTTTTAAGTCCATTTACCACATTAAATAGAACAGAAGGCTGTAAAGTACTGTAATACACTCAAATATGAAGGTTACATCCATACAAATAAGGATTCTTACATAACTCGGTAATTGTATGTCTATAGAAACCTGTAGTTCCGTTATTTTTCTGTGGCTGGACAAAGTCCGTCCCGCGTTCAAAGGGGCTCAATACACGGTTTCATTCGTTTCTCACGTAATTTGGTGCAATAATTAATGTTTAAGTTTTCAAACCAAGTTTCATAGTATATATTTACACCTCACCGATCTTGCATCGGGTAGGAACTTGTTAATCAATTGTTTTCATAAACTATATAATTTTAAATAATTGTAGATGGGAAAATATCCTAGCTAGTGACATGGCAGAAGAATATTTGTTAAGATTTAAAAAATGTACAAACAAAAAGTACACATAATTTTAATCAATGAGCAGTGTTTTATAGGATATTCTCCACGACCGTTCTTTGTTATCCTTATGAATGGCAGAAAATTGACTAATTTATAATGTTGAAATGCTATCCGTGTATATGTTACCGTGAATGACCGAAATAGGAGAATGTCGACTTTCACCGGTGAATGTCAACAGATACCAAATACGTCGGTGAAAGATCGAATATTTCATTACATTGTTGTACATTCGGACCCTCTCCGGTGTGTGTCGACAATCACAGATATGCTTTGGTGGAAGTACAAAGCAGAAGAGTCAAAAAAACTAGCGACTGGCACTCTCCCGCCAAATCCTTTGTTCTGCTCGGAGTCAGCTTTGTCAGTCTTACGCAAGCTTTGATAACGCGAGCAACGTTTTCTTAAGTTTTTTCCGATACCCTAATTTATACTAAATGGATACTGCACTAAATCGTGATCTTTTTCACGAAAAGTTAAATGCAGTAATTGCCAGTAAACGAGAGGACAATTGTTTTTATTTCTCTCAAGAAAAGTATTCTAAAATACTTTCTGAAGTGGTTTCTGCTAAAATTAAATGCAACACACCTTTGGATTACAGACGATTAAAACGTTTTGATGTTTTAAAAATTAATGATGAAGAGAAGTTAATTGTACCATTAAAACCAGGGGAAACGAACATACAGTATTATGTTACCAATGAAGAATTGTACAGTATACTATAGGAAACTCACATCAGAATAGACCACGGAGGAAGAACACGTATGCTTAAAGAGTTGCAAATGTTTCAAATGGCTCTGAGCACTATGGGACGTAACGTCTGAGGTCATCAGTCCCCTAGATCTACTTAAACCTACCTAACCTAAGGACACCACACACATCCATGCCCGAGGCAGAATTCGAAGCTGCGACCGTAGCAGTCACGCGGTTCCGGACTGAAGCGCCTAGAACCGCTCGGCCACCGCGGCCGGCAAAAGAGTTGCAAATTAAATACAAAATTATTATATGTGAAGTTGTAATGTTGTATTTAAATCCATGCAAACAGTGTCAAATGAAACACAGTGCACCTAAGAAAGATATTGTTGTGAAGCCAATGGTTAGTTCTGAATTAAACTCAAGATGTCAAGTAGATCTGATAGATCTGCAGTCAAACAGGGATGGCGAATATAAGTCCATAATGGTGTATCAAGATCATTTAACTAAGTTTGTCCAGCTACGACCTTTGAAAACTAAAAGAGCTGAAGAAGTAGCGCATCATGTTCTTTCAATATTTTTAGCATTTGGTGCATCAGCAATATTGCAATCAGATAATGGTAGAGAATTTAGTAATCGAGTCATATCCGAAATATGCGCTATGTGGAAAGACGTTAAAATCGTTCATGGGAAGCCTCGTCACAGTCAAACGCAAGGCTCAGTTGAAAGGGCCAATCAGGATATACAGAATATGCTAATTGCATGGACGAACGATAACGATACAAATAAATGGTCAGATGGTTTATCCTTTGTTCAATATGCCAAGAACACTACATACCACGAAGGAAAACGCCAAAGTCCTTATGAAGCCATGTTTGGCGTTAAAGCAAAAAGAGGCATAGCGTTGCCTTTTTTGCCTGTCAAACAAATCGCAAATATTGAAACTTAAGAACAGCACGAAGAAATTGTCAATACTTCTGAAACCGAAGAACAGCTTGAAGAAACTGTTAATGCATGTAGAAAAAAAAAAAAAAAAAATTGAGCGTTGGTCATACCGAAAACCATATTCCAAAGAAAAATATTGCATAGGACCTTCAAACTAGAACATCTTCACATCAAATTCTTTCTGAAAAAGACGAGTTGATTTCTACAAAAAGAGCGGCCGCGAAAGAAAATCTTCTACTGCAAGCAACAAAGATGTTACGAACCTCACAAAAACAATTTCCTCCTGCTCAAATTGGTGATAATGTACGAATACAAGTCCCTGATGTAGACCGTGGTCGTGCATATAGCCGAAATGTGTTAGCGGTTGTTGCTGGAATAAAAGACACCGGCTTCTATCAACTGGCAAATAAAAATGGTACCCTCAAGCAGCTTTACACACGTGATCAGTTCGTAACTTGTAAAGAAAAGTTACTTTCCATTGATGAGATTTCTTTTCAAGAAATGTCGCTGAGAGAAGCAGCTGCAGCTAATTCGAGAAGCGGGGGACAAGGCTATACATGCTGTCATTGCAAAAGGAACTGTTCCACATATAAATGCAGTTGTAAAAGCAAGAGACTCTTGTGCAATTCAAAGTGTCACAATAGTTTAAGTTGTTAAAATAAATAAGATTCGAATCACATAAGTAAGTAATTTTTTATAACTATTATATTCTTTTCTCATGTATTTTAAATTCTTGGTCATTCCTTTCAGAAAGAGAGCCGAAAAATTACGTCACCCTTGTGACGTTTTATAACGACTGAATTACGGAGAAGAAAATATAAATCTCCAACATGTTCAACGTTCACCATTTCAACATTTACCGGTGTAAGTCAGAAATAAGGGTATTTAGCAAATATTTCGGACATACACTAAGCGACTATGTGAATGTTGACATTCACCGGTGAAGGTCGACATTCTCCAGATTTCGGTGTTTTACTGTAACATACATAGATCAGGGTCTTGGATCTGTGGATAGGACGTTCAGAACTTCTTCCCGGTACTGAAGCTGCCCTTGTATTTGCAGGAGCCCATGACTGCTGCCCTGATCCTCTCTGTGGCCAGCGCCCAGGGTTGTGGCAACTGCGTCGGTGACGTCACCAGGGTGGACATCTCTAACCGCAAGCTGGTCGGCGGGCAGCCTCGAGACACCTTCCGCGACTTCGTCAGGCGAGTGTGCGGTTCAGGACTAGGATGCCTCACACCCCATTGAGGATACTGTCACTGATTCGTGTTATCACTGTTGTCACAGAATTACAAAAGGTGCACTACAAGTGTCTAGACGACTTCTGCGCAAGTTAAGCCTGTGAATTTACAGTTGGGATTCGTAGCCCTATGAATACTTTTGCAAGAGTCGAACTGCTCACTTATGCAACCTCAGTTACCTGACAGACTCAGTTGTCTTATTCGATCTTGGGATGCCATAATTTTGCCTGACATCAATCAGTTTCCGTTTACAGTATTGGACAGTGCGTGAACCCAATAGAAGCTTTCAGTATACTACCTCCGTTAATAACCAGCAGCCGGCCGGTGTGGCCGAGCGGTTCTAGACGCTTCAGTCTGGAACCGCGCTACCGCTACGGTCGCAGGTTCGAATCCTACCCCGGGCAAGGATGTGTTTGATGTCCTCCGGTTAGTTATGTTTAAGAAGTTCTACGTTCTAGGGGACTGATGACCTCAGATGTTACGTCCCATGGTGCTCAGAGCCATTGGAACCATTTTTAGCTTCATTCTACATAGATATGCGAAAGAAATTGCTTTCTTCTAGTAGCACGTCTTTGAGCAACGAAGACTTCTTAAAGATGAATTACCCCAGAATACTATTCCTTATGACATTATTGAATGAAAGTATCCGTAGTATGTCAACTTACTGACTTGTATCTCCCCTAGGTCTGCATTGATTGTAAGTGCAAGTGTAGCTGAACTAAGCTGTTTTAGGAGTTCCCAAATGTGCTTTTTACAGTTTAAACTGTCATCGAAATGGATACCTAAGAATTTTGAAGTTTCCGCCCCATTTCTTATTTTCTCACCATGTGTTACACTTTCATTTGACGTAGTTCTCCTAGATGTGAACAACTGTATTTCTTGAAATTGAGGGTGAGACCGCTCAATGATACTTTTAAGAACATTGTTTACCATTTCTTCTGTTTCTGTTTGTATGCTTGGATTGACTACAATATTAGTGTCATCTGAAAGAAAAACTAATTTTGTTTGTTGTATATTAGGCGGAGGTTCGTTTCATATATCAGTAACAATAGTGGACCTAAGATTGAACTTTGGGGAAAACTATATGTGATTTCTTGCCTGTCAGATTTACATCCCCGAACTATATTGGTTTAAATTTGGATTGGAAGAATTTCTATATATTGGTTTAATTACTAACGACAACTTTGTGCGTTATTTTGGTTGGCTGTAGCATCAAACCCATAAAACTTCAACAATCTAGAAGAATACTGCAATTCACACTGTCAAATGCCTTTGATGGGTCGCAGAAAATACCAACCCGAGCTATTTTGTTGTTATGTGCTTGTAATTAATTACTGCTTTTGCAGCAGTAAGTCATACATCGTATGACTGTACTAAACGAATGTACTTATACGAATGTGCATGTGATTGCTACTTTGTATTTCAGAATTGTAATTTGTTACTGTGTAGTGTTGTTTCGAAAGTTTCTGTCTTAATCTGTGAGGGGACTGATTATTACAGTATCGCTGTTACGTAAATTTATAGGACCAACTAAATTTATTATCTCTGTTAAAGTTGCTACTTACCTCATTACGAAATTAAACACGATACTAGTAACAGCGGTTATCATAGTTAAATTGAAACTGGATGTATTCTGATATTTAGGAGGCAACCAATGTAAGTACAGTGTCCGATTGTTAATCATATGTCCATTTGTTCAATAGATTAGTTCTACAGCTATAGCTGAGCAGAAGTTTGTACATATTTCAGCTTTGAATTTACTCTGAAATTGATACTTTGTGTGTCTTAGGCAACTCCCTGTAGACCGAAAATAATACTACACGCGTAACTGAGAATAGGAGTGCATCTGTAATTACACTCTGTTGAGAAATGATTTGAGACATTCCTTTATAAAATTTTAAGGGAGTACTCAGGACAGCGATATTTAAAAATGACCATTGAATGTAAAAAAAGGAAGTACTCTATGTTATCATCCAACACAGTTTATTCCCACTTAAATAAACCTAGCAAAGTTTGTTTTGTTTACAAGCACTTCTCTGACAATTTCAGTCTACAATAGACTAAGACTATTAACTACGAACTGGCTGAAAGGAAGATTGAAACACTTCCACCATACTCCACTTCCACTTTAATATAACATGTCCTCTTCTATGTCTGTGTTGTAACGGATGTCCACTCCATTAAAGTTCTATCACTACCTCAAAATCCTTGAGAAACTCGCACTACACCTTGCTTTCTAGGTCAGTTTACCTTCGCCCACATGGATTCTTTACCATTTTATTAAATCCCACATCTCTTTACTCACGTTGACCACATCGGCAGATGATACACTCCTCTGTCTTCCTATGCTGACATTCTGCCGCACTTCTACCAAGAAATTCACCCAACCGTACACCTATACGCACGCCATATGCTCTACCAATGAAACTTCAACCGACACCCCGATATTTGTCCATTATATTTACTATAGCTCTTACCCACCTATTCTAGCCCCGATCAGGGTTCCTCCTTCCCTCTATATATTCCTATATGCCTTCACTCACCATGCTAAGGCCTTGCCAACATTCAAATACTCGACTTCCTTTCTACATCTCACCATTTATCCCAACACCGAACCTTATCTTCATAGCTAACTCCAACGGTCATCTTCGCTAATACGCATACCAAACAATCCTACTGAGCCCCAAACGCTTATCCTCTGTACAAACCCTTAAATTGTTTAGTGAAAGTATACTGCTTCATTTTAAACTCGTCGCCTGTTTACAGCATCTTTTACGTATCTTATTCTTGTTACACCTTTTAGTTTTCATTTCTAGATTAGGAATGATCCAAGTCAACAGTTTAATTTCATATAAATATATCAACGAAATCCACCGCTGTATTAACTTTCCAGTAATCTCGGCGCTCCGACATATCGTGTAGCCAAGCATCTCGCTTCTCTGTTGAGTCCACAAGTTGCTCGGTGTGAACGTCATATAAGGAACTCAGCTGATTTATTACGTCATTTGAATGACTCTGGTCGGTTAATGACTCTGATATTTTAGTAAGCTTTGATGTGAACTCTCTCTTCACTCGTGTTCATCTCTCTGATTCGTTGCGGTTAATTGAGGTTAGGTTTGGTGCCGAATTACCTAATCTCTTTCGGCATGTGTTGACATCAACATACTCTTTATTCAGTGACCAGTACTACGAACAGACGGATGGAGTTGCGATGGGTAGTCCATTGTCTCCTGTGATCGCAAAATTTGTTTGTGGATGACTTCGAGGAACGTGTATTGGAATTGGCGCCTTTGAAACCCACCTGTTTCTACAGATGTGTTGATGATACCTTTGTTGTTTGGCCTCATGGTAGGGAGAATTTGAATGCCTTTCTAGGACATCTGAAATCGATCCACCCGAACATTCGTTTTACGATGGAGCTGGAAGAGGAGGGTTGCCTTCCCTTTCTTGACGTGTTGGTTAGGAGGAAGGATGATGGATCATTGGGACATGCAGCCTACAGGAAACGTACTCACACCGACTTGTATTTACAGGCTAGTTGTTGTCACCATCCAGCTCAGCGTGAAGGGGTACTTGTTACCTTGGTACACAGGGCACATGTCATTTCTGACACTGAGACTTTGCCAGCTGAGCTGTCTCCTCTTGAAGCTACGTTTTGTCAAAATGGTTATAGTGAAAGACAGACTGAACGTGCGTTGCGCTATCGACCAACTGTGTATCGAGTGATAGATGATAATACTAAGTCGACACCTAAGTCTACTGCCTTTTTGCCTTATATAGGAAGCACTTTGAACAAGATCGGTCGTATTTTACGGAAATACGATGTGAAATGTATTTTACGACCTCCATCTAAAATTAGAGTGCTTTTGGGTTTCGGTAAGGATGATCTTGGTTTGCGTAAGGCGGGTGTGTATCGCATTCCTTGTAGCTCTGGCATGGCATATATTGGTCTAACTATCAGGACGGTGGAGGACCGATGTACTAAGCATAGACGGCACACACGATTACAGCAGCCAAGTAGATCTGCTATTGCCGAACATTGCTTGGATACTGGTCACACTATGTTATACAACAACAAAGAGATATTGGCATGCACGTCCAGCTATGGCACAGTGTTATCAAGGAGGCAGTTGAGATTAAATTAGCGAACAACCTTGTAAACAGGGATGGAGGTTTTTGTTTTAAACTCTGTTTGGAATCCTGATCTCTCCCTTGTCACAAGGAAAAAAAAAAAAAAAAAAGCGGAGGGACAGAGTCAATGTTACCTCACCTGCTAGTTCATAGTCCCACTATCGATATCTCTGACTCTGGTCATCTTTGGTGGCACTAGTGTTGAGTGTGCGTGTTATCTTTCCTGCATTAGTCCGAGAAGCGAGGTTTTAAATTTGTTTATACATCGCCTGTCCGTTGCAGTTTGCCTTGAAAATTGCGGGGTGTGCTCCCGCCGAAATATCGGCTGTCGCTGTTAATACTACATGGCTGAATTCCCGTAAGTTGTTTGAAAATACGCAAGCAGTTCATAAAGACAAGCGTCGTGTGTGGACAAGCATTTTCCTGTTGAAACATGGCGCCACGATGGTCTCAAATGACAGATAATAGACGTAGGCGCAGTATGTTCAAAACGTAGCGTTGTGCTATCAGAGAGTCCTCGATCACTACCTGCCGTTATCTGAGGTTATACTCGACAGAGCACTACACCGTGACACCAGCACGTAACACTTCTGTGTCTTGTGCCTCTGCAAAACACTGGAAGAATGCAACCTCGCCCCCGGTGGCCGTCATAATTGCCGACGATGTTTATCTGGTGTAGTGCAGAACAACGATTGATAGCTGATCGCAGTGGGACGCCATTCTTCAACAGTTCACTCTTCCGCGTCACTGCACCACTCCAGACCCAACCGCTTGTGTTGTGGTGTTAACGGCGGCGTACGCGCTGAGCGGTATTTCCTGACCCTGGCTGCTGCTAGTCTCCGATGGATCATGCGGGATGATACAGAATATTGTACGATGTGTATTATTTGTTCTAAAATAGCAGGAGCATATGCGAAGGAGTTACGATTTGTTGGGACACAATACAGCCATCGTCTACTGTGGTAATCGGACGTGTTCGACCCAAAACTTGAAGATGACTGTGCCCCCCTCACGTTCCCAAGCAGTTCAACATAGTGCCACTGCCACGTCCAAATGTCTCACAAGTCTGGATATTGTGCGAATCCAACAGCAGTTGCAGACCCAGAGTGTGGCATCTTCTCAACTCTGGCAGACGCTGATAACATTGCCTCGCACGAGTAAGCGACATTTCCGTGTCCTTCATAGTGACCCTTCAACAGCTGATGCTGTTCACACTTTTTATATTCACTGAAGAGCCAAAGAAACTGGTATACCAGCCTAATGCCGTGTAGGGCCTCCGCGAGCATGCAGAGGTGCCGCAACATGACGTGGCATGGACCCGGCTAATGTCCAAAGTAGTGTTGGAGGGAACTGACACAATGACTCCAGCAGGACTGTCCATAAATCGGTAGGAGTACGGGGAGTGGAGATCTTCTGAACGGCACGTTGCGAGTCATCCCAGATATGCTCAATAATGTTCATGTATAAGAAGGTTGGTGGCCAGCGGAAGAGTTTAAACTCAGAAGAGTGTTCCTGGAGCCACTCTGTAGCCATTCTGGAAGTGTGGGGTGTCGCATTGACCTGCTGGAACTGCTCAAGTCCGTCGGAAAGCACAATGGACATGAATGGACGTAACTCATCAGCATGAATACGTACGTGTCACCTGTCAGAGTCGTATCTAGACGTATCAGGGGTCCCATATCACTCCAGCTGCACACGCCCCACACCTTTACAGAGCCTCCACCAGCTTCAACAGTCCCCTGCTGAGATGCAGGGTCCATGGATTCATGAGGTTGTCTCCATACCCGTACACGTCCATCCGCTCCACAGAATTTGAAACAAGGTTTGTCCTACCAGGCAACATGTTTAAATTCACCAACAGTCCGATGTCGCTGTTGACGGGCCCAGGCGTGGCATAAAGCTTTGTGTCGTGCAGTTATCAAGGGTAGACGAGTGGGCCTTCGGCTCCGAAAGTCCATGTCGATGATGTTTCTTTGATTCGTTCTCACGCTGACACTTGTTGATGGTCCAGCTTTGAAATCTGCAACAATTTGAGGAATGGTTGCACTTCTCCCACGTTGAACAATTCTCTTCAGTCGTCGTTGGTCTCGTTCTTGCAGGATCTTTTTCCGGCAGCAGCGATGTCGGAGATCTGATGTTTTACAAGATTCCTAATACTTCGCTACACTCGTGAAATGGTCGTACGGGAAAATCCCCGCTTCGTTGCTACCTCGGTGATGCTGTGTCCCATCGCTCATGCGCCGACTATAACACCACGTTCAAACTCACTTAAATCTTGATAACCTGCCATTGTAGCAGCAGTAACCGATCTAACAACTGCACGAGACACTTGTTGTGTTATACAGGCGTTGCCGACCGCAGCGGCTTATTCTGCCTGTTTGCATACTGTTCCTCTGTATTTGAATATCCCTGCCTATATCAGCTTCTTAGGCGCTTCAGTTTAATTTACCAGGCGTGAAAACAACATCGAACACGAACAACACTAGTTCACTTTGGAGGCTATTCTACTTGCCAGAGACATGGCTGACCGATTTAGCACAACAGATTCGAAAAGACTGCAACGGAAGAGCGGTATGCTGTTGGTACTAACAGAGGCTTTCACGCGATCATTGAGTTTTCCGGTCTGCGGTGATGTTCGAATATTAGGAATGAGTTGTAGTCGATGTTCAGTATTGTAGGTGGTGTACTGGTTATACAGTCCTGCAGGTCCCTCAGTAATACGTTTGTACAGTATGGTTAGAAACAATCTGAAAAGTTTGTACGGGTATTACCATTACATTGTGATGAGAAACAGTTGCTAAGAAAAAAATCGATCAGTTACGCCGTTTCCGAGATAAGTAGCACTGAAATCAGGCCGTTTCAAATTCAAGCGGTCGGCCATAGACGGTGTCACCAAAGTTGTGCTTCGTTTGGTTTTCTACAGAGATCGAACAAGGGATCAATATAAAAATTGGACTTGGGGCGGTAGTAAGAATCGAACGCGAGCCAAGGGCTGAGAAGTCTCGTGTGCTGTCATTTACGCTACGAGAGCAATTGACACAAATTGCGTAGGGTTGGCCGCTTGATTTTCCGCGCGCAACGGCCTGGTTGGCTAACTTCAATACTTATTAACTCAGATACGGCGCAACGTACAGAATTTTTTCTTAACAATTATCTTTCAGCACAACCTACATTTCAACACCATTACAAACTTTTCACACTGTTTCAGAACACCCTGTATACTATATAACTAAATGCGACAGCGAACCAATAAAACATCGTGCTGAATCTGCTCTATCGTTTACAGTTCGTTTTCAGCGCTGGGCATTTCGAGCACCTGATACAGGTGTGTACGTGGACGGACTTACCCTGATACAGACACGGTCTTCTGCGTGCTTTACTTTTTTGTCGAACAAACAGAATTTTATAAATACGTACAGGGTGTGTCACAATGCACGCTACAACTTTTATGTGTTATAGCATCCAAAATAATTAAGATAGTCACACTACGTTTGGCTTATGCGACACACTATCTCACAAAAGTTTCGTGCCATTGAATCAGTTTCAACATGTGCGACTTTGGCGGCACTTACAACATCGAGTGTGTATTCAAGCTCTACCCGTACTCGGTACAACATATACGCATTAACTGTGGCAATCGTAACAATGATTCGGTTCTTTAAATCACTGATTTTATTGACAAGCGTTTGGTAGACTCTCTAATTGACATAATCCCATAGAAAGAAGTCCATGAGTGTAGTGTAAGGCGACCTACGAGGTGACGTAAATGGACCACTCCTGCCAATCGACCTATCTGCAAACGCCAGGTCTATGGCATCTCCCATAGTCTGTGAACAATATGGCGTTGCACCATCTTGTAGGAAAACGACTGCCTCTTGATGCGCAGTGATTTTTGGTAACGCAAACAGCACCAGGATATCAAGATACGTGTTAGAATTAACTGTTTTTTCATGGAAGAAAATGGTTCCGTAGTGCGATCAAGTATCAAACAACACTACACGTTTACTTTCGGACTTTCACGTACCTCTTCATTCACAGTATGAGGATTTGTTGTGTTCCAGATGCGAAAATGAGTTTATTTACCTTACTTCACACGTGGAATGTTGCTTCGCCAGAAAATGCTAGACTGTTCAGAAAATTTCCAATCTTCGTCAAACCGTGAAGAACGCCTACAGCGAATTCGTATGTTGTGGCTTATCTTCTTGTTTCAATGCTTGCAGCAGTTGCAATCGGTGTGGATACACCAGTGAACGTTTCCGAAGGGCCGCCGCACGGCCGCCCTCACTATATGGAGCTCCTGCGATGCTCTCTGTACAGAGATCTGCGGTGAACGTTGGAAGTCCAACTATAACCATTTTGTGTCGGCTTGACTTGTTCCAGGTCGTCTAGTACGATGCTTTTCAACACTGCTGCATGTCTGCATAAATTTCCTGTACCACCGGCGTCTCGACGTCAGCGAGGGCTGGTTCCTTGCCATACCGTTTTGGAAGTTCCTTTCAAACCTTCGTGTCGGTTTCGTCTGTATGAACCATTCCACACACTAAACCTTTTCTTCAATCGTTGTCATTATGCTTCGCTCACGACCACCTGGAACCTTGTGATTGATGGTTAGAATGTCTGTGTTCGTACAGTGTCTGTATCTTCACAACACAATGTACTTCAGACATTCAGGCGGAACTGAAGGAACAGACACTGCCATTAGCGGTTACAGCTGTGGCAAACGTTACGAAACAGATTCGCATTCTGCGACTAAGCATTGACGTCAGGTGTTTGCTACTAAAATGACGATATAATGTTTGTCTCCCTGTGCAGGAATCACAGGTAGTGTGGGGTAAGGGTTGAGACTAGGTGACATATAGAAATTTCAATCGGTCTTGGAGGCGTGATCGGATAGCCAAAGTGGTTAAGTCGATCGCTCGCAATAAGCGGGATATCGCGGTTCGAGTCCCACTCTGGCATAAATTTTCATATGTCACAAACAGCTGACGTCAATGCATAGTGGTAGAACGCGATTCTGTTTCGTAGTAAAACCTAGCGAGTTTGTCTGTCACGCAAGCCAAACATGATGCGAGTATATTAATGGCACAGTCAAGTCATATTAATGTGACAACCGCATATGTTCCCTGTCCATGTGCAATAACCACTCGCAGACGGAATGTAACAGCAGTAGCAGTGGAGGGTGTATAAAGCGTGTCAAGGGCCGCGAAAAACAGCGCAGGCGCTGTCATAATGCGGAAACAGAGTGGTTTATCTGACGTCCGGCAGGTCATGTTCACATATGTGTGAATTCCTAAGGGATCAAACTGCTGAGGTCATCAGTCCCTAGACTTACACACTACTTAAACTAACTTACGCTAGGAATAAGACACACACCCATGCCCGATGGAGGACTCGAACCTCCAGCGGGAGCCGCGCAATCCGTGATATGGCAGGGCACGACCACTGGCTTTCGCGCCAAGCGTGAAAGCTTCAACTAAACAGTTACGTTTTTAAAATGTTCGCGTGTCGCCCTGGTTAAGGTATATCTTGCATGGCATAATAGCGCTATTCAAAAATAGCTGCGAGGCAACTGTTGTGCACCATGGGCCGAAGATGACAGGATGAACGACGGATGTGGAGATGTGCGTGGGAGAAAATATGTGCAACTTCTGAGCAACTGACCACCCAGATGAACCAAGGTACTACCGACAGTGCTTCTCAATGACCATTCAGCGAACGTTGCTGCGTGTGGACCTCTGCAGAAGACGCCTGGTTCTTGCACCCATGCTGGCTACAGTGCATCGCCTACTAAGGCTGGAGTATGGACGCCAGTACCACAAGTAGACATCCATTGAGTTGCGACAGTTGGCCTTTTCAGACGAATCATGTTTTTTGCTCCATCGAAAAGACGGCCTTTATCGCTAAAGCGTGGAAGGCCTGAAAGCAAACAGCCTGTAACACTCGTCGGAATGGCCGAGACTGGGAGGGGGAGCTTTATAGTGTGGGGAACTTTTAATGGTACGCAGTGGTTGATCTCGTTATTCTGAAAGGGGGAATGTATCTACGAACACAAGTATGCATCAGTCCATAGGGACCATGTCCAACCTCACGTGCAGTTTGTTTCACCTCGGTATGATGGCATCTACCAGCAGGACAATGCAGAGTGTCACACAGTTCCCAGTATACGTGCGTGGTTCGAAGAACACCAAAATGAGTTTACCGTACTCCCCTGGCTACCAGACTCACCAGATTTGAACCCATTCTAGAATTTATGGGCGCACGTCAGTCGGGCTGTGCGTGCCATGGATCTTCAGCCGAGAAACCTAGCGCCACCGACCACGGCTCATCATCTCTGTTGTTAGCTTGCAAAACCTCAGTGACTGTCTTTCTTCACGTTTCGCAGCGGTCCCCACTGCAAACGGTGGTTGTTCACGCGTCTGTCAGATTGTCACATTAATGTGAGTAGCGTAACTTTTAATACACCCAGTACTATTGTGGTTTGTGACCTTTCCACCTAAAGAAGACAGCATGTTCGTTTTTTTTCTTTTCTTTCTTTTTTTTTTTGTGAACCGATATACAAAGCACAGATATATTTCTGAAATACACTATAATAACAGCAGTATTCTATTAAAACCATATAAGGTTTCTGGTGATGTAGTATATGATAACGGACACAGTAATGCCGTAATGCAACCAATGTGCGCCATTCGCTGACTGTCTGCCACTTTCTCTTCCTGCAGGCTGCACACGGTGCTGGCGGATGGCAACAGGCTGACCTTAGAGGACTTCTTGGGGATGCCCGCCATTAGGGACCTCAGCCTGCGCGCCAACCACCTTGACCATCTGCCTCCGTACAGGTGAGCCGGCGACACGAAGCATCAAACACACCTATTTTACTTACGAGGGCTATCAGTAATGCCATTAAAATTCCTGCACCAAGAAGAAATGCAGATGCAAAACGGGTATTCATTGGACAAATATGTTATGCTAGAACTGACATGTGATTACATTTTCACGCAATTTGGGTGCATAGATCCTGAGAAATCAGTACCCAGAACAACCACCTCTGGCCGTAATAACGGCCTTGACACGCCTGGGCATTGAGTAAAACAGAGCTTGGATGGCGTGTACAGGTACAGCTGCCCATGCAGCTTCAACACGATACCACAGTTCATCAAGAGTAGTGACTTGCGTATGGTGACGAGCCAGTTGCTCGGCCACTATTGACCAGACGTTTTCAATTGGTGAGAGATCTGGAGAATGTGCTGGCCACGGCAGCAGTCTAACAGTTTCTGTATCCAGAAAGGCCCGTACAGGACCTGCAACATGCGGTCGTGCATTATCCTACATAAATGTTGGGTTTCGCAGGGATCGAATGAAGGGTAGAGCCACGGGTCCTAACACATCTGAAATGTAACGTCCACTGTTCAAAGTGCCGTCAATGCGAACAAGAGGTGACCGAGACGTGTAACCGATGGCACCCCATACCATCACACCGGGTGATACGCCAGTATGGTGATGACGAATACACGCTTCCAATGTGTGTTCACCGCGATGTCGCCAAACACGGGTGCGACCATCGTGATGCTGTAAACAGAACCTGGATTCATCCGAAAAAATGGTGTTTTGCCATTCGTGCACCCGGGTTCGTCGTTGAGCACATCATCGCAGGCGCTCCTGTCTGTGATGCAGCGTCAAGGGTAATCGCAGCCGTGGTCTCCGAGCTGATAGTCCATGCTGCTGCAAACGTCGTCGAACTGTTCGCGCAGAGGTTTGTTGTCTTGCAAACATCCCCATCTGTCGACTCAAGGATCGAGACATGGCTGCACGATCCGTTATAGCCATGCGGATAAGATGCCTGTCATCTCGACTGCTAGTGATATGAGGCCGTTGGGATCCAGCACGGCGTTTCGTATTACCCTCCTGAACCCACTAATTCCATATTCTGCGAACAGTCATTGGATCTCGACCAAAGCGAGCAGCATTGTCGCGATACGGTAAACCGCAATCGCGATAGGCTGCAATCCGACCTTTATCAAAGTCGGAAACGTGATGGTACGCATTTCTCCTCCTTACACGAGGCATCACAACAACGTTTCACCAGGCAACGCCGGTCAACTGCTGTTTGTGTATGAGAAATCGGTTGGAAACTTTCCTCATGTCAGCACGTTGTAGGTGTCGCTACCGGCGCCAACCTTGTGTGAATGCTTTGAAAAGCTAATCATTTGCATATCAGAGCATCTTCTTCCTGTCGGTGAAATTTCGCGTCTGTAGCACGTCATCTTCGTGGTGTACCACTTTTAATGGCCAGTAGTGTATTTTTTCTGAAAGCACGCTGGTTTTGTTCATGATTCCAATACACCACATTATTTCTTACTCTTTTGGCCACAAAACCCTGATTTGATACGTAATCTCACAAGAGGACCCTCCATACTGTAAATCACGGATTTTGATGCGCTTCAAATATGTAGTAGAGGCACTTACCCTGGGTACTTGGATATCCGGTTTTTTAGCGACGGGCCTTAGTTTTTGAGAAAATCGATTTTGAAGTTCATTGCGGGCTGTGTATACCCGTAACATTACATATACTCCGTGGAAGTCAGCGTAGCAAAAAAAAAAAACAATGGTTCTGAGCACTATGGGACTTAACATCTGTGGTCATCAGTCCCCTAGACTTAGAACTACTTAAACCTAAGGACATCACACACATCCATGCCCGAGGCAGGATTCGAACCTGCGACCGTAGTGGTCGCGCGGTTCCGGACTGAAACGCCTAGAACCGCTCGGCCACCGTGGCCGGCTCAGCGTAGCACAGCGGCAAAGGTTCCCGGCTATCACTCTGGAGGTACCATGTTCGAATTCTGCTCTTAAACTTATGCTTTCTTTTTTTTTTTTTTTTTTTTTTTGTGAAAAATCGACTGAATTTTTCGATTTTATTTCAAAGAATATCAACAAATTGTGTAGGATTGGCGAATTATAAATATATATTCAGTTATTAATTTTTTCTGTAATACAATATTACAAAATTTTTCATCATCCACATTGCTTGATGTCCCAGAACAGTGTTGTGGGTGATACTTATCACAGAAACAACCGAAGCACAAGTTTTCGCAGCACCACGCACATTTTATGAAAGCAATAGTCTTGCAGGCTTACGGTTTCTTCACGAGCGATACCGGGAAACACAATTCTTTTGCATTCAAAAAGATTTCTCTTTCATCCGCTAATTTCAATGTGAACCATGCGTATCTAATAATGCTTTCATAATTAGGTGTGCTGAATTGATTCAGGTTTAGCGAATGTGATTTTTTCGATTCTTCCCTAAAAGCGATCTGTCCATTGTTTTTCATCAAGTCGGGAGCATTCTGAATAATTTACGTAAAGGAGTGCAGTTTGGTTGGACCACTTTTAGGGTGCAGGTGCTCGCTTTCCTTTCATTAGTGAATAGATGATCGTATAAAATTGAATCGGTTTGCCCTCCCCACGAGTCGATAATGCAGAAAAAAATTTTTCTGTCCCACTTACGGAAGAATTACAGAACGCAAAAATTCTTTGTACACCAGTTTCGTGAACTTCCCGAATTTCGTGCAGGACACGACTACATTTCTGTATTTCCCAGTTAATTCGTCTACTCGTTTTTGAACGTTACGACCAAATTTTCCGGACGGTTCTTCATACATAAAATAAACATATGGGAGCAGGATTAAAACACGGTGTCTCCAGCGCGGTAGCTGTGAACCTTTACTGCTATGCTACGCTGACTTGTTAGGAATGTATGTAATGTTACGGGTATACAAAGCCCGCAGTGAACTTCAAAATCGATTTTATCAAAATCCAAGGCCCGTCGCTATAAAACCGGATAGCGAGGTACTGAGGGTAAGCGCCTGTACAACATATTTGAAGCGCATCAAAATCCGTGATTTACAGTATGGTGGGTCCCCCTGTCAGTTCAGAGCGACGGTCGATGTTTCCGCGTGGTACTACTCTACTGGTCGCTGTGGGAGCCAACGTGCCACTCCATCAATAACCTCTCCATCATCCATGTACTCCTTCCCGCTGTGTGCCTCCTTGATTGGGCCAAACAAATTGAAGTCGGAATGTGCGAGTTCCGGGGTGTAGGCTGGATGAGAAAGAGCAGTCCAGTGAGCCGGCTGGAGTGGCCGAGCGGTTCTAGGCACTACAGTCCGGAGCCGCGCGACCGCTACGGTCGCAGGTTCGAATCATGCCTCAGGCATGGATGTGTGTGATGTCCTTAGGTTAGTTAGGTTTAAGTAGTTCTAAGTTCTAGGGTACTGACGACCTCAGAAGTTAAGTCCCATAGTGCTCAGACCCATTTGAACCAAGCAGTCCAGTGATGTTATGTGATCTCCTATCCGTTGCGCAGACGTGTGTGAGGCCTTGCACTGTCATGGAGAAGAAGTTAGTTTGCATTTTTATGGTGACTAATGCGCTGAAGACGTTTCTTCAATTTCCTGAGGGTAGCACATACACTCCTGGAAATTGAAATAAGAACACTGTGAATTCATTGTCCCAGGAAGGGGAAAGTTTATTGACACATTCCTGGGGTCAGATACATCACATGATCACACTGACAGAACCACAGGCACATAGACACAGGTAACAGAGCATGCACAATGTCGGCACTAGTACAGTGTATATCCACCTTTCGCAGCAATGCAGGCTGCTATTCTCCCATGGAGACGATCGTAGAGATGCTGGATTGACACATTCCTGGGGTCACATACATCACATGATCACACTGACAGAACCACAGGCACATAGACACAGGCAACAGAGCATGCACAATGTCGGCACTAGTACAGTGTATATCCACCTTTCTCAGCAATGCAGGCTGCTATTCTCCCATGGAGACGATCGTAGAGATGCTGGATGTAGTCCTGTGGAACGGCTTGCCATGCCATTTCCACCTGGCTCCTCAGTTGGACCAACGTTCGTGCTGGACGTGCAGACCGCGTGAGACGACGCTTCATCCAGTCCCAAACATGCTCAATGGGGGACAGATCCGGAGATCTTGCTGGCCAGGGTAGTTGACTTACACCGTCTAGAGCACGTTGGGTGGCACGGGATACATGCGGACGTGCATTGTCCTGTTGGAACAGCAAGTTCCCTTGCCGGTCTAGGAATGGTAGAACGATGGGTTCGATGACGGTTTGGATGTACCGTGCACTATTCAGTGTCCCCTCGACGATCTCCAGTGGTGTAGGGCCAGTGTAGGAGATCGCTCCCCACACCATGATGCCGGGTGTTGGCCCTGTGTGCCTCGGTCGTATGCAGTCCTGATTGTGGCGCTCACCTGCACGGCGCCAAACACGCATACGACCATCATTGGCACCAAGGCAGAAGCGACTCTCATCGCTGAAGACGACACGTCTCCATTCGTCCCTCCATTCACGCCTGTCGCGACACCACTGGAGGCGGGCTGCACGATGTTGGGGCGTGAGCGGAAGACGGCCAAACGGTGTGCGGGACCGTAGCCCAGCTTCATGGAGACGGTTGCGAATGGTCCTCGCCGATACCCCAGGAGCAACAGTGTCCCTAATTTGCTGGGAAGTGGCGGTGCGGTCCCCTACGGCACTGCGTAGGATCCTACGGTCTTGGCGTGCATCCGTGCGTCGCTGCGGTCCGGTCCCAGGTCGACGGGCACGTGCACCTTCCGCCGTCCACTGGCGGCAACATCGATGTACTGTGGAGATCTCACGCCCCACGTGTTGAGCAATTCGGCGGTACGTCCACCCGGCCTCCCGCATGCCCACTATACGCCCTCGCTCAAAGTCCGTCAACTGCACATACGGTTCACGTCCACGCTGTCGCGGCTTGCTACCAGTGTTAAAGACTGCGATGGAGCTCCGTATGCCACGGCAAACTGGCTGACACTGACGGCGGCGGTGCACAAATGCTGCGCAGCTAGCGCCATTCGACGGCCAACACCGCGGTTCCTGGTGTGTCCGCTGTGCCGTGCGTGTGATCATTGCTTGTACAGCCCTCTCGCAGTGTCCAGAGCAAGTATGATGGGCCTGACACACCGGTGTCAATGTGTTCTTTTTTCCATTTCCAGGAGTGTATATTTTTGAAATGATGATTGCATTGTGAGGGAGGAGGCGCCACCTTGACCCTACTGGCAAAGGGTGCGGCTTTGAATATTTTCTTCGGAGGAGAGGCTGTGTGACACCTCTCCATGGACTGACGTTTTGTTTCCGGTTCGAAGTGATGAACCCATGTTTCATCGCCTGTGACGACGATCGCCATAAAATTGCCACGATCAGCCTCGTAACGCACAAGAAACTCCACGCAGATGGCCTTTCGTTGCTCTTCATGCCCTTTTGTTAGCGAGGTGGGACCCAGTGTGTCCACACCTTTGAATATCCCAACTGTCAGACGAGTCTATCAACAGTACCAATAGGGAGGTCCAATTGTGCAACGAGATGTTTGGTTACGATCCGTCGATCACCTCGAATGAGATTGCACGAACGTTTCAATACTGCATAAGTCACTGTTGTGTGCAGCTGCTGGCTAGCATGCGGGAGATAGAACATGTATGCGCGATTCTTTTGCGATGGTAACGGACGCCTCGCCGTGCTTTTGTTCACTGCCAGGTCTCCACAGACATTCTGCAAGCGCCTATGAATGTCTGCGATGCTCTCGTTTTCCGCCAAAAGAAACTCAAAGACAGCTCTCTGCTTGGAACACACCTGCGTCACAAACGCCATTTTGAAGCTTATCTACAGCGCAACCAGCTGTCGTAACTTCACTGAAACTGAAGCGGAAATATTCCACCACGTCTCACAACAAATTCCACATTTTTTTCCAACCAAAATTGACAAAGCAAAAGAAATTGTTGCATTACTTATCGAAAGCCTCTCGTTTATCTCTTGCATACGCCAGTGATTCGGTTTTTCGATCAAGACGCAGTATCGATATGGAGTCTTGAGAGGCTGCGGCTAGCAAGCTGTCCCGATTGCTCGCAGATTCGCAGACGGCGAAAACATTCAGTACAGGAGGCGCGCATTTTGGCGCACTTCTGCACTTAAAAATGCGCGTGAACTGCCACTTAATTTTTTTTACCTGAGGGATCACACCATACGGAACCTCAGACAGCGCTAGTCATTGCAGTGCTCAGCTAACGCTTGTTTTACCATTTGCTCTCTTTCAGTCCTCACTCTGGACTGATCTTGTGTGTTTACGACCATCTTATTGTATTTTGTCCGCAGCTCGTGGTCGTGCGGTAGCGTTCTCGCTTCCCGCGCCCGGGTTCCCGGGTTCGATTCCCGGCGGGGTCAGGGATTTTCTCTGCCTCGTGATGACTGGGTGTTGTGTGATGTAGTTAGGTTAGTTAGGTGTAAGTAGTTCTAAGTTCTAGGGGACTGATGACCATAGATGTTAAGTCCCATAGTGCTCAGAGCCATTTCAACCATTTTTTTATTGTGTTTTTGACTCTGTTTCTAGACTGCCGTACACTTTGCGAACTGCTCCCCGACCACTCAGAACAGCCCTTTGGTGTACTCCGTCACTGTGTGCCCAGTGATATTGAACTTTTTCATTGCTACACCGAGTGGGACAGTAAATTTCCTTCAGCCTGACTTGGCTGCCTTGCAACTTAAATGATTTTTCACTTGAGATTAAATAAAAAGGTATACCACTATTACCTCAGTACCATTATCATACCAAAACGTCGCTTTCCAGATTCTCTCAATTTCTTAACTAAATGTAAAATGATTTAACAATTTATGTAGGAAAACACATCTCAGACATTTAGTGAAAGTCTGGTTTCCACTGTGAGTTAAAACTTGAAGTCTCGAAAGCATTTCGATGGGCGTTTCTCATTTAAATACTATTTCTAGAGCGTCTCCGTGAAACAAATTATATGTTCCTGCAGAAAAGGATAGTTCTTTCAATGGTAGTTAAAGCAAGAAAACTGGAAAGTCCATTTTGAGATACAGGACTTAAAATGGACCAAAACTTGGAAAGAAGTTTTTTGACTTAATTTATTTATTAATTACTTGTCATCCATAAAACATTTTAAATTCCTACGAAAGGAAGCTTCCCTAAAACTTCTAGTTTACGAAAAATTACTGAGCAAATATTGGAAAGGATTAGAGCATCGAATATCTTCTCATCTCAGTTTTGAGCGGCCATCTTAACCAGACTCTTCATTATTGTGCAGCATAATTTGTAAGTTTTTTTAATACATTTAGCAGTGAATTGATGCTGAAATATTGAAAAGGTGGCCACTTTAAAGCAGTGTCTAAACTTTTGTCTTTGTCTTCATCAACAAAAAGCCGACCGGTGTGGCCGAGCGGTTATAGGCGCTTCAGTCTGGAACCACGCGACCGCTACGGTCATAGGTTCGAATCCTGCTCGGGCATGGATGTGTGTGATGTCCTTAAGTTGGTTAGGTGTAAATAGTTCTAAGTTCTAGGGGACTGATGACCTCAGATGTTAAGTCCCATAGTGCTCAGAGCCATTTGAACCGTCATCAACAAAAAATTCACAGTGTCATGGAGAACGTTTTGACCACCCACTAGAGAATGAGTGCAACACCTGAAGTATTACGTATTAAGAGTTAAACATTGGTCAAATTATATGTGCTAGTTGTATCTACATATCAAATTTTACAAGAATCTGAGATGATGATGCTAGACCAGTTGATCGTGGAATAACCCGTGAACCTATACTGGTATATGCGTGCACGTATCTCATGATAAACGAAACAAAACAAGAAGACATGCAACTCACATCTTTTTCGCGAAGATAATTTAGAAATTTATGTCTCCCAATTCATGTGACTTGATGTATACTGTCCTTCATCCACGACTTCGTAAGCATACATAAACATCTCAACATTATTTCATTGTTATTGTGGATAATTTGCCTTGTCGGTGGGAAAACATTTAAATCTTCCATCTGTACACACATTCGCCCTTCTTGACAATCACTAACTCGGATGATGAGCAGTCATTTGGACAGAGTTGGAGACATTCAGCGAATGATGAGATAAACCAGAGACCTTAGTGGTTATAATCTTCTCGGAAAATATCATGTGTATCATTGCGTTGAGTTTCTAACTCGGCTGGTCCAATAATTTTGGCCTTCACATTTAACTTTGGTCCAATTTGTGTTGGCCCGGTTGGCAAAAGATCATCGGATTTATACCTGAAGAGCTTTATCCGACAGCGGCTGTCACTAGAATGATTTTATTCTTGAGGAATTGTCAAGTCCTTGTGTAAGAGATGGCTAGTCGTAATCGTCTGGAGATTTTTATAGCAGCTCTGAAGCTTTGTTTCATTCCATCTGTGTGTAGTTTAGTTTCGTATCTTTTGTCGTATGTTTTGAAACCTGAACCCGATGAAAATATGCCCTCGAACATTTTGAATGCTCGTCTCTACTCTTCTTCAAACGTATACTGCTAAACAAACCACTGCTGCACATGCTTGTGGACAATTTCTTTCTCTCCTGGTAACAGACAAATGGGTATAAGTGAAGATACTTCTATGGATGACGGTAGACGGTCTACTGAACAACATTACACTAGTATCTACATCATCTGACGACTAATAATTACAGCTAATACGAGTAGTAGAAATCCTTGGGTAACAGAAGAAATATTGAATTTAATTGATGAAAGGAGAAAATACAAAAACGCAGTAAATGAAGCAGGCAAAAAGGAATACAAACGTCTCAAAAATGAGATCGACAGGAAGTGCAAAATGGCTAAGCAGGGATGGCTAGAGCACAAATGTAGGGATGTAGAGGCCTATCTCACTAGGGGTAAGATAGATACTGCCTACAGGAAATTAAAGAGACCTTTGGCGATAAGAGAACAATTTGTATGAATATCAAGAGCTCAGATGGCAACCCAGTTCTAAGCAAAGAAGGGAAAGCAGAAAGGTGGAAGGAGTATATAGAGGGTCTATACAAGGGCGATGTACTTGAGGACAATATTAGGGAAATGGAAGAGGATGTAGATGAAGATGAAATGGGAGATATGATACTGCGTGAAGAGTTTGACAGAGCACTGAAAGACCTGAGTCGAAACAAGGCCCCCGGAATAGACAACATTCCACTGGAACTACAGACGCCCTTGGGAGAGCCAGTCCTGACAAAACTCTACCATCTGGTGAGCAAGATGTATGAAACAGGCGAAATACCCTCAGACTTCAAGAAGAATATAATAATTCCAATCCCAAAGAAAGCAGGTGTTGACAGATGTGAAAATTACCGAACTATCAGCTTAATAAGTCACAGCTGCAAAATACTAACACGAATTCTTTACAGACGAATGGAAAAACTAGTAGAAGCCAACCTCGGGGAAGATCAGTTTGGATTCCGTAGAAACACTGGAACACGTGAGGCAATACTGACCTTACGACTTATCTTAGAAGAAAGATTAAGGAAAGGCAAACCTACGTTTCTAGCGTTTGTAGACTTAGAGAAAGCTTTTGACAATGTTGACTGGAATACTCCTTTTCAAATTCTAAGGGTGGCAGGGGTAAAATACAGGGAGCAAAAGGCTATTTACAATTTGTACAGAAACCAGATGGCAGTTATAAGAGTCGAGGGACATGAAAGGGAAGCAGTGGTTGGGAAGGGAGTAAGACAGGGTTGTAGCCTCTCCCCGATGTTGTTCAATCTGTATATTGAGCAAACAGTAAAGGAAACAAAAGAAAAATTCGGAGTAGGTATTAAAATTCATGGAGAAGAAATAAAAACTTTGAGATTCGCCGATGACATTGTAATTCTGTCAGAGACAGCAAAGGGCTTGGAAGAGCAGTTGGATGGAATGGACAGTGTCTTGAAAGGAGGATATAAGATGAACATCAACAAAAGCAAAACAAGGATAATGGAATGTAGTCTAATTAAGTCGGGTGATGCTGAGGGAACTAGATTAGGAAATGAGGCACTTAAAGTAGTAAAGGAGTTTTGCTATTTGGGGAGCAAAATAACTGATGATGGTCGAAGTAGAGAGGATATAAATGTAGGCTGGCAATGGCAAGGAAAGCGTTTCTGAAGAAGAGAAATTTGTTAACATCCAGTATTGATTTAAGTGTCAGGAAGTCATTTATGAAAGTATTCGTATGGAGTGTAGCCATGTATGGAAGTGAAACATGGACGATAAATAGTTTGGACAAGAAGAGAATAGAAGCTTTCGAAATGTGGTGCTACAGAAGAATGCTGAGGATTAGATGGGTAGATCACATAACTAATGAGGAAGTATTGAATAGGATTGGGGAGAAGAGAAGTTTGTGGCACAACTTGACCAGAAGAAGGGGGCGGTTGGTAGGACATGTTCTGAGGCATCAAGGGATCACCAATTTAGTCTTGGAGGGCAGCGTGGGGGGTAAAAATCGTAGAGGGAGACCAAGAGATAAATACACTAAGCAGATTCAGAAGGATGTAGGTTGCAGTAGGTACTGCGAGATGAAAAAGCTTGCACAGGATAGAGTAGCATGGAGAGCTGCATCAAACCAGTCTCAGGACTGAAGACCACAACAACAACAACGAGTAGTGTGATTTTAGGTTGGTTTGTACCTCCAAGTTTTTGTGACAAGAGCGAGCCATTAATGCTTATTTTCTCCTGTACTGCACGTCAGGTGCTTCTGTGTGAACGCGTCGACACAAAACGGTCAGTCTATACTGACCGCATTAGCTCACTTAGAGGTATGGTTACGACCATGCAGAAAATATCATGCTGTAAAGTTTTTGACTTGTTTGTGGAAGACTGTTCGACGTAGAGCAAAAACAACCGACACAACGACGCGTGTACATTTTAAGGTACCACATATAAAAATATCTGCACTTGTATTCGTTACACCATGTATACTGGATGTTCTGCTTTCCAACAATCTTCATTTTGATGTGATGTAATTAGTTACCAAATTTCAATATGTCCTTTATTTGACCGCTAGCACGCGTATAAGTATGTGATTCTGGCTTTTCTGCTATACGGATTCACATGAGATGAGTTTCCTATTTTAACTTCCTAATAGTAACTCTGTCCTTGTTTATTAAAAATTCGATTTGGTCTAGAAGATCGACCTCAACTACTACGACTAAACTAATAGTGTTTCCAGAAACGACATAAATATATGCTTCAATTGTCATATCATCAGTTTCACCAGTCATTGTAAAACACCCTTGTGGAGACGAAAAGTTTTTTCCAAATCCGATTGAGATTTAATCTATATCTTGCAGTCTTCGAACATCAGTTCCCTCAAAAACACCTTGTCGTAATAAACTGAGTGCCAGAGTCAATAGCCGGCCGGAGTGGCCGAGCGGTTCTAGGCGCTACATTGTGGAACCCCGCGACCGCTACGGTCGCTGGCTCGAATCCTGCCTCGGGCATGGATCTGTGTGATGTCCTTAGAGTTAGGTTTAAGTAGTTCTAAGTTCTAGGGGACTGATGACGACAGCAGTTAAGTCCCATGGTGCTCAGAGCCATTTGATCCATTTGAACCAGAGTCAATAAGTGCCTTCGCTTCTTGGTTACATATTCAAACGTTCTTGAATTTGTAACTCTTAATGCTCTTCTCAACAGCGTTTACATTCAGTGCACCTTTTAATTTTCATTCTTTTCCTTCATGCCATTTCTGCTTCGTTTCAATTTAAGCATCTCTTTTCCTTGCTTTTGTGGTTGCAATCATTCCATTGTAGCTGCTGCAACAACAGTTGAAACACAGTTTGTCTGGATCTCAAGTTGTGCCTTTGATGTTTCTATTACGTGAGTTTTATCGTAATACTTATTGAAGTTTCCGAATTTTCCATAGCAATAAACTTTGTTAAATGAGTACTGGGTCCACAGGCTTAGTGAAATTTTTAAACAAAGCTGAATGATTTCATTTAAAAACTTCATTATTTCTTTTCAGCAGCGACATTACAGCACTTTTATAATGCCTCTTCTTCTTCTTCTTCTTCTTCTTCTTCAGCTGTAGTGGCCAATCAAAGGATTGGTTTGCAACAGCTAGAATAGTAGCTTTTCTCCATTTTGTGCGTCTTTCAGCTTTTCTCTTCATTTCGTTATAGGTGTTACATCTCACATCTTTCACGATTTGATCGGTGTACCTCAGTCGTGGTCTTCCTCTTGGTCTTTTTCCCTCGACATATCCCTCTATGATTGTGTTCAGGAATCCTTTATGTCTTAATAGATGGCCTGTAAATTGCACTCTTCTTTTAACAATGAAATTACAGAGGCTTCTCTTCTCACCTGCTCTTTCCAGAACCACTTCGTTTGTGACCTTGTCGATACATTTTATTTTGAGCATGCGTCTATAGCACCACATTTCAAAAGAATTTAGCTTCTGGTCTTCCTCTGCCCCGAGAGTCCATGTTTCACACCCATAGCATGCCAAACTCCACACATATGATTTCAAAAACCTATTCCTGATTTCAAGGCTGATGCTCTTAGATGTTAAGATGTTTTTCTTCTTGTTAAAAGCAGCCTTTGCTTGAGTAATTCTACTTCTCACTTCTGCCTTGCTCCTTCCATCCTTGGTTATATTACTGGCCAGATAAGTAAATTTATCAACTTGTTCAAGCAGTTCATTGCCTACATGAACTTGGACTTTCACTTGATCTTTTTTGTCGCATGACTCATTTTTTCTAAAAATTTTTCAAGTTTCCTGCGCCTTAAAGTAGAAATTTTGCTCCTGACTCTTCTTCTATCCAGTCTCCACGTACTGAAACAGGGAGTCGTTGTCAGTATCAACACGGCTGGCAGTGTCTTTCACTACAAGAAAAAATTTTTTAGGAGATTCTTCTTTTGCCGAAAGAGCAGTTTGTGGATGTAAGCAGCTCTTGTATTTACGTCTAATTCTTCTGGTAAATGATATTACAGTGCCGTCCACAATGTAACACCTTCCTCTCTGTGAATAAAAACCTTAGCTAAAGCTTCAAACATTAGGTTTGCTAAAACAAGCATCTGATATTCATCCGAACTCATTATAAACAGTTTTCCCTAGAAAATTGCCCTTTTCTGATGTTCTATGGCCAATTTTTAACCTAACGAAACATTTGGCACGGGAGCCCTTCATTTCTGCGCGACTCTGTTATTGAGAGGATTATTTCTTATTCACAGTTTATGTACGTATTTTTTTATATGTTCAGAAGACGTAAATGCTGTAGTTACGAGAATAATATTCATCCAAGTACTTTACATTTGATTTAAAACGGATTTCAATAAAAATAATAATTTAATATTTAACACTAATCATGTTTTGAAATAACACATAAATTTATATCTTTTGATATATAAAAATTTATGTCATAGTTTATGTTTTCATGCCAATGTAACTGCTTGGAAGCCGATCTTTAGCATACGTGTATCTTTGGTTTTGGAACAATGGGAGAGTCGGCATGTCTGTAACGTGGTGGGAAGAAGGAACTGTGTTAACGTGCTTGTATCTCGGGACTGGTTGATTATCGACTATGGAAAGTTATTGATTATTTGTATTATGGAGATGAAAGTTTGATTTCACTGTTATTATGATGAAAATGGAGTGTACCATCTATGTCACAAGTCCACGAAGGAGTATTTAAATGTTGTAGAGATAGTACACGAAGAGATTTTTCTTGGACTGTATAGCATTTCATTGAAGCAACTGATTAAAAACGGACTATTATTCGGTCAACAGGAAAAAATTACTCTCGAGACAACGCTATCGGAGTTAAGTATCTGAAATCATTAATTGAATGTACTCCAATAGAAATTAATTCGAAGTGCAAAGTAGAAGCTGTTTTTTCCAAAATTCTTTCACTAACAAGCTGTTCTCAATACTATCATTCAAGTAGCTAGGTACATGACACCTTCAAGATTTTAACTGGCAATCTGTCACTGGCGCTAAATGATTTAAGACCAGCTTCTAAGAGTCGAAATGACAGGGAAAATTTTGAGTGATCCTATGGACGTACTGAGAATTCTACTTCCCTTTTCTCGTCTGTTTCAGGAACAGAATCTTTTTCCTTCTTCTTCTCAAGTAAATTCAGTTTCTTTATCATTAGTGATTACATCCTCTGTTAGTCATCAACATCATTATCATTCTATTCATATTGTATGTCGTCGTTAAATTTCAAAACAAATTTATCAGTTATGGGCAAGTAATACAAATTCAAGTTGTCAGTTCAGTTTTCTCAAAAATGTCCAAATGTGTGTGAAATCTTATGGGACTTAACTGCTAAGGTCATCAGTCACTAAGCTTACACACTGCTTAACTTAAATTATCCTAAGGACAAAC
This sequence comes from Schistocerca serialis cubense, assembly GCF_023864345.2. NCBI lineage: Eukaryota > Metazoa > Arthropoda > Insecta > Orthoptera > Acrididae > Schistocerca > Schistocerca serialis. The sequence goes on from NC_064646.1 coordinate 142,205,353, forward strand.
ACACACTCCCATGCCCGAGGGAGGACTCGAACCTCCGCCGGGACCAGCCGCATAGTCCATGACTGCAGCGCCTGAGACCGCTCGGCTAATCCCGCGCGGCAGTTTTCTCCTGCTGTCTATACACAATATATTGAAGACTGCTTCCAACCCTGCTGTTGAAAATTATGCTTCATTAATTGACTTCTTAGCTTCCATTTCGCGAGATATTGACTAAAAAGTAAAACCAGAACTTTCTCCCAACTGTTTGCGGATTTTTCTGTCGCCCGGAGCTGCCTCTCCCCCTTTTGTTTAATCTGGCTCTAGAAAGAGCGCTGAGAGAGGTAACCTACCCAGATGATATAGTTTTATTTGCACGGATTGATCAAGATCTGGTTCAGATGACAACCGTGTTAATGAAGAGGCAATGAGAGCAAGCTTGAATATGAATATGGATAAGACCAAATACCTCATATTTAGTAGAGAGAACAGTGATGAACCGGTAGATGTGGCTGCTGAAAAAGAATTCGGTATATTATGGCATTATCCAATGAAAGGAATGACACAGACTAGGAAAGAAAGGCAAGAATTCATGCAGGAAACATGTCAAGATTTGCACTCGGAAAGCTGCTCATGTCTCGTCTTCTGTGGAGACCCATGAACATTAGGGTCCTATACAGAGCAAAGGCCTGGACTCTGGCACAAAAGATGGAAAGAAAACTCCTGACAATTGAGAATGCTGTTCTTAAACAGAATTTGGGCCATTGGAGGATGGACACGATTTTAGGAAACGGAAAATCTGCAGACTGCAGAAGTTGTATTAGTCACTGGACGTTGTGACTGTGATTAAAGAGAGGAGGCTGAGGTGGTACAGCCACGTAGTGCGTCGAGAAGGCCAAACCACCAGGCAGGTGATGGAAGAAGACTTCTGAGCAACAGGGTGAGGGGAAGAACACGACTGTGATGGAGTCACGTGGTTAGAGAGTATATGAGTACGATAGGACTAGATGGGGAAGAATGGGCTGAAAAAATGGAGGAGTCTGATGGGCGAGGCTATAGATCGAATACGATTTTTGTCGCCAGTCTACCAAGTAAGTAAAGATGTAACGGCCTTAACCGATCCAGAGTTGATATTTTTATATACCTTCTCGATTTCACCTAACAGATTCATCTCTAGAAATTTTGTGAAGTAGCTTCAGTCTAGACAGATCTCCACTCGGTTTAACTACTTGAGCCCATTTTGAAAATCTAATTCACGAACGTTTTTCCTTTAGTGGCGCTTCTTTCAAACCCACATGATATTCAGACAAGCAGTCAGTGAGGAGCCGGCCGCAGTGGCCGAGCGGTTCTAGGCGCTACAGTCTGGAACCGCGAGACCGCTGCGGTCGCAGGTTCGAATCCTGCCTCGGGCATAGGTGTTTGTGATGTCCTTAGGTTAGTTAGGTTTAAGTAGTTCTAAGTTCTAGGGGACTGATGACCAAAGCAGTTAAGTCCCATAGTGCTCAGAGCCATTTGAACCATTTGAAGTCAGTGAGGACTTGCAATATGTTGCTATAGTTTATTTCTGTATGCGTAATACTATATCACAAAAGGTGCCAAAACATTGGATCAAGTTTCTTGCCATGTACTCACGTATAAGTTAAATTGCTGTTATTGTACCATTTACTCGTCGTATATTTCGCAAATGATTAGCAATTTGTTATGTTGAAATACGTAGTAAGCTATATGTGAGTGCAGGCTTTCCCGGCGAATTTCATACATGAAGTCTTCACGGGTTGTCAGCCGAGTAGCGTCGTCGTCTCGCAGCAACGTTTCGATGGAATGCGTCTCTGTCATCTTCAGGCGAAGTGGTGTGAGTGCAGGCTTTCTCGGAAATATTCCATATATGAAGTCTTCACGGGTTGCCTTCGCCTGAAGATGATGGAGACACATTTCATCGAAACGTTGCTACGAAACGACGACGCTACTCGGCTGACAACCCGTGAAGACTTCATATACGTGGTGAGCTCTTAACATTCTGGAAAGTACTCAGTCTTTGTAAATTTGAGATTTTGCGAGTCATGTGCTGTTTAGCGACCAATGGGTCTTATTGAGTCTTACTAGGTTGTTGTTATGAGCGCTGAATTCGCGGGGTTTTTGGGAAATAGAGGTATCACCAGCAATCAGTTATTGGCGAAATATTATACTTAGTAATAGGGGATGCGTGACAGGTTCACCTTGAGCATAAGGCTTATAGTGTATGCGTGTGTGTGTGTGTGTAATCTGACATGTGCAAAGAAAACAACTATGTCCAATCTTAAGGAAGGTATGGATTTGACGTGAAATACTGCGATGCAATGGGAATGGGAGTTTTTTTTTTTACCTGGAAAAGTATGTCAAGTCACAAGAATGGTACAGATGTTTCTATTTCCAGAGCCACAGCCATCAGCAGTGAGTGTTTCTAATACTTTGCCCATTGTCGAATGTCGTCCAAATGAGATTGTAATAGTAATATTTATTTGTAATTTAGCGATAAAATATATATTTAGCCGGTTTCCTAGGACGATTCTGCCTGAGGGTGCATGGTGCGCGGCAATGATTCACGTTTCTCGTGACCCAGCCTTTGTACAACAGTTTGGAAATTCACCTCGGTTCGCTGAGGGTGCTCTGGTCACTCGTTGGGCCAGTATGTGTGTGGCGGCAGATGACTTGTGATCAGTGAGTGACCTACCAATCTCGAGGGAAATATTTAGTGCCAAAGGTACTATATATTGTCCGTGTGCTCATGCTGTCTGCCTTTACGTTATATGTACGAGTGTCTGATAGTCGATAGCTATATGCAGGAAGCAAAAGCGGTTATTTTGTATGGCGCAGGATACAAATTGTGTGTTTACTACATCGATACGGTATGTGATGATTTACAGCTGGGTTGGAGGTCGGTTACACGCAGAAATATTCAAGCTTCTGTCATTAGTGTCATAGCAGTATAACTGACAATTGTCTTTCAGTATTTGACGATCTGTAGACCTCCTTTGCAAGGTTTAACTCTCAGTGCAATATGGCGATCTGTACAAAATATTTTTGCTGTTGAAAGTCTCGTCTGCAGAAAGAAAAGTTCGACAGTGCTCCCACACTGGCAGCAGTAGCAGTTTGTCAGGTAATCTCAGTAAGAGCGAATAAGAATGTTCCATTCATTCATAAGACATCCTTTGTGCTGGAACATAGGAGCCTCTACATAGTGGTGAGGACGTTTACTGTTTCTGAGATGTTTGCTGAAGGCACTATGTCACGATTTCCAGGATGGACGCGGTGCATCGTCAGGACCATCAGGGAGAACGCAGTCTATGCTATTCTGGGCTATTTTCGAAAACAGGTCCTGTTAGGACAAGAATGTCCATGCAGGAAAGCTGAGACATCACGAAAAGCTCGTACAACAACAACAAAAGCGACCCTTAACTATTTCTGCGGCACAATTTCTGGGAGAGGGCTGATATGTAATGGACTGGCGTCCCCTTAAGATCTCTAGGAAGAATGCAGGTGTTATTCTGGGATATGACCTTAAACAATTTCTGAGAGTACTGCAGGAGGTTTCTATAGAGTGTCCAGGGGAGACTTGGCTTTTATTTACATAGATGTGATATCAGTATAACACTGACAGCCTTTTAGCTGTTCTTGCAATGTTGGGTAGCTAGGCAAACATCTCTCGCTCGGCACTGAGGTCTTCGCTGGACTGTAGGTATAAAGGCTATGCATCATCGCACCAGCAATGGTGGCTAGGTCAACACATGTGTGGCAGAAAGCATCTCGCGTATGGAATGTCGTATGTGCACTGTGCTGGTGTGTGTACCTTGGGGCCTCTGTAGGGAACAATTCGCTGATATGTGATGGTCGAATTTCTGAACGATAGTGCGAAAGCATTTTTACACGCAATACGTGTTTGTGTACTGCATTATTTCGGTGATTTACGAGTAGTTTTCAGGTCTGTGGGCTATGCAGTGCATTATTTCGACAGTTTACATTTATTGAGCGTGTTTGTAGACCATTATTTTGACAATTTTCGAGTTGTTTGCGTGTCTGTACATCAGTGTACGGCAGTGTTTCAACACTTTACTAGTAGTTTGCAGGCTGCAGGCTACTTATTGTGACCCCTAGCATGTCAGGGCGAGTGTTTTGTATCAGAGTAATAAATAAACTACGTGAAATCTGTCTTTAAATAAATTATTCGAATTTCCAACTAAAAATAAATAAAAGTACACTCCTTCCTTTCTTCAGCAGCTGGACACACACTGAGTCCTTTTCCCACAATTTTTCCCCAGATCACCATGGGGCGACAGCATCCTCTCGTGGCAGTACTGTATACCAGGTCAGTTGGACTCCGGACCGCATGGTGAACGCACTGGATGGATTACTGCCTACGACAACTCAAATTGTTTAAATAAACACTGCATGAAAAATAAAGACTTGCGTCCATCCTGTCCAGCAGCCCAACACAGGCTGAGTCCATTTCCCACCAGTTCCAAGGACGAGGTGGTGGTCGAATGACTTAGGTTAGTGGAGGTAGCCCAAGTGACCTTTTTATGCCAAAATTTGAACTTACCCCCATTTTCTTGTGGGGCCAATAGGGGGGGGGGTTTATGGAAGGAGGCCAGGAGATGGGCTTAGGTTTATGGAGGTAGCCCAATTGACCTACTTTCCAGCCAATATTTGAACTTCCTGCCATGACGTCATTGTGATGTTGCCATACCTATCACCGCCATCTTGAATAAATTTGGCAATAATGCAACCATGGGCGATGCCCTCTTTCCCCTCCCACTAACATCTTGTAGCAATATAAGTTAGACTTAAATTAAGATGTAACTGAAATATAATGAGTAGTAAAGCCCAGTGAAAGAAACAGTTGTGTGTGACAGTTGCTAACGAAAGTTACTTTCTTCTCAAACATTTTGTATAAATAATAAATGTAAATGAATCACGAATTGCATATTGTTTACTTTTAAATTTGTTTCATCTCTTTCCACATAATCAACTAGAACAAATTTTTGGAGATTTCAGAATATTAAATTCTTTGTAAGCACATAATGCTTTTTATTGGAAATTAATATTTTCTAACTTATAATTTGACCTCCGGTAAAGGTTACAATCAAGTTGCAGAAAGATAATGTTTTCCAGGAATTTTTACTTTACATTCTTCCAATTAATGCGAACTTCAGTGTGAAGAGAGCATTTATTTATCAGTAGTACTTAATTTTGTTCTGGTATTTAATGTTTTAATATGAGCAGCTCGATTGTGCATCAGACATGCTAAAATTATATGCATATTACATCGGGAAAGTAAAACTTGTAGCCTCATTGCAAATCAGTTACGTACTGAGAACTGGATAGAAAGAGACCGACATACATTTACCAGTATGGCGGGCAAAAATGCCACGCGTTACATTTTTGGAATGCACCAGTGAGCTCAATACTAAACTGCAGAGACTACTCAACGGCGTTTTTGCTTAGTAAACCGTGACGCTCTTTGATGCAGTCACCATATTGTAACGGAACAGTATTTCTTGTCTTTCTTCTGCATGTGACCTTAAACTAATATTGTTTCCTTTTTCAACAGACATGGTCAAGAGTTGTTACGGGCGCAGTAATCGATAGATATGCTTTAATATAGGTAAAGGGCGTATGTGACGAAGCAAGCTGGGATATTTTTAATTACCCTCTTCTTTTGCCATCTGCTCCTTTAAATTCATTTCTTCATGTGTAACTAATTACCATTATCATACGCGATTGTAATCTGCATTTTTATAACAGAGAAAGGCAGGCCCTCAGTTTTAAAGGATGGAACGCCAGATCTAATTTTGTGCTTAGTTTTATGTATGTAATTGATTTTCTAATTTATTTTGACTATTCGTAGTTAGTATCTTTTATTATAGTGAGAAATCAGTAATTGTTTGCTAACTTAAATTCTATTATTCATATATAAACAAGTGTAAATTCTGTAATAATTGCAAACATTTGGAAGATGAAGTACTAGTAAACTTAAAGTATCTATTTAGCTCTATTCAAAAACATGTTAGCAAAACCAGCTCTGTATTAATTCCAAGGCAATTAACAATTTTATCAAAGGTATTGTTTGTGTAACTATATATGTTCATTTCATCATTTAAACAGACAGTTTGGCCTAACTCTTGCAGTACAAGAGACTGTTAAAAAGACGAAATTTTTCGATGTAGTCGGTTAATTCAATGAGTTAAGTTTTAATTGTAATTTCTGTAAATTTAACTTCGAACAATGTGTAGTTTCAGTACCGATTGTTGTGATGATGTTTGGTCACGAGACAGTCAGTCCACGCCCGAGTTTCAGACGAGAAACCTGTGCTGGTTAGAACAACAACAGTGCTTCAAATTACCTGTGGAACAAGTGTTAAACAATTAGGGCATGTGTAAAAACAGTGACAGTGTCTGCTCCATAGGTACCTGATTATTCTTCAAGAACTGTGAACTTTGTGGTTAGGTTTTACTGGGCGTACCTGTCCAACAGTAAACTATCGTAGCAGTATGTGGAGTTTCGCCTGCAAACTATTAATGAGGTTTATCGCAAGTTAAACAATTGTGCACTGGCCATATAACTGTGTATTATTGGGGGATTGTGGACAGTGAAATTAAAGTACTACGAAACGCAACTGTGCATCTGTCGGCTACATAATTCGCATTAGTCAGTGTCGGAATCCACAACCCATTTTATAGCCAGTGAAGCAACGCAGTACGTCGACACCGAGGACAACAATCAACAAATGAAGAATTAAAAGCAGGAGAAACCGCCACAAGTAGTGTTTCAGAAATTCAAATCGTGTAAAAATATGATTAAAATCCTTTCAGTTTTCCTCACTCGTGTCCAGAACTTTTAAAGAAATGGATGCATGCAGTTCGAAGGAAGTACTGGTCTGCATCAAAACATCTCATTTTATAAAAGACAGCTACATGTTTCGACCAGAAGCTGATAGACAGCTGCTGAAGCATGACGCTATCCCAAGTTTATTCAGTTTTCAGGCTATTTGCAAGTTAAAAATCAGTCAGAGAAGGCAACTTACTCGGAATAAACCACCAGTTTCTGAGGTAAAACCACATATTTAACTAGCAAGTAAGATACAAGTTGCTGTTAATGATTCTTAAGCGTTAGCGTAATAACCTGTGAAGTGATTCGTGTTAACATTAATGGTTTTCCCCCTGTTAGCAGCCGAAATTAGCAGCAAGGCAATGGTTTAGCACTTTCGTTGCCTAATGATGTGTACAGAAGTTTTCTTGTTACTTGTAGAGAGAACTGCACTTTACATCACATGTGTTACTGTGTGAAAGTTCGTCAGATTGGCGATAAGAAATCTTTCATGTCAAGGTTTTGGTCATTTTGTATCGCTATTGTTTCGTCATTCAGGAAATAAAATGAGAAAAATTAAAGCAAAAAGTCTTCTGAACAGAGGTAAGATTTTTGATACTCATAATTTGTCAGCAGCTTTAGCGGCAGTACGGAAATTACGTTTGTAAGTAGAGTAGAATAGCTGTAAAATTGATTTTGCAGGTAAAGGTTCGAAGCCAGCCCATTTAGCCATGCGGTCTAACGCACAGCTTTCCGGGCGGGAAGGCGTGCCGGTCCCCGGCATGAATCCGCCCGGCGGATTAGTGTCGAGGTCCGGTGTGCCGGCCGGTCTGTGGATGGTTTTAAGGCGGTTTTCCATCTGCCTGGGCGAAAGCGGGCTGGTTCCCCTTATTCCGCCTCAGTCGGCGATTGCTGCGCGAACAGTGTCTCCACGTACGCGTACACCATATTTACTCTACCATGCAAACATTTGGGGATTACATTCGTCTGGTGTGAGACGTTCCCAGGAGGTCCACTGGGGCCGTGCCCGTGGGTTCAGTGTGGGGCAGTGGTGGGGTGAGTGGACTGCTGTAGCCTGTTGTGGGTTTATGGACCACTGAGGGCTATGGCGGGGATGAAGCCTCTCTGTCGTTTCTAGGTCCCCAGTTCAATACAAGACAATACAATACAAGGGTTAGAAGGTACAAGGCTAACAGTGAACTATAAACTAAACACCCACAGCGTCATATAGTGTACATAATGATAATTGTATTGTTTCTATGTAGCAGAACACTTTGACACCTTGCCCCGGTTTAGCATGACGACTGTGATGTCACTCGTCATTGCTTTGCTTAGTGTAGTAGTCTCTCCAGTTTAGTGTTGCTCACTGTAGTACACAGTATTATGTCCTGATTATCTTTGAATTCTCCGAACATACATCACTTACAGATGCCATTTTAAAGCACTGCTGCAACTGCGATACCCCCGGAGTAAACGAAAAATTTTCGGGCGCACTCCGGAAACTTCAAATAAAGTATATCATAAGTTTTGCATTCGAATCATTGTTATTGGCTGAGAGAAAACAATGTTGTGTATTACTTTCTGGACGATTCTCGTGGAATCATATGGCATCTCTACTTTATTTCCTGATTGTAGCTGCCACAACTTTCTCCTGCAAGGAAAATATAAAACTTGCAGCAATTAAGACATAATGTTGTGGACCCCTTGATCATCCCTTAGTAGTATCTTGTTTTTGATTCTTAGCAGCGAACTGACTGCTGTTCAGATCACGTCGAATAAAACACTTGTGTTGAGTAAGAGTTTATGAAATGTTGTGGTAGAAAATACAGCAGGGAGGGGTTCAAAGAGAAGGTCGTTGAAAATGCCTGATCATATATATATTTCAATCACATTAAGACCGTTTTTGTTGTATATAGTTCCGCTGAAACAATAGTAAACGATTTTGTTTTACATCGTGTTTTCGTTGGACAACTAACATTATCAAATACCACTTCGTTAGTAGCATTATTATTTCTGTCATCGACATCAAGGCAGTAGTATACTTCAATGCGGTAACTAATGTTACATGATATATGAACGAATGGACTGATCTGACTAGCTAAAATAATTTTGCTTTTATTATGTATCCGGATGTCTTACCCCAAGCAACATCCGGGCGTGTTGTGTTTCTATCTGTTTTGTCTGCAGAGGGCCGGACGACTGGTTCACACACCTCGAGATGCTGGATATCTCGAATAACCCGAACCTTCCCTTCAGACACCTGCCTATTCTGGGGCATCTGAGGAAACTGAAATACCTTGCGATTAGTAACTGTAACTTGACAAGGTCAGTGTGATTTTTAAACGATTCTGTACCTCATTATTGAACAGTTTAATACATTTAAATTTACGTGTTAAATTATTTATGTTCTTACTATTACAAGTAAACTCAAAGAAAAAAAAAGGATCATCATGAAGCGTCATCGAAGACCCGCTGCTGCCCCCAGGCAAAATTTAGCATAATAAGAAGACTGTCACGTGTGAATGTAAGTACGATGTTGCACCATGAAGGAATTATCCGAAGGGACGGATATAGGTGGATGTAATGTACGCGTACAGACAAACAAATGCAATTTCAGAAAAAGCAGATGACTTATTCAAGAGGGAGAACTTCAGAAACTGAGCAAGACAGTAGCGCACTGGTCCTCCTCTGACCTTTATGTAATCTGTTATTCGGCTAGCCGGCCGGGGTGGCCGAACGGTTCTAGGTGCTACAGTTTGGAACCACGTGACCACTACGGTCGCAGGTTCGAATCCTGCCTCGGGCATGGATGTGTGTGATGTCCTTAGGTTAGTTAGGTTTAAGTAGTTCTAAGTTCTAGGGGACTGATGACCTCAGAAGTTAAGTCCAATAGTGCTCAGAGCCATTTGAACCATTTTTGTTATTCGGCTTGCCATTGATTTCTAGAGCTGTTGAATGCCCTCCTAAGGAACATCGTGCCAAATCTGTCCAATTAGGTTGCAGAGCCCTGCCCATAATGCTCCAAACGTTCTCAATTCGGGAGACATCTGGCGACCCTGCGGGTAGGGTTTTGTAAGCATGAAGGCAAACAGCAGAAACGCTCGCCGTGTGCAGGCGGGCACTATCTTGCTGAAATGGAAGCCCATGATGGCTTGCCACATAGAACAACAAAACCGGCCGTAGAATATCATCGACGTACGGCTGCGCCATAAGGGTTTCGCGAATGACCACTTTAGGTGTCCTGCTATGACATAAAATGGCACCCCAGACCATCACTCCTGGTTGTCGAGCCATACGCCAGACGACCGTCGGGTTGGTATCCCAACGCTATCTAGTGTGTTTCCAGACACGTTTTCGCTGGTCAGTTTGAAGTGGGAATCATCACTGACGACAATTATACTCCAGTCAATGAAATTTCAGGCAGAATGTGCCCGATGCCACTGCAATCGGGTTATTTTTTTGTGTACAGAGGTCAATGGCAGTCGGGACAAGGTGTGCTGTGAACTGAGCCTTCTCTCTGTGAGCCACCTATTAATGGTCTCTGTGGTCACTGAAGCACCAGTTGCATGTTAGATCGATGATAATGTTCCTCGGTACTAATGTTTTGTTGTCTTTGTAGGTCAACCGCTTATTTCTTGACGCTGTGTTCGGCTATGGTTCACCCTACCAACATCGACGAATAGTAGCATCGCTCCTATTAAAATGGCGAGCGATTCACCAATTACTCAATGGCCCATTTGTGGGACTGAGAATTCGCATTTCGGGAGTGAGAATCCGCATTCACCCTCAATGGGTGACATGTTAGGTTGTCGAACACGTTCTTTAGATGGTCGAATTATAAGATGATTTCTTTCTTTTTCTTACGCCTTGATTTCGTTATCAAGCGCTACGTCAAAACTGCCTCTCTGGAGCCTTTAGATGTCCGCTGAGGCCGAGTGGTTCTAGGCGTTTCAGTCTGGAACCGCGCTGCTGCTACGGTCGCAGGTACGAATCCTGCCTCGGGCATCGATGTTTCTGATGTTCTTGGGTCAGTTAGGTTTAAGTAGTTCTAAGTCTAGGGGACTGATGACCTCAGATGTTAAGTCCTATACTGCTTAGAGCCATTTGAACCATTTTGGAGCCTTTAACTTCCTTGTTGCCAAATGAACTCTCATGTATCAAATCCTCAGTTTCCTTTTCCATATTTTCGTAAATTATTCTGGTCACCAATTTGGACACATGGCTTGTAAAGTGGACTGTGCGATCTGGTCTCGCATGTATGTGCGGTAGTTATCTTTGGACTTACGTGAGGATTTGTTGACATGTAATGTTCCTTAGCTCCAATTATTTAGTAACTGTTTTAAACGCTGGTCGACTATCGCAGTGATATGTAAAGGCCGGCTCTGACCGTCAACAGTGGGTATTTTAAAGGAACCTTTTGTGATGCACGCGTTCAGTACAGCTACTGATTCGCGGTAGCTAATATTTTCTCTCTTGTGGCGAACGTCTGTGATACCTTGCTTTTTCGATGACTGGTTAAACTGAAATATCCGGTGTGATATAGTTGTAAAACAGTTGGCATATATGAAATGCTTAGGCAGTGTTCTCATCTGTGAAGTGCATACTCAATAAAATTGAGCCATTACGTCTTTGTCGATTTTGTTATAAACCTAAATTCAAATGAATACGAGGAATCTTTAGAGAAGATATGATACAGCGAAGGCTCATAGTCTTCCGGAACTATGTACAGTGTCCAGTCACATTAATATGACCATCTGTCAAAGACCTCAATAACCACCGTTTGCAGATCGGACCATTGTGAAATGCGAGAGTCAGTGAGGTTCTGGAATGTACCAACAGGGATGTGGAGCCATACCGATGCCACGGCCGTGGCCAGTTGCACTAGGTTTCTCGGCTGAACAGCTCAGTCGAGGTTGTGCCATAGATTCTCTGCTGGGTTTAAGTCCAGAAAGCTCTGTTGTCATGGAAGTAAGGCAATCTAATCATGGTACTGTTTGAACCACGCACGTACAGTGCGAGATGTGTGACACATTGCACTGGCCTGCTAGTAGATACCATCATGATGCGCAGAAACGTGCCCTAGATCATAACGCTCCCTTCTCCATCTGGACCTTCCGACTATTGTTGCAGGGTGGTTGTTTTCAGAGGTCTCACGCCGTACAGACCAGTGGTCATCTCTCCAACAAAGCATAAAACGTGATGCATCTGGAAAGGCCACCTGTCGCCACTCAATGGACATCCAGTTGCGGTCCTGGCGTGCAAATCGCGCCTATGTGGCTGATGAACAGTCGACAGCTTGGGCGCATGAAAAAGGCGTCTGCTGCAGAATCCCATACACTGCCCCATTCGCTGGACGGTCAGGGAGGAAAAACTGCTAGTAGACTCTTGGCTCATCTGAGGTGTCAGTTGCTCAACAGTTGCACATCTATTCGCCTGTACTCAACTCATTCACCCCCGTCTTCTATGTCCCTTGTTGTATTACAGTTGCATTCATTCCAGTTTTCGATAGTGCTATTTTGCCACTCACTCTATACGTGTCCATGGCGGAGTAGGGGCATAAGGTCGAAGTAACGCCAGTCTGCATTGTTACCAAATTTATTCAAAAAGGGTAGCTCTCGCTGGGGGATCGTTTCCACTTCCTCTCCCTGGGGTGTAGATGTGGCAACGTTACTTGATGTCGCCACTACCACTCCTCCCCATCCCCCATTTCCTGTCACCCTCTTCCCCCCTCCTGCCCCCCAATTCCCCTCACGTCCGCCACATGTCAACTGGTGGGAAAAAGGCTCAATCAGTGCTGAGCATCTGGAGATGGAGGATGTAAGGTACCATTTTTATTTATTTATTTTGGCGAGAAATGTTTTCTTGATATTGTTATCTTGCTGCTGGATTGTCCTAGAGCTGCCTCAACACTCCGCTAGCTCCGTCCCCCAAAATTTTCGCTGTCCCCCACACCTTTTTGTGATCACGTATGTGTGTGTGTTTGCCTTGAATTTTGAAGACTGATTGCTCTAGTCAATACCGCCAGCAGAGGTCACTCGAAACTGTCCTACAGCTGCCCCCTGCCCCACATGTGAATAGGCAGGAAAAAGGCTAGACTGGTAGGTACTGTCTTTATTTTTGGAAGGAAAGGTGTTCCGTTGATGAGATGTTGGTGTTCGACAGAGAGGAGTTCAATAAGTGTATTTTCTGTAAGTGTGCAGCTGAGGACTACAACCATAGCCTCCCACAAAAGGAATGCAAGGATGTGGTAATGCATGAGTGTATGGAGAATACTTCTCAGCAGATAATGGCGATAGAGTGAGATGGACTAAGGATGAATTTCACAACTCATAGGGACTACTACCTGTGCTGGAACTGTTCATGTTTTTGTGAACGACCAGTCCAGACTGCAGGAGACAACTTTGCGCCCACACCACCACCCCCCGTTTTCCCTTTTTACTGACTGCATGTATCTCGCTGTTTGACGTCGGAGTTTGCTACATACGCCTCCTACAGCATTGCTGTGTGCCTTACAACCTGCAGCCTTGGCGTTCGAAAATAAAATAAATCGTGCTGTCATTATTTCTAGGCAAGTTTTCCCTATTCCACTGCTCTCAAGATAACAGCTTGATATAGTTACTGAGGACCTTGTACAAAGATGTATGGTAAGAAGGGATAGGACAGAAAACTGTCAATAAAGAATATGAAGAGTTGCCTCCTACTGATTTATAAGTGAAATAGTTGCTCAAGAACTTGTACACATATACATGATAAGAAGATATAGGACATCAAACTATCAGTGAAGAGCAGGAGGAGCTGTCTCCTATCGATCTACAAGTGTGTAGCTGCTGAGGAATATATACTCACAGCGCCCCGCCAACTGTAAGTGGACAGCAGAGTTGTTTTAAGAACTGCAGACCGCCAGAGAAGCAGCACCACTACAAGGGAAATATTCCGAGCCACTTTCAAATCAGATGGCCACGGAAGCATTTTATATATGTAGTCTCCAACTGTTAAATCCGTCGCTGTCAGCCTGTATAGTTGGTGCTGGCAAATACAGAACAAACAGATCACCACTGCACTAGTCCAACGACAAGTAGACCATTGCCGCACTCGAAGAATGCAGCATGTGTCTGGCAGAGAATCCACCTGTCGTTCTTCACAGGTGGCAAGAGCAAATAGTTGTCAAAACAGGTCTCATTGCTTGGCCCATCGGAGACAAATGGATGAAATGGGCCACAGCGGCTGCCGCCAAGAAAGACAGGTCTGTGCATCTGCTACTGGTTGCCTGATATGACTACAGTAATATGTGTGTGAAACTTTATGGGACTTAACTGCTAAGGTCATCTGTCCCTAAGCTTACACACTACTTATCCTAAATTATCCTAAGGACAAACACACACACCCATGCCCGAGGGAGGACTCGAACCTCCACCGGGACCAGCCGCACAGTCCATGACTGTAGCGCTTTAGACTACAGCAATCTCTCCCATTCTATAACAGTATGTATTTGGGTTGTAATAGAGTTTTTACGGTGACAGCAAGTTCTCTTTACCAACTGATCTGCATTGTAATCAGAGAGAGAATTTAACCACATATTTACACTCTCAAAAGTATCCAACACTAGGTAGCTGAAAGTATTGCAACCATCGGATCCCAACTCCAAAGACTCATCCATCATTTATTTGGAAGACGTTGGGTGACTCTCTGACTCAAGAGTTGACAACATCCTTAGTCTGAATAAGTTCACTGCAAATAAAAAAAAAGATCATCCTCTCTTCCGATTTCACTCAGAGTTCAGCGCCATGTTTCTGTTATGAATAGAGTAAGGCCAGTACAGTAAATGTGTGTGCTCATTCCTATCAAAGTTGGTAAACCGGGCTAAAACGCTTTTCTGTGCGTTTTAGATCTCCATCAACAAACAAACAAAGAAACAAACACACACTCACACACACACACACACACACACACACACACACACACACATCGATCATTACCCATATAACTGACTGTCGTTTTCAGAGCACTCCTTAACCATCTTTCTTGTCTGATCTGAATGCTAGATATGCACCTGTAATTTACGAGAGCTATGCTGCTGTGTTTGGGAGCTAATATTGAGGGAACGGTAGTTACAGCAGTGGAATGAGAATGCAATGCAAATTTCGTTCAGTGTCCATATTGTGGTGTAGGTGTTACATATGTGAATATTTCCAGTGCATGATGGTGATGCCCTCAAATTCCTAAATGTTTACACCTGTACCTATAAGGTTAGAAGTGATGGCCGAAGGCAGACTGGTGCAGTGTTGCATGCTCAGCAACGTGCTCGCAGAGTTGGTAGCAAATTCTTCTGGTAAATTATTCCCTTCCTCCACCAACGTAACTGATAACTAATGGTGCACTGTGCATTGCGTGCGCTTGACGAGATTTAAGTCGCGCCGAATATCGATCTTAACAAGAGTTCCTCTCCATGTGATTAGAGCATTATAAGCCCTGAAGGACAGTATTTCTAACATAACCAGCTGTAGCTTGATTTTCTATGGGAAACATTCGTTAAGCCATTAAACTTTCGGAGAAATTCACTCTTTCCGATGATCTACATGCATGGATTTCGAATAGGACCAGTATGAAAGTAATCGTGTGGCACAAAATGATGTAATTGAATACTTTTACTAACTGCTCAAGGCCCATTAGTAAGGCAACATCCTCCCTCCCGCCCTCCGCCCCCGCACTTTCTTGGAAATGAGCCGGTATCGTCTTGGAGAGTGAAACACATTGTTCGGTTTCAGGCAAAGCTACAGCTTTCCAGGAAACATGTCTGGGGGAGCAATGGTCGTCTGCATTAAACACGTGTATAGGCTGCAGGACAATACAAGCCGTGAACAAGTATCGGGACGCACATCCCTGCTGTGATTTGAGACAATGGGGTGGCGAGCAGGTGAAACGGTCTACAGACACAGGTAGCCTGCGGGCGCCCCCGATTGTCGGAGTGTTAGTTCAAGCGGCGGCCACCAGACGATTCCACAGTCAGCGGATCTGGTGACCGAGATTGACCTGGCTACAAGTGTTCACACGCTTCACCGCAGCAGCCACCAAGTTTAATCACACTTCTGGTCAGTGTTTCAATGAATCTGGAACGGTCACATAGGCATGGTTGCAGGGAGGGCGGTTCAGAAACTGAGGAACAGGTGCAAGACGCAGAGAGAGAAAAAATGAAATGAGCTTATGGCATCTTTGGCCGGGAGGCCCCTATTCGGGGAAGTTCGGCCACCGAGTGCAAATCTTATTTCATTTGACGCCACAATGGGCGACTTGCGCGCCGGTGATGAGAATGAAATAACGATGAGGACAACACAGTACCCAGTCCCCGAGCGGAGAAAATCTCCAACCCGGTCGGGAATCGAATCCGGGCCCGATTGCATGGGATCTCTCTGGTTCGAGTCCTTGTCGAAGCATACATTTTTCAGCTGTCCCCAATGAGGTATATCAACAACACCTATTGGCAGCTGAGGGTTTCGATTAATTATCATTTCTTTCTAGAGAAGCTGCATGGTCATCATCGTTATCTGTTCTTTCGCAAGAGTTACTATCTTCACTTAGCCGACAGGCTCGGAAAGGTTCAAAAGGTTCAAAGAAGGGCAACCCATTTTGACATAGGGATGAGTGTGCCATGGATATGATTCACCAATTGGGGTGGTAATCATTAAAAAGACAACTCCCACACAAAAATAAATCTGGATGAAAAATGGTATTAGTCGTAATATTTTGTGAATTCCTTACAATCTCACTCGAATGTCTAAGCTGTCACTGCACTCACATAGCACAGCATCTGTTGTACGTGACCATTTTCTACCAAGTATCAATCTCTGTTACTTACAAACCTGTGGACATGTCATCACTTTATAAATTAGGTAATATGGATGACTTTATTGTGACCTTACAGCATGTTGCATCCTGCTTTCTGGCAACACGATGCTGCACTTTCCACCGAGTGGTTAATACAAGATTAATGTGATTACATTCAGTGTGCAGTACGGCATTTGTGGCTGTTAGTGGAAGACTGTAGGTTTTTAACGAATCGTAGGAAGCTACACAGTACCTGGATACTGTACTTATGACCACGGTTTGTAAAACCATGTATAACTTTAACGCGAAAATCTACACAGCGGTACTCGCATCTGCTGTTTGTTTCGTCTGCCTGAAGGACCAAGGCTGCTGGCCACCCGCAGTGTACCATAGACGTCGCTATCTTTTTTTTAGTTTCTCGCAATAAGAACACATCCAGTGTTGGTTGTCGTGTTATTGTTTGGTCCTACCAGTATTATGTTACTGTAGAAGATTTCTACTCACCATAGAACTTGCTAGCTGAATGTACCGCGTGATCAAAAAGTCAGGATAAATTTGAAACCCTAATAAACCACGGAATAATGTAGATAGAGAGGTAAAAATTGACACACATGCTTGGAATGACATGGGGTTTTATTATAATAAAAATAAGTATTGCTAGATGTGTGAAAGATCTCTTGCGCGCGTTGTTTGGTGATGATCGCTTTCGTCATGCTTGGCCTCCCAGGTCCCCAGACCTCAGTCCGTGTGATTATTGGCTTTGAGGTTACCTGAAGTCACAAGTGTATCGTGATCGACCGACATCTTTAGGGATGCTGGAAGACAACATCCGATGCCAATGCCTCACCATAACTCCGGACATGCTTTACAGTGCTGTTCACAACATTATTCCTGGGCTACAGCTATTGTTGAGGAATGATGGTGGACATATTGAGCATTTCCTGTAAAGAACATCATCTTTGCTGTGTCTTACTTTGTTATGCTAATTATTGCTATTCTGATCAGATGAAGCGCCATCTTTCGGACATTTTTTGAACTTTTGTATTTTTTTGGTTCTAATAAAACTCCATGTCATTCCAAGCATGTGTGTCAATTTGTACCTCTCTATCTACATTATTCCGTGATTTATTCAGTTTTCTAATTTATACTAACTTTTTGATCACCCAGAATGTTTAAGGAGGGTTGGATGGTGTTAAGTGCTTATTTCGTACGATATTCAACGCAAGATTCAATCTTCACAGTTCAGTATTCATTGTAACGAGCGTAAGTTCAGACCACTAGTACCATATCCACTATTTTCACTGTTGCCGTCGCAGTATTCGTTTTAAAAGCTTAAAAAATGGCTCTGAGCACTATGGGACTTAACTGCTGAGGTCATCAGTCCCCTAGAACTTAGAACTACTTAAACCTAACTAACCTAAGGACATCACACACATTGATCGCCGAGGCAGGATTCGAACCTGCGACCGTAGCGGCAACATTAAAAGCTTAAGACCACGCCCTTTACATTATGTGAGATGAGGTTAATTGGTACAACATTCATTGTAGCAAGTATAAGAATCACAACTGCAAAGTGAGTTTCTACTTATTAAGCTGGAGATTTCATTGATTTTACTACAATATCCACTATTTGCACTGTCACAGTATTAATTTTAAAAGCATAAGTTTACACCCTTTGCATAAAGTAAGGTGAGGTCTGTCATTGCATTATTCATTGTTGCTGGCATAAGAATCACACCTGGGGGAATTCACAATGGTAATATTTCATGCGGCAGATGAGTGTTGATGTTTTTTAAGTCACTTTTTGTAACAAATGCGCTGACATTACAGTAGCTGAGCTGTTAAAAACGGCAACGGTTTAGGCAGACACTATGTGTGTGTTACTCCATGAGGAGCAAGCAATCTATGTAAAATTCAACCACCGTCTATTCATCCATTGTCTGTACAGCAGGAGTGCTGCTCTTTCGACACCAACATCACTGAATAGTTGTGTGCGCATGTTCTTTATGGAGCAGGTTTCAACCACCAACGGATGTACCCAGAGCGTTGCCAACAAGGATTTTGCTTAGGTTGGTGTTCCTAAGGACGACAATCCGCGAGGCGAGTGAAATGTCTCATCCTTCAGTGCCTGAAACCTCTACCAGACAGCGTTTGAATAATTTACATGAAGAGGTAGAATAAATGCGAGTGATTTCGCGTTATAGCCGCATGCAGCAGTGGACACTGCTCTTCACCTTTCGGAACACGGTGAGACGAGTAGCATACAGAACCGTGCGTATCTAATTTATGCGGGAAGTATTTTTCAGTGTTTATCCTACATGAGCCTGATTTTACTTAGCTGAGGACAGCTTTCAGACAGTGCTGGCACATTCAGAACATCTGAAAGCAGCCGCTGTCGACTGCTCGGTTCTTCAACTGTGATGGATAGTCAGGTCTTTTCGCTATTATTCCAGGGGGCCAGTCTTTCTGAGAAATACGTTTAATGGCTTTGGCGAGTGTGCTGTTCTTGAGCCGTTTATCCATCTGTGACTGTTTTCTGTAGAGTGGGAATATTACATCCCTGCCAGCAGATGGATCTATTTGTGTACCATCAGTGACAGGCTAGAAAAGGCCTGGAAAATCCGTATCCCCATGTATGGGGGGGGGGGGGGGGAGGTACGGAGGAGGGGAAGTAAGACTGATTCTCACAGCTGCTTAGTCTGTGTCAGTACATCGAGGTGAACACATTTGGAGCTGCCACCACTCTCCCCTAGCGAGATCTTTTGGGCCCAGTTATTGCAGTTGTTATTGCAATGATTTTTCTCAAGTGTGTGTGTTGCATTATGATCTCTTGTTTATGAGTGGAGTTTTTTTCATAACAATTTCGATGTATACTTACGGCAGTGAAGCTTTTCCCATCAGTTGTGGTAGCGTGTATTGGCCCTCCTACACTTCAGCGATAGTTCATTTACATCTACATGGATACTCTGCAAATCACATTTAAGTGCCTGGCAGAGGGTTCACGTAGGTTTACGTAGGAGAAATTTGGTGATTGGAATTTCGTGAGAAGATTCAATCGTAACGAAAAACGCCTTTCTTTTAATGATGTGCAGCCCAAATCCTGTATCATTTCAGTGACACTCTCTCATATTTCACGACAAAAAAAAAAAATGTGCTGCCCTTCTTTGAACTTTTTCGATGTACTGCGTCAGTCCTGTCTGGTAAGGATCCCACACCGCGCAGCACTATTCTAAAAGAGGACGGACGAGCGTAATGTAGGCAGTCTCCTTAGCAGGTCTGTTACATTTCCTAAGTGTCCTGCCAATAAAACGCAGTCTTTGGTTAGCCTTCCCCACAACATCTTCTATGTGTTTCTTCCAATTTAAGTTGTTCGTAATTGTAATTACTAGGTATTTAGTTAAATTTACGGCCTTTATATTAGACTGATTTATCGTGTAACCGAAGTTTAACGGATTCCTTTTAGCACTCATGTGGATGACCTCACACTTTTCGTTATTTATGGTCAACTGCCGATTTTCACACCAGTCAGATATCTTTTTCAACTCGTCTTGCGGTTTGTTTTGATCTTCTGATGACTTTATTACTCGATAAACGACAGCGTCATCTGCAAACAATCTAAGACGGCTGCTCAGATCGTCTCCCAAATCGTTTATATAAAGAACAGCAAAGGTCCTATAACTCTATCTTGAGGAACGCCAGAAATCACTTCTGTTTTACTCGATGACTTTCCGTCAATTACTACGAACTGTGACCTCTCTAATAGGAAATACCAAATCCAGTCACATAACTGAGACAATATTACATAAGCTCACAATTTCACTATAAGTCGCTTGTGTGGTACAGTGTCAAAAGCCTTCTGGAAATCCAGAAATACGGGATCGATCTGAAATCCCTTGTCAATGACACTCAACACTTCATGCGAATAAAGAGGTAGTAGTGTTTCATAAGAAGGATATTTTCTAAACCCATGTTGATTGTGTGTCAATAATGTTCGAACACAATATATGTTCCAGAATCCTGCTGCATATCGACGTTAATGATATGGGCCCTATCACTTCGGGGACTGATGACCTCAGCAGTTAAGTCCCATAGTGCTCAGAGCCATTTGAACCGTATCACTTCTTACCATGTATGCATGTGTGTGTACTAGAACCTCAGCTGCTATACACTTGTAGAGACGTAGGAGGCAACTCTTCCTACATTTTAGTGATAGTTTGCTGTCCTCTTCCTTCGTACCATGTATCTGTGTACAAGGTCCTCATCATCTATACCAGGGTGAACTCTCTGGGACAGTCGAATAGGTCGAAGTTGCCGAGAAATTGAGAGTACTGTTTATTTGAATTTCGAGCACCGGGGACCGGGGCTGTAGTATATTTGTCGAGTTGGGCACATAGTACTGTCACAGGGGGACCCTAAAGTAAACTACGACGTCAAACCGCGAGATACATGCGGGCGCTAAAAACGGACGGCTGGGAGCGGCGGTAGAGGCGCAAAGTTTTCTCCTGCACTGTGGACTGACCGGCCGTTTCAGAAAACACGAACAGATCCAGGACAGTCAGTATTCTCTCTGACTTGTGAAATGCATCCTCAGTAAGTCCCGCTGCACCATTATTTGATGAAAACTATTCATCATTGGCGGCCGACGACTTCCTGTGTAAGAAGTTACCCTCCTGCTAACGGCCTTGTCAAAGAGGATGGAGGAGAGGACAAAGGTTCAAGGCACTCTCTCGTCCTTGCGGTAGGAAACTACTCCCAAATCAGTAATGATCAGCGGCATGAGGATGCAGAAGGCAATGGAAACCACTGCATTAAAGACAGATAGCATGTATCCACAGGACATTTGGCTTGTAATTGAAAAAGTGTCATGATGATCTCCCCATTCGGATCTCGGGGGGGGGGGGGGGGGGAGGCAGGGGGGAGGCAGCGGGGAACAGCCAACAGCCCAGCCAAGGGGGAGGTGACCACGAGAAATGAGAAAAAGAAGACTGAAAAACCAACGAAAGGATAACGTTCTACGAGACGGGGCGTGGAATGTCAGAAGCTTGAACATGGTAGGGAATGTAGAAAATCTGAAAATGGAAATGCAAAGGCTCAATCTAGATGTAGTTGGGGTCAGTGAAGTGAAATGGAAGGAAGACAAGGATTTATGGTCAGATGAGTATAGGGTAATATCAATAGCAGCAGAAAATAGTACAATGGGAGTAGGAATCGTTATGAATAGGAAGATAGGGCAGAGTGTGTTACTACGAAAAGTTCAGTGATAGGGCTGTTCTTATCAAAATCGACAGCCAAATAACATCGACAACGATAGTTCATGTATACATGCCGCCATCTCAAGCTGGAGATGAAGAGATAAACTATATGAGGAAAGGGTAATACAGCACATAAAGGGAGATGAAAATCTAGTAGTCACGGGGGACTGAAATACAGTTGTAGAGGAAGGAGTTGAACAAAAGGTTATAGGAGAATATGGGCTTGGAACAAGAAATGATAGAAGAGAGACGAACTGAGTTCTGTAATAAATTTTAGCTGGTAATAGCGAATATTCTGTTCAAGAATCACAAGAAGAGGAGATATACTTGGAAAACGTAGAGCTATACGGGAAGATTTCAATTAGATTATATCATGGTCAGGCAGAAATTTCGGAAATTAGATGCTGGGTAGTAAGATGTGGCCAGTAGCAGATATAGACCCAGACCACAATGTAGGAGTGATGAAGAGTAATCTGAAGTGCAAGAGATTAGTCAGGAAGAATCAGAACGCAATGGAGTGGGATACGGAAGTACTAAGGAATGACGAGGTACACTTGAAGTTCTCTAAGTCTACAGATACAGCAATAAGGAATAGCATAATAGGTGTACAGTTGCCGAGGAATGGACATCTCTGAAAAGGGCAGTCACAGAAGTTGGAAAGTAAAATGTAGGTACAAAAAAGATAACTGCGAAGAACCAAGGGGCGCAAAAATAAATACTTCAGTTGATCGATGTAAGATGGGAGTACAAAAATGTTCAGGGAAATACAGGTTCAAATGGTTCAAATGACTCTAAGCACTATGGGACTTAACATCTGAGGTCATCAGTCCCCCAGACTTAGAGCTACTTAAATCTAACTATCCTAAGGACAGCACACACATCCATGCCCGCAGTAGGATTCGAACCTGCGGCCGTAGCAGCAGCGCGGTTCCGGACTGAAGCGCCTAGAACCGCTCGGCCATAATTGCCGGCGGAAATTCAGAATTACAAAAGAAAAAGTCGCCGAGGAATGAAATAAATAGTAAGTTCAAGGAAGCTAAGTCGATGTGGTTGCATGAAAAATGTGAAGATATCGAAAAAGAAATGATTGTCGGAAGGACTGACTCGACATATAGGAAAGCCAAAACAATCTTTGGTAAAATTGCAGAGGTTGAAAATACCGCTTCACTAGTAAATTTCTTTATTTTCACACTACCGGATTCGGATTGTTATAAGCCCCGCTCGGGGACCACAGTACAGCTACGACACTTGAAGATGGACTTACAACAGTCCGAAACCAGTCGTGTGAAAATAAAGAAATTTACAGCTGAAGCGGTATTTTCAACCTCTGCTATAATGCTCAGTTGTGGATGTTCTTCCAACAGGATTGTCCGGTGAAATTGGAACTACGAGTTGTAACATTAAGAGTGCAACGGGAATTCCTCCGTTAAATGCATGGGAGAGAGCGGATGGATAGAAAGAGTACATTAAAGCTCTGTTTGAGGGAGAAGACTTAGCTGATGTGATGGACGAAGAAACAGGAGTTGATTTAGAAGGGATATGGGATCCAGTATCAGAAACAGAATTTAAGAAAACTTTGGAAGACTTAGCATCAAAGAACGCAGAAGGGATAGATAACATTCCGTCCGAATTTCTAAAATCATTGGGAGAAGTGGAAACGAAACGACTATTCTCGTTGGTGTATAGAATGTATGAGTCTGCCGATGTACCATCTGACTTTCGGAAAAATATCATCCACATAATTCCGAAGGCTGCAAGAGCTGACAAGTGAGAAAACTGTCGCACTATCAGCTTAATAGCTCATGTATCCAAGTTGCTGAAAAGAATAATATACATGAGAATGGAAAAGAAAATTGAGGAAGTGTTACATGACGACCAGTTTGTCTTTAGGAAAGGTAAAGGCACCAAAGAGGCAAGTCTTACGTTGTGGCTGATAATGGAAGCAAGACTAAATAAAAACCAAGACTCGTTCATAGGATTTGTCAACCTGGAAAAAGCGTCCTACAGTGTAAAATAGTGCGAGATGTTCAAAATTCTGAGAACAATAGGGGTAAGCTATAGGGAGTGACGGGTAATACACAATATGTACAATAGCCAAGAGGGAATAATAAGAGTGGACGGCCAAGAACAAAGTGCTCGGATTAAAAAGGATGTAAGACAGGGAGATAGTCTGTCACCCCAGCTGTTCACTCTGTACATAGAAGAAGCAATGATGGAAATAAAAGAAAGGTTCAGGAGTGGAATTAAAATTGAAGGTGAAAGGATATCAATGATTCGCTGATGACATTGCCATCGTGAGTGAAAGTGAAGAAGAATTACATCATCTGCTGAATGGAATGAACAATCTATGAGTACAGAATATGAATTGAAAGTAAATCGAAGAAAGACGAAATTAATGAGAAGTAGGAGAAATGAGAACAGTGAGAAACTTAACATCAGGGTAGACGAAGTTAAGGCATTGTAGTACCTAATCAGCAAAATATCCAATGAGGAGCAAAGAGGACATCAAAAGCAGACTAGCAATGGAAAAAAGGGCCTTCCTGGCCAAGAGAAGTCTACTAATATCAAACATGGGCCTTAATTTGAGGAAGAAATTTCAGAGAATGTACGCCTGGAACACAGTACTGTGTGGTAGTGAAACATGGACTGTGGGAAAACCGGAACGGAAGAATCGATGCATTTGAGATGTGGTGGTATGGACGAATGTTCAAAATCAGGTGGACTGATAAGATAAGAAATGAGGAGGTTGTGCGTAGAATCGCAGAGGAAAAGAATATGTGAAAAACACTGACAAGAAGGAGGGACAGGATGATAGGACATCTGTCAAGACATCAAGGAATGACTTCCATGGCACTACATGGAGCATTAGAGGACAAAAACTGTAGAGGAATACAGAGATTTTTTTAAAATTCTTTATTCTTGATCTTTATGTATTATACATATACAACGCACCACCTCACATGATTAGTGGGTCCTTAAGTGTTACAATATCATTATTATTAGCAGCTAATTACAGTCTTTACAAGTGAGCTACGATGCAGTACAGTGTATCATAATGGGCAATTTATTTTCTGTATTAGTAGTACTTTACTTATTCTAATGACTGCTTATGGCTAAACCTCTACTGCCTGCAGCGTCACAGGTGTGTCAGTGAAGTGTATAAACCTACTGAATGGCCTCTCCCAACGAGCTAACCCCGATGAGCGTGTCCCTGACACTAAGTAGGCCAAGGATGACTTGAATCGCTGCAGGTTCCTAATTTTGTTTCCTATCCTAAATCCTATTAACTAAGATTGAATCCTACGTCAAGTCTGGTGCATGTCTCAGTTTGGTTCGTTGTACCCCACTCCTCCTAGTGCTACACGTGGCGGATTCCAACTGTGTTGTAAGTCGACCTATCCGCGCGCAGGCCGTACTGGATCAGGCTACTGGGACGTATTTGGTTAATTGTTACCGTTCACGATTGTCCCTCAGATATTATGACAGAAATTCCCTCGATACCTCGTTTGCTAGGTTGTTTAAAGTTCGAAATGTATCCTCACGTCTCAGTAAGAAGTACGTGTCATTGTTTGGTAGCTGACTTCGTAACGCGGCTGCTACATCACTGAAAAGGGGGCACTAATAAACACCATGGTCGGGAGTACCCTCCATTACGCCACAGTCACACGCAGGCGTAGCCCTCCTCCCAAGACCGACAGAGATTGGAATACACCCAGCAAATAACTGACGAAGTAGGTTGCAAGTGCTACTTTGGGATGAAGAGATTGGCACAAGTGAGGAATTCGTGGTGGACCTCAACAAACTAGTCAGAAGACTTATAACAGAAAAAAAAGAAATTCCCATAAGCTCATCCATTATGACCACCTGTATACCGGAGCAAATCTAGCGATCGTGCTACATACCAAAGGGTGCGAGCCCTTTCAATGGGGATGCAGCCGCATAATGTCCTTAGAGAAGGGTGGAATCATAACGGGGTGTCAACGATGTCAAAGGTTGTCAAGAACATTGTCCGAACTGTCGTTCTTTACTGCGACCCCAATGGAAGGGATATTTTCATTCACGTCCTTTATGCCACTTTATGCCATCACGTAAGTTCTTTCGTTTCGATTCTGAGTGGCGGTGTTCTCTCGGCCAGCCGTAAGAAAACAGCGTAATTTCAACGCAGGGCGTCGCAATTCCGACCTCAATCGCAGAGGCGTCACAAGAGGGGGTGAGTTGTGAGTAAGAGGGACTATGACGACGTTCCCATGGTGTGATACTCCACGGTGGCGTTGGGGAAATTGTTGTGATGTTTGGTGCCAATGTGACATCATTAACCCACCTTACAGCCCACATGAACTTCTGAGCTCTGACCTTTTTGGGTGGTATGTGTCGACACCTCGGTGTTTGAAGCGTCGCTGAGCCAGAGGGTGATGTCGCAGGGTGCCACGCGTTTTCACCATTACAGAGGAAGGTTCCAGGCACTTTTGAACCAAATTATGAACTTCTGCGTCGTGATCGGAGACAACTACGGTGTTTCGAAAAAGTGCCCATTTAACTTTGTTGCGCGGTGTAGTTGATAAGTATCCTACAGCGCAGTTACGAATGCAATGTTTTACGCCGGCCCTGGGCGTTACAGTTGATGTATCTGGTTGGCCCAGACGTATGTGGTGATTGTGTTCGCCACATAGCTGTTGCAATTTACTTCATGTCTGCTTAATATACGGTATTCCAAACCTCGAAGAAGTCTCGTATAGAGGATCGCAGCTACGTACACCTGCAACCCGGGGTTGCTGTCGTAACATACAGAGAGAAACAAGAATTTACAGCGCCAGTATGGCCCTAGCACAGCGGAAGGTGCGTATAGTTACCAATTTTTCTTTGTGACGCTTGTCAGCAGCAGAGGTGACCGGGCGTAAATGTGGAAGATCTCAGCTCGACTTCTCGTTGGGCGCTCCGTGAACGCTAGCATCATCTGTCTGGAAGCAACTCGGCCGCGCATTGCAAGATCCCTCTTGATACCAAGCCTCGGTATTTAGCGACGATCCATAGAAGATGGTGTAGGTGACACACTGTAGCACTGGTCACGTTTCTCCACTAGAGACTGTGCGAGTTAAGTGAAGCCTTTCCTGGATTTCCGTAATGAATCGACGCATTGGATTTCCTTGTACATTTGTTCCGTGGGCATTTCGTTGATGTTGTCCCTCGAAGCAGTCTTTGAAGAACACTGCATTCTTTAGAAGGTGCAAGAATGTGATCTAGGATTATAAATGGAAGTTCGGGTAGCTAGTCTACTTGAAGTGAGTGCCGAGATGTCATTACGATGCCCTCATTAGCGAATTATGTGAAACTGTTACAATTAAATCGACTGAAACGACTGAATTCTAAAAGTTAGTCAAATTAGGAAGCTGTTGACTACTTGTTAGCCGTTCGTACATCATTCGTAGGTTATGAATATTCGTTTTTTTACTGTTTTAACTAGTTCACTGCTTAAAGGTCTGATGACACGTAATATTTACTAAAGAACAGCCATGTTTCGTAAGTGACTGTATATGGTTGCCGTATGTCTGATATCTAATCAGGATTCGTCCTCATGGTTGAAGCAAATCTTCTCGCACCAATGATTCAGTAATGCGCCATGTCGACGTTCTTTAACCGATTCCCATGTGGAATACAGCATCTCATTCGCTACTGTCTTATTCTGCGGTGCTGCTTAAGGCACCGAATTATTTCTCCTAGCTGCGGCATCCCAGTAAATGCGAAATTTAAATAAATTAAATTCTCTACGAAATAATAAGAATTTCGAAACATATCCAAGAAGAATATAATAATTCCAATCCCAAAGAAAGCAGGTGTTGACAGATGTGAAAATTACCGAACTAAAAGTTTAATAAGTCACAGCTGCAAAATACTAACACGAATTCTTTACAGACGAATGGAAAAACTAGTAGAAGCCAACCTCGGGGAAGATCAGTTTGGATTCCGTAGAAACACTGGAACACGTGAGGCAATACTGACCTTATGGCTTATCTTAGAAGAAAGATTAAGGAAAGGCAAACCTACGTTCCTAGCATTTGTAGACTTAGAGAAAGCTTTTGACAATGTTGACTGGAATACTCTCTTTCAAATTCTAAAGGTGGCAGGGGTAAAATACAGGGAGCGAAAGGCTATTTACAATTTGTACAGAAACCAGATGGCAGTTATAAGAGTCGAGGGACATGAAAGGGAAGCAGTGGTTGGGAAGGGAGTAAGACAGGGTTGTAGCCTCTCCCCGATGTTGTTCAATCTGTATATTGAGCAAGCAGTAAAGGAAACAAAAGAAAAATTCGGAGTAGGTATTAAACTTCATGGAGAAGAAATAAAAACTTTGAGGTTCGCCGATGACATTGTAATTCTGTCAGAGACAGCAAAGGACTTGGAAGAGGAGTTGAATGGAATGGACAGTGTCTTGAAAGGAGGATATAAGATGAACATCAACAAAAGCAAAACGAGGATAATGGAATGTAGTCGAATTAAGTCGGGTGATGCTGAGGGAATTAGATTAGGAAATGAGGCACTTAAAGTAGTAAAGGAGTTTTGCTATTTGGGGAGCAAAATAACTGATGATGGTCGAAGTAGAGAGGATATAAAATGTAGGCTGGCAATAGCAAGGAAAGCGTTTCTGAAGAAGAGAAATTTGTTAACATCCAGTATTGATTCAAGTGTCAGGAAGTCATTTCTGAAAGTATTCGTATGGAGTGTAGCCATGTATGGAAGTGAAACATGGACGATAAATAGTTTGGACAAGAAGAGAATAGAAGCTTTCGAAATGTGGTGCTACAGAAGAATGCTGAAGATTAGGTGGGTAGATCACATAACTAATGAGGAAGTATTGAATAGGATTGGGGAGAAGAGAAGTTTGTGGCACAACTTGACCAGAAGAAGGGATCGGTTTGTAGGACATGTTCTGAGGCATCAAGGGATCACCAATTTAGTGTTAGAGGGCAGCGTGGAGGGTAAAAATCGTAGAGGGAGACCAAGAGATGAATACACTAAGCAGATTCAGAAGGATGTAGGTTGCAGTAGGTACTGGGAGATGAAAAAGCTTGCACAGGGTAGAGTAGCATGGAGAGCTGCATCAAACCAGTCTCAGGACTGAAGACCACAACAACAACATCCAACTTTCGGACATGCGTTCCGCAAAAAATTGCCATAGTGTGAAATCAACATTGCTGCAGCCAGTAGCCGTTATCTGAGTATACTGAGGTCACGAAAGTCACGGGACATCTCTGTTATCTTCTCGATCCTCCTTTGCAATGGCGTAGTGCAGCAGTTCGACGTGGCATGCACTGAACAAGTTGTTGGCAGCCTCTGGCTGAAATACTGAGCCACGCTGCCTCCATAGCAGTCCGTATTTGCAGGATGTTGTGCGCGAACCGTCCCATGAATGTTCGATGGGATTCCATGTCGGGAGATCTTGTTGGGCAAGCAATTAGCTCGAACTGTCCAGAACGTTCTTCAAACCAATTGCGAACAATTGCAGCCCGCTGACATGGCATATCGTCATCCATAAAAATTCCATCGTTTGGGAAGTCTGTGAATGGCTGCAAATGGTCTACAGGTAGCGAAATATAAGCATTTCCAGCCAATGATCGGTTCAGTTGGACCACACGAGCAAGTCCATTTCATGTAAACGGAGCCCACACCATTATGGAGCCACCATCAGCTTTCACAGTGCCTTGTTGACAACTTGGGTCCATGGCTTCGTGGTGTCTGCGCTACACTCGAACCCTACCACCAGCTCTTATCAACGGAAGTAGACTCATTTGGCCAGGCCGCGGTTTTCCAGTCGTGTAGGAACCAACCGATACGGTGAGGAGCGCAGAAGAGGCGCTGCAGGCGATGTGCTGGTAGGAAAGGCACTTATGTCGGTCGTCTTCTGCCATGACCCACTGACGCCAATTTCGCCGCAATGTCGTGACAAATACGTTCATCGTACGTCCCACATCGATTTCTGCGGTTATTTCAAGCAGTGTTGCTTGTCTGTTAGCACTGACATCTATACGAAAACTCCACTGCTCCGGGTCGTTAAGTGAAGGTTTTCAGCCACTGCAATGTCCGTCGTTGGAGGTAACGCCTGAAATTATGTATTCTCACACCCTTGACGCTGCGGATGTTGGAATATTGAATTCTGCAACGATTTTCGAAATGGAATGTCCCATGTGCCCAGCTCCAACTACCATTTCGCATCGTGCGGCCATAATTACTTTGGAAACTTTTTCCACTTGAGAAGAAATGACAGGTCCGTCAATGCACTGCCCTTTTATACAGGGTGTTTCAAAAATGACCGGTATATTTGAAACGGCAATAAAAACTAAACGAGCAGCGATAGAAATACACCGTTTGTTGCAATATGCTTGGGACAACAGTACATTTTCAGGCGGAAAAACTTTCGAAATTACAGTAGTTACAATTTTCAACAACAGATGGCGCTGCAAGTGATGTGAAAGGTATAGAAGACAACGCAGTCTGTGGGTGCGCCATTCTGTTCGTCGTCTTTCTGCTGTAAGCGTGTGCTGTTCACAACGTGCAAGTGTGCTGTAGACAACATGGTTTATTCCTTAGAACAGAGGATTTTTCTGGTGTTGGGATTCCACCGCCTAGAACACAGTGTTGTTGCAACAAGACGAAGTTTTCAACGGAGGTTTAATGTAACCAAAGGACCGAAAAGCGATACAATAAAGGATCTGTTTGAAACATTTCAACGGACTGGGAACGTGACGGATGAACGTGCTGGAAAGGTAGGGCGACCGCGTACAGCAACCACAGAGGGCAACGCGCAGCTAGTGCAACAGGTGATCCAACAGCGGCCTCGGGTTTCCGTTCGCCGTGTTGCAGCTGCGGTCCAAATGACGCCAACGTCCACGTATCGTCTCATGCGCCAGAGTTTACACCTCTATCCATACAAAATTCAAACGTGGCAACCCCTCAGCGCCGCTACCATTGCTGCACGAGAGTTATTCGCTAACGATATAGTGCACAGGATTGATGGCGGCGATATGCATGTGGGCAGCATTTGGTTTACTGACGAAGCTTATTTTTAGATGGACGGCTTCGTCAATAAACAGAACTGGCGCATATGGGGAACCGAAAAGCCCCATGTTGCAGTCCCATCGTCCCTGCATCCTCAAAAAGTACTGGTCTGGGCCGCCATTTCTTCCAAAGGAATCATTGGCCCATTTTTCAGATCCGAAACGATTACTGCATCACGCTATCTGGACATTCTTCGTGAATTTGTGGCGGTAAAAACTGCCTTAGACGACACTGCGAACACCTCGTGGTTTATGCAAGATGGTGCCCGGCCACATCGCACGGCCAACGTCTTTAATTTCCTGAAAGAATATTTCGATGATCGTGTGATTGCTTTGGGCTATCCGAAACATACAGGAGGCGGCGTGGATTGGCCTCCCTATTCGCCAGACATGAACCCCTGTGACTTCTTTCTGTGGGGACACTTGAAAGACCAGGTGTACCGCCAGAATCCAGAAACAATTGAACAGCTGAAGCAGTACATCTCATCTGCATGTGAAGCCATTCCGCCAGACACGTTGTCAAAGGTTTCGGGTAATTTCATTCAGAGACTACGCCATATTATTGCTACGCATGGTGGATATGTGGAAAATATCGTACTATAGAGTTTCCCAGACCGCAGCGCCGTCTGTTGTTGAAAATTGTAACTACTGTAATATCGAAAGTTTGTCCGCCTGAAAATGTACTGTTGTCCCAAGCATATTGCAACAAACGGTGTATTTCTATCGCTGCTCGTTTAGTTTTTGTTACCGTTTCAAATATACCGGTCATTTTTGAAACACCCTGTACCTTGTATACGAGATACCGCTATCTGTATTTGTGCATATCGCTACTACCGTGTCCAGACTAAGCGCCTGCAACTCTCGCTTCCCGCGAAGCAGACCGGTACAGCGGACCCCGGACCGAGTAGGAGGCCGTCGTCTCGGAAACACAGACGCTTCCCAGAGACCACCAGGAGGCGTCCACGGCGCCGCAAGAGGTCGCTACAGCCGCGGACCTCTTTCCTTCCGCTCGACACGTGACTGCAAATACAGTCAGCCATATCCTTGCGCCAAGCAGTATTTAGGCTGGCGCAGGAGCCTGGAGAGAGACTCGCACACGTTACGTGGACATTCGCGCGCCGGAGATCGTCGCCATCCGTTTGTCGTGTGTGCCGTCGTGTTTTGTGTTCACCGTCACGCTCCATCGTTCACATGTGCCATCGAAATCATCAGTGTTTGTGCGTCGTGTCAATAGTTTTTAGTGTTGATTATCGTCGAGTGCGAACGGCTCCATGTTTTGTATTCTCTGTCTACTGTTTTTTACCCGCCATTATGTCAATTACGAGTATTCTTTCTGTTTTCTAATTGTCTGCTCAAAGGCTGAAGAGCAGCGTAGAATGCTGCTGCCAACATATCTTTGTATAGGTATCAAAATTACAATAAAGGAAATAAACCTGGAGAGGCAGTTCACGCCGAACGAGCCCACTGGTGTCATCGTAGCCGCCGCGTCATCGTCTACCTCCGCCAGCGTACCGGAGCCATCCTCGCAGGGCCTCTACTCGTCCTCGGACTCAGGTGACGGCGACGTGGACTGCGCGCTGCTCTTCACGAGGCGCCCGGGGCTTGGTTTGGTGAAGTTGTATGGTTACTACAGGCAGTTTATGTTTGGAAGAATCTCTGATTTAGTTATTGGTAGGCTTGGAGGATCAGTCCTACCTCACGAATATTGCTTTCTTAATTTTGAAGAAAGAGTTTCGTTTAAATAAAAACGCTATAACTCACACTCTGAGAATTTCCTATCAGCGGACGGCGGATATATTAGCTATATTCGGTGTGTACGAGTATTACACAGAATGCTTCTAGAGTAACATCCGAAATTTTGTTGTTGTCGTTCAGCTTGTTGTAATCGCCCTTCGACGAGCAGCGCGTTGTAACTAGTGATTCTGGTGGCAGGCTACCCCGCGCGCTGCGGCTGCCCACACTGCTGGAACTGGACGCGAGCGGCAACCCGTTCAGGGGCAACGGCTGCCGCGTGCTGCTGGTGGCCAGCCGACAGCCGGCGCTGCGCAGGCTGCGACTCGCCGGATGCGGGCTGCGGCGCCTGCCCGTGCTGCTCACCCACAGCGACGCCCGCATGCTGGTACCTGCCCTCCTCACGTAGCTCATCCGTGCACTGTCACCACTAGGGTAAGACTACCTACACTACTGCCCACTGAAATCGCTACACAAAGAAGAAATGGAGATGATAAACGGGTATCAATTGGACAAATATATTATACTAGAACTGACACGTCATTACATTTTCACGCAATTTGGGGGCATAGATCATGAGAAATCAGTACCCAGATCAACCACCTCTGGCCGCAATAACGGCCCTGATACGCGTGGGAATTGAGTCAAACAGAGTTTGGATGGCGTGTACAGGTAGAGCTGCCCATGCACCTTCAACACGACACCACAGTTCATCAAGAGTAGTGACTGGCGTATTGTGACGAGCCAGTTGCTCGGCTACCATTGACCAGACGTTTTCAATTGATGAGATATCTGGAGAATGTGCTGGCCAGGGCAGCAGTCGAGCATTTTCTGTATCCAGAAAGGCCCGTACAGGACATGCAACATGCGGTCGTGCATTATCCTGCTGAAATGTAGGGTTTCGCAGGGATCGAATGAAGGGTAGAGCCACGGGTCGTAACATATCTGAAATGTAACGTCCACTGTTCAAAGTGCCGTCAATGCGAACAAGAGGTGACCGAGAAGTGTAACCCAATGGCACCGCATACCATCACGCCGGGTCATACGCCAGTATGGAGATGACGAATACACGCTTCCAATGTGCGTTCACCGCGATGTCGCCAAACACGGATGTGACCATCATGATGCTGTAAACAGGACCTGGATTCATCCGAAAAACTGACGTTTTGCCATTCGTGCACCCAGGTTCGTCGTTGTGTACGCCATTACAGGCGCTTCTGTCTGTGATGCAGCGTCAACGGTAACCGCAGCCATGGTCTCCGAGCTGATACTCCATGTTACTGCAAACGTTGTCGAACTGTTCGTGCACATGGTTATTGTCTTGCAAACGTCCCCAACTGTTGACTCAGGGATCGAGACGTGGTTGCACGATCCGTTATAGCCATGCGGATAAGACGGTTGTCATCTCGACTGCTAGTGATACGAGGACGTTGAAATCCAGCACGGCGTTCCGTATTACCCTCCTGAACCCACCGATTCCATATTCTGCTAACAGTCATTGGATCTCGACCAACGCGAGCAGCAATGTCGCGACACGATAAAATGCAATCGCGATAGGCTGCAACCCGACGTTTATGAAAGTCGG
This sequence comes from Schistocerca serialis cubense, assembly GCF_023864345.2. Taxonomy (NCBI): domain Eukaryota; kingdom Metazoa; phylum Arthropoda; class Insecta; order Orthoptera; family Acrididae; genus Schistocerca; species Schistocerca serialis. The sequence goes on from NC_064646.1 coordinate 142,239,612, forward strand.
AAACGTGATGGTACGCATTTCTCATCCTTACACGAGGCATCACAACAACGTTCCACCAGGCAACGACGGTCAACTGTTGTTTGTGTATGAGAAATCGGGTGGAAAGTTTCCTCATGTCAGCACGTTGTAGGTGTCGCCACCGGCGCCAACCGTGTGTGAATGCTCTGAAAAGCTAATCATTTGCATATCACAGCATCTTCTTCCTGTCGGTTAAATTTCGCGTCTGTAGCACTTCATCTTCGTGGTGTAGCAATTTTAATGGCCAGTAGTGTAGTACTGCATGTTGCAAGGCATCCAACTAAAAGTAGGTGCAGCAGTGAAACGATCGATTCTGAAACCTCTAGCAGCGACACTTTATTCACAGAAATGTAAAGGAAATAGAAGTTGAATTAACAATGCTTGCAGTTTAAAATGCCCATCTTTTTTTAATGACGTCACGTATGTGGCCGACATTTTCCTGCACACACATTTCAAGCCTTTTACGGAAGTTACGCATCGCATCTTGCAGGAATGGCGCTGGAAGTCGACTGACGTCCTCCCAGATGCGATCCTTCGGTTCCTGAATGCTGTATGATGGTCACACTGGAAGATCTGCGATTTCAAATCATCCAAAAGGAAGATATCACACGCTTGTAAGCCCATAATGTCTCCATTAATGGAATGTGCCGAAGTGTGTCATGTGGCCTCCCTATGTGCGATAGTATGTTTACAGTTAGTGTTCGCAGTTACAGGATAATCAGAAATCTGTAGAACTAGCAGAGGGTTCAGCAAGGGAATATAACGTCCTGTATTCACAGAAACAGCATCGCCACGATCGTCTTCAAAAAATAAGACCCTACCAGTTCCCAACGATGATATGCCACATGACAATACCACTTTCTGATGGTGTACTGGCGTCTCCTGAAGTATTTTGGGATTTACACGTGGCCAGTATATAAAGTTTTGCTGTTAACAAAGCGTGTCATACAAAAACTGGGCTCATCGTTGATGATCAGATTGTCGCACAGGTCTAGGTTGTCGTTCATGAGTTCGCACAGTTCCCGGCAAAAGCATAGTCTCTACGGGAGGCCGTACACATTGAATTTTTACTCTGTACGAATCTTTTACGGGCAGTACTGCAGTTTCTTAAGTTGGAGCGTATGCTTACGCGCAGAAGAACGCCTGGGGCCTTAGCTGAAGACATCCTCCAATTTTTGCTGAATTCTTTGGTGTGTACACGTGTCGGTTTGCACTTCACTCTTCCACTTCGCACCACATCACATATTCGCTCAAAGTTCTGTACTCACACTTTGATAGCAAGTGCCGACGAGCTGGGTCGTACCGTGTGAGGTCGTAATGACAACCAAGTACGAAGGCTGAAACTTTAGTAGTGGGTACTATTTATTTGCCGCTCGTACAAAATATATACGTATTCCAAAGTTTTACTGACCTTCAAAGTACTCACCAGCGATGTAGAAATCGTAGGATACTCTTAGCAGTGACAATTGTGTTGACAGTTCGAGCGGCGCGGTCTATTGCCCGACGAATTTGTAGCAGCTCTGAAGCGAATGCCGTGAAGTGTTTCCTTCGGTTTAGAAATAGAGTTTAACTTGCGAGGGCTTAAGCCAGGGGAGTGTAGTAGATGGTATAGCACTTACCAGACCCATCAGTCAAACAAATCAGTAACAGCTTGCACTATACGTGCTTGAGCATTGTTCTGTAAAATGATGGTCCGGTCCTACAGAAAGTGTCATCACTTCTGTCTCTAAGATGCTCTTAGGTTGTGTTCCAAAAATGAACAGCATAGAGACAGAAGTGATGTCACTTTCTGCAGGACCTGACCATCATTTTGCAGGACAATGCTCAAGCTCAAACAGTGCAAGCTGTTACTGATTTGTTTGACTGATGGGTCTGGTAAGTTCTGTACCACCTACTGCAGTCCCCTGACTTAAGCCCTCGTGAGTTCAACTCGATTTTTAAACTGAAAGAAACACTTCACGGCATTCGCGTCAGAACTGCTACAAAATCGTCGGGCAATAGGGCGCGCCTCTCTAACTGTCAACACAACTGGGACTGCTAAGAGTATCCTACGAATTCCACATCGCTAGCAACGGGTTATACACAATGCTGATGACTACTTTAAAGGTCAGTACAACTTTGAAACACATATCTATTTTGTACGAGCTGTAAGTAAATAATTGTCACTATTAAAGTTTCAGCCCTCGTATATGCTGCGCGGCCATGTAGCTGTAGTCGCTGTTGTAATCAGATCAACAGCGGTTTGTTCACTTGTCTACTACGCCATCCCGACGGAACGTTGATATCAGGACTCAATGCCAAAGTTTTGGTATCCAGATGGCACCACTACCGTTTTATGACTCTTACCGTGCTACTTTCAGGGTTACCAAATCGATCGTTTCACTGCCGCAGCAGTTACAATTAAGGCTTTTAGAGTCTTCGAGCTTATGAAGATAGCAGATCAAAATGACACTGGGTGAAAGGTATAACAGGTTGATTTTGAAACATGGAGACTATCTCCAGGTAATGATCTGTGAGAGGATAATGAGCAAAAAAGATCACATTGACATATGGCCAGAAATGCGCTGCAAGGGAAGTACAACAACTTGAAGGCGGAGAATCAAGATCTTTGACAGTGTAGATTTCAGTGATTCATAGCACACATATGAACATCCAGACAGGTGGGATTCTTCTATCTACCATCAGTAATGTGTCAATCTTAATGTCTGGGGGAATATTGGCTACTGCCTCTTGGGACTAGTCGCCCTCCCACAACGACTAACAGGAGAGGCATATCCGTATTTTGTGTGGGGGACTCTGCCTCTCCTGCTGAAAGACGCACCTTTTATAGTATGAAGTGTAATGTGCCGACTACATGATGGTGTTAAAGTTTATTTCCCCGTTCGTGTGAGGAGATGTCTTGACAGCATGTACGCCAATCAAAAACTGAGGATGAACCGGTGTCGTTGATTCGCTCCCACTATACCCCTCAAAACAGCAGTACGGACAGAACGTCCTCCCTTACTTTAAATCCTTGAAACCTAATCTGTCGAATACCTTTTACATTTAACATCAACTAAATGTGTTGTATTCTCCTTTTTTACACGCAGTTGGGCACAGACAACAGTCAGCTGATACACAAACACACACACACACACACACACACACACAATCAATAAACGCAATACTTTCGTTAGGAATCGAAGAACTCTTGCCTTTTATATCTCTCCTATCTGGTGTGACAAAATACCACTACAGGCCATTAAAATTGCTACACCACGAAGATGAAGTGCTACATACGCGAAATTTAACCGACAGGAAGAAGACACTGTGATATGCAAATGATTAGCTTTTCAGAGCATTCACACAAGGTTGGCGCCGGTGTCGACACCTACAACGTGCTGACATGAAGAAAGTTTCCAACCGGTTTCTCGTGTAAGGAGGAGAAATGCGTAGCATCACGTTTCCGACTCTGATAAAGGTCGGATTGTAGCCTATCGCGATTGCGGTTTATCGTATTGCGACATTGCTGCTCGCGTTGGTCGAGATCCAATGACTGTTAGCAGAATATGGAATCGGTGGGTTCAGGAGGGTAACACGGAACGCCGTGCTGGATTTCAACGTCCTCGTATCACTAGCAGTCGAGATGACAGGCATCTTATCCGCATGGCTGTTACGGATCGTGCAACCACGTCTCGATCCCTGAGTCAACAGATGGGGACATTTGCAAGACAACAACCATCTGCACGAACAATTCGACGACGTTTGTAGCAACATGGACTATCAGCTCGGAGACCATGGCTGCGGTTACCCTTGACGCTGCATCACAGACAGAAGCGCCTGTAATGGTGTACACAACGACGAACCTGGGTGCGCGAATGGCAAAACGTCATTTTTTTGGATGAATCCAGGTTCTGTTTACAGCATCATGATGGTCACATCCGTGTTTGGCGACATCGCGGTGAACGCACATTGGAAGCGTGTATTCGTCATCGCCATACTGGCGTATGACCCGGCGTGATGGTATGGGGAGCCAATGGTTACACGTACCGGTCACCTCTTGTTCTCATTGAAGGCACTTTGAGCAGTGGACGTTACATGTCAGATGTGTTACGACCCGTGGCTCTACCCTTCATTCGATCGCTGCGAAACCCTACATTTCAGCAGGATAACGCACGACCGCATGTTGCAGGTCCTGTACGGGCCTTTCTGGATACAGAAAATGTTCGACTGCTGCCCTGGCCAGCACATTCTCCAGATCTCTCACCAATTGAAAACGTCTGGTCAATGGTGGCCGAGCAACTGGCTCGACACAATACGCCAGTCACTACTCCTGATGAACTGTGGTATCGTGTTGAAGGTGCATGGGCAGCTGTACCTGTACACGCCATCCAAACTCTGTTTGACTCAATGCCCAGGCGTATCAAGGCCGTTATTGTGGCCAGAGGTTGTTGTTCTGGGTACTGATTTCTCCGGATCTACGCACCCAAATTGCGTGAAAATGTTATCACATGTCAGTTCTAGCATAATATATTTGTGCAATGAATATCCGTTTATCACCTGCATTTCTTCTTGGTGTAGTAATTTTAATGGCCACTAGTGTATATACTTAAAGCATGTTTCAAATTTCCTGTTACAGGCTTTTAGAGACTGTAGTGCGGATTTAGTAGATGAATTATTTATAATGGAACCATGTCCAGAAATTTCGCGTTTGGATGTAAAATCGGCTTGAAGGTCAGATCACTTTCAAATATCCCACTTCACGGTACGCACAAAAGCTGAGAAGAGGGCGCCGTCGTCAATCCTTGTTGTAATTACGGCATCACGCAACACTTTCGTCAGACTACAACAACGGCTGCTAGAAACTGGTATGATCGAAACGAGGAGGGTGTGCTATGGTGCTCCACGGACTCTCGACCTTGAAGAGGACGTCCTTCGTCACACAGAAGAGAACCGGACAGCAAATGTTCGAAATGCTGCCTATGGCATGTGCTTCTATAGCACACTTGACAGAGCTGATTACCTGCGCGCTGTTCGTACCATGAGATTGGAGAACTGAAAGTGATCCGATACTGAAACTGATTTTACACCCAAATGATACGTTTATGGATATGGGTTTTAATCAGAAGTTCACCCGCTATGTCCCCTATACAACAGCTGGAAGCCTGTAGTAGGAGTTTTGAATCACCCTGTATATAAATCTTGATTGTCCGTAGAACACAAAGAAACATCCGAAAACACTGGGATGTGAGAGATAGGTCCAACAACATGCCGAATGGACCGGTGAGGATTGGCATCATGTCCTCTTCACCGTTGAATGTCGCATATGCCTTCAACCAGACAATCGTCGGAGACGTGTTTTGAAGCAACACGGTCAGGATGAACGCCTTAGACACACTGTCCAGCGAGTGCAGCAAGATGGAGGTTGCCTGCTTTTTTTGGGGTGACATTATGTGGGGCCGACGTACGCCATTGGTCGTCATGGAAGGTGCCGTAACGGCTGTACGATATGTGAATGTCATCCTACGACCGATAGTGCAACAACACCGGCAGCATATTAGCGTGGCATTCATGTTCGTGGCATTCGCACCCCCACCGTGCACATCTCGTGAATGACTTCCTTCAGGATAACGACATCGTTCCACTAGAGTGGCCAGCATGTTCTCCAGACATGAACCCTATCAAACATGCCTGGGATGGATTTAAAAGGGCTGTTTAGGGAGGACGTGACCCACCAACCACTCAGGGATCAACGCCGAATCGGTGTTGAGGAGTGGGACAATCTGGACCAACTTGTGGATAGTATGCCACGACGAACACAGGCATGCATCAATGCAAGAGGACGTGCTACTTGGTATTAGTGGTACCAGTGTGTACAGCGATCTGGACCAACACCTCCGAGGGTCACGCTGTATGGTGGTACAACATGCAATGTGTGGTTTTCATGAACAATAAAAAGGGCGGAAATGATGTTTACGTTGGTCTCTATTCCAATTTTCTGTACAGGTTCCAGAACTCTCGGGTCCGAGGCGATGCAAAATTTTTTTGATGTGTGTATATAGTTATGTTTGAAAAATATATAGCCTATGCCTCTCAAGCAATTTAATTGAGGAATGTGTAAAAATTGGAAATGAATCGGTCGAGAACTTTTCGAAATATCCGATAAGTAAAAATTTGAGAATATATATACATTCTCAAATTTTTACATTATACTCTAATGATAATTATGAAGGACATGTTTTCATATATACAGGGTGTTACAAAAAGGTACGGCCAAACTTTCAGAAAACATTTCTCACACACAAAGAAAGAAGATATGTTATGTGGACATGTGTCCGGAAACGCTTACTTTCCATGTTAGAGCTCATTTTGTTACTTCTTTTCAAATCACATTAATCATGGAATGGAAATACACAGCAACAGAACGTACCAGCGTGACATCAAATACTTTGTTACAGGAAATGTTCAAAATGTCCTCCGTTAGCGAGGATACATGCATCCACCCTCCGTCGCATGGAATCCCTGATGCGCTGGTGCAGCCCTGGAGAATGGTGTATTGTATCACAGCCGTCCACGATACGAGCACGAAGAGTCTCTACATTTGGTACCGGGGTTGCGTAGACAAGAGCTTTAAAATGCCCCCACAAATGAAAGTCAAGAGGGTCGAGTTCAGGAGAGCGTGGAGGCCATGGAATTGGTCCGTCTCTACCAATCCATCGGTCACCGAACCTGTTGTTGAGAAGCGTACGAACACTTCGACTAAAATGTACAGGAGCTCCATCGTGCATGAACCACATGTTGTGTCGTACTTGTAAAGGCACATGTTCTAGCATCACAGGTAGAGTATCCCGTATGAAATCATGATAACATGCTCCATTGAGCGTAGGTGGAAGAAACTAAAATGAGCTCTAACATGGAAATTAAGCGTTTCCGGACACATGTCCACATAACATCTTTTCTTTATTTGTGTGTGAGGAATGTTTCCTGAAAGTTTGGCAGTACCTTTTTGTAACACCCTATATATATATATATATATATATATATATATTAAAAAGTGTCATTCTGACAGGCATAGGCTATAATTTTTAGAATATATATATTTTTAAAATATTATAGACTATCCGTCAGAATAGTCATTAGTTCATGAAATAAAAATTTGAAGCAAATCGATAAAGTACTTTTCGAGATTATTGATAGCAATGTTTCCCCTTTTTTGTATTAAACACGTTTTTACATATTGTAAGATGGCTCTCCAGTACGTAGTCAGAGACACGCCAGTATTTGAATCTAACGTTGTCAAAGTTTCAAAGGAATCGGTAAAAAACTGTCAGAGAATTAAAATTTTGAACAAACGAACATTTAAGTTTTTACTTGTATATGTTATTCAATGCATTTTGAGGCTTACACATTTACAAGTGTACAGCAATTAGTAAACATTGCAACATGCTTGTCGCAAAATATCTATTAAAAGTACATATTCGCACACATAAACCTCCAAGCGTTATCGTAAACATCAGTACTTCAAACGCAACTCACCAAGGACGACTATGCTCTCAACGGGCTAACTTAATGGCAGTAAGATATCCCAAGCAAAGAAGTTAAAAGGAACGACGTAGGTTGGCCTAGAATAAAACTTCAAACAGGTTGGGTGGGTAATAAATGTACGTTAGCGCCACTGTGCAAAAAGCAAATGTACATTAAATGTGTTCTACTCGGAAACAATTCGGCAAAGGGCATACGTCCACATGAAGCTCTTTGCTTCAAATGAGCATTTATGTCATATCACTGAATACTGATTATTGCTCCTGGGAGAATCTGCGCAGGAAAGATCTTGAGAAACATCCTATTAGTATGCAAACGAACTAGAAAGTTATAGACGTTTTTAAGGTCGGTACAGGAAGTTCGAGAATCTCTAAAAAGAAGAAGTGCACAGAAATATGAGTAGTAGTGGCCAGGACTGAGTAGGTAATTAGCATGAGAACTCTGGAAATGAATAAAGGTGCGTATAAGCATCTATCGAAACAACGAAACATGTAGCTTAGTTGTAGCAGAACACGCTTTGCAGGATTCTACTGTAAAAGGTCAAGGTCCGAGGAGCCACGAGCGGGAACTATGATAGATTATTCGGAAAGGTAATGGAGACTGTCACATATGACTGCAGTTTCAGAAAGGCCTCAAGCTGAGTGTTATTTGTTGTCCCGTCGTAAAGTACGCCAGTCTCTTGTTGTAGGCCGTGTAGAGTACGGAACAACTGAACACAGCCAATAGCCAATGGTGCGTTTTCTGTTACATCACCCTCCTATGGGGGGCAACAACAATTCAACACCAATAGCTACATTTGGACTTCGTAAACCACTATCGGTGTTTGGCGGAGGGTACATACTGTACACGCCTCATGCTCGGTCGCCCGCAGTTTCCTTCACGGATGGTTGACGAGACGAAAACTGTCAGTAGTCTTCAACGGGACCACAAATTTTAGCAACGTAGTCATTAAGTTAAGGTGAACACTATCTGATCAAAAGTGTTAAAGTGGGGTGTGTGCCCATCTTTCGCCTTTATGAAGGCTTGAAGTCTGCAGGGGAGACTTTAGATGGTGTGGCTGAGTACCAGTGGAGGTGTGGTTGCTCATTCTCCTTCAGCTGTCGAAACGAGAAAATATAGCGATGCTACACTCTAGGGTCTTGAGCGAAATCGACAGTCGACGTTCTAACTCATCCCATACTTGTCTCATTGGATTCAACTCGGGACTCTGAGCAGATACGAGTAAGTCAATTTCATTGTCCATAAACCATTGTCTCAAAGATGTTGCTTCATGACTGAATGTATTGTTACGTTTCACAAGCATTGTCTCCAAACCGTTCCTCCACTGTACACACTACGCAATGCTGTAAAAAGTGTTCACTTCCTTCAGCATTTAGTGTTTTCTTAGGCGCAATAAGGGGACCACACCGTAATCACGTAAAACAGCTCCATACCGTAACACCAACTTCTTTGTACTTCACCGTTGGCACTAAACATGATGACAGGTAACGTTCCACAGGCATTCGTCAAACCCACACCCTTCCATCGAATTGCCACAGGTTCAGCGTGATTCATCACTCCAAATTACTCGTTTCCAAACATCCACTGTCCAGTGTTACATCACCTCAAGTGTCAATTAGCACTGTCTATACAGGGTGTTACAAAAAGGTACGGCCAAACTTTCAGAAAACATTCCTCACACACAAAAAAAAAAAAAATGTTATGTGGACATGTGTCCGGAAACGCTTACTTTGCATGTTAGAGCTCATTTTATTACTTCTCTTCAGATCACATTAATCATGGAATGGAAACACACAGCAACAGAACGTACCAGCGTTACTTCAACTACTTTGTTACAGGAAATGTTCAAAAAGTCCTCCGTTAGCGAGGATACATGCATCCACCCTCCGTCGCATGGAATCCCTGATGCGCTGGTGCAGCCCTGGAGAATGGCGTATTGTATCACAGCCGTCCACAATACGAGCACGAAGAGTCTCTACCATTTGGTACCGGGGTTGCGTAGACAAGAGCTTTCAAATGCCCCCATAAATGAAAGTCAAGAGGCTTGAAGTCAGAAGAGCGTGGAGGCCATGGAATTGGTCCGCCTCTACCAATCCATAGGTCACCGAATCTGTTGTTGAGAAGCGTACGAATACTTCGACTGAAATGTACAGGAGCTCCATCGTGCATGAACCACATGTTGTGTCGTACTTGTAAAGGCACATGTTCTAGCAGCACAGGTAGAATATCCCGTATGAAATCATGATAACATGCTCCATTGAGCGTAGGTGAAAGAACATGGGGCCCAATCAAGACATCACCAACAATGCCTGACAAACGTTCACAGAAACTCAGTGTTGATGACGTGATTGCACAATTGCTTGCGGATTCTCGTCAGCCCACGGATGTTGATTGTGAAAATTTACAATTTGATCACGTTGGAATGAAGCCTCATCCGTAAAGAGAACATTTGCACTGAAATGAGGATTGACACATTGTTGGATGAACCATTCGCAGAAGTGTACCCGTGGAGGCCAATCAGCTGCTGATAGTGCCTGCACACGCTGTACATGGTACGGAAGCAACTGGTTCTCCCGTAGCACTCTCCATACAGTGACGTGGTCAACGTTACCTTGTACAGCAGCAACTTCCCCGACGCTGACATTAGGGTTATCGTCAACTGCACGAAGAATTGCCTCGTCCATTGCAGGTGTTCTCGTCGTTCTAGATCTTCCCCAGTCGCGAGTCATAGGCTGGAATGTTCCGTGCTCCCTAAGACGCCGATCAATTGCTTCGAACGTCTTCCTGTCGGGACACCTTCGTTCTGGAAATCTGTCTCGATACAAACGTACCGCGTCACGGCTATTGCCCCGTGCTAATCCATACATCAAATGGGCATCTGCCAACTCTGCATTTGTAAACATTGCACTGACTGCAAAACCACGTTCGTGTTGAACACTAACCTGTTGATGCTACGTACTGATGTAGCTTGGTGCTAGTACTGTAGAGCAATGAGTCGCATGTCAACACAAGCACCGAAGTCAACATTACCTTCCTTCAATTGGGCCAACTGGCGGTGAATCGAGGAAGTACAGTACATACTGACGAAACTAAAATGAGCTCTAACATGGAAATTAAGTGTTTCCGGACACATGTCCACATAACATCTTTTCTTTATTTGTGTGTGAGAAATGTTTCCTGAAAGTCTGGCCGTACCTTTTTGTAACACCCTGTATAAATGTATTGCTTATCAGCACTTGCTCGACGATTGCGCTCCATTTTTTTTTTAACTGTGTACGCAAATTCATTGTGCTAGCTGAACTTTTCGTATCACTTTGGAACTCGTGAACGATTCCTTCTGCTACTTCATGCGATTTTTTATAACCAGTCTCGTCAATGTTCGATGCTCCTCGTTCATTAGATACGAGGACTGTTTGGTCTTGGTTTATTTGTGGTTGTTTCTTCGCGTTTCCATTTCATACTCACATTACCAACAGCAGACTTGGGCAACTGTAGAAGGGCTGAAATGTTCCTGATGGATTTCTTACTAGGTGACATCCAGCGACTATGTTCGAAGTCACTGTGCTCTCCTGGTCCACCCACTCTGCTGTGCTAGTGCCCTACTGAACACACAACACTCCTCGCTTCATTTGGACTGGCGGGCTCGCCTCTCGTAAAATTAAGTGATCTATTCTGCATCACAGCGGTGTCCTGTTACTTTCGGTCAGATATGGTATATTGTAAACTAGTAGTCCTATCAGACTACCTTGAGGTATGCCGCATGCTACCGTCACTTTAAGGAGTGTCGACTGTTGATGAGTGCATACCCCTCGGATGCACAATACCAAACTCTGGTGGACCGTGGAATGAGTAACCATTCCAAATGATCATGCTAAAGTAAAATCATGCCGCAGGTGGGTGGTAAGGCTGAGATACAGTTATGTAATGATAGGTGGGCATGGCCAGTGGCTGCATTAGCTGTTAGCACATGTAATGTTTGAATACTCTATTAGTAGTGTAGCGCTTGACACAGTCACGTCAATTAAATATTTGGGCGTATCATTGCAGAGCGATCTGAAGTGGGACAAGCATGTAATGGCAGTTGTGGGGAAGGCGGATAGTCGTCTTCGGTTCATTGGTAGAATTTTGGGAAGATGTGGTTCATCTGTAAAGGAGACCGCTTATAAAACACTAATACGACCTATTCTTGAGTACTGCTCGAGCGTTTGGGACCCCTATCAGGTCGGATTGAGGGAGGACATAGAAGCAATTCAGAGGCAGGCTGCTGGATTTGTTACTGGTAGGTTTGATCATCACGCGAGTGTTACGGAAATGCTTCAGGAACTCGGGTGGGAGTCTCTAAAGGAAAGGAGGCGATCTTTTCGTCAATCGCTACTGAGGAAATTTAGAGAACCAGCATTTGAGGCTGACTGCAGTACAATTTTACTGCCGCCAACTTATATTTCGCGGAAAGACCACAAAGATAAGATAAGAGAGATTTGGGCTCGTACAGAGGCATATAGGCAGTAATTTTTCCCTCGTTCTGTTTAGGAGTGGAACAGGGAGAGAAGATGCTAGTCGTGGTATGAGTTACCCGCCGCCACGCACCGTATGGTGGATTGCGCAGTATGTATGTAGATGTAGATGTAGATGTAGATGTAGAAGGTAGGAGCGGGCACCATAAGATTGCCAAAATCTGCATTGAGAGCAACAAGCTGGTTACGTCACATTTAAAATGTGTACTTGGCCCGTGAAGAGAGTGAATTAACTTCGCGTCTGAACGGTAGCGGCGGGTGCGGTAAAGGCGCATCTTCAGAAACACAGGATGCGTGACTAAGGAAGACGAGGGCGGTAGTGGCTGGAGTATATGATTTCTGCCCCCTCTTTGTACTTAAGCGCAAGTACAGACATTCTTGTAGTGTCAACAAAGCTCATCTCATCTCTTAAGAAGTCTCTATCCTGTCCCAAACACTGCAACAGCCTAACATAAAAGTGTACTCTTCAAAATCCTATCATGACGTGTTTTCTCTACCGAATCTAAAATGGAAGTGTATCTATGTGAACGCTCTATAACTTGGTGGTCTTTCCATCGGAGCAGGGACTCGCCGGACAGTGAGTGCAGAGATTGCCTGTTCCGACCAAAGGAAAATACATACGTGAGTCGAACAATTTCCTACTCTTTTCTATTTCATTTCTATTTCTATTTCATCAAGCCGGTCGGTCAGAGGCTGGAAAACGGACCCAGGACAGTTCTCCCATTCCATGGCATGATTCTTAAACTAATGAATTGCAGACTCAGTATATAGAACTCAAGTGTACAAAATATTGTGAAAGAGAGTGTAAGCGAATAAGACTTCCCTGTTCTGAAAATTTTTGAACGAGTTGTTAGCTGGCGTAGCCAGAAGGTCAGTGGCATTACCTACGGAACCTCAAAACAAGCGACATCTGTTTAGAAGTTTTTTATCTGTCCGTAAACAGTCCTTCTTTCAAAATGCAGAGTCTTTCAGAGACAACGATAAGGTGCCGCCTGTCACATGTCGATTGAGCGTGCTTGGTTCAAATGGCTCTGAGCACTATGGGTCTTAACTTCTCAGGTCATCAGTCCCCTGGAAATTAGAACTACTTCAACCTAACTAACCGAAGGACATCACACAGATCCATGCCCGAGGCAGGATTCGAACCTGCGACCGTAGCGGTCGCGCGGTTCCAGACTGTAGCGCCTAGAACCGCTCGGCCACTCCGGCCGGCCGAGTGTGCTTGAATGTCATTCTGGCCGTATCCTGAAACACATTCTAGGCCTGAATAAGTTTTAAGCTCTGCTATGTTCTCTTAAGAAAGGTTTTTTCCCTATCCAGATTCGTATACGTATGCGTCTACGAGATTACTCTGCTATTCACAAGAAAGTGCTTGACAGAGGTTTCAGTGAAACACCAAGCCTCCACGGTACTGCAGAGAAAATGGAAGAAAAGCGGCAAAATAAAAACAGTCACTAGCTTCGCTGATCCGTACCTGAACGACTACTTCACCAAGTGAATTTGTATGTCGTCCTCTGAAATACATTAGTCGACAGTTTCAGATAAAGCTGGCCGTGTAACAACTTTCAATGTTGCCTCCAGTTAATAACAAGGGGAGTCCAGTATTCAACGAGCCGCTGCGTGGAATGCAGTAAAACACTAGCGTCGCACTTGACTGTGGCTCCCACATAGTGCAAACAGTTGCAAATTTCGCACTCTTATTTACAGTAGTTTGCATATTATAATAAAGTACACTGGCAAACCAGAGACTATAACCACGTGCATAATAGTGTGTTCATCCACGTGTGAGACGCAAAACTCAACGTTTCTGCGTGGCACGGATTCGACAAGTCCTTGGTACATTACCAGAGGTATGTTGTACTAGATATCTCTGCACAGATCCCACAATTATCATAAAAAACCCTCCGTTGGTTTGTGGGTGTCCAACTGGCGCCGAATAGAGTCTCGGAGTAATACATCGGGGTGGCCAGCCGGAGTGGCCGTGCGGTTCTAGGCGCTACAGTCTCAAGCCGCGCGACCGCTGCGGTCGCAGATTCGAATCCTGCCTCGGGAGTGGATGTGTGTGATGTCCTTATGTTAGTTAGGTTTAAGTAGTTCTAAGTTCTAGGGGACTGATGACCTGAGAAGTTAAGTCCCATAGTGCTCAGAGCCATTTGAGCGAATACATCGGGGTCAAATCAAACGTACCGTGTGGCCGAGACATCAACAACTATTCACTATTGTCATTGTCAAACCACTGTAGCACGATACTGCACTTATCACTCATACAGTTCTCCTACTGCAAGAGGCCATTGCCACCGGAGAAGAACGAAGCACTGAAGGGCTGCAAGTGTTCCGCAGTGGTGTTCACGTAGTCCACTCCTATCAGGATACTTTCGATTAGTATAACAGATGCTTTGGAATCCCGGGAGAATGTCCCCCGTAACATTTTATTAGTCCCACCGACCTACATCAGTAGCGCGGTGTATTGTTTCAGCAGCAATTCGCCTGGATCACGGCGTATCCAAGCCACGACCATCTAACTGGTGGGCCAAGAAGCGCAAATCATTTGACCAGGTTACACATTTTCATTGATCCACTGACCAGTCTCGATGATCCTGTCCCATTGCAATCGTAACTGACAGTATCGGTGAGTTAACGTGTAGACAGGTACGGACTGTTTCCTGCGGAGTCTTATGTTCAGCAGTACGTGCTGAAGGGGGCGCTCCGAAACAGTTGTGGAATCACCAGCACTGTAGTCGTTAAACGTACTAAAGATCGCCATCATTCTTGCTTTATAATGCGGACAAGTCTGTGAAAACCAAGTTCTGTGATGAGGTTTAGACATCCAGTACCTTTTCACCTTGTCGTGGTTTCTCCGACCTTCAACCACTTTTCATACATGCTCATGATAGTAGCCACAGACGAACAACTTCACCGTGTCCCAGATGCTCGTTTCCAGTCGCTGGGCCATAACAGTCCACCGTTTGTCAGAGTCGCTTTTGTCATTTGATTTCCCAATTCACAGTCCGTATTGTCGCTCGAATGATAACCCATTCGTCTCTGTTCCACTTATACACTTTCTTTACCGCGTCACGTCCCCTGAACATCACCAGGTTGCAGTCTACCACGCGGTGGGCGGTGGTCATCAAGTCATAGCTTGTCAGTTTATACTGGGTGAGTTTGCTAAATATGGAACAAACTGGGAAACAATCCGCGAGAGGATGAGAGGACGAGGATCGAAAAAAGGCCTGGCATACGTTCCAAGGGTGTTACATCCACATGAAGGTGGAGATAAAAGATATTCGACGGTGTAGGCTTGTATGATTGAAAACACGTGAGAACACGTAAGAGAAGTGGGAATGTTCTGTTTGTACTAGTGTTTCAGTGGTATGGTAGCAACGAGCCATCATCACCCGTTGAGTCTCAACGTATAGGCGAGGATTATTGGCGACCGCCTTGTATGACTAGGCATCCCCCTGCAAAGCCTCACAGATGAGGAAGATCTGCTCTTCCTGACGGTGGCTCTGCCTCCCCTGCTGGAAGGCGTGCCTTTCATCAAAACTTTTCGTGCGAGGGAGTTGCTGCAGCTTATACGCTGCCTGGCGCGACTCCGATGCGGGTATAAGTACCGGCGTGTAGACAAAGGGTTAGTGTGACATTCGTGGCTTTCCAGTGCAGAAACGTGAACTGATGCGACGTTATTACCAAATGCGTCCAAACAGGAGCGACATGGTGTTATTATTTTCTTGGCTGCTAAAGCACAAACAGCGGTAGACATCCATCGCAGAACGAAGAATGTTTCCGAATAGAAACCACCGGGCCTAGGTGCTTTGCCAGTTTCTAGCGAGGCTATTGCTACCGATACATCTTACTGATCAGACGGGAGTTGTGTACCGTTGTTGGTACACTCACTTAGTCACGGAACGCTCATTGATAGTTATTGTCTGTGTTTTAGGAGACATCTCGCAAGAAACAGTTTAGCAATTATTCAACTGATTCCCTCCAGACATTTGTAATTGTTGCGTCAGGGTGTAGAGAATGGTGTGAGGTTTAATTTTATCGGTAAGTTTAAATGGCTAAACTCATAAGTTTAGTTTCAACTGATCATTCATAATACGTCCCCATTTCTCCTTCCCAGTGTCTCGAATCTTCGTTGCATACATTTGTTTAAGCTGGCAGTGTATAGTCAGCCTTGTGTTCTTCCCATTGAGTGGCGTTAATTCCTCCGGGGATTACAGACCTTTGCTTGGACGTCTGTTAGTTTCCTGTGTCGCGATGTCTGGCCTTGGTACTGCGCCGCCCCCTCGGTTGAGATTTGTCTTCCTCTGCTGGAGGACTTGGTACGAGCATGCGCCCTAATGTCTATGTTTTACTTATATACTGTCTAAGTGGCTGCACCTATTTCTGCAGTAAATGTTTTGCAGTTTGCTCTCTTTAAAACCAGCCGTGTGGTTATCTTCTGCCTTCACTATTTCTAAATTTATCGGTTACTGTTCTAATACCACATTGTCGACTCTTACTTAGAATCTGCTGCCATATACCCCTACAAACCTTCCAAGGAATCCATGTCGTAGAGAATCGCTCTATTGCGTTCCGTCCCTGTGACGCCAAACGCCCGTGCATGTACTCTGTGCCTTGCATGATGAGATTTCACAGAATTAGAAGGCTTTACGCAGCCAGAGTGGCGCCTACTGCGTAACTCAGTAAACTGGTGGGAGATTTACAACAAGGAAACCATAAAATTGAGTGTTTCTTAGCGAGAATGTTATTTTGGAAGCGACTCAGAAAAGTTAATTTATTTTCATCAGCTCAGCCCAGTCGCTCGGAGCAGATCACTTGGTTACAGGCAACACACATTGCACACACACATGGCAGAGTGCCTACATCCTCCCGTCTCTCGGAGACTTAACCGATACAAAAGGATGATGTACACGGTGGTCAGATACTGTCTGAAAAACTTGAAGGATGTTGCAATGGAAGTCGTCCTGAGAAACAACTGTTAAAAAAAGTTCGATACTTTGCTCCGATTCCAAGTTAATTGACACTTAAGTTAGCAAATCACGCCATTGCCGTCAGGGACGTTGTCGCCAGACACATTCTTCATTTGGTTTCGTAAAACCGAACAAGAGAGCGATACAAAAATTGAACATGGGACGGTAGTAATGGTCGAGCCTGAGGCAAAGGTTGAGCAGTCTCTTGCGCTATCATTTACGCTGTGAGAGCAACTGACACTAATTGTATATGGCCGGCCGCTTGAATCTGTGCACGTAACGGCCTGATCGGCTAACTTATATGATAATAAACTCGGAAACGAAGCAACGTATCGAGTTTTTTCTGAAGAATTATTTCTCAGCAGAACATACCCTGCAACGTTCTTACTAGCTTTTCAGATGTGTGTGTGTGTGTGTGTGTGTGTGTGTGTGTGTGTATGTGTGTGTGTGTGTGTGTGTGTGTCTCCGTGTGTACATCATTTCTTATGATGTCGTATGATCTGTCAGTCCGAAATAAAAAATTTTTCGTCGATAGATCCTGATAATTATGTATGTCTTAATTTGCTTCCAAAGAACATCGTGTTATCTCTCTCGTCAACACGATGCCTGTCATAATTACGTGTAAAATATATAGACAGAGAATTATGCCTTGGACCACGGTCTTATGCCCGTGAATCAAATTGAAGGAAAGGAAGGAAGGAAAGAAGATTCGGTTTAACGTCCCGCCGACGTGGAGGCCATTCGACATGGAACACAAGCTCCCATTGTTTCAAGGAAGAGGAAGGAAATTGGCAGGGTCCTTTCAAAGGAACCATCCCGGAATTTGACTGGAGAGATTTAGGAAAATCACGGAAAATCTACACCTCAATGGCCGGACGCGAGTTTGAACCGTTGTCCTCCCGAATGCGAGTCCTGTGTGCTAACCACTGCGTTACCTCGCTCAGTATGAATCAGGTATCTGCAACATCCTAAATACCGGCCATGAAAGCCTACATTTTGTGAATTTGGTTAAACTTGCCACTGCCTTCGGAAGATAATGATACTCTTACACTTTCAGTATTCGTATTTGGTATTTTGGTTAATATTATTGCAAACAACAATATCCTCAGGGGCACTTAGTTACTGTTTTTTATATGTATATGTCTGCTAACTACTAAACACTCAGTAGACTTCGAGAAGTGACATAACATTTTATAAGATGAACAATGTTTGTTCTTTCACGCTGGCTTGCGCTGAATTGTTTATCTGATTTCTTCATTGAATAATTTTTTCCTTGTGATAGACGAGAACACATTCTTGGCGCTGACTATAGCTGCTATTTTGATGCAGATAGTACCGTTAGGATCCTCACAGTGGAACTACAGTGACGAAAAAAATCTGAACACCTAGAAGGAGTTGTGCGACATAAACGAAAATTGAAACATCTGAAAGACGATGTCTATTCAAATTTCTTGCCAGTCGCATATGAGTGCTGTTAGAAGCGGCACTAGGAGGATGCAAATCAGGTTTGCTTCAAATATATGCTGCAACAGTCGTGAGCATTAGCTATCCTTGAGATTGGACGTAGTGAGTAGATGTTAGTCAAGGATGCTTTTAAATCTACAAATACGCCATTATCAGCATCTTACTGACCTTTAACGAGGTCGTATGAGAAGACTAAGAGAGTGTGGTGTCACCGCCAGACACCACACTTGCTAGGTGGTAGCCTTTAAATCGGCCGCGGTCCGTCAGTATACGTCGGACCCGCGTGTCGCCACTGTCAGTGATTGCAGACCGAGCGCCGCCACACGGCAGGTCTAGAGACACTTCCTAGCACTCGCCCCAGTTGTACAGCCGACTTTGCTAGCGATGGTTCACTGACAAATTGCGCTCTCATTTGTTGAGACGATAGTTAGCATAGCCTTCAGCTACGTCATTTGCTACGACCTAGCAAGGCGCCATTACCATTTGCTATTTATCTTGTGATGCATGTACCGTCAGACTGATGTTCACCAATTATGGATTAAAGTTAAGTATTCCACAGCTACGTCCTGTTTTTCCTAGTTCATGTCCGTGTCCTGTTCCAGACCTCACGCCAGCCTGCGTGACCGAGCGAGGTGGCGCAGTGGTTAGACACTGGACTCGCATTCGGAAGGACGACGGTTCAATCCCGCGTCCGGCCATCCTGATTTAGGTTTTCCGTGATTTCCCTAAATCACTCCAGGCAAATGCCGGGATGGTTCCTATGAAAGGGCACGGCCGACTTCCTTCCCCATCCTTCCCTATTCCGATGAGACCGATGACCACGCTGTCTGGTCTCCTTCCCCAAACCAACCAACCAACCAGCCTGCGTGAGCTTAAACGCGTGCCTTTCGGCTTCACCTCGTAGTGGCTTGGCTGTCTTGCCTAGTCACAACAGAGAGGTTAGATGTTCCTTCTGCGATATTGCAGAAACACTTGGCAGCAATGTAGCCACAGTACATGACGGCTAGCGGCCGTGGTCTCGAGAATGAATGGTCACAAGAAGACCAAGCTCCGGACGGCCATGTGACACTACCGTGAGAGAAGACCATCGTGGTCGGCATGTGGCTCTGGTACGTCGCACTGCATCTGCAGCAGCAATTTCAGCAGCAATTGGCACCATAGTAACACAACGAACTGTTACAAATCGGTTACTTCATGGATAGCTCCGAGCCAGACTCCCTGTAACGTGCATTCCACTGATCCCAAACCGTCGCCACTTTGCTACTTCAGTGGTGTCAAGCGAGACCTATATGGAGTGCAGAGTTGAGGTGTGTTATATATTCTGGCGAAAGTGGGTTCAGCCTCGGTGCCAGTGATGGCAGTGTGTTGATTAAAAAGAGGCCAGCTCAGGACGTTCCAAACCATATGTCCATGTGCTAGACAGACTGGACCAATGCATGGAGTTATGGTCTGGGGCGCGGTTTCATATGACAGCAGGAGCACTCTTACGGTTATCTCACGCACCCTGACCGCAAGTCTACACGTCAGTCAAGCCATTCGGTCTGTTGCGCTGCCAATCATGAGTTGCATTCCAGGGGGTGTTCTCTAACAGAATAACGCTCACCCACATACCAATATGCTTTACAGAGTGTCGACGTGTTGCCTTGGCCTACTTGGTCACCACATCTGTCCCCAAGCGTAAACATATGGGACATCATCCTACGACAACTCCAGCATCATCCACAAATAGCATATAACCGTCCATATATTGACCGACCTACTGCAACAGGCATGGAAATCCATCCCACAAACTGACATCTGACACCTGTACAACACAATGCTTGCATGTTTGCATGTTTACATTCAACATTCTGGCGGCTACACCGATTGTTAATGTGCCAGCATCTCAGACTTGCAGTGGATTACATTAACCTGTGATCTTGTAATGTAAATAATTTAAATATGTTACCTTAGACAACTGTATTCTTGAAATTTCATTACTCTGCAAAATTATTTTTTGATGTTGCCATTTCTATTCCGTCACTGAATTCCTATTTTTCAGGACGACTACTCTTGGGGAGAGGAAAATGACCCGGAAAGAGACTCAGATTTCTGGCGCTGCTGGTGCCACACGACGGAATATCAAAGGGCTGTCCACCAGGTAAGTGGGTAGATAAGTAGATTGTGGCGCTGTCTGTGCAACAGTGGAGGGCGCAGGCTGAAACATTTCACAGACTCCAGAATCCCTCCACCTAATGTTCTCTTGTGTGACAGGCCAACTAAATTTATGTGATTGTTGTTCAAAATGCTTCATAGTATTGCGATTGAAAAGTATATCTGTGTGTACATGCTTCTCAAATGATTCCTTGTCTATATCCATGCAGACAAGATTCATATAAGGGAAACAGTAGACAGATAGACAAGCAATAGTAAAATACTAGGTCGCTCACGATGCACAACACACACAACAAGAGACTCAAACAGAGACGATACGATCGAATAATATCGAAAACATATGTATCTGTAAATTATTAAAAGTGTTCTACGTTGTCTCAAAAGTGAAACATCGTCCATAACAAAATAATACTTCGTGTATAACTTCGTGGCCCGATAGTCTGATCAGCAGCATTCCGGTTAAGCCATTCCTTTCTGTAGAGAGACTCCCCCCAAAGCCACAAAGAACGCATACCTGCAGTTCAAAAGTATCGTGCTTTGCTCTGCAACGAATGTCGCTTTAAAACATTAACCGACAGCTAAGGGACGCCATATTAGTTATCCTGGATCTGTGACACTTGAGTAGGTAGCTTAAAGTCCTTTTCCCAATAAATGTACCTGGTGGTAAGCTGCAGCCTTCTTGGCGTTTCGGGAATGCAGAGAGAGGATGGCGCCACAACTGGAGACCGGCATGGGAATGTGGCCTGAATTCACATGCTCCGCATGAGATGCCATCCACAGAGTTTTCAGAGTGAGATCTAAATGTTACCACCCTGCAACGAAGACTGGAATGATGGAGTCACCTAGCATCAATCAGCAGTGTGCCCATTCTGCTCTTAAGCTGTGAAATAGAGAGCAATCTTTAGTCATTCTTGCATCTTGGAAGCACAGACTGCTAAAGACGGTAAGCCTTGAAAACAAACCAAACTGTAATAAAAAATAATTACTTAAGTAAAAAACTTTAAAAATTGACTAGTTATATAAATATTTTCCCCTAGCCCCACACTGATTTCCAACACCATATAAGATCGTCCTGAAAATATGTGCTTGTGAATTTTTAATAGCTGTGACAGTAGTTATAAAATTTGAAAGGAAAAACATTGGGCGTGTACAAAGATAATTTATGCATGAATAGTTCACCTAAGTTCGAATCCTGCCTCGGGCATGGATGTGTGTGATGTCCATAGGTTAGTTAGGTTTAAGTAGTTCTAAGTTCCAGGGGACTGATGACCACAGCAGTTGAGTCCCATAGTGCTCAGAGCCATTTTTTTAGTTCACCTAAGTCACTCACAGTTTTATTCCACTGCTAATGACATGATCTCTTATGAGATTTTTCTCAACGATGCCTACCCTCTACACTTCACACTACTGTCTACTGCGTACACCCCTCGTTTTTGATTTCATATTCTACAAGTATTTTCATAGGTGTAATAGTTCACAAGCACAGATTTTCAGGAATATCTGTCTGAGGCTAGAAGATATTATTTTATATTTTAGTCAGTTTTGAGAGCGTATTATACCGAAAAGTTTTAATCAATTATTTTCTGCCATTTCGTCTTGTGTGTATGAAATTTTTCCATTGTTCTTTAACAATCTGGCATTGTAACAACAGAGGCATCTGCTAAACTTCATGTTTCTTCTAATTTCTCTTTACCTGAGTCAACCAATATATTATTTTCTTCTAAGTATATCTCACAAAAAGACCGTGAAGGTAAAAATTAGAGAGCATCGGGCTCACCCAAAGGCTTACCACCAATCTTTTTTACCGCAGAAACATTAGCTGCTGGAACAAGAATAGGTGGAAATGGCAGTGGTGCACAAACTATTCTCCGCCATCCACCAGACAGGAAAGCGAGTTAATATTGTATTTTCGTCCAGTTCGGAGCTATGTTGAAACTTTGAAGTCCCTAGGTCTATGGGAAATTAGTTCAAAGTGTTACAAAACTTACACCAAAGAGACAAACAGACAAGATTAAGCGACTTAATGAAAACGTGTTAAAAAAGGCAATCATCCTGACGACGATACAGACTGCATATAGGAATGCACAGACAGCAGCGACTTTGATGAAAGGGAGATTCTTAAGGGACAGCACCTGGGAACGAGCATCTCCGAAATGGCGAATCGGGTCGGCTGTTCGCGTACCACGGTCTTGAGCGTCTATGCCAAGTGGTTGAAGAATGGTGAAACCATGAGTAGGGAACAAAGTATAGGGAGGGTTGCCCGCGCCTTAAAATTGGATAGGCTGGTGCAGCCACAGGTGTTTTGAATCACACTGTTGAGGCATACTGTTGAAAATACTGCTCATCCCATGTTAACCCAACGACGGCATCAGTTATGATTGCAGTGGCCACGGTATCATCGAGATTGGACCGATGATAATTGAAAAACGCGTCGCCTGCTGGGATGGCTCACGTTATACACCAGGTCGACTGAGGTGTCTGAATCTGCCATCATACAGGCAAGCAGCTGCTCAAAACCTGCAGCGTTTCACACATGCAGGCCCTTGTGGGTGAGGGTATTACGCTACGGGGGAGTTTCATCTGAGCTTCCATGGGACTTGTGGTAGGAACTGAAGGCACTGTAACAGCTGTGGGCTACTTGAACATTATTATGGACCACCTGCATCACTTCAAGCATGATGTCTAACTAGAGGGCTACAGCATTTTCCAGCAAGATAATTGTCTGTGTCACATGGCGAGAATCATGCTGCAGTGGTTTAAGGAGCGTGATAGTGAACTCACTTTGATGTCGAGGTAACAAAATTTGTCTGATCTGGAACCAATGGAACACATCTGGGACGCGATAGGGTGTCAGCTCCACATGCACAAACCACTGGGCAGTAATTTATGGGAATCGCGTTACGCAGTTAGATATGTGACTCCGCTTGAATCCGGAAACCTACCAAGCATTTGTAGTATAGATGTAACGCAGACTCGCTTTTAAACTGCTTTCCAAAGGTGTACCAAAACGCTATTAAACAGGTGGATATAATGTTTTCGCTCATCAGTGTGTATTGCAATCGCCTTTTAAAATTTAATTAACATTAAAATTGGATTCGCTTAGATTCCTGTTTCTAATATTATGCGTGCATTATTATCGTTTATAAGTTACACTAGAACTCTGACCTTCGCATGGACGCTCCTACAGTTAACTAATACTGTATTAACATTCCCTATCTGGTCTGTATTAGCGAATGTCCTCTCTGTAATTAATGAAGTTGATATTCTTCCCTCTCTGAACTTACAACGCGACTTAAGGGTCTGTGAAGAATTTCTCTATCCTAAGTAGATAACATACACACGCCACACGTACTCTGATACCTCGAGTAACAGATTCCTTTGCATAATGCGCCCATGACCTATTGAGAGGTTTATGAGCCTCCACCTGAATAGTGAAAGTCGAAATACACAACCGTGATCGTCATAGAATCACTTCAACCTCTGTTTAAAGCCATCTATTCAGCTCCAAGGCGAAGGACGGCGACCAGTTCTGGCAAAATCCTACCATATCCTCGCTCAGCTTCGACTCCACACAGGTGTAACGGGTTACAGAGTCGAATAAACTATTTTTTTCGTATTTTGATTACTTTCAGACTGTTAACACTTTCTGCACCAGAACTATATCCTCTATGAGAAACATGTTAAAACTGACAAGTTCTTCAAAGAAGACACAAATAGGCGGCAGTTCAGCAAACTCGTGGCATGTAGGCTAACAGTGAAGAGGACTGGGATTGTGAGGGCCAAAGATGAGCTGCAGCAAGAGGTGTATTGCAATCGGATGCATGATCTCCATTGTGGAAAGGACCGGACTTGAGATGCAGAAGAAGGTATGTTACAGTCGAAATCTCGTAGACTTATATACCATCAAAGACGGAGCGCTAACTAAGCTGGAAATGGAAAAGAGAGGAAATTCGGCATGTGCAAGTTGCTTCAAAACGGTTTGGAATTTAATCCTGAACATGAGCGCTCTGTCTGGTAAAGAGGAACTCTACATCTCCAATTCCACACATCCCAAGAGCAGGGAAGGGTATTTTCTGGGACAAAATTCACGGCCATGACGTAACATGATACCCTGCCCATAGCTCTAGGTCAGTTATGTGTTGTAAATTCAAAGTCTTGACGTAGTCTGATACCTATTACATGTCAAGATTATCCCTTCCACCCATTCCCAGTGGCTCTAACAAAGTAGCGGGAAAATGATGGCCACCCACCCACTTAGGCAGTTCTAAGACCAAATTCAAGGTCACCCTCAACCCAATAGGACGACTTAAAATGACGGGAGAATTAAGTCCCACTCCTCAGCCCCATCCACTCCCCATTCTCTCACTAGTCCAATTGTGTATGTGTCATCATTCGAGCTCTGTACACTGTAGTGAAAGGATTATCATGAAGTGACATCAGAGATCAACTGTGACGCCCCCCCTCTCCCCCACCCCCCTAAGCAGAATAAAAAGAATAAGAAGCTGTAATATTTGAATGTAAGCAAAATTAACCAAATGATGGTATGTTGATGGTCTATGTGTACTGTTTACAAATACTTGCGAATTACTTTTTCCAATAGTTCAACAGCAATCTGACGAAGTGGAGCAGAAATTAGCACTAGCTGATTTTTTGAACTAGGACATAAAGCTTTTTGAGAGGCTGTGCTACACCACAGCAGCAACAGAAACCTGAATTATGGGATCAAGAAACACAGCCGGCATATTCAGCCTAGCAGCAGCACAGAGAGAGGCTATCGGGGGAGCCATCAGATTTTCCTCGAACCGCTGAGGTGCAGCTAAATGGCTCTAGGATACTGACCTTCACCAACACTTATTACATTACTGTTAGCAGATCGAAATGTGTGAATGTAGGCTCTGCATCATATAGTGGCTCTGACGTGATAACTGAAATCGAGAATGTTCAGTGTGCACTATTTGTGATTTGAGTGGGACTTCCTATGTAGCGTGATGGAGTACATTGATAGTAAGATGACAGCCGAGTATGACTTGCCTCATACTGTTATCGATATCCATACGTTTGGCAGGAAGGTGTCCGTCATCGATAGGTGTGCAGAAGTAGTGCTGTAATTAACATCTAGAGACTGGTTCGTTTACATACAATATTTAGTTGTTTTAAACTTGAGTGGCCTATACAATGCGTTACCGATCATCATATACAGATTGAGTTACTGGTGACGATATGTTAAGGCCATATTCTATGACTGTGTAAGCTATCTACGTGGGCAAAGTGTGCATGTGAGTGAGTTAGGGCAGTGTGGAAATCCATGTGTTGTGGCAGTACCAAAGAATGCTACTCTTGGCCTTATAAGTATAAAATCCTTACAATCAGAATTTTCTGATGGAATACCAATGGAATTTTTGCTCCTAATGGATTGAATTAAATAAAGAATGAATTTAAGACAAACAGGAAACAGTACTTTGCAATATACTGCAAAACAGAATGACAGTATTTTTTAACTCTTATGACTGACAATATATACAACTTCATACAATGAAAATAATTTCATAACAAATTGTTTTATTTTCCCCATCCCATCATGTCCCCTAAAACGTTTAGTTTATTTAAAGACGTGTAGCTGGCAGAGAGAAGCCCTTTGCCGCAGCTGTACCTTCATGTGTGTTGTAACAGCATCTTGCTCGATAAATGCAGCTCGCTGCAACGAGAAAACTCATTACTAACGTCACAAGCTGCAGCCTCAATAAGTGTCAGCAATCATCAACTTTCAGATATCAAGCTCTGGCCAGCAATCGTTAGAAGAAGCGCCCCCACACATTCACGCACCTGAGAGATAATAGTACCACCTCCTTCCACAGTGGCAACAGCGTCGATAAGATACTCTTCAATTTGCCGATTCGTCGAGCAGTCAGGGTTCATAACATTCATTTCGCCACACCATTTTGTCATTTGAGTGTGATTTAAAAGTTAATAAGATCTGTAGTCATTATGGCTCAGCAGGTAAGATGTTTTGTTTCCTGAACAAAGATTTATGCAGAAATGGTTCCAGTGCCATAATCCAACCAGCTTTCTAAGCTGCAATCACTACACATATTATTATTTTCAAGAAAGATAATACATCGCGAAATAATATTATTTGTTCCTTTTTACAAGTCACAGGGGGTATACAGGAGGAGTTCAGTCAATGTGACATCATGTATTCAGATAATAATGTGCATTCAGATCATAACGTTTATGGCAAGGTTCCCACCTCCCCTGGACTAAATTTATATCATTGTTATTACTGTGTAAAATTCTCATCGATATTCTTTTCCAGATGGAAAACACTTTGAACGTAATAATAGTTTTTCCGTTCGTTTTTCACATGGGCGAAACAGTTGTCGTTTTACAGTCACTTCCACAAGATAATGTATGCCATAATTTTAAATATTGTAAGATGGCAAGAACTATGCCCCTTACATGAAGTCATTAAGGATCACCTAACTCACGTTGAGCGAACAGTAGGGCTGAACAAAATGACTGACAAGGCACAATGCATCTTGTAGAGGGTATAGTATGGACGTATAGGAATAATTAATGTCGGGTGATGGTTTTAAAGTAATTCACACGACATGAAAACTTTGTGGAAACGAGTCGATTTACTGGACGCTAGTTTACCCCAGGGAATTATTTAGAGTTGACCGTGGCTGGCTGGGGAATGGCAAAGGGAAGCAACAATAGGCAGCTTAGGGGGCTCAAGCTCTGAGACAGCGGTAACATGGTGCGGCCTCCAGCCACCTTAAGATGAGTGACAGTGAGTGGGTGGTTGACCCTGACTCCATGCTGGTGTACCGGGAAACAGACAGAGAACTTGTACACCTTTTGATAAATGTCTGTCGTCCCGTTTTCTGTGAAACATGCGAGAAAGCCGCGCAAAGCTACGGGAGAGCAGTCAACAGAGGTCAAAATATGCGTGTTCGTGACTATAGCAACTTGACGCTGAATTCACGGTCCGCAGAGTCTGAAGCAAGTCAGGTGATGAGCGACAGAATGAAATACGCCGGCCTCCGATGGGAACGAAGGACCAAGGAATTTGAAGTACCCTCCTGGGACTCGGAATTCCGGAAAACTTGGTGTTTGTGCAGATGCTAACCTTGATGGGTGGCCTGGGAGGAGCTATATAGCAGAAGTTGAGAGGAAGGGAAATTTTGTGGGAATTTGTTCACTTCCCAGAGCAGGCATTGGTCGGCGCTGGGAAGCAGCGCATAATTAACGCAACTTGCGCTGCAATTGGCGTAAGTGATTTTGTTGCACGGGAAACCAAGGCGAAGAGCAGACTGTGAGAAGTCTCCATAGACGTCTTCTGTTCCCAGCTTGCCTAGAGTGAGGACGTGGCATTCTTTACTCAGCTTGCCTGAGAAAGAGTGAGCATCTCTGCAGTTTAAGACTTAGCAAATGGAACGATTGAGCTTGGAGATAGGAAGTTTTGGTTCAGCTATGTACTGAGCAAGATAGCTAGGAGTGAATAGACGAGCGCAGCCTTGCAGCACCACGAGGTTGCCCGACGTCCACATAACGACACTGCTCCGCCACGCTGAATTCGGTGATATTGCGCCCACTCCGGCCACTGATTAATTTGTTGGATCACGTCGGCAAAGTTTCCACGAGGGTTTCATGGGCCGTGTATTGTTAGAATTCTTCTCGCACTTCGCTTTACGCCTGGGTCTGTCGATAGGATTTACTTTTGATTTATTGCGCTTTACTCCATGCAAACGCAATTTATTACCACTGCCTCTTAGGAGAGTCATGTAATGTGATGATTGAAGGTCGTGAGTTAAAATAAATTTGTGCTAATCGACTGCATCTGTTTTCAGTCAAGTAGTTGAAATCCCAAGCCACTTTATTAATTAATTTTATGTTCAACTGGTGTTCAATAGCTGAATATAAAATCAATGTGCACCCTTTTTTAATTAAAAGTGATCAATTCTGAATAAATTAATGTTAACATTGCCACCGCAGTTCAATCAGGAGTCACAGGGGCATATTACCTTTTTGTGTTATCCGATATTGCAGCAGTTTTGCACTCTCTGTTGATCTGTTAGTCAATTAGTTGGGGTGAACACACGCCAAAACCAGCTAAGTGAAGGGTGGGGTATTACAATATAGTGTCTGCAGCGACATATCTGGTAGTGGTCTAGAATCTGTAATCAGCGAGTATTTGTTCAGTGTATAGATAAACAGTTTGAGAGTTGAATGTTTAGTTAGTTAGTTACGTGTTCCATGTATCAATCTCACAATAACCATTACGATGTGGAACATGTCAAGTGCATCAGAAATGCACACATAAATCAAGGATTTCTTTTTAAGATTAAATATTGTTACCTCTCTCATTCCCTTAAATGGGACAAAAACATATATTATACCTGTAGATTTATTTACTCCTATTCAAGAATTCATCTATGATCTAGAATGAGTTGTCAAGGAGATATGATTTCAGCTTATTTTAGAAATCATTACTGCTGTATGTCAGACATTTAATTTCATCTGGTAATTCACCGAAAAGTTTTACAGCAGTGTGTAAGTAGAGAATAGGGTAAGTCTTTCTTTCTTCTGGTATTATAGTCATTAATGTCACTGCTGTTTTTAAACTGATTCATGTTGTTGAGAACAAAGTTAATTACTGAGTAAATCTACTGTGACGCTGTTGTAAGAATTATTAACCTTTTAAACATATGCCTACAAGATGTGCGTCTATGAGTCCTACATATTATTCTAACCACTCTCTTTTCAGCAGTGAATACTTTTTGCCTAAGTGTTGAATTATCCAAAACATTATTCTGTACGACAAGAGAGAGTGAAAGTATGCAAGGTATGCCAGCTTACTAATTTATATTTCCTCAGAATTGGAAATTATTTTGATCTACCCTGGCTACTGACTTCTGTTGATGTGTTGTATTTATTGAAGTAACTGTACTCCTTGTAGTGTAATATTGGATGACATGCTTTTCTTCAAAGTTCAGAGCAAGCCCATTCACAGAAAATCAGTCAACAACTTTTTGAAAGACATTATTAATATCATTTTCTACTGGAGTTTCCTTTACTGGATTAATAATTATGCTTGTATCATCAGCAAACAGTATCAGTTCAGTGTCTTGTATCACATAAGAAGGAGGGTCATTCACATACACCAAGAAGAGGAGGGGAGCTATTATCGAACCTTGTGGAACACCTAATGTAATTTCACCCCAGTTAGATGAAGTGGCAAACTCCTTTGAATCACTTGAAGCATTTAGAGAGACTTTTTGCTTCCTGTTCTGTAGATACGATTTAAACCACTCACATGCAATTCCATTTATATCACAGAATTGTAATTTCTGTAACATATTGTCATGGTTCACGCAGTCAAATGCTTTGGGTAAGTCACAGATAATTCCTATAGTAGACATTTCACTATTTAAAGACTCTATTATGTGGGCAGTGAAATTGTATACTGCTGTCTCAGTGGACCACCGGTTTTGAAATCTGAACTGTGATTTATTAACTATCCCATTACTGTTGAGATGGCTAACCACTCTTGTGTACTTTACTTTCTCGACAATTTTTGAAAATGCTGTAAGCAAGCATTCTGGCCTGTAATTATTGACATCTGTGGTGCCCCCTTTTTTGTACTGAGGCTTGATAATGGCATATTTTAATCTGTCTGGGAAAATACCATGAGAGAGGCTTGACAGTGGCATATTTTAACCTGTCTGGGAAAATACCATGAGTTAATGATGCATTATATACACGACTCAGAATATCAGCTGTTCCTTATTTCACAATGGGTTGTTATGTGAAACTTAATCTGACCAGGATTTCTCAAAACTGACCCTTCCATATACTGCTTGGCTTTTTCTTTTGAACTATTTTCACCAATTTTTTGCACCTACTCTTGGAAAATGGGTGTTAAATACATTAGCTACTTGAGTAATGTTGGTTAAGATGGTCTAATTCTCTTCAATAGTAATACTACCTACCCCTGTGGTTACTTTTCCTGTCTCTCTCCTAACAACATTCCATATTGATTAGATTTTAGTGCCCAAGTTGTTAATTTCATCTCTAATATACTTTTCTTATTTTATGGAAACTTTTCCCACTATGTTACAGTAATTTTTATAGTGTATAATTACTTCTGGGTCTTTACTGATTCTTACTGTTTCATAAAGTTTTATTTTTCTTTGTGAAGACACTTTAATACCTGTAGTAATCCAAGGTTTCTTTGAAAACTGTTTGGTGTTACATTTACTAACTTTCTTTGGGGAACAGTTTTCAAGGATGGAGATAAATTCATCAAGAAATATGTTGCATTCATCATTAGCTTTTGGCTCACTATATACATCTCCCCAATTAACATTTCTTAATCTTTTTGTGAAGGGTTCTATAGATACCGGGTTGAGAGACCTTGCACCTTTACTTAATGGTTTCTGAACTGTACACCCTGCTAGGTTTTGTCGTTTGCAGTGTAAAATGAGTGCAAGGTATCTGAAGCTTCATGAGGCACTGTTCCTTGTAAATCATCCAAAGGGACCAGAGCTTTTATATGGGGATGCTGCTAAAATTCTTAGAAAGTCAAAGGCATTCATTGCAAAGTGGTTCAAACGATATTTAGAGGTTGGAAACGTGGGTTATTTACCAGGGAGAGGGCTAGGGTGCCAAGCTATTGTCGATAAGGGCGGCGATTCGATGCACTGTTAGGTGACTGTGCAGTTAGCAATAACATGTATTTTCATGTAAACATATATTTATAATAACGTCTTTAATATCATGAAGACAACGGCCTACAGTTTGTTGTGGAACTGACTGTAACTCACTGCTATTGAACTGAAGATTTATGCAGATAATATTCGTTTACGAATACCAGAAAAAACTATCTACAGAACGTGAGACCCAGCTGGATTATATTTTTCTGTTCAGCGCTCTAAAGCTAAACAATAGAATAAATACAAAAAGAGAATGTGAGAAAAAGATGAAAAAAGTGGAAGAAAAGATAGCACACCAAATGCTCAACTTTCTTATGAAATATACCGAGCAAGGTGGCGCAGTGGTTACCACACTGGAGTCGCATTCGGGAGGACGACGGTTCAATCCACCGTCAGGCCATCATGATTTAGGTTTTCCGTGATTTCCCTAAATCGCTCCAGGCAAATGCCAGGATGGTTCCTTTGAAAGGGCACGGCCGACTTCCTTCCCCATCGTTCCCTAATCCGATGAGACAGATGACCTCGCTATTTAGTCTCATCCCCCAAACAACCCAACACCCCCCCCCCCCCTCCTCCCCTCTCTTATGAAATAAGCACTCGTTCTGCGTCTAGCCCGTGCCAACGTCATTTAAGCTTACATGTCGATGATTTTTAGATGAAACACTGCATTATTTCTGAGTGAAACTGGTAACAAAAAAATTGTTCAAATGGCTCTGAGCACTATGGGACTCAACTGCTGTGGTCATAAGGCCCCTAGAACTTAGAACTACTTAAACCTAACTAACCTAAGGACATCACACACATCCATGCCCGAGGCAGGATTCGAACCTGGGACCGTAGCGGTCGTGCGGTTCCAGACTGTAGCACCTTTAACTGCTCGGCAAACTGGTAACATCACCGCGTAGATTTTCAGGAGATGGGAGCACTGGTATGGAGTGACATTCTACGAAGCAACACTTCTATGGAGCTAGGGGCACTTGCTGATATAAGCGGCTGTTCACAGGTACAGGCACACTACTCACCGACTCTCAACCAGTACTGAGTCACAGGATCACGACATACGTAGAACAGCTCTAAACCGTACCATAAGAGCTCCTTCGAAACACTGAAGACTGAAACATAATAGCTTAGTAATAATGCATCCTCGTGCCCACAAAACCAGCCGAGGACGATGGGAGCTGGGTGGACAGGGCCGTGTCGTCTTGCAACACTTCAACATTGGGGAACAAACACTGCAATGTGGGATGGACCAGATCAGACAAAATGGTTGCATATTCCTTGGCAGTAATACCACCTTGCAGGACCTACATCTACATGACTACTCCGCAATTCACATTTAAGTGCTTGGCAGAGGGTTCGTCGAACCACAATCATACTATCTCTCTACCATTCCACTCCCGAACAGCGCGCGGGAAAAACGAACACCTAAACCTTTCTGTTCGAGCTCTGATTTCTCTTATTTTATTTTGATGATCATTCCTACCTATGTAGGTTGGGCTCAACAAAATATTTTCGCATTCGGAAGAGAAAGTTGGTGAATGAAATTTCGTAAGTAGATCTCGCCGCGACGAAAAACGTCTTTGCTTTAATGACTTCCATCCCAATTCGCGTATCATATCTGCCTCACTCTCTCCCCTACTACGTGATAATACAAAACGAGCTGCCCTTTTTTGCACCCTTTCGATGTCCTCCGTCAATCCCACCTGGTAAGGATCCCACACCGCGCAGCAATATTCTAACAGAGGACGAACGAGTGTAGTGTAAGCTGTCCCTTTAGTGGACTCGTTGCATCTTCTAAGTGTCCTGCCTATGAAACGCAACCTTTGGCTCGCCTTCCCCACAATATTATCTATGTGGTCTTTCCAACTAACGTTGTTCGTAATTTTAACACCCAAGTACTTAGTTGAATTGACAGCCTTGAGAAATGTACTATTTATCGAGTAATCGAATTCCAACGGATTTCTTTTGGAACTCATGTAGATCACCTCACACTTTTCGTTATTTAGCGTCAACTGCCACCTGCCACACCATACAGCAATCTTTTCTAAATCGCTTTGCAACTGATACTGGTCTTCGGATGACGTTACTAGACGGTAAATTACAGCATCATCTGCGAACAACCTAAGAGAACTGCTCAGATTGTCACCCAGGTCATTTATATAGATCAGGAACAGCAGAGGTCCCAGGACGCTTCCCTGGGGAACACCTGATATCACTTCAGTTTTACTCGATGATTTGCGTCTATTACCACGAACTGCGACCTTCCTGACAGGAAATCACGAATCCAGTCGCACAACTGAGACGATATCCCATAGGCCCGCAGCTTGATTAGAAGTCGCTTGTGAGGAACGGTGTCAAAAGCTTTCCGGAAATCTAGAAATACGGAATCAACTTGAGATCCCCAGTCGACAGAGGCCATTACTTGGTGCGAATAAAGAGCTAGCTGCGTTGCACAAGAACGATGTTTTCTGAAACCACGCTGATTACGTATCAATAGATCGTTCCCTTCCAAGTGATTCATAATGTTTGAATACAGTATATGCTCCAAAACCCTACTCCAAACCGACGTCAATGATATAGGTCTGTAGTTCGATGGATTACTCCTACTACCCTTCTTAAACACTGGTGCGACCTGCGCAATTTTCCAATCTGTAGGTACAGATCTATCGGTGAGCGAGCGGTTGTATATGAGTGCTAAGTAGGGAGCTATTGTATCAGCGTAATCTGAAAGGAACCTAATCGGTATACAATCTGGACCTGAAGACTTGCCCGTATCAAGCGATTTGAGTTGCTTCGCAACCCCTAAGGTATCTACTTCTAAGAAACTCATGCTAGCAGCTGTTCGTGTTTCAAATTCCGGAATATTCCATTTGTCTTCCATGGTGAAGGAATTTCGGAAAACTGCCTTCAGTAACTCCGCTTTAGCGGCACAGTCATTGGTAACAGTACCATCGGCACTGCGCAGCGAAGGTATTGACTGCGTCTAGCCGCTTCTGTACTTTATATACGACCAGAATTTCTTCGAATTTTCTACCAAATTTCGAGACAATGTTTCGTTGTGGAACCTATTAAAGGCATCTCGCATTGAAGTCCGTGCCAAATTTCGCGCGTCTGTAAATTTTAGGCAATCTTCGGGATTTCGCATTCTTCTGAACTTCGCATGCTTTTTCCGTTGCCTCTGCAACAGCGTTCGGACCTGTTTTGTGTACCATGGGGGATCAGTTCCATCTCTTACCAATTTATCAGGTATGAATCTCTCAATTGCTGTTGCTACTATATCTTTGAATTTGAGCCACATCTCGTCTACATTTGCATAGTCAGTTCGGAAGGAATGGAGATTGTCTCTTAGGAAGGCTTCTAGTGACACTTTATCCGCTTTTTAAATAAAATTATTTTGCGTTTGTTTCTGGTGGGTTTGGAAGAAACGGTATTGAGCCTAGCTACAACGACCTTGTGATCACTAATCCCTGTATCAGTCATGATGCTCTCTATTAGCTCTGGATTGTTTGTGGCTAAGAGATCAAGTGTGTTTCCGCAACCATTTACAATTCGCTTGGGTTCGTGGACTAACTGCTCGAAATAATTTTCGGAGAAAGCATTTAGGACAATCTCGGAAGATGTTTTCTGCCTACCACCGGTTTTAAACAAGTATTTTTGCCAACATATCGAGGGAAGGTTGAAGTCCCCACCAACTATAACCGTATAAGTTGGGTATTTATTTGTTACGAGACTCAAATTTTCTCTGAACTGTTGCGCAACTATATCATCTGAGTCTGGGGGTCGGTAGAAGGAGCCAATTATTAACTTAGTTCGGCTGTTAAGTATAACCTCCGCCCATACCAATTCGCACGGAGTATCTACTTCGACTTCACTACAAGATAAACCACTACTGACAGACACAAACACTCCACCACCAATTCTGCCTAATCTATCTTTCCTGAACACCGTCTGAGACTTCGTAAAAATTTCTGCAGAACTTATTTCAGGCTTTAGCCAGCTTTCTGTACCTATAACGATTTCAGCTTCTGTGCTTTCTATTAGCGCTTGAAGCTCAGGGACTTTCCCAGCACAACTACAACAATTTACAACTACAATTCCGACTGTTCCTTGATCCAAGCACGTCCTGTATTTGCCATGCACCCTTTGAGATTGCAGCCCACCCCGTACTTTCTCGAGGCCTTCTAACCTAAAAAAACCGCCCAGTCCACGCCACACAGCCTCCGCTACCCGTGTAGCCGCCAGCTGAGTGTAGTGATCTCCTGACCTATTGAGCGGAACCCGAAACCCCACCACCCTATGGCGCAAGTCAAGGAATCTGCAGCCAACCGTGGGTTCCATGGAATATCACGATAGGGCTGTCCGTATAATCAACGAACCCTAGAAATATGTCAGGTTCGGGGTCTAAATTCGGCCATAAATTGGAAACAATGTGCAACTATACTCTTCTGACTAAATAAATTTCTTCCATGGGTTCATAGTGTAGTTGTTATTGGCTTCCGCATCACATTTCCATGTTAGAGCATTAGCGTCACTGCTGAATGATTTCCAAATTCTAGCTCGCCTTGCAATTACCTGTTTATGGAATTTATTTCGAGCTGATCCGGTGTAGATATGGTTAACGACTGAGACATTCAGTTCTGAAGTGACTTTTTCAGCGGTCGTCCTCTTATTTTTAGTCACAATCCTCTTCAACTACCGTCTGTCACGATCTCTCAACAAATACTTTTATCCGGATTGTGACTTCGCCTGCGATGTCTTTTCTACTTTCCCCGTATGGAATACACTCTTAAATCTTCTATAAGGTGACTTTTTAAGTACCAAACACTTCGACAAACTTGATTATGCGAGCACCCAGCATACGAGACCCAGCTATCCATAATAACAATCTGTGAAAACAAAGTTTCTAGAAATATCTATGCAGAAGATATGGAGTTTTTAATCAGAGGAGGCAACATACCACAAATGATAAATTGCATGCAGCGGCTACTTAACGGGCTTGAAAATTGGACACTGCAGAACAAGATTGCCATCAGTCTGAACACGTAATCGGTACGATAACTTTGAGATATGGCGACTGTGGTGTCCCGAGGAGATACGACAATGGATCCTCGTGCTCACAGATCTAGTCATGGACAATGCGAGTTGTGTCAACAGGGGCCGTGTCATCTTTGAACACAGCATCACCATTAGAAAATAAACGTTGTACCATGTCACTAACCTCATGAGTCTAAATGTTCACTTAATACGAGGGCTATTTGGAAAGTAATGAACGATAGGTCGTGAAATGGAAACCACAGTGAAAATCAAAACTGTTTTATTTGCAACAGTTAGCTACAACTTCCAGCTACTTATCTCCATAGTCGCCGATCCGACTTAGACGTTTGTCGTAGCGTTGTACCAACTTTCCAGTACCCCCGTTATAGAAGGTAGCCGCCATTGCTTTCCACCAATTCTACCCCCGTTATAGAAGGCAGCCGCCTGTGCTTTCCGCCAATTCTCTATACTGGCCTAGAGCTCGTTGTATGTGCCAAAATGTTGTCTTCATAAGCAGCGCTTCATGTGAACAGAAATGAAACTCAGAGGGAGACAATTACGGACTGTATTGTGGGTAATCAAACATTTGCAATTGAAAACGATGCAGGAGCATCTTCATTGCTCCTGCAGAATGCGGCTGAGAGTTGTCTTGAAGAAGAAAATGCACGACAGCTATGTAATGTTGGTTGCATAGCTTCAGGTGAAACTTCTCACCAGGCCCTCGTTCTTGGCGGGAGACACTATTGTTCTAGGTATCTTTATGTGCTCCCTGTGTGCTCAGAACTAAAGAGAACGACGTAATGCGATCGACGAGCATACTAGAGACTCTTCCCAACACACCTGTGCAAAACGTCATCGGATTTTCACTGTGGTTTCCATTTCGCGACCGATCGTTCCTTACTTTGCGAGTAACCCTCGTATCTTGGCAGTAATGCTACTTTGCAAAGTAATCATGGGGCCCATGGCATAATACGATACCGCTGTCGAATTCGTCACGACTGATACTTGCAAAGCATGGAGGAAATTTCACAGATGCAGGAAATTTCACAGATGCCGTTAGTGATGAAATACAGCAGCGCGTTCTGCAGAATAGCCTATTATCTGCTTGAACATAAACGCAGCAGTCTCGTTTACCAGGTGACATTAAATAATAGACACGCTACTAACAATGTACGGTGATAGGATACCTTGGAAGACGCAAATAAAGTATCTTGAAGTTTGGGCAGACAAAGAACTACATCAAGGAAAAGCGGAAGAAGATACTTAAAATGGTTTGGGAAGTAATGTCAATGTTCGTCAGCAAAGATTTCAGCCCAGCAACAAAACTTAAGAGTATTTAGCACTTATTAAGCTTTCTGTCATAGTTGCATCGAACTGTTTTTGTTGGTGACTAGCTTTGAACACTTGTATTGGCCATCACAGCTACCCGGTCTGAAAATTATTGAGTTCTGT
This sequence comes from Schistocerca serialis cubense, assembly GCF_023864345.2. NCBI lineage: Eukaryota > Metazoa > Arthropoda > Insecta > Orthoptera > Acrididae > Schistocerca > Schistocerca serialis. The sequence continues at coordinate 142,277,457 of NC_064646.1, forward strand.
GGTCTGTTTTGGTGAAAAGAGTGCAGGATCGTACGCACCTTTATCATCGTTACTTGAAGATGCCACTATTTTGCCGGAAGAGTGGTATAAGTTTCCCTTGACAAGCACACAGGACCCGAAATTTATCCATTTCGTGACGAATGGAAGGTGATTTGACTGCCAACAGTTTTCCTACACAGTTCAGGTATGGTTATATGTTGTGTCCGTCGGTTTTCCATATTTTCGTCCATGCCCTGTAAATATGGTGCATTAAAATTTGTTTTCCCTATTGCTCTGTACGATGACAGCCATCGCTTCCAAGGATGCCAAGGGCAGTAGTTCTTCAACATAGTGATGGCAGTTTTCTTAATAAAGACCGCCGTGCCTCCACCATTGTGTCCAATGCTATCAATATTTTTGGCCTTAAACGGCGTGTTTTCCGTCAGATGTGTCTCACACTCAAGCCTTCAGATGTTAGCCACTCAGATAAGTACCAAATCTTGTATGTCGATAGAGTATGAACGAAAACACCGATTTAGTTGGTGCTGTGTGCTGTCGTCCAGTAGAACATGCGTAAACTGTGATTACAAATAACACTAGAACTTAGAAGCACAGGAAAAACTTATCTGTGAGTGATTGTTTAGAAGATCTCGCGTGGATGAGTTGTTAGAGCGTAAAGTCGTCGCACTAAAGACATTGCATTCTAACCCCCAACTGTTACAATTTCTTTTTAACTGTTTAAGCGTGGAACTGTTATATGGGAGAACATTCTCCTGACATGTTAAATGATTTTTCGGAGTTTGTAGTGATGTTGTTTTTCGCTTCGTTAGTTGAAAGCAGCAAATCTATGGAGTACGTATGTACACATAGGTGTGGTGTTCTGTCGGATATGAGAGACAAAATACCGGAGCTATCTATAGAAATGTACTCTATAGGTTTGCTACTTTCAGCTAACGAAGCGAAAGTAGACTGCCAAAAGAATATTGCGACAAACTCCGAAAAATCCTTTTAAATCTTAGGAAAATGTTCTCCCATGTGACAGTTTCACACGTAAATAGTTAAAAAAAAAGTAGTCATAGGTGGAGTCAGAATGCGGGACTCTGGTTCCAACTCACCCACGCCAGATCTTCAACATCACCGTTCACAGATGCTCTTCCTGTGCTCCATACTTCTGGTGTTACTTTTAATTACCGATTACGCATGTCCTTCTAGACGACAGCACGCAGCACGAACTAAACCGATGTTTTCGTTGATACTCTAACTACATACAACGTTCGGTATCGATCTGAGTGTCCGATATCTGGAGGATTGGATGTCAGAAACAAGTACATCTAGTCTATACCTGAAAATAAATTTTCAGGTTCAGTCTTTGTAGTATATAGTCGGTTGGCGTCCCATATACGGAATCGAAAGTGAGTAGTTCGCTGTTCGTTACCTATTTTTAAGACAAGACGAATACTATGATGGTAACCTCGACAAGGGTGAGTATGCTGGTAACTTTCTTGAACCTAAATTGGCAAAAAGTAACTCCGAGGTCGACAAAAGAAAACATCAAATTTGGCCTACATATAGGGTGATTCACGAAGATATGCAAATATTTTTAACATGTTATTCTACAAGTAAAACTAAAGAAAAAAATTCATATAAACATAGGTCTGCAAATGTTTAGTTACGGAGTTACGGCTAATAAAAGATTTTGTCTGAAATTTAGTAACTTCGTTAATATGAAGCCATCGCAAAACCGTACGAGGTTAAAGTAAATCACGGTTTCCATTTATTTTGTTGTTATTGGACTGGTGAATCTAATAAAACATGTCTGGTCTTGTATCTGCAGTAGGTTTGCAGGACATCCAGAGAAGCAAAGACGTACTTTCGTAAAATTTTCAATTTATTAACTACTTGGCCCAATTGGTTTTAAATTCCATAGAACTGCACAAAGTTTTCAACAGAGGTTGTAGAGAATTTAATTTTGGAAAAATGATGGTGATAATGTTAACTGAAACTGTATGAATGTGTTAGATAACCTCCTTTTATTAATACCACAGCTCACGCGAATTCATGTTAAACCGGAAAAAACAAAGCTCAGTGTTAAGGAAGTTGTACAGTGTACATACAATTTCACAATACATTCACCATAAATGTTCAAAAACGTCTCCACCGTGTTCAAAGCATTTAGCTGCACGTATATGAACGGATTTTGTTCCTCGTTTCAGTTTCACAGGGTTGCTCTTAATTTCGTCTATTGCATTCATAATGAGAGCAAGTAATGCCAATACAGTAAACTAACTCGTTTCAAGGTTATGACTAGACTGAAACAACTCACTGACGGTTGCCAACAACGACGTGATGGTTTCTACATTCCTAATGGAAAGTAAACAAATTTACTTCTATACTAATCTTTGCTCCTCTGGATGTTCTGGAAAACTAATGCAGATACAAGTCTGGGACATATTTTATTAGATTCACCAGACCAGTAACAACAAAATAAATGGAAATACTACTTTACTTTAACCTCGTACAGTTTTGCGATGGCTTCATATTAGCTAAGTTACTAAATTTCACGCAAAATCTTTTATTAGCCGTAACACCGTAACTAAACATTTGCAGACCTATGTTCATATGATTTTTTTCTTTAGTTTAACTTGTAGAATAACATATTAAAATATTTGCGTATACCGGGCCAAATATCTCACGAAATACGCATCAAATGAATAAACTACAAAGAACGAAACTCATCTAGTTTCAAGGGGAAAACCAGATGGCGCTATGGTAGGCCCGCTATATGGGGCTGCCATAGGTCAAACGGATACCAACTGCGTTTTTTTTTAAAATAGGAACCTCCATTTTTTATTACTTAATCGTGTAATACGTAAAAAAATACGAATGTTTTAGTTGGAACACTTTTTTCACTTTGTAATAGATAGCGATGTAATAGACACAAACGTATAAGTACGTGGTAAACCGTAACATTCCGCCAGTGCGGATGGTATTTGCTTAGTGATACATTACCCGTGTTAAAATGGACCGTTTACCAATTGCGGAAAAGGTCGATATCGTGTTGATGTATGGCTGTTGTGATCAAAATGCCCAGCGGCGTGTGCTATGTATGCTGCTCGGTATCCTGGACGACATCTTCCAAGTGTCCGGACCGTTCGCCGGATAGTTACGTTATTTAAGGATACAGGAAGAGTTCAGCCACATGTGAAACGTCAACAACGACCTGCAACAAATTATGGTGCCCAAATAGGTGTTTTAGCTGCTGTCGCGGCTAATCCGCGCATCAGTAGCAGACAAACAGCTTGAGAATCGGGAATCTCAAAAACGTCGGTGTTGAGAATGCTACATCAACATCGATTGCATCCGTACCATATTTCTATGCACCAGGAATTGCATGGTGATGACTTTGAACGTCGTGTAGAGATCTGCCACTGGGCACAAGAGAAATTACGGGACGATGGCAGATTTTCTGCGTGCGTTCGATTTAGCGACGAAGCGTCATTCACCAACATCGGTAACGTAAGCCGGCATAATATGCACTATTGGGCAACGGAAAATCCACGATGGCTGCGACAAGTGGAACATCAGCGACCTTGGCGAGTTAATGTATGGTGCGGCATTATGGGAGGAAGAATAACTGGCCCCATTTTATCGATGGCAATCTAAATGGTGCAATGTATGCTCATTCCTTACGTAATGATCTACCGATGTTACTACAAGATGTTTCACTGCATGACTAAATGGCGATGTACTTCCAACACGATGGATGTCCGGCACATAGCTCGCGTGCTGTTGAAGCGGTATCGAATACCGTATTTCATGACAGGTGGATTGGTCGTCGAAGCACCTTACTACGTTCACCGGATCTGACATCCCCGGATTTCTTTCTGTGGGGAAGTTGAAGGATATTTGGTATCGTGATCCACCGACAACGCCTGACAACACGCGTAAGCGCATTGTCAATGCATGTGCGAACATTACGGAAGGCGAACTACTCGCTGTTGAGAGGAACGTCGTTACACGTTTTGCCAAATGCATTGAGGTTGACGGACATCATTTTGAGCATTTATTGCACTAATGTGGTATTTGCAGGTAATCACGCTGTAACAGCATGCGTTCTCAGAAATGATAAGTTCACAAAGGTACATGTATCACATTGGAACATCTGAAATAAAATGCTCAAACGTACCTACGTCCTGTATTTTAATTTTAAAAACTTGCCTGTTACCAACTGTTCGTCTAAAATTGTGAGCCATATGTTTGTGACTATTACAGCGCCATCTATTACAAAGCAAAAAAAAGTGGTCCAACTAAAACATTCATATTTCTTTACGTACTACACGAATATGTAATAAAAAAGGGGGTTTCTATTTAAAAAAACGCAGTTCATATCCGTTCGACCTATAGCAGCGGCATCTAGCGGGCCGACCATAGCGCCATCTGGTTTCCCCCTTGAAGCTAGACGAGTTTCGTTCTTTGTAGATTTTTCGTTTGACGCTTATTTCGTGAAATATTTGGCCCATTCGCGATCAATGGAGCACCTTGTGTACAGGGTGAATAGTATTTAAACTGACAAACTCTGCGAGGTTGTCGGTGACATCAAAAGAAATATTTTTCCCTAATGTCGTTTTTTCCTATGAGGGTTATTTAAACCGGTGGAGGCCATATTACGCTCTTCAGTTGTTAGAGGCCAGATTACGATCTTCAGTTGCAGGAAACTGCCGTCCACTATTGTATTAGTGCATTGTCTGTGTTTATCAATGGAGCGATACACATGGAGTGAGTACACTGATATGGTTGGTGCGTACTACGTAGTGCATCTCAACGGACGAGCTGCACAGCGGGTTTATCAACAACAATATCCTAAACGCCGTATCCCGCATCATACGACCTTTGCTGCTGTGTACCAACATCTGCGTGAGACCGGGTCATTTAGCAGATTACCTGGACAGGGACGCCGTCGCACGATAACAACGCTGCAATTTGAGGAAGCCGTCTTGCAGCATGTGGAGCGGCATCCTTGAATCAGTACTCGTGCAATTGCACATAACATGGGGACGAATCAGACGAATGTAAGAACAGTCCTTCGAGAGCAATTTTTACGTACATTTCACTTACAGCGTGTCCACAACCTAGAACCAGTTGATTATCCACCCAGAGCACAGTTTTCGCGGTGGCACCTGGAACAGTGTGAAATGAATCCTACATTTCCATCCTCTGTGTTATTTACCGACGAAGCAACGTTCGGGCGTGATGGAGTCTTCAACATGCACAATTAGCATGTTTGGAGTGAGGATAACACACATGCCACAGTTACTAGCGCTCATTAAGTGTGGTTCTTCGTTAATGTGCGGGTCGGTGTTGTTGAGGACTGTTTAATTGGGCTGTATCTGCTACCTAGTCCATTAAATGGCAGGAACTATTACAATTTTCTCGCCAGAGCATTGCCAGAATTGCTGGAAGACGTCCCGCTCCCTACAAGACAGCGCATGTGGTTCCAACATGACGGGGAACCGGCACACTTCAGTCGTCGTGTGCGCTGATTCCTGGACCGACGGCTCCCAGAAACGTGGATTTGCAGAGGTGGTCCTGTACCATGGCCTTCTCGATCCCAGATATGTCCCCTCTGGACTTTATTGTGTGGGGAGAGATGCGCAACCTCGTTTACGCAACTCCTGTTGCATCAGAAGAGGATCTGGTTGCCCGGATAGTAGCAGCAGCAGGAACAATTCGGGATATTCCTGGGGCTTTTGCCCGTGTCAGACAGAACATGATCCGACGGTGTAACCTTTGTTTACGTGACAATGGAGGCATTTTTTGAAAATCTACTGTAATTGAAATTGAGTTGTGTTAATGTGTTGTCTCTTGGTCATAGAAAAAATAGAAAAGTGTTTGTTGATTTAATTAATTTGCCGCCAGAGAAATCTTCCTCTACCGTTTTAAATACTCCTCACAGAAAAAAATGACATTAGGGAAAAATATTTGTTTTGACGTCCCCTACAACCTCCCAGAGTTTGTCGGTTTAAATACTTTTCACCCTGTATATATTGCCTTCTCATCAGTGTGTGTTACAATTAAACGGTGAAGTTGCCTTCCGTTTCCTACGAATGACCCTAAAGTAAGTAGCGGCGGTCAGTTCACTACACGACGCTGCGGACTGTGAGCTGAAGACGGAGCTGAGCGCTTTGGTGTAGAGAGCTCCGCCCTGAGTGGACGTGCTGGCTGTGGCAGGCGCCGGACGTGTGCGACTGCTGGCGCTGCAAGCTGGGGGCGCCGGCTCCGAGGTGCGGCTGCCGGCAGCTGCTGCCCGAGGGCCGCGGCACGTGCGCGCGCCCCGACCCCGAGCTGCTGGAGTGGGCGCGCACCGCCAGGGGCTGCCGGCTCACCGTGCTCGTCCACCAGCTGGCGCTCATCGCGGGAGACGCCGCCGTGCGGCTCGCCAGGCGCAACTGGCCCGGCGACTGCGACCGCGGCAAGCCGTGCTCGCTCTTCGGTAAGCCGCCCACTGCCTCGCCTGACACTGCGCAGCACGCCGTGTCCTGGTGTAATTTTATTTCTGCAACATCTACAGGGTGTTCCAGATATTATGAGACAAATTTACGGGGGTTGTAGAGGGTATGTTGAGGAACAAACCCTTGGATGAGGACCTGTGTCCGGACACATCATCCAACGATGCTGCAGAGCATGGAAGTTGTACACTGAGGAGCCAAAGAAATTGGTACACCTGCCTAATATTGTGTAGAGCCCTGAAACGTCCCCTTGGAAAAATTATGAATGACTGTGCTACTGCCGGCCGCGGTGGCCGAGCAGTTCTAGGCGCTTCAGTCTGGACCCGCGCTGCCGCTGCGGTCGCAGGTTCGAATCCTGCCTCGAGCATGGATGTGTGTGATGTCTTTAGGTTAGTTAGGATTAAGTAGTTCTAAGTTCTAGGCGACTGATGACCTCAGATGTTAAGTCCCATAGAGCTCAGAGCCATTTGAACATTTGACTGTGCTTGTATAACCCCTTACGTTATTTGATTTTCAAACAGCAGAGCAAAACTGAACGTACTCAGACATTTTTCTCTTTACTTATTCTAATCGTCACTAAACTGACACACAATATTTTTTAGCGCAACGCAATCTGACTTTCAGTAATCCCTACAAAAGAATGGCCCTGACTAACGTTAACCTATACCTTTCACAAATCACTTACCTCACAAAAATCTTCGTTACTCGAACTACTGCAATACAGCGAGCGCCACTACTGCCAGCTAAATAAAAGATTCTAACTACTGAAGGTTCTAACTACTGATAGGCATAGTCAGCAAATGAAAGATTTTGATGAAGAAGAAACAATGTATTTACCTTGATAGTGTTCAAAAGTCATCATGTATATATATCTATCAATTCATGACATCCATCTTAACAAATTTGCTTTTTCTAGCGGACACACGTCCCGATCGTCCGTTCTCAAAACTCTGGCATCCCTTTCTCCACATCCACCACTGCTGGCAGCTCACCTCCAATTGCCCAACACTACAATAGCGAATATTCCAACAATGCCAACCAGCCACAGACTGCACACAGCACAGTCAGTGGTTTTCGTACAGAGCGCTACGTGGCGTTACCAACATAAAAACCTAAACAGCCTACTTACAAGCCCGCGCAAGGCAAGCAGAAATGCCGCAACACGACGTGGCACGGACTCGACTAAAGTCTGAAGTAGTGCTGTAGGGAACTGTTGCCATTAACCCTGCGGGGCTGTCCATAAATCCCTAAGAGTACGAGGGACTGGAGATATCCTCTCAACAGCATGTTGCAAGGCATCCAAGATATGCTCAACAATGTTCATGTCTGGCGAGGTTGGTGACCAGCGGAAGTGTTTAAACACACAACAGAGTTCTTGGAGCCACTCTGTAGCAATTCTTGACGTGTGAAGTGTCGAATTGTGCTGCTGGAACTGCCAGAGTCTGTCGGAACGCAGAATGGACATGAATGCCAACTGTCAGAGTCGTATCTACACGTACAAGGGATCCAATGTCAGTCCAACTGCGCACGCCCCACACCATTACAGAGCTTCCACCAGCTGGAAGAGCCCCCTGCTGACATGCACAGTCCACAGATTCATGAGGTTGTCTCCATACCCATAGACGTCCATCTGCTCGATACAATTTGCAACAAGACTCGTCCAACGAGGTAACATGTTCCCCCAATGTCGTGCGGTCATCAAGGGTACACTAGTTGGTCTTCGGCTCCGAAAGCCCTTATCGATGATCGTTGAATAGTTCGCACGCTGCCACTTGAGTTGGCCTAGCATCGATATCTGCAGCAATTTGCCGAAAGGTTGCACTTCTGTCACGTGTCTACTACTACTAGAGCATTGTCAGAGACGAGTGTAGCCTCCACTTACAAAGGGGGAGTTTCCCGGAGTTGGTGCTGGAGAAGTGATAGTATTGGTTAAAATTCATATGGTTACCATTGGTGGGCCATAGTCATACGCTAATATTCCCGCTCTGATGCAGAAGGGGCGATGGTAGCTCATCTCCTGTGGATACCATTGGCGGTCCATCGTCATTGGATGGAAAGGCACTATTCCACACTTATGCTGAAGAGTTATTGGTTGAAATGCTTGCTACCGCTATTGGTTGGTCGTTATCAGTGGCTATATTCGAAGCGGTCAGAGCAAGAGAAGAGGAATGTTTACCCAAAATGTTATTGTCCGCCGAGGTGACTTGCAGCGCGTTGTTTATGCCGCTCACACACCGCGGTCGCGTATTTTCTTCCATGATGGCGGGGAGCCACGATGCTGGAAGCCTATAGCCGTCCTCTGTTGAAATTAGATGCATTCTTAGAAATTTCAACCGATTAGCGGACAACAATATTTGGGTAAACATTCCCCTCTTGCTCTATCCGCTTCGAATCTGGCCACTGATGACGACCAACCAATAGCGGTAGCAAGCATTTTAACCAATAACCCTTCTCCAGCATACATGTGGAGTAGTGCCTTTCCATCCAATGACGATGGACCGCCAATGGTATCCACAGGAGATGAGCTACCAACGCCCCTTCTGCATCAGAGCGGGAATATTAGCCTATGACTATGGCCCACCAATGGTAGCCATATGAATTTTAACCAATACTATCACTTTTCCAGCACGAACTCCAGGAAACTCCCCCTTTGTAAGTGGACGCGACACTCGTCTCTGACAATGTTCTAGCAGTAGTGGAAACCAGAAGATCCTGAGGAAGATTCCAGCAGAGGGGTCGAAACGTCGAACATTTTAGAAGAAACATAACGCGGCCTGATAACACAGAAGAGTTATTGACGAGGACGAAGCATTAAAATCTTAGATGTTTTTGCAGCCAGTTTGCAGCCACAGTTGGAGGAAGACGAAACGACGACGGAACATGGAAAGTGCCACCTTGACAGTCATATGGAATGCGGCAAAGTAACTGCGTCCTCATTTATAGACACAATATCCCTGAATACATCGGCATCTTAGTACATTTAACTTCCGCTAGTTTATATTAATATCATCTTTGTCCAATGCCTGATCTTGAACCTCGCTGCTCTATTTAATTTTTTATTTAAGAAATGCTTCACGACTGAATAGTAACATAAATTAACTTTGTTTCAACTAACTGTGTGAGATCAATGAATTAAGAAGCTCATTGAATTCTGTATTTTGCATGTCCTAGTGCGTGCTGAAAAGTAATACCTCCGAATTTTTTACATGAAAACGCTTAAAGGTTTTCAAATAAAACAAATATTACGAACATTCTACACCTTTATTCATTTATGTCTATATACTGCGTGATCAAAAAGTCAGCATAAATTTTAAAACTTAATAAACCACGGAATAATTTTGATAGAGAGGTATATAATGACACACATCCTTGGAATGACATGGGGTTTTATTAGAACCACCCCATATTGCTAGACGCGTGAAAGATCTCTTGCACGCGTCGTTTGGTGATGATCGTTGCTCAGCCGCCACTTTTGTCATGCTTGGCCTCCCAGGTCCCCAGACCTCTGTCCGTGTGATTATTGGCTTTGGGGTTACCTGAAGCCGCAAATGTATCGTGATCGACCGACATCTGTAGGGATGCTGAAAGACAACATCCGACGCCAATGCCTCACCATAACTCTGGACATGCTTTACAGTGCTGTTCACAACATTATTCCTCGACTACAGCTATTGTTGAGGAATGATTGACACATTGAGCATTTCCTGTAAAGAACATCATCTTTGCTTTGTCTTACTTTGTTATGCTAATTATTGCTATTCTGATCAGATGAAGCGCCATCTGTCGGACGTTTTTTGAACTTTCGTATTTTTTTGGTTCTAATACAACCCCATGTCATTCCAAGCATGTGTGTGTCAATTTGTACCTCTATATCTACATTATTCCGCGATTTATTCAGTTTTCAAATTTATACTAACTTTTTGATCACCCAGTATTTATTTCTCAACCAAGTCACCCTGGCGACGAAGACATTTCTCCCAGAGAGAGACCACTTTGGTGATACCACCACTGTAGAAAGTTTCACTTGGCTGACGGAGCCACAACTGCATCTGTGCTTGCACCTCTTCATCAATATCAAAACAAAGTCCTCAAAGGTGTTTAAGTTTTGGAAACACATGAAAATCACATGGAGACAATTCGGAACTGTATGAAGGATGGTCGTTGACAGTGAACCCAACGCTTTGGATTTTTGAAGATGTCATAGTGCTCGTGTGCAGTCTGGCATTTTTATACTCAAGGAGATGCAAAAGGTTGGTTGGTTATTTAGGATTCTGACAGCTGGTCACGTTAATGTGACTGGGCAGTGTATGTCTTAAACAACACTAAATGGTTGTCCATGGTGATCATCACCTCGCCATCTTTCATTAGTACCTCGTATAGATCTAAACTTCATCCTTCTCGTAATTGAACTTGCTCCAACGACGTAAGAGAAAGTCTAGCCACATATCTCTTCTCTAGCTCTGTGGTAACGTGCTGACATGTGAAAAAGCGTCTGTTACGGTTTGCGGTTCCAGTCTTCCTAACTGTAACGTTTTTATCCCTTCTGTGAAAGAGCTACAAGCAGTCAGATCAAACATCAATAAGAAAACCGCAAGAAAATACTTTCGGCTCATAGTGCAATGGTGAAAAACTTACAGTGCTGCAAACAGGTAACGCCTCTTTCCGCTGCTGACAAGCAAATTTTGGGTTTCTGGGAATACATAACTTCATTTATAAAATTCCACATTTCAATACCACTTGAGTATGACACAGCATACCAATCAAACCCAGACCCAATCGAAATCTAAGTGAGTAGTATTTTACTAATTCGTGCCGATAGAGGCACGGTTGTGTTCAGATACTCAGTTTTATTGAAACAGACTTTCGTCGTAAGGTTATCGTAGGTAGTTTTATTTCAATTCTTATAATACAGTGCGCAATTTTCGTAAGGTTTCTTTTAGTGTTGTTAAAACAATAGTAAACATGAGAGAGAAATTAATCAACGATATATGCGAATTCTCTGACGTTATCTATAACAGTCTGACAATGCACATGCAGTTCGACTACATGCATGTAGAAAGCTTGTTCTGATTTAAAGCTGTCAAACATGGTTTGATGAAGAATAAAATGCCACTAACACACACGGCAGCTGATGTAGAAAATATTTTTCTGACGTATTTTGGGACGATGCGCTCTCCCCATCCATAATACAAAGGCTTCGAAATGCATCTGCTGCCTGGCCATCTATTAAACCTGAAAAGAACAAAATGTCGCAGAAGTTAGCCCTTTTTCCACACGCGACTATTTTGTGTTGAGAAGTGAAGGGAATTATGTTCAAAGTTCCATTAGATTGATAACTTCAGCAGACAGCAGAATTGCTTTTAAAAAAATGTAGCAGTCACTGTATTCGAACCCGCGCCGTTTTATCTACAGCGCGCGACGCTTACAGTTACGCTACTAGCTGACACAGAGGTACAGCAGCTCCAGAAGTCAACAACAAGTCCTCCAGAGCTTCCGCATTCCACAGTGCTGTGAGATAACGCATTTGGCCGGAGGTAAACTTCTGAGAGACAGACAGTTATAGCTTTTCTTTTGCACTGCACGACGTTTGTAACAAACAGATAGCGCAATAGAGTAGCTCAAGTGGAAAGGAACACTTCCTATTTAAATTTCTGCATCCTACACTGTTGGCAGTTCTGTGCAGGTGGCAGTTACGTGATTTTATTTTGGTGATTACAAAATAGAGTCGAATGTATGCACTGGGTAGCCGAGGTAGCTAGATCATGGCGATTCGGTCAACCAAGTAAATGAATGCACTGAACATGCTGCAAACCACTACAGGGAGCCTGTGTGTCAGAATTCTCATCCAGTGTGACGCAACGTTGTTATGATAGAAAAATTAGTCACAGAGAAGAGAATTTGGTGGTCTGATGGATTTCATATACTTATGGTTTTGGTTCGATTCCAACATCTGCTGATTTTTGATAAGGAGAGAGATTCTATTCACTTCTGGCTACGCCAAGTGAAGAAGGTATAATGGCATTGTGGTCTGAAATTCACATTAAACATGATGTTCCTTCTCTACCAAGTAGACGTTAGGTTGAACCACAATAAAGTCAGGACTGGTGAAATGTAGAGACTATCACCAGTAACCTTTGTTATACTAGTTATTTATTTATAGTGACGAAACAAACGCTATGTAGGGTCACAGGACACTTAGTCCATCTTTTATTTGAGCTCACATGTCGCTGCTGGTTTAACAAACCCATATTTAACGATCGTTTTAACTAGAATATAACAGCGATAGGTACCAGGTTGGAGTCCTGGGAAGGAAAAAATTAATGTTTCGGCTCGTCATTTCAGTTAAAACAACTAGCTACTGCCGAGAAAATCCGATATATCACAGTTGATTGTGCTTCGATAACAATCCGATTAGGTGCTGGGTTCGAATCCCTCTCCAACAAAGCTTTACCTCTCGGCATTTCAAGTAAGTTACTTGTAAAGAAGCAATATTTACCATCTCTCATAGTTCGTTAACAAGGACAATAGATGCTGGATAGGAATTCGCGTCTGTTAAAAATGTTTACATTGTGTAATTTAAAGTTGATATTTGCTAACTGATACTGTCTAAAATCGAGGTATATCACTCTCTGTATGCCTAATCAGGAGTGACTGTTAGTTTCCGTCAGCCACGAAATCTTTGCTTAGTCTGCATGACATGGGTTTAAATTCATATTCAGAACGATACGGTTCGTCATGTCATTTGAAGTTCATACATATTCTCAACTAGCTGCTCGTGAGCAGCTTAAATTTTTAATGTCATTTTGTGTTACTTTGAAGAGGAAATCATGAAGACGACGAACTTACTACATGCATTACCTGTCTGACGTATTAATGAGAGTGGTAACATTTCAGGTATATCATTTATTGTAATAAATGTGAGCTTACAAGCCTTAAGGATAGTGTTATGTGTGAAAAGGTGTTCCCTGATATTTTTAGTACCTTGGTATTACTTTACATCTTGAATTATTGCGATACAGAGCAGTGTTTTCTAGTGGTGACTTGGAACCATTTTCATTAGTCAAACGACTGTACCAAGAAGCGATTAGAGGACCTGCTAGATAGCTGCGTTATGTGGGTTGCATGCGAATCAGGCGAAATGCAATTGAGGTCGTTCGCATACTTTTGAGCACGACTGAACATTCGTTTCTGCACAGAATGTGGTATGTACCTTTGCTTCAACAGGGACAACAACTGCTTCACCAATTTTCACCAGTAGTTGGAAAATTTCTTTTAGTGTCCTTACTGTTGCCAGAACGCTGGTCAGAATTCAGACACGAGGTTACCGTGGCAGGTTGTGTTAAATAAATGAATATTCATGAAAAGTTGGAATTTGAATATTTATGTGAGTTGAGTTTAATAAATATCATAGAAAAAAGACAACTAATTGTGTAGGGTAATACAGGAATTTTTCTATGAATCCCCTAAATACTTCAAAATTAATTTGAGAAAAAATGCATTTAAGAGCTAAAAAAATTGTACTCCAACACAGTACGAAAGTGTTTTATAAATGAATAAAATTCTGCAACTACAACAACCATTACTGTTATTACTACTATTATAAATCGATAAGTACCCGCCATCAGCTTTTATAATTTATTGTAACGAGAGAATTCAAATTTGATTGATCTTATTTCTTTAGCATAGTGACACTGCTTTCCAATGCACATGGTCAGCTGCCGCATAAGTTTTCCGATAACCTCTGAGAAAAGGTTTTTGTCAGCTTAGCTTGGAAAACTCTTCTCTCATTTGAAACAGAAAGCATGTATTCCAGCATATCAGTACCAGGAACAAAAGACGTCGTAGATAAAAACTCCCAGTCAACTCCCTGATGAACAGTTTAATAAAATACATTTATAAGGCTCATAACAGAACAAAACTACTTCCAACGCAAAATCAATTTTATTTACAAGAAGATGGCTAACCAATGTGGTCCTCAGTTTCAGAAGCCTTAGCAAATATTTTTATTAACCACACTGAACAGATCATTTTCAAAAATATTGTAACAAAAGAACACAAGATGTTATACTGATACAGATACATGGATGACATCCTCTGTTTAATAGTTGGACAGCAAACAAACATTGAAAAACTACATATTGACTTCAATAAAGTATATAAAAATACACTCCTGGAAATGGAAAAAAGAACACATTGACACCGGTGTGTCAGACCCACCATACTTGCTCCGGACACTGCGAGAGGGCTGTACAAGCAATGATCACACGCACGGCACAGCGGACACACCAGGAACCGCGGTGTTGGCCGTCGAATGGCGCTAGCTGCGCAGCATTTGTGCACCGCCGCCGTCAGTGTCAGCCAGTTTGCCGTGGCATACGGAGCTCCATCGCAGTCTTTAACACTGGTAGCATGCCGCGACAGCGTGGACGTGAACCGTATGTGCAGTTGACGGACTTTGAGCGAGGGCGTATAGTGGGCATGCGGGAGGCCGGGTGGACGTACCGCCGAATTGCTCAACACGTGGGGCGTGAGGTCTCCACAGTACATCGATGTTGTCGCCAGTGGTCGGCGGAAGGTGCACGTGCCCGTCGACCAGGGACCGGACCGCAGCGATGCACGGATGCACGCCAAGACCGTAGGATCCTACGCAGTGCCGTAGGGGACTGCACCGCCACTTCCCAGCAAATTAGGGACACTGTTGCTCCTGGGGTATCGGCGAGGACCATTCGCAAGCGTCTCCATGAAGCTGGGCTACGGTCCCGCACACCGTTAGGCCGTCTTCCGCTCACGCCCCAACATCGTGCAGCCCGCCTCCAGTGGTGTCGCGACAGGCGTGAATGGAGGGACGAATGGAGACGTGTCGTCTTCAGCGATGAGAGTCGCTTCTGCCTTGGTGCCAATGATGGTCATATGCGTGTTTGGCGCCGTGCAGGTGAGCACCACAATCAGGACTGCATACGATCGAGGCACACAGGACCAACACCCGGCATCATGGTGTGGGGAGCGATCTCCTACACTGGCCGTACACCACTGGTGATCGTCGAGGGGACACTGAATAGTGCACGGTACATCCAAACCGTCATCGAACCCATCGTTCTACCATTCCTAGACCGGCAAGGGAACTTGCTGTTCCAACAGGACAATGCACGTCCGCATGTATCCCGTGCCACCCAACGTGCTCTAGAAGGTGTAAGTCAACTACCCTGGCCAGCAAGATCTCCGGATCTGTCCCCCATTGAGCATGTTTGGGACTGGATGAAGCGTCGACTCACGCGGTCTGCACGTCCAGCACGAACGCTGGTCCAGCTGAGGCGCCAGGTGGAAATGGCATGGCAAGCCGTTCCACAGGACTACATCCAGCATCTCTACGATCGTCTCCATGGGAGAATAGCAGCCTGCATTGCTGCGAAAGGTGGATATACACTGTACTAGTGCCGACATTGTGCATGCTCTGTTGCCTGTGTCTATGTGCCTGTGGTTCTGTCAGTGTGATCATGTGATGTATCTGACCCCAGGAATGTGTCAATAAAGTTTCCCCTTCCTGGGACAATGAATTCACGGTGTTCTTATTTCAATTTCCAGGAGTGTGTGAACATCACAACTGAAAGAGAACAGGATGACTAAATAAACTTCCTGGATACAAAAAACAAAAAACAAAACAATAAGTATATATTCACCATACACTCACAGCAACTGACATTGTCATTCCCCGATCTTCGATCCACCCACACTCAAAACAAGCATCAAATTGACACATGCTTCATAGACTCAAGATAATGCTAGTGCCAGTCAACAAAGTAAAATATCAAAAAGAACTTGACTAATAACTCAAATAGCCAAAAATAATGGCTACAATAATAGCAGAGTCACAAAGCTAAACAAAAAAATCGAAATTACAATAAAAACAGGAAACGCAGAACCACAGACAACAATACAATAGAGCCAAACAGTCACAAACACCCAGTACCATAACAACTACACAGAATAATCAAGAAAACTTAAGAGACGACACAAGATGGTACACAGTGACATACAGACACAAACTCACACATAAAATCAGCAACATTTACAAAAGATAAGGCAGAAACATAATATATGCAACATACAACGCTGTCAAAAAATACATCCCAAAACTGACAGAAGACATTGCTATATACCAGAGAGCAGGTATACACACATCCATTGCAGTGGACCACTAGTGATTATGGCAGATACATAGGACAAACAGGCAGAACGTTTCATGTCAGATACAGAGAACACGTAACAGACTGGAAATGTGGTACAAACCACTCTACATTTGCAGAACACCCAAGAGAGCATAATTCAAGCTCTAGAGAAGACATGAAAATAATTAGAACAAATAAGAAACACTTTCTAACCCCACAAGAAAATTACCATAAACAAAAAACCAAAGCAGAAAAAGAAAAGCCTGTTAAACGGTCAAAACACATGACAACTCAATATTTACATTAATAAATAAAATAGTTGAGTAATACTGCAATACATGGTTACTGTCGTAATAAACCACCCAACCGTTTCCTCTCATTCTTCCACAAGCCCCTCAACAAAACATTTAATCCAAAACTCAAATCAGATCAACACCAAAACTTTCAACCACTCGGACAGTTTAACACTCAAATTCAACTTCCTAAAACTCTCCCCGATTAATCACCAACCATCCCACACACAGTCAGTCACACACACACACACACACACACACACACACACACACACACACACACACACACAAGCAAAAAATGTATACATTAACTTTCTCTTACTCTCTCCCCCCTCTGTCACACATGCAAGCACATAAAAAGAAAAAAGATCCATACATATATTCTCTCACACAAACAGATATAAAGAGATCAGAAATAAGCAGACGTTAGTTTTCAGCGTATACTTCGTTGGGTTGGCAACATGTAGATAAACAAACCAAACTGGAAGAGATATGAAGTGAACACACAGTAGCTACGACTTTAAATAACAGTTTTCCGTAAAATAGCTACAATAGTGACAGAAGAATAATCGTGCTCCACACAAATTAGCGCAAAGCACACCAAAATTGGGAAGAAAAATATCCGTAAAGGGAAACTTTGCTTAGGTTTCGTTACTGAATTTATAGTGCGACCTCCAACATGTGACCAGACTAGAGGAAAGACAGGTGCCGGCCAAAAACTCTAATAGCTGTAAGTATCGACTAATTTACGTAGATAAGGCATGACCTGTTTTATAATTTACCGATTTCGCACATAAAAACAAAACTATATTATTCTAGATTCCATTCCAGATGCCTTAAAGGAAAAGGGGAAACGGGTTTGGAACAAGAAAATACTTTGCAGCACGAAAAATACGGTGTTTATTTACAAACCAAAAGTTGTTTTGGTTCAAATGGCTCTGAGCACTATGGGACTTAACTTCTAAGGTCATAAGTCCCCTAGAACTTAGAACAACTTAAACCTAACTAACCTAAGGACATAACACACACCCATACCCGAGGCAGGATTCGAACCTGCCACCGTAGCCGTCGCGCGGTTCCAGACTGTAGCGCCTAGTACCGCTCGGCCACCCCGGCCGGCAAGTCCACTGTTAAAAACTTCATTGTAACAAAACATTGTCCCTGTGTTGTGCTGAAACTCATAAACGAACTGGTGCATCTTCACGACACAACAGTGCAAAGCAGACCGATGTGATAACGCTATAGCCTACCACAGGCGAATGCAGCGATGCCACCTATAGGCTGGTGAACACACACAAAGCTGTAGACCCAACCTGAAGACAAGTAGAGTAAAATTTTACTTACTTATACACCCTACCACAGGCGAATGCAGCGATGCCAACTATAGGCTGGTGAACACACACAAAGCTGTAGACCCAACCTGAAGACAAGTAGAGTAAAATTTTACTTACTTATACAGCCTACCACAGGCGAATGCAGCGATGCCACCTATAGGCTGGTGAACACACACAAAGCTGTAGACCGAACCTGAAGACAATTAGAGTAAAATTTTGCTTACTTATACAGCCTACCACAGGCGAATGCAGCGATGCCACCTATAGGCTGGTGAACACACACAAAGCTGTAGATGCAACCTGAAGACAATTAGAGTAAAATTTTACTTACTTATTGACTTACCCCCGTACTTCTGCTGCTACTACTGCCAAGAACTACTACTGCTTGAAAGTGACTCTCTCGGCATCAACTGTTGTCGCTATGTGCTGAGGTGTCCGCCTTTCTCCACAGCCGCAGTCTCTCGTGGTGAGCTGACGGGGCTAGTGGTTGAGGTTCGACGCTGGTGTCGGCAGGAGTTCCGGTGTTCGCCGTGCCCCACGAGCCGTTCGCCACCCTGGAGGAGCTGACCCTGTGGGACAACCCGCTGTCTGCGGCGGCGGACGTGCTGGCCGCCTCCACGTGGCCGCTGCTCGCCCGCCTCCACATCGGCGACACCCCACTGGCCGGCTCGTGCGCGCAGCTCGCGGTCGTCACCCAACTCATGCACAACGTCCTCAACGTGCTTCCCAACGGCGTGAGACAATCACTTAGCACGTTCTTGTCTTTCTTGCTAATGTAGGTCTTTCCAGGCGCCTGGCCATAACAATTTGGCCTTTCCCAAAGTGGAGTGCGCCAGGGGATTTCCCTATTTGCGCCTCGTATCACCTCTAAAATAGGTACTGATAATCAAGTCCTGACAAAACTCTACCATCTGGCGAGCAAGATGTATGAGACAGGCGAAATACCCTCAGACTTCAAGAAGAATATAATAATTCCAATCCCAAAGAAAGCAGGTGTTGACAGATGTGAAAATTACCGAACTATCAGTTTAATAAGTCACGGCTGCAAAATACTAACGCGAATTCTTTACAGACGAATGGAAAAACTAATAGAAGCCGACCTTGGGGAAGATCAGTTTGGATTCCGTAGAAATATTGGAACACATGAGGCAATACTGACCCTACGACTTATCTTAGAAGAAAGATTAAGGAAAGGCAAACCTACGTTTCTAGCATTTGTAGACTTAGAGAAAGCTTTTGACACTCTTTCAAATTCTAAAGGTGGCAGGGGTAAAATACAGGGAGGGAATGGCTATTTACAATTTGTACAGAAAGCAGATGGCAGTTATAAGAGTCGAGGGACACGAAAGGGAATCAGTGGTTGGGAAGGGAATGAGACAGGGTTGTACCCTCTCCCCAATGTTATTCAATCTGTATATTGAGCAAGCAGTGAAGGAAACGAAACAAAAATTCGGAGTAGGTTTTAAAATCCATGGAGAAGAAATAAAAACTTTGAGGTTCGCCGATGACATTGTAACTCTGTCAGAGACAGCAAAGGACTTGGAAGAGCAGTTGAACGGAATGGATAGTGTCTTGAAAGGAGGATATTAGATGAACATCAACAAAAGCAAAACGAGGATAATGGAATGTAGTGGAATTAAGTCGGGTGATGCTGAAGGAATTAGATTAGGAAATGAGACACTTAAAGTAGTAAAGGACTTTTGCTATTTGTGGAGAAAAATAACTGATGATGGTCGAAGTAGAGAGGATATAAAATGTAGGCTGGCAATGGCAAGGAAAGTGTTTCTGAAGAAGAGAAATTTGTTAACATCGAGTATAGATTTAAGTGTCAGGAAGTCGTTTCTGAAAGTATTTGTATGGAGTGTAGCCATGTATGGAAGTGAAACATGGACAATAAATAGTTTGGACAAGAAGAGAATAGAAGCGTTTGAAATGTGGTGCTACAGAAGAAAGCTGAAGATTAGATGGGTAGATCACATAACTAATGAGGAGGTATTGAATAGGATTGGGGAGAAGAGGAGTTTGTGGCACAACTTGACTAGAAGAAGGGATCGGTTGGTAGGACATGTTCTGAGGCATCAAGGGATCACCAATTTAGTATTGGAGGGCAGCGTGGAGGGTAAAAGTCGTAGAGGGAGACCAAGAGATGAATACACTAAGCAGATTCAGAAGGATGTAGGTAGCAGTAGTTACTGGGAGATGAAGAAGCTTGCACAGGATAGAGTAGCACGGAGAGCTGCATCAAACCAGTCTCAGGACTGAAGACCACAACAACAACAACAATCAAGTTATAAATGTGTGACATTTTTAACATAGCATGTTTCAGGACCATGTTATCCCTTTACAAAATGCAGTAAAACAAAGCAAACAAATTAATAAATCGCAGTCCTGTACGTATTGACACCCGTATAAAAATACTTATATCATGATGTAGTATAACATGCCTTATAGCTTCAATCCCATTACGCACCGTCAAAAGTAAAAACCCAGTAGCAAACATCTATTGTTAAACGTAAAACTCTTCCCAGAACACCTCATGTTGGCGTGATATACTCCCAAGTCTTAGTTGCAAATTCCAGCCAGCCGCTTTCACCTACCAAAGATATTACTTTGTTGCAGCGCCTATGTAACAGCCCTAATGAAGCTACTATCTGTCATTAAATCTATGGACAGCATATGTCAAATGGTCGCACGTTCGAATCCTGCCTCGAGCATGAATGTGTTTGATGTTCTTAGGTTAGTTAGGTTTAAGTAGTTCTAAGTTCTAGGGGACTGATGACCTCCGCTGTTAAGTCCCATAGTGCTCAGAGCCATTTGAACCAACCTAATACGAGATGCATTCAGCAAGTAATGCAACACCTTTCTTCTGAAAGCAGTTTGGTTTTATCCCTAATTCCAGTACACCCTATTATTTCCCCCACTTCTGGCTACAGAAACCTATATTTCAAGATAATCTCCATTCAATCGGACGGCCTTACGCTACCTTTCTGAGACGACCTGTATACGCACAGGGTCCCAACTATACTGAACGGCGTCGCTGACAATGTATTCGTGCATCAATAACATCCCCATTATCCACATACAGCTACCTTCGGAGTGCAGCCTTCATTGGGCCAAACATATGATCCTTCGTTGCTCTTTATGGTCTCCTGTTAGGCAGCGAGTAACCCAGCGGGGTCAGCGGCTCGTGGTCGCGCGGTAGCGTTCTCGCTTCGCGCACCCGGGTTCCCGGGTTCGATTCCCGGCGGGGTCAGGGATTTTCTCTGCCTCGTGATGACTGGGTGTTGTGTGATGTCCTAAGGTTAGTTAGGTTTAAGTAGTTCTAAGTTCTAGGGGACTGATGACCATAGATGTTAAGTCCCATGGTGCTCAGAGCCATTTGAACCCAGCGGGCGCACACCTTTAAGTATCCCAACTGGTGGACGAGGGTGTCAGCACTACCAACAGAGACGTCGAGTTGTGGAGCGAGGTGTTTGATCCGTCGACCATCTCAAATGAGGGTGTCCGCACGTCCCAACTTTCCAGGAGTGACAGTTGCGTGCAGCAGCTGCCACGCGCGATATTGTTGCGGTCATGAAAGATGTCGCCCCCAATGACTCACCGTGCTTTTATTCACTGCCCTGTCACTGTAGACATTCCGCTAGCGGCTGTGAATACCTGTGATGCTCGGGTTTTCTGCCAAAAGAAATTCAATGACAGCTCACTGCTTAGAACAACCCCCATTACAGACACCATTTTGAAGTTTGTGTATAGCGCCGCCACCTATCGGAACTTCATAAAACTAAAGGGGATGAATCGGAAATATTCCTTAATGTGCCACAACAAATTCTGAATTTTTTCAATCAAACCTGGCCGAGAAAAGAATGTGTTGCATTACTTATTGAACACCGCTCGTAAATTCTAAAAACCAATACAGCATCTATGTTGCAATGCGTGCATCCTTAGAGAATGGCTAACAGGAAACACAAAACCAATCGTCGCTAACCTGAATAAGATTGTGGCTGCTTCCAAAGGACGACATCGTTAAAGTGGGCCCAGAAATGCCCCTTCAGCACTTTGTCTTGTCATTTAATACGCTACCACATTCTTTTCTCAACGCGCAAAAGAGCTCCACTTGCTCTAAATTTCAAAGCAATCATTCTGTATTCTCAAAGTTTAATACCATCATGTTCTTTGCAACATTACCCAACGAATGCCGCTCATTCTTGAGGTGCTTCGCCACAGCGGATCAGCCACTCTCTTCATTATTATGCCTACTTCACTGTTTGTTCCCATTTTCCCCCGTCCTTCATATGTCAGGTTTGTGAAATGTTCCCATGCTGGCCACGAGTTTGGTAAGGATTTTTTGTGTCAGGGTTTTCCATTCCTCGACCAATGTGGTTGACTACTGTTGAATGGTCGTTGGTACATGTAAAAGTGCTGAAATATGTATCCCATACGTGCTCGGTGGGATTTAAGTCGGGGGAATCAACAGACCAATCCATTCGACGAGTATGTTCTCTTCCCAAGATATCCTCGCCTGCACTGTTCTACGCGACAGCGAGCTGTCGTCCATAAAAATGAAGTCGCGACAGAATGTGGGGAAGGATTATAGTATCACAATAACGTTGACCAGTTGGTCAAACGTGTTCAGCGAGCTGAAGGTCAGTACAGCCAAGCAGCCTTATGCTTTCCCACACCAAAACACCTGGACCACCGAAATGATCATGTTCTACAATGCTGGATGTGCCACCTTATGGCGGGAGGTGCGAACACGCAATGCATTCAGGAATATGATCGTATTAATGATCCAGGTGTTATGGTGTGAGGAAGCATCATGATGCATCTACACCTACATCCACATCTACATGGTGTCTACCCCCGCTAGCTGAGTGGTCAGCGCGACGGAATGTCAATCCTAAGGGCGTGGGTTCGATTCCCGGCTGGTTATTAGATTTTCTCCGCTCAGGGATTGGGTGTTGTGCTGTCCTCATCATCATCATTTCAACCCCACCGACGCGCAAGTCACCGAAGTGGCGTCAAATCGAATGATGCACGCGGCGAATGGTCTACCCGACGGGAGGCCCTAGTCACACGACATTAAAAAAACTCTGGATGGTTACTCTGCAATTCATACTTAAGTGCCTGGCAGAGGTTTCATTGAACTATTTTCATACTACTTCTCTACCATTCCACTCTCGAATGGCGCGTGGGAAAATACAAAGTTGGTGATTGAAATTTCGTAAATAGATTTTCGCACTTCTCCACAACATTATCTATGTGGTCTTTCCAGTTTAAGTTGCTCATAATTGTAATTCCTAGGTATTTAGTCGAATTGACAGCCCTTAGATTTGTGCGATTTATCGTATACCCAAAACTTATCGGATTTATTTTAGTACCCATGTGGATGACCTCGCACTTTTCTTTGTTTAGTGCCAATTGCCACTTTCCGCACCATACTGAAATTCTCACTAGATCATTCTGTAATTGGAATTGATCGCCTGATGATTTTACTACACGGTAAATTGTAGTGTCTTCTGCAAACAATCTAAGGGGGCTGCTCAGATTATCACCTAGATCATTTACGCAAATCAGGAACAGCTGAGGGCCAATACGGAACGCCAGATATCACTTCTGTTCTACTCGATGATTTACCGTCTGTCATTACGAACTGTGACCTCTCTGAGAGGAAATCTCGAATCCAGTCACACAACTGAGACGATACCCCATATACACGCAATTTGATTAATAGTCGCTTGTGAGGAACGGTATCAAAAGCCTTCTGGAAATCTAGGAATACGGAATCGATCTGAGATCCCTCGTCGACAGCACTCATTACTTCGTGGGAATAAAGAGCTAACTGAGTTGCACAAGAACGATATTTTCCAAATCCGTGTTGATTATGTATCAATAAGTCATTTTCTTCAAGGTGATTCATAATGTTCGAGTACAGTATGTGGTCTAAAATCCTACTGCAAATTGAGGTCAGTGATATGGGTCTGTAATTCATTGGGTTGCTCCTATTTCCTTTCTTGAATATTGGTGAGACCTGTGCTACTTTCCATTCTTTAGGAACGGCGGTTGTGTTTGGGCTAACTGACCTCCAAATCTTTGAGCATGGTACGCTGGCCAGTCAACATGACACTGCACTCCTTCCCCATGCAGGTATTGTCAGGGGTGAATTCAGTCATCGCTTACTTTTTATGGATGACAGTGCGCGACTGCTTCGAACAGTGCAGTTTGGGGAGCTCAAGGATCGATAGGATATTTGGCGAATGGCCTGGCCTGATCTTTCTCCCGTGCGCGACTGCTTCGAACACTACAGGTGGAGGATCTCAAGGATCGAGAGGATATTTGGCGAATGGCCTGGCATGATCTTTCTCGCGTCTTAAGTCTCATTGAGTATGTGGGTAATACGTTGGAAGGTTGTATTGCAGCACGTCCACGTACACCAACGACCTTCCAGCAGTTGTCAGTCTTGCTGGTGGAGGGACAGAAGGCCCTGCCACAGGGACTCCTTACCAGCCTTGTGGCCAGAACGATAGCACGTTGCAGAGGATGCAGTGCTGTCAGTGGTGATCACAAACCCTATCAAATACCATGTCCGTCTTTTGTGATGAACAGGGGGCCAAAATGAATTGCGGTGCTTCAGTGAACAAAAGAGTCATTTCTTTTCGTCTCACTGCGTATTTTTTCAGTTATTTTCTGTTCTGCACTGTAGCACTGGGCCAAGTTTCAAGAGCTATGTTACTTGATGGTGGCAGACCACACGAAAGCTACTTTCGTCCTCAAGTTTGCACACCAATGTAAGTAGCTTGAGGTTACTATTAAAGAGAACGAGACCATCCTAACCAACAGTACACAAGTAGCTACTGTATTTCACAATTTCTTAAATGTAGGAGAAAAAATTGGTGAGAAAAATTCAAAAGAAAAAGCCAGGCAGTGCATGGAAGAGTCTGTTTTGAAAAAAAATTAGTCAGGTTAAGTTCCACCTAACAACCTCTTGTGAAATAAGTAAAATTATTAAATCTTTGAAAAATAAATGTACTGTTGGAGTAGATGACATCTCTAATAAGATATTAAAACAATTTGGAGCAATTACAACTGATGTTCTGAGTCACTTATGTAATGCATCACTAACTCAAGGTATTTTTCCAGACAGGTTAAACTATGCCACTGTCAGGCCTCTCTACAGAAAGGGGGACACCACAGATGTCAATAATTATTGGCCAGTATCCTTGCTTACAGCATTTTCAAAAATCTTCGAGAAAGTAATGTACTCAAGAGTGGTTAGCCATCTCAACAGTAATGAGATGCTTAGCAAATCACAGCTTGGATTTCAAAAATGCTGTTCCACTGACACCGCAATATACAATTTCACTGTGCACATAATACAGTCTTTAAATAGTAAAATGTCACCAATAGGATTTTTCTGTGACCTGTCCATTAGCATCTGATTGCGTGAACCATGACATTATGTTACAGAAGTTACAATTCTGTGGTATAAATGGAATTGCATATGAGTGGTTTAAGTCATACCTACAGAACAGGACGCAAAATTTTTTTTATATGGGTCAAGTATTTACGAAGGCAGTTCAATAAGTAATGCAACACATTTTTTTCTCGGCCACTTGTGGTTGAAAAAACCGGAAATTTTTTGTGGAATATTTTCAAACATTCCCGCTTCGTCTCGTATAGTTTCATTGACTTCCGACAGGTGGCGGCGCTGTACGGAGCTGTTAGAATGGCGTCTGTAACGGATGTGCGTTGCAAACAACGGGCAGTGATCGAGTTTCTTTTGGCGGAAAACCAGGGCATCTCAGATATTCATAGGCGCTTGCAGAATGTCTACAGTGGACAAAAGCACGGTGAGTCGTTGGGCAAGCAAGACTGTCTGATCTCCCGCGTGCGGGCTGGCCGTGCACAGCTGTGACTCCTGCAATGGCGGAGCGTGCGAACACACTCATTCGAGATGATTGACGGATCACCATCAAACAACTCAGTGCTCAACTTGACATCTCTGTTGGTAGTGCTGTCACAATTGTTCACCAGTTGGGATATTCAAAGGTTTGTTCCCGCTGGGTCACTCGTTGTCTAACCGAACACCATAAAGAGCAAAGGAGAACCATCTGTGAGGAATTGCTTGCTCGTCATGTGGCTGAGGGTGACAATTTCTTGTCAAAGATTGTTACAGGCGATGAAACATGGGTTCATCACTTCGAACCTGAAACAAAACGGCAATCAATGGAGTGGCGCCACACCCACTCCCCTACCAAGAAAAAGTTTCAAGCCATACCCTCAGCCGGTAAAGTCATGGTTACAGTCTTCTGGACGCTGAAGATGTTATTCTGTTCGATGTCCTTCCCCATGGTCAAACGATCAACTCTGAAGTGTATTGTGCTACTCTTCAGAAATTGAAGAAACGACTTCAGCGTGTTCGTAGGAACAAAAATCTGAACGAACTTCTCCTTCTTCATGACAACGCAAGACCTCACACAAGTCTTCGCACCCGAGAGGAGCTCACAAAACTTCAGTGGACTGTTCTTCCTCATGCACCCTACAGCCCCGATCTCGCACCGTCGGATTTCCATATGTTTGGCCCAATGAAGGACGCAATCCGTGGGAGGCACTACGCGGATGATGAAGAAATTATTGATGCAGTACGACGTTGGCTCCGACATCGACCAGTGGAATGGTACCGTGCAGGCATACAGGCCCTCATTTCAAGGTGGCGTAAGGCCGTAGCATTGAATGGAGATTACGTTGAAAAATAGTGTTGTGTAGCTAAAAGATTGGGGAATAACCTGGTGTATTTCAATGCTGAATAAAACAACCCCTGTTTCAGAAAAAAATGTGTTGCATTACTTATTGAACTGCCCTCGTAAATAAGTTTGCCACTTCATCTAACTGGGGTGAAATTACATTAGGTGTTCCACAGGGTTCAATCATGGGTCCCCTTCTGTTCTTGATATATGTGAACGACCTCCCTTCCTATCTGAAACACGAAGCTCAACTGACACTGTTTGCTGATGATACAAGCATCATTATTAATCCAGCAAAAGAAACTCCAATTGAAAATATTAGAAATAAAGTCTTTATAAAAGTCATTAATTGGTTTTCTGCAAATGGGCTTGCTTTAAACTTTGAAAAAACACAGTACATCAAATTTTCTGCTACAAAAAGTACAGTTCCTTCAATAAATATAACACATGAACAGAAATCAGTACACAGGGTAGAGCATATTAAGTTTTTGGGTGTGCATATAGATGAGAATATAAATTGGAAAATTCATATTTTGGATCTTCTAAAGCTACTAGGTTCAGCAACTTCTGCAATCAGAATAATTGCCAATTTTGAGGCTATAGATATTAGTAAGCTAACATATTTTTCATACTTTCAGTATCTGATGTCATACGGGATAATATTTTGGGGGAACTCAACATTTAGACAAAAAGTATTCACTGCTCAAAAGAAAGTGGTTAGAATAATGTGTGGGGTTCACAGTCACACATCTTGTAGGCATTTTTTTAAAAGATTGGGAATTCTTACAATAGCCTCACAGTAAATTTACTCACTAATGGCATTTGTTCTCAACAACATGGGCCAGTTTAAAAACAACAGTGACATTCATGATTATAATACCAGAAGAAAGAAAGACTTACACTATTTTCTACTTAATCTGTCTTTGGCACAGAAAGGGGTAAAATATGCTGCTATAAAAATTTTGACAAATTACCAGATGAAATAAAATGTCTGACAGACAGCAGTAATAGCTTCAAAAATAAATTGAAATCATGTCTCCTTGACAACTCCTTCTATACCATAGATGAATTCTTGAATAGGAATAAATAAATCTATAAATATAGTACATGTATTTAGTGCCATTTAACGGAATGGAGTAATATATATATATATATATATATATATATATATATATATATATATATATATATGTTTCATATGTGCATTTCTTGTACACTTGACACGTTCCACATCATAATGGCTACAGTACTGTGCGATGGATCAATGGAACACGCAACCAACTAACTAACTAACGGATGGTGCTGATACACCCACAAAAATCTTTGCAAAATTATAATGAACGTGCACTACCAGCTCCACAAAACCTATGGCTAATACTTTGTATGATGTTCAGTATCATGAGTATCACTATATTTGGGTCCATAATTAATCAAGAGAGATTGACATGGAAAATTTCACCCTTTCTTGACCACTCAGAACTTATTTTCAGTGCTGGTGTGTGGTAAATGTAGCGTGAATGGTGGAAATGGTTCCACAAATTTTGGTCGTCAGGAAACGTGCTCTGTCCGCTTCTGCACCCTATAGATAGCGAGCTGTTGCTAGCAGGGTTTGAGGAGGAGCGAACTTTCGAAAATTCGTCCTCCTGTAGGGAGGTCTTACGTGAACATCTGATCGTGGACACAGTGCTGTTACTTGCAGCAGCAAACCTGGTAACGCATAAGGTGCTCGATTGCAGGACACCATTCTCGTGTTCAGGCGGACTTTCCTATCTCAGTTCCGGAAGAGGAGCCGAAAAAGGAATGATGGATGTATCTGAGAATATCCTGTTTGCAACGGCTGCCTTCGACATTTTCAAGGTCAAAAGGACAACAGTGAGCTATTGCTTGCCTGCTGACAGGCGCAGCCAGGAGGGTCAGGTTATCAATGGTTGAATAGTGTCTGCCAGTCCCTCACTGCAGCAATTTCGTTTACTGTTATTAAGCTTCGTCATCATCAACTTATGGACTGTTTAACTAATACTTACGTGAATACATCCTACGACCGCTATTTTATGCCTTCCTCCGTACCTTTCTCAAACAGAAGACTAATAGTAAAGCCAGTTGCTCTTCTCGTGCTACTGTGTCACAGATCATACACTCCTGGAAATTGAAATAAGAACACCGTGAATTCATTGTCCCAGGAAGGGGAAACTTTATTGACACATTCCTGGGGTCAGATACATCACATGATCTCACTGACAGATCCACAGGCACATAGACACAGGCAACAGAGCATGCACAATGTCGGCACTAGTACAGTGTATATCCACCTTTCGCAGCAATGCAGGCTGCTATTCTCCCATGGAGACGATCGTAGAGATGCTGGATGTAGTCCTGTGGAACTGCTTGCCATGCCATTTCCACCTGGCGCCTCAGTTGGACCAGCGTTCGTGCTGGACGTGCAGACCGCGTGAGACGACGCTTCATCCAGTCCCAAACATGCTCAATGGGGGACAGATCCGGAGATCTTGCTGGCCAGGGTAGTTGACTTACACCTTCTAGAGCACGTTGGGTGGCACGGGATACAGGCGGACGTGCATTGTCCTGTTGGAACAGCAAGTTCCCTTGCCGGTCTAGGAATGGTAGAACGATGGGTTCGATGACGGTTTGGATGTACCGTGCACTATTCAGTGTCCCCTCGACGATCACCAGTGGTGTACGGCCAGTGTAGGAGATCGCTCCCCACACCATGATGCCGGGTGCTGGCCCTGTGTGCCTCGGTCGTATGCAGTCCTGATTGTGGCGCTCACCTGCACGGCGCCAAACACGCATACGACCATCATTGGCACCAAGGCAGAAGCGACTCTCATCGCTGAAGACGACACATCTCCATTCGTCTCTCCATTCACGCCTGTCGTGACACCACTGGAGGCGGGCTGCACGATGTTGGGGCGTGAGTGGAAGACGGCCTAACGGTGTGCGGGACCGTAGCCCAGCTTCATGGAGATGGTTGCGAATGGTCCTCGCCGATACCCCAGGAGCAACAGTGTCCCTAATTTGCTGGGAAGTGGCGGTGCGGTCCCCTACGGCACTGCGTAGGATCCTACGGTCTTGGCGTGCATCCGTGCGTCGCTGCGGTCCGGTCCCAGGTCGACGGGCACGTGCACCTCCCGCCGACCACTGGCGACAACATCGATGTACTGTGGAGACCTCACGCCCCACGTGTTGAGCAATTCGGCGGTACGTCCACCCGGCCTCCCGCATGCCCACTATACGCCCTCGCTCAAAGTCCGTCAACTGCACATACGGTTCACGTCCACGCTGTCGCGGCATGCTACCAGTGTTAAAGACTGCGATGGAGCTCCGTATGCCACGGCAAACTGGCTGACACTGACGGCGGCGGTGCACAAATGCTGCGCAGCTAGCGCCATTCGACGGCCAACACCGCGGTTCCTGGTGTGTCCGCTGTGCCGTGTGTGTGATCATTGCTTGTACAGCCCTCTCGCAGTGTCCGGAGCAAGTATGGTGGGTCTGACACACCGGTGTCAATGTGTTCTTTTTTCCATTTCCAGGAGTGTATATGTAACATCGTCCTTCGATGGCAAAAGTTTGGTATCTTTGTTATAAACTTGGTTTTATTCAGTTCCCGAGGCTAAGGGTCGCCCCATCCAACCACAGTCAGCGATTTTCGTTGTACCCAGAGAATGGACTTGCAAAAACGGCGTCTTTCACGAACACTGTTGCGTTCTCCAATTGGACGTCGTGTTTCGTTTCGTAACCTTTTACAGCGCTTGGCCCTTCTAATGTATTTTATGGGTCATTGTTTCGACGAGTAAAGGGTTTTTTCCTTAACAATAACGTTTCAACTGTGCACTTTGTTTTGCACATTTTCAGCTTTTCAAATAAGGAGGAGGAACTGTATCGTATACAACACTCATACACATCATTTAGAGATCGTATTTCAGATTCCCAGATTTCGAGAAAGCTTTGACACGGTGTCTCCCTGCAGACTGTTGACGAAGGTCCCAGCATAAGGTTTAGGTTCACAGATACGTGAGTGGCTCGAAGTAGAGATGGGTCGTTCGCGAACTAACGGGTCCAAAGGAACGGTTCATCAAGATAAGCGGAACGAGCGATGAACGAATTCTAAGGAACGGTCTTTCATAGTTCACTTCGGTCGTGGCTCTCTACTTACAGTTCCCGGAAACGGGAAACGTTCGGTCTCATTCCCGCAACGGCATGTCGGCCGGCCTCGTTCCAGCCTCGGTCCCGTTCCCGTCTGTCTCGGTCTCGCTCGGCCGGACTCGCCCTTCTTCGCATGGCCACTCGTCGCAGTTCCATGGCAGACTTCTCATAGTTCTGTATCGAGTTGTTGTTGCTAGTTTCGTTCGCTTCGCACGCCCATTCTAGATCCGTTTCAAATCTTTTTTGAACTCTAAACGTCCGGTTCTTTTCGTACTCTATTCAGCGTCCAAGACCGGTATTTAAAATGTATTTTATGATTACAGAAACATTACGTGGTATGTAATACATGCATCTTTTCAGGTAACAAAACGGCGTATCAGCTTACTTCAAAAAAATGGTTCAAATGGCTCAACTGCTCAGGGGCTCAACTGCTGAGGTCATCAGTCCCCTAGAACTTAGAAGTACTTGAACCTAACTAACCTAAGGACATCACACACATCCACGCCCGAGGCAGGATTCGAACCTGCGACCGTAGCGGTCGCGCGGTTCCCGACTGTAGCGCCTAGAACCGCTCGGCCACTCCGGCCGGCTCAGCTTACTACACTATTTCGGCAAACAGCAGAAGAAATGCTTGTAAAAGTCAAAATTTGTTGTTATTACACATGCAAAGGAACTCGGCGCGGCACACACTACTGACCATTTTCCGTCTTCTTTTGATCCAAGGTACAAGAGTATGCTCATTGTTATGGAAGGCAGACCGACTTACAGCGGAATGAATGGTATCAAATTTTATAAAGAGAATGTGATAACTTCTACAACATTATTTCAGTGGTACAGGGTGGCGCACGAAAAATCGGCTCCGAGTACTAGACTGCTCATTGTCGCTTACCAATCGTCATCTATTGTTTCGAAGTTGTTCGGCATTAGCTTATTTGTTATTTCTTCACTGCCTAATTATTACATGTTTATATATTCTGCTCGTAGCCTTCAACAAATCCTGCGTAATTGGCGAGGAGTCTGTACTCGGGGCCGATTTTTCGTACGCCACCTTATATTATTTCACTGCGATCAGCCACATAACGTTACAGTTGGCTAAACGAGAGGTTTTGCAGAATCACAAAAACTACAAGTGTGTGAGAATTCTCTTATGAATAAAAACTCTGTACTCCATGGCGGAGGCAAGTGCCCCCTCTTGGCGCCTTCCATCTTCAGACACTTACGCTACTAATTTTCAATTTTTCATCAGAACCGTATACCAAGCACAAATGATCGGCGAACGAGCAAAATTGAATGGTTACCAAAAAAGAGAGATCACCAGTGAACTAGTTCCCTCGGATGAACGAGTTTGCCCATCTCTAGCTCTAAGGCTATTTACGTGGTGGAACTCCACATGCTGTCTTCGACAGAGAGTGTTGGTCAGAGACAAGCTTATCGTCACAAGTGCCCCAGGGAAGTGAGATAGGACGATCCTTATTCTCTATAAGCCTATAAATTAACGATCCGACGGAAGGAGTGAGCCGGCCAGTGTAGCTGTGCGGTTCTAGGCGCTACAGCCTGGAACCAAGCCACCGTTACGGTCGCAGGTTCGAATCCTGCCTCGGGCATCGATGTGTGTGATGTCCTTTGGTTAGTCAGGTTTAAGTAGTTCTACGTTCTAGGGGACTGATGACCTCAGAAGTTAAATCCCATCGTGCTCAGAGCCATTTGAAGGGGTGAGCAGCAATCTATGGCTGTCGGCTGTTTGAAGATGATGCTGTAGTGTACGGGAATGCGTCTCCGATGAGTACTTTTTCTTTTTAGGAGTATACAAGATAACTTGAACAAAATTTGTACTTGCCGTGATGAATGGCAGCTTGTTGTAAATATAGAAAAAACGTAAGTTAATTCAGATGAGTTGGAAAAAGAAATCCATAATGTTTGCATACTGTATTAGCAGTGACCTGCTTGACAGAGTCATGTCGTTTAAAAACCTGGGTGTAATGTTGCAAAGCGATATGAAACAGGACGCGTTTGTGAGGACTGTACTAAGGAAGGCTAATGATCGATTCAAGTTTAGTGGAAGAAATGCGGGAAAGTGTATCTAGTTTCCCTATATAAAGGGGACGGCGCGGAGAAAGATAGTGCGATCTATTCTTGAGTACTGGTCAAGCTTATGGGATCGTCGTCGAGTCGGATTAAAGGAAGACATCGAAGAAATTCAAAGGCATGCTGCTAGATTTGTTACCGGCAGTTCCGATCAGCAGGGAAAGTACTGCGGAGATCTACATCTTCATCTACGTGGATACTCTGCAAATCACATTCAAGTGCCTGGCAGAGGGTTCATCGAACCACCTTCAGAATTCTCTTTTATTCCAATCTCGTATAGCACGCGGTATGAATGAACACCTGTATCTTTCCGTACGAGCTCTGATTTCCCTTATTTTATCATGGTGATCGTTCCGCCCTCTGTAAGGCGGTGTCAAAAAAATATTTTCGCATTCGGAGGAGAAAGTTAGTGATTGTAATTTCGTGAGAAGATTCCGTCGCAACGAAAAACGCCTTTCTTTTAATGATTTCCAGCCCAAATCCTGCATCATTTCTGTGACACTCTCTCCCATATTTCGCGATCGTACAAAACGTGCTGCCTTCCTTTGAACTTTTTCGATGTACTCCGTCAGCCCTATCTGGTAAGGATCCCACACCGCGCAGCAGTATTCTAAAAGAGTACGGACAAGCGTAGTGTAGGCAGTGTCCTTAGTAGGTCTGTTACATTTTCTAAGCGTCCTGCCAATAAAACGCAGTCTTTGGTTAGCCTTCCCCGCAACATTTTCTATGTGTTCCTTCCAATTTGAGTTGTTCGTAATTGTAATACCTAGATATTTAGTTGAATTTACAGCTTTTGGATTACACAGATTTATCGTGTAACCGAAGTTTAACGAGTTCCTTTTCGCACTCATGTGGATGACCTCACACTTTTCGTTATTCAAGATCAACTGCCACTTTTTGCACCGTTCAGATATCTTTTCTAAATCGTTTTGCAGTTTGTTTTGGTCTTCTGATTACTTTATTAGTCGATAAACGACAGCGTCATCTGCAAACAACCTGAGACGGCTGCTCAGATTGTCTCCCAAATCTTTTATATAGATAAGGAATAGCAAAGGGCCTATAACACTACCTTGGGGAACACCAGAAATCACTTCTGTTTCACTCGATGTCTTTCCGTCAATTACTACGAACAGTAACCTTTCTGGCAGGATATCACAAATCCAGTCACATAACTGAGACAATATTCCCTAAGCACGCAATTTCAATACGAGCCGCTTGTGTGTTACAGTGTCAAAAGCCATCCGGAAATACGGAATCGATCTGAAATCCCTTGTCAATAGCGCTCAATACTTCATGTGAATAAAGAGCTAGTTGTGTTTCACAGGAACGATGTTTTCTAAACCAATGATGACTGTGTGTCAATAGACAGTTTTCTTCGAGGTGATTCATAATGTTCGAACCCTATATATGTTCTAAAATCCTGCTACATATCGACGTTAACGATATGGGCCTGTAATTTAGTGGATTAGTCCTACTACCTTTCTTGAATATTGGTGTGACCTGTGAAACTTTCCAGTCTTTTGGTACGGATCTTTCGTCGAGCGAACGGTTGTGTATGATTGTTAAGTATGGAGCTAATGCATCAGCATACTCCGAAAAGAACCTAATTGGTATACACTCTGGACCAGAAGACTTGCTATTATTAAGTGATTTAAGTTGCTTCACTACTCGGAGGATATTTACTTCTACGTTACTCATGTTGGCAGCTGTTCGAGATCCTTCATGAATTCAAATGCAAATCTCGAGGGAAGGCTCTTTTCAAGAGGGGCTATTGCGTAAATTTAGAGAACTGGCATTTGAGGCCGACGGCCAACATACGTTTTGTGTGAGGACAACGAAGAGGCGATGCGAAAAATTAGTGCTGGTACCGAGGATTTTAGACAGTCGTTTTTCCCTCTCTCTGTTCGCGAGTGGAACAGGAAAGGAAAAGACTAACAGTGGTACGTGGTACCCTCCGGCATGTAGATTTACATGCAGGCTTAATATTGAAATCTGTAGAATGTTACTTGGAATTAGCAACAAATTTTGAACTTATTTGAGTGATCTGTGTCATTGTAACTGTGGTATTACCACCTGTATCGGACCCACTCAGTTGCCAGTCAGAAGGCTAAAAAAAGGCTGCATGAATCGTTGGTCAATAAACGACACTTCTCCTGGAGTTTTACCCACGTTCACTCATATTACAATATGTGGTACAGCTCTCGTTTTGCTTCCTTCTCCCAATAGTTACTGCCTGAGCGAAAGGATCCGGGCGCCTGTTACTTTGTGTTGTGTCCACGCATCGCTTTTGAGACGGCTTGAACCCTGCTGCGAACACTTTCAACCGGGTGCCTGAAAGTCTGTAGGGGAGTGACAGTCATTCTTCCTCAACAGCCCAAACAAGAGAAAGTAGCGAAGTTTAACGCTGGGTTCTCGAGAGCATTCAACGTTCTAACTCAGCCCAAATGTGATCCACTGGGTTCGGGTTGGGACTCAGGTCAGGCCAATCCATTTTAGGGATGTTATTGTCCACAAACTATTGGCTAATACAGGCTGCTTAACGACGGGGTGTAATATCATGTACATAGAAGCAGTCATCGTTTTCCAACTCTTCCTCTGCTATACGCAATACCCATTGCTGTAAAACGTGTTCATATCGTTCCACATTTAGCGTTTTTTAATAACAATAAAGAGGCCACACCACAAAAAGGAGCAACAATCCCTTACCCGTACACTACCTTGTACGTACTTCAATGTTCGCACGACACATCATGATAGTTAACAGTCTGCAGGCATTAGCCAATCGCAAACCCTACCATAGTATTGTTACTGGATATAGTGTGTGTATTTCGAAATCACTCGTTTTCATTCATCCACTCTGCAATGGCGTCGCTGTCTACACCATCTCAAGCGTCGCTTAACATTAACTACAGAGATCTGTGCCTTCTGAGGACTTGCAAGACCACTGTAACACATGCTTTTTCACTTCCTATGCACAGTCTTCGTCGTAGATGGACTGCTGATCGCACTTTGTAGCTCACGAGTGATTCCTTCGGCTGATTTCACGCGATTTTCTATAACCACCCTCCGTAAGGTTTGGCGATCCCTGTCATTCAGTATATGAGAGCTGCCTGGTCTTGGTTTGGCTACACTTCTTTATTAACGTTTCCACTTCACAATCCCATGACCAATGCTCGACTACAGCTGCTTTAAAGGGGTTGAAGGGTTCCTGATGGATATGTTACTCAAGTGACATACAATGACTAGTTCCCTTTGTAAGTCTCTTATTTCTTCTGACAGACCTATTCTACTTTTACTGGAAACACAATGCTCCCCGCCTCCTTTTATAGTGATAAGTTCATCTTTCCTGATACTTATTGGTCAATTTCGCCTTACATAAGGGTGGCCGGGTACTTCTGATCAATTGGTTCAAATAGCTCTGAGAACTATGGGACTCAACATCTTAGGTCATAAGTCCCCTAGAACTTAGAACTACTTAAACCTAACTAACCTAAGGACATCACACACACCCATCCCCGAGGCAGGATTCGAACCTGCGACCGTAGCAGTCCCGCGGTTCCCGACTGCAGCGCCAGAACCGCACGACCACCGCGGCGGGCAGAAGCGTGTAGAACCGCTCGGCCACCCCGTCCGTCTTCTGATCACTTAGTGTGTAGATAAGAAGTTACTTATATTGGTTATATATTTTAGTAGTCTGTTTCCTGATCTACACTGT
This sequence comes from Schistocerca serialis cubense, assembly GCF_023864345.2. Classification (NCBI taxonomy): domain Eukaryota; kingdom Metazoa; phylum Arthropoda; class Insecta; order Orthoptera; family Acrididae; genus Schistocerca; species Schistocerca serialis. The sequence goes on from NC_064646.1 coordinate 142,314,440, forward strand.
TTCAGAGTATTCAGTTTTTCACTTTTTATAAACAGATTATATTTTGTAATTCATATACAAGTATTAGTTTACGGATTGATTAGTTTTATGTGTTCATGAATGGAAGCAACCATAACCTGTTTGTTAGAAACCATTCAAAAGTCAAGATCGCACAAAATGTTTATTTTTCAAGAGAAAAGGCTTCACTGTCTTAGCAGTCATCTTCAGGTGTGTAAGAAAATGCAGTACATGGAACATCTCTCATTACTTAAGCTGTAACATTTCATATAAAATCTTATACATACAGGGTGGTCCACTGATAGTGACCGGGCCAAATATCTCCCGAAATAAGCATCCAACGAAAAAACTACAAACAACGAAACTCGTCTAGCTTGAAGGGGGAAACTAGATGGCGCTATGGTTGACCGGTTAGATGGCGCTGCCATAGGTCAAACGGATATTAACTGCGTTTTTTAAAATAGGAACCCCCATTTTTATTACATATTCATGTAGTACGTAAAGAAATATGAATGTTTATTTGGACCGCTTTTTTCGCTTTGTGGTAGATGGCGCTGTAATAGTCACAAACGTGTAAGTACGAGGTATCACGTAACATTCCGCAAGTGCGGACGGTATTTGCTTCCTAATACACTACCCGTGTTAAAATGGACCGTTTACCAATTGCGGAAGAGTTCGATATCGTGTTGATGTATGGCAATTGTGATCAAAATGCCCAACGGACGTGTGCTATGTATGTAGCTCGGTATCCTGGACGACATCACTCAAGTGACCGGACCGTTCGCCGGATAGTTACGTTATTTAAGGAAATAGGAAGTGTTCGGCCGCATATGAAACGTCAATCACGACCTGTAACAAATGATGATGCCCAGGTAGGTGTTTTAGCTGCTGTCGCGGCTAATCCGCACATCAGTAGCAGACAAATTTCGCGAGAATCGGTAATCTCAAAATCGTCCGTGTACAGTCCTGTCACTGGGCCCAAGAGAAATTACGGGACGATGACAGATTTTTTGCACGCGTTCTATTTAGCGACGAAGCGTCATTCACCAACAGCGGTAACGTAAACCGGCGTAATATGCACTATTGGGCATCGGAAACTCCACGATGGCTGCGACAAGTGGAACATCAGCGACCTTGGCTGGTTAATGTATGGTGCGGCATTATGGGAGGAAGGATTATTGGCCCCCATTTTATCGATGGCAATCTAAATGGTGCAATGTATGCTGATTTCCTACGTAATGGTCTACCGATGTTACTACAAGATGTTTCACTGCATGACAGAATGGCGATGTAGTTCCAACATGATGGATGTCCGACACGTAGCTCACGTGCGGTTGAAGCGGTATTGAATAGCATATTTCATGACAGGTGGACTGGCCGTCGAAGCACCATACCATTGCCCGCACGTTCACCGGCTATGACGTCCCCGGGTATTTGCTATCGTGACCCACCGAAAACGCCTGAAACCATGCGTCAGCTCATTGTCAATGCATGTGCGAACATTACGGAAGGCGAACTACTCGCTTTTGAGAGGAATATCGTTACACGTATTGCCAAATGCATTGAGGTTGACGGACATCATTTTGAGCATTTATTGCATTAATGTGGTATTTACAGGTAATCACGCGGTAACAGCATGCGTTCTCAGAAATGATAAGTTCACAAAGGTATATGTATCACATTGGAACAACCGATATAAAATGTTCAAACGTACCTACGTTCTGTATTTGAATTTAAAAAAACTACCTGTTACCAACTGTTCGTCTAAAATTGTGAGCCATATGTTTGTGACTATTACAGCGCCATCTATCACAAAGTGAAAATGTGGTCCAACTAAAACATTCATATTTCTTTACGTACTACACGAATATGTAATAAAAAACGGAGTTCCGACTTAAAATAACGCAGTTATCCGTTTGACCTATGGCAGCGCCATCTAGCGGTCCAGCTATCTAGCGCCATCTGGTTTCCCCCTTCAAGTTAGACAAGTTTCGTTCTTTGTAGTTTTTTCGTTTGACGCTTATTTCGTGAGATATTTGGCCCGGTCATGATCAATGGACCACCCTGTATATATATTCCGGAAGTTGACCTGCATATTGACGTAAGTTAAACACTTTTTTTCTAGTAAAACATGTTCATTTTACGCTCGACCTCATGTACAAGATGTCAGTTGGATACAACTCAGCACACTACTAACGTCTGCCTTCGATAAATTATTGAAATATCTCGGTTTTGGAATGGTTTTCAACAATTAAAACAGATCGCCCTTCAATACTCTCATAATGAAAAAATTCAATGATAACCTGTTTGTCCACAAGCAATAGAATCTATAGATTCTTTTGGTATGTACACTCGACAGCAAAAAAGTGGGTCACGCCTAAAGTCCAACGTGTAAGCTGCACCTGATTGTATGCAACCAACATAGCATACCTGTGTTGCACATCGTCGCAAACCTTCACAGTATAGTCATTTTAAGTTTTTAAGTAGGCTGTATAGGTTTTTTGATTGGTAACGGCACGTAGCATTCTGTATGAAAATCACTGGCTGTGCTGTGTGCAGTCTGTGGCTGGGTGGCATTGTTGTAATATTCGCTATTGTAGTGTTGGGCTGTTGCTGTTAACAGGGCGTAGCGTTGCGCAGTTGGAGGTGAGCCGCCAACAGTGGTGGATGTGGGGAAGTGAGATGGCGGATTTTTGAGAGCGGATGATCTGGACGTGTGTCCATCAGAGACAGTACATTTGTAAGAATGGATGTCATGAAATGCTATATATATTATGACTTTTGAACACTATTAAGGTAAATACATTGTTTGTTCTCTATCAAAATCTTTCATTTGCTAACTATGCCTATCAGTAGTTAGTGCCTTCAGTAGTTCGAATCTTTTATTTAGCTGGCAATAGTGGCGCTCGCTCTATTGCAGTAGTTCGAGTAACGAAGATTTTTGTGAGGAAGGTGATTTGTGAAAGGTATAGGTTAACGTTAGTCAGGGCCATTCTTTTATAGGGATTATTGAAAGTCAGATTGCGTTGCGCTAAAAAATATTGTGTGTCAGTTTAGTGTTGATCAGAATAGGTAAAGAGCGAAATGTCTGAGTACGTTCAGTTTTGCTCAGCTGTTTGAAAATCAAATAATGTAAGAGGTTTATCAGCACAGTAATTCACTAATTTTTCTAAGGGGACGTTTCAAGATACACATTGGGTACTGCTAGAGACTACTGTAGAACACCGGTCTTTCTGACAATCTGTCCAGATGTAAAGTAACACAACAGTAGTACAGAAGAGATCAGATAGTCCTTAACGTTTGTAAACTAAACTTAACTACAATAAGTGACATTTCAAACGTTACGGGACAACTAATTTTGTCACATAAATCGTTCAGTAATCCTTAGGCACAATTAAATATTTGAGACAGTATATGTATTTATAATGTGGTATGGCAATTGGAAACAAGTTCTTTGCTGTCTAAAAGGTTTACCCAACACATGCTGAACGTCGTTCAACGTTCAACGGGGAGTGGTTTCGCATCAACTTTATGTAATACTAAGCAGTTAAAAGAAAACGTGATTAACGGCGGCAACCACTCTACGGAAATCCCAACATTAACAGCGAACCACAAGTAATATCATTGTTCACATTACTCATCAACCGTTAATTGTACACGATGTTATACTTTAAATGACATGACCAACGTCTTCGTTCTGGATCCGGATGCAAACCCAGAATGTAAACCCATTGTTAACCAAGCAAAGTTTTGTGCCTTATCGAGACTCGATCACTGGGCAGAAGGAGACGTCAAATATTGACGTTTGCACCAGTACCAGTTATCAGAACGTAAATGACGATAATGTTTGTACGAAACCAGGAACCCTAACATGACAATTACCTTCTTGGTAATTAACCTCGAAAGACATTGAATATTGTTGCATTGTCAAGGAACAAGGGATGCACATGTTTAAAATGCCATCATGTAATGCTGGTGACGAGGATGCGAACCCAGCACCTAACCTGATTGTTGAACAAGTACGTAAAATGAGAATGTAGGTATCACAGTTTGTCACAAGTAGTGAGGTTGAAAACTTAAATGACGACTGAAGTTGTATTGCCTGACCGGGATTCGAACCCGGCGCCTACCACCGTCGTTGTCTAACCAGGAACAGACGAGAAATGTCCAATGTTGGCCCACCATTAGCGAGATGTGTGAATGTTTAACTAGAAATAAGGCGATGAAAACGTCTAAGCTGACTGAGAGTCGAGCGCCGCAACATGGTTATGAAGACACGTTTATAATCAAATTCTTATCCAGTAGAAGCTAAGAGTAGCATGTTTAGATGCAAACCTTAAGGCCTTTCTCATCCCTAATAACGTGTTGCCTAATATCTGCGATATCATGGTGTTAATTTACAAGTTGATTGACTGACGTAAAGAGCAATGTTCTCTAGTAGTCGTGCATCATTGAGATGTAAATGAAGTGCCTCAGCAGAACGTTATTTCCGTCGTGCAGCACATATTGTTTCAGAGACACTGAATACATGTTATAAGTGCACAAAACGTGTATTATATACTACGTATATACTATTATTTGGAGAAGCTGCCGCCAGACCTATTGCTTTTACATTCCGCTTAGTTCTCGTGGTTCAAATGGCTCTGAGCACTATGGGACTTAACGTCTAAGGTCATCAGTCCCCTAGACTTAGAACTACTTAAACCTAAGGACATCACTCACATCCATGCCCGAGGCAGGATTCGAACCTGCGACCGCAGCAGCAGCGCGGTTCCGGACTGAAGCGTCTAGAACCGCTCGGCCACAACGGCTGGCCCTTAGTTCTCGTGGTTGAATACACGTTTTCTTAAGGCTACATCTAATTCAGAGCGCTTACAAGAAAGAATAGTTTCCTGCGTCATGCTATTGCTAGCTAGGTGAAATGTTTTGTGGTAGCTATTTTTAAAATGAATGTTTTTTGAACGTATTTGAATGAATCGTGAACTGTAGGTGTGCCTGCACATGTTATAGCATACTAGCTGTAGCTGCGTTAGTTTATACTACAGACTTGGGTAGGTTAGGTGTAACTTTTGATCCATCTAGGGGTGATCGTGGCCTTGCGGCCCGGGTCAGTACTAGCCGCGGCTCGCGAGCTACGGGCCAGCCAGGCTGGCCGAGGCGAGACGGAAGTGAGCGAGCTGGCGGTGGCGTTGGTGGGCCAACAGCCCGGGACGAGCCAGCACGGCTGCGCCGCATGCCTCTGCCTCTGCCGCTCTGTTTGACGTAAATATCCTTACCTCCTCTCCTGGCATCTGTATAAGAGCGGCAAGCATAAATACACATCAGGCTGTCTGCCGTAATGGCTCACTGGGAGAGGTCTATTCGAGATACAGTCGTCGCTCTCATTGAAGAAGGAGTATGTTCCATCAGAGACGGCAGACGGTATGGCGTACCACATACCACTGCAACGAGATGGTGGAGGATCTGCCTTGAAAGAGGGACCGCCAACAGGGCTCCTGGCTCAAGCAGGAAGAGAGTGAGCTAACAGCAGGAAGACAGGTACCTAGTGTCTAGGAGCAGAGAAAATCCCTTTCTGAATGCGAAGCAGCTGCGGCGGGAGACCAACTTCCCCGGCTCCAGTGACACGATTCGCCGAAGGCTGAGGGACGCTGGACTGCATGCACGACGATCCGCCGTGAAACAAGAGCTCAGCGAAGACAACGTTTTATACCAGCTAGCATTTGCGGAGCTCCATCTGAGGGTGTCGTGGGACAACGTCATTTTCACTGATGAGAAGGTGTTTTCCACCAGTAACGACAGTCCACGAATCGTTTACAGGCCGCAAGGGACTCGCCATCGACGCGAATTTGTAACCACGACGAGAAGAAGTGGCCGGACATCTGTTACCTGCTGGGGTTGGATTTCTGCGAGAGGTTCGGGAATTCTTCACAGGATAGAAGGAACTCTGGACAGCGTGCAGTATGCCCACATATTGGAAAATGTGATGCTTCCGTCAGTGCGAATGCTGTACGCAGAAGGGGACGTCACATTACAAGAGGACCATCCTCCCATTCACAAGTCTGCATTTGTTCAGCAGCGGCTCTCCACGATTGGCGTCAACGTCATGGACTGGCCGCTACGAGCGCCTGATATGAACCCCATGGAAAACATGTGGGCTGAGGTCGCCAGAACATTAACAGAGAACTGGCCACGAAACCAACCAACTACTGCGGACGCTCTTTCGGACTGCGTCCTGGAAGCCTGGGAGGAGGTTACTTCTTCAGCCTGTTATGTCCGACGGCTTGTACAACGGCTTATACATTCTATGCCAAGACGCATGAAAGAAATACAAAATAATGAAGGATTCTGGATAAAATATTAGAGTTCTTAAAATGTTTTGTTATGTCTTCTTTTTCGTCATTTTTTCTCATTGGGAGCTAGTGGAAGATCGCGTGGCAGCAGAAAAGATACAACATGGGTTAATTTTCCTTTGAGTTGCCTTTTTAATTCAAGTGGGTTTCTTTTGAATATACAATTCGTTAAATATTCTATTTTGATTTTATTTAAACCCTATCTAGATACTTACAAACTACCGAGCGAGGTGGCGCAGTGGTTAGACGCTGGACTCGCATTCGGAAGGACGACGGTTCAATCCCGCGTCCGGCCATCCTGATTTAGGTTTTCCGTGATTTCCCTAAATCACTCCAGGCAAATGCCGGGAAGGTTCCTCTGAAAGGGCACGGCCGACTTCCTTCCCTAATCCGATGAGACCGATGACCACGCTGTCTGGTCTCCTTCCCCAAACCAACCAACCAACCAACTTACAAACTAATCAGCGTAGATGGACTCTGTCACAGTAGTTTTTGTTATTTCAGATACATCTCTCTCATTCTCTCCATCCATGAATACACCCTCCGTCCTCCACACAATACGCAAACGATTTCATGTTATGTTTACTCGTTGTTAATATCTCCTCTATTTTCTCTCACATTCTTTCTCTCTCTGACACTATCACCTCAAGTGCCCTTCTATTCCATAACCCCAAAACTTTATAAACAAATCTAGCTGTTTCCATTGACGCTACATTTTCTCTTTTAATTGCTGCTGTCTTTACTCTCTATCATTCCTGTCAACACCTATGAAACCGTATTCTTTGATCTCCCTTTCCCTCTAACCCATTCTTCGTTTTGAAAACAGTCCTTCCTTATCTCTCGGTCCTAAGATAAAACGAACTGTGGCACACATCAAACTAAGCAATGCTTTGCAAGCGTTTCACGCTTATATTTTGCACTTCTGCACTTCTATCCATTCCCAGATCCCCCTCCTTCCTGTTACCCGTCCCTTGACATCTGCATCTACATCTAAATGAATACTCTGTAATTCATAATTACGTGCTTGGCAGGGGGTTCTGTGGTCTGGTGGGTTAATTTGTATTGATGTGTAAAACGTGTAGGTTCACATTTCACGTCAGGCTTAGATTTTTAACACACACAAGTAAGTCTCCTTCTTCCGTAGTAACGCCAAGTGCAGAACGCCAGTAAGCTCCGTAGTTCAATATCCGCAGTAAAACTAACATCCCTTCGCTGTCGACTGGGGCAGAGCGGCATTCGTTTGAGCTGTGACAGATGTAGAAACCCCGGAAGGCAGAGACTCTGTCACCAGCAAGCCGTCGTAAACTAGAAAACGTATTTCATTTAATGAACCAATGGCCATGTAAGTTCACAAGGCTCTTACTTTATTTGAAACTGAGACGTTGAAAATTGTGGTGCTGGACTGGGATTCGAATTCGATTTCACTGTGTTCCCCAAGATTACAAACTCTTCTAGGCCTCCTCGAAAGGCACCTATCTAGTTTCGATTCCTGATCAGCACAAAACATTCATTATTTCATTTCAAGCCCTAGCATGTGCACTCCGAACTACTAATGAAAAATAGTTGCATTTTCAACGTCTCTTCGTGCGTTGTCAGCTGTAACGTATTCGTTTCAACTCACAGCCACATGATGAGCTTTTTATCACAATATTACAAGATCAAACGTTTCCTTACATCTTTTCAAGTTAAAACATTCCTCTCCATCCTACTGGCGAAAATGGATTTGGGTTTGACGTTGTGTTCGTTGTGATCACCAACGACGATATGTTGTGGACTCAACTTCTAGCCATTACATCATTGGAAGCACAAACATGCCACTCCTAGCTATTATTGGAAAAGAATTTGATAGTTAAAGTGTCTTCATGACCACGTGTGTGGGGTTTGAATTCCATTCAGCACAGAACTTTTCGTCGCCTGTTTCTAGCTAAACATGCGCACATCTCGCTACTGGTGGACCAACAATTGCTATTTATCGTCTGTTCCTGGCTAGAAAAAGACGGCGCTAGATGCTGGGTTCGAATGCCAGTCAAGTAAAAACAATTGTATCGTCATTCTAGGTTCCAACATCTCGCTGTTGGTGAAAACATTTGATATTTAACTTCTGATTTTATGTACTTCGTAAACAATCCGATTAGGTGCTTGGTTCGCATACATGTCACAAGCTTTCCATGATTGCATTTCAATTTTAAACATGAGCATACCTTGTTCCATGTGAATGACACCATATTAAACGTCGTTGGGGGTAATTCCCAGGAAGGTAACTGTCATGACAGGATTCCCAGTTCAATACAAACATTTTCCTCATTTGTTTTCAGGATCTGAATTGATAACTGATACTAGTGCAGACGTCTATACTTCACGTCTCTTTATGCCTAGTGATCGGGTCTCAATAAGGTACAAACAAAGCTTAGCTTGGGTAACAATGGCTATAGGTGCTAGGTTTGACTCCAGGTCCAGAAGGACGACGTTGGTCATGTCGTTTAAAGTTGAAATTTGTGTGCACGTAGCTGTTGATGTTCTGAGCGCTTGGGGTTGATCTAGCGCAACGGATTAATCTGAGATGTACCCTTTACCCTGTGGCTCCTGCAAGATGCAATTTCGACCCCCACACTACTACAGAAGTCAGACAGACGCTCCTAACGTTCTTAAGAGAAATGCCTGAAAAACTTTCAGCAATAAATATGTTCTGGAGTCGTCCGCTGTAAGGAAATGACACAAAAATTCACAAAATTTCTTACGTAACTAGTGGGATACTTGGGTACTGGATTAGTGTTAGTTAGTGTAAGAAAAACATGAAACTAACGAAAGTTATTATTTATTTTGCAAAAATTCTGAGAAATCACAATGACACTTATAGTTATGAATTGAACAAATTATATCCTGGTTCTTTTCGGAATGTGAAGTTACCTTCAAGGATAGGATTCGCTAATGAAATTTCTACACAAGTTTAAGATGCTTGTTGCCTTGGCAGAATGGCTGAGTGCTGCACCTACTCAACTTAAATAATTATCCTTTAGAATGTTGGTAGGTATAGTCGAGGCTGTCTCGTGTGAAATGCAGTGAATTGTACTGTTGTGGAGGAAATATGGGGCTCGCAATAGCTGTAGCGCACAATACCGTAAGCTGCGATGACTGCTGTCTGCACCGCTCGCTGCTGACAAATAAGATGACTCTCGTTCTAGTTGGATTGACCTTCGCCAACCAAACTCACCCTATGCCTTGATGAAGTCAAAGATTCCTATTCGCCCTAAGTTAGTATTGGCGTGGTACACCGGTCAGATAACCAGTCCACCGCAATGCCACTCAAAATTCGCTCGCAGGCGTTTAACTATAATTCTGTCTGTTCACACCGCACAATAAGTGTGTTGGCCAACACAGTAAATAATGCTTATTCGCAAGGACTCAATATAGAGTCGCCCTTTGATTCGCTCTCGACAAAGGTGCTCTCCCAGTGAAGTACTGAGGAGAGACTTGTTCCTCACTCTTTCGAGTACACGTACGAGCGCGCACGCTCTTGTTACATGTTCTCGCTCCAAGAGCGACAATGGAATGGCGCCTCTGCACGCCAGACGTGAAGGGGTATATCTTTCGGTCTCTTCCATTACTCAGTTCAAGGCGTCAGAAACATCGTCTGCCAATCAGCATTGCTCTTCTAAAACGGGAAAATGACGTTTCGTTTAAGGTGACCAATCCGGAAGCTTGTAGCTTTGGTGTTTGGCGTTTGCTGTCTCCTTGTGAAAATCTCTGAAACTGCGTGCTATGTGTAAAGAATGCGTAGGCTGGCCACTCCCACACAATGTAGCGGAATTTGCTTTTAAGCCGAACACGGGGTCGTTCCCCCTTTTCACTCGGGCCTATGCTGTCCGCTATGGGCTGGGTCGTACTAAAAGCCTCTATGACCGTCGTGTCTGGAATGTATGTGTGCACGCCAGCCTAGAGTATTTCAACCATGGTGCGCTCACTTGTCAAATGCATATCGTTTACATGAATTTATACAACACTGACTTTATCTTATCGAGTTTGGATTCGAATGAAGCGTCTTGATGTGTGGAACATGGTTGTGAGGGCAGAACATGTAAGCAATGAAGCTCAGGAGTCCGCGACATCTTACAATGTGTTACGAGAACAATGATATTACATGTGATTCGTTGTTAATGTTGAGATTTCCATAGAGTGCTGGTTGCCGTTAATCGTGTTTTTTCACTGGTTCGTTTAATATCCAGTTTCCAGAGTCACTTGCCGTTGAGCATGTGGATGGAAAACTTTTTCAAGCGTGAAAAGCTTTTTTCCAATTGCTGTACAGCTTTGTTACTCCATATAGTGTATCAAGTATTTAATTTTGACTAAGGATTACTGTACGATATATGTAAAATAATCCGTTTTCTCAGAACTTTTGGAATGTCAGTTGTTGTAATTCAGGTTAGTTTATGAGCGTCATGGGGTGTCTCATCGCTAAGAACGTGTTTTCTAATATGTTTTGTATGACGATATTAGTTGACGCTTAGACTGACTGCCATAAAGACCTTTGGTCTCTAGTAGTGTAGTCAATCGACTGTACCCCGCGGGGTTTTGGTGTTTAGAGGACCTGCGACTCACCTACGTTATGTTGGTTGTATTCGTCAGTGACCCAATTTTTTTGCTGTCAAGTGTACATATTTTCATCTACATCTGCATCTGTATTCCGTAAGCCATCCTACGGTATGTGATGGAAGATACTTAGAATACCACAGTCACTTCACCGCTTCCCTGATCCATTCACGAATGGTTGGCGGGAAGAACGACTGATGGTAGGCCCCTGTGACAGCTCGTACCTCTCCAGTTTCATCGTCATAGTCTTTTCTCGAGACATATTTGGAAGACAATATATTTGTTGACTCTCCTAGTAACGCATGCTCTCGGGACCTTAACAGCAGACCACAACGTGATGCAGGACGCATCCCTCTCAGCGTACGCCACTGGAGGTGGCTGATGATCTCTATAACGCTTTCGCTCTTACTAAAGGAACCTGTAACGAAATTCACTGCATGTTTTTATCGTCTATATTTCCTCCGTCATTCATATCTGATACGGAGCCGATTCTGAAGAGCAGCATTCTCGTATTGGTTGAACGAGGGTTTGTTAGCTACATCCTTTCCGGATGGAAAACATATACTGAGTATTTTTACAATGAATTTCAGTCTGGCACCGGCCTTACCTGCCATTAGTTTTATGTGGACGTCCCATTTTATATCGCTCCGTATGGCATACTCCGAGATATTTGATGGATGTGGCTGCTTCCAATGATTGTTCTATAATCGTACAGCCATACAATAATGAGGTTTTCTGCCTATTTGTGCGAAATACCTTACATTTCTTGATTTTGAGAGTCAACTGCCAACCCCTGCACCAGCCACCGATCCTCTGCAGGTCTTCCTGGACTTCGCTACAATTTTCTAGCGTTGCAGCTTCTGGCTCTGAGCACTATAGGACTTAACTTCTATGGTCTTCAGTCCCCTAGAACTTAGAACTACTTAAACCTAACTAACCTAAGGACAGCACACAACACCCAGTCATCACGAGGCTGAGAAAATCCCTGACCCCGCCGGGAATCGAACCCGGGAACCCGGGCGTGGGAAGCGAGAACGCTACCGCACGACCACGAGCTGCGGACGTTGCAGCTTCTGTGTGTACAAGGCCATCACCCGCGAAAAGCCTCACCTTTGTGAGACCTGAGTTTCTCGTGACGTACACAATATTCAGATAACTTACGGGTAACCAGCCGGGTGACGACATCGACAAGCGCCGATATTTCGTCAGGAACACATCTTATAATTTTCAAGGCAAAACTACAGCAAGTAAGCGCTGTGCAAACGAATTTAAAGCGTCGGTTCTCAGGGAAACACCGGAATGATAGCGCGCGCACACACACACACACACACACACACACACACACGCTGTACACACTAGCGCCAGCACAAACCAAAGATAACCGACATCAGAAGTTATCGATAGTGAAACTACACTACTGGCCATTACATTGCTACACCACGAAGATGTCCTGCTACAGAAGTTAAATTAAACCGACAGAAAGAACATGCTGTGATATGCAAATGAGTAGCTTTTCATAGCAATCACACAAGGTTGGCGCCGGTGGCGACACCTACAACGTGCTGAAATCAGGAAAGTTTCCAACCGATTTCTCATACACAAACAGCAGTTGACCGGCGTTTCCTGGTGAAACGTTGTTGTGATGCCTCGTGTAAGGAGGAGAAATGCGTACCATCACGTTTCCGACTTTGATGAAGGTCGGATTGTAGCTTATACCAATTGCGGTTTATCGTATAGCGACATTGCTTCTCGTGTTGGTCTGGATCCAAGGGCTGTTAGCAGAATATGGAATCGGTGGGTTCAGGAGGGTAATACGGAACGCCGTGCTGGATTCCAACGGCCTCATATCACTAGCAGTCGAGATGACAGGCATCTTATCCGCATGGCTATAACGGATCGTGCAGCCATGTCTCGATCCTTGAGCCAACAGATGGGGACGTTTGCAAGACAGCAACCATCTGCACGAACAGTTGGAAGACGTTTGCAGCAGCATGGACTATCACCTCGGAGACCATGGCTGCGGTTACCCTTGACGCTGCATCACAGACAGGAGCGCCTGCGATGTTGTACTCAACGACGAACCTGGGTGCACGAATAGCAAAACGTCATCCAGGTTCGTGTTACAGCATCATGATAAACGACATTTTTTCGGATGAATCCAGGTTCTGTTTACAGCATCATGATGGTCGCATCCGTGTTTGGCGACATTGCGGTGAACGCACATTGGAAGCGTGTATTCGTCATCGCCATATTGGCGTATCACGCGGCGTGATAGTATGGGGTGCCATTGGTTACACGTCTCGGTCACCTGTTGTTGGTACTGACGGCACTTTGAACAGTGGACGTTACATTTCAGATGTGTTACGACCCGTGGCTCTACCCTTCATTCGATCCGTGCGAAACCCTACATTTTAGCAGGATAATGCACGACCGCATGTTGCAGGTCCTGTACGGGCCTTTCTGGATACAGAAAATTTTCGACTGCTGCCCTGGCCAGCACATTCTCCGGATTTCTCACCAACTGGAAACGTCTGCTCAATGGTGGCCGAGCAACTGGCTCGTCACAATACATCAGGCACTACTCTTGATGAACTGTGGTATCGTGTTGAAGCTGCATGGGCAACTGTAACTGTACACGCCATCCTAGTTCTGGATGACTCAATGCCCAGGCGTATCAAGTCACAGACTTTGTGTTTTTCTAATACAAATACATAGTTTTTATAGCGTTTGAAATTATTTGTAAGAGAAGTTCAAGGACATCATTTGAATGGGATTTGATCAAATAGCATCATGATAACAGCGCCGTAAAACACTGTCCCACCGACAGGAGAATAATTTCCACGACCGTCTTCCCTATTATGCCAAATGTGAACAATTACGTAACTCAGGTACGGTACGTGTGTTTACTATCACGGCTGTCATACCAAGTGCTCGAAATGTTGACTGGAGCCTTGGTACACGCTATAAAGTGATTATGAGGAAACAACATTGCACGTTGAATTTCATTTGGAGTTAATGGCAGCACGGGCTCTTGTTATAAAGCACTTTATTCCTTGGGGAGCCGTCGATGTTTTCTAACAGACCTCTTGTTTTAGTTTTTGCCACAGATAAAATAGTAGAAGTGTTCAGTTTAGGGAGTGTGCAGACCATTTTGCGTTTCCTGAACGATAGTTCCAATGCTGTCGAGATGTTGAGTAAGAGTGTCTTCATCATATGTGTGGGATGTTGGTACCACGCTGATCACGTTATGTCCAGTGATTTGTCTTCCAATAGCTGCGACGGCAGTACGTCTCAGGAACTCGAGATGCTTGAATGTATTTAGATTCCCATCAATAAAATACGGAGTTATGGTAAGGGTCTTGAGAAACACGCACCAAACATTAATAGACCAAGAGCGCTGTTTTTATCAACTTCTTTCAGTCAGTGTGGATTTCCTACTGACTATTAGTGCATATTGTGGAGATTGACTTGCCTGTGGTTTGTCAACGATGCTTCTCCCTTAAACAAAAATTCTGCATGATATGTGGCATCACTTTGCACTTTTCGTAGACAACGTTCGAAAAACTGTATTTTTGGATGTCATTGCCATGACGCTGTAGATGCAGCGAAATGTGAAGAGGATGAAATGCGATGTAATGTAATATTCGCGGAACAATTGTTTGATTGATACCTCTCGTACCATGCCGGGTTGATTAAATCTGAAAGAAAGCAAGAAAAACTCTACTTCGTAAACAACTTACCTTACCTATCAACATAGCCTCAACTGAGGTATATACGAGGCCTGTTCAGAAAGTAAGCTCCGATTGATTGCCAAATTGAAACCACAGTGAACATCAGAAATGTTTTACTTGTAACAATTAGCTACACCTTTCAGCTACTTCTCTACGTAGTCGCCGTTCTGACTTAGACTTTTGTCATAGCGTTGTACCAACTTTTCAATAGCCTCATCATAGAAGGCAGCCGCCAGTGCTTTCCGCCAATTCTCCACGCTGGCCTACACCTCGTTGTCTGTGTCAAAATGTTGTCTTCAAAGACAGCGGTTCATGTGACCAGAGATGAAACTCAGGGGGAGTCAATTGCGGACTGTATTGTGGGTAATCTAACATTTCCATTTGAAAACGATGCAGGAGCATCTTCATTGCCCCTGCAGAATGCGGCTGAGAATTGTCGTGAAGACGAAACAGCACGACAGTTATGTAATGTTAGCTGCATAGCTTCAGGCGAAATTTCTCACCAGGCCCTCGTATTTGGCGGCAGACACTATTTTCTAGACATCTTTACGCACTCACTGTGAGCTCAGAAATGAGAAGAGCGACGTGATGCTAACTGGGGTTATACTAGAGACACTACCCAACACATCTGTGCAAAGCTTTATCGGATTTTCATAGTCGTTTCCATTTCGCGACCGATCGGAGCTGCCCGCATCTCGTGGTCGTGCGGTAGCGTTCTCGCTTCCCACGCCCGGGTTCCCGGGTTCGATTCCCGGCGGGGTCAGGGATTTTCTCTGCCTCGTGATGGCTGGGTGTTGTGTGCTGTCCTTAGGTTAGTTAGGTTTAAGTAGTTCTAAGTTCTAGGGGACTTATGACCACAGCAGTTGAGTCCCATAGTGCTCAGAGCCATTTTCGATCGGAGCTTACTTTCTGAACGCCCCTCGTACATCTGGTCCAGCTATGTTCCAGCTTTTTCATCAGATTATGTCAAACTGCAAAAAACTCGTTGACTGCAACTATCATTCGTCATTTAATGAAAATTTCTTCCCAGCAAGCTGATGTTTCAAGTTAGAAAACAGGAAGATGTCAGCTGGGGCCTAGTCTCGTGGATAGGATTCAAGGCCCAAATCGTGCGCTCTCGCCTTCGTTATTGTACTGGCGAAGGAGCACTTCCTCCGTGCAAACTTTGGCCTCTGTTCAGCCAACGCAAGTTTCAAACGATCCAATGAAGTAGCATAATAGGATCCAGTTACTGTTCCGTCTCTTCCAAGTAATCTATGAGGATTATTCCTAAGGAATTCCAATAAAGAGCTGACATCGCCTTACCAGCTAACAAAATGGTCTTTTCTTATTCGGTGTACTTTTACCAGCCTTTATCCACTGGTTTAACTGCAGTTTCAACCTTGGTGTGTAATGCAGGATCCAAGTTCCATCAATAGCTTGTGGATTGCGATCAAACATCGTCAGACACTGTGCCACAATATTGTGCCAGATGCGCTCTTGGTCGAATGCCACCAACTACGGCAGCCGCCTCGTACATAGCTTCTTCATAATCAATTCTGCGTGCAGGATATGATGCACTCGCTCATATGAGTTGCCTACAGTCTCAGCAACCTCATTACTTTTTATTCGTTGTTCTTGTGTTACCAAATCATTGATTTTGTCAATGGTTTCCTTTCTGCTGACCAGAGTGCACTTCGTCTTCGGTGCGAGTTTCCGGGATGGAGAATAGTTTGTACCTCTTTAATTCTGACGCGTTTTGCATGAGAACGAGACATGGACTCGACCCGCTCCTTACCTACTATCTAATTAATCATGCACACAACGGTAACGAAAGGAAATAATGGTGGACCCTGCTAGTTGGTAAAATAAGGAGTGCACACTCACAATAATTTAATAAAAATCGTTATCTACTCAAAGAAAAGAGAACTTTATCATAATAAGCAACAGGAATTGGGATTTTGCATATATCTACGAAATAATATGCGGGTTAAATATTACAAAGAGATTTATTATACATCAGAACATAAAGGCACATGATTATCGACACAAACAATAGGTTAAAGGATAGGGTATACTGAACTATTATGAGAATAAGAGTTGGCTCGAAAACAAGGGGCTCCTACTCTCTGTAATGCAGTAGATTGCCGATAATGATTCTAGGTCCTAATGAATGAAATCGTACTCTCCAGACTATATTGCAGTATCGCGATTAGTAGCGAGAGCTCAAATAGGATCACAAGGAGAAACAGTAACGTGGACTTGCAGCAAAGCGAGCGCGCATGCTATTGAGGACTTCAGTATAAAATTGATAGGTCCTACAATACTTTACCATCCTGAAATCTGTAGCAGGTCATCGGTAGGCAGCGTTCTGATGATGTAGGCGCCGACTTCTGCTGTGCAGCAACTCTGTTTCAACCCCTGGCCTCTACGGCTGTACGAGAATTCTAAGTTCTGCCGAAAAAGTGCGACCGATTCTGACGAAGATCAGATCCCAAATGCCCTACACCAACACAACGCAAGAGCGAAGCCAACATTGCTCAACTCTCTACTAGCCTCGAAAACCGCGAATCAGCACTCAGTTTTGATTCCAAAATTGCCCCACACTGTCTCAGAACATCATTCACGCCAATAGTGTCTGTTCCCTCCAGTTTCGAGCAGAGCTTTATGACGTCAACTATCCTCAGTTTAAGTTAATCAATCATGCCCCTGCTATTCAGCTGAAGGCAATGAACTGGCCGTTTGGCTGGCTACGAAAGCAACGTACCTAGACCACCGGGAATCCGGCGCCAGACAGTCGTCCCCAGCAGGACATGGTCCACAAGTATTATCAGAATCATGAGGACTATGCAAATAGTATCGCCAGCAGTCTTGGTTCCAGACGCGCCGGAACGGTAAACACATAAACTGCGACGACACTCAGGCGTCTCGCAGGTCGTTTCGCCCTGCATACAGTAGGCGAAACTCTACCGACGTCAGTCGTCCCACCAAGCACTTAAGCCCATTGATGTACGACCCTCTCAGTATTCGCGGAAGTGGAGTCCCCAACCGGAAACGCAGCGTGCTGCGTCCTTCGGTGCACGCCTCCGACAGGCCACCCAGCGAAGTAACCCAACATGCATAGGAATAAAGTGGAAAGTATTTTCAGCTCTCAGTACAAATACTGTCATTACAATAACCTTATTCGGCATGTTACCACCGTGCAATGACATAAAACATTAATAAAATTCATGATAATTACGGGCGACATGCAAAAGAGGGCATAGAACCTCTCATCGTTGCTTGTCCGACGACGTTTAAATTCATTAGTCCAAAAATAAATGGTCTTCAGTCATGGTGCAGAATCCGCGTGATCTTCATTCAGCTCTTTATTGATCTGTTTGGGAGTCCAACCGTTCAAACTAAAATGCTTCATTACAGCACGAAACTGATTTTCCTGCGTTTTCAATCACAGTTGACACACTGGCCAATTTAGACAGCTTTCAACGATGAACTGTACGCTGTACATTGTTGAAATTCTTTATATGATCCTCAGAGTAATCAAGCTTACCAGTCATGAGGGCACAGCAAAAACGTTCCCTTCTTTCATGGAAATTAACCAGACTTATGAACCCACCATCTAACTACTGAGATGCTTCTTAATGACATTTTCATTCTATCTTACTGTTACTAAAATCTGAGTTCCATTTCTTTCATTAGCTGCTCTTCCTTTTCCTTGGCGTATTTTATTCTCTACGCTTCCAGTTTCATAATTTATTGTAATGTTTGCAAAGACATAACGTGAGCGCTTGGCACGATCAGGATATTCTTCAGCAGACAACTGCACCAATATTGCGATGATGATGATGATGATGATGTTCGGTTTATGGGGCGCTCAAATGCGCGTTCATCAGCGCCCGTGCAAGTTCCCAATCTGTACACAGTCCAATGTAGCCACTTTCACGAATGATGAGGATAACACAAACACCCAGTCCCGGGGCAGAGAATTCAGCAATATTCATTTTTTTTCGTCTGTTGTATACATTGCGAATGTCTCAATACCTTTACGAGCAAGTTGACTGATTGCTAAAACAGCATACCACAGACTGATGGGCTTCAAGAGCACAGGTAGAAACAAGATCCATATCAGAGTTACGCGCTTACTTACATTTGGTATAATAGGGCAGACCATTGTCGAACCTATTTTCCGAATGGCGGAACAATTACTTGCAGCGCTGTTATCTTTATATTATTTGACCAGCTTTCATACATGTTATATCATAGAGGTTCTCTTAGAAGCTTGTTTTAAATGCCGTTGCAGGCAACAACTTCATCCATGGCTATGGAATGGTCACTAGCAGAAGACGAAGGATGCTGGCTGTCAAACGTGGAGGACGAGCAATGGGAAATGGATGAAGAAAAGGGAGTCAGCTTTGAAGATGTCTGGGAGGAGGAGAGGAGTCCTGCTGCAGAGCCTGAGGGCAGCCAGCAAGACGGCGAAGACGTGGGGGACGAGGAGCAGCCCACCGAACCAGCGTCTGTGGAGTTCGGGGCGTGGCGGAGCAGCAGCAGCAGTAAGTAACACATTCTGGAGGCTGTTTGTAGAGTAAATTCTGGCTGATATGTTTTGTTGCTCATCTATGAACCATCTGCCCTATCTGCAGTGGAGTGTTGTTTGTCACGAATTGTTTCAACCATAACTTAAGAACCTTAAGGTGACTTCAGAAGATCTTGTATTGTAAGTACGCTGGACAAGAGAATAGTCACCTTCAACAAACATCGTGCTGACACTTCGAAACGTCGCCACAAGCTTCGATAATATTCTCATTTCGGGAAGGGAGAGAGCACAGTAGTCACTTCAAGTACGCCATATCCAGCTGATTCCACTCCTGATGAATAGAATCCGTAGAGCTGTCACATTGCAGGGAAGTGGTTGTCACATTTCAATAGCTCTTTCACACAATTCTTCTGGATCTTCGTCATTCATCTAAATCTACATTTATACTCCGCAAGCCAACCAATGGTGTGTGGTGGAGGACACTTTACGCGTCACTGTTATTCCCTCCCTTTCCTGTTCCAGTCGCGTATGGTTCGCGGGAAGAACGACTGCCGGTAAGCCTCCGTACGCGCGCGAATCTCTCTAATTTTACATTCGTGACCTCCTCGGGAGGTATAAGTAGGGGGAAGCAATATATTCGATACCTCATCCAGAAACGCACCCTCTCGAAACCTGGACAACAAGCTACACCACGATGCAGAGCGCCTCTCTTGCAGAGTTTGCCACTTGAGTTTGTTAAACATCTCCGTAACGCTATCACGCTTACCAAATAACCCAGTGACGAAACGCGCCTCTCTTATTTGGATTTTCTCTATCTCCTCCGTCAACCCGACCTGGTAAGGATCTCACACTGATGAGCAATATTCAAGTATAGGTCGAACGAGTGTTTTGTAAGCCACCTCCTTTGTTGATGGACTACATTTTCTAAGGAGTCTCCCAATGAATCTCAACCTGGTACCCGCCTTACCAACAATTAATTTTATATGGTCATTCCACTTCAAATCGTTCCGCACGCATACTTCCACATATTTTACAGAAGTAACTGGTACCAGTGTTTGTTCCGCTATCATATAATCATACAATAAAGGATCCTTCTTTCTATGTATTCGCAATACATTACATTTGTCTATGTTAAGGGTCAGTTGCCACTCCCTGCACCAAGTGCCTATCCGCTGCAGATCTTCCTGCATTTCGCTACAATTTTCTAATGCTGCAACTTCTCTGTATACTACAGCATCATCCGCGAAAAGCCACATGGAACTTCCGACACTATCTACTAGGTCATTTATATATACTGTGAAAAGCAATGGACCATAACACTCCCCCGTGGCACGCCAGAGGTTACTTTAACGTCTGTAGACGTCTCTCCATTGAGAACAACATGCTGTGTTCTGTTTGCTAAAAACTCTTCAATCCAGCCACACAGATTGTCTGATATTCCGTAGGCTCTTACTTTGTTTATCAGGCGACAGTTCGGAACTGTATCGAACGCCTTCCGGAAGTCAAGGAAAATAGCATCTACCTGGGAGCCTGTATCTAATATTTTCTGGGTCTCATGAACAAATAAAGCGAGTTGGGTCTCACACGATCGCTGTTTCCGGAATCCATGTTGACTCCTACAGAGTAGATTCTGGGTTTTGAGAAACGACATGATACGCGAGCAAAAACATGTTCTAAAATTCTACAACAGATCGACGTCAGAGATATAGGTCTATAGTTTTGCGCATCTGCTCGACGACCCTTCTTGA
Source organism: Schistocerca serialis cubense (assembly GCF_023864345.2). Classification (NCBI taxonomy): domain Eukaryota; kingdom Metazoa; phylum Arthropoda; class Insecta; order Orthoptera; family Acrididae; genus Schistocerca; species Schistocerca serialis. The sequence goes on from NC_064646.1 coordinate 142,335,369, forward strand.
AGACTGGGACTACCTGTGCTCTTTTCCAATCATTTGGAACCTTCCGTTCCTCTAGAGACTTGCGGTACACGGCTGTTAGAAGGGGGCAAGTTCTTTCGCGTACTCTGTGTAGAATCGAATTCTCTGCATGCCTGCGGATCGTGTGTGGCTGCAGATACTTCTGGTACAACTAACTGATCCCTCCCTCCACCGCCCCCGCCCCCTCCAAAACCTATTCAATTTGCGAATGGTGCATGGGAAGAATGAATATCGGTAAACTTCTATATTAGCTACAATTTCTCCAAGTTTCTGCTAGTGATCATTTCGCTAGATGTGTGTGCGAGGAAGTAATCTGCTGTGCGATTCTTCACTGGACGTACTTTCTCCAAATTTCAGTAGTGAACCCTTCCGTGATGCGCGGCCCTCCGTTATACCACCTGCGGCTGGAGTTTGTTAAGCATCTCTGTATCACTTTGGGGCCTTCTAAGTGACCTTGAGACGAAACGCTCTGCTCTTCGTAGGATCTCGTCTATTATCCAGCCTGGAACGTTCCCATATTAGCGAACAGTCCTCAAGAAGCGGTGGAAGAAGTGTTTCGAAAGACACTTCTTTCGAGGATGATTGACGTTTGCTTAAGATTCGTCCTATGAATTCAGTCTGGCGCACGATTTTTCTACTATTTTTTTGCGTGGTCATTCCACTTAGCAGGCCGCTGTGGCCGAGCGGCTCTAGGCGCTTCAGTCCGGAACCGCGCTGCTGCCACGGTCGCAGGTTCGAATCCTGCCTCTGGCATGGATGTGTGTGATGTCGTTAGGTTAGTTAGGTTTAAGTAGTTCTGAGTTCTAGGGGACTTATGACCTAAGATGTTAAGTCCCATAGTGCTTAGAGCCATTCGAACCATTCCACTTAATGTCGCTTTTGATAGTTATTTTAACTTAGTTTACGGTACATACTGTTTCTAACAATTTGTCATCAACAGTGTAGTTGTAGATTGTATTGTAGTTGTACAGTAGTGAATTTATTTTCCTATATGTGTCGAACGTGCTACATTTATTTACGTTCAGGGTCCACTGCCAGAGCCTGCACCATTCATCAGCCATCCACAGGTAATTCTACAAATGTATACTGACTTGTGCCGTTGCTACTTTCTTATATACAACCGCACCATCTGATAACAGTATTAAAGAGCTTTCTACGCTTTCTACTAGACCATTTATGTGTATTGTGAACAGTAGCGGTTGTGCCACACTTGCATGGGGTACTCCGGAAATTATCTATAAATCTGCCGGTTTTGTTCCGTTAAGAACGACGTGTTGAATGGTTCAAATGGCTCTCAGTACTATGCGACTTAACTTCTGAGGTCATCAGTCACCTAGAACTTAGAACTAATTAAACCTAACTAACCTAAGGACATCACACACATCCATGCCCGAGGCAGGATTCGAACCTGCGAACGTAGCGGTCGCTCGGTTCCAGACTGTAGCGCCTAGAACCGCACAGCCACTCCGGTCGCCCGACGCGCTGAGTTCTGTCCGTAAGGAAGCTTTTAGTCTAGTTGTAAATATGGTCTGATACTCGATGAGATCATATTTTTTCCAGTAGATGGCAGTGCGCGACGGTGTCAAATGCTTTCCCGAAGTCAAGGAACACGATATCAACCTCAGCGCCGTCGCCTGCTGCCCTAAGGATCTCATGGAGGAACACAGAGAGAGCTGAGATTCACAAGATATCTCTTTGCGGAATCCATGTTGATTTTTGTAGAGCAGATTTGCCTTCTCCAAAAGGTCATAACTCTTAAGCATAAAAATGTCCATAATTCTACAACAGTTCGACGTCAATGTAATTACGTGCATCTGTCCTACGACCCTTCTTGAAAACGGGAATGACCTCCGCTTTTTCCAGTCGCTAAGTACCCTTCGCTGCTGCCGCAATCTACGATAAACCTGTGCTGGAAGGGGAGTAAGATCTTCCGCATTAACATACAGGGTGGTCCATTGATCGTGACCGGGCCAAGTATCTCATGAAATACGCGTCAAACGAAAACACTACAATGAACGAAACTCGTCTAGCTTGAAGGTGTAAACAAGATGGCGCTATGGTTGGCCCGCTAGATGGCACTGCCATAGGTCAAACGGATATCAAATGAGTTTTTTTTAAACTAGGAACCCCCATTTCTTATTACATATTCGTGTAGTACGTAAAGAAATGTGAATGTTTTAGTTGGACCACTTTTTTCGCTTTGTGATAGACGGCGCTGTAATAGTCACAAACGTATAAGTACGTGGTGTCACGTAACATTGCGCCAGTGCGGGCAGTATTTGCTTCGTGATACATTACCCGTGTTGAAATGGACCATTTACCAATTGCGGAAAAGATCGATATCTTGTTCATGTATGGCTATTGTGATCAAAATGCCCAACGGGCGCGTGCTATGTATGCTGCTCGGTATCCTGGACATCATCCAAGTGTCCGGACCGTTTGCCGGATAGTTACGTTATTTAAGGAAACAGGAAGTGTTAAGTCACATGTGAAACGTCAGCCACGACCTGAAACAAATGATGATACCCAAGCAGCTGTTTTAGCTGCTGTCGCGGCTAATTTGCACATCAGTAGCAGACAAATTTCGGGAGAATCTGGAATCTCAAAAACGTCGGTGTTGAGAATGCTACATCAACATCGATTGCGCCCGTACCATATTTCTATGCACCAGGAATTGCATGGCGACAACTTTGAACGTCGTGTACAGTTCTGCCACTGGGCACAAGAGAAATTACTAGACGATGACACATGTTTTGCACGCATTCTATTTAGCGACGAAATGTCATTCACCAACAGCGGTTACGTAAACCGGCATAATATGCACTATTGGTCATCGGGAAATCCATGATGGCTGCAACAAGTGGAACATCAGCGACCTTGGCGGGTTAATGTATGGTGCGGCATTATGGGAGGAAGGATAATTGGCACCCATTTTATCGATGGCAATCTAAATGTTGCAATGTATGCTGATTTCCTACGTAATGTTCTACCGATGTTACTACAAGATGTTTCACTGCATGACAGAATGGCGATGTACTTCCAACATGATGGATGTCCGGCACATAGCTCGCATGCGGTTGAAGCGCTATTGATTAGCATATTTCATGACAGGTGGATTGGTCGTCGAAGCACCATACCATGGCCCGCACGTTCACCGGATCTGGCGTCCCCGGATTTCTTTCTGTGGGGAAAGTTGAAGGATATTTGCTGTCGTGATCCACAGACAACGCCTGACAACATGCGTCAGCGTATTGTCAATGTATGTGCGAACATTACGGAAGGCGAACTACTCGCTGTTGAGAGGAATGTCGTTACACGTATTGTCAAATGCATTGAGGTTGACGGACATCATTTTGAGCATTTATTGCATTAATGTGGTATTTACAGGTAATCACTCTGTAACAGCAAGCGTTCTCAGAAATGATAAGTTCACAAAGGTACATGTATCACATTGGAACAACCAAAATAAAATGTTCAAACGTACCTATGTTCTGTATCTAATTTAAAAAACATGTCTGTTACCAGCTGTTCGACTAAAATTGTGCGCCATATGTTTGTGACTATTACAGTGCCATCTATCACAAAGCGAACACAGTGGTCGAACTAAAACATTCACATTTCTTTACATACTACACGAATATATAATAAAAAATGGGTGTTCCTATTTTTAAAAAAAACCGCATTTGATATCCGTTTGACCTATGATAGCGCGATCTAGCGGGCCAACCATAGCGCCATCTGGTTCCGCCTTCAAGCTAGACAAGTTTCGTTCTTTGTAGTGTTTTCGTTTGACGCTTATTTCGTGAGATACTTGGCCCGGTCACAATCAATGGACCACCCTGTATACACCATCTTCCAGGCGAACGGCTGCTCGAACCGGATGGACGGCGCCACGGTTGTAGATCTGTGTGGGGCAGAACTATGCCGCGGAGGACACCACCTGGGCTTCAGCGTGACCTGTAGTTACTGAAGGCTTCATGACAGCTGTGGACTACGTGAACATTACTGCATTCAGCATGCAACCCTTCATGCTTTATGTCTTTCTCGACTTGGATGGCATCTTTAAGTAGGATAACTGTGCATGTCATCAACCAGCGATGAGTCTACGGTAGTAGGCAGAACCAGGCTACGGTTGTGTGACGAGGATGATTGTGACCTGTCGGCCACCAGCTTCACGTGACCTGCACGCGATGGAACGCGTCTTGGGCGCTAACTTGATGCCCACCGGCCCGCAACTTACAAGGATCTGGACGTATGAAGCCATACTCCTTCAGAAACCTTGCCGAGTCCATGGTGCCCGCGATCGGTGCAGAACTTCGTTCTAAAGCTGGACCAATGTGGTATTAAGGAGATAGTCATAATATTTTGGTTCATATGTTTACACGTTATTTACTACCTCTCATAAGAACGTTTTTCAGTGATGGGAAGAACGTCACAACTCCAAGAAGAAGCTGTGTGAGATACAAGAAAGTTTCCAGAATGAGATTTTCACTCTGCAGCGGAGTGTGCGCTGATATGAAACTTCCTGAGAGATTAAAACTGAGTAGCCGGCCGAGACTCGAACTCGGGATATTTGCCTTTCACGGCAAGTGCTCTACCAACTGAGCTACCCAAGCACGACTCACGCCCCGTCTTCACAGCTTACTTCCGCCAGTACCTCGTCTGCTAGTTTTTCAAACTTCACAGAAGCTCTCCTGCGAACCTTGCAGAACTAGTGCTCCTGGAAGAAAGGATATTGCGGAGACATGGCTTAGCCACAGCCTGGGGATGTTTCCAGAATGAGATTTTTAGTCTGCAGTGAGTTGCGCTGATATGAAACTTCCTGGCCGATTAAAACTGTGTGCCGGACCGAGACTCGAACTCGGGATATTTGCCTTTAGCGACTAGTGCTCTACCATCTGAGCTACCCAAACACGACTCACGCCCCGTCCTCACAACTTTACTTCTGCCAGTACCTCGTCTCCTACCTTCCAAACTTCACAGAAGCTCTCCTGCGAACCTTGCAAAACTAGCACTCGTGGAAGAAGGGATATTGCGGAGACATGGCTTAGCCACAGCCTGGGGGAAGATTCCAGAATGAGATTTTCACTCTGCAGCGGAGTGTGTGCTGATATCTGAAAGATGATGTAGATTCAGAGTTTGCGCCAGTCACATAAGAGTGACGCTAGTAGCGCCATTACAGGGATGCGAATCAGGTTTGCGTTAAATGCACACTGTAACCATCGTGAAAATTAGGTGTTGAGTTACTGTTAGTCAAGAATGTCTTTACGGGCACGGTGAGTTGCTGTTATTCAACATTGTCTTTAAGGCAACAAAGACGGCATTATCAACACCTCACTGAGTTTGAACGAGTTCTTGAAATACGGCTACGAGAAACTGAATGTTCCTTTTGCGATGTTGAAGAGAGACTTTGCACGAATGTAGGCATTGTACATGATTACTGGCAGCCGTGGTCACGAGAATGTACAGTCACAAGACAACCAGACTCCGGACAGACACGTGGCGCTACCGAAAGGAAAGACCATCGTATGGCTCTGACTCTTCGTACACAACCTGCAACAGCAATTTGAGCAGCTGTTCGAACCACGGGAACACAGCGGACTGCTGGAGATCAGTTTCTTCAAAAACTGAGAACCAGATAGCTCGTAAGGTGCATTCCACTGACCCCAGACCACCGCCATTCCCGACATAAGTGGCATCAAGAAAGAGATCGTTAGATGGCAAGTTGGAGATCTGTTGTGTTTTCTAATGAAAGCTGGTGCAGTGATGGCCGTATGTTGTTTAGAAGAAGACCAGCTGAAGGCCTGCGTGGTAGATACACTGGTCCTGGATCTTGAGTTACGACCTGGAGTGCGATTTCGTACGACAGCAGAAGCACTCTCACGGATATCCCATGCACCCTGGCTGCAAATTTCTGTGTCAGTCTGGTGATTCGATCTGTTCTGCTGTCATTCGTAAACAGCCTTCCAGGAGGGGGGGGGGGGGAGGAGGAGGGGTGTTTTCCAACAGGATAACGCTCATCCACATACCCATCACGGTCTACAGAGTGTCAACATTTTCCCTGGGCTGCACGATCAAGAAATCGGTCTCCAATGGAACGCAGGTGGGACATGGTAGAACGGCAACTCCAGCTTTATCGACAAATAGCATTAACTGTCGCTGTACTGACCGACCAAGTGCAACAGGCACAGAACTCCATTCCACAAACTGTACAACTCAATGTATGCACGTTTGCATGCTTACATTCACTATTCTGATGGATACAGCGTTTATTAATTTACCAGCATTTCAAATGCGCAATTGCTTATCTCGTGCTTACATTGGCTTGTGATCTTGCAATGTTAATGACCTATCTATGGAGGGGTCCAAAAAATGTATCCACTGTTTAAAAGTCCATAACTGGAAAATTAATTGATGGAGTTGTCTCATCTTTGGTAGTTTAATTGTTTGTAGTTCCGGCAATGGCCACACAAGCATTGTATTGCGTTGTTTTGTTTTGTCAGATGACAGTCGCCAGATAGTCAGTGCACTGTTCCTAGTTGCACTTAGTTACTCCAGTAAACATGGCTGGCGCAAGGCTTACCTTCGATGAAAGGAAGTCAGTTTCGAAGTGGTAATTTAAGTACGAAAACATTAATGAGGTTCGACGGCAATGGCGAAATGAGTATCAAATAGAGCCACCGACACATTTAACTATTCGTCGCATTCGAGACAAATTTGAAGCTGAAGGCTGTGTTAAAGATGTACACAGATAACGATCTGGACGACCTGTAACAGTAACAAGTCCATCTAACTCCCGTCATGTGTTACAACAATTCACTCGCTCACCACAGAAGTCTGTGAGACAGTGTGCTCGTGGAAACTGGAGTCAGTCGCTCAAGTGTTCGGCGAATTTTGAAGACAACAAAGCGGAAGTGCTACACCCCACGATTGCTACACGCAATGAACGAGGACGACCTAGATCGTAGAATGGAGTACTGCGAGTGGTTTACTAACACAGTGAGCAACGGTGAAAGGTTTGCAGAGATGATTGTGTGGTCTGATGATGCACAGTTCGAACTCAATGGTACAGTAAATCGCCACAATTGCATCTACTGGGCCGCCAAAAATCCGAACGTCCATGTAGACAAAGCCGTGAATTTGCCGCCGAAAATCCGAACGTCCATGTAGACAAAGCCGTGAATGTGCCAGGAGTGAATGTGTGGTGTGGTTTGTCTTACCGGGGCTTGATTGGACCATTCTTCTTTGACGGCACAGTTACCGGCGAATTGTACCTTCAGAAGCTTCAGACATTCATTTTATCTGCCATCTGAGACTTTTATGGAGACGGAAGAGTTTACTTTCAACAAGATGGTGCCCCAGCCCACTACCAAAATCGAGTTAGAGCGTATCTCGACAAAAATGTACCAGGAAGATGGATAGGCCGTAGAGGTGCTGTGGAGTATCCACCACGTTCCCCAGACATAACTCCTCTGGACTTTAACCTGTGGGGAACACTAAAGGACGTCATTTATCGACAAAAGCCACGCACATTGGATGAACTTTGAGAACCCATCGTACATTCGTGTGCAAATAGCCATCTGAACACGCCGCAGTCAGTAGTTTGTGCTGCAGTTCGGCGGCATCGTTTGTGAGTGGATGTTAGTGGTGACTATTTCGAACACCTACAGTGATATCTTTAAGTTGGACTTTAAGCTACACTTTCACCAAAAAATGAGACAACTCCGTCAATTAGTTTGCAAGTTATGGACTCTGTAATTTTGATGCATTAAGTTGTTCTGAAAGCGGTGCTGATATTCAAGACAATAAAAGCGGGTTAAAAGCTGTGAGCTATCTGGGGAAGTTAACCTTGCATTACTGAGCAACTGTTTCACCAGGTATCCAGTCTAGCTCACCAAATTCCCAACCAGACTAACATTAATGATAATCTATTAATAGTCATCTTACGACAACTGGGAATATATACATAGATAAAGAAAATTTAAATAAAAAGAAATAAATCAGTTTATATTTGGACGATTATTTTAACATTGATCATTGTTCCGTTAAAATTTCAGCATATTAAACTTGATTCATAACTAAACTGGTGTCTTATTTAGGATTGTGAAAATGTGAGTTTGTGGTCCTACGGAACACATCAAATATGGAGCCAAGATTGGGAGACTGCATACGACACTGCAATCATAAAATAACACACGAAGAACGTCGAAACATATGCAAGAGGAAATTAACCACAACCAACCGATTCAATTTTGATCCAAAGAAGTTACGTTCGTAGCGCGATCCTGTCCGTCATGAAATTACCACACACTGGTATACTAAATTCATACTAACTCTCTGTGGTATCTTCCCAAAAACAATAGCTGAGGGTTACTTTGATGATTACACCACATGCTTTACGTGGTCAACTTGGTTTACACAAAGAGTGTAACTCCACAATAATTTTGATAAAATAAATTACATCGAAACGCAATTTACAAAAGAAAAACCTCGAACTAGTTACTATCGTCTTACTATTAACCTGATGGGTCAAACAATTGTATAAGCACATGGTACTGGTTTCAAAAAGTACACCCCACGTGGGTTGAACATAAAGAAAAGTTGCTATATTGAAAAATATTGTCAAGACGAGATGTTATAATCTCACGCACATTCGCATTTAAGATTGATGATCTTAGTTAGAGTTACAGATGATCAACACGTGGTTCCACTTTACTCACAAAGTAGTGACAAAACAACTACTGGAAGATATTCTGAACTTCACATTCGAATCACACTGTGTTGCAATTTAAGATAACATAAGATATTTTAGATCTAAACCTGAAATAAAGGCAATTAAATTTTCAGTTAGGCTGAACTTAAGAAATCCATTGTCCTACGGACTTAGCAGAGACGCGCTTAGCCGGAGATCTTACCACTTCAGACGCTCGCCGCGGACAGACTGGCGTGGGCCCCTAACGAGGGTGCTTCACAGATACATACGGAAGTGACCAGAGAGCCAGATTCCTATACCAACATGACAAGGGACGGACAGGACCATACTAAGAACAGAAACCTCTTTCCTTTTAGAAAGCGTAGCTACCTGTTCTGACGTTGGTCCTACGGTTCTCTAGCAGACAGGCTTGTCTGCTACCATCAAGCATGCAACTAGAAATACATTTGCTCGTTCAGCCTTTCACACAGAAGGGAAGGGGGATGACAGCATCTTATCATATACAGTATATAAAAGAAGGCTGATGTATGTTCCATATGAGACTGTGTGACATGAATTTCATATAAACTGTGTTTTAAAGTGCAGTGGTGTGACATATCGTTCTTGATTATGTGTAAACGTAGCGCGTTGCACTGCTCAGTCTCCTCCCAGATAGAGTCAGAAACACCACAGTAAATTTAGAAGTGTAATGTATGCCGTAAATGACAACAGTTTTACGAAATTAACATGAAAGGAATCCAACAGAGACCTTTCAACTTTTAAACAGTGGATACATTTTTTAGACCCCCTAGATGGATGTATTCCCGAAATTACGTCAGGCTGTATTAATTATCATTGTTGTCGTGATTTTTTCCTGTCAGCGTATTTTGACAGGCGGTGTACTGCACAGGTTCCGCGAGCATAGAAGAACCGCGCCCGCTGACGGAAGAGGAGCGGTGGCAGCAGCGGGCGGTGTGCCACCTGCGGCGCCACTGGGACGGCCGCTGGATGACGCACCGCCCACCGCCGCCCCAGCCGGGTCCCAGGCCCTGCTGCCGCCCCGGGGAGCCCTGCCTGCGGAGGCGGCCGCCCCCGCAGCCGGTGAGCAGCCCAGCAGCGTGCGCGAGCTCTCGCTTGTACAGACTCTAGAGCGCAGGGAGCAGTCCGTATCACGGGGGTCACTAGCCCAAGAGGTTCGGAAATGTTAACCAGTTCAGAACATAAACTTCACCTCTGAGGGCCAATGACCACCTCACCCCTCAACAGCTGTAGGTCCACTCTTTGATTTCGCGAGCCCCAAAAACCGCTTCACGAACTTACACTACTGGCCATTAAAATTGCTACACCACGAAGATGACGTGCTACAGACGTGAAATTTAACCGACAGGAAGATGCTGTGATATGCAAATGATTAGCTTTTCAGAGCATTCACACAAGGTTGGAGCCGGTGGCGACACCTACAACGTGCTGAAATCAGGAAAGTTTCCAACCGATTTCTCATACACAACGTTGCCTGGTGAAACGTTGTTGTAATGACTTGTGTAAGGAGGAGAAATGCGTACCATCACGTTTCCGACTTTGATAAAGGTCGGATTGTAGCCTATCGCGATTGCAGTTTATCGTATCGCGACATTGCTGCTCCCGTTGGTCGAGATAAAATGACTGTTAGCATAATATGGATTCGGTGGGTTCGGGAGAGTAATACGGAACGCCGTGCTGGATCCCAACGGCCTCGTATCACTAGCAGTCGAGATGATAGGCATCTTATCCGCATGGCTGTAACGCATCGTGCAGCCAAGTCTCGATCCCTGAGTCAACAGATGGGGACGTTTGCAAGACAACAACCATCTACACGAACAGTTCGACGACGTTTGCAGCAGCATGAACTATCAGCTCGGAGACCATGGTTGCTGTTACCCTTGACGCTGCATCACCGACAGGAGCGCCTGCGATGGTGTGCTTGATGACGAACCTGGGTGCACGAATGGCAAAACGGCATTTTTTCGGATGAATCCACGTTCTGTTTACAGCATCATGATGGTCGCATCCGTGTTTGGCGTCATCGCGGTGGACGCACATTGGAAGCGTGTATTCGTCATCGCCATACTGGCGTATCACCCGCCGTGACGGTATGGGGTGCCATTGGTTAGACGTCTCTGTCACCTCTTGTTCGCATTGACGGCACTTTGAATAGTGGACGTTACATTTCAGATGTGTTACGACCCGTGGCTCTACCTTTCATTCGATCCCTGCGAAACCCTACATTTCAGCAGGATAATGCACGACTGCATGTTGCAGGTCCTGTACGGGCCTTTCTGGATACAGAAAATGTTCGACTGCTGCCCTGGCCAGTACATTCTCCAGATATCTCACCAATTGAAAACGTCTGATCAATGGTGGCGGAGTAACTGGCTCGTCACAATACGCCAGTCACTACTCTTGATGAACTGTGGTATCGTGTTGAAGCTGCATGGGGAGCTATACCTGTACACGCCATCCAAGCTCTGTTTGACTCAATGCCCAGGCGTATCAAGACCGTTATTACAAAAATGGTTCAAATGGCTCTGAGCACTATGGGACTCAACTGCTGAGGTCATTAGTCCCCTAGAACGTAGAACTAGTTAAACCTAACTAACCTAAGGACATCACACACATCCATGCCCGAGGCAGGATTCGAACCTGCGACCGTAGCGGTCTCGCGGTTCCAGACTGCAGCGCCAGAACCGCGCGGCCACTTCGGCCGGCACTGTTATTACAGCCAGAGGTGTTTGTTCTGAGTACTAATTTCAATTCAACACATATGTCTGATTCTCAACCTTAGTTCAGCATGTCAATTATACAGGGTGGCGCACGAAATGTGTTACCAATTGTTTCTTTCACAATTTACGACGCACATTAGATATCTCGCTGGGATCTCTACAGCAGTACCAGCAGAGCTTTGAAAAACAAATGAGTTACGAAATGACGTGTAATTCACGATACTGCCGCTAGGAGACTAGTATGCAGCAATGGCTGACAATGGAAGACTGACGACACAGCAACGGTCGGCAATTGTGTTACATTTTCATGAAACGAAAAGCCTTGTTGTGACTCAGTGGCGTTTTCGACAACAGTTTAACACACGATGGGTCCCTTGCAAGAAGACCATCCACAGGTTGTACGATAAATTTGTACAGGAAGGAATAGTATTGGAAGGGAAACGACCTCGGCCTAAGTCAGTTTGTTCGCCGTAGAATATTTAAGCGGTACGAGTTGCTGTACAGAGAGGTCCCGGGAAATCGTGTAGAAAGGCAGCAGTGCAACTGGGAATATCCAGACGCTCCGTTCAGCGCATTCTTAAAAGTGACGTCCATATGTACCTATACAATATGACCTGTTCACAGAAGCTCACTGAAGAACACAAGCAGCAGAGTCTACCGTTTGCTCAGTGGGCGGAGGATAGGGAAGAAACTCTCAACAACGTTTAGTTTTCAGACGAGGCGCATTTTCATTTAGACGGTGTGGTTGACAAACAAAATGTACGCTTTTGGGCCAATGAAAACCCACGAGTGCTTCATGAACGACAACATTATGCTCCGAGGATTACAGCGTGGGCAGCAATTTCCAGTCACGGACTTACTGGGCACTTTTTCTTTGAAGAAACTGTGAACAGCGACCGTTATTTGAGCATGCTTCGCAATAGCTCCATTCCACAGCTTCTTGCTACAGCCTTGCCCTTCAACACGCAGTGGTTCATGCAAGATGGAACAAGGCCACATACTGCAAACACTGTGTTGGAGTTTTTACACGAGCATTTCGACATGCGGATCATTTCACTCAGGTTTCTAGGTCGCTTCAATGACGGACAAAATTGGCCCCCCAATAGTCCAGACCTCAATCTATGTGACTTTTTTCTTTGGGGGTACATAAAGGAAAAATTTCCCCTAAGCGTCCACGTGATTTAATGGAGCTCAGAAGACTTATTCTTCAAGCTTGCAGTGAAATTACGGAAGGCATGTGCCGTAGGGTAATCACTAACTTCAGTGTTCGTTTGAAGGAAGTTAGGAAACGAAATGGTGGACATATTGAGCATGAGCTGAGTTAGAACAAATCTCCATGGACGGCTCTTCATTGTAGTATATGTTCCTTTCTGATTGTATTGACAATAAAGTTTATATTTAAAAACAAAATGGCAACACATTTCGTGCGCCACCCTGTAGGTAATCTGACTAGTCATTTTCAGCTCATGTTTACAGCTTTTCTGTAAGGCGCTGCCTCCTGGGAGGACACGAGGAGCTTTTTCTGCAAAGGGTGCTGTAAACAACTGAGGCGTCGCAGCTACGGCGCGATAGCCAATTTGTTGTGTGAATGTATGTGGGCTCCACTGTAAGCAGTCAGAATCTCATACGATCTGCAACGGGCGAGCTGTGCCCTGCAGGCGTGCGTCATGACCATATGGCGTGACTGCAGCGTGTGAAAGTAGCGGAGAGGCGCTTACAGAATAGTTACATTCTCTCGAACTGAGGAACTTCATATTAGGTACATAACCTTCGCTTGTGTAAAGGAACAATCTGTCAAAATCTGAAGTCAATATCTGTCTTAATTTGGAAGTTACAAAAAAAAAAAAAAAAAAAAAGAAAAAAAAGAGGTCAGTAAAAAACGTAATTATCCGATACTTATAAAACTGTATATATATATGTGTGTGTGTGTGTGTGTCTGTGTGTGTGTGTGTGTGTGTGTGTGTGTCTGTGTGTGTCAATAGTTCACCAACTGTGACTATTTGAAAAGATATGAGAACACCTTCAGTGTTTAGATTCAAATTTGGAAAGTTCTCATTTTATAAAACCTTTTGTAATTTTGCTGTAGTAATAACTTTAAGAATTTCAAGCAGATATTTATGTTTTGTGTTAGGGTGATTGTGAAAGAGAGTACTTGTGCATGTGAGACATTCGCCAATATTAAATTTTCAGTTTGTAATTCTCTATAGGAACTTGCAAGTGTTCCAGCTTTGTAGCGTGGGAACAAATCCACCTGTGGTTCCCCTACTACTGGATACAGATGTCCAAACATGTTTGAATATGTAAGAGACAGCCAGAACGTTCGCGACTATATAGTTAAATTCCAGACGTAAAGTACAGCTTAAAGTTTATTTCAGTTTATTTGTTTAACAAGAGAGTTTGGAGTTGTTTATTTTAATGATGTCAATGAGCTGAGAGCAGTGGTTGGTTCTTGCTAAATTTTGGCGCTAGCCACGCCCTGAAAGTCAGTTCTGATTGGCCGTAATTCTGTACAACCAATAAGAGGGGGGACGGTTCGCCACCTGAGGCATGAGACAGAGGTGCTTGTAGAGGCAGAGAGAAGAACGAAGTGGTGGACTAGCTTTCAAAGGAACCGGTCATGCTGACAGTGTCCGAACGCATTGTGTGTAAAATGTGGTATTGTGACGTCCGCGTTTCAGTACAGTGATAAAAGTAACTGGTGTTTACCATTAGCTATTTGTGAAATTTTAAGAGTCGAGAGATATTTTGTTCTGGAGAAAATCGCGTGTGTAAACTTTGAACCAAAAGCGTGGTTGTACTAATTACATTTTTTTTACTGAGTACTTATGGCGAGCAAAAACTTTATTTAAAGACAACCACTGAATGCAGAGTGCAAAAGTAAATAGCAGTTTATTGACTGTGTTACTCTCGTATGTGATTTCGGAATTGGATAGGAAATTTCTGGCTGTTTGAATGTGACGAGGACTGTGAACAGGAACTTTAATGATTTGAACACATGTAGGCTGATGACCTTGCTTAATAGCAATAAAAAATCCTAATGCAAGTTTAAAATGACCTTTGAACTTAGAAATTTGAACAGCAACTCATTTCCGATTTATTCTTTAGAGTTCACAAGGCTATTTTCAGCTTTTTGCACTTATAGCGGCCTCCGACGCGTAGTTATGAAATCTCAGTATCTTCAACACTGCTTTTCTGAGATCTCTTAAGTAGCTGCAGTCAGGAGTTAAGTGTGCAGATCTGCAGCAGTATCGAGGCAGGTGGACAACTTATGATGCCGGCCGGTGTGGCCGTGCGGTTCTAGGGGCTTCAGTCTGGAACCGCGTGACCACTACGGTCGCAGGTTCGAATCCTGCCTCGGACATGGATGTATGTGATGTCTTTAGATTAGTTAGGTTTAAGTAGTTCTAAGTTCTAGGGCACTGATGACCACAGATGTTAAGTCCCATAGTGCTCAGAGCTATTTGAACCATTTTTTAACCAATTTATGATGCAGAACCGCCGTCGATGTGCGAAAGAGTGCGCTACGTCGCAGAACGACCGTCAGTGGAGAAATATCCGTGCTTAAAATTCGTATTGTACGTTCAAACCGCAACCCGTTCATGAGGATTAGTGGAAAATCCTGCTCGTTAACTCCATAGATAATGGCCAGAAGGCGACGCGAAAGGCGTGCTCAGGAAATGAGATGTCACAATGTCTCAATGTCAAACGGAAAATCCCATCAGTGCCATGATGAAATGCACTACTGGACATTAAAATTGCTGCACCAAGAACAAATGCAGATAAACGGCTATTCATTGGACAAATATATTACACTAGAACTGATATGTGATTACAATTTCACGCAATTTGGGTGCATAGATCCTGACAAATCAGTACTCAGGACAACCACCTCTGACCGTAATAACGGCCTTGATACGCCTGGGCATTGAGTCAAACAGAGCTTGGATGGCGTGTACAGGTACAGCTGTGCATGCCGCTTCAACACGATACCACAGTTCATCAAGAGTAGTGACTGGCGTATTGTGACGAGCCAGTTGCTCGGCCACCATTGACCAGAAATTTTCGATTGGTGATAGATCTGTAGAATGTGCTGGCCAGGGCAGCAGTCGAACATTTTCTGTATCCAGAAAGGCCCGTACAGGACCTGAAACATGCGGTCGTGCATTATCCTGCTGTAATGTAGGGTTTCGCAAGGATCGAATGAAGGGTAGAGCCACGGGTCGTAACACATCTGAAATGTAACGTCCACTGTTCCAAGTGCCGTCGATGCGAACAAGAGATGACCGAGACGTGTAACCAATGGCACCCCATACCATCACGCCGGGTGATACACCAGTATGGCGATGACGAATACACACTTCCAATGTGCGTTCACCACGATGTCGCCAAACACGGATGCGACCATCATGATGCTGTAAACAGAACCTGGATTCATCCGAAAAAATGACGTTTTGCCATTCGTGCACCCAGGTTCGTCGTTGAGTGCACCATCGCAGGCGCTCCTGTCTGTCTGTGATGGAGCGTCAAGGGTAACCGCAGCCATGGTCTCCGAGCTGATAGTCCATGCTGCTGCAAACTTCGTCGAACTGTTCGTGCAGATGGTTGTTGTCTTGCAAACGTCCCCATCTGTTGACTCGGGGATCGAGACGTGGCTGCGTGGTCCATTACAGCCATGCGGATAAGATGCCTGTCATCTCGACTGCTAGTGATACGAGGCCGTTTGGATCCAGCACGGCGCTTGGTCTTACCCTCCTGAAGCCACCTATTCCATATTCCGCTACCAGTCATTGGATCTCGACCAACGCGAGCAGCAATGTCGCGGTACGATAAACCGCAACCGCGACAGGCTACAATCCGACCTTTATCAAAGTCGGAAACGTGAAGGTACGCATTTCTCCTCCTTACACACGGCATCAGAATATCGTTTCACCAGGCAACGCCGGTCAACTGCTGCTTGTGTATGAGAAATCGGTTGGAAACTTTCCTCATGTCAGCACGTTGTAGGTGTCGCCAGCGGCGCCAACCTTGTGTGAATGCTCTGAAAAGCTAATCATTTGCATATCGCAGCATGTTCTTCCTGTCTGTCTGTAGCACGTCATTTTCGTGGTGTAGCAATTTTAATGGCCAGTAGTATAGATGGTATTTTTCCCATTGTGAGCACGACTGTATCCTCTCATTGATGCTTCTGTAGAGCGATGCTGTGTGTTACTATAGGAGCCGCCGACGCCAGAGCCGGAGCCGCTGGCTCGTTGCGAGGCTGGTGGTCCGTGCAATAGGACACTACAGCGCTGCCTCTGGAAGCTGGCGTGGGGGCGCCTCCAGCATCCGCCGCCGAAAGAGCTGCTGCGCAAAAAGGTACTCACTCGGCCACTTTATCTGCATCTACATCTATATTTCGTAAGCCACCTTACATTGTGTGAAAGGGAGTACTTCCTGTGTATCTATCTTTTCCTCTTTTCCCCTTTCCCCGTTCCATGCCAAACGGTGCATATGAAGAAGAACTGTCAGTAAATCTCCGTATGAACCCTGATCCATCTGATTTTCCCGGCGTGGTAACCTTACGAGACGTACCGTGCTGATCGTAAACATTATGACTACACCTCACCGAGAGACGGAATGCATCGTCAAGGCGTTACGGGCAAGTGGCGATGTAGAGAAGAAGCGGAGACGAATTGGAAAACATTCTAGCGACCGTATGGCCCGCAAATGGGGAAATCCACTAAGGTAAGTTTCCTCGACAGACGGCAAAGCTTTACAGCCCAATGCCTAAGGACGAGCATCTCAGAAACGGGGATCTGAACGGCATTCCAGATTGATTCCGTATTTCTAGGTTTTCAGAAGGCTTTTGACACTGTAACACACAAGCGGCTTGTAATGAAATTGCGTTCTTATGGAATATCGTCTCAGATATGTGACTCTATTCGTAATTCCTGTCACAGACGTCGCAGTTCGTAGTAACTGACAGAAAGTCATTGAGTAAAAAAGAAGTGATTCTGGCGTTCAACAAGGCAGGGTTACAGGCCCTTTACTGTTCCTTATCTATATAAACGATTTGGGAGACACTCTGAGCACCCGTCTTAGGCTATTTGCAGGTGATGCTGTCGTTTACCGTCTAGTAGTGCCATCAGGAGATCAAAGCAACTTGCAAAACAGTTTAGAAAAGATATTCATATGGTGCGAAAATTGGCGGTTGACCTCAAATAACGAAAAGTGTGCTCTCATCCACATGAGTGCTAAAAGGAATCTGTTAAACTTCCATTACATGATAAATCAGTCAAATCTTTCTTTCTTTCTATCTTCCGGGGCCTTTGTCCTGCACCAACTGGGGCTCAGCCGTGTTACTATTGATTTAGCACTGCTACTTTCAGAGGGTGGCCGGATGCACTTCCTGCCGCCACCCCAAACGCCCAGGCAGAATGAGTGTACCCCAGCTGTCTGCGTCTAGTGTAAGCCACGGACGAGTGCTAACGTTTTCAAATGTCTGCGAGCCGGCTTCCTGAGGCGGAACGTGGGGATCAGCCCGGTATTCGCCTGGCGAGATGTGGAAAACCGCCTAAAACCACATCCCAGCTGGCTGACATACCTGCCCCCGGCGTTAATCCGAGACCGGCGCGCCTACCCGAGTCCAGGAAGCAGTGCAGTAGCGCTCTCGGATACGTTGGCAGGTGTAAATCAGTCAAATCTAAAGGCTCTAAATTCCACTAAATACCTAGAAATTTGAATTACGAACAACTTAAATTGGAAAGAATACACAGAAAAGTTGTGATGAAGGCCGACCAAAGACTACGTTTCATTGGCAGAACGCTTGTAACATGCAACAGGTCTGCTAAAGAGACTGCCTAACTACGTTTGTCCGTCCTCTTTTAGAATACTGCTACGCGTTGTGGGATCCTTACCATATAGGACTGACGGAGTACTTCGAGAAGGTTGAAAGAAGAGCAGCACTTTTTGTGTTTTCGCGAAATAGGGGAGAGGGTGTCACGGTCATGATTCAGGATTTCGGATGTATGTCATTAAAAGAAAGGCGATTTTCACTGCGGCGGTATCTTCTCACGAAATTTGATTCACCAATTTTCTTCTTTGAATGCGAAAGTATTTTGTTCACACCGACCCACAGAAGAAGAAACAATCGTCATAACAAAATAAGGGAAATCAGAGCTCGCACGGAAACGTATAGAATTTCGTTTCTTCCGTGCGCTGTTCGTAATTGGAATAATGTAGAATTATTGAGAAGGTCGTTCGATGAACCGTTTGCCAGGCACTTAAGTGTGATTTGTAGAGTATCCATGTAGACGTAGATGCAGCGGAACTCCCGCGGCCAGCAAGATCCCCAGAACTGCCCTCGAGGGGATATGCACGGGACCAGCTCAGACGTCAAATCTGTCTCATTGTCAGTATCCAGAATATCGGGGACCAGTTGCAACAGTCGTACGCCAGAATGCCTCACGACAGGAAACAACAGGTTTATGACACTCTTTCTAACTTTATCATTGCGTGCATCCAGGCCTTAGGGGGTGCTACGCCATACTAATAAGTGAGCTCATATTGCCAAGTACTTCGCAAATTTGGCTCGATTTTGTTATCCGTTAAAGGAAAACAAATGCCCTCTCAACTCTCCAAATAACCTGCCCATTCCTTAATTGTTGAGCTTACTCCTAAAAGATCATCATGATCTGTGGAAAAATAATTCCTTCTGCGATACTGTGAAAAGTAATGAACTTTATGACAGCACGGTAAGCAGTTTATCTGCTGATCAGAAATCATAAAACTTGTTTTAAACCTATTCTCAAGTTTATTTTACGAGTTGACTTCTTTGAATCAGCAAGATATACGAATTGTTACAACCTCCCCGAGCTCAGGGGTTGTAATATGTCAGAACAACCGAGAGGTATGGTTTGGGAGAGAGGGACGACTCACGCCAAAGCATGCAGAGAAACACATGCAATTGTATCATTGCCTTTATTACACTGAAGCGCCAAAGAAATTGGTGTAGGTATGCGTACTCAGTTACAGGCAGAATACAGCGGTGCGATCGGCAACGCCTATACTCGACGGTTGTAACTTAAACAGTGGCAACTATTTATTCATAACCGATACAAAAGAGTTACAGGTTTCCACCTGTTACTGTCCTTCAAAGTAGTCACCAGCGTTGTGTAGAACCCGTTGCCAGTGATGTGGAAGGCGTAGTACACCGTTAGCAGAGCCTGTTCTGTTGACGGTGATTCTCGTGTACGACTGTGATGGTGTTATCCCAAAGCATTACGTTCCTCCACTGCAGGCTGTGAATGCACAGTATTACTGTTCGTTTTTGGAGCGTCATCTGCGACCGGCTTTGCGAAAGAAGCGGCGACACTTTCTGCGCAACCCACCCATCATTATCATTTTGTACGACAATGCCCGGGCGCATACAGCGCAAGCTGTGGGTGCTCTTTTCGGTCGATGGGACTGGAAAGTACTGTACCACCACCATGCTCCCCGGACTTAAATCCTTGTGACTTTGTTTTGATTCCGAAGATGAAGGAACCACTTCGTGGCGTTCGCTTCAGAACTGTTCCAGAGATTCGACAGGCAGTAGACCGTACCATCAACAGAACAGGTTGTGCTAACGGTCGTCGCCCGTGGTGAATCGTTTGCCCCGCAGAGCCTTTCTAAGGGGACCAAAAATGGCGTAATTAAAAGGGGAGAGGCCCGGACTGCATGGAGAGTGGCCTCCCAATTGAATTTCTGCAGGAGTGCCGCGACTTTGTTGGCCGTATGAGGCTTTGCATTGTCGTGGAGCAGGATGACCCCACGGGTGAGAATGCCTGGTCGTTTTGATTTGATCGCTTGGCGAAGGGTGGTCGAGGTTTGGAAGTAACTCTGTGCATTCGGTGTTGTCCCGGGCTGCAGGAAGTGAATCCAAGGGGGCCATCTTGGTCAAAGAAGAACGGCAGCATAACCTTTCCTGCATTCGTGTGGACGACGACGTCCAGCTGTACGTGCGGAACTGGTTAACATCTTAGTCCCGGGAATTTTATGAGACAGACATTGACCGCCTTGTGTCACAGTGGGACAAGTGTCTCAACAGCCAGGGTCAATACTTCTAACATAGAGGTACTGGTTTCAATAATTATGCCTCCGGCTCGTTTCTTTTTGAACGCCCCTTATACGACGCAAGTTTCTGGCGCAGTTGTTAGGTTACTACTGAGTTTGAACGTGGTGTTGTAGTCGGCGCACGAGCGATGTGACACGGCATTCCGAAGTCGGCATTTTCCCGTACGACCTTTTCCCAGGTACACCGTGAATATCATGAATCCGGTAAAACATCAGATCTCCGACATAGCCGCGGCCGGCAGAAGATCCTGCAAGATCAAGACCAACGACGGCTGAAGAGAATTGTTGAACGTGACAGAAGCGCAACCCTTACACAAATTGCTGCAGGTGTCAGTGCAGTGCCATCAACAAGTGTCAGCGTGCGAACCATTGAACGAAATATCATGGATATGGGCTATCGGAGCCGAAGGCCCACTCGTGTACCCTTGATGACTGAACGACGGAAAGCTTCACGCCTCGCCTGGGCCCATCAGCACCGACATTGGACTGTTGATGATGGCAAACATGTTGCCTCGTCGGACGACTGTCGTTTTAAATTGTATCAAGCCCGTGGACGTGTAAAGGTACATCATTAATCCATGGACCCTGAATGTCAGCAATGGACTATTCAAGCTGGAGGAGGCTCTGTACTGGTGTGGGGCGTGTCCAGTTGTAGTGATATGGGACCCCTGATACGTCTAGATACGACTCTGACAGGTGATACGTAACCATTGGGTCTGACCATCTGCATCCATTCATGTCATTTGTGCATTCCGACGGACGTGAGCGATTCCAATTCCAATGTGACACCTCACACCTGCTGAATTGCTACGGAGTGGCTACAGGAACACTCTTCTGAGTTTAAACACTTCCTCTGGCCACTAAACTCCCCAGACATGAACATTATTGACCATACCTGAGATGCCTTGCCCCTGTAATGATGTGTGGCGTGTCCAGTTGGAGTGATATGGGACCCCTGATACGTCTAGATACGACTCTGACAGGTGATACTTACGTAACCATTGCGTCTGATCATCTGCATCCATTCATGTCAGTTGTTCATTCCGACGGACATGGGCAATTCCATTTTCAATGCGACACCTAACACCTACTGAATCGCTACGAGGTGGCTCCAGGAACTCTCTTCTGAGTTTAAACACTTCCTCTGACCACCAAACTCCCCAGACATGAACATTATTCAGCATACCTGCGACGCCTTGCAACGTGCTCTTCAGAAGAGATCTCCACTCCTCGTACTCTTACGGATTTATGGACGGCCATGCAGGATTCATGGATCAGTTCCCTCCAGCACTACTTCAGACATTAGTAATATCCATTCCACGTCGTGCTGCGGCACTTGTGTACGTTCACGGGGGTCCTACACAATATTAGGCAGCTGTAACAGTTTCTTTGGCTCTTCAGTGTACATCGAAGGTACACAGCCGGCCTTGCGCTGAACTCGGCGATGGCGCAGTGCAGCGTGCGTGGTTAGGTGCCAACGCGAACGCCGGAATCTGGTAGTGTCGGTGTTGGGTGGCCCAGCCTTGCGGACGTAGCCATCCTATTCGCTCCACGGCTAAGACACCGCCGCATGCGTTAACTGTGCCTGTGGCCGGGAAGGCGGCTGACTGCTCCCTCAAGTACGACTCGTGGATCCCGTGTAGAGCACCGAAGGGTAATAGCCGACCTGCTGTAGTGAGCCTTAGCAGCTTCAGCCGTCCGTGCAGGGCAGTTCGTTCGGTGCCCTGAGACGGCTCTGCACCCGTGAGGCTGCCAGTTTGCACCCAGGAACCGCCCCTCTGGACGGCAGCTTGCAGTGCGTCGTACGACGTCACCCAGACAGCAGCCCTCTCGCTCCTCGCGCTGTAGTAGCTAAAAGGCGCGACGTGTCACGCCACAGCTAGACTCGTCCGTGTAGCGGAGGTTGGAGGCAGCTTCAGTGGGCCGGATGGTAGCCGATATCCATCTGAAAAAGGTCGTCGTGGTTGCCTGCAACATAAAAAACGTCATTTTCTCCGGTTATAGAGGCGGACGAAATGGCGACACGACGGCCTGATTTGAGCCTCTAGGCTGGCTTATTTATACGTCTTTTCCCGACGCTTCTGACGTAGTTCCTCCGGAGGGTACAGGTGGAGTGCCCTTTGATAAATATAACGCCAGCTTCCCTCAGACCGCTTCGGCCCCTACACACAGGTCACTAGCCGCTGTTGTAACTGTAACGTATGGGTTCCTCAGCACGGTGATGGCCTGTGCTGCCCTGCTTACTTCATACACTACTGGCCATTAAAATTGCTACACCACTAAGATGACGTGCTACAGACGCGAAGTCTAACCGACAGGAAGAAGATGCTGTGATATGCAAATGATTAGCTTTTCAGAGCGTTCACACAAGGTTGGCGCCGCTGGCGACACCTACAACGTGCTGACACGAGGAAAGTTTCCAACCAATTTCTCATACACAAACAGCAGTTGACCGGCGTTGCCTGGTGAAACGTTGTTGTGATGCCTCGTGTAAGGAGGAGAAATGCGTACCATCACGTTCCCGACTTTGATAGAGGTCGGATTGTAGCCTATCGCGATTACGGATTATCGTATCGCGACATTGCTGCTCGCGTTGGCCGAGATCCGATAACTGTTAGCAGAATATGAAATCGGTGGGTTCGGGAGGGTAATACGGAACGCCGTGCTGGATCCCGACGGCCTCGTATCACTAGCAGTCGAAATGACAGACTTCTTATCCGCATGGCTGTAACGGATCCCTGAGTCAACAGATGGGGACGTTTGCAAGACAACAACCATCTGCACGAACAGTTCGACGACGTTTGCAGCAGCATCCACTATCAGCTCGGAGACCATGGTTGCGGTTACTCTTGACGCTGCATCACAAAAAATGGTTCAAATGGCTGTGAGCACTATGGGACTTAACGTCTGAGGTCATCAGTCCCCTAGAACTTACAACTACTTAAATCTAACTAACCTAAGGACACCACACACATCCATGCCCAAGGCAGGATTCGAACCTGCGACCGTAGTGGTCGCGCGGTTCCGGACTGTGGCGCCTAGAACCGCTCGGCCACTGCAGCCGGCGCTGCATCACAGACAGGAGCGCCTGCGATGGCGTACTCAACGTCGAACCTGGGTGCACGAATGGCAAAACGTCATTTTTTCGGATGAATCCAGGTTCTGTTTATACCGTCATGATGGTCGCATCTGTGTTTGGCGACATCGCGGTGAACGCACATTGGAAGCATATATTCGTCATCGCCATACTGGCGTATCAGCCATCGTTACACGTCTCGGTCACCTCTTGTTCGCATTGACGGCACTTTGAACAGTGGACGTTACATTTAAGATGTGTTACCATCCCTGGCTCCACCCCTCATTCGATCCCTGCGAAACCCTACATTTCAGCAGGATAATGCACCACCGCATGTTACAGGCCTGTACGGGCCTTTCTCGATACAGAAAATGTTCGACTGCTACCCTGGCCAGCACATTCTTCACATCTCTCACCAATTGAAAACGTCTGGTCAATGGTGGCCAAGCAACTGGCTCGTCACAATACGCCAGTCAATACTCTTGATGAACTGTGGTATCGTGTTGAACGTGCATGAGCAGCTGTACCTGTACACGCCTTCCAAGCTCTGTTTGACTCAACGCCCAGGTGTATCAAGGCCGTTATTACGGCCAGAGGTGGTTGTCCTGGGTACTGATTTCTCAGGATCTATGCACCCATATTGCGTGAAAATGCAATCACATGTCAGTTCTAGTATAATATGTTTGTCCAATGAATACCCGTTTACCATCTGCATTTTTTCTTGGTGTAGCAATTTTAATGGCCAGTAGTGTGTTTGTACGCAGTGCCCGCCAGGCCGTGCCTTCCCGCGTATGTGCCGTGTCGTAATCCTGTCTCGCAGAATCGTTTCAAAACTGTCAATATCGCCACGCCTGCAATACGATGTGACATTTGATTCTTTAACTATTATTTTGCAGCCATAGCTGCGCGAAATTTACAAGAATTCCCCAAATCCACGCCTGTACTTATTTGTGGCGCAGGATACCTTCTGCCATCAAAGAAGATTCATCTCGAATCTTCAACGTCGTGCTCCCACTCAACTACCTTAACTCTTAATAATTTACACACGGAGTACATCTCACGAATTCACCATACAGGACGTCCGCCCCATTAGCTGAATGGTCACCGCGTTGGATAGCCACTCACGGGGCCCCGGGTTCGATTCCCGGCTGTGGAAGGAGATGTTCTCCCCTTAGGGACTGGGTGTTGTGCTGTCCTCATCATCATTTCATCCCCACTGCCGACGCGCAGGTCGCCCACTGTGGCGTCGCACTCAGTAAGACCTGCACTTGGCGGCCGAACTTCCAGACTTGGAACTCCCGGCCACTGTCGCCATACGCTCGTTTACATTTTACCATACAGGGCTCCCGCTCACATTTTACTGCTACCATTTATCCCATATCGTACCCCTATAATTAAGACCTTAAAACTGACTGCTTCCCTGACCAATGGCGGTCAACCATTCTACTGGTAACTGGTGTGTTGGCACGACCAGAGTCTGTGCACTCTTGCGCCTTACCCAGAAATACCATACGCAAACGCCTATTAGAAACACGCCACAATTGGCGGTTGACACGCTCACCACTAATACTTTGCGCTCATTATCTTCCTGGAAATGAAGTACATGCTGCCAGATTTGTTCCATCGACATTCCGAATTTCTGGGACTCTACTAATCTGTATACGGACTGCAAAAGCTCTGGAGTGAGTTTATCATTCAAATACGTTAAATTTTGGTCGGATAGTACCCTCAGAGATCCTTCTAGGCAATACAACGTACTCCGCGACAATGTCATAACAGCTGAGCCTGTGAGCGTTGTCGCAAGACGAAAACCCGTTCCGACTACCTCACAAGTTGTGTCATTAATGATCATTCCACTTTCCCGAAACTACCGGTCAGCTCCTTAGTAGAAATTCAACCATACGTTTTCCGGCGTGAATACCGAGTGTAACCAACGAGTACCCACCCTTTGGAAGTATTTTCGGTCTGGCAGAAGCTCGTTTCCACAACTCGTCCCACTTACTTCCCCCAGAAACAAACTCGCTTCACCTGTCTGCACATCAGCCAGTACCTGGCCGCCTGGACAGATCCCAAATTACTCTCATCCCTTTCCTCGTTCAGAAAAATGCACAATCTACATTAAAATCAATATTAGCAATAACGACATGAAAAACTAACAATTTCACAAAAAAAGACCAAATATCCCTATGGCAATAAAAATACAGACTCCCTACTATACTAACCAAATATAATGAAAATAAAAAAAACAACAAATTACAAGTATACAGCTTAACTTTCGCGACATTAACCTATACGGCA
Organism: Schistocerca serialis cubense; assembly: GCF_023864345.2. Taxonomy (NCBI): domain Eukaryota; kingdom Metazoa; phylum Arthropoda; class Insecta; order Orthoptera; family Acrididae; genus Schistocerca; species Schistocerca serialis. The sequence goes on from NC_064646.1 coordinate 142,361,305, forward strand.
CACCATGCACTTTACGTTGCTCACCAATTCTACGTGCCTTCTTTTTACTCTTTGCAACTTTCATCACCTGGTTGGTTGCTGATAACTGTAGTATCCGCTCCAGCATTCCTTTAAACGGTTTTACGAGACTGACGTGGTTAACAAACGGTTTGGTGGAGAAATGTGTCTTCCGGTTGATCGGTGAGGTCATTTCCACGACTTGGTATGTTTCCTGGTATTTTGTTAAAAGGTTCTTCATTTTGACCATTACCCATTGCCCTACGCGGTATTGCGGAAATTTGCCCATGCGTCTGTTTAGTTATTCCTAGCGTTCTAGCGCCTTTGTGTTTGCCTTTTGCACATTCCTCCAAATTTCCCTAATTCTTCAGGCAAATTTCCTCAGCGACTCACCATCCGGTCCTAATTTAGGAATCAAAACGTCAAAGGGAGATTGAATTTTCCTGCCGTACACCACCTCAGACGGGGACAAGCCCGTTGCAATATGAACCTTCGAATTATAGGCGCACTGTACACAAGGTAAATGGGCATCGCAATCGTCGTGTATGGAACCTACGTAATAGCTTAACGTCTTGTGCACGCGTTCCATTCTCCCACCAATACGTTGATGAAACGGACTCGTCCGTAATTTCCTTATACGGATCACGCGGCATAGCTGCTTCATTAAATCCCAAACAAAATTCGTATCTTGCACCGCAATTATGGCCTCAGGCACTCCATCCTGTAATATCCAGTTGTTTACTAACGCCTCCGCTAGAGTACTAGTCTGTTGGTCTGGTGTCGGCACCTTTGCCACAAATCGAGAAAAAGATCGATAATGGTAAGAACGTACCTATTTCCTGCAGGAGTTTTATTAAATGGCCCAAGGTCATCCAACCCTAACATAGAAAATGGACTGCGCCCCTCTGGTAATATTTGCAACGGCACTTTCTGATGCGCGATGTCGGCCCTCTGCGCACAGGGCAACTAGTCCTTAACATACTGCTCCACTCCATGCCATGCTTCCAGTTCCTCCACCAAAACTGCTCTGCTACACGTTTGTCCGCCACACGTCGCCCACCATGGCCTGGCAACATATGGTCGTGAGCTTGCTGCAAAACTTCATTCCGAAAATCCTCTTGAACACCTTGTAAGTGTACTACCATATCGCTGGCTTAGTTGTGGAGTATCTTTGCGGGCAGCCGCGTCTGTAGAGAGTCGAGCGCGGGACACGGTATTCTTATGTTGTTTAGTGTGTATCTCTGCATGTGAGAGGCTTTTTTAGTATTCAGGTTGAAGTGTTGCTACAAGTGTTATTACAGTAAAGTGATGATATATGAAAATGGTTCAGAGGAAAGTGCGTCAAGATGTAATTAAAAATGAGTAGTGCCGCTGATAACGTATTTATGTTTCCTCTCGTTGCGTGTCGCACAGTATCAATCATCTTCGCCGTGTTCGGTCTCCCAGAATGAAATGATGTGAATCAGTAGAAATTAGTTACCATAAAAGAGTGTAGTCAAGTGCCAGCGTCTTGTAGCGAGCGTGAGGACGTGCGTTCGATCATCGCGTTTCCGCATTTATCAACAACCAGCCGCGCCACGACGGTTACGCGCACGCTCGTACAAGTGAGAACTGAGAACTGAAAAATTAGCTTTACGAACAGTGTTATATCATTACTAGTGACAAGGAGGACTATTACCAGGTATCTGTATGTGTGACGAACGTAAGAACTTTCGTTCGATCATTCGGTTTCCGCGTCATCAACAATCACCCAAGTCGTGTCGGTTACGCGTACGCTCGTCTGAATTATATTTTCGACTGTTAATCATCAAGATTGTTAATTGGAATAAACATTTACGATTTAGTGTGTAAACAGTGCAACCTCTGGTTTCCACATCGTCTCCGAATATAGATGCTCATACCAGACATAGGACAGTGTTGTGTTTTAACGTTGAGTGGCTCCCCTAAACCAGCTTGCATATTTCGATAGATAATTTCAGGCAAGCCAGCAGCAGTGTGGAGCAGAACAATACGACCGCAGCGGGATTATCAGGTACGTGGTGTGGACAGGGCGCACGGTCAAGAAAAGCAACGGTCACGAAACGAGAAGTCAGTTTAAGGTACCCCACCCATTAGTACTCCCGGGCGTGTTACAACCTCATCGTTCTACACAACAAACTCTCGTGCAGAACGAAATGTGCCTGTGACTTAAATGTCTTGCAATCTTTTTCCCTTGCCTGTGTCTGCTGCCACCCTTCAACGCTCTTCGCTAGCATACTTAACATTTCTACCCTGCGACTTAACGTATCTTCATTTGCATTTTATCTCACTGGCTTATGGATTACCTCGTATTAGAATTCACTAAGCTTAAGTGCCCAAAGAGTTAATCTACTAGATGGATCTTTCAAACCAAGCAACTATTTCAATGAGGCGTGATATATCACGATCTTAAACTTCCTACCATACAAAAAGTATGTAATGCCATATATGACCCCCAACATCTCTTTTCCGTTATTGAGTAGTTACGCTCCGCCTTGTTCAAGTGCTTTGATGCTACCGGATGTTGCTGATCATCAACCGTCTGTCCCGAAATACAACTTACTGACTCATTCGAAGCTTTACACGAAAAGATAAACTCTTCCCCGAAATCCGGAAAAACCAATACTGAATCTGAAGCTAATACTTCCTTCTATTTTTCAAATTCCTCCTGACACTCCTGCGACCTAGGGAATTTCGTCCCATTCTTCAGTAGCTTGTTCAATAGTCCTGCTGTTTTCGCAGTCTTTCACGAACTGTGTATAACGATAACAGAGACCAATCAACGACTGTACCTGCTTAGTTGTTTGTGGTATCGTCTAATTTTGAACAGAGTCTGTAAGGCAAGTATCGGTCTGTATACCACGCTCAATAACCACGTGCCCCAGATAGTTTATTTGAGGATGACACGGCGGTCGGATGGTCCCAATGCGCCACTTGTGGCCTGACAACGGAGTGCCAGATAGTTTACTTAAGTTTGTGCAAAATGGCACTTGTCCACACCTAACGTCAAACTTGCCCATAGTAAGCTACTAAAGACACCCTCCACACGTCTCACATGCATTGATAAATCCTTTGAATAGACAATTATGTGTCGAGATAGACTAGACAAGTTTTTAGCTTTAATCTCTTGAGCACCCCATCTAATAACCGCTGAAAAGTTGCCTGTGCTTTCTTTAGTCCAAATGGCATGCGTTTGTAATGAAAATGTCCTGCTGGGACGATAAACGCTGTTTTCGGCCTATCTTCAGTTACTGGTATCACCTCATTAGGTCCGTAGTTGTAAAGGACCGACACTCACCCAGATTATCCAAAGCTTGTTTAGTATTGGATAAGCATCCGAAATGCTTCACGCTTTTAGATATCTGTAATCACAGCCAAATCTGTATTTTTGTGTCCCATCCTTTGAGTCTTTTGGCACTATGATAATGCTGGTACTCCAGGGACTATCGCTCGGTTCTATGATCCTAGCCCGTAGTTGTTCAATAAATTCTTCTACCAAAGGTTGCAGCTGTTTTGCTATACGGTATGTATTCCTACAAATTAGTCCACTATCCCCTGTCGGTACGTGACGTTGCACTAGCGCTGTTACTGTTAACATTCCGTACGCACAAAATAAGTCACTAAACCTCAACAAGAAGTTCCCCATAGCCATTCGATCACTGTCCTTGAAATGGTCTACTTTCCCTCCTAACACTTCCATATAGACGATTTGCTTCAGACTTTTCTCTAGGCTCGACCTATCTATGTCCTCATCTTGCAAGACTTCCAGAGTGGCTACTATTGCACACCTTGACAGAGTTACCTCCCATCCACCAAAGTTATCCACATTAACTGGAATCATCTGTTCCCCATTAGTATTACTCACATGCCCTAAACACCCACGGATAAAGCAATGCGAACTATTCAGCTCTTCATTGCTAAGAGCAGTTCAACCACAGATAATGTTTTCAAATAACTTCCGGGAATTCAGCCAGGTAACACTTTCAGCGACCGCCGATATTTCGGCGGGAGAACACCCCGCCATTTTCAAGGCAAACTGCAACGGACAGGCGGCGTACATGCAAATTTAATACCTCGGTTCTCGGACCCAAGCAGGAAAGATAACACACACACACTGAACACTAGTGCCACCAAAGATGGCCAAAGTCAGAGCTATCGATAGTGAGACTATGAATTCGCAGGTGAGGTAGCATTAAGTCTGTCCCTCTGTTTCTTGACAAGGGAGAGAGCCGGATTCCAAACAGAGTTTAAACAGAAACCTCTATCCCTGTTAACAAGGTAGCTCGCTAATTTAATCTCAACTGCCTCCCGAATCACACTGTCCCAATAGCTGGAACTGCATGCCAATATCTCGGTGTTATTATATAACATGGAGTGACCAGTATCCAAGCAATGTTCGGCTATAGCAGATCTATTTGGCTGCTGTAATCGTGTGTGCCGTTTATGCTCAGTACATCTGTCCTCCACGGTCCTGATAGTTTGACCAATATATGCCATGCCGCAGCTACAAGGGACACGATATACACCCGCCTTACGCAGTCCAAGATCATCCTTAACGGAACTCAAAAGTGCTCTAATTTTAGATGGAGGTCGGAAAACACATTTCACATCGTATTTTCGTAAAATACGACCGATCTTATTTGACGTGTTTCCTACGTAAGGCAAGAAGGCAGTAGACTTAGGTGTTGACTCAGAATTATCATCAATCACCTGATGTACAGTTGGTCGATAGCGCAACGCACGTTCAATCTGTCTATCACTGTAACCATTTTGACGAAATGTAACTTCAAGATGGGACAGCTCAGCTGGCAAAGTCTCAGCGTCAGAAACGATATGTGCCCTGTGTACCATGGTACGAAGTACCCCTTCACGCTGAGCCGAATGGTGACAACTATTAGCTTGTAAGTACAAGTCGGTGTGAGTGCGTTTCCTGTAGACTGCATGTCCCAATGATCCATCATCCTTCCTCCTAACCAACACGTCGAGAAAGGGAAGGCAACCATCCTTTTCCACCTCCATCGTAAAACGAATGTTCGGGTGGATCGAGTTCAGATGTCCTAGAAAGACATTCAAATTCTCCCTACCGTGAGGCCAAACAACGAAGGTATCGTCAACGTATCTATAGAAACAGGCGGGTTTTAAAGGCGCCGACTCCAATGCACGTTCCTCGAAGTCTTCCATAAACAAATTTGCGATCACAGGAGACAACGGACTACCCATCGCAACTCCATCTGTCTGCTCGTAATACTGGTCATTAAATAAAAAATAAGTGGATGTCAACACATGCCTAAAGAGATTAGTTAAATCAGCACCAAACCTGGCTTCAATTAACCGCAACGAATCAGACAGAGGAACACGAGTGAAGAGAGAGACCACATCGAAACTCACTAAAATATCAGAGTCATTCAGCCTCAGTCGCTCCAAACGACGTCGTTGCGGTTAATTGAAGCCAGGTTTGGTGCTGATTTAACTAATCTCTTTAGGCATGTGTTGACATCCACTTATTTTTTATTTAATGACCAGTATTACGAGCAGACAGATGGAGTTGCGATGGGTAGTCCGTTGTCTCCTGTGATCGCAAATTTGTTTATGGAAGACTTCGAGGAACGTGCATTGGAGTCGGCGCCTTTAAAACCCGCCTGTTTCTATAGATACGTTGACGATACCTTCGTTGTTTGGCCTCACGGTAGGGAGAATTTGAATGTCTTTCTAGGACATCTGAACTCGATCCACCCGAACATTCGTTTTACGATGGAGGTGGAAAAGGATGGTTGCCTTCCCTTTCTCGACGTGTTGGTTAGGAGGAAGGATGATGGATCATTGGGACATGCAGTCTACAGGAAACGCACTCACACCGACTTGTACTTACAAGCTAATAGTTGTCACCATTCGGCTCAGCGTGAAGGGGTACTTCGTACCATGGTACACAGGGCACATATCGTTTCTGACGCTGAGACTTTGCCAGCTGAGCTGTCCCATCTTGAAGTTACATTTCGTCAAAATGGTTACAGTGATAGACAGATTGAACGTGCGTTGCGCTATCGACCAACTGTACATCAGGTGATTGATGATAATTCTGAGTCAACACCTAAGTCTACTGCCTTCTTGCCTTACGTAGGAAACACGTCAAATAAGATCGGTCGTATTTTACGAAAATACGATGTGAAATGTGTTTTCCGACCTCCATCTAAAATTAGAGCACTTTTGAGTTCCGTTAAGGATGATCTTGGACTGCGTAAGGCGGGTGTATATCGTGTCCCTTGCAGCTGCGGCATGGCATATATTGGTCAAACTATCAGGACCGTGGAGGACAGATGTACTGAGCATAAACGGCACACACGATTACAGCAGCCAAATAGATCTGCTATTGCCGAACATTGCTTGGATACTGGTCACTCCATGTTATATAATAACACCGAGATATTGGCATGCACTTCCAGCTATTGGGACAGTGTGATTCGGGAGGCAGTTGAGATTAAATTAGCGAGCTACCTTGTTAACAGGGATGGAGGTTTCTGTTTAAACTCTGTTTGGAATCCGGCTCTCTCCCTTGTCAAGAAACAGAGGGACAGACTCAATGCTACCTCACCTGCGAATTCATAGTCTCACTATCGATAGCTCTGACTTTGGCCATCTTTGGTGGCACTAGTGTTCAGTGTGTGTGTGTTATCTTTCCTGCTTGGGTCCGAGAACCGAGGTATTAAATTTGCATGTACGCCGCCTGTCCGTTGCAGTTTGCCTTGAAAATGGCGGGGTGTTCTCCCGCCGAAATATCGGCGGTCGCTGAAAGTGTTACCTGGCTGAATTCCCGGAAGTTATTTGAAAGTTGTATACGCCAGGAGAAACTCAGGTCTCACACAGATAATGTTTCTCTCGGCAAATCGGTATACACTGAAATCCACAGTAGCTTTCCCCGTACCTGCTGGTATTTTATTCTGCTGATCAATCTTGACTGAAAACGTACGCAGTTTAGTTGGTCTCGCCTTCGTGATAGGTAAACCTTGCGCCATTGTCTCAGTTGCAACTGTTTCCCTCTGTTGAGACAAAGTCCCACTGAGTTCCACTGTGCGTTGCAAAAGATCAATCTTAGCATGATGTTCGTTGAGAAAGTCTAGCCCGAGAATCACTGAATAGCCGCCTACGCATGGCAACACCTCGATGCGTTCGCTGAAAACCTCAGTATGCCGTACCCAATCACTTCACCCTATTATCGCCAACCCCAGGTAGCCTCTACCGTGGTGGCCCCAGCCTTCTCTTTCCCACGATGTCCAGACTGATAACGCACACATTCGCAGCCGTGTCCACCAAAAATCTCTGCTTCCTGCCACCCACTAAGTCCACCAAGCTACGTTCCATCTGTGCACTAACTTGTGTAGTGTTACGGTCTATCGAGACGGCCTCTCGACGATTGAAGCAGTCACGTTTGCGTTTAAGGGCTGCTTCCCTTGCCGGAGATTTCCACCCTTCCTATCTCTACACTGAAATGCCCAGTGGTCCACTACGCCATACGCATAGCACTCTGCTTGCTTACACTGCTTACTTACATGCGTTTCCCGACCACGTCTGCAACACTTGAATTGAGAAGCGAATACGCGCTGGTACACTCTCTGCCTTGTGCCCATATTCACCTCCACTATAAATGTTGCGGTACTAAGAGCTGACTGTCTGCTCTATGCCCATATTCACCTCCTCTATAAATGTCGCGGTACTAAGAGCTCACTCTAAGTCCTCTGGTTTCTCCATCCGTACCCTCCGTGACATTTCAGCAGGTATACCACGCAAAACGACATCCAACGCTCTATTTTCTGCCTCCTGTGACAGCGCCGTGTTAGCTTCTGCACTGTGGGTCTCTGCGTTTAGCTTACGGATTCTTTCCTAGAACGCTTCCACAGACTCGTTGCGCTGCATCGACAATGTACTTCATTTCTCCCGAAAAAACTGAACACTGTTCTGCTTTTGATACCGCTGGCACAGTCCATTGGCCCACTCCTGGAACGTATACGCTTTACTCAGTGTCTCGTGGTAGACAAACAACGTTACTTCATCCGACAACCCATGCGCTTCCGCAGCGTCCATAACATCCTGTCACGTCCTACGTTGCCTTGCCCGAGAAGGGATTAAGCAGTGAGACCACTGCCGGGTCATACGAAAGAGATGGCACTCTCATTTTAGACTTAGTCTCCCGTCACTCTCATTGCGACTGATCGTGACTGCCTTCACGAGCCTCTCTATTAAGTTCCTTCAAACTCTCAAACTGCTCTGTTAATGCCTGCACTTGCCGAGTTAAAGCAGAAACTGTATCCGCAGCAGTACCACGGGTTTCCATCATTTTGCGTACTCTACTTCCATCTTAACGAAACCGATTTTTTTAAACAAGACAAAACACGAACTCCCAGTCAGATCTAAACAAAAAAGAAACACATAAACACAAATTAATTCCCCCGGCGAATTATCGCTCGTCTACGCTCAGTGCAACTACTACACAGATGACCAGTATGCCTAAATACAGAACAAACAGCTACAACAAAAATGGTTCAAATGGCTCTGAGCACTATGGGACTTAACAGATGAGGTCATCAGTCCCCTAGAACTTCGAACTACTTAAACCTAACTAACCTAAGGACATCACACACATCCATGCCCGACGCAGGATTCGAACCTGCGACCGTATCAGTCGCGCGGATCTGGACTGAAGCTCCTAGAACCGCTAGACCACAGGGGCCGGCATAGCTGCTACAGCTCTGGTACACGGCAACCCGTGCGCAGACAAATTTCAAAATAAACAACTCACTGTCACTACATTATCCCGTCCGTCATTACCTCTAAACAAAGGTAAGTTCACAGGTTTACAAGAATTCCCCAAATCCACGCTTGTACTTATTCGAGGCGCAGTAGTATGTAACATAATGAAAGCCTCACTGATAGCAATGCCGTCTCGATGTCAGACTGACTGCTGTAAGTAATGTCATCATGTCGATCTTACGCGTGTACGATGTGAATAACTCCACACACCGCGCCACGTTGACTGTTTACTTTCTTCGATCTATTTCTGTCTTGCCACAGATACACTACGACCACCCTCCTCCCTCCACCCCCTTACAATAATCAATAATACATTCAATCACTAAGAACTGTATACCATCTGATGACGAGTTCCTAGGCGACTTGAAACTGGTAACAGTAAAATAAAATTTCTGCCGTCAGGAAAGGCGACTGGTTGCAGTCATTGCTGAAAACCTTTAAAGTCATCTGATTTTATTCGTCTATATTCTACTTTGTTGAGGTTCATCCTGTGACCTGTTTTCAAGACATTATCCATTCCGTTAAACTGATCTGGCTGTCTTTGAAGCTCGATTAAAGGTAGACTTCCCTTTACGCTTAGAGAGAATCCGACCTATTTTCGAAGAAAGACTCTCTCCTATTGTAGGAGTTACATTGATTTGAACCTTTATTCTTCTCTCTCTCTCTCTCGACTCTTACCTTCGGTTTGAACTGCACGGCCTTGCGTACACTGTTGGCCATTAAAATTGCTACACCACGAAGATGACGTGCTACGGACGCAAAATTTAACCGACAGGAAGAAGATGCTGTCATATGCAAATGATTAGCTTTTCAGAGCATTCAAACAAGGTTGGCGCCGATGGCGACACCTACAACGTGCTGACATGAGGAAAGTTTCCAACCGATTTCTCATACACAAAAAGCAGTTGACCGGCGTTGCCTGGTGAAACGTTGTTGTAATGCCGCGTGTAAGGAAGAGAAATGCGTACCATCACGTTTCCGACTTTGATAAAGGTCGGATTGTAGCCTATCGCGATTGCGGTTTATCGTATCGCGACATTGCTGCTCGCATTGGTCTAGATCCAATGACTGTTAGCGGAATATGGAACCGGTGGGTTCAGGAGGCTAATATGGAACGCCGTGCTGGATCCAAACGGCCTCGTATCACTAGCAGTCGAAATGACAGGCATCTTATTCGCATGGCTGTAACGGATCGTGCAGCCACGTCTCGATCCCTGAGTCAACAAATGGGGATGTTTGCAAGACAACAACCATCTGCACGAACAGTTTGACGACGTTTGCAGCAGCATCGACTATCAGCTCGGAGACCGTGGCTGCGGTTACCCTTGACGCTGCATCACAGACAAGAGCGCCTGTTTTATCCATTGTGTACTCAACGACGAACCTGGGTGCACGAATGGCAAAACGTCATTCTTTCGCATGAATCCAGGTTATGTATAGAGCATCATGATGGTCGCATCCGTGTTTGGCGACATCGCGGTGAACGCACATTGGAAGCGTGTATTCGTCATCGCCATACTGGCGTATCACCCGGCTTGATGGTATGGGGTCCCATTGGTTACACGTCTCGGTCACGTCTCTTTCGCATTGACGGCACTTTGAACAGTGGACGTTACATTTCAGATGTGTTACGACCAGTGGCTTTACCCTTCATTCGATCCCTACGAAACCCTACATTTCAGCAGGATAATGCACGACCGCATGTTCAGGTCCTGTACAGGCCTTTTTGGATACAGAAAATGTTCGACTGCTGCCCTCGCCAGCACATTCTCCAGATCTCTCACCAGTTGAAAACGTCTGCTCAATGGTGGCGGAGCAACTGGCTCGTCTCAATACGCCAGTCACTACTCTTGATGAACTATGGTACCGTGTTGAAGCTGCATGGGCAGCTGTACCTGTACACGCCATCCAAGCTCTGTTTGACTCAATGCCCAGGCGTGTCAAGGCCATTATTACGGCCAGAGGTGGTTGTTCTGGGTACTGATTTCTCAGGATCTATGCATCCAAATTGCGTGAAAATGTAATATATTTGTCCAATGAATACCCGTTATCATCTGCCTTTCTTCTTGGTGTAGCAATTTTATGGCTAATAGTGTCGGTATGCGTACCAGTTTCTGTGGCTCTTCAGCGTTTCATGTGTCGCTACATCAGCAATTACATGGTGATGACTTTAGTCATCGAGTGCAATTCTGTCAATGGGCATTAACAGAGAATGCGTTGCAGTTCTACCTGTTTACCGAGAATCGGTGACGATGCAGTATGCGCATGACACTACTTTGACTCAGTCCACCGGCTCTCGCAATGTCCCGTGTACTCATGTGTGGGTTCATGGCAACAGCAGCTAACACACCAACTGCACCCGCTTCCCCTGTGACGGGCCTGTTACGGACCCGTTGGCGTGCTACGACCATACCTGTTGCATACAGTTGGCGGTAGATGTTTTGCAATGTGCGGCACATTGGATGCTCTCTGTCCAGGTACCGTTCTGCATACACCCTGCAGGCTTCAGCTGCATTTCGTCGACACTCGCCATAGATGAGTATCATCTCCGCCTTTTCAGAGTTCGAATACACCATGGTCACGGTTTCTACAACACTACACTATCACAGACGTCTGGTAACACGGTGTACTACAGTTGGTCTGCGTGCGGAGACGAATGCAGAATAACAATAGCAGCAAGCGCTACATGCTGACACTGCGACAACTAGACCAAACCACAACAGTGCACTACAGCCACACTCGTAAACACGGTCGTCATCGTAAACATGTCCCTGCAGATGCTGCTCGCCGACCGTCGCCCGTGTTTGTTACAACACGCAACTGAACGTCGGAGGGTTCAAGCGTCAACTTTAGGTTACAATATATCCGGATGTAACTAACATTTTACAGTGCAACAAACGGCACTGATTACGTATTTGTTTATATGTTCAGATGTGCTAACAAAACTAACGTGGTTCCATTTAAAAAAACGTAGGTTTGTGTTAAAAAACATACTTCCGTGTATTTTTGTATGTTTTGTATCAAACAATTACACTAGCCCCTCTCCTCACGTTCGGTCTGTGGAATCGGTTCGTCAGTATTTGATGTGGTTTACGAAATATATCCAGCGGTAACGTTAGGTGACTCAACCTGTTTAATAGAATACACTGCTCATTCAGAACATTATGGCCACCAACCTACTGTCGATATAAACCCGTTGAGGCGATAGCAGCGTCACCTGTCGACGGATTACTACTAGTCAGGCACAAGCGCGGTGCATATAGTATTAGTGAGCATGCTGTCCGTGTGTAGAACGTGGAAGGTGCGCGATATATCTGATTCTGGGCGATGAATATTTTCGAAACTACACCTCTTGTCCGGTGTTCAAGGAGTGTTGCGGTGAATGCCTAAAACATGTGGCGAAACCAAGGTCAAACCACTTCCAGTCGTCGTGAGGTTGGGCGGCCATCCCTCGTTACAGATTTTGGACGTCATAGGCTGGGCAGACTGGTAAAACAGGACAGGCAGCAAACTGTGTCGGAACTAACAACAGACTTTAATGCTGGGCCGAGTACAAGTGTGTCTGAGCACACAGTGCACCGAACACTCCTCACGACGGGTCTCCGCAGCCGACGACCGATGCATATACCAACGCCACGATATCAACAACTAAAACGGGTACGTGACCAACGGCTCCGGACGTTGGCGCAGTGGCAGAGCGTTGGATGGTCTGATGAATCCCGGTACCTACTTCGCCATGCCAATGGGAGGGAGCGGATCCATCGTCTTCCAGGAGAACAGCTCCTTGACTTTTGTACTGGTGGACGGAGACAAGCTGGCGGCGGCTCCTGTACTCTCTGGGCAATACTCAGGTCGCCGTCCGTGGGTCCAGTGGAACTTGTGCAAGGCACCATACCTGCCAAGGAGTATCGTAAACTCATTGTAGACTACCTACAGCCCTTCATGACGTTCATGTTTCCCGACGTCAGTGGCATTTTTCAGCAACATAATGCGCCATATCACTAAGCCAGGAGTGTGGTGGAGTGGTTCGGGGAACACAGTGGCGAGTTTCACTTCATGTGCTGCCCCCCAACTCGCCAAATCTGAACCGATAAAACTCTTCTGTGCTGTGACTAAAGGTGACGTCAGAGCTCATAGCATCCCCCTCCCCCTCTCTCTCTCCCGTTTCATGCCAGGACGCGTCGCCGCTGTCATCCGTGCCAAAGGTCACAAAGGTCATAATGTTCCGACTGGTCAGTATATAACTCTGAACAGGAGTAGGGTGGGTGTTACTCGTCTGTGACGGATGGTGACACCCGTTTCCTTGCAAGAATAAATGCATATGTGTCGGTTTAAGGTAGATTCTATGTTCCGTGGTGCCGTAAGTTTTCCGACGAACTAAAACATCCAAAAGAAAGCCGAAATACCTCCGATTCGAAGTCCATTGTGAATACAATGTTTTCATGGATGAAATTACGATGATCCGAGAACTGATGAAGTTTCTCTTCGCCATGAGACCACACCACACTTGTATCTCCAAAAAATATGAGTCGAGCATCTCACAGGAATAACTCTGATTGCAAACTATCTCACTAATAAGGCTATAGCTTTATTTCAGCTTGCTATCACATCTATGTCTGTTTCGTTCGAAAACGACTTCTATGAGCAGATCGATAGTGATAAAATATTTCTCGAGTTTCTACGCGCCTTAGGTGGTCAAATGTCCTCTGGCATTCGGCTGGGACCTCCTCGGTTATACAGGGTGATTCAAAAAGAATACCACAACTTTAAAAATGTGTATTTAATGAAAGAAACATAATATAACCTTCTGTTGTACATCATTACAAAGAGTATTTAAAAAGGTTTTTTTTCACTCAAAAACAAGCTCAGAGATGTTCAATATGGCCCCCTCCAGACACTCGAGCAATATACTCCAACTCGTTCCACACTCTCTGTAGCATATCAGGCGTATCAGTTTGGATAGCTGCTGTTATTTCTCGATTCAAATCATCAATGGTGGCTGGGAGAGGTGGCCGAAACACCATATCCTTAACATACCCCCATAAGAAAAAATCGCAGGGGGTAAGATCAGGGCTTCTTGGAGGCCAGTGATGAAGTCCAAAACTTTTCCCTTTGCACAAACACCCATTCTCTGTAAACTGTTTAAACCAACGTTTAATACACCACCTATCAGGAGGTTTAACACCATACTTCGTTCGAAATATACGCTGAACAACTGTCGTCGATTCACTTCTGCCGTACTCAATAACACAAAAAGCTTTCTGTTGAGCGGTCGCCATCTTAGCATCAACTGACGCTGACGCCTAGTCAACAGCGCCTCAAGCGAACAAATGTACAACTAAATCAAACTTTATAGCTCCCTTAATTCGCCGACAGATAGTGCTTAGCTCTGCCTTTTGTCGTTGCAGAGTTATAAATTCCTAAAGATGTGGTATTCTTTTTGAATCACCCTGTATATCAAGTGGTGACGGTCATGTGATTGCTGCTGCCGTACGTAGTGTATAGAGCAATGCTGCCGTCTGTGACGTCACTGGTGCCCACTTCAGCGCCATATATGGCAGTGTTATCGTTTTGGACCTACACCGCCCACTTCAGCATTCCAGTGGCCTATACTTAGCTACAGTCCGCCGTTTTTATTTAGGCTCTAGGAAATTTTTATTTCGATCGTTTCTTTTATAGCGCTATACCACAAACTATTTGTCCTTCTAACACTAGATGTCTCGTCCAATGCAATTCTGTGTGCATTTTCCAAAGAATGTTCTGCTGCTGTTGATATCTCATGATATCATAGGTGTAACCACGTCTTATGTTCCACACAGCGCTGTTCAATAACAGGGGAGAGTATTTCTCCTCTATCGAGCCCTGTGATGCAAGTTTAATATATTTTCTTCTTCCATTTTTAAATGGTGTCTTTGACTTTTTACGAACGGCAGTCTTATTCCGAAATTACAAAAATTGCTCCGGAAAATTAAGCATATACCATATTAGAAAACATGCTCCAAGGAACAACATGGTCATGTACCTACGAACAAATATTCTATTTGAATTTGAAAGTGTTGCTATCGAGAGAAGCTTGTCAGTATTATATGCAGTTGTCTAACTGTTACATTTTACTCTACTACACACAAATAATAATCAGTAAGTGAAATCAAATTAAGCAGAAGTATTATCAAAAACCAGTTACAAGTTAAATACTTTTTGAAATTGAAGCTCATTGAAACTAATACATATTTCAATTTTCAAAAGACATATGATTATTAAGATATTAAGGTAATTCAGTTAATTAGCAAGTATCTCATATTTAGTGGTAAAAGACCTTCCTCTTTTTTTAAATGCACAAGTGGCACACGACAGACAAAGTACGAATTAACTTAATACATGCTAGGTAACTAGTTTTAAATACTCATAGAATTTTACTTGTCATAAAACACTTTCACTAAAGAATTAAGAAAATATTGCAAATACTTTACACCACTTAAACGTATAGGACTCGAATATTTTAAAATACTGCTCAGAGCACAATCACATGTCGACCAAGAACAAAAACTGGGGAAAATGGAAGAAACTATTTATGTGCCTGTAGTGCGCAGTCCCTTGTGTCGTTCTAACACCGGTCACTAGACTTAAGTACTAAACAAAAAGATATCGTGTGTCCCTACGTGCTAAAGGCCTTGCCGCAGCCGTCACACTGGTTCCCATCAGATCTCCTAAGCTAATATTGTCGGGCTTGTCTAGCACTACATGGGTGACCATATAACACTACTGCTCCGCTTCTTTTTCCGGCATGTGACCTAGTGACGACAAGGTTTATTTCTGTCACAAGGCAGCCACGTATAACACTACTGCGGTAATAAATTTGCCAAATATGGCCTAGACTTGCAGTAGATATTACCCTCTGAGCTGAGTTTAGAAGTTTGGCCGAGTATGCCTAACGGAAAATTGGTATCGAACCTTAATTTGGTAAAAATAGCTGTAGATAGTTAGCAGAAAGAAATTAATTTTGCGAGAAGTAACAGTAACTGATTAGTGTTAATTGAAAAAGTTACACGGTTACCAGCCTAATTAGGCATAATAATTTAAAAGCATTATTTATAAAGAACCTATTTTTACTAATTCAAAACGAACTTTCAATAAATACTGTGCTGTGAATTTCAATGAACGCACCCAAATGGAAGCGGTCTAAGGCGCTGCAGTCATGGACTGTGCGGCTGGTCCCGGCGGAGGTTCGAGTCCTCCTTCGGGCATAGGTGTGTGTGTTTGTCCTTAGGATGATTTAGGTTAAGTAGTGTGTAAGCTTAGGGACTGCTGACCTTAGCAGTTAAGTCCCATAAGATTTCCCACACATTTTGAACACTCAAATGGACAAATTACACAGTGCTTAGCGGCAGTTGTCACCTTAGCAGTTACGCAATCACAAGATTTGCAAATGAGGCCTTTCTCTTGTTTACTTTAATCATTACTTTTGCCTTTAACTAATATACCTAAACTTGCTCTTCACAACCCACACAAGACCAGATAGCACATGATAATAGTCAAGTACATTTAAGAAACACATTTACTATGCAAAAGCAATAAGGAGGCACAGTATACAAACTTTTTACCCTTGCTTCTTAGTAATCAGTTCAAGAATCATTAGCTAGAAACCTACTAATCTGATTTATCCTTTTTTTATGATGGAACAGAAATATGGTCCCACAAACAGTCCCTTTCGTTGTAGCAACAAAACTATACACACTTCCAGAATTATGCAGCGTTAAGGTAGGTTTGGGCTACTCTTTCATCTGAGATCATTAAGTTTGTACTAATTTAACACTCTTTACCCTGACAGTAACCTCTACAAATCAGAGATAATCTCCAGCAAAATTTTGCTTCAAACAACCTTAAGACAAAGTGTTATGATACCTCTTGTGAAGCGAGTAATTTTGAAAACAACTTCAAAGCAACAAACAATAGAACACCTGTGTTTTGAAAGCAATACTCTTTCCTAAACTGATATTTAATTTAGTTTTCTAGTTAAGTTTCGAAATACTTAAACATAAATAGCTTCTTTTTATGCTTCAGAAAGAACTAAATTTTACCCTGCGCATTAAGAGTACTGGCATAACTTTGCCACACATCAGTAAAATGCATTGTAAAACTGTTAATGCTTTTTTATGCAAAGGACACTCTCGGATTTCATCACGTAAAGGAGAGGTGCATAGGATGGACACATTGTTCAATCACATTTTGAACATTAGGATTATATTTTCACAGAACCAAACACAACATTACTGGTTCACACAGTAATACAGATCTGACTTTACGTATGTGTGACGAAGTGGTTACGCAATCGTGGTGGCGAGCATGTGGTGGCTAGGTGGTCTTTCCATTGGCAGTAATTAGTTCTATTTACCTCTTCTTGGCGTTGTTAATATCAGTTTTAGAGCTTTCCCAAATCGAGAGCATCATTTTATAGCCGCATATTAAATCCGAGGCATTTCATTCCAATTGCAATACTGTAAGCCTCACTCGGCACCTGCACTGTTTACTCGTCAATTACTTGCTCCCGGCTGACTACTGTGCTCTCTCACATTCTGCCCAGACTGAGCGTCATATCCACCTTTTTCCTAGAGCGCCAACTCACTTCTGTTGCAGAGGGGAACTACTTTGGGTTTCTCTTTATACAATATAAAGTCCCTGTGTATGAACCAGTTATTACATAGTCGCCAGCAAACATATTTTAAAAAGTCTCTTTATTTAAACATATTAAGAAGTCAACACAGATATACATAATTAAATACCACTTCCCTCCAAATGACACAAAAAACTTAACTTGCAAAGAGTAAACATGTCACACTACCTTTCCACTTCTTTACAGTAGATCAGCTTGAAATTATGCAGAATTAATCGGTATGAGTTATAAACAATATCGATTATAGTGTTATAACCATACTGAGCGTTTTTGGCAAGCGGGTTGCACTGAGCGCTTATGAGGCCAATTGAGGAGCTATGTGACTGAGTGCGCTTTAATAAATATATCACATTATCTCCTAGTCTAGGAGCAGACATTTTGTTTCAGCTGATGAAGACAGTCCTGTTCTTGATACGATATACTGAGCGACCAACATGCGAAGTAAGGAGACACGGCACACGTTTCGTGAGCCTGTGACCAGTGGTGCTCACAATGAGCTGTAGAAGTGGTTCCTTCCTATGAACCTTCGCCAGTCAATAAATTGTAGATGTCTGAGGTGCCTGTGGCAGGAGATTATAAATGACACCCTCTCCCAGTGATGATGACCGCCCGGGAAGCTCCTAGGTGAGACTCATTATTTTGGATGTTGGCTCACCTGACAATTTACGGTACGTCTTCTCCTCCTTTCACCAACCGGATCTTGGCGTCGCAGTCGGATGACAAGGCATTTGCCTTGTAACCTGTCAGGACAACGATATGGGCGTCGTTGTGGAGCGCGCGAAGGGCATTGACCTCAGCTTCGATTGATGGTGTTGCGATGTGGAGCCCTCTGTCACACATTTTGTTGTTGTGGTCTTCAGTCCTGAGACTGGTTTGATGCAGCTCTCCATGCTACTCTATCCAGTGCAAGTTGCTTCATCTCCCAGTACCTACTGCAACCTACATCCCTTTGAATCTGCTTAGTATATTCATCTCTTGGTCTCCCTCTACGATTTCTACCATCCACGCTGCCCTCCAATACTAAATTGGTGATCCCTTGATGCCTCAGAACATGTCCTTCCAACCGATCCCTTCTTCCAGTCAAGTTCTGTCACAAACTTCTCTTCTCCCCAATCCTATTCAATACCTCCTCATTAGTTATGTGATCTACCCATCTAATCTTCAGCATTCTTCTGTAGCACCACATTTCAAAAGCTTCTATTCTCTTCTTGTCCAAACTATTTCTCGTCCGTGTTTCACTTGGCTACACTCCATACAAATATTTTCAGAAATAACTTCCTGACACTTAAATCTATACTAGGTGTTGGCAAATTTCTCTTTCAGAAACGCTTTCCTTGCCATTGCCAATCTACATTTTATATCCTCTCTACTTCGACCGTCATCAGTTATTTTGCTCCCCAAATAGCAAAACTCCTTTACTACTTTAAGTTTGTCATTTCCTAATCTAATTCCCTCAGCATCACCCGACTTAATTCGACTACATTCCGTTATCTTCGTTTTGCTTTTGTTGGTGTTCATCTTATATCCTCCTTTCAAGACACTATCTATTCCGTGTAACTGCTCTTACAAGTCCTTTGCTGTCTCTGACAGAATTACAATATCATCGGCAAACCTCAAAGTTTTTATTTCTTCTCCATGGATTTTAATATCTACTCGGATTTTTTCTTTTGTTTCCTTCACTGCTTGCTCAATGTACAGATTGAATAACATCAGGGAAAGGCTACAACCCTGTCTCACTCCCTTCCCAACCACTGCTTCCTTTCGTGTCCGTCGGCTCTTATAACTCCCATCTGGTTGAAACTTCCTGGGAGATTAAAACTGTGTGCCGGACCGAGTCTCGAACTCGGGACCTTTGCCTTTCGCGGACAAGGGCTCTACCAACTGAGCTACCCAAGCACGACTCACGCCCCGTCCTCACAGCTTTACTTCTGCCAGTACCTCGTCTCCCACCTTTCAAACTTTAAAGGAGCTCTCCTGCGAACCTTGCAGAGCTAGCACTCTTGAGAGAAAGGATATTGCGGAGACATGGCTTTGCCACAGCCTGGGAGATGTTTCCAGAATCAGATTTTCACTCTGCAGCGGAGTGTGCGCTGATATGAAACTTCCTGTCAGATTAAAACTGTAAAGTTTGGAAGGTAGGAGACGAGGTACTGTCAGAAGTAAAGCTGTGAGGACGAGGAGTGAGTCGTGCTTGGGTAGCTCAGTTGGTAGAGCACTTGCCCGCGAATGGCAAAGGTCCCGAGTTCGAGTCTCGGTCCGGCACACAGTTTTAATCTGCCAGGAAGTTTCATATCAGCGCACACTCCGCTGCAGAGTGAAAATTTCTTTCTGGAAACATCCCATGTGGTTTCTGTACAAATTGTAAATAGCCTTTCGCTCCATGTATTTTACCCCTGCCACCTTCAGAATTTGAAAGACAGTATTCCAGTCAACATTGTCAAAAGCTTTCTCTAAGTCTACAAATGCTAGAAACGTAGGTTTGCCTTCCCTTAATCTAGCTTCTAAGATAAGTCGTAGGGTCAGTATTGCCTCACATGTTCCAATATTTCTACGGAATCCTAACTGATCTTCCCCGAGGTCGGCTTCTACCAGTTTTTCCATTCGTTTGTAAAAAATTCGTGTTAGTATTTTGCAGCTGAGGCTTATTAAACTGATTGTTCGGTAATTTTCACTTCTGTCAACACCTGCTTTCTTTGGGATTGGAATTATTATGTTCTTCTTGAAGTCTGAGGGTATTTCGCCTGTCTCATACATCTTGCTCACCAGATGGTAGAGTTTTGTCAGGACTGGCTCTCCCAAGGCTGTCAGTAGCTCTAATGGAATGTTGTCCTGTGTCACATCTAGGGGCCAATTTGTTTGTGAAGGGCTTTTGGGAGATGTTATTGGTTTACGCTGTGGATACTGAGCTGCTGATTTTAATGATGTTGGTGGAAATGGTGATGGTGATGATACTGATGGTGGTGATGAGGAACTGTCTGGATGGCTGTCTGTATTGGTTTACTATCTATATTAGACAGTGTCTGTGGTTGCTCC
The DNA here is from genome assembly GCF_023864345.2 of Schistocerca serialis cubense. Lineage (NCBI taxonomy): Eukaryota > Metazoa > Arthropoda > Insecta > Orthoptera > Acrididae > Schistocerca > Schistocerca serialis. Next base: position 142,381,826 of record NC_064646.1, read on the forward strand.
AGCTGAGTTACAGGAGAGGCGCTTCGTTGTGTGGTCGCAGGTGGAGAAGATGCTGGCTGGCCGCGACGTCGCGTCGCTGTTCCCCTGCAAAGAGGCCTGCCCCAGGAGGTGCTCCTGCTGCGCCTTCATCTCCGAATGACGGAAAAAGTCTGTACACAATAGTCATTACATCCTAATTGCTGAACTCCAGGTTTCCGCCTTAAGTAACTAACACGTCTTGGATTGCGAAACACTTGGGGACACAAATGAAAATGTAGTTGTAGCAAAAAACACATTCAGCCTGTAGGTAATATGGAAACAACAATAAAATTTATGATATTTAGAGACATGTATTTTATTTAATCACTTTAGTATCATTTCGCCTTTATTCACGTAGTTTGCTCTGAGAAAAATGGAAGGAAGATTACTTTTTAACGTCCCGTCGACGACGAAGTCATTAGAAATGGAGCACAAGCTCGGATTAAGGAAGGATGGGAGAAGAAATCAGCCGTGTCCTTTTCAAAGGAACCTTCCCGCTATTTGCCCTAGGCGGTTTACGAGAGTCACGGTAAACTAAACTAGAATGGCCGGACGTGGATTTGAACCGTCGTCCTCCCGAATGCGAGAGCACTGACCTAACCATTGTGCCACCTAGCTTGGTGTTCGCTATATGCTCCACATTTGGCATATTTTCCTTATTTTTAGGGTTCCGTACCGTAATCAGTAAAAACGGAGCACTTGTAGGATCACTTTTTCTGTCTCTCTGTCTGTCTGCCTTACTGTCTGTCCGACTTTTAAGACACCTTTTTGTCCAGAACAAGTAGACTACCATGTTGAAATTTATGTCACATACTAAGGTCTATTGTCACTTGGTGGCGTGAGATTCTGAATCAATGCAACCGGAAGATACAGCCATGTATGTGACATATTTTCATACAAGTTCACTCATTAAAACCTACAGGATAGTTTACATTGACGAAGAGTCATGAAATTTGACAAAAAAGGTTCTACAGTCTAAATAAAGGAAAAATCCGAAAACTTGTTAATTTGTGATTATATCACCCGGAAAAGACATTTCTTTGTGATGTCTTATCCCACTTCAAGTTGGGAGTATATTCCAAGTATCAATGTCTATAAGAGCCAAAAATCATCGAGATTTTTTATTCCAAAAATGGAAGAACTGTCTATGTACCTAACTGAAGAACCAGCAGTGCGCGAATCTTACTCACAACTGGCGAATGTTTTCACGTTACGGTGTGTCTTTGCTATAAGTGTGCTTCAATAAAGAGTTAATATTGACAAAAACCTTGTGTTGTCTACGCGAATACCTCAATATGTTAAGATACTGGATTTAAGTACTTAGTCTCCGTGATTTGGAAAGTAAAAACGAGGGCGGAAACTGATGAAAGAAGGCTCACAAACATTGGCTATCTTGAAGTAAAATCTAACAGTGGAAAATAGCGCAGGCTTCAGATGTGTTTCGAAAACATTCGACGTTGTAGGAGATAGGGCAGTGAAAGCAGGTCCAGTTGCAGAATGTGCAAGTGCAGCGCGTAAATCGGCATATAAATTTTCTTTCCGAGCATTTGTCAAAGCTGTTAGCTTTGTTACTTCCTGTGACAACAAATATGGCTGAAGAAACTTAAAAAGGACGATAGGATTTGTTTCTCCTCCATATATTTGGACAGAGTTGCACAGATCATGGTACACTAAAGTAAAATTTACAACATTCATTTGTGATTTTATCGTTGTAAGAGAAACCCAAATCATGATATTTAAGTTTTCATATTTAAATTGAATACTTTTGGGATTATTTGGACCACGAAATGAATAATTATGAACTGCCTGATTTATTTTTGATATGGAACATTCTGGGTACTTAATCTAAAGAAAATTGTTTGCTAAAATTCAATCGCATGAGTACGTCTAAGAGTGATAGAACAGTTGATCTTCTTACAACACATGTTTGGTGCTTATGAAAAGGTTTGTCACATTGTCCAATCACATTAACGTGAGCACCTTCCAAAAGCCTGAATAACCACCATTTGCAGCGCGGTCGGATGAGAAAGGTGCATGGAGAGAGTCAGCGAAGTTCTGCAAGGTACCGGCAGGGACGTGGAGCCACTCCATCGCCAGTGAAGCGGCCAGCTGCGGTAGGTTTCTCCGTTGAGGATCGACAGCACAAAGAGTCCGATCGAGCTTGTCCTGCGGATTCTCGATTGAGTTTAAATCCGGGAGTTTGGTGGCCAGCCGAGTACGGTTTACTCACTCTGGTACTCTTCGAACCATGCGCGTATACCACGAGCAGTGTGGCACGTTGCATTGTCCTGTTGGTAAATGGTACTGTGCTGAAGAAAAACAAACTGCATGTGGGGGACCATGTGCACCCCTAGGATACATGCATTCTTGTGTTGATCCACAGAATTAAGAGATCATTCAGGGAATGCAATGAAAACATTCCCCAGGCCAAAATCTGCCTCCCCCTCCCCCCCCCGGCCTGGACCCTTCTCTAGATAGTTGCAGCGTGTTGAGGAGACGCTGTTGGAAGTCCCTTGGTTCACCTGGGCTGTCAGTTGCCCGTCTATTCGCCCCTACACATCTCTGCAGCCCTAGTTGACCCCTGTCATCTAAGGCTTTTGGTTCACCACAGCTGCCTCAGCGCCCGTTTTGGATAGCGCCATCTGGCCATGCACGATACACCTTAACCACGGCGGCACGCGTACGGTTTGCAGACTCGGCCGCTTCGGAAATGCCTCCACTCTTGACCCGGAAGCCAATGATTGTGTCCCTTTGGGCGTCAGACAAACTACTCCATTTGTGCAATACGATAACGACTGCACTGTTTTTCGCATTCCCTCAATACACTTTATATACCCTCTATTGGTGATGTTGCCATCCGCCTTTGCACGTTAACCTCGAACATAGGCGGTGGTCGGATTAATGTGGCTGGACCGTATATAACTAAGAAGAAGAATATACATCTCAAAAGGCGATTACGTTACGTTCAAGGGAACTGCAGAAGTATCCTATATAGAGTGAGTCCAAAAAGTATTAGTCTAGCTGTATATCTTTTAGAAAACAAAGTCTGTGTAACATGAAAAGAAATGTATACAAAATCTAAAGAGCCAGTCATGTAACAAGTACCTCGGTGAGTCATTTTTGTTGAAAAGGAAGGAAAGAAATACATCCAAATCGACAGCATGGTTAACAAAATAGAAAATGTAATACAAGAGATAGTTCATAAAGTATTTGTCCACCATCCGAAAATGCCGAAATTCTACGCGCAGTGATTAAATTATCATGCTGACCCCCGGCACAAACCAGTCAACCGTGCGCGGCCCCACTTTATCTGAACGGGCCGATACAGTGAAATTAGCGCAATGGGCCATAAGAGTAGTGAGACAACGCTGATCTAGTGGAACTATATGCATTTTCCTGTATCTTTTTAAATAAGCATCTAACAGAATTTCATCGACGTAACTTGTAAGGAAATTTATCAAATAACATCAAGATAACAGAGCCGCAAAACCACTGTTCCGCCGTTAGGAGAAGACGTTCTTCAAATGTTGGTCCTGTTACGCCAAACGTAAGCAAATCAAATTAGTTTCTGCGAACACTAAATTCCATTGCATTTCATCCTCTTCACACTTCCTTGCTTCTACAGGTCCGCATCATTGGTCCCTATTTTATTATTGACACTCTAAATACGCTGAAATATGTCGAGTTCCTAAGATATGTTACTGCCGCAGTTACTGTAAGATATCCCACTGGACATAAGGCAGTGAGTGTTCTACCAACATGACGAATGTCCCTTTCATTTGGCACCTGTATTGGCAGACACCCTTAAGAGAAGATTTGTGAGCATTGGAGCGATCGCTCAGGAAACGGAAAGTAGTCTGCAGGCTCACCGAACTTAACAATACTATACTTTTAGTTGTAGCGAAAATTAAAACAAGATGTCTATTAGGAAACACCGACGATTCCCAAAGGCATGAAATGCCTTATGACTAGGGCCTATGCTGCCATTTACCCCAGCGGAAATGTAACGTGCAGTATTGTTTCTCCGCCGGCCGCGGTGGCCTAGCGGTTCTAGGCGCTTCAGACCAGAACCGCGCGACTGCTACGTTCGCAGGTTCGAATCGGGCATGGATGTGTGTGATGTCCTTAGGTTAGTTAGGTTTAAGTAGTTCTAAGTGTAGGGGACTGATGACCGTAGATGTTAAGTCCCATAGTGCTCAGAGCCATTTGAACCATTTGAACCTTAAGCGTTGCAGGCTGTGTGATTGACGCAGGACACTGTGAGTAGCAGAATGGATCGGTATTCATGTCGGTAACAAGCCGAGATTGTGAATAAATTAAAATTACCTGGTGGTACTCGGTATATATTTACTATTATGATTGATTTTTTATGAAATTCTACGTCTGTAGGACATGATTCCGCATGGTGCTCTTAGCAAAATTTACGAATGTCTGTGTTATTATATTTATGGCGTTTCCTGATGAATGTGGCAACTCCTCCGTTCTCCATTTCTGTTTAAAAGTTGGAAGCTAACCTAAATCGTGCAACGGTCAACACATCTATGCCAGTTTGTCACCTGATGTTCAGAGAAGCATATTATGTGAAATGGGTTGGATTATTCTGATTCATCAGTGCAGGTAAGTAGTCGACGAATTTTAATTCTTAGTCCTCGAATATTTTGATGCACTAAAGATAGCTTGCATTTCGCGTTGACTGAAATAAAAGTAGGTAGGTATAGAATTTCTTCTGATTGGTGAAAATTTTTAAAACCTATGTTGGCTCATCCAGTGCACCAATATTTAATTTCTTTCTCAAACTGATGGTTTTGATGTTGACCTCTGTTAGTACTTCACTTCTTTCTGTTATAGCTACCCTAAAAACTGCTCCGACACCTGTAACCACTGGTATTTCACCACTCATGGCAGTAAATTCCCTGCCACTAGACGATACAGTCTACCCTTCGTTTCCTGCTGAGGTGTAAGGCTATACCTAATATAATCCCACCTACTGAGTGAATCGACATCAACCACACCAATATGTGACCCCGCAACTGACCCAAGAAGCCATTTCAACTCCAAATTAACTCTCCTGATTGAACACCTGGTCACACTCTATATTGTAACCAGGATCTCTGTCAATACTGTAGCCTGGCACACAGACGATAACCACAGTGCTTTCCTTGTTAAAGTATTTACAGAGTGAACTTAAAACCTCTGTCACTTGACCCAGACCAACACCAGCTTTGAAAAAATTAATAACCTGGTTTTCTGATCTTAATTATTTAATCCTGTAGGAGATGGCCTAGACCTCTTGCATGGGGAATACCCAGCAACAAAGCTTTCTTTCTATTTTCTGACTTCCCTGCATTCTTACTCAGTTTTGTAATGAAAGTTTGTTGTGTCCTGTCTACACCTACCTCTGCCTGAGGCTCGTCAGTTTCTAAGTGAAAGAAAGGTCATACTTATTTTTCACATTAACTGCAAAGCTGTCTGAAGAAGTTCTAAGTCAGTTCCTTCTGTTACCTGTTGCCACTTTCTCCCCTTTCTCTGTCCTTCTCCCTCCTTAACCTGTCCAGATCTTTCCTTGGCTGATATGACTCAGCCTTAAGAGCACCAATTTTCCCCTCCTGTTTCACTATATTCCTGTCTCTAATACGTATCCTATAGAACGACTAATGAGTCTGATTCACTTCCCCAGTTCCCACGCCCCTACAGTTACACCAGTAAAAAAGAACTGCTGCGCCCATCACACCAAACACTGGAGATGGCAATTCTACGGTAAGTCAGGCACTTTTCATTCATGGTAAAAATAATACATTTATGAGAACAAGTCAGTTACATTACCGAAAAAAAGTAAACATGTTTACGAAACTTAGGCCTACTCTCAACTTTGCGTAAATTAATCTACTTTGTGCAAAATCTCTAGATCCATAAAATTATATCTACGCTGCGTTTCACAAATAAGAATTAAAGGAATGAACGGAAACACTGTACTTAACTTGCTGGAAAGTAAACGGAAAAATTAAATAAAATTCTTTATGTTTATTGCTCACAAAGGTAAACTAAAATTCGACAGTAAACATAATTTGCGATCTTTTTGCGTTTTCTGGAATAATACATAAAGAAAAATGAAATATTTAATGGCAGTCTTGAAAAACACTCACGTACTTAATTAGATATCGGTATTAAATTAAGTTTTATTTCCGTCTACAACACGCATCGCTACGAGAACAAAAACTCGCTCATGTTGCCGGGCTTAGGGCTACCAACACATGAGTTCCTACCTTCGTTTTATTCCTCGACAACTTCTACATTCTCCCGAAGTTCCTCGGTGTAATTTTAAACACCATGTATATACAGAGTATAATGGGTATAATTGCAGATGTTCCTGTGTGACTCAGGACGATGTACTGAATATCATAAGAATTTACTTCCTTAGCAGACTAGTAGTTATAATTATTAAAAGTCGTGTGCTTTTAGATTGGTTAATATTTCCATGTACATGTGGCAAGAGCAAACAATTACTGCTTATTTTGCCCTCGGCAGGAAGTAAGATGTTGAAGTGTGGACGTGTGGGCGCAAAACAAGTAATCTATTCTGACAGGCGTAATCCACTTAGAGGTACAGTTACTGACATAAAGTAAGTATTGGGTAGTATATTATGTGACTTTTTGCAGGAAGACTGTTAGACGCAGAGTAAAAAGAGCCAACTCAGAGATGTGTATGCATTTAAGGTATCCCATATAACAATATCTGCACTTACACCCGTTATGCAATACATACAAATAGATATTTGCGCGATAAGTGCTGTTACGAGCCGCTATTGACCCAGTATGAAATATTGCCCCAAATAATACAATCATATTTTAAATTTAATCTCTTTAAGTCTCTACCTGTTTAGAATCCAGTTTTATCCCTTAACTTTGGCACATTTATTGTTACAAATTGCTGTACACATGTACCTGTTAAAAGAAGAGTTCCATGTGTCGCACATTTCGAGACAGTATTGGACTCGTTTTTACAATGAATGAAAAAGCTATTCAGACACTTTTGTGCCATCTCTCAGATCGTGACTAGACTTTAGAGTTGTCTGCTCCAGGTCTTTAACTGTATCAGTGCGTGTTCTGCGCATTTAAGTTTTGAGATGATCCCAGTCAGAAAAATCCAGAGAATTGAGGCTAGTAGTAGTATATCTATGCCGATTCTGACTCTTATAAGCATTCCCAATTCAAATTTCCTGGATGCCAACGAAGAATCTAATTTTCTGATTTCTCCCTCAACCAAAGAATCTCATTTGTCCATATTGAAGAAACACAAATTCTCATTTTCTCATTTAAAAATTTTCAGTTCTAATTAATTTTATTCTTTCTAAATAAGAACTATCAAAACCAATTTCCCTGCATTGAAAAAACCAAATTTTCATTTTCTCATTAAAAAATTTCAAATCTAATGAGTTTTGTTCTTTAAAAACAAGAACCATAAAATCTCAAATGTACATTTTAACCATACAAGATTAAATAAGAATATCAAAATTACTTCTCTATAAATATGAAGGAAAAAAAAAGATGAACAAAGCTGGGCTATTTAAGAAATTAATATAAAGGAGAGTATGGATTGAGTTATAAGGATTTAGAAAATTATTGTGAAGAAAAATGGTTATTCAAATGTAACTAGAGAAAATCAGTTCGAATATATTGAATATATATTGAACATGTTGAATAAATGTCCATAACAGTTAACAAGTATTTATATCCAGAATGAGATTTTCACTCTACAGCGGAGTGTGCACTGTTACGAAACTTCCTGGCAGATTAAAACTGTGTCCTGGCCCGAGACTTGAACTCGGGACCTTTGCCTTTCGCACTTGCCCATGAAACGCATTTGCCCGCAAAAAGCAAACGTCCCGAGTTCGAGTCTCGATCGGGCACACAGTTTTAATCTGCCAGGAAGTTTCATATCAGCGCACATTCCGCTGCAGAGTGAAAATCTCATTCTGGAAACATCCCCCAGGCTGTGGCTAAGCCATGTCTCCGCAATATCCTTTCCTTCAGGAGTGCTAGTTCTGCAAGGTTCGCAGGAGAGCTTCTGTAAAGTTTGGAAGGTAGGAGACGAGGTACTGGCAGAAGTAAAGCTGTGAGTACCGGGCGTGAGTCGTGCTTTAGTAACTCAGATGGTAGAGCACTTGCCCGCGAAAGGCAAAGGTCCCGTGTTCGAGTCTCGGTCGGGCACACAGTTTTAATCTGCCAGGAAGTTTCATATCAGCACACACTCCTCTGCAGAGTGAAAATCTCATTCTGAAATTCAATAATTTCTTTCCAATAATGTATTTTGTATGACATAATGTTCTCAATATCTTTATTGGATTATTGATTTTTAAACATAGGTAACACATTTAAGTTTTGTTTTTTAGGTTCTAAAAGTCTTCTTTCCCAATATGTTTTACTAACTGCATCGAAGTCATAAAGTGGATTGTTAATATTGGCAATTCTTCTATTTTTAAAATCTACATAATATCTAGCTACTTTAAAAACAGCATGTAATTCTTTTCTGAACTTGCCTAGTAAACCATTTATTTCTGCATATGCTGAAGACTGATAATCTTTGAGTTATTATTGAAATCCTTTAGGTTCTAATGATTGAAAATATTTTATTTTTTCTAAATAATTATTGAGTTTATTTCCCAAATGTGCATTTAAAAAAATATAAAATATCATTATAGTTATAAATCGTACATAACAATTTTAAAACATATGAACAGAAATGTCCCCAATTTACTTCATCAATGTCTTGTATTCTTTCGATGTTCTAAAGTTTTTGGTTCATTAAATATTCATCAACCATAAGAATGCCATTAAAATGACTGATTTTTAATTGTTAACTAATTCTTCTATGTCAAAGTTAGAAAAAGGATTGTTAAATTCTTCGATCATTTCTTTAAAAAAAATTTAAAATTCTTTTCCTTCCTTTTCCATTTCCAAATTATGGCTTTTTTGTTCTTATAACTCTTTATCACCTTTTTTCTTATTGTAACTGCATTTATAATTGCTGTAGTCCCTCCAGCAAGTTAACCAATTTTTGCTAAATGTGGTGATGCAGCCAATAGAAACAGAAGAAATCCTTCCTGTGTTTTATTAATCAATAACCTTCTTTCTTTTTTGTTAGATATTCATTAATAACAACAAGTATTATTAATGAAACATGTAAATTTCCACCAATTTTTTCCTCTTCATCTCCTTTCTGAACATCCATTAAAATGATTCAATAATATTTAATTGCTCATTATTGAGTTTAAGTTTAATTGATTTTGGTTTACTATTGCACTCGGTAACAAAGTATAATCAATTGAAAAGTTAAGCATTTATATAGATTTAAAAAATTAAAGTATTTACTTTTTAATGGCACTATTAAAACTTTTTATAAACCCCATCAATCTTTATCAACTTCTAAGCCTGTTCCTTATTTTCATTTTCCGTTCATAATTCCTGTAACTGCAGTTGTAGCAACTTTTCTCCTAAAGAAGCATCACTTGCATGCATTCTTTCTTTTGCAACTAATTGAAGTTTTTTCTTATGTTCATCTTTTTTTCTACTTATTTACCATATCTATAAGAAATATCATGTTCGCTACATGTTTCATCTAATGGATTAATACTCTGATCTCCTGTAGCTTATCTTTCTTCGAATTTAGCTCCCAGACCACAAATGTTGGAGCAGGGAAGATGCATTTAGAATGACAATTTGTTAATCAAAGTGTTTACTAATCCTTTGCCATGGTATTCACTTTTCCAGAACGTGTATGGCAAAGTATTCAAAAATCTAATCAAATGAGAAACTTCTTTGGGATTATTAATAATATAATCACTAAATTTATTTGTTAATATCTGTGTTATTCCAACATTTTCATTATGCTATTTCGTATTTCCTGCTAATTCTTAAATGTAAATTACTTTTAATCTATAAATTAAATATATAACAATATTCATCCTAATAGATTCAGCTGGTTTTTCTGAATATTTTTTTACTAAGCATTCACCATGAACCATGGACCTTGCCATTGGTCAGGAGGCTTGCGTGCCTCAGCGATTCAAATGGCCATACCATAGGTGCTATCACAATGGAAGGTTATCTGTTGAGAGGCCAGACAAACATGTGGTTCCTCAAGAGGGGAAGCAGCCTTATCAGTAGTTGCAGGGCCAACAGTCTGGATAATTGACTGATCTGGCCTTGTAACACTATCCAAAACAGCCTTGCTGTGCTGGTTCTATGAATGCCTGAAAGCAAGGGGAAACTACAGCCGTAAGTTTTCCTGAGGGCATGCAGTTTTAATGTATGGTTAATGATGATGCTGTCCTCTTGGGTAAAATATTCCAGAGGTAAAATAGCTCCCATTTGGAACTCAGGGTGGGGACTACTCAGGAGGACGTCGTTATCAGGAGAAATGAAACTGGCGTTCTATGGATTGGAGCGTGGAATGTCAGATCCCTTAATTGGGCAGGTAGGTTAGAAAATATAAAAAGGGAAATGGATAGGTTAAAGTTAGATATAGTTCGAATTAGTGAAGTTCGGTGACAAGAGGAACAAGACTTTTGGTCAGGCAAATACAGGGCTATAAATACAAAGTCAAATAAGGGTAATGCAGGAGTAGGTTTAATAATGAATAAAAAAGTCGAATTGTTGGTAAGCTACAGCAAACACATTATTGTGACCAAGATACGCACAAAGCCCACACCTACAACAGCAGTACAAGTTTATATGCCAACTAGCTCTGCAGATGATGAAGAAATTGATGAAATGTATGATTAGATAAAAGAAATTATTCAGGTAGTGAAGGGAGACGAAAATTTAATAGTAATGGGTGACTGGAATTCGGGAGTAGGAAAGGGGAGAGAAGGAAACATAGTAGGTGAATATGTATGGGGGGGGGGGTAAGAAATAAAAGAGGTAGCCATCTGGTAGAATTTTGCACAGAGCATAACTTAATCATAGCTAACACTTGGTTCAAGGATCATAAAAAGAAGGTTGTATGCATGGAACAATCCTGGAGATACTAGAAGGTATCAGATAGATTACATAATGGTAAGACAGAGATTTAGGAACCAGGTTTTAAATTGTAAGACATTTCCAGGGGCAGATGTGGACTCTGACCACAATCTGTTGGTTATGAACAGTAGATTAAAACTGAAGAAACTGCAAAAAGGTGGGAATTTAAGGAGATGGGACCTGGATAAACTGACTAAACCGTACAGAGTTTCAGGGAGAGCATAAGGGAACAACTGACAGGAATGGGGGAAAGAAATACAGTAGAAGAAGAATGGGTAGCTTTGAGGGATGAAGCAGTGAGGGCAGCAGAGGATCAAGTAGGTAAAAAGACGAGGGTTATTAGAAATCCTTGGGTAATAGAAAAAATATTGAATTTATTTGAAGAAAGTAGAAAATATAAAAATGCAGTAAATGAAGCAGGCAAAAAGGAATACAAACGTCTCAAAAATGAGATCGACAGGAAGAGCTAAATGGCTAAGCAGGCATGGCTAGAGGACAAATGTAAGGATGTAGAGGATTACCTCACTAGGAGTAAGATAGGTACTGCCTACAGGAAAATTAAAGAGACCTTTGGAGAAAAGAGAACCACTTATATGAGTATCAAGAGCTCAGATGCAAACACATTTCTAAACATGGAAGGGAAAGCAGAAAGTGGAAGGAGTATATAGAGGGTCTATACAAGGGCGATGTACTTGAGGACAATATTATGGAAATGGAAGAGGATGTAGACGAAGATGAAATGGGAGATACGATACTGTATGAAGAGTTTGACAGAGCACTGGAAGACCTGAGTCGAAACAAGGCCCTGGGAGTAGACAACATTCCATTAGAACTACTGACTGCTTTGGGAGAGCCAGTCCTGACAAAACTCTACCATCTGGTGAGCAAGATGTATGAGACCGTCGGAATACCCTCAGACTTCAAGAAGAATACAATAATTCCAATCCCAAAGAAAGCAGTTGTTGACAGATGTGAAAATTAGTGAACTATCAGATTAATAAGTCACAGCTGCAAAATACTAACGTGAATTCTTTAGAGACGAATGGAAAAACTGGTAGAAGCCGACCTGAGGGAAGATGAATTTGGATTCCATAGAATTGTTGGAACACGTGAGGCAATACTGACCTCACGACTTATCTCAGGAGAAAGATAAGGAAAGGCAAATCTATGTTTCTAGCATTTGAAGACCTAGAGAAAGGTTTTGAGAATGTTGGCTGGAATACTCTCTTTCAAATTCTAAAGGTGGCAGGGACAAAATACAGGGAGTGAAAGGCTATAACCAGATGGCTGGTATAAGAGTCGAGGGACATGAAGGGAAGCAGTGGTTGGAAAGGAAGTAAGACAGGGTTGTAGCCTCTCCCAGATGTTATTGAATCTGTATATTGAGCAAGCAGTAAAGGAAACAAAAGAAAATTCAGAGTAGGGATTAAAATCCATGGAGAAGAAATAGGAACTTGAGGTTTGCCGACGACATTGTAATTCTGTCTGAGACAACAAACGACTTGGAAGAGTAGTTGAATGGAATAGACAGTGTCTTGAAAGGAGGATGTAAGATGAACACCAACAAAAGCAAAACGAGGATAATGGAATGTAGTCGAGTTAACTCGGGTGATACTGATGGAATTAGATTAGGGAATGAAACACTTAAAGTAGTAAAGGAGTTTTGCTATTTCGGGAGCAAAATAACTGATGATGGTCGAAGTAGAGAGGATATAAAATGTAGACTGGCAATGGCAAGGAAAGCGTTTCTGAAGAAGAGAAATTTGTTAACATTGAGTATAGATTTAAGTTTCAGGAAGTCGTTTCTGAAAGTATTTGTATGGAGTGTAGCTATGTATGGAAGTGAAACATGGACGACAAATTGTTTGGACAAAAAGAGAATAGAAGCTTTCGAAATGTGGTGTTACAGAAGGATGCTGAAGATTAGATGGGTAGATCACATAACTAATGAGGAGATATTGAATAGAATTGGGGAGAAGAGGAGTTTATCGCACAACTTGAGAAGGAGAAGGGATCGGTTGGTAGGACATGTTGTGAGGCATGAAGGAATTACAAATTCAGCATTTGAGGGCAGCGTGGAGGGTAAAAATCATAGAGGGAGACCAAGAGCTGAATACACTAAGCAGATTCAGAAGTTTGTAGGTTGCAGTAGGTACTGGGAGATGAAGCAGCTCGCACAGGATAGAGTAACATGGAGAGCTGCATCAAACCATTCTCAGGACTGAAGACCACAACAACAAACTACAACAACAAGCATTCACCAACTTTTTCTAATCTGTCATTAAGATATCTCTTTGAAAACCTAGGAACAAATCGTCAACAATTGTTTTATCAAATAATTATATTATTTTCCTGGGTTTATTTTATTTTATTTGGATTACCTTCATTAGACACAGAATTTGAATGGTGTGTAATTTTTGCATAATTTTTTAAATCAAATTCTGCACCTAAATCATCTATAGTTATTGTTTTCTAGTTAAAAGTTTCATATATCACGTTGTTCCTTTATATTCTTTTTCGAGAATTTTTATTTTATCTCCGTTGTACTCTAGTGGTAATTTGCCAACATATTTATATGGTCTAACAGGCCTTAATCCAAAAATAGGATCTTTGAGAAGATTGATAAATACTACAAATCTTTCACTTATATTTATTCTTCTAACCTCTTTCTCTTTTTCTTTTAATTTTCTTTCCAATCTATAGTTCTGTAAGAAACGAATTATTTCTGATTCACTTAACGTGTAGTCATACTGAGGAGGTTTATCTGAATCCTTTCATGTAGTGGAATATCATGAAATTCTTCTAAATAATGTCGATTAAAAAGCAATCATTAGTTTTTCAGCCTCTATTAAATTCAGTTGCTTTGAAACCTTTTTCTCCTAATCCTTCAGTTCCTTGGTTATCTTTTATTATTGTATCGATAACTGGTTACTTTATATTAAAATGTTTCATGTTCTGTTCTTTGTTTTTTTTTACATTTTGTAAACTCTTATTTTAATACTTCTCTTAATTTATTATTTTGTTTGGCTTTTTTAACAATGTTGGGATGGTATTTTGCAGACATTTATTAAGAATAAAATTATATAATCATTTCTTTCTATTTTACATTTAAGATTTACGTTTACATTTACTTTCAACAGGTTATGTTTAACCTTTATGTTTCACATTCATGTTTAACAGTTACATTTAAAATTTATGTTCGACATTTAAACAATTCTTAACCTTTTGTCTATATTTGCCTTCATTAATTTTTCTTGTCATATCTACTGTTAAAAAATCAAATTCACCTTTAATCCAACATTTACTACATTATTCTTCAAATTTTACTTAGAGATAAAAGAGTATAATATTGCAAGAGTTTTTGGATTTAATAATGCATTTATTAATGGAAATGAGAAAACAGTTGCTAAAGATGTTCCTAAAATCATTCCATTTGAATTAATTAATATTAATTTGAATTTGGATGATGGAATATTTGTTAAACATGATGATCATTTTTATCTAGAAGATAATATTATTGCTTCATTTAAACTTTATTCTAAATTTGGTGGTTCAATAATTTATGAATGAAATCATCCTATAAAAACTCCCATTTTCAATAGTATTCAATGTTTAGAAGTAATTATAGCTTTGGAAACAATAATTTGACCAACTTTAATGGTGCTAATTTAACAGTAATTTAAAAAATTAAGCAATGGTTTTTTCTCTTCATATATCATTAGAAAATTTAAAAAGGGAAATGGATAGGTTGAAGTTAGATATAGTGGGAATTAGTGAAGTTCGGTGGCAGGAGGAACAAGACTTCTGGTCAGGTGACAACAGGGTTACAAACACAAAATCAAATAGGGGTAATGCAGGAGTAGGTTTAATAATGAATAGGAAAATAGGAATGCGGGTAAGCTACTACAAACAGCATAGTGAACGTATTATTGTGGCCACGATAGATACGAAGCCCACACCTACTACAGTAGTACAAGTTTATATGCCAACTAGCTCTGCAGATGACGAAGAAATTGAAGAAATGTGTGATGAAATAAAAGAAATTATTCAGATTGTGAAGGGAGACGAAAATTTAATAGTCATGGGTGACTGGAATTTGAGTGTAGGAAAAGGGAGAGAAGGAAACATAGTAGGTGAATATGGATTGGGGGACAGAAATGAAAGAGCAAGCCGCCTGGTAGAATTTTGCACAGAGCACAACATAATCATAACTAACACTTGGTTTAAGAATCATGAAAGAAGGTTGTATATATGGAAGAACCCTGGAGATACTAAAAGGTATCAGATAGATTATATAATGGTAAGACAGAGATTTAGGAACCAGGTTTTAAATTGTAAGACATTTCCAGGGGCAGATGTGGACTCTGACCACAATCTATTGGTTATGACCTGTAGATTAAAACTGAAGAAACTGCAAAAAGGTGGGAATTTAAGGAGATGGGGCCTGGATAAACTAAAAGAACCAGAGGTTGTACAGAGATTCAGGGAGAGCATAAGGGAGCAATTGACAGGAATGGGGGAAATAAATACAGTAGAAGAAGAATGGGTAGCTTTGAGGAATGAAATAGTGAAGGCAGCAGAGGACCAAGTAGGTAAAAAGACGAGGGCTAGTAGAAATCCTTGGGTAACAGAAGAAATATTGAATTTAATTGATGAAAGGAGAAAATATAAAAATGCAGTAAGTGAAACAGGGAAAAAGAAAATGCAAAAGGGCTAAGCAGGGATGGCTAGAGGACAAATGTAAGGATGTAGAGGCCTATCTCACTAGGGATAAGATAGATACCGCCTACAGGAAAATTAAGAAGACCTTTGGAGATAAGAGAACGACTTGTATGAATATCAAGAGCTCAGATGGAAACCCAGTTCTAAGCAAAGAAGGGAAAGCAGAAAGGTGGAAGGAGTATATAGAGGGTCTATACAAGGGCGATGTACTTGAGGACAATATTATGGAAATGGAAGAGGATGTAGATGAAGATGAAATGGGAGATATGATACTGCGTGAAGAGTTTGACAGAGCACTGAAAGACCTGAGTCGAAACAAGGCCCCCGGAGTAGACAATATTCCATTGGAACTACTGACGGCCGTGGGAGAGCCAGTCCTGACAAAAGTCTACCATCTGGTGAGCAAGATGTATGAAACAGGCGAAATACCCTCAGACTTCAAGAAGAGTATAATAATTCCAATCCCAAAGAAAGCAGGTGTTGACAGATGTGAAAATTACCGAACTATCAGTTTAATAAGCCACGGCTGCAAAATACTAACACGAATTCTTTACAGACGAATGGAAAAACTAGTAGAAGCCAACCTTGGGGAAGATCGGTTTGGATTCCGTAGAAACACTGGAACACGTGAGGCAATACTGACCTTACGACTTATCTTAGAAGAAAGATTAAGGAAAGGCAAACCTACGTTTCTAGCATTTGTAGACTTAGAGAAAGCTTTTGACAATGTTGACTGGAATACTCTCTTTCAAATTCTAAAGGTGGCAGGGGTAAAATACAGGGAGCGAAAGGCTATTTACAATTTGGACAGAAACCAGATGGCAGTTATAAGAGTCGAGGGACATGAAAGGGAAGCAGTGGTTGGGAAGGGAGTAAGACAGGGTTGTAGCCTCTCCCCGATGTTGTTCAATCTGTATATTGAGCAAGCAGTAAAGGAAACAAAAGCAAAATTCGGAGTAGGTATTAAAATTCATGTAGAAGAAATAAAAACTTTGAGATTCGCCGATGACATTGTAATTCTGTCGGAGACAGCAAAGGACTTGGAAGAGCAGTTGAATGGAATGGACAGTGTCTTGAAAGGAGGATATAAGATGAACATCAACAAAAGCAAAACAAGGATAATGGAATGTAGTCTAATTAACTCGGGTGATACTGATGGAATTAGATTAGGGAATGAAACACTTAAAGTAGTAAAGGAGTTTTGCTATTTGGGGAGCAAAATAACTGATGATGGTCGAAGTAGAGAGGATATAAAATGTAGGCTGGCAATGGCAAGGAAAGCGTTTCTGAAGAAGAGAAATTTGTTAACATCCAGTATTGATTTAAGTGTCAGGAAGTCATTTCTGAAAGTATTCGTATGGAGTGTAGCCATGTATGGAAGTGAAACATGGATGATAAATAGTTTGGACAAGAAGAGAATAGAAGCTTTCGAAATGTGGTGCTACAGAAGAATGCTGAAGATTAGATGGGTAGATCACATAACTAATGAGGAAGTATTGAATAGGATTGGGGAGAAGAGAAGTTTGTGGCACAACTTGACCAGAAGAAGGGATCGGTTGGTAGGACATGTTCTGAGGCATCAAGGGATCACCAATTTAGTATTGGAGGGCAGCATGGAGGGTAAAAATCGTAGAGGGAGACCAAGAGATGAATACACTATGCAGATTCAGAAGGATGTAGGTTGCAGTAGGTACTGGGAGATGAAAAAGCTTGCACAGGATAGAGTAGCATGGAGAGTTGCATCAAACCAGTCTCAGGACTGAAGACCACAACAACAACAACTACATATCATTAACTAAATCTAGAGATACCGGTTTCACTGATTTCCTGTTAATGAGAAAACAAAAAATAATTTAAATCTTCCTATCAAGGAAACAGAAATTAATTTTAATATAATTGATGGTTGGAGTCATCCTAATTGATCATAATTTTAAATGTCTTTTGATGTTATTCACAGAAATGCAACTGATATTTTTGGCATATGTTAAGAAATCAAATATTAAACTAACTGATAATTATGTTTTAAAATTGTTTGATCTTATTACTATTAAAAAAGGAAAAATATTTCATGAGGAATTGAACATCGTTTTGTTTTTTCTTCAACTCTTTCTTATTTGACGTCTTCCCTTTCGAATGAATTAAATATGGGTGGTCATATTATTAACAATGGAAAAATTTAAATCTAACAAAATGAATTTCTTTTTCCATTAGAATTATTTCATTGATGTTCTAAAGATTATAACAAATTTTGTTGTTTGAAGGTAATTTAACAATAATATGTTTCTTGGAGTTGTAGAAAAGATTAAGATAATTCTGTTCTTTTTTGTACTCTAGAAAAACGATAATCCTACAATCGTGTTCCTGTTGTTAAATATGAACCAAAATATTTACTTAAATTAGAACAAGAAAGACTATAAAAATCCAAAAATTAAAATTTCTTTCTTTGAACTACAAGGAATTGAATTTGCTGATTTACAGAGAAAGAGAAATTTTGAACGAGGTAATACTGATTATTATAATTCTATAGTATTTGATATGCCTTGCTTTACTTTTGTTCTTCTCCAAAGTAATTGAAACAAAACAATTACTTGATTCTTCTTAATTTTATAATGTTAAATTACAGAACATCTATGTTAAAAATGTAAGAAATGGAGTTAATGAAGTTTTACCTCAAGAAGTATGAAATCTTCATAAATGCTTACAATTCTTTTAGAGATTCTTATAGAATAACTGAACTAGATAATGATGTAAATGTAAGTCTCTCAATCCCATTTGTTTAATTAATATGCTTAGAAGAATCAATGTTAACTTATGACTCCCAATACAGAATGTTAACTGAAAAATTTTAATTGAGTGAATGAATAGAAAATTAGTGAAATTTAAAGAACTTTTAACGTCCTGTTTTCATTTCCTTTTGACATGTTTTCAGGAAAATAGGGAAGACGAAAACTGAAAACTTTAATTCTTCAAAAACTGAAAAGTTTAATCAGGGAAACGTTGTGCCTTTCTTCAAACAGTTTAAATTTTTTATTCTTAATTTTATCTATGTAAATATGACTGTCCATGAATGCTATCACTGAAAATCTATCAAGTGAGCTTAATAATTCTAGTACTGGTTGTTCAGAAGTATTCACTAAATTATCAGAATACAAAAAACATAACTTTTATAATTTCAAAAGCTGAACTTTTATCTACTAAATTTAGTGATAAACTTTTATTACTTTTAGATGAAAAATATAAAATTACTCTTCCAAATCAGTACATTAAAATCTTTAAAAAAGATGATGATAAATTAGATAAACTTGTAAATTTGCATTTTGTTTATCAAGGTAAAATAGTAAATAAAGATCAGCTTATTTATGTTATAGAATTTGAATAAATTTTAAGAATTTTGTGGTTTTCTTCTGTTAAAATTAAAATTTCCTTTGCTATAATTTCCTAAGTTTTCTAAATAGCTCAGCTTTGTTCTTCATTTTTGTTTTCATTGTACTTAAGTAGAATATAATTTCTGGACATAGGGAGATGAGAATTGTTGGTTAGGGAAACTTGGTAATTGAATTATGGCTTGGCATCCTGGAAATTTGATTCATAAATGCTCTTTGAGTCAGAATCGGTACAGATATTCTACTGTCAGATGATACTGGAGCTATAAGTGCTATAGCCTATAATGACACCATTGTGGAGAGGAAGTCCAGTGTGCTCACTACACAGTGTTACGCCCTGCTTGAGTTCAGATGCGCTGAGCGCAAACGACGCCACAGTACAATGCAGGTGGCATGCTGTTCCGGCACTGGCAATTTGCATACGCTCTGTGTGTACAAGGTGTACAGAAAATATTGTCCCAGTTATACATTTTAAAAGTATCAGAGGTAGAAGTTGTAGAGTGTTAAAGAGTAACTCAATAAGCCAGTACTACTTCTTTGTTATCATGCTTGCAAAATGTCGACTCCTGAGTGTAAAGAATTTTGTCTCCTCCAGCTTGCGAAGAGTAAATCTGTTTCGTGTAAAATTTAACTGTGATTCCCCATGTGTCAAAAACGAACGGCAATGAATAGTAAATTCAAAATGACCATATGGGTGTGTAAAGGGAAAGGCACGGAACGACCAGAAGTGTCTGAAGAGCATGCTAACCATGTAAGAGCAACTAACCTTTGTAGTCATAAGAAGTATGTTTGGAAAGCTAACCTTGAACTTCAGTTGCCAAATACAACAGTGCAGAAGTTTTTAAGAAAATGTTTATACATGCATCCACACCAGTAACAGTTGGTACATGATTTAAAACCGTACACCTGCGGTGTATGTTACATCTTTACAAGTGAAGTGTTGCAAACGGAAAGATAACAACTTGATTGTGTGGTGTTAGGTGAAGCAACTTCTCATATAATTGGAAGGTAGACACTCGTAATGTTCGTATCTGGGGGGGTCAGAATATTCATCAAAACATGTTCAGTACCAAAGATATTCCTCAAAATTAAACAATTTCTGCACTGTGTCCGGACTTCAAGGGTATGAACCATTTTCATTTGGATGAAGCTATTGTGACAGAGGTGGCTTATCTGTATATGTTACAGGAATGGCTCTTTCTCCAGTTATGAGGTGAACCTGAAAACTTTATTTGGCAACAAGGTGGGGCCACTCCCCATTGGCATTTCTATGTATGAGACGTCGAAGTCCCAGACCGTTCGATTGGTCATAATGGTCAATACGACAGAATTCTTTTCCGCTGGCCTCCACATTCACTCGACCTCACTCCATGCGACTGTTTTCCTTTGGGGCTTCATAAGAGATCGTTTCTATCTTCTGCCATTACCCAGTAATTTGCAGAGTTGAAATACAGAATTGAAAAGGCCATTGCTTCCATTATTCTGAAGCTGTTAGCCAAAGTGTGGAAAGAATTTGTTTTTAGGTTGGATGTATAGGAAAACTAGGTTAGTTCACCTGTAAGTTAATGTACGATTCGTTGTAAATAATATAAACCAAACTTTTATAATATACCACTGTAACTGGGCCATTCTCTTAATGGGCACTGTGTACTATGTGTGATCCCGTCGTCCTTAAATAAGTTCTTACTGAGACAGGCATCAACGATTTCTGCGCCAACGAATGCTGCTCTTAGTTCGATACCGCTGGCATATTACTTACGACGATTTCTGCAGTGCTTGTTGACTTTGATTTTCACACGTTCCGTTCGGTTTGTAACACCATGACCCTAGCAAGATTGGTCACGCGTAGGGGCGCGCACATGTGCGTTCACGAGAGGTCACCAACAATCGAAAATCCATATATAATTGCAGATTCACGAGCCACTTTCAATGTCTGACGTACTCATGAACCTATTACCACGTTATCAATTTTATTCTGAAGTTATCCAAACGTTTAATGCAAATTTTCCTCTTGTTAAAAAATCGCAGAGGTAAGTGACCGTAACAGATACATTCCTTGACATATTGAGGAACAATACGTTGGATCCTAACTTTGGATGCGATCACCTGGCTGAATATGATTATTTGCTTAAGAGGACAATAGCCGTTAAACCGAGAGAAAAATTCAAACTGCTCTTCTCCTTAGACGAGGCGCAGTGCTACAGAAATGACTGTTTTTCGTCTGTTGCATGAAGGCGAGATGAGAAACCTGTGTGGCTAAAAAGCATTGTCTGTTCTTTAAGTCCAGAAATGTAGTCCTTGACCACTGCCCCTCCTTGCAGTTGGTGTTAGCCATATTTTTTGAGGTCGGAAGTTCATTAGTGTCCGGACTGTCTTAAGTCAATAAAGCCTCACAGCGAAGCCGTTCCAATTCCGTTTTCCGACTTCTTTTCCGACCAATGATTGCAGCAACAAGATCCCGACACTTTTGCGATGTACTCTCGACACTTGTCCCCTTCAGTCAGGTGATAGTTTACTTTGAACACTAGGCAGAAATATCGATCGTACATAGATGCCACCGTTTGATATCGAAGAGTGCAACTACATAGTGTTTTTGCAGTGAGACGGCACACTCAACCATATGGCAAGCTACCATCACAAGCAACCCCATTTCTCACCTCTAACGCTACCTCAGGGATTCAGCTCTCTTTGTGATGTAACTTCAGCTCTCTCCATCGCTTTGAAATGCAGGGGCATTCACTAAATTTGATAATTGTGTACACTAAGTGCTCAAAAGTATCCGGATACCACCAAAAACATACGTTTTTGGTATTAGGTGCATTGTGGTGACGCCTACTGCCAGGTACTCCGTATCAGCGACCTCAGTAGTCATTACCCATCGTGAGAGAGCAGAATGGGTCACTCTGCGGAACTCACGGACTTCTAACGTGGTTAGGTGATTGGGTGTCACTTGTGTCATCGTCTGCAGGAGAGATTTACACAATCCTAAACATCCCTAGGTGCACTGTTTCCGATGTTCCGACGTGACAGTGAAGTGGAAACGTGAAGGGACACGTACAGCACTAAAGTGTACAGGCCGACCTCGTCTATTGAGTGACAGACCGCTGACAGTTGAAGAGGGTCGTAATGTGTAATAGACAGGCACCCATCCAGACCATCCCACAGCAATTCCAAAATGCATCTGGATCCACTGCAAGTACTATGAGAGTTAAGCAGGAAGTGAGTAAACTTATATTTCATGGTCGAGCGACTGCTCATAAGCCACACATCACGGCGATAAGTTCCAAAAGAAGCCTCGCTTGGTGTAAAGAGCGTAGACATTGGGCGACTGAACAGTGGAGAAACGTTCTGTGGACTGACGAATGACGGTACACAATGTGGTGAGCCGATGGCAGGGTGTGGGTATGACGAATGCCCGGTGAAACGTCATCTGCCAGCATGTGTAGTGCCAACAGTAAAATTCGAAGGCGGTGGTGTTACGGTGTGGTCGTGTTTTTCATGGAGGGGGCTTGCACCCCTTGTTGTTTTGCGTGACACTATCACATCACAGGCCTACATCGACGTTTTAAGCACCTTCTTGCTTCCTACCCACGAAGATAAATTCAGGGATAGCAATTGCATCTTTCAACACGATCTGGCAGCTGTTCATAACGCACGGCCTGCGGCGGAGTGGTTACACGACAATAACATCCCTGTAATGGACTGGGCTGCACAGAGTCCTGATCTGAATCCTATAGAACACACTTGGGATGTTTTGGAACGCCGACTTCGTGCCAGGCCTCACCAACCGGCATCGATACCTCTCTTCAGTGCAGCACTCCGTGAAGAATGGGCTGTCATTCCCCAATAAACCTTCCGGCACTGATTGAACGTATGCCTGCAAGAGTGGAAGCTGTCATCAAGGCTAAACGTGGGAAACACCATATTTAATTCCAGCATTACCCATGGAGGGCGCCACGAACTTGTAAGTCATTTTGAGTCAGGTGTCCGGATACATTTGATCACATAGTGTATGTTGTTTACTATCCCTGTATATCTGTAGTTCCTCTTGTCAGTGGAAGTTGCTGTTGGCTTGCATGTAAGTAAATTCTAGAGACCAAATCCCATTGCCAAACCTGAATCTATTTTAATTAAAGTTGTATTTTCCAGCCAATTTCCTCATTCTCCAAGTTAGTTGGAAACCTTTGCAAGTAGGAACGATGTCGAACGCCTTGCACATCAGAGAGTTGGGTCTCTATTTAGTTCTTGGGAGTTTGCAAATTTCCTCGCCAAAGAACCAGTTTCTACGACGTGAGAACTCTGTGGCGAGCCGTTTACGACCGACGACAGAACGTTTAAAGGACACGACATGAAGGGGGGAGGGGGAGAGAACTAAAGGTTGTGTATTTAGCTTTGTACGACGGCTTAGTAGGATATGGTATGAAGTCTTCCGTGCAGTTGTTTGTTCAGAGTAATAAAGTTATTTATTACTGAGGCATTCGTAATTTATAACGGAATGGTGTGCCCTTATGCCACCAGAAATATGTATCGGTGTCTCAATATTCACTTTCCCAAACCACTGACCAAAGATGAAATGTGAAGCCAATTAGATGGCGGCAAATCAAGATGTTTTCATTTCGAATACATTTGTGCCAACAAGGACAATATTTCATACAGACGTCACTGGTGACTCGTGACCACACATCCCCAATTATCCCGCAAACCACTCGGTTGCGGAACCATGTTTAGTGGAATGTTTTTGCCTCTGTTATTATATGCATTCACCCGTTTCAGTTTTTGCTAGTGTTTATGGTGCTCTCTCTCCGCCTCTCTCTCACCCTCTCTCCCTGTATGCCTCATTAACTATATAGTTACTTAAAACTTTGAACATAGTTGCTAAGGTTCAGTGACCGTGTCAGAATTATATTAGAACAAATAAGCCCTCGGTCACAAATATTAAGTCAAAATTGACCAAGTTTCGACGCTACTATGAGCGTCGTCTTCAACCCTTGGAACCTTGTTGCAACCCTTGTTCACTCAAGTACGAGCAACCCTTAGCGGCTCGCCATCTTATTTACAACTATTCATGACGTCGCCTTTCGGGCTTAGATTTTTTAAAATGTGACTTGTAAGTACTGCATCTCTTTCCAGTCAGTACAAACTGTAATTTTATTAATGTATTATATACCTAATATGTTTTAGAACAGTTAGTTTAACTCTGAAGACGACGCTCATAGTAGCGTCCGAACCTGGTCAATTTAGACTTAATATTTGTGACCGAGGGCTTATTTGTTCTAATATATATAGTTACTTTCTTATTTCTTCTATAGATGATACTCAGGATAAGCGTTATGATGTGGAATGCGCCAAAAAACAAACATAGAACGCATACTTAAGCTGTGCAACAGAATTAAAGGATCCCTTTTTCGAAAACCCGTAATTGTCTCCCATTGCGACGCATAAGTTTGAAATTTGGCTCAAAGGTGCCTCTGGCCTTGCTCTGTAATGCTGCAAAAGTACTGCACCCTGTGACGTCACCCTCGGGCTCGGCAACGTTTCAAACAGCCAGATGTCGACACGTGGCGAGGCAAAGCCAGAACTCGGAAATTCATGGGTGATGTCAAGTGGGTTAATGACGGCACATTGGCACCAGATTTCACCACAATTCTGCCCTACACCACCGTGGACGTGTAACACGATGGGACGTTCATCGCACTCCTCTTTACCTACATTTCAACTTTGTTTTGACACCTCCCCTACAGGGGTTAGAACAGCGACACCTAGCAGTGAAGTCACGCCGTTCTCTTATTTGTGACTCAGGAAAACATTCCAGGCCGTTAAGAATCGACACCAAAGGCCTCAGGGGTGGCAAAAGAGCGTCAATGAAACCACCCCCCTTTCCTCGAGACGTTGATTCCCACACATTTTGTGGTCGAAAGCGACAGCTACAGGACGACCTTCCTGCCAATCTTTGACACTGCTAACATCCCACGAACGCTTCAGCCCTTCTCTAAGGACATCGTGGGCTAGCAACCCCACTGAATGTGGTCGCCCCCTTCTGAGTGTACAGCAAGAGCAATTTTTCTCTGGTGTGAAATGTGGAACCACAAGGGCCATTTAAAACCATTCGATGAAATTTGAATGCCATCCGAAACAGCTAATTGTGCTTATGATGTTTGAGACCTCTTGTTTTGCGCCCTCCTGTAGAGTGATCACGAGAGGGTGCAACATTGACACATGCATGAATAAAATGACAAAGCATCCCTCTAAGACCCGTTAGTTCAGCAGTACTGTCAGCGTCACCGGCCCACGTTTGTTGAGCACTTTAAAAATGCACCTCTCGACCTGCTAGTAGGAATGCCACAGTAGAGAGGAGTGAAATGATAGCCTACCTATAGGTGCCTAGGGCTCTCGTGATGGAATTTCTCTGTCCAAGTACATTTTTAAAGTGCTCAAAAAACGTGGATAGGTGGCACTGACAGTACTGCTGAACTGGGGCGTCTTTGACGACTCTCTGCCGTTTTATTCACACATATGTCAGTTTAACACCCCTTTGTGATCACGCCACAGGAGGGCACAAAATAGAAGGGCTCAAAAAGCATAAGCATCCCTTGCCACTTCGGATCGAGTCCAAATTTCGTCGAGTGGTTTTGAACGGTACCTTCTAGCTCCACTCTGTGCACCACTGAAAAAAATTCAGCCGCACTGCAGTCCAAAGGGGTGTGATCACATTCAATTGAGTCTCTAGCCCTTGACGTCTTTAGAGAAGTGTTGGAGTGTCGTTGGGGTGTCAGCAGCGTCAAAGATTGTCAAGAACGTCGTCCTGGTGTTCGTCATACTGTGAACTGTCGTTTTCGTGGTGAAATCAACACTGACGCCCTTTATGCCACTCTGTAAATCCTTGTAGTGTCGATTCTGAGTGGTGGCCTCTGAAACGTTTTCCTTGGTCACACATAAGAAAACCATATGATTACAACGCGGGACGTCGCGGCTCTAACCTCTATCACGGAGCCGGCCGGGGTGGCCAAGCGGTTCTAGGCGCTACAGTCTGGAACCAAGCGACCGCTACGGTCGCAGGTTCGAATCCTGCCTCGGGCATGGATGTGTGTGATGTCCTTAGGTTAGTTAGGTTTAAGTAGTTCTAAGTTCTAGGGGACTGATGACCTCATATGTTAAGTCCCATAGTGCTCAGAGCCATTTGAACCATTTCTATCACGGAATTGGCAATAGAAGGGGTAAAACGTGGGTAAGATGATGTGCTACAGCCTTCCAATCGTATGACATTTCTACGGTAGCGTTGGGCAGAACTGCGGTGAAATTTGGTGGTAATGTGACATTATTAACCCACCTTATACCTGACGTTAACTTCTGAGTTGTGAACTTTTTCCGCATAAGTCGACAGCTTGCTGTTTGGAGCGTTGCCGAGCTTGAGGGTGAAGTCGCAGGGCGCCACCATTTTTCACGATTACAGAGGAAAACAGTAGGCACCTTCGAACCAAAGGTCAATTTTATATGTCACAATATACACTGAAATAATTAAGACATCTCGAAAAAGTGATCCTTTAATGCTGCTGCACAGTGCTTATATGTACATCTAAAAAAGTATTTATATGGTTTCATGGTGGTCATTTGCAAGTTTAACTTGTACAAATTACTAGTTATTTCCGTTCAAGAATTTATCTATGGTACAGTAGAAGTTGTTGGTAGGAAATATCTGTAATCTATATTTCAAAATATTTCTGCTATCTGTCACATGTTTTATTTCAGTTGGTAGACTTGCAAGGAGTTTTGTAGCTACGTATTTCACCATCAGAGTTAGATAAATTACAGGGTAATGCATGTCATTTATCTTGCTGGTGTTGTACTTGAGAATATCTTTGCTGTTCCCACATCCACATGAATTATTAAAAACAAAGTTCACAATTGAACAAATGTAATGTGAGGTTAAACATTTCCAGCTGCTTAAACAGGTGCTTGCAAGATGTACAAGTGTGAACGACACACATAAGTCAAATTATTTTTTTACTGTGCAATTATTATTTTTTTTGCCTAAGTTCCTATTTACCCCAGAACGCAAATACGAAAACAATTTTAATTCACTGACTTCTCTCCCTCCAGAGCTGGCAGCTTTTGCTATGGCAGAAGTGGATGAATGCAAACGTTTTCCCAGGTCAGCTGTATGATTTTTTTGGACTTCAAGTTTTCATCAATATGTACATAAGAATTTAAAACTTTCTACCGCGTTTATCACTACTGTCAATATTTGCAGTTTTTTTTCACTTGCGGTACCGTTATATTTTGATAACATACCAGATTAATAAGTGGTCGGGTACTTCTGACTCTACAAACGTCAATGACCTGTGTTTATTATCCAGTTTAAAGTTGTCCCGTTTGTGTAAAACCTGTCAGTAACTCTGACATACGATCATTTATTATTTGATCTGTTGATGCGTTTTTGGATGGCGTCACAACGATGTTCGTATCATCCGCAAACAGGAGCAATACTGCATCCTAATTCAAATAAAATGGTATACTATTAACATAAAACAATGACATTAGCGGTTCACTGATCGAACCCTGTGGAACTCCCATTGTAATTCTCCCCGTTCATATGGTGTGGTGTCCTTTTTTTTTTACTAGGGTAGCTTTCTGCGTTCTGTTTCTTACATAAGAACTGTCGAAGGATATGCTGAACTACATATTCACTAAAAACCTAACGTCACCTGTAAAATATTGTGACTGATGCCATCAAATGCCTTCAACAAGCCGCAGAAAATTCCGGTTGCCGATATTTTATCATTTAAATGTTTTATTATTTGATTAGTAAACACGTAAGTAGCAGCTACAGTAAAATGGTCCCATTAAAACACAAATTGTGAGCCGGCCAGTGTGGCCGAGCGGTTCTAGGCGCTTCAGTCTGGAACCGCGTGACTGCTACGGTCGCAGGTTCGAATCCTGCCTCGGGCATGGATGTGTGTGATGTCCTTAGGTTAGTTAAGTTTAAGTAGTTCTAAGTTCTAGGGGACTGATTATCTCAGCAGTTAAGTCCCATAGTGCTCAGAGCCACTTGAGCCACAAATTGTGATTGGCTTCGTACCCCATCACCACACAGACTGGTGGCAAACCCATTCAAAAAGCTTCAAATTTGCCATTGCTACATCTCTTCATAAGAGGGATGTCTCCACAAACGTCAATAATTTCAACCGAATGTCATGCCTTACATCATTTTCTAAACTTTTTGAGAAAGTGTTGCCAAAAACTTTAGAGAAAGATGTAAGATATGACATCTGGTGGTAGTTACTGATATTTGTGGATTCATCCCTGTTTTAAAGAGGTGTAACAATGGAAATTTACAACCTTTTAGAGTGGAGAATCCATCAGAAGTTGTGTGCAGCACGACCACCACACCAGTATTAATAACAAAAGGAAGTTCTGCATTGACATTCGGTCTTACAAGCACTCTTCATTCACATGTGCAGATATTGCAGTTGCACTACTTGTATTTGTGAGTCCACACGGCTTTAATACTAGCGCTGACGATGGTTACACTGTGACAGAAATCGGTTTGCAACAGAAATAAAGATTCCTACTTCAACGACCAACGCTGAACGCCCTTGTGTTATTAATGTTGCGATTTGTCTGCGAAAACACCCTGAGCTAATGACTCATAACACATGTGACCAGAAGGATGATGGTTCACACCCACATCTGGCCATCCATGGTTTTCCATGATTTCCTTAAACTGCTCCAGGAAAATCCCAGGCTGGTTTCTTCGAAAGGCCACAGCCGATTTCCTGCTCCATCCTTCACACTATGAGAACTTATGCTCCATCTCTAATGACCTCGATGTTAAACCCAATCTTCCTTCCTTGCTTTCTCCATATGTGACTAAGAACATTACACATTATAAGGCACAAGTCCCTGATGTCTTTTGGTGATACCATAAACTCCATCTGAACATTAACTTTTTAGAGTCATAATGATCTTCCTTACTTCAGATTGGAATGTAAGATTATTTTTTATTTTACTGCATATCCTCTGTATTGCTTCTTTAATGTACTGTTTTTCTTATTCTTCTGAGTTATTTCCACCAATTTTGTCATATATATTTTAATATAATTATTAAAAATTTCTTCTACACATGAACTATGTTTTACATTGCTCCCATCCTATTTAATACACATAAATCATGATGTTTGGGTTTTTCCCTGTTTCTCTTTTAACACTATTCTGCACTGATTTGATTTTACTCTCTTATCTATCAGTTCAGAGAAAATGGACATACTTCCTATTTTCTTCACTTTCCTTAGGGGGAGTTAGAATGTAAAATTTTTTTTCACATTTTCGGATTTTTATCTCATTATAAAATTTGCAATTTTGCAAATAAAATGATTATATATATATATACATATATATACATATATATACATATATATATATATATATATATATATATATATATAAACTTTATTTAATGGAAGAGCCTTTTTGAGGACCTAGTTCATCCCTATTGCAATCGCTCCAATTTCTACAAATGACACCCTGTTTAACTGATTTTCAAGAACGTCCACTTTTATCATATGTGGTTGGTCGATTTTACAAAGTTATCTGAATATTTCGTCGGTACTTAACACAACATGATAGTAATATTAAATAGGTAACACTTCCTAATGATCTGCAAATTACACTTATTTACTTATAAACGGCCTTTTGGCTTCTTAGACACTCTTCAGGCGACAATTCAATTTCACAGACGCGACTTACATTATATTTGCAAAGATGCAAACACGATACAGAATGTTTCCATAAGAAAATATTACATTTTTAGTCACAAGGAAATAATTACACTAACTCAAAGAGGGGAGAAACATGGCTTCTTCTTATGTGCAGATACATTTAATAAGTGATGAGAAAGAAGCTGTATTTACTATTTGAATCTAGTATCTACAATGAAAATTTAATTTAACACAGAACGCAAAGGAAACTAAGTTTGGTCACTTAACACTATTCTGTTTCATGTGTCTGTTGATTCCCAGCTCAATATTACATGATCAGACCAGTTCCAATTTCCCCTTTGTTAAATTAAGTATTCGTCACTAGTACTAAATTCAAATTGTATATTCAATTTATTTCTCGTCAGGTGTTAAATCTATTTCCACGTAAAAAGCTTTGTCGTCTCTCTTTTTTAGTAAATTTAATTGTTTCTTTGTGACAAAAATATGATGTTTCCCTTGCGGACGTTCTGCGCCATTTCATATTTCTGCACAAATAATTTCTGTGTAATTCGCACATTATTTTGTCTGTGTCTGCTTCATTCAGTTGTCACCTGAAGATGGCCTAAGAAGCCGCAAGCTGGTTCGTGACGAAGTGAATATAATTTTGCAGAGCTTTAGGAAGTCTTTCCTATGCAATATGATTTATAAAGCTTGACCGCTAGTTACAATAAAGAAAGCAATAGATACAACGTAATAGAAACTTGCGAATCCTTGCTTACGATTATCATGAGTAAAATTAAGTCTGAAATTGTGACTGTTAACGCGAGATGAAACATATGCTTTTTGCGCCGTTTTACCTTCTTTAACATGATAAGCACACTAATGTAAATACACCTATATTACACTTGTTTATGGAAATACTTACAACGGCAGTATTATAAAAATCTTGCAGGCGCATTGTTACCAGCCCAGACAAAAGCAAAGAACAGTAACACATAAATAAATCTTAAAGGAAATACGTACTGAATATCATGACGGTGCTTACAACGGCTGAATTCTCTCGTGGATTTTCACATCGAAACTAACGATTTTTTTAGAATTTAACTAAAACATAACATGCGGAGACAGGAGTAATCTAAAAATCAGCCCAAGAAATATGCGAACCTGGTCACGTCTTTCATGGAAAATAAAACAGGCTGTTTGTGGATGGTGATGCTAAGTCATAACATTGACTGCTTGATTGACTTCGCATAGCGCTATAGCAAATGTAGGACCACCCACGTTTTTATTACTGTTTTTGCATTACTGTATGTCGTCATTCTTTGCACCACATATACAATGAAGAGAATAAATGCGTATCTTAGATTTTCTCAGTATTATCTCTAAGTTGTTCTGTACATTCTGATTTGGTAGGCTTTATAGAGAGTAAAAATACTGTACCTTACAAAAATTCCTAATTTAACGTAGCTGGTTTTCCAACTGCGAATGCGTCCTTGGAGTTATGTAGGTAAGATATCTGCTCAGTGAACTGCTTTCACCGTATTGATTTCCCGACGTCTTCGAGTACAAGTAATATACGGTCCTGTCGACTAGAGACGTGTATAAATGCTGCTTTTCGCAACAGGGAGTACGTTGATTGCCGATTATACGTATTGGCGTCTCCAGTAAGAGAACCGGATATTCTCTCACGGTTATGAACGCTCTGTACTTGCGCTCTTAACGGAGCCTTCATTGCGTATGCGCTGCACAAAGTTCATTAATGTCGTTCGTGTTGCGAGTACCGTTCCATGAAGACGGACGAAGATGCACGCTAGGGGTAGCCACTGCGCTATGACGCCATCTGGAGAGGTTCTTTGCGGCGTCGTGATCGCAGCTCGACGCAATCTGGCGGCCTCACACACGCCTACACGGCTGGTGACACGGAAAGTGGCCGGGGATTGCTGTATAGTAAGCCTTAACGGTGCCGCGAGCGTTGTGCGGGAACGCGGATGTGAGGCAATACCGGCTACAGGCGAGACGCGGATACTGATCGATGGCCGCATCTCTAAGGGACGCATCGGTTCGTAGCATCCTGCCTCCAAGATGGCGTGAAGGGAAGTGCGTGTCGACAATGAGTCACAAGGAAAAATTACTCTGTAGTCCTCCATTACTGGAGCACCGATGACGCACCAAAACTTTACATTCGAAAATGGTACGACCTGAACAGAGTACAGACATTGAGCGCGTGCCATATTAAAACGTTAAGTACGGACCGTCATTCGTACCCATCATCTTGCCTTGCCGACTGAGCTATCCGGACAAGATTCACAACCTGCCCTCGCAGTTTCGCTTTCCAAAGCTTCATTTCCGCTGGTTCATCTCTCCTCATAGTGAAAGATAGGATGGCTAGTCGCGCGAGGTGCGTGTGACGAGGAGGGGTCGCGAGACGTGCTTGGATAGCTCACTCGGTATCATCACCGGTGCAAGGCTCATTTTGAAAAATTCTTTAAGTCTGCGCTATTATAAACGACACACAAGGACCACGCGACACGACTTAACTGCTGCATATGACATTAGTGCACTGAGTATTAAAATGTCAGTAGACATCCGCCGGACGGCGATCCTCCTAAAACCGATAATCGAAAACTGGATTCTGAGTTTATATACAAACGTAAGTTTATGGCAATTATTCTACAATTTTTTAGGGTGAAGAAACTAAACATGATGAGGCAATGATGAAGAGAATGACAGAGTGACGAAGCATTCATTCCGGTCGCAAAGTGATCTCTTCCTCTCTTCACTTTAATTTACTTACAACATTTATATTAAGCCTCCGACTCAGAATCACAAGGGAAGCAGCTTTACACCTGCAGAATTCGCAACATTACGTGCTTCACGAACTTAATTTTATTTCACTTTTCATCAATTCAGCACCTGCTGCCTGCCTATCCTGGACATCCAGATTAAATATTTCTAAAATGTTTATGGCAAATCAGTCTACAGATTTCGTCTCTTAAGACGACGTTTTACAGTCCAAGTAAAAATTTCGGTTCTTTGTTAAGGATAAAGATTCACCTTCTGGTTTTGCAGTTCCACGTAAGAAAGTTAATGGCATGTAAGTCAGTTCGAGAAGGCAGGATATCGGCGAACGCAAGGATGGGCTGAAGGGGAGTAAGAAGGTAAATAAAGAAATACAGGGAAAGAAAGATAAAGCGTAGTGCAATTAATACAATCGCAGAGTTACATAGCGAAGCGTGATGAGTAAATAGCTCACGTCCCACTACAGCCAATTCTTTTTTTTTCAACTTCGCATTATATAACGCAATTGTGAAAAAAATCAAATAATTTAAAATGTCGCTAAAAAACTTGCCGGTGAAAGGCAAGGGCCCCAGTTTCAAGTCCCGATTGTGCATACAGTTTTAATACACCTAGAAATTTCAAAAACAGCGCACACACTACCGCAGACTGGAAAGTTCGTTCTCGAATGGGTCCTCTAGGCTGTGGGTATGCCATTTCTGTGGAATAGCCTCCATTCCAGAAGCCCCTGGACATTTTTTGTGAAGTCTGGAACATAAGGGAGAGGTACTGGTGGAGATAAAACTGGAAAGAACGTTTCAGTTGTACTGGAGTTTATTTTCCGGCGGCGACTACATTACGGTATATAAAGGTAACACTACAACTTCTGAAGAAACAAGAGGCAGAGTAAATGAAATGCACCGAAAAATACAGTTTAGAACGGAACGAGAACCAGAGAGGGCAGTTAGAGAAATTTATTTAAAAACTTGATGGTGAACATTGCTTTCCAGTTTATCGAAATCCAGGAAACACAAACGTCATCACAGCTGCATATCCTGATCGTTTGATTCAACATAAGCATGCCTATTTCTGCGTAGTGGTATATAGAATTCTAAGGCTTCCTGTAGATTTTGCCGAAATCAAGAAAGAGTTACTGAAGCAGGCAGTCTTTGCCAATAATTAGAACCGACCAATTGTAATATAAATATAATAAAAAAGGAACGACCTAATGCCAGATCTCAACAAAACAAAGTGAGTGAGACCAAAGACAAAATAACTGCAATGACATACACTCGCCTGAATCAGATAACAACGAACATATTTTACGAAACTATAACGTATTCTAGCAACGCAGTAGTCTAAAATTCAAAATTATGGTGTAATATTACACATAGAACAGATAACTTCTCAGCAACTGGAGTTTACAAAATTGGATATCAGTACTAAAAGAAAGAGTAGAGAAGGAAAACTTGTAGGCTCTTCGACATTCATTTCAAGGAACGTATGTACAAGAGCAACAAATCATCAATGACAGCTTCATGTTGGTAAATAAATACATAGTATTAATAACAAAAATGAAAATTAAATTAATCTGCACAGAGTTGTTGAAGGAAGAAATCTAGACATCCTTGAGGAACTGATATTGCTAAACGAAAGCCCTTCAAAGATATGAAAGGCCGAAGCATTCATCTGTTCCAGGAAATAGGACAAAAATAGCATTTGCCAATATTGTTGTCGAAAACTGTACATAACTGTTGTGTCATAGTTCTGGAAGCGCTTGCTTTAGTTTGGGCTTCCACGAAACTTCGTTTCTACTTATATGGTAGAAAAACAAAAATATACATTGATCACTTTACGCTTTATTTCTCATGTCTGAGAAATTAACCCAAGGGCGCTTACCATCCCAGGCCTTATATTTGCAGGAGTTTCGTTTTACTGTTGCCTGTGTTCCTGTTGCTGTCAAAACATAGTTGCTCATACATTGCCAAAAGGCCCTGTAAGTTCATTCATGAGTTGTGAAGAAGATTGTCTTGCGAATAATTGCAGTCATTTATATTTCAAAAAGGTTGCATTTGAAAACTTTGTCTCTCCTCTTATGATAGCAAGAGAACTGGATAAAAGTCACCTTTGGCAGAAGTAAAGGGGAAATGGAGTGGCAACATGAATACAGCGTAGGGACGACATTATATTCCAAAGAAAAATATTTTATTTAGATGTATAAATGCATTTGACTATCATTGGGTAGTGAATAGACTCATTTCATACATGTCAGCTACGCACACTTTGGTCCTGAAAATGTTTCAGTAATCTCTGTGATACATGTTATTTCAATAACTTAAAAAAAAGAAGAATATGTTGTTTATTTGCTGTATGGAAACTGTCAGAATGGAAAATCTCCCACCATTTCATACAAGGCCCCATTGTTCCTATCGTTCCAGTAAAACTGAAAGAGTTAACAGCCTTTGATCTTTTATCGTCCCACTCCAAGGATGAATCGCGGCTTTTCTTTTGTGTTTGTGGCAGCAGGGCTTTCCTCTATATTTGTTTCTCTTACTCCACTGCAAAAAGCTTCCGCTAAAGCAGTGTCAGTAGCATTTGTGAAACATTTCTTACATGAAGGCAGTCAGGTATATAAAATTATATAAAGGAATGGACATCAGTTTTGTTTGTGGTATTGAATGTTAACTTTATGACATTGAAAGATTAATCAACTTTTGTCACTCCTATCATCTGACTTCGAATTTGTTGGAGCACATGATGAAGGCATTAGAAAGCTTTGCAGATTGTATTACATCGTAAACATAAGATTTGGGACCAATATTTGAGTGTTTTTCAGGATGTCTTGAGCGAGCTACGCAATGAATATACGTTACTGTCACCATTTCTTGTACTGGAAAAAAGCGGCAGCCAAACTGAATGGGGGAAAGTTAGCTCCTTTCCAGCGTAATGAAGATTACATCATCATGAGGTGGTTAATATGGCGCTGACAAATATCAAGAGGGCAGATGAGAAACATAAAATCACTAACCACAAACAAAATCATAATTTCAGCATACGCAGGAAACACACATACGCAGACATAACATTGGACAACTCATCCTGCCATCCTACCACATAGAAAAATGCTGCATTCAGGTCCATACTACACAGAGTCCGCTTTTTTGATTTAGAAGAAAACAGTCTCAGGAATGAGATAAGTACAGTAAATAGCTTTGGCATTAGCAATTGCTATACAGCCAAAACAAATGACAGTTTACACAGACAAATACACAAAAGTAATTCAACAAATGGCCACACTGTGAAAAAAGAGAAAATATTTGACAGTATAACATATCTGGGTTCCATATCACAAAACTTCGCTAACCTTTTCAAAAAAAAAAAAATGTAACAACTACACTCTGAGCTAATAATAAGTTAGGAAACTTACTTGTCCATAACATAAAATCGAATACAGCAACATAAAATAACAGTGGAGTGTACAAAGTATCAAGCCCCAGTTGTCCTGCCTACTATGTAGGAGAAACAGGCAGAAACTTCAAAATCCATTTCCAAGAAAACGTAAATTCTTTCGGCCTGAACCACTTTGAAGAATCACTTATTGCATGACATATGCTGAAAAACAAACATGTAATCAATAATCTAGAAAACAATTTGGTAGTACTAAATAATGCCAATGGTAATATCCTGAATCTGTTATAACAACTGGAGATATCTCTGCACAAAATCAAAACACCAGAATATATGTTAAATGAACAAACAGATTTCACAAGCCACAGTTACATAAATAATTTTAAAGACCAATTCTAATGTTATTTCCTGCCTATGTCAATTGCTCAATAATTTGATCTTTGGCACTATGACTAAATTCATTTCACACCATGTACAAAAAATTGTTGTAGTATTTACAAGCATATATATGCAAATGTGCCTCTTGAGTGAAATGATATGTATGAATAGGATGGAGGGAAGAATGTAAAATGATACTAAATAAAAAAAAACGCTTTTCTTGGATTATGTGTTATGCTTACTCTGTCTGTTTTTCCACTATTTTGCACATATGTTCCGCATTTGACTTACAGTATGAAATTCATAACCTAACATTAAACTTTTTCATGACAGGAATATGCATTTCACCTCATTCAAGAGAAAAAATAAACCATGTTTTAAGACAAATTACACCTGATGATGGACCCACAGGGTCTGAGATTCATTGTGTCATTAATAAAAGACGATATGTTGTGACTGAAGGCGTTTTTTAATTCATGCTTCCAATGTACTGTATACAGTCACGTTTGGAGCTGCAAAATATGGATAAAATTTAAATAAAAATAAGAGGTTGCAGTCAGCTAGAGTGACTATTAAAGAGTTATGTGTGAGATAAAAGGTATTAGGTCTCACCATTTGTGTCACAAGAGACATATACTCAACATTAAGTTGTCTTGGACTGTAATGGACAGTTTCGTATTCAGTGGACTGCACATTCGAATACGGTTTAAGTGGAGACATTAAGGGGAGTTGCATGTTGTATTGTTCATAGAGTGATCAGGATAGTGATGATAGGTGTATATACTTAGGTACAAATGGACTTCCATGAGAAGATTAGTAGCTTTAAGGACAAATACAAGCTGCAGTGTACATATTCTTGTAGAGAAGGATGTTCTTGACAAGATTATTGTGTTACAAAAATTATATAAACTAATTTAAAATTTGACAGCGACCTTTTTGCATATTAAGACGTTGCCAAAGTCAGTACATTGATCTGGGAGCTGGAAGTTAATTTAAAGCATGTGTGAGGTAGAAAAGGAATTAAAATTCGTAGAAAAGAGGTGGTGCTAGATAAATGTAAGGAAAGATTTGTGCAGTGGTGAGTACCTTACTGTTATTTTTCTTTTCATTATGTCTTTTTAGTGTTAGTCTAGTATATATTTTTGTTGCCATACATTTTGTATGTTTA
Organism: Schistocerca serialis cubense; assembly: GCF_023864345.2. NCBI lineage: Eukaryota > Metazoa > Arthropoda > Insecta > Orthoptera > Acrididae > Schistocerca > Schistocerca serialis. The sequence continues at coordinate 142,419,390 of NC_064646.1, forward strand.
ATCTACTATTCAGCTTATGCAGAGTTTTATTGCCCGTTAGATACAGTATCATTTATAATTTTATGTACCAGCATTGCACTGTTGGTTCCAGGTGGCTAGGTCAGTCAAGACAGCTTCCTTTGAATAGCAAGAGGGGGGTCAGTTTAATGTTCTTTCTTGTGATAAATGCTCTGGTTTTCTCTCCTAAAACTGTTGTCTGTTGGGCTGGGTATTCTTGTAAATATTTTGTACATTGTTTCACAAATGTAAATAGTATACAGTGTTGCTTTCATTGTCTCAGTGTATCTGGAATACCTACTTTTCGTGCACTTGGTACAGTAAACAAGTTGATTATTTCATAAGTTCAATGCCAGGGATCAGGAACAATTGAGAGTGATATAGGATCCACTTCATTCTTTCCTTTTATCGTTACACCAGCTTTACTGATTATAAGATCAAGATAGTTGAACCGTCTCATTTCAATGAATATTCTGATTACCTGTTGGGTGTTACCATGCTTATACAGTGTCTGTACATTTGTGCTTAAATCTGTATTCATGATATTTGAGCTTTGATTGTCATTTGCTGTGTTAGATTGATGTGTATCAGCAGCAGCGATGAAGTATTAAATAATTTTGAACTAAAGCTGATGTTTCGCATCAGATATGTTGAGGTAATGTTGAGATTCTGTGACTGAAATAGGATGATAACATCCTTTTTTGCAAAGGTATAAAGATGTAAGTGCATTTAGATTGATTTACTTTATGATTAAGGAGATGTATGTATATGCCAGTGACTAGCAGGTCTCAGAGCAGTTATTGAGGTATAACGCGAAAATTCATGTAAAAGGGAAGAAATTAATGGAAGACGTTTGTTATGTATTGATAAAATATTTGTTCTGGAGTATTCTTAATGATATGAGCTACTGTATTATTATTATTATTATTATTATTATTATTATTTCTTTCCTTTCTCAGACATTATGTCTGGTTAAAAATGGAAAGTGACACGGACCTTGATCAAGCATGACTTCCTTTTAACTGTACGGTATATGTTACATTGCATTTAGGATCTTTTGGGTAAATGAACATGTATCAATAATTACAGGTTTCTGTTGTTGTATATATATGTTTGGATGTAGCTGTATTGCGTTGATGTACTGGTGGATATTGTGTGGTATGACTCCTGAAAGAGGGGATAAACTTGTAGAATTCTGCCAAAGAAATAAACTTTGCATTATGAATACCTTCTTTAATCATCATCCAAGAAGAAGATATACTTGGAAAATGTCTGGTGAGATTAACAGATACCAAATTGACTTCATATTAGTGAAGCAAAGATTTAAAAACCAAGTTAACGACAGCAGATCATATCCAGGCTGTGATGTGGAAAGTGACCACATACTCGTTATGATGACGACTTCACTACAATTCAAGAACATTAAAAGAAGAAGTACATCTAAATGGGATTTGACAAACCTGAAAAACGAAAATACACTGAAGCACTATCAACTAGAAACAGACAAGAAAACAAATACACAGGGCTGCAATGACATCCAAAGCAGCTGGGAAAAAATGAAAACTGGTATTTTAGAAGCAGCAGAAAAAGTAATAGGAAAAGAAAGGACAGAGAAAAGGAAGGAATGGATCACTAATGACCTACTCAATATGATGGAAGAAAGAAGGAAATTAAAAAATTCTGTGAAGAAGGAAGACCAAGAGAAATACAAGAGTCTGAAAAACAGAATCAACAGAGAGGCAAAACAAGCAAGAGAAAAATACCTTGATGATCTCTGTATTTCAGTTGTGGACAACATGAGTAAGGGAAATATCGACAAGGCCTATAAATGTGTGAGACATTGCTTTGGAGACAGAAGAAACAAATGTAGGGCTGTGATGGATGAAAATGGCAATATGTTGGATGACGATGATGAAGCTGCAAGAAGATGGAAACAATATATAGGAAAACTGTACAGCGGACCAGACCTGTCTGAAAACATCATGGAAGAAGAAACAGAAGTAGATGCACACAACATAGGTGAACCTATATTAAAGGTAGAGTTTGAACTAGCTCTGAAAAAATTGAAAAACAACAAATCGCCTGGTATAGACAATATCCCAGCCGAACTTCTGAAATCTGGAGGAGCAAAACTGAATCAGGAGTTGTATAATCTTGTTTCCAACATGTATGAGCAGGGTAAAATTCCTACAGACTTTGAGAAAAACATTATGGTCCCCATTCCAAAGAAGGCAAATGCTACAAGATGTGAAAATTATAGGACACTCAGCCTAGTTACTCACGCCTCTATAATATTAACCTCAATTATCCTAAAACGCATAGAACAAAAAGTCGAAGCTACACTCTTCGAAGACAAGTTTGGATTCCGGAAAGATAGAGGAACCAGAGAAACAATATTTTCTCTAAAACTAATAATAGAGAAACAACTAGATAAGAACCTGAAAACATACATAGCTTTCATAGATGTAGGGAGAGCCTTTGATAATATTAAATGGGATAAGATGTTTGAGGTACTCAAAAAAGTTGGAATAGACCATAAAGATAGAAAAATGATATGGAACCTGTACAAAAACGAGACAGCAGTTATCCATGGACGGACAAAAGAAGAAGATGTGCAGATACGGAAAGGTGTCTGGCAAGATTGCGCACTATCCTCTGTTATCTTTAACGTATACATTGAAGAGGCGCTGAAAAAAGTAAGGGAAAATTCACAGACAGGTGTAGTAATTCATGGCCAACGAATAGATATGATAAGATATGCCGATGATATAGCTGTCCTGGCTGGAAGTGAAGAAGATCTTGTAGTCCTACTGAATAGAATGGATAAAGTTATGGGTGAAGAATATAATATGAGAATTAATAAAGCAAAAACAAAAGTAATGGCATACGACAAAGAAGATCAAGTGAAAGTCCAAGTTCATGTAGGCAATGAATTGCTTGAACAAGTTGATAAATTTACTTATCTGGGCAGTAATATTACCAGGGATGGAAGGAGCAAGGCAGAAGTGAGAAGTAGAATAGCTCAAGCAAAGGCTGCTTTTAACAAGAAGAAAAACATATTAACATCTAAGACCATCAGCCTTGAAACCAGGAAAAGATTTTTGAAATCATATGTGTGGAGTGTGGCATGCTATGGGTGTGAAACATGGACTCTCAGGACAGAGGAACAGCAGAAGCTAAATTCTTTTGAAATGTGGTGCTATAGACACATGCTCAAAATAAAATGGATCGACAAGGTCACAAACGAAGTGGTTCTGGAAAGAGCAGGTGAGAAGAGAAGCTTCTGGAGTTTCATTGTTAAAAGAAGAGTGCAATTTACAGGCCATCTATTAAGACATAAAGGACTCCTGAACACAATCATAGAGGGATATGTCGAGGGAAAAAGACCAAGAGGAAGACCACGACTGAGGTACATGGATCAAATCGTGAAAGATGTGGGATGTAACACCTATAAAGAAATAAAGAGAAAAGCTGAAAGACGCACAGAATGGAGACAAGCTGCCATTGTAGCTGTTGCAAACCAATCCTTGGATTGACCACTACAGAAGAAGAAGAAGACTCCTGTACTTGATAGTATAATTGGCATAATGTCCACTTTATCCTGATGCCACATGTCCTTGACTTCATCAGCCAGTTGGATGTATTTTTCAATTTTTTCTCCTGTTATCTTCTGTATATTTGTTGTATTGGGTATGGATACTTCGATTAGTTGTGTTAATTTCTTCGTTTTATTGGTGAATATGATCCCAGGTTTGTTATGTGGTGTTGTTTTATCTGTTATAATGGTTCTGTTCCAGTATAATTTGTATTCATCATTCTCCAGTACGTTTTGTGGTGCATACTTGTATGTGGGAACATGTTGTTTTATTAGTCATATCTTCTGGTGTATTCTGTATTTGCTAATATTGTACATGTGCTTGTGATGTGATCTGCTGTTTCTATTTGTTGTTTGCAAAGTCTGCATTTATCTGTTGTGGTATTGGGATCTTTAATAATATCCTTGCTGTAATATCTGGTGTTTATTGTTTGATCCTGTTTTGCTATCATGAATCCTTCTGTCTCACTGTATATATTGCCTTTTCTTAGCCATGTGTTGGATACGTCTTGATCGATATGTGGCTGTGTTAGATGATACAGGTGCTTGCCATGTAGTGTTTTCTTTTTCCAATTTCCTTTCTTCGTATCTGTCGATATTATGTGATCTAAATGGTTGTAGAAGTGGTTATGAAATTGCAATGGTGTAGCTGATGTATTTATATAAGTGATTGCTTTGTGTATTTTGCTGGTTTCTGCTCGTTCTATAAAGAATTTTCTTAAATTGTCTACCTCTCCATAATGTAGGTTTTTTATGTTGATAAATCCCCTTCCCCCTTCCTTTCTGCTTAGTGTGAATCTTTCTGTTGCTGAATGTATGTGATGTCTTCTATATTTGTGGCATTGTGATCGTGTAAGTATATTGAGTGCTTCTAGGTCTGTGTTACTCCATTTCACTACTCCAAATGAGTAGGTCAACATTGGTATAGCATAAGTATTTATAGCTTTTGTCTTGTTTCTAGGTGTCAATTCTGTTTTCAGTATTTTTGTTAGCCTTTGTCTATATTTCTCTTTTTGTTCCTCTAATATTTGTATTATCTATTCTTATTTTTTGCCTGTATCCTAGATATTTATAGGCATCTGTTTTTTTCCATCGCTTCTATGCAGTCGCTGTGGTTATCCAATATATAATCCTCTTGTTTAGTGTGTTTTCCCTCGACTATGCTATTTTTCTTACATTTGTCTGTTCCAAAAGCCATATTTATATCATTGCTAAATACTTCTGTTATCTTTAGTAATTTGTTGAGTTGTTGATTTGTTGCTGCCAGTAGTTTTAGATCATTCATGTATAGCAAATGTGTGATTTTGTGTTGGTATGTTCCAGTAATATTGTATCCATAATTTGTATTATTTAGCATGTTGGTTAATGGGTTCAGAGCAACCAGAACCAGAAAGGACTTAATGAATCTCGTTTGTTATATTCCACACTTAATCTGTATTGGCTGTGCTGTGATATTATTTGAATTTGTTTGGATATTAAGTGTGGTTTTCCAATTTTTCATTGCTATGTTTAGGAACTGTATCAATTTAGGATCTACTTTGTATATTTCCAATATTTGTAGTAACCATGAGTGGGGTATACTATCAAAAGCTTTTTGGTAATCAATGTACGTGTAGTATAGCGACCTTTGTTTATTTTTAGCTTGATATGTCACCACTGCATCTATTATCAGTTGCCCTTTACATTCTCGTGCTCCTTTGCAGCAGCCTTTTTGTTCTTCATTTATAATTTTGCTCTGTGTTGTATGTGTCATTAATTTCAGTGTACTGACTGAAGTTAATATTTTGTATATTGTTGGTAGGCATGTTATGGGGCGATATTTTGCTGGGTTTGCTGAGTCTGCTTGATCTTTAGGTTTCAGATTAGTTATTCCTTGTGTATGGGTCTGCAATGTAACTGTTAACATTATCATTATTACTATTATTTCTTTCTTGTCTCAGACGTTATGTCTGGTTAAAAATGGAAGGTGACACGGACCTTGATCAAGTGTGACTTCCTTTTAAGTGTACGGTATATGTTACAATGCATTTAGGAACTTTCGGGTAATTGAACAAGTGTCAATAATTGCAGATTTCTGTAGTTGTATATAGAAATATTATTATTATTATTATTATTTTGGAGACAACTATACAGGATGGAGATACTGGAGAACTGGAGTGATCATTTTAAACGAAATATTGTTGTTTATATGGGGAGACACTTTATAGTGAACATTCTTTCTTTTGCCTTGATGACAGTTAACTTTGTGTTTATTCTAAACTTGTTCTTTCTTTGTCATTATTATCTTTCAGTGTTTACGATACCAATTATTACTGCTTGTGTTATAGTAATTTATTGCACAATACTGAGATAGTGATCTGGAACGTTATGTGGAGACATGAGAATAAAGAGCTCCATAGGTCGATAAAACAAGAATTAAATATTCCTTAATAAATTGCCTGTATTCGCCTTTTATTTACCACTTACTACTCCCTTACACTGATATATATAAGATGACTGTAGTAAATGCCATTGTTTTTTTGTGTGATCGATCTCAGATTAATATTATTACTTGTATCTTAAGTGAAGAATAGTTTCGATTAAAACAAGATTATATTAAATTCTGAACGTAAATGATTTCGTTAAAATAAAGTTTTGATCATTTGAAATCCTATGGAGTGTTACAGATTAGTGAAGGGGGAAGATGTGCTTGTCTGTATAATTATTACATTTATTTCTCCACAATGCCAATTTTAAAAAGATAGCTATTTGGAAGCAAAGAAAGTGTTAAGAGGTATACAGAAATCAGCAAATTTGATTATTTCCAAAGTTATGTCAAAAACTACCTGTGAAGTGTACTGAAGAATTCCACTGACTATAAAATGATCTTTGTCCTTTTTATGCAATAGGAGTGTTACTACTGTTGTAATAAAACTAGTTATCATGAGGTAAATGCACTAACCGATCTGAAAAGACAGATTCTCGAGTTAGACTCAAAACCCAGAGATACTTTGCCAAAAAGCTATACAATAATGTATGAGTTTTAACATACGTAAACACTTTATGTGATTTCTATAATTATTATGGAATTCTTAAAAATATAGGTAATGATATATAGTTACTTGTGCTTTGTTTTTGTGATGTATGTTCCAAAGTTGGCTTTGCATGAATAGATCTATATACAATATTGTTTTCTTTGCTACATTTTGCTATAGATAAATCTTTGTTCTTGTTCAGTATGAGTTCAGAATGTGAGTTATGTATGTGTTCGTTGGTGTGGATTGTGAAGTGAAATAACAGAAAGATACATCTATTCAACAACAGAAGCTCAACCACTGTTCATATTATTTAAGGAAATGAAGCTGAGCATTCTCTAGACCTGTATCTAACGTTGCTTTCCAGAATCTAATATGGAAATTGGCTATGAGATACAACTTTGAACAACAATGCAGAACAATAATGGATGACTACTATTAAAACTGTTTATTTAAATTCTACCATTGCTACTTCTCTCCTCAGTATGTCACTATCTCAGTGTGCCAAGTGCTGTGAAATTGTTACCAGATGCACAAATCTAAATTTACTTCAAAACTAATTAATCGACTATGGGTTATAAGAGGGTAGTGACGGTTATAATATGGTGGTATCTTCTGGGATCTTCTGAAAGTAAAATGCAAATAGTGTGTTTAACTATTTTCCATGATGCAGATTAAAGGTATGTATGCTGTGGCAATATTACATGACCTAGCAGCCAGGTATGAACCACAGCTTCAAGGCAGCAACAATAACAGCGAAATAAGTTCGCAAACAGGAAGAAGAAAAGAGTGAAAAATTACAAGGAAGAACATATTAGAATGAAACAGTTTCGCAAAAGTCAACTTCAGAAGTTAGCTCATTTGAGGAAATCTTTCCATGAACATACCCAAATCAATGCTTCAAAAAGTAGGTTACCAGGTGAGACCTAGTCTATGGACCATACAATACGATACACCAGTATTTGAAACATGTAGATAAAGCAGATAGAGTCCTGAAAAAAAAGGAACAGGGAATACAAGCACAAAAATCAGACACATTTTTAAATAGGTAGTACTCAAAATTCGCAAAATAATAATCCAACAGAAGGGAACATGGTACTAGCTGGAACAGAAATTAGAATAGAGATAATAACAAAAACACAATGGATGAGAACAGGGTATTAATTTGGGTCTGTAAGTTAGGGACTCATGTAACAAGCTATCTTAAAGGTGTGTACTACCCTGTTAACGTTATAGCTGTTGGGAAAGAAGTATGATCACCAGGTTTACTTGAAATCCACTGTTGCTACTTCTTTCTGCAGTGCGTCATTAACTCAGTGCACCAAGTGTTGTAAAATTGTGATCAGCGTTGTGTTACTAATTAAGAACGAATAATCAATGGTAGCCACCTTTTTTGGACAGTAAAAATGATGGCCTGAGAAATGAGTAGAATTAATTTGTGTGCACAAGTCTGTTGGTTAACACCAATGCCATATTGATACCTATCCTTTCACTTTTAAACTAAAGCTATAGTTTTTAAATAGTTGCACAGTTGGTGTAGCTGGTTGTGGTATGTAGTAGAGTAGTTCTGGACAGTCGTAATGAAGTACGAGTAGTTATCATTTGAATGTGGGAAAGAAACTGACTCTCCAGACTTTTGAATTTCAATCTAAACTTGTCAAATGCAGATGGAATCAGCATGGTAATTAAATTTGTAATGTTGCTCCACCAACACTCTTCTTACATTAAGAGCTTAGCTTTATATTATTTGAGCATTGTTCGCCTATATGGATTAAATTACGAAATTTCATTACTGAGACTAGACTGATGTACTTTTCATTGTGTTTAACGTAATTATACTGGGAGAAGCAAGGGACAAATTTGCATCCACAGATATGTGCATGAACCATGCACATAGAGAGGACCATTAGAATAGACACTGAGACAGAAGCCTGATTTTCAGCCAGATATCGACTAGTAGAGGTTTGTAAGGATTGACTCATTTGCTAAGTGACTACAGCTGTATTTAACCAGGACTGTTGATGCTGCAGGTATAAGAATTCTTCAGTGGATAAGACTTAAGCTGCGTCTGGGTGGTGAAGTGTCTCCCAGCTGGGTCATAGTGACATTATTGTATTGATGGCTCATTATTTTGTCTCGGTGTCTGCAATTTCTTCAAAATTGACCGGGTCTAAGACAGTAACAGAGCACAGGCCGCAGTGAATCACGATGGTGATGCTACTGCTGTTACATCATCTGCACGTGCCTTTGGATTGTCAGAGGATGATACACCTGAGTATCATCATCAGTTCCCATAGTCTGCCCACGACCATAAGTTATGCCCCCTTCCACCAACTTGAGGCAAAACTTAACCACTTCTTATTGTGACTATGTCTATGATTCAGTGCATTATCCCCAAAGTTAAGTGTGCTTCATAGTCCATCCTCTCAAAAGTATAAAAGTTATGGAATTACATTCCAGAATCAAATTTGTGTGTGTTGTTTGACAGTTTTCAGTGAGTTGAACAATTTACTTCCTCTTGCGTGACAGTGTTCTATGTATTTTGTCTTCTATTTTTCTGGACTATTTACATTTTCATTGTATTTACTTACATTTGTTGTTATACAACACTACACTTAATTTGTTCAGTGTTTTTTCTTTTCTCATAATGTACAGTTTTTCATTCATTATTAATTTATTTTGCCAGGCTTCTCCATTCATTGCATAATCTAATATGTATTACAGTGATTCGAGAATTTCCATGTAAATTCTGGAACCACTCGGCCTTCTGCCGCCTCGAAGACTCGATGTTTTAAAGATAACTGTGAGGGAGCCTATTTACTGTGTAACACATGTCTGTGTGTGCAGGACTGACGTTTTTCGTAGGAGGACAGTAAATGCATCAGACGAGTTGCACTTACAAGTGTTTGCGGGTCGCGCCTTGGAAGCTGTATTAAAAGGACAAGGAGTGTTTGTATAATATTCTGTGGTTTATGGTACTGTAATAATTGTTAAAGAGACACATGAAGCATGGATTGAATAGAGACTTTTACTTATTTCATGTATGGGACCTTTAGAGGCGAGACATGTTAATAATTTGTGGTGGTTATTAAACCAACCATGATAGAAATACATATTAATAGAGTCTAACGTATATTTCCAATATTTGTAGTAACCATGAGTGGGGTATACTATCAAAAGCTTTTTGGTAATCAATGTATGTGTAGTATAGCGACCTTTGTTTATTTTTAGCTTGATATGTCACCACTGCATCTATTATCAGTTGCCCTTTACATTCTCGTGCTCCTTTGCAGCAGCCTTTTTGTTCTTCATTTATAATTTTGTTCTGTGTTGTATGTGTCATTAATTTCTGTGTATTGACTGAAGTTAATATTTTGTATATTGTTGGTAGGCATGTTATGGGGCGATATTTTGCTGGGTTTGCTGAGTCTGCTTGATCTTTAGGTTTCAGATTAGTTATTCCTTGTGTATGGGTCTGCAATGTAACTGTTAACATTATCAGTTGGCTTAACAGAGTTTAGATGTTTATACAAGAAATGGCAATGGCTCTGAGCACTATGGGACTTAACATCTGTGGTCATCAGTCCCCTAGAACTTTGAACTACTTAAACCTAACTAACCTAAGGACATCACACACACCGATGCCCAAGGCAGGATTCGAACCTGCGACCGTAGTAGTCGCGTGGTTCCGGACTGAGCGCCTAGAACCGCGAGACCTACAAGAAATGGTAAAGTGATTTCCTGTTGAAGTGAAAATATACGAACTGAACTGAAAGTTTTCTATGAGTATCCAATTATTTCAAAAGAAGAGTCTTTTGAAATTCCTATATGCAGTGACAGTCTTTGGAGCAGAAGCTTTTGGGAGATGGATGTAGCTGATTATCCAGAGAAGAGGATTGGCTACAGTCATCATGTAAGTCAAATGATGAGAGAGAGGTGTGAAATGAGAACGCAATCCAGTTTCACACCACTCCTTGTGTCATCAAAACGTTAAGGTATTATTATTCTTTTAACCTAGAAAATTAAACTTGGTTTATTAGTTTGCTAATAGTAGGCTGAGAGAACCCTGACCAAGATTTTTGACTTATATGCCATTACCATATTGAATTGACCGGTTCAGTGACCTTAAATCAAAAATAATAATTTCAGAAGTTTTTCGTTACATCTGATTTGACAGTATTTGCAAATGTGTTAAAAAATTTTACTGAAATTTGCCTTAGCTATACATCTGATTTTTGGAAAGTAGTTGAATGATACATTTTCAGATGACTGCATTGTAGTGCAAACTTGGGGAAGCATTTGAAAAATAAAAAATTAAACAAAAAAATCATAGCAATTTTCCAAAAATCTAGTAGAGTTGGGTCAATGAATGCATAAAAAACATTATCAGAAGAAAATTCAAGCATTTTAAATTTTAAGAACATCATGAAAACGTTAAAAATTTTACTGATTGGGATTAAGAATTACTGTTGGGTATGATAAAATAAGTTGGCCGGAGACAGAAAAAAATTACAGAAATTTATTGCAGCACCTTACTAAACAGACAACATTTAGATACTCAAAAATCATTACAAGATTTTACTGAGCCATATTGTTGCAAACCAATGAATACAAGCCATAACCCTCAAATTCCGACGTGATTAATAAAGAGCTCAACCTAAACCATCGCACTAAAGGATTTTGTGAATAAACTACACAGAAAGGAAGTGGGATAAAGTTTGAAAACTTACATTTTATTTAAAGAGAAAACATATGAAAGTTTTTAAACACTGTTGGCCTCATCAAAATTATCATCATCATCATCAATAATTATTCATCAGATCACTCCCAATTTCTTATTCTGGGAAACAAATACAAATATTCAATGTAACAGAGATCTGTTGGAATTTTCATATGAGTTTTGCCCATTATTTTCGAAATGTAGTTTGTTTTCAATAAAAAATGTTCCATTGTTCCAATTATGTTTTACACAATGGTAGATGGCAGGTGACAAAATTAGATAAATCAATATTTAGAGCTAATTACTATTAAAAACAGTCTTGATCACGATTTATTTTATAAGGTGACCGGTTTCGACCACTACTGTGGTCATCTTCAGACCATTGAGTGGAAACCCCTTTCTGTTGGAGAATCACAACAGAAAGGGGTTTCCACTCAATGGTCTGAAGATGACCACAGTAGTGGTCGAAACCGGTCACCTTATAAAATAAATCGTGATCAAGACTGTTTTTAATAGTAATTATTTACAAGACATTGATCACTGCTGTTCCCATAATGCATTCAAAAGTAATATTTAGAGCTGTAGAAGAACATTCACATTTCATTTTATATATTTGTGTGAAAATGTGTAAGCTAACTGGATCGATACCATAAATTTTTTGATGTTGTATAATCTGCACAGGAATTCTTCTAATACAGTGCATACATTCCCTGTGTCAGAAGTATATCTACCCAATTCCATGAGAGCCATTTGGTAGTGTGTAGAAGTTTTCAGCACTGTCAATCGCATTTTTTTCCCATTGTGACAGAATGCAGAATTGTAACCTCAGCCAATCATACCACGAACCGCAGGTAAAGGCCAACATGCATCCAAACCTTTAAGGAATTTTTTACATATTCCATATCCCCAGGCACTGTAATCAACATGTCAGTGTTGAATATTGAATAGATACTCGCCCTCGTTAAACCACTTCGACACACATACTAAACAATCTTATTATCTTCCCCTTTGTGTTCTTAAGAAGTTAGACTTTCATTAAATCTTTGATTAACAGTACCATATTCAACCAATTATTTGTAACACATGACGTGATTATTACAGATGGTTATGCTTGCAATAAACTGTCCCATTTTCTGTTATCACCAGCTATTAATTAAAAGTTCGAGAAGAATTTCTCTGAATTTTATAGTATCAATTGTTTTGCGAAATCCGAAAGTCTATTTTCTTACTTTAGCGTGATGTGAGTCAAGGGAACGTTCTTTTCATTTTTGAAGTATAGGTGACATTGAAAATGTCTGAAAACAGTAATTCAGTAATCCTTATAGTCATTGAAAAACGTTTTAAAAATAAACTGAACTGGGTGGCTATGCGACAGTTTGGTGTACTTTGCTGACATTTTTGAAAATGCACTCAGGGCAAATGCTACTTTTAATATCAGATTTATTGTGATAAAACAATCTGCCTTTTTTTACTTAGAATAAATGTAACTTCATGCAGCTGCGACGTTTCTATCGTTATTGCCACGTAGTTGAATTCAGTATCATCCACTGTAACAATTTTTACGGTTCTGGTTGTAAAACAATGTGACATGGTTTTGCTCGTGTGCCCTTGTACTGCAAGCCATGTTTCTATTAATTTATCACTTTGCTTGATGGGTCAACAAACTTGGTTACGTTGTGACTTCCTAAAGATATACATCATACAGCCATTTCATCTGATTTGTTTAGTATCTATCATTTCTCCAATATTTTTCATATCTCTCTGACAATAATATTTGCTACCTTAATGTTGTGTACTCGTAGTATGCCCCTATATACCTTCTTTTCCTTTGAATTTGGCCTTTTAAGCCGGTCATACATCTACATCTATGGGGTTACTCTCCTATTCACAATAAAGTGCCTGGGAGAGGGTCCAATGAACCACCTTCAAGCTGTCTCTCTACTGTCCCACTCTCGAACGGCACGCGAGAAAAACGAGCACTTAAATTTTTCTGTGTGAGCCCTGATTTCTTTTTCTTATAGTGACGATAATTTCTCCCTCTTTAGGTTGGGGCCAACAAAATATTTTCGCAGTCGGAGGAGAAAACTCGTGATTGAAATTTCATGAGAAGATCCCATTGCAACGAATAACGCCTTTGTTTTAATGATTGCTACTCTAATTCATGTGTCATGTCGGTGGCACTATCTACCCTATTTTGCGATAATACAAAACGAGCTGCTCTTCTTTGAACTTTTTCGATGTCGTCCATCAGTCCCACCTGATGCGGATCCCACACTGCACAGCAATTTCCCAGTTTATATTTAGTTTAGAGAAATAATTTTTGTCGCTGTTCAGATCATCCAATGACATATTATTAATATTAAGTGAATCACCGGGCTTCAAGATTTTGTAGCTACAAGTCCAAGAAGATATGGTGGACAGCTACAAATACAGAATAAACAGTCAAAGACGAAGGCAAAACAAAACCAAATCAACTTTGCATCTGTTTTGTAGCAAGTGGCAAAGTGGTCATCGTCTGTTCACCAATGGTGTGGCTGAATTTTATATTCTGAAACTAACCCTTCCAGCCTTAACACTTTGAGTTCACTCAGAAGGTCTGCTCAACCCCACCTGATTCCAGGTACAATCATGGAGCATTTTGATAATCACAGTATTACATAATGTGGTTAATCGACCACCAGTATTACTGGCATAACTGGTATTTCCGATTCTGCGGCAGCCAGGCTAAAATGCAGTGTGATTCAACAGAGGGAGCTGGAGTCCTTTGACCAACTGAAACCAAAACAAGTACATCTTCTGGAACAGTTAACATATAAACATTTTTGAAGCCAAGTAAACTTCATAACTTTGGAGATACATTAAAATTACAGAAGATTCAAATTTTAGCACTTCAAGAAACATGAATGATGGACAGTAACACCATGGATTTTCTCAAGGTAAAACTGATAAAAGAATACCTAAAGTAAACCACACCTGGGAGTTGCTTTTGCAGTCTCTAAAAATATTTTAAATTCAATAATAGTGGTAGAACCTATCAATAACAGACAAATGAAAATTTCTCCTAAATTCACAAGTAAAGTATGCACTTTAATTAATGCCCCCATTCCAGTCAATTAGGACAACCATAAAAAACCTTAAGAAAGTTAATGAAGCTTGGGAAACATTAGAAAGCATCATCCTGAAAATTACTTCCAACCATGGTGGAATTGTAATATGTGATTTTAATGCTGAATTAGATAAAGAGAAAAACTATATAGGAAAACAGTGGGTGGATTTCCTGCACATAAATGGACAAATCAAAATGGCCAAAGACTTATTGAAAGGTGCAAAAATTTTAACCTTAAAATCATGTCAACACACTTTAAAAAGAACTCTTCTTAACAAAAACTTGGCAGGCACCCAATACGTTTATTAGGGAATTTTAAATCTATCATGCAGCAGTTTCATACTCTATCTACAAAAAATTTTAAATGCCCAAGTTAGGAAAGGACCTCAGCAAAAATCTTGGAAAAAAAAAATGCCCAAGTGGGATTAACCGAGCGGTCTGAGGCGCTGCAGTCATGGGTTGTTCTGCTGATACCGGCAGAGGTTCGAGTCCTCCCTCAGGTATGGGTGTGTTTGTTTGTCCTTAGGATAATTTTGGTTAAGTAGTGTGTAAGCTTAGGGACTGATGACCTTAGCAGTTAAGTCCCATAAAATGTCACACACATTTGAATATTTTTTTGAACAAAAAATGTTATTCCAAAATTTGACACTGATAAAATAACCCCAGCTCTAACAATCGAACTTTAAAAGAAATAATCCAACAATTTGCAAAGCCCAAAAGAAAGTTCATCAAAACAGCACAAAATAGAATTTTGCTTCGAAAGAAACAAGATCATGCTTGGTGGAATGCAGATTGTGAAATAGCAGCTAAGTGTAGGCATGAGGCATTCAAAAATTGGAATAGTTACAAAACTGAAAATATGTCTTGCATCTTTCTAACTGTAAGGAAACAATGTCTAAATAAATCTGACAGACTAAAAGAAACTACTATTTAGGAATCGAAAAATACTTCCAAAAGAACAAAACAAGAAACTGTTATAAAACATTCATAACAAAACTAACTGGCTACCAACCTCAAAATCTTTGCTTCAAAAATGAAAATGGCAGTTTGGCTCTTAACAGCCAGGAAAATTGTAAAGTACCCGCTAATTATTTTGAAAAATTATTAAACTGTCCAGAACCAGCAAACTAATAGCACCAACCCTAACTCTAATGTACCTGACTAAATCGAAATAACTAAACAAATTAAGAGATTTAAAAATAATTAAGCATTCAGATAAGGCTGTATAATTGGAAAACTGCTAAAACCAGGTGCCATAACACTACAAAAAGATGACTCAAAGAATAGGAGATATGTGGCAAAACGAGAAAAGACCTGAGGACTGGAAAACTGCCCTAATTCATTAACTACATAAAAATGGGATAGAACCAAGGAATCTCTCTTCTCCTTGTTACATACAAAATTGTCCTGCAGTGTTTACTTGATCTACACCAAGAACAGTTGGAACCTAAAATGGTGAATGCCATCACAGCCCTTAGATCAAACATATCCCTTACAGAGGAAATTCTTAGTTTAACACTAGTCTTTAGGCACTAAAGGATTTCTACCAACAATATTGTATGCACATTTGTGATTTTAAAGAGGCTTACAACTCAGCTGATCGCGAATCTCTTTTACGATTTTTTAAGGAAAAAGGGCTAGATAATAAAACTCTAACGCTGATTAAGGAAACGTCAGCCGACACTAACTGTTAAGTTAAATTCATGGAAGACAATTTTGAATCATTTGATATAAGGACTGGTGTTAGACAGAGAGATGGACCCTCCCTACTACTGTTTAACTGTGTTTTGGAAAATGTGGTTACAGAATGGTGAGAGTAAAAGTCGAATGAAAATATAGATCACTCAGTCAAGATAGGTAGAAGTAATATTAGAGTATAATGCCTCGTCTTTGCAGTTGATGTGGAAATTTTAACCAGGGATATTACCACAACTCAAAACAAATTAAAATTCTTAAATTGCGAAAATACTATGACTACAAATATCACAAGAAAAAACAGAATATGTGACATGCAACGAACAATCACCAAAATTTTTGAGCATGAAATACGGAAAAATAAATAGGGTTTCTGAATTTAAATACATGGAGGAAATCATACAAGGAAACGGTCTGGAAATGCTGCAATCGAAGTTCTCTGTCAAAAAATGACAACAGCACTCGGATTAACACAAAATATTTATAATAAAGAAATCACTCTCTTAATTCAGTAAACTTAGGCTTCACAGTACTGTAATTAACCCTGAATGTCTTAATGGAGCTGGAAATTCAGTTTTAAATAGAAAGAAAGATACTGAAGAAATTCAAGAGAAAGAAAGACAACTAGGAATATATTAGGCCCCAAAATTACTTATGGAGAAACTTATAGGCTGGGAAGTAATAAGAAAATAGAAGAATATATAGACATACATGGTAAAAGAGAAAACAGAGACTTAAATTTTATGTGCATATTAAAAGAATGGCACCCACCAGGTTGTAAAACCAATATCAGAATTCTACGAATACAGAAATAAGGCCAAAACCAAGGCATTAAGATGGGTTACTGCAATTAAGGAGGATCTTGATGTAGCTGGTATAACTCAGGTACACGTCACGGATAAAAAAAAACATTCAGACAAAAGATTTTGCGAAGTTGGTCAGAGGGAAATTAGAAAACGGGCTGGAACACCATGGTCTGACGAAAAGAAGAGACATTGTATCTCACGTGGTCCCATTAAGCCCACACATGAATGATAACAATTAAGTAATTCTTTCAATCATTACCCTTCTATGTTAATTTGCTAGTAATTGTTCTCCTTACGTTGCTCACAGTTTGGGTTTGCTTCGGTATATTTTGGACTCTATAAGCAGATCTTATATATTGTGACATGTCCCGTATCTCAATAAACAATACATATGATTTGTGAACGAATAACTTTGCCTTTGTTCAACATCTGCTCGCTTTTCAACAGCATTTGTATATTAATATGAAAAAAGGAAGAAGCCTGGAGATACAGGAAGGTCTCAGATAGATTACATAATGGTAAGACAAAGATTCAGGAACCAGGTTTTAAACTGTACGACATTCCCAGGGGCAGATGTGGGCTCTGACCACAATCTATTGGTTATGCACTGTAGATTAAAACTGAAGAAACTGCAAAAAGGTGGGAATTTGAGGAGATGGGACCAGGATAAACTGAAAAAACCAGAGGTTGTTGAGAGCTTCAAGTAGGGCGTTAGGGAACGATTGACAAGAATGGGGGAAGGAAATACAATAGGAGAGGAATGTGTAGCTTTGAGAGATGAAATAGTGAAAGTAGCAGAGGATCAAGTAGGTAAAAGGACGAGGACTAGTAGAAATCGTTGGGTAGCAGAAGAGATACTGAGTTTAATTGCTGAAAGGGGAAAAATTGCAAATGCAGTAAGTCAAGCAGGCAAAAAGGAATACAAACGTCTCAAAAATGAGATCGACAGGAAGTGCAAAATGGCTAAGCAGGGATGGCTAGAGGACAAATGTAAGGACGTGGAGGCGCATATCACTAGGGGTATGATAGATACTGCCTCCAGGAAAATTAAAGAGATCTTAGGAGAAAAGAGAACCACTTGCAGAATATCAAGTGTTCAGATGGAAAACCAGTTCTAAGCAAAGAAGGGAAAGCAGAAAGGTGGAAGGAGTATATAGAGGGTCTATACAAGGACGATGTTCTTGAGGATAATATTATAGAAATGGAAGATGAAGATGAAATAGGAGATATGATACTGCGTGAAGAGTTTGACAGAGCACTGAACGACCAAAGACGAAACAAGACCCCAGAGGAGTCAACATTTCATTAGAACTACTGACAGCCTTGGTAGAGCCAGGGCTAACAAAACTTTACCATCTAGTAAGCAAGATGTATGAGACAGGGGAAATACCCCCAGACTTCAAGAAGAACATAATAACTCCAATCCCAAAGAAAGCAGGTGTTGACAGTTGTGAAAATTACTGAACTGTCAGTTTGATAAACTACGGCTGCAAAATACTAACACGAATTCTTTACAGACGAATGGAAAAACTGGTAGAAGCCGACCTCGGGGATGATCAGTTGGGATTTCGTAGAAATGTCGGAACAAGTGAGGCAATACTGACCCTACGACTTATCATAGAAAATAGATTAAGGAAAGGCAAACCTACGTTTCCAGTGTTTGTAGACTTAGAGAAAGCTTTTGACAATGTTGACTGTAATACTCTCTTTCGAATTCTGAAGGTGGCAGGGGCAAAATACAGGGAGCGGAAGGCTATTTACAATTTGTACAGAAACCAGATGGCAATTATAAGAGTCGAGGGACATGAAAGGGAAGCAGTGATTGGGAAGAGAGTGAGACAGGGCTGTAGCCGATCCCCAATGTTATTCAATCTGTATATTGAGCAAGCAGTAAAGGAAACAAAAGAAAAATTCAGAGTAGGAATTAAAATCCATGGCGAAGAAATAAAAACTTTGGGATTCGCCGGTGACATTGTAATACTGTCAGAGACAGCAAAGGACCTGGAAGAGCAGCTGAACTGAATGGATAGTCTCTTGAAAGGAGGATATAAGATAAACATCAACAGAAGCAAAACGAGGATAATGGAATGTAGTCGAATGAAATCGGGTGATGCTGCGGGAATTAGATTAGGAAATGAGAGGGTTAAAGTAGTAAATGAGTTTTGGTATTTGGGGAGCAAAATAACTGATGATGGTCGAAGTAGAGAGGATATAAAACGTAGACGGTCAATGCCAACGAAAGGGTTACTGAAGAAGCGAAATTTGTTAACATCGAGTATAGATGTAAGTGTCAGGAAGTCGTTTCTGAAAGTATTGGTGTGGAGTGTAGCCATGTATGGAAGTGAAACATGGACGATAAATATACTCCTGGAAATGGAAAAAAGAACACATTGACACCGGTGTGTCAGACCCACCATACTTGCTCCGGACACTGCGAGAGGGCTGTACAAGCAATGATCACACGCACGGCACAGCGGACACACCAGGAACCGCGGTGTTGGCCGTCGAATGGCGCTAGCTGCGCAGCATTTGTGCACCGCCGCCGTCAGTGTCAGCCAGTTTGCCGTGGCATACGGAGCTCCATCGCAGTCTTTAACACTGGTAGCATGCCGCGACAGCGTGGACGTGAACCGTATGTGCAGTTGACGGACTTTGAGCGACGGCGTATAGTGGGCATGCGGGAGGCCGGGTGGACGTACCGCCGAATTGCTCAACACGTGGGGCGTGAGGTCTCCACAGTACATCGATGTTGTCGCCAGTGGTCGGCGGAAGGTGCACGTGCCCGTCGACCTGGGACCGGACCGCAGCGACGCACGGATGCACGCCAAAACCGTAGGATCCTACGCAGTGCCGTAGGGGACCGCACCGCCACTTCCCAGCAAATTAGGGACACTGTTGCTCCTGGGGTATCGGCGAGGACCATTCGCAACCGTCTCCATGAAGCTGGGCTACGGTCCCGCACACCGTTAGGCCGTCTTCCGCTCACGCCCCAACATCGTGCAGCCCGCCTCCAGTGGTGTCGCGACAGGCGTGAATGGAGGGACGAATGGAGACGTGTCGTCTTCAGCGATGAGAGTCGCTTCTGCCTTGGTGCCAATGATGGTCGTATGCGTGTTTGGCGCCGTGCAGGTGAGCGCCACAATCAGGACTGCATACGACCGAGGCACACAGGGCCAACACCCGGCATCATGGTGTGGGGAGCGATCTCCTACACTGGCCGTACACCACTGGTGATCGTCGAGGGGACACTGAATAGTGCACGGTACATCCAAACCGTCATCGAACCCATCGTTCTACCATTCCTAGACCGGCAAGGGAACCTGCTGTTCCAACAGGACAATGCACGTCCGCATGTATCCCGTGCCACCCAACGTGCTCTAGAAGGTGTAAGTCAACTACCCTGGCCAGCAAGATCTCCAGATCTGTCCCCCATTGAGCATGTTTGGGACTGGATGAAGCGTCGTCTCACACGGTCTGCACGTCCAGCACGAACGCTGGTCCAACTGAGGCGCCAGGTGGAAATGGCATGGCAAGCCGTTCCACAGGACTACATCCAGCATCTCTACGATCGTCTCCATGGGAGAATAGCAGCCTGCATTGCTGTGAAAGGTGGATATACACTGTACTAGTGCCGACATTGTGCATGCTCTGTTGCCTGTGTCTATGTGCCTGTGGTTCTGTCAGTGTGATCATGTGATGTATCTGTCCCCAGGAATGTGTCAATAAAGTTTCCCCTTCCTGGGACAATGAATTCACGGTGTTCTTGTTTCAATTTCCAGGAGTGTATTAGGCAAGGTTTTTTATTTCATGAATCATTATGTCAAAATTCCATTCATTGTTAACAGAACATTGTTTGAACAGTTATTTCACTATTACTGTTCATAAACTCAGGAAAACATCGCATCACTCCACACCCTTCTAAATGCACGTAATGTGGGAATGATCTAATAAAATTTGTTCAATTTTCTAAAACAGTTTTACATTTCAATGCTTGTGTGCAACCGACTGTTAGTTCAACAGTGTTTCACAGATATATGTTCACAGATTAAAAAACCAATCTCTTAATTCTTGTTTGAGATACAGTAAATGAACTGAAATAAGATTTAATTAACTCTGGACCTTCAAATTTCTGGCTGATGATTGAAAACTTTTTTACAATTAGGGTCTCGCGCCTTGGTGTATTGAGTGATTTGTAGCATGCCCATGTGCACTGCATGTCGCGTTGTTTAATATATAAGGATTAGCACTTTCGGTAATCCTGTGTGATTTCTTTCAGGATATCTTACAGCAGAGTTTTAAATCACAAGTAGGGGAGCAGAACAGAACTGAGCTTCGTTGTCTTGTTGTGCAAGTAAGAACTGATGTTATAGCTATAACAAAAAGTTATTTGGTGCATTTAAGGAATAGTGGAATTTATCTGTCTCCATAGCATTCAATACACATGTTCGTTCTACACGATGGTTAATAACAAGATCTTTATTGTTAAAAAGTTATCAGTCATAGATCCTAATTCACAGGTCCTATTGCATTTTCGAATTATGCTTTTAGAAAATTTCCATAGCGTTCTATATTCATGGTGTTGCATAGTGACGTTTTATATTCAGAAAGTTTCTCAGTCGTATTATGTTCATGTCAAAGTATACTGGCTAAATAGGTTAAAGATAACAAAGCAGTTATAATTATTAGAATCTTCAACTCTACAGTCGGAATATCATGCAGAAACGTTACACTATCAGTAGACTACAATAAAATAGCTACACAGTAGAAGTACAGACGTATAAGTTCCACCCAGAGTGTTATGAAGAAACATCACACTATTAAAAATATAAAACAAGAATGTTACAACTTTTTCATTAAGACTAACACGCATAGTCGGCCAGGAAAAGATAAGTTACATTGTGTGCAAAAGACGTCACATAGTGTTCTCTTGCAAAGCTTGATAAGCGAATGGGTGTTAGGCATACAAAGCAAGTTGAAATGTGGTAACCCTTTTGGATGCCGGTTCCATTAATAATTTTCATATACTCGTATGTATCATTCTGAAGCTGACAACAGGGAAAATTGGAGTGGAAAGCGTTACTGAAATTATGAAACATGGTGACTGGCAGTAAGATGCCATGTGAAATTTGCATGTCTCTCTTTATTAACTCGGTGACGTTTTTTAATGATTTATGAATGTATGAGGCGTGTGCTAATGTGTAGAGTATTGAACTCGAGACAGATCGACAGGAAATGCTTTGGTGAACAATTGGGTGACTGGTGAATACTATTGCAGTCGGCTAGCGTGAGATTCCAATACGTAAGGGCGTGCCAAAACCCCCAGAGGGCCGCTAGTATTGTTCCTGCACAATGACTGCTGGAGGCTAAGGACCACCCATGGGTGGCACGCCGCTGCATGCCGGAATAAGGGTCACTATGTTTTTTGACATTTTTGAGAGATTTTTGAGGGACAGAAGACACTGATCATAGAAAGTGCAGGCCACGGGAAGAAACCTCTAGACTCTTAGTAGTCCTCCCTAAATTCCCTAATCCTGTTGTGAGGCAATGGACACCGTCAGCAGAAGGTGCTGTTGGCTTGAAGAAGTGTGATATTAAATCATACCGTTGAAATGAATGCTTTTTGGTGGAAGGACAAAGTTTTCATGTTCTCATTGGAGCCTGAAAAAGATGCCATACTTTCGGTAGGAGGGAATCATCGTGGTTGGATCGCAGGAATTCGTAATTTTGCGATAGGCGATTTGCGCAGTTTTGGTGGTAAGAAATACATAGATTGTAAGTGAGCGCCGCTTGAGAAGTACTCGCCGGTAAAACACGGAGGTGTCTGCATCGGAGAAGCTCTAGCGAGTATGACGTGAAACTGTCCGGATCTACTTGGCGCAGCAGAGCAGTAGATGGTGCCACATCTTGGAGTTCTACTCAGGAGCTGACAATTCCATCTTCATGAAGGGGACTGCACATCTGCACCGCGCAACTCGGCACATCATAGTCGTATATACGGTGAGCTTAATTCGCAGCACCGGCAGAGCAGCTAAACTGATTTCATGCTTGTGGAGTCCAAGACCATCGCCTGTCTCATCTCTGCACTGATGATGAATATGCATCATCTGGTTTTTAGTCACCAGCTTCTAGTCACTGTTCCAAGCGAGCATTACAGGTTTTAATAGTTTCTGTTTAAAGTGAACACGGGGAGAGAGTAAGTTCTTAGGACGGCAAGAAGTAATTACTAATAGCAGAGTGATTATGCGTTCAATACAAGCTTTATTTACATTTGGACAGAGCTAATTATCGCAGGTTTTGCTAATTCACCAGTATGTCGATCTTATAAAAGTGTTTATGAATACTGAATTTTTTGATTGTTTCTGTTCGATCCTTTCACATACAATACGTTGTAGTCAATCTATATTCTTGGAGATATTAGCAGTCCGCTTAAGATCATTACCAACATATTATTCCAGTCAGATAGCGGTAGTCAGGGTGAGATGTTTGTTTTGCAAATTACCCTCTTTAAGAGCTCGGAAATAATTTTCATATTATCCATTTGACTTTCCTCACAAGCATTTAGAGGTTATTTCTTAAAAAGGTGGAGTGGCCAAAATTAATTTTCAACGGTTAAGAGAAATTCATCACCGTGGGGTAAAAAAAAAAAAAAAAAAAAAAGAAATTTCTTATATGATAGGAGAAGTGTATCAATTTGAATATTAGGGATAAGGTTTATTAAATGTTGAATGTTAACAAGTGGAAAGACACCCCATAAATTAGAACAGAATATTTCAAAATTGACAATATGATGGACGTAATGAGATTATGAATTCTTGTAAGTCAGGAGATGAACATACAATTTATCCCACACAGCAGTCAGGTCTAATGAGGGTACAACCATGACATTAATGTTGCAAATTACCGTCAATTAGCAAAAGATGTCAGTTCAGTGGATGAGAATATGCGAGAGGAAATGGAAGAATTTGTACGATAACATGTCTCGTCAGTGGTAATTATACTAATCCGTAACAGAGATGAGAATCGAACTTAGGAGCAACTAGCCTTGACTTACTACACTCCAGAGCGTCTTCACCAGATGCAGGAGCTAATGAAATCAGTTTAATATATCTTTTCAAGGAAACTAGTGGACAGATACGGCAACTGACCAGGGAAATAAAGGCATGAAGAAACAAAATAAAGAGTTGACAGAGAACGTACACAGGAAATTAAAGACCTGGGGGGGGGGGGGGGGGGAGGATAGTAGACAATAAATTAAAAATATAAAGGAAAAGATTAGACTAGAAAATAATGCTCTGAGAGAACCTAAGGAACGAAATTCCAGATGTAAGGGAATAAAGGAAAAAAATTAGCAATTTGACAGAGCAATCTCAGTAAAAGCAGATCAGGCTATAAACAAAGCAGAGGAAACTAAAAGGGTAGCGATGACGCGTTAACAGCTAGCAAACAAACCGCCAAGAACAGCCATGAAGAAAAAAAATAGACTACAGAGTCGAGACCACAGAGCAGCTTATCGACCAAAGATTGGAAGAATCTATTAATGTTCTTGCAATGGAACCAGAGGGAGAATTAAAAGCGCTATTGAAGAGCTCATTGTGGGACAGAGATCACAAATCTGACAGTAATTGTAGAAATGGAAGATATACCTGCACAATCAACATTTAAGGATCGACAAGAGCTAATTAATTCAAAGGTGGAGAAGAGGGTGGAGGATCAATTCAAACGCTATATCTGACAGCAAGGAAAAGATAAAAGGGCATTCAATACAGAAGAAATTTCAAACGGTTTATAAAATTGTGTACCACTGCGCAGATGCCAGGATCAGAATGATACTGAATTTAGTTTCGGTACTGATATTAGGGGAAGTTCTGAGGACATATTGAGTTAAGAGGACGTGGACTGGATAAAGGTGAGGATGCAGACGAATGTACCATCAAAAGTACGATTTGATTTTAAACATTTTCTGGAAGTTCGAAATATCGAGACGTACAAGGATGAGGGAAATTCACTTCAACTCAAAACTTGGAATTTTCGGTTTGATGTATAGTTTCTTTCTTCCTGGCCATTAATGTGCAAACTTAATTTTATCTTCCGTCACTTAGAGGAATGGCAGTGGAAAAGATGTGCTGAACTGTCACAATGTGTTGCTCTTACGAAGAATTTGTGATGCATTTCTACAGAGCTACTGGTCGAGTAAGAATGTAAAAAATACGAAATGATCGTAGCCAAAGATAATGTAGGGTTTCGATTCAAGAGCCCAGTAAAATTCTTAGAATCCTTGATCAAGAAAAATCAGTTCCTGGACGTGCCATGAGAACCAGAGAAAATAATCAGGCACTGCTATATGAAATTTCCACTCCGTTGCGATCAGGTTTTAGCTGAAAATGCAACTTGGACCTAAATACTTGCTGTGACATGCCACGTGAACTGGAATGTGCATTTAATGCTCAGTAAAGCCACGAAGGAGACATGATTTTGAAGGACACGTTGGCAGAGTGCTACAACAGCAGTGGAAATATATTTATCGTAGCCGGCCGCGGTGGTCTCGCGGTTAAGGCGCTCAGTCCGGAACCGCGAGACTGCTACGGTCGCAGGTTCGAATCCTGCCTCGGGCATGGGTGTGTGTGATGTCCTTAGGTTAGTTAGGTTTAAGTAGTTCTAAGTTCTAGGGGACTGATGACCACAGATGTTAAGTCCCATAGTGCTCACAGCCATTTGAACCATATTTATCGTAATACGAGCAGATATTCAGGAAATGGAAACCAACACCGTAATTCATCAGGAGGAACAGGTTGCAGGAACAATCAGGGCCTGAATAAGTGAAGACTGGAGTGGTGGAAGAAGAAATGGTAACGGATACCGCATCGGGTGTTGGAACAACCAGAAAACCTAAAACAGGGGACAACAAAACAACAGATGGCGAAGCCCAGGGAATAATCAACCTCGAGAACGGTTTGAAGATAACAACAGAGGTGGTGTGGAAGGCCAAAACAGATTACAGAGCGTGTAAAAACGAGGCTTGAACCCACAAACCCATCAATGTGATTACAGCCCTCCTAGAAATTAACATCTGGATAGGAAGGTGGAGGCAAGTATAACACCTGCATCGTCAACTGGACCCAGCCTTGCCTACGTAATTAGCATGATGACGCTTTGAATATGGTATTTGATGAAACCGGCATGAGTGAGGAAGTAACATGTAGGACAAAGTCTTGGTCAAGTCTTCCGAACTGTTAAATAAACAGAACAAACTCTGGCACAAGTTCTTTTCAGTGTACAATGAATCATTATGTATATGCAGACTCACACATGTTAATGCATATGAGATGGAAACCATAGACGTGGTTAGCACACTGAACTCACATTTGGGAGGATAACGGCTTATATCCGCATCCAGCCATCCATGTTTAGGTTTTCTGTGACTTCCCTAAGTTGCTGCAGTCAAATGCTGAAACGGTTCCTTTGAAAGGGCAAGGCCAATTTCCTTCCCCATCCGTGACACAATCCAAGCTTGTGCTCCATCCGTAATGAATTCGTTGTCGACGGTACGTTAAACTCAATCTTCCTTCCTTCCTTCTAACTTCTGGAAACCACGAAGTCGGAAAAGTCAATCGGTGTGCATCATATCTGCCACACCAAACCCTTTATTGTATAAGTAAGGTCGGGGATAACAGCAAAGCAAATGAAGATCTGAGAGGTTACTGCAGTCATGAAGCGGAGCACGTTATATGACCAATGCGTGCTATACAAAAAGAAGAACTTTCGTATTTAAAATACGTCGGAAATCAGCGTGGAAAAGAAAGCCCAGAAGGTACAATGTGTGGTAGAATTGGCAGTGACACTCTCACGTATGTACAATAAATGTTGCAGGAGGGGTATCCATTGAAGAAATAAGTTTTATGTCTCGAGTTGACCATGTCGTTGGGCTGTTGTAAGGTATGAAATACTAGAACCAATCTTGAGTTGCACTAATTTTTCAGTACTCATTAAAGATGCTGAGTTATAAATTTGCTGTGGGGTATTTGAATTGAGGTTAGTGCTCTTGTTTATTCTGCCGATGCTGACCAATGTTATAGATGATAATTTGTTGATTTTGTCCGAGGGTGGTATAAAAAGGTGTGATGACAAATGGCCGGCCGGAGTGGTCGAGCGGTTCTAGGCGCTACAGTCTGGAACCGCGCGACCGCTGCGGTCGCAGGTTCGAATCCTGCCTCGGGCGTGGATGTGCGTGATGTCCTTAGGTTAGTTAGGTTTAAGTAGTTCTACGTTCTGGGGGACTGATGACCACAGCAGTTAAGTCCCACAGTGCTCAGAGCCATTTGAACCATTTGATGACAAATTGCAGCGTTGAAACAAATGCTTTCTTGTGGTAGGGGAGAGTTTTCATATAGTAATTGGAGACTGGTAAGGAAGCGCAATTTTTGACAGGATTCTCTGTTGGAGGGAATCTTCGTGGTTGGACCACAGTGGTTCACAATTCTGTTACTGACACCGCTTTCGTGGCAAGGAGTACGCATGGTGTAAGTAAGCGAGCATGAGAAGTACTCGCTGGTAGGACACAGCGGTGGCCGCGACGGAGAAGCTTTTGCGGGTAGGACGCGAACGTTTCCGGATCGACACAAAAGGGAATTGCACTTCTGCACCACGCAGCTTGGTGCATCACAGTTATACTTACAGTGAGCATAATTGGCAACACCAGCAGAGCAGTTAAATTGATTTCACACTTGGGGAAACCAGGACGATCACCTTTCTCATCTTTGCACTGGAAATGAATGTGTGATGTTTTGGATTTCAGTGACCAACTTCCATTCACTGTTGCAATCAAGCATTACCGGATTTAATAGTTGTTGGGTACCGCTGAACAGCGAGAGACAATAAATTCTTAGAAGGATGAGAAGTAATAAGTGACAGGGAAGTGATACTGATTTCCGTTTAATCTATTTGTACATTTGCGTAGCGCTAATTATCACAGGTTTTGATTATTCATTGATATGTTGGTATCTTGACAGGAATAGTCTCTTTCAAATTCTGAAGACGGCAGAGGTAAAATACAGGGAGGGAAAGGCTGTTTACAATTTGTACAGAAAACAGATGGCAGTTATAAGAGTCGAGGGACATGAATGGGAAGCAGCGGTTGGGAAGGGAGTGGGACGGGGTTGTAGCCTCTCCCCGATGATATTCAATCTTTATATTCACCAAGCAGTAAAGGAAACAAAAGAAAAGCTCAGAGTAGGTATTAAAATCCATGGAGAAGGAATAAAAACTTTGAGGTTCGTCGATGACATTGTAATTCAGCCAGAGACAGCAAAGAACTTGGAAGAGCAGTTGAACGGAATGGACAGTGTCTTGAAAGGAGGGTATAAGATGAACATCAATAAAAAGAAAACGAGGATAATGGAATGTAGTCGGATGAAGTCGTGTGATGCTGAGGGAATTAGATTAGGAAATGACTCACTTAAAGTAGTAAAGGAGTTTTGCTATTTGGGGAGCAAAATAACTGATGATGGTCGAAGTCGAAAGGATATAAAATGTAGACTGGCAATGGCAAGGAAAGCGTTTCTGAAGAAGGGAAATTTGTTAACATTGAGTATTGATTTAAGTGTCAGGAAATCGTTTCTGAAATTATTTGTATGGAGTGTAGCCATGTATGGAAATGAAACATGGACGATAAATAGTTTAGACAAGTAGAGAATAGAAGCTTTCAAAATATGGTGATACAGAAAAGTGCTGAAGATTAGATGGGTAGATCACATAACTAATGAGGAGGTATTGAACAGAATTGGGGAGAAGAGGAGTTTGTGGCACAACTTGACTAGACGAGGGGATCGGTTGGTAGGACATGTCCTGAGGCATCAAGGGATCACCAATTTAGTACTGGAGGGCAGTGTAGAGGATAAAAATCGTAGAGGGAGACCAAGAGATGAATACACTAAGCAGATTCAGAAGGATGTAGGCTGCAGTAGGTACTGGGAGATGAAGAAGCTTGCACAGGATAGAGTAGCATGGAGAGCTGCATCAGACCAGTCTCAGGACTGTAGGCTACAACAACAACAACTTGTTGGTATCATAAAATGTTTATGAAAATGTGAATATTGAGTTTAATCGCTGTTTCTGTTCGATCCTTTCACATACATTATGTTGTAGACTTCTAATTTTTAATATGGAAGATATTAGCGATGAGCTCAAAATCGTCATCAGCATATTACTGCAGTCAGATAGCGGTAGTCAGAGCTAGATGCCTGTTTTGGAAATTAGCTTCTTTAAGAGTTATGCCTCGGGCCACAATTTACGCGTTATCCATTTCATTTTGCGTACAAATATTTAGAGGTTAGTTCTTAAAGATATGGGTTGCCTACAACTAATGATGGAGAGTTAAAGGAAACTCATCACCGTGGGGTTTGCATTGTTCATGAACATGCAAGTAAAACATAAACGTCACAGAATGGCTTAAGTGCATTATGCCACACAGGAGGTTACATATCACACTGTTTATTAAAATCCATGAAAAGTTGTGATAAATGTAAAGCACTTGTTGCCTGTGGTTATGACATCACTACAAGTGCAGTAAACAATGGCACTGACTCTAACTCACATTTATTTAATACCTGCAGACTTACCTTGAAGAAAGCGTCTGGTTTAATATTTCAAATTGTCGTTGAAGGATACCAGACGTTTCCCACATTTATATCTAAGACTTTGAAAGCCGTAGAGAAGAGTGCACAGAGCTTCTATAACTGACAGCTGTCTATACTGGCATTTCCATGACATAACACTTGTGGTAAAGAGGAGTAAGAAATTGCTATAATAACATATCACATTTTGGGATATAGTTTCAGGAAAAAATATTCTAAAATAACGAACAACGTCCTTATAAACAACAGCAGGTGGAATTTACTTACATTTTCCTACTAAGTACATATTTCTTTTGCTTGTATTTGTTTTTCTTACTAGTTTCTTCCTGGTTTCCCCTTACGAATTTTTTTTGTGCTGCGTGATGTAAAAGATTCATTTCTTTTATCAACTGAAGCTCCTTGGCTGCACATTTCACAAGAGCTCACAGATGAAGCAAGCCTTGAAGGTTAGTGTTGTATAAAGTTATATTACTGAAGTGTGTTTATCTCTTTTATTCCTGTTCTCACTTCCTTTTACAAAGTGGGGAGCATGCAAGGGGTAAATCCCTGCTGACGCACTGTCTTCTGTGCCCTCGGTGGCTCAGATGAATAGAGTGTCTGCCATGTAAGCAGGAGATCCAGGGTTCGAGTCCCGGTCGGGGCACAGATTTTCAACTGACCCCGTTGCTGTTTATCAAAACCTGTCGACAGCTTAGGGTCCTGATTTAATTATCATTTCATGAAAACGCGTGTTCACACGCACCGCTAAGCAGGACGCCAAGCTTCCACGTTCTCTATCGGTCAGAAGCGAAATCATCTGCATCACGAAAATTCTCGCATATGCCCAGTGTTCCTATTAACGTAATGTTTATGGCTGTGTTTTAGTATTGATGTAATTAGCGTAGCTTCACATTCCACTTCTAAACTTAATTGTTTTGTAGAGCTGAATGTGGCTGGTAGTGTCCGAAGCGTGTAATTTTTCTTTGAAATTGTTTGTGATTGTATCGGAAAATAAACTATCGCCAAAACAAGAAAGTAAATGTGTGTGGACGAGTCGTAAGGCGTGTCCGACCTTGGACGTACTTCGAAGTTCGAGTCTCGATATGATACTCAGCTTTTATCTGCCAGAAAGCTTTAAATCAGCACGCACTCCGCCGCAGATAGAAAATGCATGCCATTGACACGTTAACATATGCAACTGATGGCTGTGTTGCATTAGCAGCTTGTCAGTGTGCAGGCGACTGCAAATAAGCTCCAATCACGTGTAGGAAACGGTTTCATCACTGGCGTGCGCCTGCGTGCCTACTTTACGCGTCCGTCTGACGTGACCTTCCACTGCCACATCTTTCCCAAGACGCAGCGCTTGTCTTGCAACCGGCCTGATCAACAAATGCATAAACTAGCAGGGAAACAATACCTGCCCTTTGGATCTCGTCTCTCGCTTTGTTCTCGTGTGTCGTGAGAAAAACTGCCGTACAGAGGAAAATACTGTTTGCTTTTGGCAGCTATCTTACTGGGAATTGTTTGTCAGGGAAACCCGCCTGTAGCACAGTTACGGTTCTTTTGAAATCCGCCAAGGTGATTGGAATTATAGCATGTCATCGACAGTTCCTATCTCTCAGTATCTCCCCTATACCCGAACAACATCGCCCTGGTAACAATGCGGACGCGGTTGAACCGCGATATTGACCGTCTAGGCATGGATGAACTACAAACAACACTAGCCGTGTACCTCCTTCCTGGTCGAATGACTGGAAGTGATTGGCTGTCGGGCCCCTCCGTCTAATAGGCGCTGCTCATACATTGTTGCTTAAATCTTTGGACGAGTTTAGTTACATCTCTGAACAGTCAGAGGGACTGTGTCTGTGATACAACATCCACAGTCAACGGCTGTCTTCAGGAGTTCTAGGAACCTGGGTGATGCAAAACTTTTTTTGATGTATCTATGTATAAATGTATTCTTATTGTTGAGCAAACGCAAGATGTGTATGTTTTCTGTTGATCTATTACGAGAAAGCAGCTTGTCAGTACCCGGTTAGGTATGCCCATGGCTCGCATCAGAGTCGCAGCAATGCTGTCTAGCGGACAAACGCGCCAAATGTCAGCGCCATTAATTACGTTACGCAGTACGTTCACCTGCGCTTTCCTGCACTTGCACCGCCGCACGATTCTGAGGTCAGCTGAAGGGGCACCGGGGCGTATCAGATGGCTACGACGGCCTAACTCCCGTCCTACAGCGGCTGAGGTCGTCGCTTGGCCCCAAGCAATGAGATGCGGATCACGACCATTGCAAGACAAGTGCCCATTTAATCACGTGACTCCTGTCATTTTTGCAGTAGCAGGCCTGTTAGTAATGGCAATGAAGTCAGTGTATCTCCAAAAATATATCTTAGGAAATGAAAACGTGAATGCCATTTCTGGCAGAAGCAGAAACCAATATGAACAGTCATAGCAAAAGTCACTTTTTATAAACTAACCGTGAAATATGTTTTGCGTACACTGTGTTATTATTACTGATTATGCGTTGAAGTTTATTTTGTCATTTCTCGTCAGTTTTACGTTCTTCAGTTTCTTCGGGTGAGATACATATGTTTCTCCAGCTTTGCATTTTTATCTGATGTATCAGCTGGAGGGACCGAATTTACTGTAATAGAGTCAAAGGAGCATTTGGATGAAGGCACGTGGTCGTAGAAGCTTTTCAGTCAACGCTAGCCGTAAGCATGGTTTAATTTGGTAACAGAAATCCGATCTACATTTCCTGTGAACTGGTCCACAGTTACGCTTCTCTATATTCTGTTAAGTTAATTCCTTTGTTATACTATTTTACACTCGATTTGTGCCATTGCACGCTATAGATAGATTATGTGTATGACAAATACACTTAAGCGCCGAAGAAACTGGTACAGGCATGCTTATTCAAATACAGAGATATGGGAACAGGCAGAATATGGAGCTGCAGTCACCAACGCCTATATAAAACAAGTGTCTGGCACAGTTGTTACATCGGTTGCTACTGCTACAATGGCAGGTTATCAAAGTTAGAGTGAGTCTGAACGTGGTGTTATAGTCGGCGCACAACCGATGGGATACAGCTTCTCCGAGGTAGCGATGAGATGGGGATTTTCCCTTACGACCATTTCACGAGTGTACCGTCAATATCAGTATCCGGCAAGGCAAAACATCAAACCTCCGACATCGTTGCGACCAGAAAAAGATCCTGCAAGATCGGGACCAACGACGACTGAAGAGAATCGTTCAACGTGACAGAAGTGCAAACTGCTGCAGATTTCAGTTCTCGACCATCAACAAGTGTCAACATGCGAATCATTCAACGAAAAATAGGGTCTTCTGGAGCCGAAGGCGAACTCGTATACCCTTGATGACTGCACGACACAAAGCTTTGCATCCCTCCCGATACTGTCAACACCGACGTTGGTCTGTTGATGACTGGAAACATGTTGCCTGTTCAGACGAGTCTCGTTTCAAATAGTATCAAGTGGATGGACGGGTTACGGGAATGGAGACAACGTCATGAATCCACAGGCCCTGCATGTCAGCAGGGGACTGTTCAAG
Organism: Schistocerca serialis cubense; assembly: GCF_023864345.2. Lineage (NCBI taxonomy): Eukaryota > Metazoa > Arthropoda > Insecta > Orthoptera > Acrididae > Schistocerca > Schistocerca serialis. The sequence continues at coordinate 142,452,504 of NC_064646.1, forward strand.
CGGTGGAGGCTCTGTAATGGTGTGGGTCTTGTGCAGCTGGAGTGATATGGGACCCCTGATACGTCTACATTCGACTCTGACAAGTGACACGTACATAAGTATTCTGTTTGATCGCTTGCATCCATTCACGTCCATTGTGCATTCCGACGAACTTGCGCAATTCCCGCTGGAAAATTCGACACCCCACACGTCCAGAATTACGTGCCTATGACGAATCGTCTTAGTTGTGCGACTGGATTTCTGATTTCTTGTCGGAAAGGTCATAGTTCGTAGTAATTGACAGAAAGTCATCGAGTAAAACAGAAGTAATATTGGCGTTCCCGCTGGACACCAAATTCTCCATACATGAACATTATTGAGGTTATCTATGATGCCTCGCAACGTGTTATTCAGAGATCTCCACCCCACGTACTTTTATGGATTGATGGACAGACCTGCAGGATTCATGGTGTCAGTTCTCTCCAGCACTGCTTCAGACATTAATCGGGTACATGCCACGTCGTGTTGCAGCAATTCTGAGTGCTAGCGGGGGTCTTACACGAAGTTAGGCAGGTGCTCCAGTTTGTTTAGCTCTTCAGTGTATAACGCCTTACATCCAAACTACCGAACGACCGTGACTGGAGTAATTATTTCGTCTCTTCTGATTTCTACATTTTTATCTTCATGATTACTCTGCAATTCAGAATTAAGTGCCTGGCAGACGATTCATCGAGGCAACTTCAAGCTATTTCTCTTCAGTTTCACTCTCAAATAGCGCACGTGAAAAACGAACACTTAAATGTTTCCGTGCGAGCTGTAATTTCTCTTATTTTGTTATGATGTAGGTGGGCGTAATCAAAATATTTTCACACTCTGAGGAGACAGTTGGTGATTAAAATTTCAGGAGAAGATCCTGCCGCAACGAAAAACACTCTTGTTTTAATTATTGCCACTTCTATTTGAAGTGGAATCATCATATAAAATTAATTGTTGGTAAGGCGGGTGCCAGGTTGAGCTTCATTGGGAGAGTCCTTAGAAAATGTATTCCTTCAACAAAGGAGGTGGCTTACAAAACACTCGTTCGACCTATAGTTGAGTATTGCTCATCAGTGTGGGATCCGTACCAGGTCAGGTTGACAGAGGAGATAGAGAAGATCCAAAAAAGAGCGGCGCGTTTCGTCACAGGGTTATTTGGTAAGCGTGATAGCGTTACGGAGATGTTTAGCAAACTCAAGTGGCAGACTCTGCAAGAGAGGCGCTCTGCATCGAGGTGTGGCTTGCTATCCAGGTTTCGAGAGGGTGCGTTCCTGGATGAGGTATCGAATATATTGCTTCCCACTACTTATACCACCCGAGGTGATCAAGAACCATACGCGACTGGATCAGGAAAGGGAGGTAATGACAGTGGCACGTCAAGTGCCCTCCGCCACACATCGTTGCGGAGTATAGATGTAGATGTAGATTCGTGTAACATATTCGTAGCATGCTTCTCCTATTTCGTGATGATACAAAACGAGCTGCTCTTCTTTGAAATTTTTCGACGTCCTCCGCCAATTCTAGCTGGTGCGGATCCCATACCGCACTGCAGTGCGTGTTGTAAACAGTTTCCATAGCAGACTGGTTACATTTTCTAATTGTTCTGCCAATAAATCGTAACCTTTTGGTTTGCTTTCACCACAACTTTACATATGTGATGGTTGCAACTTAAGTTATTCATAATTGTAATCTCTAAGTGTTTAGTTGGATTTGCAGCCTTTAGGTTTGTATGATCTATTGTGTAGATTAAATTTAGCGGATTGCTTTTCTACAACTACATCTACATCCATACTCCGCAAGCCACCTGACGGTGTGTGGCGGAGGGTACCTTGAGTACCTCTATCGGTTCTCCCTTCTATTTCAGTCTCGTATTGTTCGTGGAGAGAAGGATTGCCGGTATGCCTCTGTGTGGGCTCTAATCACTCTGATTTTATCCCCATGGTCTCTTCGCGAGATATACGTAGGAGGGAGCAATATGCTGCTTGACTCCTCGGTCAAGGTATGTTCTCGAAACTTCAACAAAAGCCCGTACCGAGCTACTGAGCGTCTCTCGTGCAGAGTCATCCACTGGAGTTTATCTATCATCTCCGTAACGCTTTCGCGATTACTAAATGATCCTGTAACGAAGCGCGCTGCTCTCCGTTGGATCTTCTCTATCTCTTCTATCAATCCTATCTGGTACGGATCCCACACTGCTGAGCAGTATTCAAGCAGTGGACGAACAAGCGTACTGTAACCTACTTCCTTTGTTTTCGGATTGCATTTCCTTGGGATTCTTCCAGTGAATCTCAGTCTGGCATCTGCTTTACCGACGATCAACTTTATATGATCATTCCATTTTAAATCACTCCCAATGTGTGCTCCCAGATAATTTATGGAATTAACTGCTTCCAGTTGCTGACCTGCTATTTTGTAGCTAAATGATAAGGAAACTATCTTTCTATGTATTCGCAGCACATTACACTTGTCTACATTGAGATTCAATTGCCGTTCCCTGCACCATGCGTCAATTCGCTGCAGATCCTCTTGCATTTCAGAACAATTTTCCATTGTTACAACCTCTCTATATACCACAGCATCATCCACAAAAAGCCTCAGTGAACTTCCGATGTCATCCACAAGATCATTTATGTGTATTGTGAATAGCAACGGTCCTATGACACTCCCCTGCGGCACACCTGAAATCACTCTTACTTCGGAAGACTTCTCTCCATTGAGAATGACATGCTGCGTTCTTTTATCTACGAACTCTTCAATCCCATAACGCAATTGGTCTGATAGTCCATATGCTCTTACTTTGTACATTAAACGACTGTGGGGAACTGTATCGAATGCCTTGCGGAAGTCAAGAAACACGGCATCTACCTGGGAACCCGCGTCTATGGCTCTCTGAGTCTCGTGGACGAATAGCGCGAACTGGGTATCACACGATCATCTTTTTCGAAACCCATGCTGATTCGTAGAGTAGATTTCTAGTCTCCAGAAAAGTCATTATACTCGAACATATACGTGTTCCAAAATTCTACAACTGATAGACGTTAGAGATATAGGTCTATAGTTCTAGACATGTGTTCGACGTCCCTTCTTGAAAACGGGGATGACCGGTGCCATTTTCCAATCCTTTGGAACGCTACGCTCTTCTAGGGACCTACGGTACACCGCTGCAAGAAGGGGGGCAAGTTCCTTCGCGTCCTCTGTGTAAAATTGAACTGGTATCCCATCACGTCCAGCGGCCTTTCCTCTTTTGAGCGATTTTAATTGTTTCTCTATCCCTCTGTCGTCTATTTCGATATCTACCATTTTGTCATCTATGCGACAATCTAGAGAAGGAACTACAATGCAGTCTTCCTCTGTGAAACAGCTTTGGAAAAAGACATTTAGTATTTCGGCCTTTAGTCTGTCATCCTCTGTTTCAGTACCATTTTGGTCACAGAGTGTCTGGACATTTTGTTTTGACCCACCTACCGCTTTGACGTAATGAGAGGCACCCACATGCCTTGCTCATACTGTGGCATCAAGCAGTCAGGCCCGCAAGATGAGTGGTCTGCCAAGCGAGTGGATTCATTCTTATCTGTCGAGTAACATGAACTCTAGTACTCACAATAAAGTTACAAATTATCCTCCTGTATGAATAATGCGCAACGGAAACGCAAGACTGACTATCAGTAATTTACAGAACTCTGACTGTTCACTACGCACTGGCAATACCACATTTTCTTTTTTTTTTTTTATTTAACGGCTTTTATCAAAACGTGGCCATCGACCTGAATATGAGTGGCGCACACATTATAAATTCTGGATATCATGACAACATACAATTCGAAGGAAAAGGCCACCAATCTTTTTCTTTTCACTATCTTATTTATTCCGATAAATTCTATAACCTAAACACACAAATTCTATAACCTACAACAATAACACATGAGAAATTCCGCCCAGTGGGCATGGCTTTCCATTGGTGATTCTCTAACTTATGGTCTCGTAACTATTCAACGCTACAGTGCAACCATCATCACGAAACTTTCCTCCAGACCGAGAGGTACAAAAAGAACACGCATAACCCACTACCTCTGCAACTACCTAGCTACTCTCCCATGCAAACCACACATACCCAAATTACATGACATACACCACACTACAACATGGAATACAACACAATAAATAGTCACAACACTATCGGTTTCAGCTTTCCCACTTCAATTAGTATTTATCCCAGTTTCACACGACACTGCCCCACTTCGTAATTCTTCTTTCCTACTATGAACTCTGGAGATATATGCACGTCTTCCTGTGCAATGCAAGCCAAGTGGCGTTGCTGGATAGACGGCTGACTCACCTTGCTTCTCTCTCAGAGGATTATAGTTTGAATCAAGCGTCACACGGAAACAAACATGCAAAGTAATATTAAGAGCATATTCATCAAACACGCGAGTCCTCAACTGATACCATGGACGAGTACTTCTCTTTATCCTTTGTCTCATACACAGATTGAGACTCACACGGTACTCACCACGTGGAAGTACTCGTCTCTAATTTCAAGTCCTGCACACGCCATTCCTTAAATATTTCAACTTATAGTACACATGCTAGTAATTCAGCTTAACTTAAGCACACGGAAGTATTTCAACTTATTGCTACACGTGGTTTCATTGTGACCGTTGGTCACTTCCGAAGATTACTACGATCCCATTAATATTACCTGCCGACATTTAATTCTCCCCACAAAAGTTCCTGAAATAGAGAAATTATTATTTCAAACTACTCTTAAATATTCCACATGCATACCATGTCTCCACTCTTTTGTCTTTACGGAGCACACCTAAGACAGATCTTAACAGCACAAGATCCAGCGGCAGAGTGCTGAAACATGCCCATTCTTCAGGTTCTCTCGCACCTCTGCCGAAGTAGGGGAGCACCTTGCTACCGTATTGGTCAGCCACATTTCAGGCGCTCAAAGCTCAGGTAAATTTCATCTCTTTGGTCCCACCAAAGGTGGCCAAAGGATCGTCTCAAAGATGATCATATATTCACATTCACTATCTGCAGTTAGCAGACAACCATACATTAATTCATTTCACAGATCTCACCAAACTGGATGTAGGGATTTATTTTGTGGGAGTGCACATGTGATCAATTAAATAAATAAATTGTCATTCTTTCCCACACTGGTATCTGGCTTCGCTGTATTAATTGAAATTGAGTTATTTTACAAAAAATGTGTTGTTCTGACAAAAATAATGAAGTATGTTGTACCTATTTTCAATGTCGGGCGGTACTGTTCCCTTTCAATAAGACCAAAATTTCTTAGGATTTTCTGCCAAGTCAGTACATAGAACTTTACTTTCGAATGCATTGAACGCCTCTCACATAGCCCTCCTCACACTACATTTCGCTTCGCGTAATTTCTGTTTGTCTGCAAGGCTTTGGCTATGTTTATGTTTGCTGTGAAGTTCCCTTTGCTTCCGCAGCAGTTTTCTAACTCGGTTGTTGTACCTCGGTGGCTCTTTTCCATCTCTTACGATCTTGCTTGGCACATATTGTACGATGGTTTTGAACTTTGTCCACTGATCCTCAACACTATCTGTACTTGAGACAAAACTTTTGTTTTGAGCCATCAGGTACTCTGAAATCTGCTTTTTGTCCCTTTTGCTAACCAGAAAAATCTTCCTACCTTTTCTAATATTTCTATTCACGGCTGAAATCATCGATGCAGTAACCGCTTTATGATCGCTGATTCCCTGTTCTGCGTTAACTGTTTCAAATAGTTCGGGTCTGTTTGTCACCATAAGGTCTAATATGTTATCGCCACGAGTCGGTTCTCTGTTTAACTGCTCAAGGTAGTTTTCAGATGAAGCACTTAAAAAAATTTCACTGGATTCTTTGTCCCTGCCACCCGTTATGAACGTTTGAGTCTCCCAGTCTATATCCGGCAAATTAAAATCTCCACCCAGAACTATAACATGGTGGGGAAATCTACTCGAAATATTTTCCAAACTATCCTTCAGGTGCTCAGCCACAACAGCTGCTGAGCCAGGGGGCCTATAGAGACATCCAATTAGCATGTCTGAGCCTGCTTTAACCGTGATTTTCACCCAAATTATTTCACATTTCGGATCTCCGTCAATTTCCTTCAATACTATTGCACTTCTTATCGCTATAAACACGCTTCCCCCTTCACTGTCCAGCCTGTCTCTGAGGTATACATTCTAATCTGAGTTTAGAATTTTAGCTTTTAGTACTACTGTGGATGATTTCACACTTTTCGTTATTTAGAGTCAATTGCCACTTTTTATACCCTACAGGTATCTTGTCTAAGTCATTTTTCAATTGTTTTTTTTTATCTGATGACTTTACTAGATGGTAAATGATAGCATCATCCTCAAACAACTCAAAACTGCTGCTCAGATTGTCTCCTGTGTCGTTTATGAAGACCAGTAGGAGCTGGCGTGATATAACTTTTCATTGGGAACGTCAATATTACTTCTGTTTTACTCGATGACTTTCCGTCATTTACTACGAACAAGGAATCAGAAATCCAGTCGCACAACTAAGACGATACGTCATAGGCACGCAGTTTGATTAGAAGCCACTTGTGAGTGACGGTGTCAAAAGCCTTATTGAAATCTAAAAATATGAAATCAATTTGACATCTGCGGTGACAGCACTCATTACTTCGTGAGGATAAAGAGCTACTTGCGTTTCACGAGAACGATATTTTTTGAATCTGTGTTGGCTATTTGTCAATAAATCTTTTTCTTTAAGATAATTCGTAATGTTGGAACACAGTATATGTTCCAAAATCGTACTGCAAATCCACGTTAGTGATATGGGCCTTTGATTCAGCGGATTACTCCTATTGCCTTTCCTGGATGTTAGTGTGACCTGGTACAGATCCTTCGACGAGCGAGCGGTTGTATATGATTGCCATGTATGGAGCAGTTGTATCGGCGTACTTTGGGAACCTGACTGCTATACAATGTGGACCAGAGGACTTGCCTGTAAGTAGTTTAAGTTGCTTCGATACACCGAGGATATCTGCTAAGTTACTCATATTGCCAGTTGTCCTTGATTCGAATCATGAAATATTTCCTTCGTCTTCTTTGGTGAAGTAACTCTGCCTTAGTGACATTGTCATTGGTGACATCATCAGTGTTATCGTGCATTGAAGGTGAAACGTCCCCTTTGGAAAATCATGAATGACTGTGCTGATAAACCTCTTAAGTTATTTGATTTTCAAACAGCTGAGCAAAACTGAACGTACTCAGACATTTCCCTCTTTACCTATTCTGATCATCACTAAACCGACACACAATATTTTTTTTTAGCGCAACGCAATCTGACTTTCAATAATCCCTAAAAAAGAATGGCCCTGACTAACAATAACCTATACCATTCATGAATCACTTACCTCACAAAAATCTTCGTTACTCGAACTACTGCAATATAGCGAGCGCCAATACTGCCAGCTAAATAAAAGTTCCTAACTACGGAAGCCACTAACTACTGATAGGCACAGTTAGCAAATGAAAGATTTTGATAGAGAACAAACAATGTATTTACCTTAATAATGTTCAAAAGTCATCATATATATCAGTTCATGATATCCAGTTTTACAAATTTCCTCTTTCTGACGGACACACGTCCAGATCGTCCGCTCTCAAAACTCTGGCATCTCTGTCCCCATATCCACCACTGCTGGAGCCTCACCTCCAACTGCACAACGCTACGCGCTGTTCACATCCAACTGCCCAACACTACAATAGTGAATATTCCAACAATGCCAACCAGCCACAGACTGCATACAGCACAGTCAGTGATTTTCATACAGAGCGCTATGTGGCGTTACCAACACAAAAACCCAACAGCCTACTTACGAAGGTATTGGTTGCGTCTTGCCAGTGGTGTATTTTACTTACGACCATAATCTCTTTGAGTTCTCTTGCAGATTTCGAGACAGAGTTTTTCGTTGTGGATTCTATTAAAAGCATCTCGCACTGAAAATCGCGCTAAATTTTGAGCTTCTGTAAAACTTCGCCAGTGTACCATTGGACGCAAAACATCATAGTTCCCATCACTCACAATTTGAATTATTCTGTTCTATTCAATAGCAGAAAGATTAAGGAAAGGCAAACCTACGTTTCTAGCATTTGTAGACTTAGAGAAAGCTTTTGATAGTGTTGACTGGAATACTCTCTTTCAAATTCTAAAGGTGGTAGGGGTAAAATACAGGGAGCGAAAGACTATTTACAATTTGTACAGAAACCAGATGGCAGTTATAAGAGTCGAGGGACATGAAAGGGAAGCAGTGGTTGGGAAGGGAGTAAGACAAGGTTGTAGCCTCTCCCCGATGTTATTCAATCTGTATATTGAGCAAGCAGTAAAGGAAACAAAAGAAAAATTCGGAGTAGGTATTAAAATCTATGGAGAACAAATAAAAACTTTGAGGTTCGCCGATGACATTGTAATTCCGTCAGAGACAGCAAAGGACTTGGAAGAGCAGTTGAATGGAAGGGATGGTGTCTTGAAGGGAGGATATAAGATGAACATCAACAAAAGCAAAACGAGGCTAATGGAATGTAGTCGAATTAAGTTGGGTGATGCTGAGGGTATTAGATTAGGAACAGAGACACTTAACGTAGTAAAGGAGGTTTGCTATTTGGAGAGCAAAATAACTGATGATGGTCGAAGTAGAGAGGATATAAACTGTAGACTGGCAATGGCAAGGAAAGCGTTTCTGAAGAAGAGAAATTTGTTAACATCGAGTACAGATTTAAGTGTCAGGAAGTCATTTCTCAAAGTACTTTTATGGAGTGTAGCCTTGTATGGAAGTGAAACATGGACGGTAAATAGTTTGGACAAGAAGAGAATAGAAGCTTTCGAAATGTGGTGCTACAGAAGAATGCTGAAGATTAGATGGGTAGATCACATAACTAATGAGGAAGTATTGAATAGGATTGGGGAGAAGAGAAGTTTGTGGCACAACTTGACCAGAAGAAGGGATCGGTTGGTAGGACATGTTCTGAAGCATCAAGGGATCACCAATTTAGTATTGGAGGGCAGCGTGGAGGGTAAAAATGGTAGGGGGAGACCAAGAGATGAATACACTAAGCAGATTCAGAAGGATGTAGGTTGCAGTAGGTACTGGGAGATGAAGAATCTTTCACAGGATAGAGTAGCATGGAAAGCTGCATCAAACCAGTCTCAGGACTGAAGACCACAACAACAACAACATTCAATGGCACAGATTAATTGTTCTCGAAGATGACGTAACGCCTAATTTGCAGTAGCACACATTAAGATACAGGAAGTAGGAATGGGGTATTCCAAACAATACATCTGGAGGGCTCTGGTATGGCTTGGCCATCAATGCCGCTTTGAGAGTCTTGTTCTGGTGTGCAAGAAAGTGCGATGATGATTGTTCGTATTAGTGAGATAGGAATGCTAGTATTTTACACTAGCTGATAAAAAAAGGGAATCAGAAGAGATGGTCGGACGTCTATGGAAATTCACACACGTACACACCATCAACAGGTATGTAAATGATCATAGAGCTGAAACTCTCTGGGACAGGTAAAACAGCCACCAGTGATGATTAGTGTTGTTCTTGTGAAGCGTTGTTGCTTGACCGGGAAGGGTGCATAAAGGGCGTGAACGGGATGAGATATTGATTCATGTCTGTAAAGGACACGAAGGTGCCGAGTATTCGAGTGCGACAGCGTTAACAAGACATGGCAGTTTGAAAGGGCCTATCTGGGCCGGCTGCTCGAATTGAGCTATATCCAGAGTCGCGGGATAGTTGGATGTGACCGTGGTCCGATCTTGGGCTGCACGAGAATGTGAGGGGGGAGGGGGTCATAGTCGCCGTTAAGTTCCGACGGACCACGTGTGGCCACCACAAGGAGGATCGCCATATCGTGCACATAGAGCATCGCAATCCTTTTACATCTGCGCCTGCCATTCAGGGCAAATAGGAGAGTCTCTGCGTCATCCCATACCATTTTTCGGAGAATAGTGATTCTGCTAGCAGAACTACAGTCGAATGCGCAGACTGCCGTTAAGAGCACAACACAAACGGCTGCTTTTGGAGCGATGCTGTGACTATGGTGAATGGCGTCGCATTGTGTTCTGCACGACCCCATGTATCCATGGTCGGCGATTATGCAACGACCTGAGGAGGGGTCCCATTTTTCCAATGCTTTGGCGAGGCATAGCGGTGTCACTCCTGACGCCGCAGTGTGGAGAGCAATCAGGGATGAAAAGATGACACGTGACTGTGGTAACTCTAACGGCACAACGGAACTCACGGTCCTCCTAGAGCTTCTAAATTTTGTTATTCACTTCTCTGTTTAACCCTTTCAGACCCTCTGGCTACAATTGTGTACATTAACTTTTACAGTCTGTTAGCTGCAACAAAAGTATTTCTTCCCTAGGCGAACCTGAGCTACACACTTGTAAGTGTTCAACCTTTTCATCGCGCTCAAGTGCAGCCAGCCGTTGGGCATCACTATAAAAATATCAGCAAGTCAGTGCAGCAGTGCGCTGCAACTCGTGACCACCAGAATACACGGTTCGTTATATTCCAGCGTATAACTGAATACTGTTGTTGTTATTTTGCATGGAACTTATTGAATGATCATTTTACTATTTATTACAATAGAGAATATTTGATAATTAGTTATTTTAGTCCTTAAAGTGTAGCCAAGTGAACAAATTACATTTTGGAAACGGGTACATATTTTTGTATAAATCTTGCTCCTAAAATCATTAAAAAAATCACCTAAGGCCACTACCGCATAAAGAAAAAATTTTATTCCTCCAGAAAAATTTCGGGTCTGAAAGGGTTAATTTGCGTAAACTTCCCGTGGCACCATGTTTCAAATACTTACAGTTTCTCCTTCTCCGTTTCTCACACTGGCAACACCGTGGTACTGTTACGGGACAATGTTCGTCAACATGCGTATCTCCATCAAACGTCTGCTTCATGTTAAGATACTCCCGTGGCCAGAAAGATATCTAGAACTGTCACCAGTAGTACATGTGAGGGACCATCTCAGTTGTCAACTCCTCCAATGTTAGTATGCAGCATACCAAGGACCACTTACAACAGTCGTGGGCGTGATTGCCTCAGGAGACGATAGAACAGCATGAGGGGATGCAGAAAACTACTGATAAGTGGGACCGTACTGCCAAATTGTTTGCAAATTTGTCTCGATACTGTACTGAAATAACGACATAGACCGTCACAACCCGTGAAGCTTCGTTTACTGCGCCCCTTCTGGGTGATTCACTGTTTTCGTGAAACAGTGTATATTGTGAGTTACAAATAAATTTCAATAGAATTGGTATACATCTTCCAGCGTTGTACTGTGCCACTTAAGCAACACGCGGAGTGGTAGTCAAATTATGAAAGCTGAATGCTCTTGCCCATTATAGTAACTGAAGTTAAGTATCAAACGGCAACTACAGAGGATTACATACTTTTAAACTAGCCATTTTGAGGAGCAAGACAATACAGACAGAGCAGTTATTTCGTTTTTCGTTTATTTGGTTCCCTCTTTTGTATCTTAGATCGTGTGCTTCTAGTGGCATCTCTGCTTCCTACTATACTGTCCACTCACGTTAGTATGACCACTGCTTACGTTCGACGTCAAGGTGCAATACTGGGTGCAGAAGTATGAAACCGGAATTTCCCGATAGATGGTGGTAGCCGTCAGTATAGGGCTCGTGACACCGCGTCTACAGCGCTATCTGCTTTCTACAACGGCTGACGACCAATGTCAACACACAGTAAGCCAAGTTCCATACATCAGTATCTGTTCCAAACCCGTAAACATGTCGAGTTTGATGCCTGAGAACTACAATTCACGGACAGCATTGTTTTTCTGGTGTCATTTGAAGAAAACGGATGCATGATTGCGTCGAAGGCTTGTTGAAGCTTTCGGTGAACATTCTCTTGGGAAAACACAGTGTTTCGAGTGACTCAAAAAATTCAGAAGTGATGATTTTGACTTCAGAAACGACGAGCGCGGGATACCACCGAGAAAGTTCGAAGACAACTAATCGCAGACTTTATTGGATGAAGGTGATACTCAAACTCAACAGGAACTTGCGGGACAATTGGATGTGACATAAAATGGCTCTGAGCACTATGGGACTTAACTTCTAAGGTCATCAGTCCCCTAGAACTTAGAACTACTTAAACCTAACTAACCTAAGGACGTCAAACATATCAATGCCCGAGGCAGGATTCGAACCTGCGACCGTACCGGTCGCGCGGTTCCAAACTGTAGCGCCTAGAACCGCTTGGCCAAATTGGATGTGACACAGAAAGCCGTTTCCCTTTGGTTGAAAGCTACGGTAAAGGTGCAGAAAGTGGGAAAATAGGTTCCGCACGAAGTGAATGAAAGACAGCAAGCAAATTGAAAGACAATTTGTGAAATGCTGCTCGCCAGGTACAAAAGAAAACTCGTTTCTCCATCGAATAGTAACAAATGATGAAAAATGGAAATATTTTGAGGACCCTAAGCGTCGTAAATTATGGGTGAATCCAGGCAAACCATCGACAACGCTGCAAGACCAAATCGCTTTGGAAAGAAGGTAATGCTGTGTGTTTGGTAGGATCAGAAGCGCGTCATTTATTACGAACTACTAAAACCTGGTGAAACCGTCAATACTGATCGCTACCAACAGCGAATGATCGATTTAAATCGAGCATTACGAGAAAAACGACCGGAATGTGGAAAAAGACAACACAAAGTCATGTTGCTCCATGATAACGTCATACACAGTAAAACTGTTCAGGGAAACGCTCGAGGCTTTCATTTGGGATATACTAGGGCATTCGGCTTATTCTCCAGACTTGGCTCCGTCCGGTTATCATCTGTTTGCATCAGTAGGACACGCTCTCGCTGAACAACATTTCAGTTCATATGAAAATGTACAAAAATGGCTCACTGACTGGTTCGCTTCAAAAGAAGAGCTGCATTTTTTGGCGAGGCAATCATAGCCTGCCGGTAAGCTGGGATAAATGTGTAAACAGCAATGGAGATTATTTTGAATAGTTTACAGTCTCAAACAATAGACGTGTAATTATTGCAATCAAGTTCCGGTTTCATACTTCTGCACCCGGTGAACACTCACAGATGGCAGGTGGCAGCGCAAGCAGTGGAGGATGTACATGTCGGGGAGACGCCAAGAGTGCAGTCGTTGGCACAATACATAAATCGAGCGAATTATCTGACGTCCAAAAAGGGCATGATCATTGGCTTTTTGGCCAAGGGCGGAAGCATTTGCGAAACGACTAGGTTTGTAAACGGTTCGCGTGGTGACGCGGATAAAGTTTACCATGCACAGAAAAATGGCGGTAGCCAATCCTGGTGCTGTGGCAATTGTGACTCAGCACGGGTCGTAGATGAGGGGTGAACGAGGGCTGCGAAGATGAGTACGGGCGAATAGCTGTGCAAGAGCTGAGCAACTCACCCCTCAGATGAACTAAGGGGCTACCAGCAGTGTCTCCTCAACGACCGTCCAGCGACGGTTGGTGTGTACGGGCGTCAACAGCAGACACTTGGCCCATGCAATCATACTGACTGCTGTTCATCGGCGACGAAGGCTGGAATTTGCACGTCAATACCGCAACTGGACATCCACTGATTGGTGACAGGTCGTCTTTTCAGATATCGTATTTTATGCACCATCGGACATATGGCCGACACCCTGCTACAGTCGTTGGAAGGCTCGATGCCAGATGAAGGAGCATTGTGGTTTGCGGAATATTTTACTGGCCTTCCCCGGCTGACTCGAAGATACAGTGGATCAACACAAGTATGCATCTATCCTTGGGAACCACGTCCACCCGTACATGCAATTTACTTTTGCTCAGCATGCTGGAATCTACCGGCAGCACAGTGCAACGTGCCACACAGCTCGTAGTGTACGTGCGTGGTTGGAAGAGCACCAGAATGAGTTTACCGTACTACAATGGTCAACAGACTACTCGGATTTAAATCCAATCGGGAATGTGTGGGACCACATTGGAAATGCTGTGTGGCTAGGGCCTCCCGTCGGGTAGACCATTCGCCTGGTGCAAGTCTTTCGAGTTCACGCCACTTCGGCGACTTGCGTGTCGATGGGGATGAAATACTAAGGACAACACAACACCCAGTCCCTGAGTGGAGAAAATTTCCGACCCAGCCGGGAATCGAACCCGGGCCGTTAGGTATGACATTCCGTCGCGCTGACCACTCAGCTACCACGGGCGGTCGGGACCAAAGTGATCTGGCTGTACGTGCTATTGACCATCAGCTGAGAAACCTAGCGCAGTTGGCCACGGCATGGCCCTACACACTTGTCAGTACCTTCCACAACCTCATTGACTCTCTTCCTGCACGTCTTGCAGCGGTCCGCTCTTCGAAAGGTCATTATTCAGTCTTTTGACCGGTGGTCACATTAATGTTCAAATGGTTCAAATGGCTCTGAGCACTATGGGACTTAACATCTGAGGTCATCAGTCCACTAGAACTTAGAACTATTTAGACCTAACTAACCTAAGGACATCACACACATCCATGCCCGAGGCAAGATTCGAAGCTGCGACCGTATTGGTAGCGCGGCTCCAGACTGAAGCGCATAGAACCACTCGGCCACAACGGCCGGCCACATTAATGTGGCTAGACAGTGTGGAACCAACGTGCTCTAGGAGTACTGTCTCCCTGGATATCATTACATATTCTATTGATTTGTCAGCATTTTTCTGGTAAGGCTTTTCTTTAGACTTCTGCCGTCCTCTATGCGCCATAAAGCTTGTAAATTTCGTTGTTGACCTGCCTATTTATCTTGTTTGATTTTCCCGTGGCACACTACTTCAAATGCTCACAGTTTCTCCTTGTCCGTTTCTCATACTGTCCCTTTTTAAATTCTGTCTTATTATTCGTGCAGTTTGAGAAACCTCTTCTTCTATTTCACGTTAATATGTGGTCTCAGTAAACTACTCTTATTCTGCAACACCAGCCCAATGTCATTATTTGGCCAACTTGTGTAATCTTGGAGAATTATTTCGCTTACTGTATTATACCTTTTTAAGTTTTGACGTCTAGCAAATCTCTAATATTCTTACTACAACTCTTCATCGCTTTGCATTGCACTTTACTTATCCTTGTCTGAAATCAGTGCTATGTAGACTATTACTCGTGTTTCCAGTGTCCTTTATTTTACGTCTGCCGCCATCTCACATGAGATCATTTAATCTGCTAACGTCGTCGTCTGGAACTAATCCCTGTGTAGTTGTTACACTGTTCTGACATGTTCTTTCAAACTTTTCTTTACTTTCGTCATACATAAGGTAAAGAATAACATCAAGTATCTGGAAGCTAGCGCTACGCGTTTCTTTATCTGTACTTACCTTCAATGATTTTGCACTTTCGTTTCTGTTGGTACTGTAGATTATTCGCATATCTCCGTATTTTACCCCGTTTCTTACGATTTCGCGCATATACAGGGTGACAATTACTGAACTGTATGAAATAAAATCGTCATAACTTCTGAACGGTTTGCGTCAGAACGTTCAGACTACACGGTTGGCCGCGAGACACGGTGGGAATTTGTGGGCATTATGGTTTGGATTAGCGACGAAGACCATTTTCATCTGGATGGCTTCGTCAGTAAGCAAAACTGGCGCGTTTGGGGCACTGAGAATCCGTATTTCGTGATCGAGAAGTCTCTTCACCCTCAACGAGTGTCTGTGTGTGTGCAATGTCCAGTCACGGTGCGATATTCGTTGATGGCACGGTGAGTACCGAACGGTAAGTGAAGGTTTTGGAAGATGATTTCATCCCCATTATCCAAGGTGACCCTGATTTCGACAAGGTGTGGTTCATGTAGGACGGAGCTCGGCCCCATCGAAGCAGGAGTGTTAGATGTCCTGGAGGAGCACTTTGGGACCGCATTCTGGCTCTGGGGTACCCAGAGGTTGCTGACGCGGGCCTCGATTGGTCACCATATTCTCCGTCTCTGAACATATGCGACTCCTTTTTATGGCTCTATTTTAAAGACAAGGTGTACAGAAATAACCCCAAAACCATTGCTGAGCTGAAAATAAGCGATACAGGGGGTCATCGACAACATCGATGTTCCAACGCTTCAGCGGGTCATGCAGAAGTTCGCTATTCGTCTGCGTCAATCATCGCCAATGATGGCAGGAATATCGAACACGTCGTAACCTAGATCCGAATATCTGTAGTGACGTTTACATGCTGAACAACGTGTGTGCACTCCGTAGTTTGTAACTAATATAGTTCAATAATTGTCGCCCTAAATCTCCACTTTATATCATCTATGGCTTTCTCTGCGTCTCATAGTTAAAATGAAGACATCTTAGTTTTTCTTAGTCGTCATCTCGTTAGTAAGTCTAAAATCGAAACTGTAATTTGTGCCTCGTTAGTCTGTTTCATCTAATACACTGTCAATTTACTTCTTTATTCTTCTGCATGTTATTAAGTAATTGATTTACGTTTATAAGGTGTCTTACTGACAACATGCGTAACTTTGCTATCCTTGGACAACCATAGCGTGATGACAACGTTTTTGTCTATAACAGATGGCTAGTTTACAGGTTTCGGAAATTCTTGACACTACATACAGTACCATTTTATTTTCTTTAGCTGTTATTCCTTCCAGCAAATCTGATGGTAGAGCATATAATTCTGATTACTTGTTTGAGTCTCAGTCTTCCGATGCTATGTCAAATTTTGACTGAATTAATAAATCAATTATTCTCTTGGCGTTTAACTGTCCTTATGTGTTTTTATTCAACCTAAACATTACGCCTTCATACGTCAGCAACCAGAAATTACATTTAGTCACTCGGTACACATCATCAACGTTTCCTAGACCAGCATTGTTTTCGATTTTAGTACATCGATATCAAATTTATTTCATTGCATTGTCACGGAACTAAAGAGGTGCTCGACGAGGCGCGTTTGAGACGTTCCTTCCTCGCTTCACTGGTAGCAGGTTTCAGATAAACAGCATGGTATTAAGTCAAGAGAAGGTACGCGACAAATAAACGAGTGGAACTCGCCGATGCAGGAGACTTAGACAGGACGAGATACTTGCCAGACATTATTCGTCAAGCGGACAACTTGTTTTATCGCTGTGCTTTCACACGACCTTCTCCATCGACAGTGAGGCAATTAAGGCGTAGACAGTAATCTTGGACAGCCGCTGCCTCATCTCGAATAATTCATGGTCGTGGTGAGCCTCCTGGCCGTCTCACAAGCTACAAGGTAGCAATCTTCATACGTATTGATTCTTATAAAATCTACAAAAAGATTACATTCATTCAATAGTTTCTTTATTAGTTCTTCTCGATAGACTATTGATCGAAGAGCAAAAGAAAACAAAATTCATTTCCGCTTATCAGAGTCATAGAATTGTTTAATATTGTCCGCCTTCTCTTCATGGGTTATAAGATGGAAACACGTGTCACACGACGCAAAATTATTGACAAAACGTATGTCTTCCTCTGAACAGTTACCGACACAGAACACATTTAATGCACCCTGTTCTCTTTCTTCTGGTAGTGCCGTGCAATACTCTTCGTTTTTGACGGCCCCTCCCGCCGGAGGTTCGAGTCCTCCCTCGGGCATGGATGTGTGTGTTGTTCTTAGCATAGGTTAGTTTAAGTAATGTGTAAGTCTAGGGACCGATGACCTCTGCAGTTTGGTCCCTTAAGAACTTACAAACATTTGAACATTTCGTTTTTGACGCCGACATCTGCAATATCTTTGTTACCACAAAAACGAGTTGATGAATATATGAAATTGACTCAAGTTTGTTGCGGTTGTATCTTTGCTAGAAGCTGTGCTGGATCAACATAAATTTGAACGTCGCGAAACTAAACATCAAGGTATTCAACAATGCATTTCAGACGGCATCATTAACACAGGCCATCTACGAAACAGAACCTGAACGCCAACGACTTTGGGTCGAAGGTTTTGACATTGTCCTTAGCGACAGTGGCTTCGTTTGCTAACATCGAAAGTTAACATTTTCACTAACGTACACGAGATGATTCAGCTGTCCCTGTCAATGTCGTCTTATGCAGCCCGCAATTCAGTATCTGGCCTTCAAAAACCACGCGCGAGGTTTTCATATTCTGTTGCTCGCTACACGCAAACAACTAGTCCTACAGGAACTTTTTGAAGGAAATTTAATTCACAGAGGTGGAAAAAATCGCGACATCAAAAACTAATCAATGCCGAGTAATAAAAATTCAGGAATACATTTGTCTAGGTAACAAATTTAAGTGATAAACATTGCTAGATCACTGGTTAAGTGCGAGATAAGCCGTTGCAAATGTGAAATGCTGGTACACTACTAACGAGTGTAATAGCCAGTGTAACTGCCCGCCTGTTCAATGCAAGCATGCAAACGTGCATGCATTGTGTTGTTCAGATGCCAGATGTAAGTTTCTGTTGTGGAGTTACATCTGGTTGAATTTAGTTGGTCAATACAGGGACTTTTAAGGGGATACGGAATCACCTATCCCCGCAATGTTAATATATGCCTACTATAGGGAACATTTTCTCACAAACTACTGGAGACAGAGAGGTAAAAATTTTACTGTATGTGCATTCATATGTTACAACAATACTGAAACAACAGTTTATTGTCAAAGTATTTTCTTACAGAGATATTGTACATTTATTTTTAAGTAAATTTTTTCCATCGCTTTTTACTAGACTATCACCCCTAAGTCTTTTGTAAATCAAGTAATTAAAAAATCGTTGTTTCAGTATGTAATAGGGACCTATGTCACTACGTCATAAAAATTTCAGACTTCTAGGTTGACCAGTACCTGAGATAATGTTCCTAGATGAAGTAAAAAGTAAACTTACGGGAAACGGAGAAAGAAGATTAAAACATTCCTGATCCGTAGCTAATACCCCCTTCACAGTCTTCATAATCATCTTCAAGTCTTCTTTTGGCACCCCTCTGCACCTGTCTTGCTTTTTTCACTAATGTCTTGATTATATTATCAGCATGCCTTAGTCTGTGCTGATCTAAAAAGAACATAGCACGTACCGTACGGGAACCAACACACATACCCAACTTTTGAAGGACCTGGCATTTAGTTATATTTCCAAGATTGAAGGTTGCCACAGCATCATACACACCAAAATGTAGTGTATTAATTCCGACAAACACTGTTTTTGGGAGACGATGCCATATCACACTATTCAAGCACTCGTTGGGGTTCTGCGTTTTTCCGTGAAGACATTTCATCAGAAGACTTCTGTCAGCCAGATCTCTGAAAATGGGCTTTATTTCTACCATGATGGCTGATGGTAGACTGTGGTGGTGAATGTATTTCTCTCCTGTTGTTAGTCCCCTATTGTATTTACACCAGCTGTTTTCACCTTTGGGGCACAAACCATGTTGTGGATGCTCATCCGTGGATGCGGTGTGGAAATATAAAGCCCATATAGCTCTCCTCATTTCTTCAAGATTGCCTGTATTTTGCCTGATTGCAAGGCCATAGCAGTTCTGAATGTGGTCTATTATGGAATCAGTCAATCTTCCTCTGCCATCCAAGGTTTTCCCATCATCTAGTTTTTTCCCTTTCATAACTGATTTTAACCTTCTCAGCCTGGCACCCATTCTCTTCTGCACATGTCCTATACATTCAAGTTTGCTTATATTTACACTGTTCCCATATGGTTTGCTTTCCAAAACTTCTTTGAATGCTTTAGAGTCACCATCTCCCAGATATTTGACATAGCGAACATTATACCACTGTGAAGAGCGATGAAAAATTTTCTTCACCCCAGCAACCTCCATGCCACCACTACTACCATAATAATTAGCAATACAGTCATCACTGTGTTCATTTTTCAGCCTGCCTGTGCACCTACAGTATTTAGACATTATTGCAACATCAATAACCTTGCCAGTATCAACACTAGTTGCTGTTACAACACCATTGTTGGAGGTGTGGCCCCTTTTCTGCCACGTGCCATCAAACGCCACTGTGAGGTCACGACTGCCGTCATTTTCTTCCACTGCTTCTTCCACAGCAACCTGCATTGACTTCTGTGCTACATCTTCAACTGCAGATCCTAGTACATAATTGTAAGCTTCAAACTTTGAAGGTGCACTTGGAAGATTTAGAACACCACATAGCATATCACCAGCTGCTTTGCCCTTACCAATTGCTCGCAATCCATAAACTAACCTAATATTTACACTATAAAGTTCAGTTTTCTTGTATCCATTATTTACAGTTACTGAAACCGAACTTGGAAACTTACAGCTGTATTTACAAACACTGCATATTAAATTAAACTGGGCAGCCAGGCCAACATGGGATTCTACTTTCAGAGAAACGTTTCCATGACATTTTTTGCAGCACAAACTGTTTTCAAGAGCTTCACACAATATATTCGTATCAATGAGTTCAAAAACTTCATTCCCTCTATCAAGTAAATTATATTTCTCTTCCAAATCTCTTAGTTTTTTATGAGAAGCACTGTTTTCATTTGGTGTAAGTTCGTTCGGCAAATCAGTAATAAGTGGATTCACATTTTCCAACAGTGATGATGATGAACTGCTTTGCTTTGCTAATGAATCATTATTTCTTTTCTTTTGCCAGTTCACACGCTTTTTAAATACTTTTGCTTTAGTTCTAGGCATTTTCACTGCGAAAAATGAAGCACTAAATACGAAATAACTCAACAACAACTACTTTCTTATATCACACTGTTTACAAAACAGTCCCGCCACAAAGTCAAAGAGTAACTTGAGGAAACCAGAGAGAAACATTTTCGGGCAACTAGTGTATAAATAGTCGCTGGAAACCGGGATATTTGAATTCATGTCACTTTAAAGGTACTGCCAAAAAGTTCATGGTCAGCCACGAGAGACGTGTATAACTAAAGCTCAATACCCGATCTCACAAATATATAAAAATAAAATAGTTATAATTGTAGTAGAGCTATGTATGATACGTCATTTTAAAGAGGAAACATGGCAGAATATAATACGCCAATAAAAAAAAATTCGATTTTTTAACCCAAAATCCGATTCCGTATCCCCTTAATGCCGTTTAAGGATGGCGCTGGGGTAGTCGTCAGATGATGTCCCATATGTACTCGACTGGAGACAGATCTGAGGATCGAGCAAGCCAAGATAACGTGTCGACACTCTGTAGAACATTATGCGTTACAATAACAGTATGCGGGCGAGCGTCATTCTGTTGGAAAACGCCCCCTGAAATGCTGTTCATGAATGGCAACACAGCAGGTCGAATCACCAGATTGACAAACGATTTTGTTGTCAGGGAGCGTAGCAAAAGCACGGGAGTGCTCCTGCTGTCATACGAATTCGCATTCCAGCTATAGGTCCAGTGTGTGCAGCACAGGTCGGCTGCAGGCTGTCAATTAGCCTCGTACTAAGCAACTCACGGCCATCACTGGTACCAAGACGGAGCCAGCTTTCATCAGGAAACACAATGGAGCTCCATCCTGCCCTTCAATAAGATCTCCCTTGATTCCACTGAAACCAACGGCCTTGTCACAGTGGTAATACCGGTCTCCGTCAGAACACCGAAGTAAAGCGCTGTTGATTCTTCGATACGCCGAGCGCTGTTGGCAAGCGAGATGAACTCTACCCTTGAGAGACCAGTTGGAGAATTACTTGACTGTCAAGTATTGTCTCTGGCCACAAAAACTGACAATGGCCCAGAGAGCACTGTGCCGCCCATATGCCCCTCCATATCCACATCCAGTGACGCCTGTGGGCTGAGGATGACACGGCAGTCGGTCGGTACCGTTGGGCCTTCAAGGCCTGCTGGACGGAATTTAGTTTGACACCACTGAAGCCGCAAATGGCAGCTATTTGGGGTCAGTGGCTCGTGATTGTCCTTGAAGTAACTGATTCGTAACAGTTCGTTGTGACACTGTGTGCAACTGCTGCTCAAATTGCTGCTGCAGAAGCTGCGCGATGCGCCAAAGTCATACGCCGACCACGATGGTCTTTCCCCTCGATAGTCCCACTTGACCATAAAAAGCCCAGCCTTCCTGCGACTGTACATTTCGTGAGCACCGTTGTCAGCAGTCATGTAGAGTGGCTGCATTCCTGCTGAGTATTGCTACAGCATCGCAGAAGGAACATACAGCTCCTCGTAGTCCTACTAGACGTCCTTGTTCAAACTGAGTGAGGCACTGATATTGGCAAACCTGATTTACATCCTCATTGTGGCGCTACTAGCGTCAATGAGACGCAGCTGGCGTGAAATCTGAACACACATCATCTTTCAAATGTAGAAGCAAGGCCTGCCAACTTCCGTTTGTGTCCCACAGCACCTTCTTGGTGTCAGTGTAGTTAAATTTTTTACTCATGTTCATTTCCGCTGGAGGCCGTAGTTGGTTCAAATGGCTCTGAGCACTATGGGACTCAACTGCTGTGGTCATAAGTCCCCTAGAACTTAGAACTACCTAAACCCAACTAACCTAAGGACATCACACACATCCATGCCCGAGGCAGGATTCGAACCTGCGACCGTAGCGGTCGTGCGGTTCCAGACTGCAGCGCCTTTAACCGCTCGGCCACTTCGGCCGGCCGTAGTTTTCGAATTAGTGCAGAAAAACGTACAAAAGTGTCCTCCAGCCTCACACTCATCCCTCATCAATCAGAAATTCTAGTATGTTGTTTGTGGAGCTCCCTCATACCACTGTACAAAAGTTTCCGACCGCATGGACTATTCCCGATTTTGGGCTACTACGCAAGCAGCATGATCGGGCATTTCGTCAACACTACTTATTTAAACGTTCCCGTGAGGGTAATGAAATAAAAACCGACTTTTTTAAACATTGCGCTAAAACTAATTCGATCCAAATTCAGCCCTTACAAGCACAATAGTTTCGTAACCAGAAGACCTGGCGAATATGACGATGTAACTGTTTATTTTATCCTGTTAAAATTCACAAAATTTACAAAATGGTTCAAATGGCTCTAAGCACTATGGGACTTAACATCTGAGATCATCAGTCCCCTAGATTTAGAACTACTTAAACCTAACTAACCTAAGGACATCACACACATCCACGCCTGAGGCAGGATTCGAACCTGCGACTGTAGCAGCAACGCGTTTCCAGAATGAAGCGCCTAGAACCGCTCAGCCACAACGGCCGACAAAATTTACATAAAATTCTATTTTACAAGTTGTAAGTGCTCGGCTAAGCCGGTGGCGTAGTAAGGCAAGTCAGTGAAGACAAAAACAGGCCGAATGTGGGAAATAATTCGTGAAGTCGTGAAAATTTGTACAGTGCCAGGAGGGAGTGCCATGAACAACATCTGGAAATCCTGATCGGTTGGTCACCGTGGGTGGGAGTGGGGGCGCGTTTGAAGGTACTTTTATACCTTTTTCTTGAGTAACTCGAAAACTGAGGCCACTTGTATATAAAAAGGTCCTGTTCATTTTTTCTGTAGAACTAGTAGTTTGCGCATAGCGAGCGAGAGGATATGAAAATCTTACGCATAGATTTTGAAGGCCAGATGTAACATTGTGGGCTGCATGAAACGACATCGCTAGGGGCAGCTGAATATCTCTATATATAGCGAGCGCAGGCATTTGGCTGCATGGGAACAGCGACCGTTAGTAAATAAAACAGAGCAGCTACAAGACGCGTGTAACCGTTTCTTTATTTTTACATGTTTCACTCGACCAGTGCGAGGATCTTCAGAAGTGTGGAAATAAAATGTGTTACACAGCCATACAATTAGATACATTCACAGATTCAACTTACACTGTTGAAAATGTAAATGTCTGGTGACTAGCCGGCCTGTGTGACCGAGCGGTTCTAGGCGCTTCAGTTTGGAACCGCGTGACCGCTACGGTCGCAGGTTCGAATCCTGCCTCGGGCATGGATGTGTGTGCTGTCCTTAGGTTAGTTAGGCTTAAGTTGTACTAAGTTCTAGGGGACTGATGACCTCAGATGTTGAGTCCCATAGTGCTCAGAGCCATTTTTTTTCGTCTTGTGACTAGGGCCCCCCATCGGGTAGACCGTTCGCCGGGTGCGAGTCTTTCGGCCCCGGTAGTTGAATAGTCAGGGGGACAGAATGTCAATCCTAAGGGCCCTTGTTCGATTCCCATCTGGGTCGGAGATTTTCTCTGCTCAGGGACTTGGTGTTGTGCTGTCCTAATCATCATCATTCCATCCCCTTCGACGCGCAAGTCGCTGCACTGGCGTCAAATCGAAAGACTTACAGCCGGCCGCGGTGGCCGTGCGGTTCTGGCGCTGCAGTCCGGAACCGCGGGACTGCTACGGTCGCAGGTTCGACTCCTGCCTCGGGCATGGGTGTGTGTGATGTCCTTAGGTTAGTTAGGTTTAAGTAGTTCTAAGTTCTAGGGGACTTATGACCTAAGATGTTGAGTCCCATAGTGCTCAGAGCCATTTTGAAAGACTTACACCCGGCGAACGGTCTACCCGACGGTAGGCCCTAGTCACACGACATTTACACTGTGGTAAATTGCATTACGTAGCTGAGGACCAAACTTTACAAATATCGGTCTGTGTTTAGTGCCGCAGTCGTACATAAAATGGAGTAAGCTACTTGTGTACAATTAATGTAAACTCTGGTGAGATATATTCTAAGGTTAAACTGCAAGACATAACATTTCTTGTTGTGCGAGTCAAAGCCCTTTCGATACGCAATTTGGTTGAAACTACCTCATGAAGCCTAATGTAAAACAATGTAATACAAGAACACTACTATGACAAATATCCGCCGCTGTTTCGGATGTTCTCATATGCAAGTCTAAAAACATACCACATTACTAAATTAATTTTAAAAATACGTAGTATAACGACAAACTAAAATTATATTTTACACTTTTATGGAAGTTAATACACATATGTTAGGTGCATCCTAAGACAAAAAAACGAGGCACCAAGGAATCATCCGAATGGAATGGAAAGCGTTAGATGTGATGTACACGTACAACAAGAAAGTTATAAATGGATGATTTATGCAAGAAAAAGAGCTTGACAAAGTGAGAAAGTCAATAACGCATTGGTCTATCTTACGCGAGCTGTTTCTGTGTGTTCGGCTGCAGGACACGTGGTCTGCAACTGAAGAAGTGTCGTGATGATAACTCCATTGCCGAAAGATTCTGCTTTAGTACCTCATTCGAATTTCTCAGTGCAGGATATTCCAAGAGGATGGTAACCATGAGGAAAAGATTGGGTAAGAAACGAAAGGGCAACATTCTACATATCAGGACCCGGAATGTCAGAACAGTCAGAACATTCAATGTGGTTGGAAAGCCATAAAATGTGAAGACCCAGTGGCGATATACAGGGCGCCAGTGAAATGAAATGGAAAGAAGATAAGAATTTCTGGTCTGACAAATGTAGGCTAATATCAAAAGAAATGGATGACAGTGCGCATCAAAGCGATCGCTTCCGGGACGAGGAGGTGTTTATGTCTATTTATTTATTTATTAGAAAATTAATGACTTATTAACTGATGTTTTAAAACAAGCCGTTTCCATTTTGCATCTTTTATGCAGTTTTTTGTTTTGTTTTTATTTTCATCTACACATTTGATAAAGAATAATATTCTTTTGAAAATAACAACAATTTAAGGATAAATAAAATTTTGTTGTTCTAAGAACACATTCAAATACACAGGCATACAGAAAACAGAGCAATGTGGAGGTGACTGGACACATTCGCATACAGTGCTATACTACACCCCCCCATCAGTGCATTTGGGCTAGGTGTTGGCATCTGTGCTACATTTACAAGTAATTTTATAACACAGAACGAGAGGTTACATCATGATCGTATGGATAGAACTGACATAGAAAAATCGATAGAATTGCGAAAAATGAGGGGGGGGGTATAGGTATAAATTGACCAAATATACACCGAAATGCTGGGAAATTGAGGAAGTACTTGCATATCTTCTGGTTCGCGCAGAAGAATTTGTGCATCGGGTGAATAGGCGGCATCAAGAAGAATCCTAGGAAACGTCGACATGGAATCGAAGGGAATCAGGGAAGCGGTCGATTTTTTCTCTGTCGAGATGGCATTATACTGTATGTCTGTTGATGTACCAGTGATAAACGCGAGTGGACTACTGTATTTGACACTTTTCAGGAAGACGGAGAACCATCCGCCTCTAAGCTTACTTGCATCTGTGTTAAAGGATTAGAGAGAGTGGACGGGGTGACCGATTGAGATGGAGCTGTATCAAAGTACGGTTTAATGGTAGACTGATGATGCATTATAGGGAGCGGGAAGTTGCTGCAGGTAAATTTTTCCCCTGTTCTGTCAGGATGCATCAGTCGCGTGACTTAGCTTGCGTTCGAGATTAGTATATAGCCACAAGTTCTGTATATGGTTTAAAGCACTGTCTACTTGCGATCGTTAGCGGTTAACCTGTCGGTCATCAGAGGACTTCCATCTCACGTGTGATGAAAGGTGGCACTTTCCCCTAAGCGAATTACGATTTATGTGATGTACTCCATCCCCCTGTCGCATCTTGGGTGTAACATCAGGACTTCAGCTTCATAACTAAGTTAGCGATAGTTGCTTGTGAGGCGTTGGAATCCCCATGTATACATTTGCCTGATAGATGTGCTGTTTACAGAGTTAGTGACAGAATGACGTAATTTTCACATGTCGGGTGCTGCTGCTAAACAGATGTGCTGTTTACAGAGTTAGTGACGGAATGACTTGTAATTTTCACATGTCGGACGCTGCTGCTAGACAGATGTGCTGTTCACAGAGTTAGTGACGGAATGACTTGTAATCTTCACATGCCGGATACTGCTGCTATGCGTTTATCTGTTTCCTTGTACGAGCTATTTGCTGTTACTAACGATCATTTTATATAGGGCTGATGCAGATGTAGTATAATTTCCGAACCGTGATCGGATGTGAACAGTGGGCGCTATACATCTCCGGAAAGCTATATTGTACTCTATCACAAAGGCCCATACTTTAAGGAAGTAGTTTTTTCCTTTTACGGTTCGATAACATAGTTTATCGTAGATAAACCGGAAAGAAGGATGTATGTGATCAGCTTGAAATATATTTCATACATTGGAATATTAACAGCGCTACATACATTCCATACGACTGATAAGTCGGAAACGCAAGCGATCTGGCACTATAGCCCGTTTTAAGTGCGGAACGTTGTAGCCTTAGGATTGCATGTGTTTATGTTCTCTCTTACCAATACCTTCCAGCTACTGACCCTAGACTCTAGAACAATACTTTAGAGTCGGCAACTTGGTTGACTTACGTAAAAATGCGTCGAACTCCATCTGTCTGGAGCTCGATCGCGCACATAAAAATCACTCGATTCTTGTTCTTCTTAACCGTCTGCTATTACATCACGACACTTTGAAATTTGTTACTATACATCGATAAGGAGCACTAACCTCTTCGATATGGGTGCATCTCGAAAAATTTTGTGCACTTGGATGGGTGAGGACTCGGAAAACTCCATTCATTCACGCGACGTGGAATGTAGCGGGCTTCTTCTGGTCGGTTGCAGATTAAATCAGTAACGGTGTTGCAAGGCTGGTTGGTCAATGACAGTGTCAGGAGGGTCTTTCACTCTCTAATTTTACCCTAAGTCAGCGGGAATGCTCTGTGACTCCCATACGCAGAGAGATAGATAGTAAATTAAGCACTATGCTCGAGGTGTTAGAAATATGTAGAGCGTTGTCTGATATACTTTGATTGTGTATGTGTTCAAGAATTGCCAATGAATGGACGTACTGTGCAGTCATCTATCCACGTTCGCAACAATACTCCCAAAGTCGAGAAGGGGTCGTTTAGCTATGATACTGAAATTTGGAAACATGGTGTCACATCATTGGTCGGTGTTGAAATTACTGTAAAATTGCTAAAATTGTTTGCACTATCAACTGTGATGCTTGTTATTAGAGTACATCGATGGTGCCTTTTCCATCCCATCTGTGCACTGGCATGCTGTTGGGTATCACATAATGACTGACTGATATCACTTGTTTGAGTTGGAGAAAGAGTTTCGGTGGATGGACAGCACCTTCTGGGGTGGATAGAATCGAAACACTGATCGTGCACATGACTGCAATATGATGAATCAGACGAAGCGGAATGTAGAGTCATCAGCTATTCCATGACAATGACAGATGAGTTTAAATGTAGTTTGGACACCTACACCAATGCTGTAAAAGTCTTCTTGTTTCCTTATGTTGTAACTGTCTTTTATTTAAAATCATCCACCGTGTGTCGCGTGTTATGGCAGCCGCAGCAACAAAATTATTTACACGATGAGATGTCTAGTTTTCTTCAAGAGGCCGTGGATCAGAGCGTCTTAATGTCAGTTTAGGACCTGGCACAGACCTCAAAGTCGTGGCAGAAAAACAAGATGTATGGCAGTGTACAAAGTTTGTTAGAAAACAATGTTTCAAACAACACAGGGTTACAGAGAGCGTCTATTGCGAGTTACAGTATAGTCTGTTGGATACGGTCATCATCCTACAGTATGGGTGTTGAAACCATATACTGCCCTCCGCAATGGATCAAAAGCTGTGTATTTAATAGGATAGTCCTGCATAGGTAGCAGCAGCAGTTTGACAGGTAAATTCAGTGAGAGATGGGGTGTTCCGTTAGGAATGCTAGGAGGGATGCATGCTCTGTTATTCTGGGAAGCATTGCGAAATCTCTCTATCCGCACTAGATTGCACCGCAGCTATGCGTCACTGCACGAGCAACGGTGCCTAGGTGATAGATTTCAATGGATGCGGATCTGCTTTGGAGTGTAGTATCAGGATCTAGTTTGGAGACGCATGTCAATGCGCTCATTTCCACTGAATGGTCAAAGTACTGTCCTGTTGCAAAAACTCAGGTCGTTCTGTTTCTACATGGGTTGCAGAAAGTGATGGATATAGATTTCTCTGACTTCTGCTCAGTTCCGACTTAAATTGGAATGATCACATGCGCTAAGCTGTAGAAATGGGATCAGTTGCAAGATGCGTAGGGACTGATTAAAATCAGGTTGTAATTTTACTGCAGCAGACAGGTTAGAGAAAGGTGTCTCGTTTCGAGATATGAGAGTGCCAGAAATATGATTCACTTGTGGCTGTGATCCAACGTAGGTATTTGGTTGAATGGGAGGACTTGATTCCAAATCATAGGCATCATTTCTAGCGGATAGCGTAGCACTAGACATCTAAGAAGCTCGTGTACATTTCTTACAACCTCAATCAGGACACCTTCTACTGCTGTTTGTCGTCTTCTCAATCAGTCATCGCATTTAATTCAGTGGATATAGCGCAGAACCTCTGACATGGTATCGAATGAGAATACGTTACACATACTGGAGAAATATCTAGGTGCGGTGGCGTGAGGGATTCGCAAATACACATTACATACCACCTTCCTCAGCCGTATCACTTTCAAAATTCAGCTGTTTTATCACAAGGTTGCATTGTGGACTACATGTAATATGACTGCTGGTCTGATAATATACACTCCAGCGATCACCGTCTCGGTATTTGTCCGGAAAAACCACGCTATTCGTAGGTAATGCCATACCTCGATTTATAAAGCTGGTAAAGCTTTTAACATGGACACTTGTGTGCATCTGTAGAACCAAGACCACATGTGACATTAACATATAGTAGTTGTTGGGATCGGGTTTTTTAACATCTAGCCGATTACGACTCTCTTTCTAAGACATAGTGGTAGCACTCGCAAGAAAAACTAACGAGGCATGTCCAACCATCGCTGATCTTCTCTCAGTATTATTTTGTATTGTCTGGAATCATTTATTGGCCAAGTATTACACTTAGTAGTAGGGGATGTATGATAGTTTCACCTTGAGTATCAGGCTAATAAAGTATGTGTTTGTGTTCCGATATGTGCAAAGGAATGTCTAGTCGTAAGTAAGGGATGGATTTGACGTAGAGTACTGTGATATCAGAGGGAAGAGTATGTCAAGTCATAAGAATGGGTACCGATATTTCTATTTCCAGAGCCGATACTCCGCTCATTGTAGAATGTCGTTCAACTGAGATCACAATCGAAACATTTAGTTCTAAGTACAGGGATAAAATATAAATGTGAACGATTTCTTAGGATGATGATTCTGCCAATGTGCGCTCAGTATGCAGCGCAGGTGACATAAATGATTCACTTTTCCCATTAACGGCAGCAGCCGTCCAAATGCAATGGCCTGTTGGAATGC
The DNA here is from genome assembly GCF_023864345.2 of Schistocerca serialis cubense. Classification (NCBI taxonomy): domain Eukaryota; kingdom Metazoa; phylum Arthropoda; class Insecta; order Orthoptera; family Acrididae; genus Schistocerca; species Schistocerca serialis. Next base: position 142,482,768 of record NC_064646.1, read on the forward strand.
AGGAATGTAGATGAATTAACTTTGCTGTCCTCTAAACGGCAGAATAGTGAACTAATACTTAATATGTGTTGGATAGCTTTCGTGATCACGTGGAAATTTGAGAACATTCAATATAGAGGTGCATTTGTGCTGGACTGTTATTTCCTCCCATGTAAACTGTTCGGTTGACTGCTTCTGCACATCTCGCGCCTTTATTTAGTTGAGGGAACATCAATTATGGTGAGTGCATCTAGCAGATGAAAGAGATGTTTACTTGTTCTCTAGACATGAGAAACACCTTCGTTGACTTTCTAAATTATAGGGATGATTTAGAATCTGTTACATCACTATTCGCGAGTGGAAACATCATTTTCCTCTGTTTGTTTCGAGTTCCCACGTATAGGTCTTTGCAGACAGGATAAGCGCTAAAGTTTTGAGTTTCTAGAGAAATAATTTCGAGTCTATATCTTCGGAATTATGTTGCGCAAGCGATCGGTAGGCTACTGCTGTGTGCAAACCATGCGAAAATACCTGTGTTCTTTTAATCCCAGAGTCTGGAGATGGGTGTAGAAGAAAGCAAGCAAGCAGGTTCGGACCAGAAACAGTAACGCATTTATGCCGAGGGGAACGAGCCAGAATTTGTAGAACAGTTCTGAGAGTGACTTCGATCCACTGAGGGCACTCTGGTCACCCATCGGCGGTGGATGCTCTACTGACCTCGTGGGGGGATATCTAGTGATGCGAGAATACATTCTGTGCTGTCTGTCTTTGCGGTATATGTATGAATGATGTAAAAGGACTGACTTTGTATGGTGCAGTATAGGAATTGTATGTTTACTACATCGACTCAGTACATGGTGATATATTGATGAGTTGGAGATCGGTTTCATGTTCTAATATTTAAGCTCCTGTCCTCACTGGGAGAGCAGTGTAACTGAGTGTGAGTCTTTCCGTATTTGACGATAAGTAGGACACTTTGCAGGGTTTAATTTTACTGCTGAAAGTCCCGTCTGCAGAAAGAAAAAGTAAACTGTGCTTCCACACTGATGGCATCAGTAACTAGGCAGGTAAATTCGATAAGAGCCAATCATAATGCTTGATTCATTCACAAGACATTCATTTGTGCTGGGATATAGGAGTCTCTATGTAGTGGAGGAAACGTTTGTGCATGTGTTGAAATCAGGAAGGGTAACACATTATGGAGGGGATGCCACGTTAGGACTGCTGGGAAGACTGCATTCGATTTTATTCCGCTCTATTTTCGTAAACAGGTTCTGTTAGAGCAAGAATTTCTCTGCATACAAACTGAGACATCAAGAAAGCTACCATTAACTGTTTCTGGAACACTATACAATTTCCGAGAGGTCGACTCAGTTCTGATTTTGCATAGCCATGTGACATCATTATAAGATTGAGAAGCTTGTTAGATGCGCTTGTGATGGTTTGTAGCTGTGTGAGCGCACTTCATGGCATTGCGTCAGTCACACTGGTAAGTTAAGCATGGTTAGACACAGCTCACACGTCTGGCTAGGAAAAATGCACACTGTGCTACTCTGTCGTAAATGGTAAACACACATGCCGCCAGAGGCGTCTCGCATATGGGAGCGGCGTGAGCATGCCTTGGAGTTCTGTGACATCGGTATAATACTGGCTGTACACGCGAAAATAGAAGCAACTTTCACTTGCAGCAGCGTGAGAGCAATGGGTGGCACTGGCTTGCATCCGGCGGTGGCTTGCAGCTGTGTTGGTGCATGCACCCCTAAAGTGTCTGCACCCCTGTCCAGGTGGGTCAGCAACAGTGCCTAGATGAACACATATTTCAGGGGGAATTCCTCAGGTACCAAGTAATGAAAGGGATGTCGCCACCTCATGATTGAGGGCTCCTGTGCATGGTTTGACAGCTGCATCACTTCGCAAGGTGCGGTCTACTGGACAGGGGGTGGCGGACGGTTCTTGTGCATGTTGATTGCATGTCTGTTGCATTATTTTGCAAGCAGGTCTGTAGGCTGTGCTATGCGCTATTTGGACAGTTTACAAGTTGATTTCGTGTCTTCACGTCTGTGTACTGCCTTATTTAGGAGGAGATTGCAAGTCTGTACTAAAATTATTTCGGTAATTTAGGAGTTTTTGCGTGTCTTCAGAGCGTTATTTAGGAGTAGTTAACAGTTTTGTGGGCTGTGGCGTGAGCCCAAGCATGTCAGAGCGTGTGTCTGTATCAGTGTGATAAAAATACTCCATCCTTATATAAATTCTTCCAAAATAAATAAAGTACACTCCTTCCTTACTCCCTCCAGCAGCCCAGCACAGGTCATTTTCGAGCCATTTTCCTCCTCTAGACCACCATCTTGGATTACATCATGGAATGGATGACAACACCTGCTAGTGGCAGTACTGTGTACTAGGTTAGTTGGACTCCGGCCTCCATGGCAACTACACTGTTTTTCGCCATTTCCCCCCCTGGTGTTACTGTGTACTAGACCTCGTGGCGAACACACTGTTTGTCACCATCTTAGATAATGGTACTTGCCTCATCAGCTAACGTCATGGCTCCCATCTTGGATTACATCATGGAAGGGATGACAGTGCGCTCTGATGTTGTCACTGTGTACTAGGTCAGTTGGGTTTTGGGCCTCGTGGCGAACACACTGAATGGCTGTCGTTGCCCCAAATTGTTTAAAAAAATACTGGTGCATGATTTCGACAGTTGACAATTAGCAAGCATGTCTTTTAGTGGTTTCCATGTCTGAAGGCTGTGTAGCGTGGCCCCAAGCACGTCAGAGTGCGTGTTTTGCATCAGTGTAATAAATATACTCTATCCCTAAACAAATTGTTCCAAAACAAATAAAGTACTCTCTCTCCGCTATAAAGTAGCCCAGCACTGGTAGAGTCCTTTACGCATGCCAGCCAGTGTGGCCATGCAGTTCTAGGCGCTTCAGTCTAGAACTGTGTGACCACTACGATTGTGTGTGTGATGTCCTTAGGTTAGTTAGGTTTAACTAGTTCTAAGTTCTAGGGAACTGATGACCACAGATGTTAAGTCCAATAGTGCTCAGAGCCATTTTTTGAACCTTTACCCATGAATCCGTAGGAAGATGTGGCGGACGGGTGACAGGGTTAGTGGAGGTAGCCCAACTGACCTATCTTCCTGCGATTTTCTTTGTTTAGTAGAGATAACCATGGTGTGATGCATTTTCCTGTTGGAATTTGAACTTCTCACCAGGGGGCTTGGCAGGGATGTGTGGCACTTTCCCACCAAAAGCCGCCATCTTGGATGATGCCATGGCCGCCATCTTGGATGAGATCATGCACTGTTGCCAAGTCTACATGCTGCCATCTTGGTTATATCTGGCAATAATGGAGAGTAGGGCAGAATCAGTTTTGTCCCCCTACTTATGTTCCTTTTCCCTTACATCCCACTCACCTTGAAATGTTTCCAAATGCCATCTTCTAAGGTGATGTGCTGTCTGTATCGGTAAACCAATTACTGCGTGTACGTTACCTGGTCTCCATATCATTAACCAGTACCTTGCAGCTCTGTATTTGATAGTGATATCTATGGGGCATATTTCGAGCACCACACAGTGCATCCACTGAGGTGATGACAAAGGCTCCAGATAGCCTAAGTGTGACACTTCTCTGGCCTCGTCTGACTGATGCTTTGTTGGTGACCACGTTCAGTCTATGTGCCTATGTGCTAGCTGCAAAGCTGAGTACTGATTCGAAGAACGCAGAGTGATATATTCATATGACTGGTAGTGGTCGTCTGTACTATTTTGAACGTAGCCTCACCAGTTTATGTAGTATTTTTTCTGTTGTTAGCCTTACCCATTCGTGGAAATACAATTTCTCACCTGTGTGTATCCGAAGATAGTGCGTAACATGTTCTTGTTTGATGTTTGTGTCCCATATTTAAACTGAAGGTTTACTTTGGAGTTATTTTTTCAGTAATGTATAGGTTGTTTTGTTTTCGGTTATCCTGAGTTTGTTGTTGTGACACTACTGTGTAATTGTATGTAGTATTCCACTGGCTTTCTCTTGTAGTTTGGGTATGTTGTTTGCAGTGACTACAACTAGTAAGCCATCTGTGTATGCGACAATTCCGACTGACGTGTTATCTCCGTCTAGAAGTTGTAGGGGGGGGGGGGGGTGTCGATTTTTATGTCACATAAGATGGGGTCACAGATCGACCCTTGAGGACAGCCATTGGTAATTCTTTTAATTAGTTTCTGGGTAACTATCTGCCACTCGACTACTCGGTCTTTACAGTAGTCTAGGCAACTATTATATATTGATTATGATACCTCCAGATCTCCTAACCGTTGAAACATTGCGGGCCACAAGAGTTTATCGAATACCCTGGCAATGTCAATCATTGAAATGACGTGTTTCTGTGTTGTGGTACTAACTATGTGTAGCGTGTGGTTGATGGCTTCATCTATTGAGCTGTCGCTTCTGAAGCCGAATTGACGTTGGCTCATGCGCCTGAGAGCTCTGTGAGTTTGCAAACGCCTACACAGCAGCTTCTCCTGAATCTTTGCTAGAATCTGAAAAATCTCTGCTTGCTAATTTCTTAATAACGACTGTTCTTTATGTTTTCCATACTATAAAAAATGGCTCTGAGCACTATGGGACTTAACTTCTGAGGTCATCAGTCCCCTAGAACTTAGAACTACTTAAACCTAACTAACCTAAGGACATCACACACGTCCATGTCCAAGGCAGGATTCGAACCTGCGACCGCAGACTGTAGCACCTAGAACCGCTCGGCCACCAGGGGCGTCTTCCATACTGTAAGTACCTTACTCAGCCGCAAGGCGCCGTTGAGTAACGTTGCTAGGAACTGGATGATATGCGGCGCTAGTGTTTCAGTGTTTATAAATTGATACCATCTGGTCCAGGTGCTTTTTTGTTTTTGAGCTCTGAGATTGATAGCGAAACCTCTTCCTGCGCAAAAGGACAGGTGACAGTTGCAGTGTTGTGTGGTGTGGGTAGGTCTTCAATCAGTGAGGTGTGACGTGTGTCTGTATCGATTATGTCCTCAGGGAGCAGTTTATACAGCAGAAACTCGTCTCTAATCCTCCAACCCATCGACATCGTGTTGTCAGCGTTCCCGGAACTAATGGGGTTTTTATCTTCTCTGTCAGTATTTTGCACGGCTCCCCCCATATCTTTTGCTCTGTTTGTGCCGTTACAAATCGTTCCCATTGTTGTTTACGCTTGTTGTTCAGGGTCTGTCTGTATAAGACTTGTGCATGCCTACATTCTTCAAGTCTTATATGCCTGTCTCTATCTAGTATCAACCTTTGATATTATTTTTATTTGCGTCTGGCATCTTGTTCGAGTCTCGTGAGTTCATTGGTCCATGGTGCTGGTGAGCATTTTGTATCCTTTACAGTCGGTATTGATGCGTTTTGTGGATGTTGTATTACCTGTGTTAGTTTGTGCACTCTGTAAACGATACCTCCACTGAAGTTTTGTAGATCGTATTCTTGAATAATTTTCATTAATTTGTACCAGGATGCTTTGTTGAACAAAAGGTGTCTGGTGTGTGATTTGGGAGTTGTGTTTTGGGTTGAGTTAGTGTGTATGTTATGACATTGTAGTCACTACTGGTTTTACTGTCGTGTATGTGCCATTTTGTTATATATACCATTGCTGCTGCAAAGCTGTTACTGCTCAGGACACTGGAACCTGCATATGTTGGTATAGGTCCCTCTGTGTTCATTACAGGCAGTTCTGTTTCTTGTATTAGGCTGGTGATGATGCGTCCTCTGTCATCTTTTCTTTCTGAGTTCCAGAGGGTCGATCTTGAATTAATGTCATCAGCAATCATTAGATCTCTGATGTAGTCTGTGTATGGTTGTTTTTAGTGGCTGTATTGGGCTACACGCTATCACCCATGTAACGTTTCCATCGGTTATTTCCATGGCAACTAAATGTTCATTGTATAACTGTGTCACCTTAATTATAAGTTCTATTTAATATTACCATTGCAGCCTCACAGTCATTATTGCCTGCTATCTGGTAGCATGTTTTGGTATACATATTAGTCACCCATTTCTATTACCAGGTTCTTTTAAGCACATCATGTTTGTCCGCAAGTCTTATGCTATCCTAGGGATTTCCGCGCTTACTGGCGTATTGTTTTTTGTAATATGTTGTAAGATATTCATTTTTTGTCTATGTGTTCTGAGTGATTTACGTGTACAAAGCATTCATCGGTTTCTGTAAGTAATCGAAATACGTTCATCTATGTGCTCTTACATGATCTGTATGTGTTTTGTCCAAGTCGAAAGATTCTGACCTGCGCAGGCACCTGGAGCATGAGATCGAGCAGTGGCTCTGTTGATGTAGGAGTATTCTCTGCCCTTAGGATGATTCCGTCTGTCTACTTAGTTTCTGGAAAACAGAGAGGATCACTCTTTGGTTGGCACAATCTAAGTAGCATCCGCTACGCTGTCTGCCATATCTCTTTTTTTTCTCTAGTCTACTTACTAGTAAGTTAAATTATAAATTATCATAACTATGTATAGATGGCTTCCTGTCGGTGTTTGTCTCTGTTGCGGTGTCTGTGGTGGTACTAGATGGATTCTGGGTTGGTGTTGGCCTCTGATTGGTAAGCATTTTAAGATCTTTTTATGGAAGTCATACAATTACACTTCATGTTGTCACACGCTGCTTCAATGCTTTTTCCCATAGCAAGTTTTCCACTGATGGTGGTTCTTGCTGGTGTGGTATCAGCGATTGGTGGTGATTTGTGTTTGGATTGACTGTATGTGTTATGATAGCTTTGGTGATGTTTGGGGTGATGGTTGTTTCTACATGGACACCGACATCGTTCCAGATGTCACATGTGTCTCCAAAAATCTGTCTTCATCTAATCTGTCTACTTGTATAAGTCTGGTTTCGGCACTTCTACGTTTTGTATTGGTTTGTGGCCTGATTGTTATGGTGTCTATTGATCCAGGCTCTATGGATCTGTCTATTCCTTGTTCTGTTGGTCTGGGGTGTAGAGTGCCTCAAGAGACAAGTTTGACAGGTTTAATGTATTGCTCAGATTCACGTGTGTTGCACGCTTTCCCATGTGATTGCGTTTCTGGTTTCTGTGCATCTTGTGTATGTACTTGGGTTGGGTGAAACTGTGCATGAGTGTGTTGGTTTTGTTAGTACATTTTGTTGTGTGCAGTATATGTAAGCTCATTTTTCAAGTCATCTATCCTTCACATCAACGTTATTTGGAAGATTATCCAGTGGTGTACTATCTTTTGATTTGCTTTGCCATTTCGTAGTGGGTGAAACCAATGACTGTTATGTAATCTATAAATTCTGTCATATTAATATACCTATCCTGTAAGGTCGTTGAGTGTGTTAGGGTCGGGATGAGCTCATTTACGTCGTAATTCTCTGACAGGAGATTCATCTGTCTTCTCAGAGAAATTGCTGCTCCGTAGCTTCTTTGTATTGTTGATGGTGATTTGTATTTCCATCTTTTAGGTGACGGGCTTCGGATGTCCATGTTGTCATATGTGTATTGGTTTTAGTTGCCACAGTCTATACTGTCCAGGAGCCGGTCATGCCATTGTTTATAGGTTTAGCAATCGCCTCCATTTGTTTTGGTTGCAGACATCAGAGTAGCAGGATAAGGAAGTTCCAAGCCCAATTTTGATATCAAATTGATACACAATTTAATTAAATTGATCAATTAATTACCCCCCACCACTACCACCACCCACAACCCCCAGATACGTCATGTATTTTCCTCAGCCAGCAAGTGGGTACCCACCCTCTCTCCCACCCCCACCTGGCCCCCTCCCCCTCTCATCACACACCTAACCTATTAGCAGGGATTTCCAATTTTGGCAATAATTTTGAATTTTGGGAGTGGGGGGGAATTTCGAATTTTAATGGGAATTTCTTTTACCCAGGGTAGTGCTGATGTTCCATCCCATCCCCACCCAGGAGCTGGCAGGAAATTAAAAATGGCAGTGTGCTTTCTGGAACTCTAACACTTGTCCTTCTGGACAGGAAGCCCAAGTGCACCAACAACACAAGCAATCTGTGCAGACGCTGGAGAGGAATGTCAGGTTAGTGAAAGTATTTTTTCATTTTGGTTGGGAATCTGAAGTAAATATTGGTCCCAACAATGTAATTAATCATAAAGATCGATCATAATTACACAATTATATTCATAGCACTATTCAAGGAGTGCCTAAAATCGCAACACAACTCAAAAATTGATGCTGACATACAACTAGTGTTATACTGTGGGCAAATATTGCACGATACTACTCCAAACCAGTGGCAGATGATCTCAAACTCCACTCTTCACCTAGAAGCTCTCTGGAAAAATGGAGTTGAAGGTTCTATCTTGATTTTTGGCGGGAATTGTGTTCAACTGATGAGATTCTGGTGCTGGACAGAAAGGAGTTTAATAAGTGTATTACCTTTAACCATACTGCTGAGGAGTATATCTACCGTTGTTGATGTTCAGGTCTGCTTCAGTCACCTCCCCTTGCATTGCTCGATCGTCACCCTGCAGCCAAGGATATCGAAGCCAAGACACGCTACCAATACTGATGAAATCTGATTCACTGTTCTAATTACTCATCGATATAGTCATCACTCGTAATCAGTGGGTCATAATGCAACACATGTATTGGGGAAAATCGTCGTCGCAAAAGATTGCAACAGGTGAGATGGATGGCAGTTGACCATGCATTCTCCTCGATGTACAGCCAGAAACTAGCGAAATTATAGGCACTCCTACCTCCCCTAATCCCTCCCCCTCTCTCTGTCCTTCCCTCCCTCCCATCAGCTATAGTAGGCACATGGCTTTTTCAAACCGTCGACTGCTACCACACACCGCACATTTCTCTGCAGCATACTGCCTTCCTATCAGTGGTCAAGTGCGAGATCACTGGCTGGGGGCGATGATTCAGGCAATGGTCCCTCACATACACAAAAGGATGTAATGCCAACTAAACAATGTGAGGTAAATGACGACCACTTCAAGTGAAGCTTCCTAGTTCATCTAAAATGTAGCCCCACCACACTGCCTCCATCACACCACCCCATGCCGCCCCTGGTCAGAGTGCAGCTGCATCGGGCGATCAAATGCAATACGTATGTCCCCAATGCCTCCAGCAATGAAGAACACTTTTATTTAACTTACAAGCGAGCATTTATTAAAAGCGGAAACTCTTTAGTGACGATAACAAGTTTTTTCTCTCCAAGAAAATACAAACAGCCAATTTTCTTTTAGTTTATGAGCAAAATCGGCATAGGCTTCATGTTCGATTGTAGGATACAAATTGCATCTATCTCTCCCTCTCTCTCTCTCTCCCTCTCCCCTCCACCACCCCCCCCCCCCCCCCGGACCGCCCATTCTGAAGGAGATGTAAGCACATTTAAATTCATTCTACTAAAGAGCATACCATCTTCGATGCAAGTTTGCAAGTTATATTACCGATATTTTGTAACAGTATTCTGCAGTAATAACAACAAACCAAAGTATTCAGCTGCGCCTATCACACCTGACAGCACATGATCATCCCAATTCCTATATTTTGTGTGCTAGATGTTTGTTGGTCGGATGGAGAAAGTCCTTCGTGAATATTATTGTTATGTACAAGATAGAACAGCACATTTGTTGGACGGTATTGTGGGTTGGGGGTACCCAGGCACTAAAGACCGAGAAACGCTTAAAAATTATGCTCTGGCTGGATTCAGTTTTCGTCCTCTCCCTGCCTTTGTAAACTATGTGGGTTTTCGTAACGCATACTTCGACAGAGGCGATATGAGTATTACAAAGAGGCGCCATATTAAATCAGGCGGAACATATGTATCCCAATCCACAACTGAGTTCTCACACATGCCGTCGAGTATAGATGTTACCGAATTGCAGTTGGTTTTCACAAGTAATGTTATTCCTTAAGTATTAAGAAGAATAATCAATGCGTTTACCAGACTTAAACCATTCTCTAGAGTGCTCTGTAGTAGAGTGGACCTACGCTACAAATATCCCCTTTAATAGTATGGGGAAAGGCAGGGGGGGGGGGGGGGGGGGAGTAAACATGAGAGATTTAGCGTTAAGACGAAATTGGTATATTATCCTACACATGAGCAAAAACTCCCTGACAACATACTGATAGTTATGCTTACTCCCTCGTAAGAAGTTGCTGATTCTTCATGTACATTTCCTTGCAGCATGTATCAGCTGTCGAAAATACTCATATCGTCCTACCCTCACTCTATTCCTTAGTGAGACATAGCCGCAGTCATCAAAACCGCTACTAATACTAATGGTAAGCATGAATGATTTGGGAAGTGTGATTGAGGTTACATATGTTTCTGACCTAAAAAGATACATAACATTCGTTAATTTCCTAAGAGACAGGTCAGCAGTCTCCTAACTCCGTTTTAGTTGGTTTCTAAGCAGCTCGAGCGGCGGATATACACTGACGATGACGTTCTAGAACACCAGAATAGTGTAGAAGGAAGTAGCTTTATCATTTTAAAGTTTGTCACCATAGTGATTGGATTAGGTAAATAGCAGTGTGGTTCTATGTGAGATGCTCAACAAATATATCCTGCATTAGTGTATTAACAGCGTTTCGTTCCACATGAGTAATACTTCAGAAAACATATGGCTTTAACAGTACCATGTAGCCATAGAAGTGTGTGTTTATGCTTTACGATCATTTCTCTCATGCTGGTACCTTCCTGGTACTGACTCCAGACAGTGGAACAATACTTAAGTTGCTTTACATGAAATCTTTCAAACTCCATCTGTCTCGAAGTCCATCACGTATAGACCACATGTTTCTTCTTAACCATCTGTTATATCACTGCAACACTCTCATCTCTACTATTCACCAGTAAGGGGTACTACCCTCGCCGACATGCTTACATCTGGAGAGATCTTTTGCATTTGAATGGGTACCATGGATAAGATTGGTATGGAACAGTCTTCGCTGAACAGCAGTTACGGGCCTGTGTGGAATGTAATGCATGTGGGAGGAACATATTTCTGGTCAGTTGCGGATTAAACTGGTCACTGTGTTGCAGAGAGGATTGGCCAAAAACAATGTGAGAGGTATCTGTCAATCTCCAACCTTATCCTATGAATCCGATAATATTCTGTGGCTTCCATCCACACAGGGAAAGATTAGCTGTCGTAATCCTAAATTCTGCACTATAATCCATGTACTGGAAATAAGTAGAAAACCTAATTACATCGGTATCGTACGATGTCTGGTATACTTTGGTGCATGTGACTGAATGGCCATACTGCACAGTCATCTACCTGCACTCACATTCTAGTTTATGGTATGTGGTAGTGTGGAGGGGGGGGGGGGGAGGAGTGATTTAGCGATGATACAGAAATAGAAATTGGGAGGCATTCAGCTGTGACACTGACTGGTGTTGAAATTATTGAACATCTGGCAAAATTTCTGCAATTGATTCCGCTATCAACTGTGGTGCAAATTAATGTACATCATCCTACATCAATGGTGTCTTTCCTATCGCATCTGTCCACTGATACACTGCTGATTACTATATAATGATTGGATGGAGGGAGCCTTGGCAGAACACTGGATATCTGCTACTTGTCATTGTGGAGCATGGGATTAAATCTAGAGGTCATCAAATTTAGACAGTCGTTTGGAAGCATTCCTCAATACTGTAGACTCGTCCCATTTCTATATGGTATGTCGCCCTCCACATTTTTTTCACGAATATGAAAATAGTACCTCTTTTATTTCTATATATCATACATCTTGTGAACAGCACCTACTGACGATGGTCAGCACTGGAACAGTAATCATGTACATGACTGAAAAATGAGGAAACAATGCTCTTCAAAGCAGCACTCTGAAACTTATGCTATCTCACCACTGCGGAAGATGAGAACAATTATAGAGGTCACCACATTTCAACAGCTGTTCTAAATGCCCTCAGTGCCGCAAACTCTTCCAGTTCCCATATGTTTCAATGTCTTCCACATTTTTATCAACTAGAAACATCGCCTCTGTGTTTTATTCCTGTCAACCTGTGGGTTGTGGAAGGAGCATAGTTTACACCATCTGATGTTGACCTAGCTGTGAGAGTCAATGGATCGAAATATGTTAATGTCGGTTTAGCACCTGACAGAGGACTCCAGGTCATGGCAGTAAACCAGAGTGGATGTGTTAAGCTGAAAAATCACTGTATTAAACTGCTTATCAATGAACAACACATCAACAGTTTCTTATGATTAATAGTCTGTTGGATATGGTCTTCCCCCAGTACAGTCGACAAAACTTTTCGCCGGTCTTGCAGTGACTTTGATAACTGTTCACCTGCTCAAGTAAAGTGATACGTGTATATGTAATACGCTCGTGTCAATTCGCAGATGGCATTAGTTATTATTGATAAATCAGAAGAGAGAGAGAGATGTGGTAATATCTTATAGGAAATTCTATTACAACGATTGGAATAAGTTGTTAAAGTTGAGATGCATATAGTTCTCTTAAAATTACACCAATTTTGCTCATAAAACTAATAGAAATCGCCTATATCTATTGTTGTGGATAATGACTGTTTCTGTTATTATTGACACAATTGAATGTTAAAAATAGGAGTTACCACAAGAGTTGCGTTATTTTATAATCCATAAACTCTAACTATAAAGTAGGCAAAACTTGAAATATAGCTCGTAGTGGATCCTAGAAATGATAGTGTTTTTCCCAATGAGTGATTTGATTGCATGAAACATGCTGTGATAATCAAATTGCTTACAAGACTGGAACACAAGAATCTTCTGCTATTATGAATGATTGTCTGCTGCTTGACAGAAACTTTACAGGCAATTTGGTAGAGGGGAGCTATGGAGCAAAAATGTCAAATGTAAGCACGCAGGCAGTATTTGGTTTTGGTGTATCAGAAGAGAGATGTGGTAAAATCACATAGGAGGTACTACTACAAGACAGGCTCCCACGATTTGTTTTATAAATACTAGTGTGACATAGCATCACACGGGAAAAATGGGACTTGCCATAACGTACAGAACAGCAACGTCCTCTTGAATTATAGCTTAGTGTTGTTGAACAGTGACATGTGGCAAATGGCGCGAATGGCTGTATTCTGTAATGTTATTTCACGTGTATGAATTGTTTGTAGTACACACGTGCATGACAATTTATTTACACTCACTGACTTGAACGAGAGGGATTCTTTGAAACCGTGTAATTTGTCCATCACGCAGAAGTAAATCGCTTAACATAGGTTTCTTTTTCTTTGGAGTTTAAATTGTCATTGTTTGGTTACTACAATAATGGTTATGAAATAAGAAGAACATTCTGCAGGGATTGGTAGTTTTCACAGCAAAATAGTGGAAGTCCTTTTTTACAATTTTACGCAGGGTGGACATGTATAGTGGGTGTGAGCCTGACCTCTGCAGTTTGGTCTTCTGTATTTGGCAGCAGTGCTGCAGCTTTTTTTTTTCTTTGTTAGGTGTCGCAAGCAACAGGTGGTGGAGAGAAGGGGGGGGGGGGGAGAGGGATGTTTATTTTAACCTGAAGTCTAACCTAAAATCTATACCGATTTTACTCATAAAACTAAACAAAAAAAAAGGCTCCACCTATTTTCATGGAAGGAGGACATTGGTGTCAGGGTTGTGATTTCCTTTTCAATACTTGCTGGCTGATAATAGATGCTATGGTGTTAAATAAAAGTGTTCTCCATCACATAACGGCTGGCCGCTGGAGGTGTTGGAGGCGTTTAGTTGCCCTACACAGCTGCACTCTGCACTCTGACCAGTTGTCAACAGGGTGGTGGTGGTGCGGTGCAGCTATATTTTAGATGAACAAGTAAGTTGCACTTGAAGTGGTTGTCATTTATCTCACATTGTTTAATTGGCAATACATATTTTTATGTTGACAAAGTGTCGATGCCTAAACCACCACCCCAAGGCGGGCCAGATGCAGCCAGCGACTCACACTTATCTGCCAGCAGGAAGGCGGTTGGCTGCAGAGAAATGCATGGTGTGCGGTAGCAGCAGACTATTTGAAAATTCCAGATCCACACAATAGTTGGAAGGAGGGATGGAGGAAGGGACGGAGGGGAAAGGACAAGGGAAGGTAGGTGTGCCTATAATTTCAATAGTTCCTGGCTGTACTCTGTACATCGAGGAGAATGCGACCCCTCTGCGCTATTGCAAGATGGCTATCTTCTTCAGTACATATGTTACATTATGACCCATTGATTACGAGTGCTGGTTCTTTTTTCAGGACAATTTCTACGTATAATTAGAACAGTGAAGCAATTTGCGTCAGTAATGGTAGCGTGCATTGGCTTTCAATACCTAGGCTGCAGGGTGACTGTCGGGCAATGCAGGGAGACGCATCTGTAGCGAACTCCGACGTCAAACTGTGGTATATACAGTCCTCAGCTGTCATAAATGTAATTCACTTATGAAACGCCTCTTTATCCAACTCCATCACACAGTTTCCATGTATTGTGGGTGTACTTGGGCTTTCTGTCCGAAAGGAACAGGGTTCAAGTCCCAGAAATGGCACTGCCATTTTATTATATTGCCCACCAATTTCCAGATGTGGAGGGGGGGGGGGGGGAGTGGGACGTCGGCACAGCCCTGGGACTAAGAGATTCCCACCAAGATTCGAAATTCTCGCCAAAATTCGAAAATCCCGCCAATAATGTTGGTGCGGGAGGGAGAGTGGGAGGGGTAGGGAAACGAAGTGGGTTGGGGCCACATGTCAGATGAGGTAAACAATTGACTGCATCTGGGGTGTTGAGGTGGGATTGGAGGGGGGTGGGGTCTTGCTATTTAATTGATCCTTTTCATTAAATTGGATTTCAATTTTGTTTCAAAATTACGCCTGGTAACCCCATACCCTACTACTCAAGACTCCTGTATTTGCAGGGGATGCAGATGCAAGCCTCAGTGGACGTTCTTGCCACAATTGGCATGCATAACATTTGGCTTTTCTAGGGGTTTCAGTAGTGTGTCCAAGGTCACAACACAGGAAACTCTGATTTAGTATTGTATTGTCTTTAACACAGGGGTACTGACCACAGTCCGATTCTGCCCCGTGGATTAACAGCAAGGGCAGGTGATGTAGGCAGAATGGATGTGGTTTTTAGGGGTTTCCCACGTTCCCATTAAGTGTATATCAGGCTGGTACCCACATCCTGCATGAGTTACACAATACGCAAGCATCTAGAAAACCTTCTCACACTTGCATATAGAATTTACTCTAGACACAAACATATGGGGTGCACTGATACGGCCGGCCGGTGTGGCCGTGCAGTTCTAGGCGCTTTAGTTTGGAACCGCGTGACCGCTACGGTCGCAGGTTCGAATCCTGCCTCGGGCATGGATGTGTGTGATGTCCTTAGGTTAGTTAGGTTTAAGTGGTTCTAAGTTTTAGGGGACTGATGACGAAAGATGTTAAGCCCTATAGTGCTCAGAGGCTTTTTTTTTTCTTTTTTTTTTTTTTTTTTTTTTTTGCACTGATACCATCCCGGCTGGGAGAGCGGAGGTGGTGGCGGGGAGACGGGGGCAGGGGGGACCGGGTGAATAGGAGGCTGATTGCCTTATATGTTTAGTTTCCTTAAATCCTCAATCAGCAGCAATAAGCAAAGTTAAGTCTTAAGGCTGGGAGATCCTAGAGGGCAATTTCAGCCACCTAAGTGCAAATGTATTCAATATCTTTCACGCCAACAGGCACCTTTCCTTCAGTAAGTATGCAAGTTGTATGGATAAATGTGTATGTGTTTAGTGCTGGTGACTGTAATGTATGTGCGTGGGAGTGTGTGGAGTGCAGTGTCATGTTCGTGGTGGAGATGATGAGAGAAGGGAGATGGTGAATCCCGGTACCGGTACATAGCCTATTCCTCCCAGAGAGCACCGCGAGGGCCGCCGAGCTTAATGTTCCCATCCAACAGACGGATCACGATCAACAGCGTTGCATGCCCTCTTTTCATGAGAGACTGCAGCATATTGGGACAGAGACTTGTGATCAAGGACTCTACGTCACCACCACTTCTCGGGACAGTGCACAGAAGGAAAAGGGAAAATTGTCCACAGCACGTGGTGTACTGGGCGGTCACTCACCCAAGTACTATGACCGGACGCCCTTAACTTTGGAGTACTGAGAAGAACAGGTGCATCCACCTCGACACGACCGTTTCATCAGCAGCAATCAGCGTCATCAACAGGAGGAGAAAATGGTATAATGGAAGTTGGATTCGTCATATATTAGAACGGTAGGGACTGAGTTACTGTGGGCACTTCATTGACTCTACTATTGTGTCACAATCGACAAAAAGCCAATGGGAACAAAAATAGTTCAAATATCATACATTCCGACTTCAGAAGGAAAAGATAAAGAGGTAGAGAAAGTATCTGAGGATACTGAATGGGGAACTCAGTATGTAAATGGAGGTGGAAATCTAATAATTATGAGGAATTGGAATTCGGTTAAAGGACACCTATAGAAGAAAGGGTTTCGGGAGAACATAGTTTTGGTAGGAGGAATGGAAGGGGAGAAAGTTAATTACGTTCTACAATAAATTCAGCAAGTAACAGCGAAATACTGCTCTAAAATCACAGGGTGATGGGGTGCACTCAAAGAAGGCCTAGAAACATCGAAAATTTCGACCAGGATTACACCATGATGAGGCAGAGATTCTAAAGTCAATTATTCAAATATTTGATTGTAAGGCAACCACACGAGCATATTTAAATTCAGATCACAGTTTAGTAGATATTAAGAGTTGACTGATGTTTAAGTGGATCGTCTGCCAAGATTAATGTGGAAAGAAGTGGGATACTGAAATACTGAGGAATGATAATATGGGTTTGATGACTTATAAGGCTGTAGATAGTGCGACAATGAGTACGAATATAGGCAGTTAAGTTGAAAAGCAATGGAAATCACTAACAATGACAATCACAGTGGTTGGGGAGACAAACGCAGGTATCAGGAACCTAACTGCGAGGAAACGTTTGCTAGCAGACATTATACGTAAGAAGGAAGAACAAAAATGTTCGGGAAAAGTCGAGAATAAAGCTCTGTATGTCACTTAGGAATGAAATAAATAAAAGCGCATGAAAACAACGACGAAATACCTGCGGGAAAAATGTGAGGAAATTGGAAAAGAGGTAGTAATCGGTAGGAGAGAATCACTGTATAGAAAAATCCAAACAACATTCGATAAATTTAAAAGCGAGGGCGTCAGGATTAAGAGTGCAAAGGAAATTATGTTCAGAGAGAAGAGAAGATAGATTGTAAACGTACATTGAAAGCTTTTATAATGAGGAAGGAACTATCAGTTGATGTGACAGAAGAAGAAACGGGAGTCGGTATGAAAATCGCATGCAATTCTCTATTAGAGTCCGAGGTTCACGAAGATTTGGAAGTCTTACAAATGAATAAGGCAGAAAGGATAGATAACATTCCCTCTAAAATGGACGGGTGAAGTGGGAACTAAACTCCTACTTAAGTTGGTTTATAAAATCTATGTGTCTGAAGAAGTACCACCAGAAAAATATCACCCACAAAATCTCGAAGATAGCAAGGTCCACACGTGCGAGAACTTTCACACAGTCAGCTTAAAAGATCACACATACAGGTTGCTGACAAGGATAATATACAGAAGAGCGGAAAATGAAGTTGATGACATGTTAAATGGCGATATGTTTGGCTTGACGGGAATATAAAGCCCCGAGAGGAGCAGTTTAGACGTTGCGTTTGATAATGAAAGAAAGACTTTTAAAAATCAATAATCATTAGAAGGATTTGTCGACCCAGAAAAAGTGTTCGATAATGTAAGATGGTGCAAGATGTTCGAAACCCTGAAAAAAATAGGTAAGCTATTGCGAAAGACGTGTAATGTACAATATATGTCAGAACCAAGAGCCGACAATAAGAGCGGAAGACAAAGAAGGAAGAGCTCGGATTAAAAAGTGTGTAACATAAGAAGGCAGTCTTTCGACACTACTATTTAGTATATACTTCGAAGAAGTGGTGACGGATATATATAAGAAAGGTTCAAAATGGAATTTAAATACAGGGTGAAAGGATGTCAATGATAAGATTCGTAGATGACACTGCTATCCTCAGATAAAGTGATGAAGAATTGCAAAACCTTTTGAATGGAATGAACAGTCTAATGATTGCAGAATACTGACCGAGAATAACCAGAATTAAGACAAAAGTAATCAGGAACAGCAAAATCAGATTAGTGATATACTTTAACATCAAAATATGTGAGCACAGAGTACACGGAGTTAAGGACTTCTGGTACCTTTGAAGGAAAATAACATAAGACTGACGATGCAAGGAGGACATAAAAAGTATAGTAGCACCCTCAAAGAGGGCAGTCCTGTCCAAAAAAGAGTTGTACTTGTATCAAACATTAGACGTAATTTGAGGAAGATATTTCGGAGGTTATAAATTCGGAGCACAGAATCGTATTGTAGTAAACTATCGACTGCAGGGAAGAAAATCGAAGTATTTGACATGTAGTGAAATAGAAGAATGTTGACATTTAGGATGGAGTGTTAAGTCGAGTGTGAGGAAGTTCTCCGCAGAACCGGCAAGCATAAGAATATATGGAAAACATTGCAAGATGAATGGGCATGATGACAGTACGTATATTAAGATATCAAGGAGTAACTTCCATCGTTCTCGAGGGTGCGGTAGATATAAAAACTATGCGAAAACAGAGATTGGTATACATCCAACAAATAGTTTAAGACATGTGGTGGATATGAAGATGTTGGCGAATCGCATCTAACCAGTGAGAACGTTGATGACACAAGAAAAAAAAATTACGTCGAGGACATATATTTTGAACTCTGCTATAAACTATGACATCTAATTCCTTTAGTAATCTCCGTGATGAGTCTGCCATCTGTGTAGTTCTGTATTTCCTGTCCTTCTGTAAGCACGACGATACTCCATAACCGATGCAGTAGAGCGAACGGTACGTTATGTTGACGTTCTGTCTAGTGTGAACACAGTACTGTTTAATGTTTGCCGTCCCGTTAGATCCTCGAAGTACCGTTGAGTTCCAGTGTGAAGCGGTCTTAAAGTGTCCGGTAAGGCTTTCAGTGTGTAATTTATTGCATTTCACGAATGCATGCTATGCATAAATGGTGTGACTCTACTCCTTCTGTGACTATAGCGTTCCTGCTACTGTTGTAGAATATCGTCGATGCTTTCGACACGTTCTTTTCAGTATCATTCCGTTTGTACCGCCCTTTTCTTCCCATGAAAGCAATAGACTGCTCAAGGCACATGTTTCACCTCTATGTTTCACTTCATCAAGAAGTTTGGCAAAATATTGTTAACGTCGTCAAGTGTACCCATATGACTAGTGCTAGACGCCCTGATTTTTGTACAGATACGGGTAACTTGAGCACTGTGTTTATGGAAGTTTATGACAATTTCACGTACAATGTCCTTACACTGCGGCTGCGATGCGCGAATTGAATTTGTTAGAAACTAAACACTAAATGTGATTTTCGTACGTTAGTATCTTCTTTCTCCTTTTCCCTAGCGTATTATCCCATCTAATACGAGGTACGATTTTGTAGGATTTGGCAAATTTTAGTTTTTTATTTAACTTTGTGTCCGGCTGCTACTTCTATCGCCACAGTCGCCAAAATAACTTGAGGGAGGGAAGGTTTTGGTGCCATCTGTGAATCGTGTACACATTGCTCTGTGTTATATTGTATTTTAAATGTTTGTACATATATCCCATTCTCGGAGGCGTAATTTGAAGACCAAAATATCATTTGACTAAAATAGCGTGGCAAAACGTCTAAAAACCATACCTAGGCTGGTCAGTGTGATATATGGTTTCGCAGGATAGAGCGTATCAGGTTATGGTTTTGGAGGGGGCTGTAATCAGTTACTGTCAGTTGCACAAAACACTCAAACCTTTATTTTCCTAAGAACCATTTAATTACACATCACCTTAAAAGGATCAAAGTAAAACAATATGGCTGAAGGCCAAGTTAAGAAAACTTGAGATACCTCCTGGGCTGAAGGCCCAAAACACACCAAAAACAAGAACTGCTGAAAGCCTGAACACAAGTAATAAAAAATTGCTTTACAGAATACACGGGGCTGAAGGCCTTGTTCAAAAGCCGGCCGGTGTGGCCGTGCGGTTCTAGGCACTTCAATCTGGAACCGCGTGACCGCCACTGTTGCAGGTTCGAACCCTGCTTCGGGCATGGATGTGTGTGATGTCCTTAGGTTAGTTAGGTTTAAGTAGTTCTAAGTTCTAGGGGACTGATGACCACAGATGTTAAGTCACATAGTGCTCAGAGACATTTCAACCATTTTTGAACCTTACTTAAAAAATATTTCACATAAATACTCTGCCCAAGGCCACACACAGGACATTGAGTAACTCAGGGCTTAGGGCCTGGATAACAAGAATTACAGATAGAGTAAATTTAAAAAAAAAATTGTTTTAAACAAATGAATCTTCAAATTTTGGTTTTAGTCAGATGAGGGTCTTATTTTAAAATTAAAACAAACTGAAATGTTATTTAAGCCAGCTGAAGGCTTTTCTTAAAATTATTTCACGTAAAAGCTCGGCTGAAGGCCACACACTGGACATTGAACACCTCAGGGCTTAAGGCCTGGATAACAAGACGTTCAGATAGAACAAACTTTCAAAATTTGGTTTCTAAACAAATCAATCTTTAAATTTTAATTTAAGTCAGGTGAAGGCCTCATTTTAAAACTTCAGACTAAAATGAAAAAAAAAATCTAAAACCAACAGAACAGTGGTGCTCAGAAGTGTTCCAAGGGCCAGTCTGAGGAGGTAGCTCTAACGTAAGGTGAGGTGAGAGAGGCAGCCAAGAGTAAGGTTAAATAATCGGACCCAGGGACAGCTTAAGGACCAACCAACAACCTAATCAATTCCCTTCTGCCCGACCAATGGTACGACAACAGAAAGTATCAGCTGAGGACGAAGATACCAGCAGCACTACGTCTTCAGAATTGTCGTCTAAAAACAGCTAAGGCACAATAACCACTCTAAGAAAAACAATATGAACAAACAACTAAAAGGCTGCCGAACTACATGCCGTGCCAGACAGCATCAACAGGGTGAGGAAAACACACAGTCTGAAAACTACGCTAACGACCTGGACAGGTAATTGGGACGTTAACGGCCACAAGGCAGAAAATACCACTGGTGCACTTCACTGATAAGTAACAACCAATTTAGTAGTTATAAACCATAGAAGAAGACGGCTGCAAAATTTCGCCGACTCCAACACATGTCCGCAGCTCGTGGTCGTGCGGTAGCGATCTCGCTTCCAACGCCCGGGTTCCCGGGTTCGATTCCCGGCGGGGTCAGCAATTTTCTCTGCCTCGTGATGACTGGGTGTTGTGTGATGTCCTTAGGTTAGTTAGGTTTAAGTAGTTCTAAGTTCTAGGGGACTGATGACCATAGATGTTAAGTCCCATAGTGCTCAGAGCCACTACACACCATATGTTGCTGCTAGCTGGAACGGCCAAGGAAGCAACAACCGGCAATGAACGAAGAGATGTCACTGCAGTTGAGGTTTCATAACAGGTTAACTGATCACTCAGCTTCAGTGTCCAGGTTCGGTGGGTAACGAACTGTGTAGCTCTCGCAGCTAGCGGTTCACAATCCGACCGTGCATGCACGCCGCCAGCGGTTCCAGCCTGACATCTCGCTGTGGATACTTCCTCGCTGCTCTGTCCCAACCGACCGACTACCCCGCAAACCACCACAAGGAAA
Source organism: Schistocerca serialis cubense (assembly GCF_023864345.2). Classification (NCBI taxonomy): domain Eukaryota; kingdom Metazoa; phylum Arthropoda; class Insecta; order Orthoptera; family Acrididae; genus Schistocerca; species Schistocerca serialis. Next base: position 142,504,542 of record NC_064646.1, read on the forward strand.
TATAGCGGACACACCAAAGATGGTACAGCAGTACTAGTATCGATAAGTGCTGCTTCTACCACTGACGAAGGCAAGTCAGCAACTCGTTACGGTAGTAACTCGGGGAGAAATAAGACGCCACTCGATTGTGACAAAATGCCAAGGAAGAAATGGCATCAACTCGAGACCGCCACAGCTCAACCTCATCCCCTCAAACACCAAGCCAGTGGGTAGCTCAACAATTGGGCTAACCAAATTTAACTTGGCTAAGATGGACCCGGTACTGCTTACCTGTGTAGTTGTCCTTAACCAGCAGACTAACTGGGCCTAAAATACGCACAATGGTGCAATGTCCCATAAAACAGGGAGTGAATTTACTAAGATTTGTTAGATGCACCTGTCTCCCGGGAAAATTACGGACATAGACCCGATCTCCTGGCCTTCCCCTACTGGCTCGCCGATTACTATTGCAACTCTCAGCTAGTTTGTTATGGGCTCTGAGAATATTATGTCTGGCACAGTTCTAGTTCTCCTTTAGGACTCGAGGGGTAAGATCCGCCGGAATTAGATCTTGAATTCCCCACAAGTTCGGAAGGCAAGGATCAGGGAGGCTGGAGTAGCTTTCAAGGCCTCATGATTGGCGGTATTGAAAGCAAAACTAAGCCAATGTAGACTAGAATCCCACATGCTAGGCGTCTTCTGATGGTAAATAATCAATGCGGATTTAAGATTTCGAGTGACACTCCCCCAAAAAAAATCCCTGCGGATAATATGGCGCATTAGTGACATGCTTGACAGCATTCTGAAAGGCCTTGAAGGGAGCTAAAAGGAAGGCGGGCGCATTATCACTAATGATTTATTTGGGTAGTAGCAGTCACGTTACAACTCGGTAGGAGCCAGGTAAATATTGAAAACGCATCAATAATAATCAATACGTACCGATGACCTCTCTTAGTACAAGGTAAGGGCCCACAAAATCGATGTAGAGTTTGTGCATAGGACAGGATTCGCGCTCAGAACTCAAAAGAACCTGAAGAGCATTCTTAGGTTTGGCTACATTACACAACCTACATCGAGAAACCATCTCTCTCACGTCACGGTCCATGGAGGGCCAAGTCAAATGCTTGTTAATTTTTTACAAGGTCTTATAAGTTCCTAAGTGTCCACCAACCAAAGAATCATGAAAATAATGAAAAACAGGGCGCACTAGAGCTACTGGCAAACAGATCTTTAATGGCTTAGCACGTTCCACCCTTTTACACAAAATTCCCTTCTTAATAACGTCCTAATCCAACAGTTCCCCAGCCAACAGGTGTCGCTTAACAGGTGCCCAAGTAGGGTCCTGATCCTGATGCTCAGCAACATCATCAAATAAAAGAAGAATCTCATCTAATACGATACAACTAAGACTGCCTCTCTCTGTTTCCCGTGTGCCCTCACTAGGTGTAGATTCAGTGAACATCCAGCTGACGACATCCGCAAGGACATTCTCGGTGCATTTTACGTGTTTAACTTCAAATTGAAATGCACAAATGCATACTGCCCACCTGGCGATACGGTCAGTTTTACGTGGCCTGGCTAACACTCAGCTCAATGCCTGACTGTCGGTTTCTTCCTTAAATACCCGGTGCTCAAGGTAAAAGCGGTACTTTTCCAGCGCGAACAAAACAGCCAACGCCTCGCCCTCGTAGATGGAATACTTAAGTTCGGCACTGGTTAACCGACGAGACGCGTACGCTAATCGCTGCCTCTGACCTTCGAACTCCTGGAGAAGGACAGCTGAAATACTTGCATTAGATGCGTTACTTTGGACAATAAACCTTTTATTAAAGTCCGGTACTCCGAGAACGGGAGGGTTGGCTATAGCTGCCTTAATGTGCTCAAACGCGGCCTCTTGGGCAGGTCCTCATTCAAAACGCACTCCTTTTGGGGTGTGATTTCATCAGTAAAACTGGGTTAGTCTTGGATTATTCCGGGTACACCTCCTTCTTTAAGTTCGCTCCTGTGGAGAAGTTTAAGGGAGCCCCCAACTGAGCAAAATTAGGGACAAAACGCCTAAAATAATTTGCCATGCCTATGAACTTAGCAATTCCACGTTTATCAGTAGGCGGAGGAAGAGCTCTTAATGCCTTAGTTTGTTTCTGGTCGATGGGAATACTCTGACCTGATACTAGGTGACCCAAGAAGGACACCTGCTGCCTGGCTAACGTCAATTTACTGGGTTTAACAGTTAACACGGCTTCTTGCAACCTCAAAAAAACTTGCTGGATATGATCCAAATGGTCCTGAAACGAATGGCTACATATGACTGAGTCGTCCAAATAATTGTTCACAAAGACTAATTTCAAGTACCCAAGGATATTATCCAGCAAACGAGATGCACCAGCAGCCAAACCAAAGGGAACCTTATTAAACTCAAACAGATTCCAATCAGTACAGAATGCAGTAACATGTTTACACTCCTCAGCTAAGGGAATCTGATAATAGGCTTGGTTCAAATCAAGGACAGTAAACCAATTAGCACTGGCAAACCAAGTAAAGGATTTATGAAGATCAGGTAGAGGAACAGACTCGAGGACAACCTTAGCATTCAGGTGCCGGTAGTCAACAACAGGCTATGATCCTTAGGGACAAGGAGTATGGGGAAAGCATAGGCAGATGTCGAAGGCCTAATAACCCCTTGCTCAAACATTTTGGAAGAGTCGAGGGACATGAAAGGGAAGCAGTGGTTGGGAAGGGAATAAGACAGGGTTGTAGCCTCTCCCCGATGTTATTCAATCTGTATATTGAGCAAGCAGTAAAGGAAACAAAAGAAAAATTCGGAGTAGGTATTAAAATCCATGGAGAAGAAATAAAAACTTTGAGGTTCGCCGATGACATTGTAATTCTGTCAGGGACAGCAAAAGACTTGGAAGAGCAGTTGAATGGAATGGACAGTGTCTTGAAAGGAGGATATAAGATGAACATCAACAAAAGCAAAACGAGGATAATGGAATGTAGTCGAATTAAGTCGGGTGATGCTGAGGGAATTAGATTAGGAAGTTAGACACTTAAAGTAGTAAAGGAGTTTTGCTATTTGGGGAGCAAAATAACTGATGATGGTCGAAGTAGAGGGGATATAAAATCTAGGCTTGCAAGGAAAGCGTATCTGAAGAAGAGAAATTTGTTAACATGGAGTATAGATTTAAGTGTCAGGAAGTCGTTTCTGAAAGTATTTGTATGGAGTGTAGCCATGTATGGAAGTGAAACATGGACGATAAGTAGTTTGGACCAGAAGAGAATAGAAGCTTTCGAAATGTGGTGCTACAGAAGAATGCTGAAGATTAGATGGGTAGATCACATAACTAATGAGGAGGTATTGAATAGGATTGGGGAGAAGAGAAGTTTGTAGCACAACTTGACCAGAAGAAGGGATCGGTTGGTAGGACATGTTCTGAGGCATCAAGGGATCACCAATTTAGTATTGGAGGGCAGCGTGGAAGGTAAAAATCGTAGAGGAAGACCAAGAGATGAATACACTAAGCAGATTCAGAAGGATGTAGGTTGCAGTAGGTACTGGGAGATGAAGCAGCTTGCACAGGATAGAGTAGCATGGAGAGCTGCATCAAACCAGTCTCAGGACTGAAGACCACAACAACAACAACATCTTCGCCTTAGTGGGTGAGAGGCGGTATGGGGACTGCCTAACAGGAATATCGTCAGATAGATGGATATGGTAAATAAGAACACTAGTAACGCCCAACCTATCACAAAGAAGGTCAGGGAACCTGTGTAGAAAGTCCTGTAGTTGAGGGGCCTGATGTGGGGAGAGATGGACCAGATCGAACTCATTAGGAACAGCCTCAACAGCCAGGATGCTGGCATTTCGATGCACAGTTCGTTTAGCACACTCACAGAAAGCAAACTTCTCCAGAGGAGCGAACTTAAAGAAGGAGGTGTGCCCGGAATAATCCAAGACTAAACCAGTTTTATTGATAAAATCACACCCCAAAATTAAATCTACCGGCAGCTTATTGACCAAGGCCAATGACAAGAGCCAGGAGAAATCCCCAACCGATATACTCCCTCAGACCCAACCACGCAGAGGCAACACCTTGCCATTGACCATCTGACATCTCTGTACCAGAGAAGGGACGGGCCGAAGTTTCATAAGATGACCAAATTCAAGAAACCATTCGAAGCTCAATAGTGAAAGGGAGCTACCAGAATCCAAAATAGCACAAATTGGTCTCCCACCTACTCAAGAACAAATATAAGGCTAGGGAAGTGATGAGGGAGCGACAACATGGGTACACCAAGGTTTAAAGGCTCGATCCCGAGGTCGCTGCCCAGCTCGGCGTCATTTGTTGGCACTGGGCACTTGTGGTTGAAAGCAAGAGTGCACCAAATGAGCCGTGATACCGCACCTGAAGCAATGCTGGGGTTCCCTTTTAACAGGCTCAGCCGATGTAGGCAATTCGGAATCTCCCTTGATAACACCCGTGGCATGACACTTAACTTCACGACATACATCGTTCGCAAGTGGCAACGCAAATATCACTACAACAGCGACACGGAGCGCTTCCCGGGTTGAAGGACGATCACAAAAAACAAAGAGCGACTTATCTGCATCGAGACTGTAACCCGCACTACCATCCCCCTCACCACAGAAGTAACACAGGTGCCACAGCCTCTGCCACAAAACGTAAACACAAATGCCACTCATAACAACGCACCAATACCCGCACAAGCGGCCGCTAACTCTACAACAGCACCTCTGGCTGTCACACCCAACACCAACACATCATCTGGGGGAATACTGGAAACACTATTCCCTCAACACACTACCGTTCAAATCCTTACCAAGGTGCTGACGGCCGTCACTACACTCATCACCCAGCTCATGAGCGCCGAACCCGGGCAATACTGGGCTGTCATACACACTGCCATCACAACACTCTTTCACATTCTTACATGAATAACATACCACACCCGGCCCGTAACGCAAACCCACACATACTATCACGGATCCTGTTCTGGAATGCAGACTCGATCTACAACAAAAGGGCAGAATTTGCCGCGTTCATGGAACGCAAGGGAATCCTTGTCGCACTACTGAGCGAGACTAAGCTTAAACCGCACAAACAATTAAACTTTCCTGCCTACTGCGTCTATCGTACCGACCGACCGGGCGACGCCGTGGCAGGTGGAACTGCAATCGTCATACACAAAGACATTGAGCACACAAACATAGAGCTCCCTGAACTGGAAAAAATCGAGGCTACGGCCGTCAGAGTCAAGTTCAACGGAGCCTACACCACACTGATATCGGTATACAACAGTCCTGCAGGCATTTCAACTCGCGATATCAGCACACTACTCAACATCTCACCGCGAGTAATAGTCGCTGGAGATCTGAAATCAAAACACGGAATTCACGCATACGAAATCACAAAAAACTCTATGAACATTCACTAGACAGAAACTACATTACACTAGCGCCGACTGAACCGACGCACATTCCCTATCAGGGGGGACACAGGCCAGACGTGTTAGACATGGCCCTCATCAAGGGCATTACATCGACACTAAACGTTGCCGCTGAAAACGATCTGCCCTCAAACCACCAACCTGTAATACTATACATTGAGGAAACACTGCAGCACATGGAACAATGCAGGATGTTGGACTACGGGCGTGCGAATTGGACATAGTTCAAGGAAACGCTCGACAGCTACATCCCACACATACACGAAATTAACGAAACAGCACAAATTGACGAGGCGGTAGAAACCCTCACTAACGCCGTCCAGGACGCAATGGCGGGCACCATACCTGATCGCAGCTCACAACAACACAGTGAGGCCCTGCCACAGGTTATCCGGGGCCTAATCTCAATGAGGAATCGCCTCAGGAGACAATGGCAGCTTACCAGGCGTCAGTACTTCAAACGGCACATTAACAGGCTACAGGGCATCATGTTGTTGTTGTGGTCTTCAGTCCTGAGACTGGTTTGATGCAGCTCTCCATGCTACTCTATCCTGTGCAAGCTGCTTCATCTCCCAGTACCTACTGCAACCTACATCCTTCTGAATCTGCTTAGTGTATTCATCTCTTGGTCTCCCTCTACGATTTTTACCCTCCACGCTGCCCTCCAATACTAAATTGGTGATCCCTTGATGCCTCAGAACATGTCCTACCAACCGATCCCTTCTTCTGGTCAAGTTGTGCCACGAACTTCTCTTCTCCCCAATCCTATTCAATACTTCCTCATTAGTTATGTGATCTACCCATCTAATCTTCAGCATTCTTCTGTAGCACCACATTTCGAAAGCTTCTATTCTCTTCTTGTCCAAACTATTTATCGTCCATGTTTCACTTCCATACATGGCTACACTCCATACGAATACTTTCAGAAATGACTTCCTGACACTTAAATCAATACTGGATGTTAACAAATTTCTCTTCTTCAGAAACGCTTTCCTTGCCATTGACAGCCTACATTTTATATCCTCTCTACTTCGACCATCATCAGTTATTTTGCTCCCCAAATAGCAAAACTCCTTTACTACTTTAAGTGCCTCATTTCCTAATCTAATTCCCTCAGCATCACCCGACTTAATTCGACTACATTCCATTATCCTCGTTTTGCTTTTGTTGATGTTCATCTTATATTCTCCTTTCAAGACACTGCACATTCCATTCAACTGCTCTTCCAAGTCCTTTGCTGTCTCTGCGAGAATTACAATGTCATCGGCGAACCTCAAAGTTTTTATTTCTTCTCCATGAATTTTAATACCTACTCCGAATTTTTCTTTTGTTTCCTTTACTGCTTGCTCAATATACAGATTGAACAACATCGGGGAGAGGCTACAACCCTGTCTTACTCCCTTCCCAACCACTGCTTCCCTTTCATGTCCCTCGACTCTTATAACTGCCATCTGGTTTCTGTACAAATTGTAAATAGCCTTTCGCTCCCTGTATTTTACCCCTGCCACCTTTAGAATTTGAAAGAGAGTATTCCAGTCAACATTGTCAAAAGCTTTCTCTAAGTCTACAAATGCTAGAAATGTCGGTTTGCCTTTCCTTAATCTTTCTTCTAAGATAAGTCGTAAGGTCAGCATTGCCTCACGTGTTCCAGTGTTTCTACGGAATCCAAACTGATCTTCCCCGAGGTTGGCTTCTACTAGTTTTTCCATTCGTCTGTAAAGAATTCGTGTTAGTATTTTGCAGCTGTGACTTATTAAGCTGATAGTTCGGTAATTTTCACATCTGTCAACACCTGCTTTCTTTGGGATTGGAATTATTATATTCTTCTTGAACTCTGAGGGTATTTCGCCTGTTTCATACATCTCGCTCACCAGATGGCAGAGTTTTGTCAGGACTGGCTCTCCCACGGCCGTCAGTAGTTCCAATGGAATATTGTCTACTCCGGGGGCCTTGTTTCGACTCAGGTCTTTCAGTGCTCTGTCAAACTCTTCACGCAGTATCATATCTCCCATTTCATCTTCATCTACATCCTCTTCCATTTCCATAATATTGTCCTCAAGTACATCGCCCTTGTATAGACCCTCTATATACTCCTTCCACCTTTCTGCTTTCCCTTCTTTGCTTAGAACTGGGTTTCCATCAGAGCTCTTGATATTCATACAAGTCGTTCTCTTATCTCCAAAGGTCTCTTTAATTTTCCTGTAGGCGGTATCTATCTTACCCCTAGTGAGGTAGGCCTCTACATCCTTACATTTGTCCTCTAGCCATCCCTGCTTAGCCATTTTGCACTTCCTGTCTATCTCATTTTTGAGACGTTTGTATTCCTTTTTGCCTGTTTCACTTACTGCATTTTTATATTTTCTCCTTTCATCAATTAAATTCAATATTTCTTCTGTTACCCAAGGATTTCTACTAGCCCTCGTCTTTTTACCTACTTGATCCTCTGCTGCCTTCACTACTTCATCCCTCAAAGCTATCCATTCTTCTTCTACTGTATTTATTTCCCCCATTCCTGTCAATTGCTCCCTTATGCTCTCCCTGAATCTCTGTACAACCTCTGGTTCTTTTAGTTTATCCAGGTCCCATCTCCTTAAATTCCCACCTTTTTGCAGTTTCTTCAGTTTTAATCTACAGGTCATAACCAATAGATTGTGGTCAGAGTCCACATCTGCCCCTGGAAATGTCTTACAATTTAAAACCTGGTTCCTAAATCTCTGTCTTACCATTATATAATCTATCTGATACCTTTTAGTATCTCCAGGGTTCTTCCATGTATACAACCTTCTTTCATGATTCTTAAACCAAGTGTTAGTTATGATTATGTTGTGCTCTGTGCAAAATTCGACCAGGCGGCTTCCTCTTTCATTTCTGTCCCCCAATCCATATTCACCTACTATGTTTCCTTCTCTCCCTTTTCCTACACTCGAATTCCAGTCACCCATGACTATTAAATTTTCGTCTCCCTTCACAATCTGAATAATTTCTTTTATTTCATCATACATTTCTTCAATTTCTTCGTCATCTGTAGAGCTAGTTGGCATATAAACAGGGCATCATACACGACAAAATACAAACACATAGAACACAACAGTGGAACCAGAAACTCGAAGGACTGGAAACCACTCGCCCTGCCGGCCGCGGTGGTCTCGCGGTTAAGGCGCTCAGTCCGGAACCGCGCGACTACTACGGTCGCAGGTTCGAATCCTGCCTCGGGCATGGATTTGTGTGCTGTCCTTAGGTTCGTTAGGTTTACGTAGTTCTAAGTTCTAGGGGACTGATGACCACAGAAGTTAAGTCCCATAGTGCTCAGAGCCATTTGAACCATTTGAACCACTCGACCTGGCGTGTGGCAACTAGCCCGACACTTCACCAGGGAGAAAATGTACACCCCAACGCTTCAAGGGCCTGACGGACCTGCATACTCAGCGGAAGAGAAAGCAGAACTAATGGCCCGCACACTAGTTGCGTCATTTACATCGAACCTGGTACCATCAGATCCAGTGTTCACACTTGCTACTGACCAAGAGGTTACACGCATTCTAGCCCAACCATCGCGGGATGACATTCGACATGCTAGTATAGCCGAAGTCTCCTGGGCTGTAATGCATTCCGCCGCTAGGAAAGCCCCTGGTCATGATGGCATTCAAAACCACGTCCTCCAGGAGTTCACGGATAAAGCCACTGAATATCTAACACACATGACGAATGCCATGCTAAAACACCAACACTTCCGCGCCTTTTGGAAGACGGCCAAGGTCCTGATGTTCAGGAAGCCGGGGAAAGACCACAGCCCCCCACAAAATTACTGACCCATCAGCCTTCTGAGCTCGCTCTGCAAGATTGTTGTGAAGGTGATTCTCAAACGCATCACTAGGCAATGCATAACAAATGACATCCTAAGACCGGAGAAATTCGGCTTCAGGAACCACCATTCCACAACACAACTCTTACGGGTTATTGAACCTATAACACATGGTTTCAGCACAAACAAAGCAACAGGGGCGGTGTTCCTGGATATCGAAAAGGCTTCCGACCGTCTATGGCACAACGGCCTCATTCGCAAACTCAGCGACGCGGGATTCTCCGACGAGCTCGTACGTCTCATACTCTCATACCTCACAGACAGGAGTTTCAACACTGACGTGCAGGGAAAACAATCAACACGACACGGTATACACGCGGGAGTACCCCAGGGAAGCATCCTAGGGCCCCTCCTGTTTAACCTCTACATAAACGATCTCCCAACCACACACAACACAACGATGGCAATCTACGCGGATGGCACAGCCATCCTCCCGCAATATTGGAAACCATCAAACATTACGTCACGCTTACAGACTGGACTCAGAGTGGCTGAGCCTTGGTTGGAGAAATGGTGTGTTAGAGTAAACGTCGACAAGTGCGAAGCCGTTCTGTTCACTAGAAGATCGAAGCAACTGCGCAAACACCGATACTGCAGACCAATAACTTTACATACATGCCCAATACGTTTCCGTGAGAAAGTCAAATACCTCGGTGTCTGGCTGGACTGTAAATTACCCTGGGGGGACCACATACAACACAACCGAGTAAGCGCGAGGCTCAAACAGCTCTATCCTATGCTCAACAGGCGTAGCACACTGAACAGAAGAGTGTCGAGGTCCATGTATATGACACTTATTCGATCTCTGATGACGTACGCAGCTCCTGTCTGGGGATACGCTGCGCCTATACGCCTGCGCCGTCTGCGGCTCATACAAAACAAAGTGCTCAAAATCATAAACAATGCTCCACGATAAACACGCATCGCGGACCTTCACCGGGAATACCGACTTGAGACTCACACGGAGGTAATCCACAAACTCACCACAAGACTATACAGAAACTCCAGACATTCGCAGAACCCATTTATTCTGAATCAAGGGAACTACGACCACAACCATAGATGGAAACACAAGAGACCAAAAGACATACTTGTAAGGACCTAACATCTATGGCCAAGTACACGGAAACACAACGGTACAGGTGAGCCCCTGTTAATCAGACGCCATTACTGGATATCCAGCTGGAACACACTGCCGAATAACTGGCACCACGTAGGGAAGCCGTACCGTACACTGCATGCAGAAAAGCTCCGCACACGCCCCACACAGTGAGATGATTTATGGCCGATCTCCCACTACTATATAACGATCCTGATTGTTCTAGGAATGCAGCGGCTGCAGCAAACTGGGATACATCGCCATCGCCTGCCATGGTAATGATGAATCTTACCCATACTAACAAACCCAACCTTGCATGAAGTATCGCAGCTAGTAAGCCGCTACTGCTCTTACTACCCAGCCCATTGTCGCAGAGTTTTTTTTCCCACGGCACGAGCGATGGCACTTTTTTTTCCTCTGCTCTTCAAATTGCTACCCTCATTCGCGTTTCGTCCGCTATCTATCACCTGATGGACCGTGTTAATGCGTAGTCTTACCCAGACGCACGGATGACATCACAGCCCAGCATCCTTTGATCCACTTATTAGATAACTAACATGTTGACGGAGGTGACAGTAGAACTTCAAATCTATCAACAAGTCCAAGCAGACATCTGAACTCTGTCGACATACTGATGTAACTCTTTATCCTGCTGCATCTCCCAAATGCAACCGCACTCAAGCTGTTTCCGAACTATGGTGGCCAGTCTCTGGTTAATGACAAGCTCACTTAATTGCTGTAAGAAAAACCCTTCTGCCATGGCTTGGGATAGGAGGTTCCGCTACTCACCTCTAGCTAACAGGTACAATAGCGACAAAAGTTCTTGGTGTGGAACAGGAAAGGCAGCAACATGTTGTTCAAGATGAACCAATACCCACAACAAGTTTTCGACCTGCTCCAGTAGATCTACAACTTATTCAGTAATACCTCGAAAGAAACACTCCAGAGGATTAGGCAAATTGGCAAACGATGCGTCTAATTTGACAGAGGATATAACAACACCACCCCTGCGCTGGCTCCCTGTTCCCTCTTGATATAGCAAGTCCCGCTCTTCAGTCCTCTTCCCATCCAATTCTAAACATGTAAGCTTAAACTGCAATGCATTAGCCAAAAACCCCAGTTCGAGGGTTAATTTTTTTATGATTATCCTCCAAACCTAACATGCCTAAATCCGCTATCCAATTGGTTAAATGTACTAACTGTGCCCGCACCCTGTCCAATTGACTGTCACTATGTTGGGTGCCTTCTAAAACACAAATGGTGTCCTTAAGGCACTTAACAGCCTTAAACAGAAATTCAAAGGCTACTTCTGTCTCACCCATCACCTCCGGCGTGACGTCAACAGGGTGAAGAATGGTAGCACGCAAGCAGGCGATTAAGTCCGGAACACTGCCCTCAATAGGCTGGCACTTCATCGCCAAATCATAAACAAGGTGGTTCTTCCTCAACAGACTGATCTCCGGGCACTGCCTGACCGCCATTGAAATAAGTCACCTGAAACAATCAACAACCAAAACAATATGATGCAACACTAACAGAAATAAAATTCAAATTAACAGTAACTGGAATGGCAATATAACAATCATAATCAAGCTCTGCTGCCAGTTGAAATATGGTTTTGTAGGATAGAGCGTATCAGGATATGGTTGTGGAGGGGGCCATAATCAGCTACTGTCAGTTGCACAAAACACTCAAATCTTTATTTTCCTAAGAACCACTTAATTACACATTGCCTTAAAAGGATCAAAGTAAAAAAAATATGGCTGAACGCCTAGTTAATAAAACTTGTGATATCTCCTGGGCTGAAGGCCCAAAACCACACCAAAAACAAGAACGACTGGAGGCCTGAACACAAGTTATAAAACATTGCTTTAAAGATTACACACGGCTGAACGCCTTACTTAAAAAAATACGCTAATGGCCATTAAAATTGATACACCAAGAAGAAATGCAGATGATAAACGGGTATTTATTTGACAAATATCTTATACTAGAACAGACATGTGTTTATATTTTCACGCAATTTGGGTGCATAGATCCTGAGAAATCAGTACCGGGAACAACTACCTCTGGCCGTAATAACGGCATTGATACGCCTGGGCATTGAGTCAAACAGAGCTCGGATGGGGTGTACAGGTACAGCTGCCCATGCAGCTTCACCACTATACCACAGTTCATCAAGAGTAGTGACTGGCATATTATGACGAGCCAGTTGCTCGGCCACCAATTGGTGAGAGATCTGGAAAATGTGCTGGCCAGGGCAGCAGTCGAACATTTTCTGTATCCAGAAAGGCCCGTACAGGACCTGCAACATGCGGTAGTGCATTATCCTGCTGAAATGTAGGGTTTCGCAAGGATCGAATGAAGGGTAGAGCCACGGGTTGTAACACATCTAAAATGTAATGTCCACTGTTCAAAGTGCCGTCAATGCGAACAAGAGGTGACCGAGACGTGTAACCAATGGCACCCCATACCATCACGCCGGGTGATACGCCAGTATGGCGATGACGAATACACGCTTCCAATGTGCGTTCACCGCGATGTCGCCAAACACGGATGCGATCATCATGATGCTGTAAACAGAACCTGGATTCATCCGAAAAAATGACGTTTTGCCATTCGTGCACCCAGGTCCGTCGTTGACTACACCATCGCAGGCGCCCCTGTCTGTGATGCAGCGTCAAGGGTAACAGCAGTCACGGTCTCCGAGCTGATAGTCCATGCTACTGCAAACGTCGTCGAACTGTTCGTACAGATGGTTGTTGTCTTGCAAACGTCCTCGTCTGTTGACTCAGGGATCGAGACGTCGCTGCACGATCCGTTACAGCCATGCGTATAAGATGCCTGTCATCTCAACTGCTAGTGATACGAGGCCGTTGGGATCCAGCACGGCGTTCCGTACTACCCTCCTGAACCCACCGATTCCATATTCCGCTAACAGTCATTGGATCTCGACCAATCGCGATAGGCTACAATCCGACCTTTATCAAAGTCGGAAACGTGATGGTACGCATTTCTCCTCCTTACACGAGACATCACAATAACGTTTGACTAGGCAACGCCGGTCAACTCCTGTTTGTGTATGAGAAATCGGTTGGAAACTTACATCACGTCAGCACGTTGCAAGTGTCGCCACCGGCGCCAACCTTGTGTGAATGCTCTGAAAAGCTAATGATTTGCATATCACAGCATCTTCTTCCTGTAAGTTAAATTTCGCGTCCGTAGCACGTCATCTTCGTGGTTCAGCAATTTTAATGGCCAGTAGTGTATTTTACATAAATACTCGACTGAAGGCCACACACAAGACGTTGAACAAATCAGGCCTTAGGGCCTGGATAAAAAGAATTTCATATGGAGCAAATTTTTAAAAAAAAGTTCATTTTAAACAAATGAATCTTCAAATTTTGATTTTAGTCAGCTGAAAGCCGTACTTTAAAATTAAAACAAACTGAATTAATAGATAGCTGAAGGCATCGCACAGTATTTTAGACTAAAATGAAAATCACAAACTAAAACCAACAAAACAGTGGTGCTCAGAAGTGTTCCAAGGGTCGGCCTGTGGAGGTAGCTCTGATGTAAGGTGAGGTTAAATAATTGTATGCAATCCGACCCAGGGACGGCTGAAGGACTGACCAACAACCTAATCAGTTCCATTCCGCCCAACCAATGGCACTACAACAGAAAGTATCAGCTGAGGACGAAGATACGAGCAGCACTACGTCTTCAAAATTGTCGTCTAAAAACAGCTAAGGCACAATAACCACTTTAAGAAAAAGAATATGAACAAACACCTAAAAGGCTGTCGAACTACACGTCGTGCTGGACAGCATCAACACAGCGAGGAAAAAAAAACACTGACGGATAACTACACTAACGACCAGAGCAGGTAATTGGAACGTTAACGGCCACAAGGCAGAAAATACCGCTGGTGCATTTCACTGATAAGTAACAATCAATTTAATAGTTGAAGACCATACAGGAAGACGGCTGCTAAATTTCGCCGTCTGCAACACATATGTTGCTGCTAGCCAGAGCGGCCCAGGAAGCAACAACTGGCAATGAACGAACAGATGTCACTGCAGTTGAGGTTTCATAACAGGTTAACTGATCACTCAGCTTCAGTGTCCAGGTTCGGTGGGCAACGAACTGTGTAGCTCTCGCAGCTAGCGCTTCACAATCCGACCCAGTGTGAACATCGCCAGTGGTCCCAGCCTGACTTCGTGCTGCGGAGACTTCCTCGCTGCTCTGTCCCAACCGACGAACTGCCGCACACAACCACCACATGAAAATATAGCGGTCACACCAAAGATGGTACAGCAGTACCAGTATCGATAAGCACTGCTTCTGCCGCTGACGTAGGCAAGTCAGTAACTCGTTATGGTAGTAGCTCAGGGAGAAATATGACACCACTCGATTGTGGCAAAATGCCAATGAACAGACGGCATCAATGCGAGCCGGCCATGGCTCACAGTGTACCAAGGGGGGTTGATTGTGGTGCATCAATGCTTTTGGTGGACATTTTGAAAAAAAAATTCGATGTTAACGGTTTTGAATTGATAGCGAACTTCCTTTTCTTTTAATTGACCACACAACAATCACAAGCTTCACTCGTATAGTTGCCGATTTCAGCGTTTTCGTCAGGGAGAGCGGTAATTTAGGGCCGTTTGCTGATAACACTATGGTGTATGGGAGAGTGTCAATGTTGTGTGACTGTAGGAGTATAAAAGATAACTTAAATAGAATTTATAGTTCAAAAAAAAACGGCTCTGAGCACTATGGGACTTAACATCTATGGTCATCAGTCCCCTAGAACTTAGAACTACTTAAACCTAACTAACCTAAGGACAGCACACAACACCCAGCCATCACGAGGCAAATTTATAGTTGGTGTGATGATAAGCAGCTTGCTCTAAATGCAGAAAAATGAAAGCTAACGTTGAAGAGGTGGAAAAACAATCACGTAATGTTCGAATACAGCATTAGCTGGGTGCAGTTTGATACAGACACGTCTAGGTGTAACGTTGCAAAGCGATATGAAACAGAATGAGCAAGTTAGGTTAGTAGTAGAGAAGGCGAATGCTCGGCCTCGTTTTATTGGCAGAATTTTGCGAAGTCTAGCCCATCTATCAAGAAGACGACGTATGGAACGCTAGTGCAATCCATCCTTGAGTACTTTTCGAGTGTTTGGGATCCCCATCAGCTCAGATTAAAGGAAGACATCGAAGCAGTTCAGAGGCAGGCTCTAGATTTGTTACCGGTAGGTTCAACCAGCATGCAAATATTATGGAGAAGCTTCGTGGACTTAAATGTGAATGCCTGGAAGGACGACGACGCTGTTTTCGCGAGGCACGGTTCGCGGAATTTTCGGGAACCGGTGTTTGAGGCCGACTACCGAAGGATTTTACAGCTGCCAATGTACGTTTGGCGTAAGGGTCACGAAGATGCGAGAAATTACTGCTCGTGCTGAGGCTTTTAAACAGTCATATTTCGCTTGCTCTATTTACGAGTGGAACAGGAAAGGAAAAACCTAGTACTGGTACGTGCTAACCTCCGCCGTGAGCCAGCCGCTGTAACCGAGTGGTCATAGGCGCTTCAGTCCGGAACCGCGCTGCTGCTACGGTCGTAGGTTCGAATCCTGCATGGGGCATGGATGTGTGTGATGTTCTTAGGTTAGCTAGGTTTAAGTAGTTCTACGTCTAGGGGACTAATGACCTCCGATGTTAAGTTCCATAGTGCTTAGAGCCATTTGAACCATTTTTGAACCTCCGTGCACTATACAGTGGCTTGCACAGTATGGGTGTAGATGTAGATGGTTCACCTCCCTGTCCCGCAAGTTAGCGCGCTGCCTGTTGTCTTATGCGAGCGAGACATTTATCTTTTCTTTTATTACAACTGCTGAGGAAGCCATATTTACATGGTGTTGGATAACTAAGGACATGTAACGAGGAACGACGATTGGAAGACCATCCACATCGTCCCAAATCTGTGAGCAGCATCTCAGTCACATAACCAGTGGTCTTCTCGTGGGAGTATTATTGTGTAGGAACCAGGACGGAAAGCCGTTGAATATTTATTTATATGACTCGATTAAGAGAGAAGTGTACAAATAAAAGGTGGATGTGTGAGATCTATTGCTAGGTTTTATTACGCGCACTGCTGCAGACATGGAGATGTACAAGGTCAAGCAATGTAACATATTGTCCTTAGAGTAAAACCGTTCCTCAAAGATTTTGGTAGACGTTTTGAAACAACAATGCTGTGAGCCGTTTGAAATTGATAGTAAACTTCTTTTTTCTTTTATTGAACCATACAACAATCGCAGGGTTTACTCATACAATTGCCGATTTCAACTTTTTTTGAATAATTATCTTCAGGTACAGTGTTGCGGCATAGGAAGCCTGGTAACACAGATGCTGTAACGTCATAATGCCAGAGGTAACGTCTCACGCAAGTTATCATGGGCAGTAGGACAACTCATGAGCCTTAGAAATAAAAGGTTTATGCTGCAATACTGGATCTGCAGATGACTGCTCAATACTGTAATAGTGCGAGTACAGCGAATTATTGATATCTGCTTAGACAAATGATTAGAGAATTATCAAATTAGTCACAGCATTCTCCGATACGACAATTGTACTGAAGCGCCAAAGAAACTGATATAGGCATGCGTATTCCAGTACAAAGATATGCAAACAGGCAGAATACAGCGCTGTGGTCGGCAACATCTAAATACACTGAAGCGCCAAAGAAACTGGTGTAAACATGTGTATTCAAGTACAGATATATGTAAACAGGCACAATACGGCGCTGCCTATATAAGACAACAAGTGTGTCTGGCGCAATTGTTAGATTGGTTACTGCTGCTCCAATGGCAGGTTATCAAGATTTAATTGCGTTTGAACGTGGTGTTACAGTCGGCGCAAGAGCGATGGGACACAGCATCTCCGAGGTAGCAGTGAAGTGGGAATTTTCCAGTACGACCATTTCATGAGTGTACCGTGAATATGAGGATTCCGGTAAAACATCAAATCCCCGACCTCGCTGCGGCTGGAGAAAGATCCTGCAAGAATGGCCCCAACGACGACTGAAGAGAGTCGTTCAACGTGACAGAGGTTCAACCATTACCCATATTGCTGCAGATTTCAATGGTGGGCCATCAACAAGTGACACTGTACGAACAATTCGACGAAACATCATCGAAAAGGGCCTTCGGAGCCGAAGACCCACTCGTGTACCCTTGATAACTGCGCGACATAAAGCTTTACACTTCTCCTAGGCCCGTCAATACCGACACTGCTTTGTTGATGACTGGAAACATCTTGCCTGGTTGGACGAGTCTCGTTTTAAATTGTACCGAGCGGATGGACGTGTATAGATATGAAGACAACCTCGTGAATCCATGGACCCTGTTTGTCGGCAGAGGACTGTTCAAGCTGGTGGAGGCTCTGTAATGGTGTGGGGCGTGGGCAGTGATAGTGGTGTCGACAACTGTAACGTCTAGATACGACTCTGTTAGGTGACACGGACGTAAGCATCCATTCATGCCCATTGTGAATTCCGGCGGACTTGGGAAATTCAGTCGGGAAATTCCAGCGGGACAATGCGACATGCCACAGGCCCAGAATTGCTATTAGCGGATCCAGGAACACTCTTCTGAGTTTAAACACTTCCGCAGACCACCAAGCTCCTCAGACATGAACATTATGAGCATATGTGGGATGCCTTACAATGTGTTGTTCAGAAGAGATCCCCAACCCCTTGTACTCTTACGGATTTATGGACAGCCCTGCAGGATTCATGTGTCAGTTCCCTCCAGTACTACTTCTGATATTAGTCGCGCCCATGCCACTTCGTATTGTGGCACTTCTGCGTGCTCACGGGGGTCATACACGATATTAGGCAGGTGTACCAGTTTCTTTGGCTCTGCAGTTTATATAGTATTTCACAAACTGCTGTGTGGTATTGAAATTTACAGGAATGTGTATTTGACTTGTAACATGATAAATAAATAACAATAACTACCACATAAAAATAAAACCAGTCCATAACGGAGCAATCACACACGCCTTTATCTGGCGAATCAGAAGAAAAAGACCATATCTCTATAACAGCTTCTTTCTTTCAAATGATTTGGAACTGACGTTTACACGAGGGTCGTTCAATAAGTAATGCAACATAATTTTTCCGAAAGCAGATTGGTTTTATTCAGGATTCCAATACACCACGTTTTCCCCGACTATTTTGACTACAAAACCCTGATTTTGAGCATAATCTCCGGTGAATGCGACTGCCTTACGCTACCTTACTGGGAAATCCTTATACCTGCATAGTACCATTCTACTGGTCGACGTAGGAGTCAATGTCTTGCTGCATCAATAACTTCCCCCATGTACTGCTTCCCACGGAGTGCACCCTTTATTGGCCATAAAAGGTGTAAGTCGGAAGGTGCGAGATCCGGGTTGTAGGGTGGATGAGGAATAATAGTCCAATGCAGTTTTCTGATTTCGTCTGTGGTGTGCAGACTTGAGTGAGGCTTTCTGCTGTCATGGAGGACGAGAAGTTCGTTTGCAGTTTTGTTACGACGAAGATGCTGAAGTGGTTTCTACAGTTTCCTGAGTGTAGCCCAATGAACTTCAGAGTTGATTGCTGCTTCATAGAGAATAACCCCTTCAGAGTCCCAGAAGACCGTCGTCATAACTTTGCCGGCTGACGGTGCGGTTTTTACACTTTTTTTTTTTTTTTTTTTGTATGAGAAGTGATGTGGTGCCATTCTGTGGATTGCCGTTTTGTTTCTGGCCAGAAGTGATGAACCCCTGTTTCATCGCCGTTGACTGTGTTCGGCAAAAGATTGTCACAGCAACCTTATAGCACGCAAGGAATTCCACACAAATGGTCGTTCATTGCTCTTTACGGTTGAGGGGGGAGGGGGAGGGGGGACGAAATCAGCTGGCACAAACGTTACAAACCTTCTAGTATGCCAACTGGTGGACGAGCGAGTCAACACTATCAACCGATTGACGTCCAATTGTGCAGCGAGGCGTTTGACTGTGTCCGCACGTTCCAACATTGCAAAGGTCACGGCAGTGTGCGGCCGGCCGGCATGCGGGGTTTCACGATCTCGTTGCGATAAAGACAGACGCCTCGTCCAACGGCCCAACATCCTTTTGTGCACTGCCAGGTCTCCATAGACATTCTGCAAGCGCCTGTGAACATCTGCGACTCTCTGATTTTCTGCGAAAATAAACAGCCCACTGCTTGGAACGCACCTCTGTTAGAGACGCAGTTTTGAAGTCTACATATAGCCCTCCACCTGTCGGAACCTCATGGAACTGTAAGTGCTGAAGCGGAAATATTGCGTAATTTCCCATAACAAATTCCGCATTTTCTGAACATAAACTGACGGAGGAAAAAATATATTGCTTTACTTATAGAATGCCCGCCAAGGAGCGCCTGGTCCCCGGCGGACTTGTGTCGAGTTCTGGTGAGCCGGCCAGTCTGTTGTTGGTTTTTAGGTGGTTTTCCATTTGTCTCGGCGAATACGGGCTGCTTCCCCTTATTTCGCCTCAGCTACACTATGTCGGCGATTGCTGCACAAACAAGTTCTCCACGTATGCGTACACCACCATTACGCTACCGCCCAAACATAGGGGTTACACTTGTGTGGTATGAGACGTTCCCTAGGGGGGTCCACCGGGGGCCGAACCGCACAATAACCCTGAAAGAATGGTTCGGTGTGGGGCGGCGGAGGGGTGAAGTGGACTGCAATAGTCGTCGTGGGACTGTGGACCACTGCGGCTGCGGCGGGGACGGAGCCTCTCTGTCGTTTCTAGGCCCCCGGTTAACATACAATACAATACAATACTTACAGAACACCCCTTGTACAGTGCCTGACAAAAAGAAAGGAAGCAGACGTTCGGATGCCAATGTGATTTCGACGCGTACTCGCCAACGGCGGGTATGTAAATGATTATACAGTAGTCTGTGACAGGTAGAACAGCCATCAGAGTGCATTAGTGTTGTCTGTGCTTAGCATTATTACAAAGCCTACTACATTATAACAGAGGCGTGAACACCGTCAGGTATAAGTGACCACTGTTAACAAATGGAGATGCCACTTACTCGTCTGAGACAGCGTTATCAGCACCTGACAGAGTTTAAAAGGCGCCTCATTGTGGGTCTCCATTTCGATGGCTGCTCAATCCGTGCAGTGGCCAGATTTGTGGGGTATTCGGATGTGAGAGTAGCCCGATTTTTGACTGAATGAGAACGTGAGAGCAGGTACACTCGGCGTCAAGGTTCTGATCGACAACGTCCGACCATCTCAAGGGTGAATCGCTGTATTTTGCATTAAGCACGCACTGTTAACACCTTCACATCTGCGCTTGCCGTCTGCGAACAAGTAATGCACTACCTGCAATATTCTATGTCACCCCAAACGACTACTCAGAAACCAGCAGCAGCCGTGGGCTGCCGGTAATATCACAACACAAACGACAGAGATTGTGGTGGTTTCGTAACGGGAAGCCATAAGTTGCTGATGAATAGAGTTGCATTACGTTCAGTGATGAATCTAGGCTCTCGGATGTCATCGTATGGTGGCGACTTGTCCGCAGCTCGTGGTCGTGCGATAGCGTTCTCGCTTCCCACGCCCGGGTTCCCGGGTTCGATTCCCGGCGGGGTCAGGGATTTTCTCTGCCTCGTGATGACTGGGTGTTGTGTGATGTCTTTAGGGTAGTTACGTTTAAGTAGTTCTAAGTTCTAGGGGACTGATGACCATAGATGTTAAGTCCCATAGTGCTCAGAACCATTTGAACCATTTTTTTGGTGGCGACTTGGGAAGAGGTCCCATTCTTCCAGTGTCTGGAGAGACACAGTGATGTTACTCTTGACGTGATGGTGTGATCGGGTAAGACTTCAGGTCACAGCCGGTAGTGATTCAGTGAATGCTGACGGCACAGCTACACGTCATGGCATCCTGCGTGCTCAAATGTTATCTCTCGTAAATCAGAATTATGGTGCACGTGGCACGTGTCTCTGTGAACAGTGTCTATAATGTTGAGGTACTCTCGTGGCCAGCAAGATCCGGAGATCTGTCACCGATAGAACAAGAGCCAGAACAGCTCGGACGTCAATTTGGTCCCAGTGCTAGAATCTCGGGTGTTCAAATGGCTCTGAGCACTATGGGACTTTACATCTGAGGCCATCAGTCCCCTAGAACTTAGAACTACTTAAACCTAACTAACCTAAGGACATCAGACACATCCATGCCCGAGGCAGGATTCGAACCTGCGACCGTAGCGGTCGCGCGGTTCCAGACTGAAGCGCCTAGAACCGCTCAGCCACACTGGCCGGCGAAACTCGGGTGTGACGGACCAGTTACAACAGTTGGAACCCGCATGCCTCAGAAGAGGATACAAATGCTTTATGACAACCGCCACAAACGAATACATCGAGGCCAGATGGGGTGCAACGTCCGACTAATAAGATGGTTCATACTGCCAAGTTCACTATTGATTTGAGTCGATATTCTAATCGCTGAAATAACATCACAAACTCTCTCGACTCGTGAAGTTTCATTTTGTTTGCTTCTGTCCTTCTGAGTTCTTCACTTTTTCTATCACATAATGTATGTAGTTCCTCCTGTGTATTGCCGGCCGCGGTGGCCAACCGGTTCTAGGCGCTTCAGTCCGGAACCGCGCGACTACTACTGTTGTAGGTTCGAATCCTGCTTGGGGCATGGACGTGTGTGATGTCTGTAGTTTAGTTAGGTTTAAGTAGTTCTACGTTCTAGGGGACTGATGACCTCAGATGTTAAGTCCCGTAGTGCTCAGAGCCATTTGAACCATTTGAACCTCCTGTGTATTGAATGGATGGCTAACTTTGAATGCATTTACAAATCTGAGTCAATGATACAGGGTGACAATTACTGAAATATATGAAATAAAATCCACATCACTTCTGAGCGGTTTACGTTAAGACGTTCAAACTGCACGGTTGGCCACGGGACTTGATGGAAATTGGTAAGTGCTGTGTGGTTTGGTTTAGAGACGAATTCCACTTTCATTTGGATGGGTTCGGCAATAAGCAAAATTGCCGCATTTGGGGGACTGAGAATCCGCGTTTCGCGATCAATAAGTCTCCACACATAATGGGTGACTGTGTGGCGTGGAATGTCCAGTCAAGGAATAATGGGTTCGATATTCCTTGATGACACGTGACTACCGAACGATGCGTGACGGTTTTGGAAGATGATTTCATCCCCATTATCCAGAGTGACCCTGATTTAGACAAGATGTGGTACACACAAGACGGAGCTCGACCTCATCGAAGCAGGAGAGTGTTTGATGTCCTGGAGGAGCGCTTTGGGAAACGCATTCTGGCTTTGTGGTACCCAGAGGCCACTGGCATTGGCCTCGATTGGCCGCCGTGTTCTCCTGATCTGAACACGTGCGACTCCTTTTTGTGGGGCTATATTAACGACAAGGTGTACAGCAATAACCATTGCTGAGCTGATAACAGCAATTCAGGAGGTCATCGATAGCATGGATGTTCCTACACTCCAGCGGGATACAGGATTTCGCTATTCGTCTGCGCCACATCATGGCAGGCATATCGATCCTGTCATAACCTAAATCCGAATATCCGTAGTAACGTTTACATGGTGCATAAGGTTTGTACCCGCCGTAGTTTGTACGTAATTTTCGTTCTGCATTGCATTTTCTAAAGTTCACATAAAGAAAGCGTTGTCTGTAGTCTAGTATGGTGTTGTAGAATATAGCCAAATGTTCTGACAGACTTTTGTATATTTTCCTTATGTACACGTAAAGAAACTAACTTTGTAATTTAATGATATCGTTATGAGGCATAGACACAGGTGACCCTCAATAAAGAAAAGTGTGAAGTTATTCACATGAGTACTAAAAGAAATCAGCTAAATTTCGATTACGCGATAAGTCAAACAAATCTGAAAGCTGTAAATTCAGCTAAATAATTAGGGATTACAATTACAATTAACCTAAATTGGAACGATCACGTAGATAATATTGTGGGTAGCGCAAACAAAAGACTGCGATTCATTAGCAGAACACTTAGAAGGTGTAACAGGTATACTAAAGGGACTGCTTACACCACGCTTGTCCGCCCTATTCTGGAGTATTGCTGTGTGGTGTGGGATCCGCATCAGGTGGGACTGACGGATGATATCGAAAAAATACAAAGAAGGGCAGCTCGCTTTGTATTATCGCAAAATAGGGGAGACAGTGTCACAGACATGATACGTGGTTTGGAGTGGCAATCATTAAAACAAAGGAGTTTCTCGTTGCGACGGGATCTTCTCATGAAATTTCAATCACCAGTTTTCTCCTCCGATTGCGAAAACATTCTGTTGGCACCCACCTACATAGGGAGAAACGATCATCTCGATAAAATAAGAGAAATCGGGGCTCGCACAGAAAAATTTAAGAGCTCGTTTTTCCCGCGTGCCATTCGAGAGTGGAACGGTAGAGACACAGCTTGAAGGTGGTTCATTGAACCCTCTGCCAGGCACTTTATTATGGATGGCAGAGTAATCACGGAGATGTAGATGTAGATGTAGATGAGACGTACTTGAAAAAATTGTTGATAATTTGTTCCAACACTGGCTAGAGGGAGATGACCTAAGGTGACCTGCAAAATTTGGTGGTTGTGTCAACGGAAATTCGTGACATGATAATGACTGCATATTTTGTTCAAACAAAAAGCTGCCTTTGTACACAGCGGAGTACAAAATTTAATGCATGCAATTCTAATCCGCCTGGGCACTAAGTCGAAATGAACAAGGATGGCAAATATGGGTACTTCACTGCGTCCTACCTCGAATCCTTGGTATAGTTCATGAGTTGCAGCGGCTGTAAGGCGGTGGGGGCAATCCATCATGTTGGCAACCAACAACTAGACGTTTTCAGTAGGTGAGAGGTATGGGGAAGGCGCTGACCAAGACAACAGTCGAACGCCCTCTGTACCAAGATAGATCAGCACACTACGGGAAATATGTAGTAGTGCTTCATTTTTCTGAAAGATGGTGTCACAGAGAAGTCGAAGACAGGCAACTGGCCTTAAGACGTCAGAAAATTTTAAGGCTGCTGTCCACATTACGGGCTATGCGAAACACAACTGATCGTGTTGTGTACACACTAGTACCCCACATCATCACGGTAGCTGCTGAGCCTGTATGACGAAGACAAATGCAGCCTGGCAACGTGAGTTCTCTTCATAGTCTCGATACAGATATGCAGACATGGTGATGCTGTACACGCAACCTCGAAAAGTCAGAAAGGACGACGTGGTGTCACTCCTGAGTCCAGGGCTGTCGTTGGGAGCACTACTGCCGAACGCCTCTCTCTTCCACCACGTCAATGGAATCTACACCAATAATGCCATATCAACGCAAGGCGCAATAATAGATCTGAGGCCCCATGACGCCCCAAACGTCGTTTCAGTGTCTGTGTGGATAATAATGTTAATGCAAACAGGCACATTTCTTGAGTCATGTGACGTGCCTACAAGTTCCTGTGTGGTAGACTGAACAAAATGTCTGTCCTCTCAAGCACTAGTCGCATGGGGCAGTTGAGAACTTACGTGGCGTTGCTATGGTCTTCATGAATACATCGATTCGATATTCGTATGACAATCATGTAAGCCCAACCAACATGACTCGTAATATCGCGAAATGATAAACCACTTTATTGATAGCTTACAATCCTGCGGCTCTCTATCCACATTCACTATTCGTCTTTCTTCCTTTTTACAAATGGTATAAGCTTCTCGCAAACAGAGAATATTAAAATTCGATCCCTGAAAGGCAAATGCGGCGAAACAGCGTATGAATGGCATTACAACTTTTCTGATCACTTGCATATCCAGGCTGCTGCGCCCCGGAAAGGCTCAGCATGCGAATTGTGAGTTTCTAAAGTTTTATTCCTACCTCGGGCATGCAGTAGAGGCCAGCCCGACTGGTGTGCTAAGTAAGCTACTGGACGGTACTGTTGACATAACAACAAAACACTCCGGTCTGACGGGCAGGAGGGGGGGGGGGGATGTTGTCACACCGATCATGAGTCGAGCGTATGAAACACCTAACATGATGTGAGAAAGGGTGAAGTAATATTTTGTAATTCAGCCACTTGCGTGCTACCGAGAAACTCACACTTCCAGTTTTAAATGGACATAGCAACCTGTGCCCAGGCCATAGCGATCTAGGAAAAGCTGACAGCACAAGTAGCAGGAAGCAAACTGACTCATCCACATTCAGCAGGACGAAGTCAGAAGCGTCAACTACACTGAAGAGTCAAAGAAACTGGTACACCTGTCTAATATCGTGTTGGCCCCCGCGAGCACGCCGAAGTGCCACAACACGACGTGACATGGACTCGACTAATGTCTGAAGTAGTGCTGGAGGGAAGTGACGGGATGCTTATGTACGTGCCACCTGTCAGAGTCCTATCTAGACGTAGCGGAGGTCCCATATCACTCCAACTGCACACGCCCCACACCATTACAGGGCATTCATCAGCTTGAAGAATCCCCTGCAGACATGCAGGATCCATGGATTCATTCTCCACACCCGTACACATGCAACCGCTCGATACATTTTGAAACGAGATTCGTTCGGCCAGGCAACCAGTCATGAACAGTCCAATGTCGGCGTTGACTGGCCCAGGCGAGGCGTAAAGCTTTCTGTTATGCAGTCATCAAGGGTACACGAGTGGGCCTTCGGCTCCGAAAGCCCATAGTGATTACGTTTCGTTGGATGGTTCGCACGCTGACACTTGTTGATGCCCCAACATCGAAATCTGCAACAATTTGGGGAAGAGTTGCACTTCTGTCACTTTGAACGATTCTCTTCAGTTGCCGTTGGACCCGTTCTTGCAGGATCTTTTTCCGGCCACAGCAATGTGTGTGATTTGATGTTTTACCGTGTTCCTGTTACACACAGTACACTCGTGAAATGGCCGTACGGGAAAATCCCCACTACATCGCTGCCTCGCAGATGCTGTGTCACATCGCTCTTACGCCAACTATAACACCACTTTCAGACTCACTTGAATCTTGCCATTGTAGCAGCAGTAACCGATCCAACAACTGCGACAGACAGTTGTCTTACATAGGCGTTGCCCACCGCTGCGCCGTATGCTGCCTGTGTACATATCTCTTTACTTGAATACGTCCGCAGCTTGTGGTCTTGCGGTAGCGTTCTCGCTTCCCGCGCACGGGGTCCCGGGTTCAATTCCCGACGGGGTCAGGGATCTCTGCCTCTTCATGACTGGGTGTTGTGTGTTCTTCATCATCAATGACTCGCAAGTCGCCGACGTGGCGCTTCTGTGTATCAGGCTATAAATAATCGGACTTAGACACTCAAATCATTCAGTCGTGCCACCATTGACCCGGAGAGAATCACGGGCTTTTAAGTTTCAGAGAAGTCATGACCCATCCTTGTTGATGAAGATCGGGCGACTACCAACCCGCTGATTGACTCATCGAGTCTTTGCGAGGCATACGTACCTGTGGCGTAGCGGCCGTGCGATTTGGGAAGCTTCACGGACGCGGGGAGCAATCAATAACCGTCCTCTGCGATACTTCCGCCGACAGAATGCAAGTTGTCTACGATCGGGCTGGGGGAGGCGTGCCCTCACGGCCTCCTAGCGACCTAGACGTCATCAGCCATCGTCCTGTTCTATCTCGTGGGGCGATCGGAACACTGTTGCTCGGCAACAGACATCTGGTCTCGACTGGTCCACACAACCGAACGACATGCGTTGGTTGTTTGATTTGGGGGAGGGGACCAAACCGCGATGTCATCGGTCCCAGGGAAGCATGAGAAAGGAAGTCACTCGGGCGTTTTCAAAGGAACAATGCCGGCATTTCCCTGAAGCGATTTCGGGAAATCTCGCAAAACCTAAATCAGGATGGCCGGACACGGGATTGAACCGTCGTCCTCCCGAATGCGAGTCCAGGGTGCTGATCACTGCGCCATTCCGCTCTGTACTCGACATCTGGATCACACGTAAGGTTGGTTTGCGTAGGTGGCAAGACTCCGGATGACCTAGTTGAGCCACGATTGTTCTTCACCGCTTTTGGCACTCAAGGCGTCGCTTGTTCGCCTGCCGACCACGACCCAGGGTAATGGACGTCACCGGCGGATCGGGACGTCAGCGCATTCGGTGTTCGGGTGCGTCTGCAAGCAAACAGCCCACCTGTGAGGACGACCGGAGTGCCGTATAGTGCTGCTTGAATAAACACCTGTCAGTACTACCACTGTTTGACTGTGCGCCCAGAGTAAATCTGCCCTCTCCTTCACCATTTCTCTCACCCATCCTGTCACGTAGCTGCCCGAAATGGACCGGGTCATTAGAAAACACGTAATACATCTCTTACGACTTTGAAGTTTGTTGAACGCCGACTTGGTTCACTTTAGTTGCACGCACTGTGAACCAGTATTACACCAAACCCACATATACCTCTCTACGTCTCAACTCGACTGAATCAACTCGTCGTAAAAAGTACGTATTTTGTATCGGTAGAAGCACAGAATCAGTATGACGTGCCAACGTATGTAAATGAATTGTTTTCTTGCGGCAGCAGTAAGATTTATCAGTTCTGTTCGTTGCACCACGTAACTGAATCAATTTATGAGCACTGGCGTGCACAACTTAAGCATGATAGTAACATTCGCATGACGAATCACTGCTATTACACCTCTATTAAATAAAAATACTGTCCAGTCATTTCTGTTAATGTGTAACATACAGGGTGGTCCATTGCTAGTGACCGGGCCAAATATCTCACGAAATAAGCGTCAAACGAAAAAACTACAAAGAACGGTACTCGTCTAGCTTGAAGGGGAAACCAGATGGCGCTATGGTTGGCCCGCTACATGGCGCTGCCATAGCTCAAACGGATATCAACTGCGTTTTTTTTTTTTTAAATAGGAACCCCCATTTTTATTGCATATTCGTGTAGTACGTAAAGAAATATGAATGTTTTAGTTGGACCACTTTTTCGCTTTGTGATAGATGGCGCTGTAATAGTCACAAACGTATAAGTACTTGGTATCACGTAACATTCCACCAGTGCGGATGGTATTTGCTTCGTGATACATTACCGGTGTTAAAATGGACCGTTTACAAATTGCGGAAAAGGTCGATATCGTGTTGATTTATGGCTATTGTGATCAAAATGCCAAACGGGCGTGTGCTATGTATGCTGCTCGGTATCCTGGACGACATCATCCAAGTGTGCGGACCGTTTTCCGCATAGTTACGTTATTTAAGGAAAGAGGAAGTGTTCAAATTCAAAAATGGCTCTGAGCACTATGGGACTTAACATCTGAGGTCATCAGTCCTCTAGAACTTAGAACTACTTAAACCTAAGGACATCACATACAGCCATGCCCGAGGAGGATTCGAACCTGCGACCGTAGTCGCGCGGTTCCGGACTGAAGCGCCTAGAACCGCTCGGCCACCGCGGCCGGCCAGGAAGTGCTCAGCCACATGTCCGTCAACCACGACCTGTAACAAATCATGATGCCCAAATAGGTGTTTTGGTTGCTGTCGCGGGTAATCCGCACATCAGTAGCAGACAAATTGCGCGAGAATCGGGAATCTCAAAAACGGCGGTGTTAAGAATGCTACATCAACATCGATTGCACCCTTACCATATTTCTACGCACCAGGAATTGCATGGCGACGACTTTTAACGTCGTGTACAGTTCTTGCACTGGGCACAAGAGAAATTACGGGACGATGACATATTTTTTGCACGCGCTCTATTTAGCGACGAAGCGTCATTCACCAACAGCGGTAACGTTAACCGGCATAATATGCACTACTGGGCAACGGAAAATCCACGATGCCTGCGAAAAGTGGAACATCTTCAACCTTGGCGGATTAATGTATGGTGCAGCATTATGGGAGGAAGGACAATTGGCCCCCTTTTTATCGATGGCAATCTAAATGGTGGAATGTACGCTGATTTCCTATGTAATATTCTACCGATGTTACTACAAAATGTTTCACTGCATGACAGAATGGCGATGTACTTGCAACATGATGGGTGTCCGGCTCATAGCTCGCGTGCGGTTGAAGCGGTATTGAATAGCATATTTCATGACAGGTGGATTTGTCGTCGAAGCACCATACCATGGCCCGCACGTTCACCGGATCTGACGTCCCAGGATTTCTTTCTGTGGGGAAAGTTGAAGGATATTTGCTATCGTGATCCACCGACAATGCCTGACAACATGCGTCAGCGCATTGTCAATGCATGTGCGAACATTACGGAAGGCGAACTACTCGGTGTTGAGTGGAATGTTTTTACAAGTATTGCCAAATGAATGGAGGATGACGGAAATCATTTTGAGCATTTATTGCATTAACGTGGTATTTACAGGTAATCACGCTGTAACAGCATGCGTTCTCAGAAAGGATAAGTTCACAGAGGTACGTGTATCACATTGGAACAACCGAAATAAAATGTTCAAACGTACCTACGTTCTGTATTTTAATTTGAAAAACCTACTCGTTACCAATTGTTCGTCTAAAATTGTGAGCCATATGTTTGTGACTATTACAACGCCATCTATCACAAAGCGAAAAAAGTGGTCCAACTAGAACATTCATACTTCTTTACGTACTACACGAATATGTAATAAAATGGGGGTTCCAATTTCAAAAAACGCAGCTGATATCCGTTTGACCTATGGCAGCGCCATCTAGCGGGCCAAACGTAGCGCCATCTGGTGTCCCCCTTCAAGCTAGATAAGTTTCGTTCTTTGTAGTTTTTTCGTTTGACGCTTATTTCGTGAGATATTTGGCCCGGTCACGATCAATGGACCACCCTGTATTTTTGTAAAATTGATGCTACCTTTTGCTCCATGGGCCTAATTATCTTGCCTACTTCCTTTGGTTGATAATTTCTTCCAACAAAACTATCAAAAAGTTAACAATAATTATTGATAAAAAAAGAACGACATCTGCGTAGCAACGTGGAGCTCGTCCTCTGAACATTTATGGCCCGTACGACACAGGCACCATACTGACCTGTATACGATACACAGTGGACGAAACCGAGTCTGCCATTCCTTCTAACAGAGAAGTGAAACATTTCAGTAACAGTGCATTAAAACAAAGTTTAACAAAAAGGACACAAAGCGTACCTAAATCTAACATTTCCTGTTATTCTAAATCTAACATTTCCTGTTATCGCGCTAGTGGTAGGAGTATAAACGTTTGTGTTAACAGTTTTGTGACACTAGTGTGTTGCGATTTTGACGTCCAACACCGTATATTTAATGTTGTTTTGCCTCGTGTTCACTAGTTCTACAACCGCAGTTCACTTTAGCCATATCTACTGCGAACCAGTATTATGCCAAACCCGGATATACAGGGTGAAGCGAAATTAGCGCACTCGGACTTCGCAGCACTACCCCTCACATGCTAGCGATAAAAAAATATCTCTCACAAAATTTCGTCCGGCAGGTACATCCGGCAGAAAAAGGACGTTAAAGAGTGTCAATCTGGCAACATTGTAACCACATGTATGGTAACTACGTCTGTCAGCACATATTAGTCGTGCTGTACAGTTGCTGCAGTGGATCGAGTTTTGGGTTAGCATGCAGGTCGATGGTTCTATGCTGGGTTGAGGCACATGTTTTTTCTTTGGTAAATGTAGTCCAGGTGGTACGGTATCTGACATCTTAATCGTCAACAACGATTGCTGCGGATCCTCTAGAAAACATCTGCACTTACATGAAAACATCTGCACATACATACTGCAATCGTAGAAATGGAAGATTGGTCAGTTTGAAAGAAGCCCTTTCCACAACGTGGGCGTGAATTTATTTCCACCACATCATCTACTAGATGCGAAACCTGTTTTCTTTGTACCCTCCTCCAGTGGTCCCATAGATTAGTACCAAAAATTTGGAAATTTGTGGTAATTTCCTATGGGACCAAACCACTGAAGTCATCGGTCCCTAGGCTTACACACTACTTAATCTGACTTAAACTAGCTTACGCTAAGGACAACACACAACCCAAGCCCGAGGGAACCTCTGACGGGGGCAGCCGAGATTAGTACCAACTATTACTCTTGCCTTGTTCGGATCTGTTACATTTCGTTAGGATTTAACGTTACCAGTAGGACTAGCAACGTGGTTTGCGAGTAATGCCCAAACTCGGTTACTATTTGTATGGGTTATCCCCATGGTCCCACTAATTATGCCTTTCAACACTGAGTCTGGTAACCGCATGATGTTTAGTACGTATCTTATTACTCTATCGATGGGATTGTGGAAACATAGCGTCCGTAACCGTTAGGGAAACAGTGTAATTCGAAACCGAACATTACACAATTAACGGTGTCGGCATGAATCATGAAATACTGTCCCTGTCAGAGAGGTAATGCGCGTTAGGTGGAAGAGCGCACAGGACTGATGGCGTGTTTCTACTATATGCACTGTCCACCAGACAGGGACCGGTTGCCAGCGGAGTAACGCGTCCGTGAGAGACTCCAATGTTTATGCGTACACTTATCGAATTTTCTCATTGTCAACCTCTAAGCCAGTGTGGTAGACGTATGGCATACACAAACGATGAATATGTGGATATGCTTCTGGTTCAAAATGGTTCAAATGGCTCTGAGCACTATGGGACTTAACATCTGAGGTCATCAGTCCCCTAGATCTTAGAACTACTTAAACGTAACTAACCTAAGGACATCACACACATCCATGCCCGAGGCAGGATTCGAACCTGGGACCGTAACGGTCGCGCGGTTCCAGACTGAAGCGCCTAGAACCGCTTGGCCACACCGGCCGGCGATATGCTTCTCGTCCTTGGTGCATCTGCCTGGCTGCCATCCAGATAAAAATGTATTTCGTCTTCTGGAGCTGTGCCTTAAGGAGTCAGGTTCTCTCTATAGATGGGCAAAACTGTTCTTTTCAGAGATTGGATCAGAACTGTTCACTCCCTGAAATGAATTAGCTCTTTTTCATGACTCACCACTCATTTACAATAGAAAATAAATGGAAGGCACATTGCCCTTTAAACTTGGTTTATTCCAGTACTACACCTGTATTTTGATATTATTTGATCCTATTTTGAAGTAACACACATAATGAGTAAGAATTTTGTATTGTTTATTGAAATTTCCACGATATGACAAAGTTTATGATTATTGATTTATTTTGCTCTATCGTGGTTTTTTGGGTGATCGGAAAATGTTTTAACTTGAGATTTACATTAACAATATATTTGGCTATAATGTATTAAAATTTCATTAACCTCATACAAATACATCGCAAGCCATATATTTTTAATGTGAACGTTTCCTTCCGAAGACGCCTAAAATCGCAAAATCCGTACCAGAATAAGAAAAAAATATATAAATTTGACTGTAAAACGAAAGTGCTGCATATAGCCTTACGCAGAATAAAACAAGGAAAATATTGGTGTATCACATTTTGCGATACGTTTATCGGTTCGCTCGTAATTAAAGCGTAAATTCGAGTGTCCATAATAAAAATCCTATAGTAAGAGGAGTCATCAGGAACCTAATCTAATCAGTTTAAACAAATAAAAATAAAATAAAAACAATTGATGTATACATAACATAATAATGTAATATACATAGCGGTATTACTACGAAGAACAGTATCCAGTAGGGACGAACTCCGATGCAGAGGCGCTGAGTCGAGCAGGTCGAGCAGCGAGCTGTATTACTGCGTGAGCTGAGACCGCAGAGACCAGAGTGACACCTGAGTCGCTTTGCTCAAAGCTCTGGCTAGAGTCGAGAACGGTGGGGTGAGCGTTGAGCGGGCGAGTTCCGAGGGTGGGGGGAGCGGTGAACTCACCCGCTCCGAGACAAATCGTCCGTTCTCTTGCGAGCAGGTTGTTGCAAGTAGTTCCTATGTTATCCGCTAGGTGACTCTCTGTCCTGTTGCTCGCATCAACTGCCCAGAGGGCAGGACGTGCGACTGAAACGATCGCCGACAGAGTGCGATGCGAAGTTAAGCTGCGCCAGACACTGGCTGCACGCGGCAGACGACGCACAGAGGCGGCACGGCATATGTGAAACACAAACTCCAATGGGGCACTGCACAATGCAGGCAGCCAAGGTAGAAGCAGGGCAGAGGCCGGCGCTGGCTGTGTTGTGTGGCGTGCACTGTGCTCTGACCAGCAGTGGCGCTGCTGATAAAGCTCCGTCTCTCTCTCTCTCTCTCTCTCTCTCTCTCTCTCTGCCGTAGGAAACGTTTGGAGCTACCGTTCTTTTTTTCTGAATCACTGATTGTTGACTCCTTTGAAAGATTCAACTCTATGAATTAGTTCAAGAGCGGATCCCCCATCTCTAGTTCTCTCCTTCCACCTTCGCGTGACAGAGGTCGTCTACGGGCTCGCCGTACTCCAGCTACTGAGGAAGCTATTCTGGAGGTCATACACCAAGAACGCCAGCGAAGTACACGTAGCGTAGCAAGGCAGCTGCGTGTCTCACAATGCACGGTCGTTAACGAACTGCGCGAGCATGTGCTGCACCCCTATCATTATGTTTTCACACAACACCTGCATCCTGCAGATCGATGCCAGCGGATGCAGTTCTGTGAATGGTCCAAACAACAACAGGAAGCCAACGATGACTTCGTGAACGCCGTAATATTGTTGGATGAAGCAGCATTCACACATGAGGGTGTATTCAATATGCACAATGCCCACCATTGGTGTGAGGTTAACCCGCATGTCACCCGCGACCGTGGATATCAGCTTTGCTTTGGTATCAACGTCTGGTCGGGAATATTGGGTGACAGGTGTTTGGGACCCTGACCGGTTGACTGGACGAAGGTATCGTGCATTCCTCTCAAACTATCAGCCTGATGCACTGGAAAACGTTGAACTACATGTTCGGCAGAAGATATGGTTCCATCACGATGGTACACCTCCACACTTGGAATTAATGTGCGACAGTATTTGGACAGAACATTTCCAGGGAAGTGGCTCAGACGTGGAGGTCCAGCTGTATGGCTGACCTAAGTCCCTTGAATCTCTTCCTGTGGGGACACCTGAAGGAGTACATGTACTCTACTCTGCCGACGAATGTGGAAGAATTGGTGGCGCGTATTCGTGCTGCTCTTGTTACTGAGCTCTGGTGCGAAAGGTCCAGAGCTGCGTGATCTGCAGGGTCACGCAGTGTTTGGACATTCAGGGAAGTCGCTTTGGGCATCTGTTATTCTGAGGACAACTTATTCTGTTGTGAAGGTCATTCGGTCAGTGATATGGACATTATTATTGTCACTGGTTGCTAATGTGCGACATCTGAGCGCTCATATTACGTGTAGTATAAATAACTGCCGGCCGCCGTGGCCGAGCGGTTCTAGGCGCTTCAGTCCGGAAGCGCATGACTGCTACGGTCGATGGTTCGAATCCTGCCTCGGGCATGGATGTGTGTGATGTCCTTAGGTTAGTTAGGTTTAAGTAGTTCTAAGTTCTAGGGGAATGATGACCTCCGCAGTTAAGTCCCATAGTGCTCAGAGCCATTTGCACCATTTGAACCATATAAATGACAAGTAAATGTTGTGTTATTGTACTGTGCTATCATCTTTAGCATATCGAAATTGCTATTGTTTTTGTAGTTATTCTGTCGTATGGCAGGTCAGTTGTTTCAATTGTCTATTTCGTATTTGTCTAACAGCGTATTTGTTAATGTTCAGAGTTACAAAATGTTGCAAATTCGGGATACATATGACTTCTGAAATGATGTATGTTACAGTACGATACGTTTGAATGAAATTATCAAATAAAAAACATGCGCCCCATCCCAGAATCTAACCCTCGACCACATGCATGCTAACTTCAAACTCTATCCACTGCACCAACTGCGGCTCCGAAAGCCCATATCAATGATGTTTTGTTGAACAGTTCGCACGCTGACAGTTTCTGATTGCCCAGCATTGAAATCTGCAGCTGTTTGCGGAAGGTTGCACTTCTGTTACTTTGAACGATTCTTTTCAGCAGTCATTGGTCTCGTTCTTGCAGGATCTTTTTGCGGCCGCAGCGATGTCGAAGATTCGATGTTTTACCGAATTCCTGATATTCACGGTACACTCGTGTAAGGGTCGTACGGGAAAATACCAACTTTATCGCTACCTCGGAGATGCTGTGCCCTGTTGCTAGTGCGTCGACTGTAACACCACGTTGAAACTCACTTGAATCTTGATAACCTGCTATTGTAGGAGCAGTAACCGATTTAACAACTGCGCCAGACACTTGTTGTCTTATATAGGCGTTGCCGACAGCAGGGCCGTCTTCTGCCTATTTACGTATATCTGTATTTGAATACGTATACCTACACCAACTTCTTTGGCGCTTCAGTGTATTTTTGGCGGGACATACGGTCTAAACTAGTAAGACGCTACATTCAAGTTACTCCACTATCTGGTACATTCAGCTAAGTTGGTTGGTTGGCTCTGAGCACTATGCGACTTAACTTCTGAGGTCATCAGTAGCCTAGAACTTAGAAGTAATTAAACCTAATTAACCTAAGGACATCACACACATCCATGCCCGAGGGAGGATTCGAACCTGCGACCGTAGCGGTCACGCGGTTCCAGACTGTAGGGCCGAGAACCGCAGGGCTCAGCTAAGTCCCCATGTTCCCTAGCCAAACCACCTGATCGCTTTGTTGCATTTCACAGGTTGTTGTTGTTGTGGTCTTCAGAGACTGGTTTGATGCAGCTCTCCATGCTAATTCCACACAGGTAAGAATGCGGAAACGGTACTCTGGACTGCACGTGCACGTGGTGTGATACTGGCTCGCACCTGTCACCCTTCATGTGAAGCAGGTAAGAGTTCCAGCGGTGGCCTCCAACACGAGGATAGCTGTCGGCTGAAGCACCTCGGCCTTGCCGAGTGGCCGGCCCACTTGACCATTTCACGCGGCGGACGTCAACAGGCTGCTCAGCTAATTCACACGGCGTCGGTAATTCTGCTCGTTTTATAGCGACGACGCACTCTACGCGAGCCGTTACGAAAGCGAGGCCGTAGACAACTCACAAATGTCGTGTGCTGAATCGCCTGTTTGCGGTGCCATCCAAGGAAGTTGTACGGCTCAGAAGAGAGGATGATCACCAGTCGGTTGAATCTACACTTTTATTGCTGTGAATACCAACTTAGAGTCAACGCATGTATTATGAGCTCTTCAGTTATCCAGCGTCGTCATGCACTGACACACCATGTGAATCATGAGTATAGTTGGAACACATCCATACTGCTAGCGTTCTGCATATGTATCACACATTACCGTGTGTATATTTGTAAAAGATGTAGCTTCTATCTTCCCCTGTTTAACGGCCTTGCCTGCCGGGGTGGCCGAGCGGTTCTAGGCGCTACAGTCTGGAACCGCGCGATCGCTACGGTCGCAGGTTCGTATCCTGCCTCGAGCATGGATGTGTGTGATGTCCTCAGATTAGTTAGGTTTAAGTAGTTCTAAGTTCTAGGGGACTGATGACCTCAGAAGTTAAGTCTCATAGTGCTCGGAGCCATTTGAACCATTTTAACGGTCAACTGCTGAATAAAAACCCCTTTCATTCCCTGAGCTTCCACTTGTAATGGTACTTGAATTACGTAACCATTACGGCACCTCACCTCAACCTCTCGATACCAGCAATATCCTACTGTGTTTCTGTAAAATAGTTAACATATTTCTGTGACAACATTCAGATTTGACTTCATTAATGTAGAGGTACTTCGATACATCGATATGTATGTATTGCAATGGTATTATTCTTATGTGTATTCTTTCTTTTTTTTTTAAGCCGGCCGGAGTGGCCGAGCGGTTGTAGGCGCTACAGTCTGAAACCGCGCGACCGCTACGGTCGCAGGTTCGAATCCTGCCTCGGGCATGGATATGTGTGATGTCCTTAGGTTAGTTAGGTTTAGGTAGTTCTAAGTTCTAGGGGAATGATGACCACTGCAGTTGAGTCCCATAGTGCTCAGAGCCATTTTTCTTTTTTAAAATGAAGAACAAACCGCCTTGAGTCACAAGTTGCATTTATTTACTGCACTATGCATTTCGAGCCCTGGAGGCTCATCTTCAGGTGCTTTTTAGTGATTTGCATCAGGTTTTTTAGTTGTTTGCAGTTTAAAAAATGGTTCAAATGGCTCTGAGCACTATGCGGCTTAACTTCTGATGTCATCAGTCGCCTAGAACTTAGAACTAATTAAACCTAACTAACGTAAGGAATCACACGCATCCATGCCCGAGGCAGGATTCTAACCTGCGACCGTAGAGGCCGCTCGGTTCCAGACTGTAGCGCCCAGAACCTCACGGCCACTACGGCCGGCACATTTTAACATTGTATGATGTCTGCTTCTGTTGTGCAGTTGGTATACACAATATACATCTTTAATTTTGCCGTACATACTAGGATATATACATAGTCACACATTTTTTCGCACAATGTAGTAGCAGAACGACTTGATGACATCAAGATGTCGCTATTTCAGTCATCCCGTGCTTCGTTTATGACGGGAAGACCTCCAATGACGAATATTTCTTTGGGGGTGAGGGTAAGGAGGAGGATGAGAGGGATGGAGGGATGGACGGAAGAGGGTGCTGACTGGTACTGGCAATTACATCCAACGACCTCATTTGTATATTGATTGTATTTCAGCCTCTGTCTCCCTCTACAGTTTTTATCCTCTGCAGCTGCTATTAGTACCACAAAAGTTATTCAGATTTCTTAACACATTCCTGTTATCTTGTCCGTTCTTTTTGTCTGTGTCTTCGCATATTCGATTGTGCGAAGGACTCTCAATTTCTTATGTTATCATTCCACCAAATGTTTAGCATCCTCTTATAGCACCACACATCAAACGCTTCGATTTTCATCCTTTCCGTTTTTACATAGTCCACTCATAGGTATATCGATATGCTTGCAACCACATTTCCAAACAGAGCAAATCGCACTGATCGATCTCTGCACCTGCCCTTTCTGCTCACGATGTTATATTGGTGACTAACTCGTTGCAATGTCCAAAGAAGAAACAGTACTTGATGAGTATTAGAGATTTT
This sequence comes from Schistocerca serialis cubense, assembly GCF_023864345.2. Classification (NCBI taxonomy): domain Eukaryota; kingdom Metazoa; phylum Arthropoda; class Insecta; order Orthoptera; family Acrididae; genus Schistocerca; species Schistocerca serialis. Next base: position 142,543,049 of record NC_064646.1, read on the forward strand.
AAGCGCATGAGTATGGGCTTACAGCTGACACCCATGCTACCTCTCGGCATGCAACAGCAGGATAGAACTTCAATATACACTATCTCAGCCACATCATCAGGTCACCTGGTAGTGGACATCAGTAAGGGGTGTGACGACTTGAACGCGTTTGTGACCGCCTGAACTCTGCTGGGCACACTTTCAGTTAGGTGTCTGTATGTCTGCAGAGCAATGGCAGCCCATTCTTTCTCAAGAGCCGACGCCAGAGAAGGTAGCAATTTTTTCCCCGAGGTCGGGAGTGAAGTTGACCTTCTGTTTCATGCCAAAGGTGTTCCATTGCGTCCAGGTGGAGACTCTGGACAGCCCAGTTCATGCCAGGTATGTTACTGTCCACAAACCATTGCCATTTGTTGCTTTATGACAGGGTCCATGCTGATGCAAACAATAATCTTTCCTAACCATTCCTTAGCAGTGTGTTGCAGACAATGTTGAAAAATATGTTCATATCCTTCCACATTTATCGGTTTCTTAAGCGCAATAAGAAAGCTACAACCTAACTACAGAAAACACCCCCACCCCCATCCACTTCTGTAACACAGTACTTCCTACTGGCACTACATGCTATGGCATGTAATGTTCTCTAGGCATTCTCAATACGTAAACTATACCATCGGCTACAGAGAGTTTCATCACTCAACATCATTCCTCTCCAGTCATTCACCGCAAGTGGCGTCGCTCTTACACCACCTCAGCTGTCACTTCGCATTTACTACAGACACGTGTGGCTTATGCGGAGGCGATCGAGTATTGTTGCCCATTATTTTTAAACTATTACTCACAGCCATTTTGGTAGGTCGACTGCGGCTAGCACTTTGGAGCTAAGCATTGGTTGCTGCTGCCGATTTCATGTGATGTTTTACAGCCACCCTCCGCTGCACTCGACGATCCCTGTCCGTCAGTACATCAGGTCTGTTTGGTCTTGATTTAGCTGTTGTTCCTTCACGTTCAGACGCATATCACCAACAGTCGTCTTGAGCAGCTTTGCAGGGGTTGATATGTCGCTAATGGATTGTTACTGAGGTGACATGCAATGTCGCATACATGTTTGAAGTCAGTGACCTCTTCTGACGGACCCGTTCTGCTGCCTGGCTACCAACAACACAGAACTCCCCGCTTCCATTTACATTGGCGTATCCACCTCTGGTGACATCTAGTGGTAAATTGTGCATTACATAGGGGTATCTGGATTCTTTTGATGAGATAGTGTAAGGTAGACTTGTGTCGTAGGTGTATTTCCAGAGTGCAGGTGAGTGTAATGGGTGCACATAGAGTGTATTGTTATGCTTGTGTACTATGAGAGAAGGGAGAGTGTGAAACCGGGTGCTGGCAGATAGCATTCTCATCTCGAATTGCTCCAGCGGGGCTGCCGAGCTGAACGTCCACAGACGATGGACGGATCCCCATCAAGAGTGCTGCGTGGCCCCACGTCATGAGACAATGCGGAGAGGTTTGGAATTTAATTCAGGAGACTGGCACAAATGACTGCTGATCAGGTACTTCACGCCACAACCTCTCTTTCTGTTGCCGGTCGAGTGCTGGCAATGAAAATTTCATCCATCACCAGGGTTCGATGCTACTGAGCTCCGTGTCGAACGCCACTGCGCAGGCGCCACAGGCGCCAGCGACTTCTGTTACAGGGGACAGTTTCTTCCCAGCTACCTTCCTTGCACTGACATTTTTCGTGAATATTTTTGTATTTCTTTCTTTCGTCTGTCAGTTGAAGTATTTCTCTGTTACCCAATATTTCTTCGCAGATATCTTCTTAGTACCTATGTTTATCTAAATTTTTAGAGACGTCCATTTCTCTTCAGTTGAACTGCCTACTGCCGTAACCAGCCAATGAGAATTTACTAATGTCCATCATCGTTCCTCATATTTCAGTACTCCAGTTCCTTCCACATAAAGTCTTCTGGACTACTCTCTTAAACTTCAGCCTACTGGTATTAAATTATGATCTATGTATCTGTTTCTGGGTACCCACCTGGTAATCCACTTGGAAGCTTCCTGTGTTTCCATAAGTACTAGGATAATGGGGACATGGGTGCAGTTTTGATATCACATTGATATCAAATTGATATGCAAAATAATTAAACTGTTCAATTAATTACACTCTCCCTACACCCACTCCCACCAGCATATGAAGTCATGCGTTTTCGTCCGTCTGCAGGTCGATCCAAGGCCCCTCCCCATACCCATCCCACCTCCTCCCCTTCCTCCTCACCATTTACCATATTGGTTGGAATTTCGAATTTTGGCGGGAATTTCGAATTTTAGTGGGAATTTCTTTGTCCCAGTGCTATGCTGACATCTTACCTCACCCCTTACCACGGAACTGGCAGGAAATTGAAATTGGAAGTGCCCTTTCTGGGATCTGAATCCTGGACTTGGATGGAAAGCCCAAGTGCACCTCCCTAACGCAATTATATCACCAGAGGCGCTGGGAATTGGTGGGAACTTAAAAATCGCACTGCCCTTCTGGGACTAGAACCCTGGTCCTTCTGGACAGAAAGTCAAGTGCACCGGCAACACATGGAAATTATCCAGATGCAGGAGAGGAAGGTTATGTTCATGTACTTTATTTATTTTGGTTGGGAAACTGAAGTAAAGATCGGTCCTAATTATGTAATTAGTTATACACTCCTGGAAATTGAAATAAGAACACCGTGAATTCATTGTCCCAGGAAGGGGAAACTTTATTGACACATTCCTAGGGTCAGATACATCACATGATCACACTGACAGAACCACAGGCACATAGACACAGGCAACAGAGCATGCACAATGTCGGCACTAGTACAGTGTATATCCACCTTTCGCAGCAATGCAGGCTGCTATTCTCCCATGGAGACGATCGTAGAGATGCTGGATGTAGTCCTGTGGAACGGCTTGCCATGCCATTTCCACCTGGCGCCTCAGTTGGACCAGCGTTCGTGCTGGACGTGCAGACCGCGTGAGACGACGCTTCATCCAGTCCCAAACATGCTCAATGGGGGACAGATCCGGAGATCTTGCTGGCCAGGGTAGTTGACTTACACCTTCTAGAGCACGTTGGGTGGCACAGGATACATGCGGACGTGCATTGTCCTGTTGGAACAGCAAGTTCCCTTGCCGATCTAGGAATGGCAGAACGATGGGTTCGATGACGGTTTGGATGTACCGTGCACTATTCAGTGTCCCCTCGACGATCACCAGTGGTGTACGGCCAGTGTAGGAGATCGCTCCCCACACCATGATGCCGGGTGTTGGCCCTGTGTGCCTCGGTCGTATGCAGTCCTGATTGTGGCGCTCACCTGCACGGCGCCAAACACGCATACGACCATCATTGGCACCAAGGCAGAAGCGACTCTCATCGCTGAAGACGACACGTCTCCATTCGTCCCTCCATTCACGCCTGTCGCGACACCACTGGAGGCGGGCAGCACGATGTTGGGGCGTGAGCGGAAGACGGCCTAACGGTGTGCGGGACCGTAGCCCAGCTTCATGGAGACGGTTGCGAATGGTCCTCGCCGATACCCCAGGAGCAACAGTGTCCCTAATTTGCTGGGAAGTGGCGGTGCGGTCCCCTACGGCACTGCGTAGGATCCTACGGTCTTGGCGTGCATCCGAGCGTCGCTGCGGTCCGGTCCCAGGTCGACGGGCACGTGCACCTTCCGCCGACCACTGGCGACAACATCGATGTACTGTGGAGACCTCACGCCCCACGTGTTGAGCAATTCGGCCGTACGTCCACCCGGCCTCCCGCATGCTCACTATACGCCCTCGCTCAAAGTCCGTCAACTGAACATACGGTTCACGTCCACGCTGTCGCGGCATGCTACCAGTGTTAAAGACTGCGATGGAGCTCCGTATGCCACGGCAAACTGGCTGACACTGACGGCGGCGGTGCACAAATGCTGCGCAGCTAGCGCCATTCGACGGCCAACACCGCGGTTCCTGGTGTGTCCGCTGTGCCGTGCGTGTGATCATTGCTTGTACAGCCCTCTCGCAGTGTCCGGAGCAAGTATGGTGGGTCTGACACACCGGTGTCAATGTGTTCTCTTTTCCATTTCCAGGAGTGTACATATTGGTCCTAATAGCACAACTACATGCTTAGCGCTTCACAAGGACTGCTAAAAACGGAGTACAAGTAAAAGACTGATGACCCTGTACAACAGGTGTTGATCTGGTAGGAAAAAATTTCACAATACCACAAAAAACTAGTGACAGACTCGCTCAAACTCTACCTTTCACCTACAAGCTGGCAGGAAAAGGGCTGGGGTTTAAGGTACTATATTTTTTATTTATTTATTTATTTATTTTGGTGGGAAATGTTCAACTGGTGAGATGCTGGTATTACACAGGCAGGAGGTTAGTAAGCAAACAGCTGAGGAGTATATCTATGGCTGTTTGACATCAGAGTTTGCTACAGACACCTGCTTGACAATCACCCTCCAGCCCAGGTAATAAATGCCAATACATGCTACCACAACTGATGGAAAATGCATCACTGATCTAATTACACTTCAAAATTGTCGTGAAAAAACAACACTCATAATGAGTGGGTCATAATGCAACACATGTACTGGGGTACTGGAAAAAATCATTGTAATAACACAACTGCCTCAAAAAGCGACCCCAAAAGATTGCAGAGGAGCAGCAGTTCCAGCTGTGTCCAACTCAATGGGCGCTCACAAACTGCCGAAATTCGAGTCCCTCTACCCTCCTCCCATCCCTCCTCTCCCTCCCTCCCTCCATCTGCGTACAGGAGGGGGGGGGGAGGAGCACAGAGGCTTTTTCAAACAGTCAGCTACTATTGCCGAACCCCTCACGGTTTTTCTGTGGCCAACAACCATCCCTTCACGGTTGCTGGCCACACCCAGCCTTCCGCCGTGCCCCTTGGACGCTGGCTTCCTTGAGGCGACGGTCCTTTGTCAACACAAAAGCATGTATAGTTTACTAAATATTAGGAGATAAATGGTGAGCCGCCCCAAGTGCAACTTGTTCGTCTAAAATATAGCGACACAGCCACGCTCCACAGGCCGTGCTTTGGTCGAGACACATCTGCATAGTGCGGCCACCCACACACATACACGCTGGCCCATTCGTCACACAAGATATCGCAATTCTATTAGGGGTTTACAATTGGACTGCAAGCACAATTAGATTTAGAATGTATGTTTGGAAGATCACGTGACCAGAAGCGCAGTCATTGTGGATCTTTAGAGTATAACAGGAGGTATAACAGCCCCAACCGATTGGTCTTCTATGGTAGTCGAAAGTATCAAGATGGATTCCTCCAGAGTACTTAACATGCCTGAGCTATTATGGAGGAGGATGAGACCAACTGACGAACGATTTGGTTTATGGGTACTATTGGAGAACATGGACAATCTTGTTTCTGACATTGACAACGTAAGTTACACCAAGAATGGTACGCTCCTTAGCAAGAAGAATTTAAATGTGCTTACTTCTATTACAGGCCACGGACTTGCCGTAGTGGATATATCGGTTCCCGTGAGATCACCGAAGTTAAGCGCTGTTGGGCGTGGCTGGCACTTGGATGGGTGACAATTCAGCCGCCATGCGATGTTGCCATTTTTCAGCCTCGCGATGCCAATTGAGGAGCTACTCGACCGAATAGTAGCGGCTTCAGTCAAGAATACCATCATAACGACTGGGAGAGTGGTGTGCTGACCCCACGCCCCTCTTATCCGCATTCCCTCTGAGGATGACACGGCGGTCGGATGGTCCTGGTAGGCCACTAGTGGCCTGAAGACGGAGTGCTTTTTTAATTTTTTACTCTAACTATAGAACCGTTTTGTGATAACATTACGGTAGTTAAAGTCTGTGATCAAGGGGACTGTCAGGACAAGTTAGACAATGAACGATCTGTAACGTTAAAAAAGGAGATGTGTGGCTAATTTAAGCACTATCTACGTAGTAAATTCTCAAAGTGCGCCACTGGGAGCTGTGGTGTCAAGGCGAAGCTTCCATTTCTCCTACATGGGCGCGACAGTGTGACAGCAAGAGGAATATTGGATAAAATCGCCAAGGAAGCACTGGAAATCGTTTTGAAGAAATATAACAATCCTGTGGCAATGCCATATAAAAAGGAATTAGCAAACGTTAAATTGGATGTTCTAAAGGTAGAGTTGTCTGGAATATTGCATCAGCTACCTGTAGACGATAATCACCTTTCGGATTTAGACATAACGCAAGACCTTTCAGGAATTTTTAATAAAATGGAGTTGTACGACACTCTAATATCAACCCACGACTTCTGCATGGAAGGACAACGGCAGGGAAGCAGCAATGCGATTGTGGACAGCGATAAGACAGTTGGAATAGACTGTTTAACGTGGATGAACTCCAATTGTAGAGGAAAGTTATATCACAAATTTATATATCAAATCACAAGTCTAGCAGTAAACAAATTTATTGGTAACCATCCTACTGATTTTATAAAGTGTCCTGACGCGCGACTGTGAGAAACTCTTATATTCTCTTTAGCAAAAAAGCATGGCATCACTAGGCAGTGGGCAATAAGCACTGTGGGAGCACTGTGGGACTTAACATCTGAGGTCATCAGTCCCCTAGAACTTAAAACTACTTAAACCTAGCTAACCTAAGGACATCACACACATCCATGCCTGAGGCAGGATTCGAACCTGCGACCGTAGCAGTCGCGCGGTTCCAGACTGAAGCGCCTAGAACCGCCTGGCCACAGCGACCGGCAGACCTAGAAGTCATGGCAGAAAAACAAAATGTATGGGGATGCACAAAACTGTATTCGTACTTTGCTTGGATTTGTTACAGCCGAAAAAACAATGTATTAAACTGCTTACGAAGGACTAATACAGGAACCCTCTCTTGTGATTGATAGTCTGCTGGATATGGTCTTCCTCTACAACAGTCGACAAAACTTTACGCATATCTTTGCAAGCGACTTCAAGCACTGTCCACGTGCCCTTTGGTGCAATACGTGTGTATGTCGTAAGCTCGATTTCTACACGCAGACGGTATTTGTTCTTTTTTTTCAATATATCGGAAGGGAGAGGTACGGTAAAATCCTATAAAATGGTTCAAATGGATCTGAGCACTATGGGACTCAAATTCTGAGGTCATTAGTCCCCTAGACCTTAGAACTAGTTAAACCTAACTAACCTAAGGACATCACACACATCCATGCCTGAGGCAGGATTCGAACCTGCGACCGTAACGGTCGCGCGGTTCCAGACTGAAGCGCCTAGAACCGTCTGGCCACAACGACCGGCAGACCTAGAAGTCATGGCAGAAAAACAAAATGTATGGGGATGCACAAAACTGTATTCGTACTTTGCTTGGATTTGTTACAGCCGAAAAAACAATGTATTAAACTGCTTGTGAAGGACTAATACAGGAACCCTCTCTTGTGATTGATAGTCTGCTGGATATGGTCTTCCTCTACAACAGTCGACAAAACTTTACGCATATCTTTGCAAGCGACTTCAAGCACTGTCACGTGCCCTATGGGGCAATACGTGTGTATGTCATAAGCTCGATTTCAACACGCAGACGGTATTTGTTCTTTTTTTTTCAATATATCGGAAGGGAGAGGTTCGGTAAAATCCTATAAAATGGTTCAAATGGATCTGAGCACTGTGGGGCTCAACTTCTGAGGTCATTGGTCCCCTAGACCATAGAACTACTTAAACCTAACTAACCTAAGGATATCACACACATCCATGCCCGAGGCAGGATTCGAATCTGCGACCGTAGCGGTCGCGCGGTTCCAGACTGAAGCGCCTAGAACCGCCTGGCCACAGCGACCGGCAGACCTCGAAGTCATAGCAGAAAAACAAAATGTATGGGGATGCACAAAACTGTATTCGTACTCTGCTTGGATTTGTTACAGCCGAAAAAACAATGTATTAAACTGCTTATGAAGAACTAATACAGGAACCCTCTCTTGTGATTGATAGTCTGCTGGATATGGTCTTCCTCTATTACAGTCGTCAAAACTTTACGCATATCTTTGCAAGCGACTTCAAACACTGTCCATGTGCCCTATGGGGCAATACGTGTGTATGTCATTAGCTCGATTTCAACACGAAGACGGTATTTGTTCTTTTTTTCAATATATCGGAAGGGAGTGGTTAGGTAAAATCCTATAGCAGGTTCTCTTATACAACTGGTATAAAGTATATTGTATAAGTGGTTAAAGTTTCAGTGCAGATAGTTCTCTTAAAACTACATTGATTTGCTCACAAAACTAATAGAAATCGGATGTATCTATTCTCGTCGAATCGGTAACTGTTTTTATTATTGCTGTGACGATTACATGTTTAAAAAACAGGTGCTGTTTCATGCTTCATAGTATCTAATTAAAAAGTAGACACAACTTGAATTATAGCTTCTTGTGGAACCTAGAAATGATACTGTTTTTCCCGACATGTGAGTATATTGCATGAAACATACTGTGATGATCAAATTGCTCACAAACATAAAACACAAGATTTACTGTATGTTAGAAAGTTTACAGACATTTTGTTCGGGGGGAGGTATAGAGCAAAAATGTCAGATGTAAGCATACAGACGGTATCAGGTTTCGATGTAACGGAGAGAGAGAGAGAGAGGGGGGGGGGGGGAGAGACGTAATAAAATCTTATAGGAGTTTCCCTTACAAGACACGTTCCCACGATTTGTTTCGAGGACGCAGTTAGGATATAGCTTCGCATTGTCAAAACGGGACAACACGACGATGTCCTCTTAATTTATAGTATGCTGTTGTCGAACGTAACACGATTTTGTTTTTTTCCGATATATGAACCAATGGCGTGAAACATTGTATTTTATAATGTTATTTCACGTGGCTTAAATGTTTGTAGTGAACATGTGCATGACAGTTTATTCACAGACACTCCATTATATGCAAGGGCTGCTCTCAGGTAGTGTGTTGTGCATCAAGCGGAAAGAAATTGCTCACCATAGATGTTTTTTCTTTGGAGTTTAAATTCTCGCTTTTTCTTTACTCTGATAAAGCTTTCGAAATAAAAATGACATTGTGCAGTGATCGATGGTTTTAGCAGCAAAATAGTCGAGATATTTCCCAGTTTTAACACAGGGTGGACGTGTATTAATTTGTAGTAGGATGCAGTGCACTTCGTTGGATGTCGCAAAATAATGAGTTGCGAGTTGTATCCTGTAGTCGAACTAAAAGAAAACGGACTGTGCCTCTTTTCGTGGAAAGAGGACATTTATTATCGTTGCGATTGAGTTCTCTCGATTATAAGAAATGCGTTGACATCAAATGCAGTTGTTCACGATCGCTGAACAGTGGTGTGGACGACACTCCAACGTGTGTGTGTGTGTGTGTGTGTGTGTGTGTGTGTGTGTGTGTGTGTGTGTGCGTGTGTGTATGGGTGGGTGGGCTGTCACGCTAGGTACATGTGTCCCGCGCAGAGCGCGGCCTGTGGGGTGTGGCTGTGTCACTATATTTTAGTATTTTAGATGGACAGGCTACACTTAGGGTGGCCCACCATTTATCTCCTGTTGTTTAGTTGACTATATAAGCTTCTGTGTTGCGAAAGGCAGCCAGAATCCACAGGGATATGGGAGAAGGCCAGGTGCGGACAGCGACTGCAAATGTATGACTGTTGGCCACAGAAACACACTGAGTCACTTGGTGGAAGCAGTTCACTGTTTGAAAAAGTCTGTGCTCCTACCTACCCCCCCCCCCCCCCCCCCCCCCGCAACTGCTGCCCCTCTGCAATCTTCTGGGGTTGGTTTTTGCGATAGTTGTGTTATTAAGATGATTTTTCTCTAAACCCCAGTACATGTGTTGCATTATGACCCGCTGATTACGATTGCTACTTTTTAACGACAGTTTTGATGTGTAATTAGTACTGTGATTCACCTGTCTTTTCAGCCACATGAACCTGGGTTCGAGTCCCAGAAAGCGTACTGCCATTTTTAATTTCCCACCAGTTCTAAGCGCTTCTGGTGGTATGACTGTGTTAGGGGAGTGCACTTGGTCTTTCCATCCAGGAGTACCAGTGTTTGAGTCCCAGAAGGGAAACCACCATTTTTATTTTCCCGCCAATCCCAGGTGGAGGGTGTAGTGGGATGTCAACGCAGCCCTGGAACAAAGAAAGTCCAACCAAAAATCGAATCACGCGCCAAAATAAGAAATTCTAGCCAAAATTTGAAATTCCCGCCGACAGAGTAGGTGGGAGAGGGGAAGGGGGAGGGGAAGGGGAAGTGGTGGAGAGGGGGGAGGTGGTTGGGACCAAAGTGCAAGCTGTGAACACCTGTGTCACTCTCTGGGAGTGAGGGTGGGTGTGGTCAGGGGTGGACGGTGGAAGGCGGATAATTCATTGATCAATTTAATTAATTTGCATATCAATTTGATATCAATATTGCAGCCATGCACCCATTACCCTACTACTTCCATACCTTCCCCTTCTGATCTTTGAACAGCATCTTTGCTATTACTTGCTGAAATCTGTTGCAGAACTCTTTCTTTCTCTTCTCTTATTCATACTAATGAGATCATATTCTCCTGTAACACTGTTTTGAAATCCTTCCCCCAACAGAGCGTTCCAATCTCCCATAATTATTCAGTGAAAGTGTCGCAGTTTGAGGGCAACCGCTTGTCCTTGAAGTGGGAAACTGCCCTTAAAAATCAGAAGAATCAGCAACGATCAATGACATGGGGAAGCAGAAGACATAAGAAACCACTGTGTTAAACAAAGTTAAAGTGTATCCACAGGACATGAGGCCAACAACTGAAAAGTGTCATGATGATCTCTGGACTGGAAAATGATTCCGGCATTTTCTCAAATTCGGACATCCTGTAGCTGACCGCCAAAGAAGAAGAATCCAGGAGAAAAGGTTGAATAACCAACGAAAGGGTAACAGTCTATGAGTCGGATCGTGAAATTTGACAAGTTAGAAAGTAATAAGGAACTTAGAAATCTCAAAAGGATATGCAAAGCCTCTATCTGGATACACTGTATGTCAGTGAAGTGACTTGAAAAGGAGATAAGGATATATCATCAGACAAATATAGGTAGTACCAACAGCAAAAGAAAGTGGTGTAACGGGAGAAGCATTTGTTATGTGTAGATAGGCAGGTCACAGATTTAGATACTTAGAACATTTCAGTGAAAGGATTATTCTCGTCAGATTCGACAGCGAAGCAATAATTCAGATATGTATGGTGACATCACAATCAAAGGATGAAGAGGTAGAGATAACAGATAAGAGTATTGAAGGAGAATTCAGTATGTAAAAGGAGATGATATCTCAATAATTATGGGAGACTGGAACGCTCTGGCGGGGGGAGGATTTGAAAATGGTGTTACAGGAGAATGTGAGCTCGGTACTAGGAATAAGAGAGGAGAAAGAAAGAGTTCTGCAATAAACTTCAGCAAGTAATAGCGAATATGTTGTTCAAGGATCAGAAGGGAAAGATATGGAAACACAGGAAGCTGCCAGCTGAGTTACATCACGGTCAGACAGAGATACCGAAAACATATATTTTGTTGCAAAGCATCCCCAGTAACAGATACATAGATCGTAATTTAATAAGAGTAGGCCGAAGTTTAAGAGAGAGTCCGGAAGACTTTTTGTGGAAGGAAGTGGGATACTGAAATATGAGGAACAATGATGGACATACGTAAATTTTCAGAGTACTGGTTGTGTGAAGTTATCTCACTGCGCCAGAAGAATATTGTTGCGATTTCAGAACCATAGCACTGTACGGCGCAACTAGCATGAGATGTGAGATGTTTCCAGTGACGTTTTGCATCGTCATTTACACTGAAGAGCCAAAGAAACTGGTACACTTGCCTAAGGTCGTGTAGAGCCAGGCGAGCACGCAGAAGTGCCGCAACACGACATGGCATGGACTCGAATAATGTCTGAAATAGTGCTGGAGGGAAATGACACCATGAATCCTGCAGCGCTCATCATAAATCCGTAACAGTACGAAGGGGTGGAGATCTCTCATGAACAGCACGTTGCAAGGCATCCTAGAAATGTTCAATAATGTTCATGTCTGAGGCGTTTGGTGGCCAGCGGAAGTGTTTAATCTCAGAAGAGTGTTCCTGGAGCCACTCTGAGCAATTTCGGACGTGTGGGGTGTCCATTGTCCTGCTGTAATTCCAGGACATGAATGGATGCAGGTGATCAGACAGGATGCTTACGTAGGTGTCACCTGCCAAAATCGTTTCTAGACGTATCAGGGGTCCCATACCACTCAAAGTGCACACGCCCTACCCAATTACAGAGCCTCATGAGGTTGTCTCAATACCTGTGCACGTCCATCCGCTGAGTACAATTTGAAACGAGACTCGTCCGACCAGGCAACAAGTTTCCAGTCTTCAACGGTCCAATGTCGGTGTTGACGGGCCCAGACGAAGCGAATGTCATTATGTCGTACAGTCATCAAGGGTACAGGAGTGGGTCTTCGGGTCCTAAAGCCCATATCGATGATGTTTCGTTGAACAGTTCGCACGGTGAAATTTGCAGCAATTTGCGGAAAGGTTGCATTTCTGTCACGATGAACGATTCTCTTCGGTCGTCGTTGGTCCCATTCTTGCAGGATGTTTTACCGGCCGCAGCGATGTCGGAGATTTGATGTTCTACCGGATTCCTGATATTCATGGGACACTCGTGAAATGGTCAAAAGCGAAAATCCCCACTTCATCGCTAATTCAAACTCACTTAAATCGTGACAACCTGTCATTGTAGCGGCAGTAACCGATCTAACAATTGCAGCAATAATTTGTTGTCTTATATAGACGTTGCCGACCTCTTCGCCATTTTCTGCCTGTTTACATTTCTCCGTATTTGAATACGCATGCCTATACCAGTTTCTTTGACGCAATTCGGCATGCTATTTTACGGCCTAAGGCAAAGGATACTTGTGGTATCACTATCAGTTCCGTCCACTGCTTTTCCACTGAACTTAAATTTCAGTTATTTCCCAGTTGTGTGATGTTCCACGGAATATATGTGGGCGAGGGGTAGGATTTCAGTAGTAAATCTCTCAGTGATTGACAATGTCTGACTTGAAGCGTCTGCCATTGGAGTTTGACGGGTGTCTTCGTAACAGCCTCTCCTCACTAAACGAAAGTGTGGCAAGACGTGCAGATCTTCTTTTGATCTTCTCCTCTATTAATCGTACCTGCTAAGGGCTGTATAGTTACGAGCAGTACTGAAGGAAAGGATAGGTGGTTGTTTCCTTTCTTGAATGAATGATATTTCCTATTCCCTGACAAAAAAAGTGAAGCACCCAAAAGGGAGGGCGAAACGAAATGAAAAATCACTCGTTGGGAAGAGTTATTTGAATGATTAAACTTTCGAGTGAAATTTATGAAGAACTTGGCATTTTGAACCCACATATCAGTAGGGCCTATGACTTTGCATCCGTCCAGGCCTCCGTGCATGCAATGACTCATTTGTGAGTCATTGTGGAGTGGAGACATAAAGGCTTTGCATCCTCTCCTGAGGCAGACTTACCGACCATTGTAACTGGTCGTTAATATCCTGGACACTGGACTGAGACGCAGTGGTTATCCGAGTTGGTCTCGCATTTGACTTATCGAGGACAGATCTGGGGTTCTGCTGGCCACGAAAGTACACGAACATTACCCACATGGTTCACAGAGACACGTGTCGCTTGATGAGAAGAACTGTATTGTTGACCAATTGCGCCACTATACTGTCACATGGAGGAAGTACATGAGAACACAGGATATCTGTAACGTGCTATTACCATTTCAGAGTTTCCTCAGTTACTACCAGCCCTGACCTGGAGTCATGTCCGTTAGCTCCCCACATCAAGACACCAGTAGTAACGCTGCTGTGTCTCGTCTAAGAGTGGAAGAAAGGGACCTCTCGTCAGGTCACCGTCGTACTCGCCGACTATGGGCGTCTAGTGTAGTACACTGCGATTCATCACTGTATGCAGTGTGACGCCATTCATCAGTGGTCCATGCTTTCCGTCCGCGGCACCACCCCAAACGCAGTCGTTTGTGTTGTGGTAATAACGGCAGCCTAAGCACGGTATGGTAGTTCCCCAGTCCGGTTCCTGCTGGTGTCTGACCAACGTGCGTCATCATACAGGATGTTGCAGGGAGTCCACAACTTGTTCTCGGATTGAAGGTGCAAATGTGATGAGGTTACGACAGGCTTGGTGCACAATACGGCGATTCTCATTTTAGCGGTCACACGTAGTCGAGCGGAACATTGACAAGGAGTATCCGTACCCTCACGTTATCAGGCAGCCCAACAATGGGCCACTTTAACATCCAAATGCAGATTACTTTGGATATTGCACGATTCGACCAACCAGTCCAATGACCACAGTGAGTGGCCCTTCCAAACTCTGCTAGTTACTGCTAAAGCTGTCTCATACATGGACGTGACATCTCGGTGCCCTTCAAAGTGACCACTCAATATCTGACACTATTCTCACCCGTCATACCCAATACTAGGCCTGACAACAACACTAAACACAATCAAAAATAGAGGACTCTGGCCGCCATTCTACGTGTCAGTGTGAATTGTACCTCTTAATCATTTGCATACCCCACTCCCGCTGGGCAGTACGTGTATGAAGTTACTCTGCCATCCAGTTATGTCTTCTGGGTGCTTCACTTTTTTTTGTCTGGCAGTGTAGTTTTTATGTTGTCATTCCACTTAAGATCGCTATGTATGGACAATCGTAAATGTTTTAGAGGTATATCTGTCGCCAGAGATTTATCGCCAATAGGCGCTTTCCGCCTATGTGATCAAAAGTATCCGGACACCTCCAAAAATACGTTTTTCATATTAGGTGCATTGTGGTGCCACATACTGAACGGTGAAACACGTATGTAACGTAGCAGCGATGGTGAGGCATGATAAAATCTTTGACCAGAGAGCCTTTTATCGTGGTTAGTCTGCGCTTGACCGCGCGAGTGTTGCGAGTAGTACGCTAGTAGTCGTCATGCAGAGCGGTCGGTCAGTAGTAGCAGCCCAGTGCAGTTGTGTGATGTAGTCTGTCGGCAGTAGTGGTCTAGTCCTGTCACGGTCGCGAGCGGGACGCAGTCGGCGAGCGTCGACATGGCATTCTGGTCAAGATGCTGAATGAGGTATATTGTTAATTAAGGTAATCATCAGATAATGTAAAGTTTATTTATTGTAATTAATTTTCAACAAGTGCCCCAATAATAATTTTGATTTCAAAGCAATTTTACAAAAAAAAAAAAAAAAAATCATTTAATTATGATTTCCTTCATTTCCCTTAAAGAAAAGTTTCAGATAAATTAAAAAAAAAAATATTATTTGCAATGCAGTTCCTCCAAGCCGTGCGCAACAATAAGAGCAGAAATTTGACAAGCAGTTTCAATGAGGTAAGAATTTAATTCTGATTTTTGAACAAGGGCCAAAGACCGATATTTCGGTTTAATTGAGTTATCATTATCACTGAGATTTTCTTATCACTGAATGGACTTTAATTTTTTTGTGAAGAACTTATATTTGAGTCAGATTGCGAGTCTCATTTTTTATTGTCATTAAATTTAATTGCTAGGGAGGTTACGCTTGGCTCCCATTCATTTATTAT
The DNA here is from genome assembly GCF_023864345.2 of Schistocerca serialis cubense. NCBI lineage: Eukaryota > Metazoa > Arthropoda > Insecta > Orthoptera > Acrididae > Schistocerca > Schistocerca serialis. The sequence continues at coordinate 142,558,662 of NC_064646.1, forward strand.
TTCTGTCTTTAAAATTTCAGTGGAGAGGTTACACTTAGCGCAATGTCCATTAGCAATAAAATAATAACTTCAAAATTTGTCGGTGGGGAGGTTACACTTGGCGACACCCAGTCCAGGATCGAATTTCGTTGAGAGTCTTTTGAAAAACAGTCAGATATCTGCTCTTATTTGCTTAGAGATAATCAGGATTTGGCGCAACGCTTTCACTAATCTTGTGACTTTCTTTCTACAGGTCAACGGCAATTCGTTGCTCTGTTGTATTTTTGTTTGTTGCCTTTTGCATTTGTGCTTATTTGTTTTGTGAATAATTGTGACTATTGTAAAAATGCCGCGAAAGACTGTGAATAGTGTATCGCGAAGTATTGTGAATGAAATTACCGACTTGAACAACGTGACCGATAGTAATTGTGACACGCAGTGTAATGATGACAATCCTGCGTTCACTAACAATCAGTGCATTCCAACCATTAATGATGACTTTTATCTTAATGATGAACAACGAACTCAATTGTCTCTTCTGTTAATTTGACGACAATTGATGACGCGGGACGCTCTATTATAATGAGGGCTACCCAGCTTAACACAACCGGTTTGGAAAATTCAAGTAACATACAGACAAACTTTTCGAATGAAAATGGTCAGTGTAGTGAAAGTACGACGGATTTATTTAATTCCGAAATAGGGACTGACAGTGTATGTTTAACTGGCAAACCTTTTTGTAAATCTCAGAATAACCAAATGGTTACAGAAAACGAGACAATTCCAGATCCACCACTAAACAGCACAGAGAATATAAACGCTAATTTAGACTTGGTACGAATTATGACAAGTTTGCTACAACAGCAAAGTGAGAAAATAGACAACAATCTCTAACAACAACTTAGTGAACAGGACAAAAAATTTAATAAAATTGATGAAAATTTCAAACAACTTAGTGAACAGGTCAAACAACAGAGTGTAGTTAACAAACAAGATAATGAAAAACTCAAACAATACTTAAATGAAAACTTAAACGACAATTCCAGACAGTTAAATGAAAAGTTAGACGACAATTCCAGACAGCTTAGTGAACAAATTAGAGCCGTTGCCGCGCAGTGTCATGACACTAAGGAACAGTTGCGCGAGGAAATTGAGGCTAGCTCAAAGAAAAGTAGCGAAGAAATTAGGTCTGTTGCGCAAGAATTAAGGGAAATGCAAACAGTCGCAACAGAAACACTTAGAGTGGAAATTAGTACAGTCGCTAAACAATGCTCTGAAAAAGCTACACAACTACGCGACGAGTTTAAAGCAATGACGGTAGAACTTTCGCGCACAATGGACGCAAAGATAGACGCGAAATTCGAACAGCAGAACACTCAGATTGACGAGCGCTTTAATCTTCACATACAATACAGTGATACGCGTTTCCGTAAATTTATTCAGGATCAAAATAAAGTCAAACGTCAAGTCATGGAAACAATCACTGCTCAAAGACAAGAAGACAAACGTAAAATGTTTGCGAAGGCAAAAACGTATGTAGGCAATAATATTGCTACAGTGTCCGACGAAATTAATTCCATCAAACAGTCGAACACAGAATTACGTGACGAAATTTCCAATCTTAAGTCGAATACAGACACATACACAACCGATTTTCAAACAGTGACCGACAGACTCGAACAATTAGAACTAGCACAGGACTGCGATGTCATCAAAGCTGATGTTAAAAAACTGAGCGAAACTACACGTAAGTTGCAAAAACAGATTAATGCGTCCGATTCTAAAACCGATGATCAGGCAAAAATACTGACTGAAAAATATGATGAATTAGCCAGTCATATTGATGCTATTGAAAGTAATAATGATAATAAATCAGACGATACTGCACCGGTTTCATTCAGTCAAACACCGGAATTTCAAAATCTACAACAGACAGTCAATGAGATCGATTCAGCTAATCACTCATTACGGAGAAATTTGTCAAATTTACAGCAAGAGGTAACAGATATGAAAAATATTTCAGTTAATAACTCAACACAGCAGACGCCACTTAGTGAACATTTGTCAGACTTACGCAGCGCGTATAATTTGAGCAATTCACAAAGACTACGCGACTTAAAATCCGAAAAGCCACGCAACTTGAAATCCGAAATGACACAGACGAACAGATTCACACACAAACCTGAACGTGTTATCAAATTCAGTGACGAGAACATTGATTATAAGCAATTAGCATTTGTAAGAAAATGTAAGGAATTTAATAATGACAGAACACAGGTACACGCTTTGAGGTGTATACGACAATTTATTTTTGTACCTTCACCGCTATTACCTGTAATAGAGAAACTAGCTTTGAACCAGAGGCGACAATTTGCTATTGTATTTTCATCAGCATTACGTATTATGCAGAAACTGGAATTAGCAAGAATTCAGCGATTTACTTTCGGAATTTTACCGCTATTGCTTGCAACGCAAAAGCTAAAATTTATTTGCAGTGCGTAAATGATCTCAGGGGATTCATTACGCTTTAATGAATATGTGCCGTAGCGAGCATAGGGCCCCGAGCTGTAGTAGTGCTGTTTCATCTTTAGTTTTCTGCACTGCTGCCTTCTCTTCTACTATCCTTTATATCTATCAAAACTGCTCTTTAACTATTGCTCTATCTAGGATTAAGAATATGTAAAGAAAACCCGATGTGACAAATTTTTAGCGAATGTGACAATTTTCATTAGGCACTCCAGAATCACGAGAACTTAAATAACAGATAAAAATTGTAATCATCAGTATGTGTAAAATTAACAGCAAACGCATTTTTTGGTAACAATAGACGTTTTCAACCACAATAGCATGAAAGTCAGCCGCTTAGCACACCTAACCAACAATGCAGTCTACAAGGTCAACCAAACTTTAATGTTTCGCCGCGTGCACGAATAGTCCCAGCTCCAACAAATAGTAACGCATGGCAGCAAAGAAATAACTACGTACAGACAACACACTATTTCAACTCGCATCGCAATGCGCCGTATAGGAATGACTATCACGACAGACGTAAAATTAATGAACACAATTTTCGGCGTACACTTAATAACAGCCGATCTTTTCAGCAGCAAGAACATCAGCAACAACATATTATCACGAATGAAACATACAATAGGTGTCATCCATAGCGTAAGACGTCAGGAAGAAATAGCAGGGCAGTTCAAATAGTCGAAATGCCACAGCATCCTCCCGTAAATAATAGCACGTACGACAGAATTTGACCAGACACAGTACAGGTTTCATATTCCAGTAACGTAAGCAATAATTTTGACACGCAGAATCTTCTTCACGAAAATGTTATTAATTTTGACGCCATCCGACACACGTTTGCATTAAGGACAGAATTACGACGTATGTAGACGACATTCTTATCGCAGAAGCTAACTGGTCTGAACACGATCTGATTCTTGAACAACTGTTACAAACTTTCCATGCACAAGGACTCACAGTTAACCTCAGTAAATTGCACTTTGGCAAAACTTCTATAAAATTTCTTGGACACGTAATTTCAGCAGAAGGCATTGCACCTGATCCGGAAAAGCTCTACGTGACATTACTATTCCTACAACAAAAAAGCAATTACGCAGTTTTTTGGGCTTAATTAACTTTTTTCGTAAATTTATTCATCACTCTGCTTTAGACACGCCTAGATTATGCCAATTAACAGGTAAAAACAGTATTTGGTCTTGGGATAAGCAAGCACACTCTGAATTTATGAACCTGAAACATGCTTTGTTGAATGCTCCACTGTTATCGCACCCAGATCTTACTAGAAATTTTTCCATTGCCACCGACAGTTCCAACACCGCTTTAGGCGTACACATTTTCCAGGAAATTGAAGAAGATGGTTCTACAGTTAATTAAAAACATCGCGTTTGCAAGTCGCATTCTGTCACCTGCTGAACGAAATTATTCTGTTACAGAACTTGAAACATTATGTGTTGTATGGGCTTTTACGAGATCTCGGCACTTTCTTTATGGCAGACATACCACCGTTTACACAGACCACAGAGCGATACAATTTTTACTTTCGGCTAAATTCACTCACGACAGATTAAGCAGATGGAAACTTTATTTACAGGAATTTAATTTTACAATAGTTCACATTCCCGGCACGCAAAATGTTATAGCAGACGCACTATCGCGTTCTCTCAGCAACAATCAGCAAGACGCAGCAACCAACTTCTGCAAAACAAATTTCAGTGTCATGTACATTCAGCAAGTTGCATTTGAAAATTTTATTTCATCGTCATTACAGGACATATCACAAGAACAAAACAAAGACAACGTGTGGAAAGAAATTAAACACCTTTGGCAAGATAAGAATAATGTTACCATTAGGAACCACTACACTGTACGCAATGACATTCTGTTTCGCCGCTCTCATCCTGACAGCAACAATTGGTTATTATGCATTCCTGACGAACTGGTTAACAAATTAATCTGGTACACTCATTTAAGTTACGCACATTACGGAGCACGAAAATGTTTTCTTATACTGAGACAGAACTGTTATTTTACCAACATGGAGAAACGTATACGACGAGTTTTAGCGTCTTGTAAAATTTGCCAGAAAGCTAAATCAGACACCACTTCACATATTCCTCCATTATATCCCATTATACCTGTTAAATTAAGACATATGGCCGCTGTAGACATTTTTGGTCCAATTCCGAGAACTAACAGAGGTTTTTGCTACATCTTTGTCGCTGTTGAACTCACTTCAAACTTTGTTACTTTCACTCCGTTACGCAAAGCTACTGCTAAAACTGTTTCGAAAGCATTTGTAAAACATTTTCTATTTCATGTAGGGCATGTGATGAAAGTAATTTCTGACAATGGATCTCAATTTCGTTCTGGTATATGGACACGTATGTTACGAGCTAGAAACATTTCTCCGATCTATATATCCAAGTACCATGCTTCTTCGAACCCCTGTGAAAGATTAATGAAAGAAATTGGTAAGCTGTGCCGCATATACTGCCACAAAAGACATATTGATTGGGATACACACATACTCTCATTCCAAGATGTAATTAATTCCATTCCAAATGAATCTACTATGCTATCTCCGTCTGTTATATTGAAAAACGTTGAACCACCAAACAAAATTAAAGAATTAGTAAACTTCCCTAAATGTCGTCGCCTACGACACCATGAAATAATTGACATTGCGCTGAACAACATCAAACGTGCCGCAGAGCGCCGGAGAAGACAGCAAAAACAGGTTTGTACACGCCGCGACTTTCACGTTGGACAGAAAATATTAGTACGTACACACTATTTATCCAGCAAATTAAAAGGTAAGTGCAGAAAATTTGAACTTCTATACGCAGATCCATATCGGATTCGCAGCATCCCTCACCCCAATGTTGTACACGTCGAAACTTTGAAAACCAGAAAATCGAAAGGCAACCACCATTGGTCAAATATTAAACCCTTTATTGAATGAAGACACTGTATGATTCAACACACTATGACGCCATTTACTAATGCAATTATATTCACCTGACTAATTACTGATGATTATCGTATTTTTTCTTGGCAAGTGCCCGGCAAGGTAAGGTTAGCAGGTCGCTTTTCTTGTCGGTACACATCAGACCGTGCACATTTTCCATTTTTTTGTGTATATGATTGCACTCCAGTTTTGTTTGTATGCACTGTGAAATAGTTAAGATATAACACACACCAGTCGACTTTGACATTTTTTGCCTTATGCCATCTCAAGATCATGACTGTTTTACATTTTCTGCTGCTGCATTGTGATATTCTGTGTACATTTTTGCATCTGAACACTGTCAATGTCTTTGACATATTACGTTTTCTGTCATGTTATGCTGTATGGTTAATTATGTCACCATAAACTAGTCATTATCTAGTGGGTATATGATTTAAATGCAAGACATTAATCTTTGTTCATCAATTTCAGAAAGAAATGATGCGTGTAAGAAATAAATCCAACAGAAATGGGAATTTCACCTACGGAATAAACGAAAGAAGATGCAATAACTTTATGAGGAAGAGTAAATGGATCAGGATTAACAAGCATTAACAAGAATATACTATACTCATCGTAGAATAGCAGTCTTAACTAATTTTTTCTTTCAGAATACAAGGTGATTGATGCAGGCTGTCAGACAGAACTACACATCTTAGTTTTAGTGATGAAATATGCTAGAGATAAGGAATAGTTGTATAATGAGTAATGAAGTGATTTTTTTTGCAGATGATAATGAATGCTGATGAATAATGATGAAGAATATGCTATTATGAATAATGAAGTTTTTCTTTACAGGTGATGATAATAATGAAGTTATGATAATGTGGATAATGAAGTGATTGATAATGAAGTTTTTTCTTTACAGATGAGGATAATGTTGAAGTTATGTATTTATGCTATGTAGTTATTTAAGTATTTGTTGCAGTTTGCTTTGACAGCAGGCGTTGTATTGCATAGTAGGATGACGGAAAGTTTTGGAAAGGACAGCTATGGAACACATTTTTATACACATTTCACTACCTGTTAATTCGAAGTTCACTACTTTTCAGCATAGTATGCGTTTCTTCTTTCAGCTCAATAATCCATTTTGTATTTTTTTTCAGGAGAAGTTTTTCATGTTACTTACTAAACCTGTTACTTATTATACCTGTTCTAGTACTAGCATTTTTATTTTTTACCCATTTGTGTTTATCATTTATAAATGTGATCACATATACTGCCTTGTTACATAACCTTGCTACAGCTGACTCATGACGAATGACGTTACCTATCCTCATTTGCAGCAATAGGTCAAAAGCAAATAGTGTTATGCCTCAGCAATTATCGATCCCAACGCAATGCATTGCTAACAAAAAAAAAAGTATTACCAGTCCCATATAATGTCACTAGTTTATGATAATTCTGAATAATGTTGATTAGCTCTGAATAGTATGTCACTTCAGTAATGACTTCTTAATGATACAAAAAATATATATATAAAATAATGCTTTGTAACTGGCCAAGGACTGCCACTGTTTATTGTAATGAGACTACTTATAATGCCCATGATTATTAATGCTATGACTGTAATTAACTGATTTTTAATAATGACTTCGTAATGATCTGAATAATACTGAATGAGGAACACTGTTTATTGTAATGAGACTACTTATAATGGCCATGATTATTAATGCTATGACTGTAATTAACTGATTTTTAATAATGACTTCGTATTGATCTGAATAATACTGAATGATGAACAATGTTTTATTCTATTCAATACTTGCTGGCCACTGAGTGCCAATAATTAATGTCACTCAATGAATTATGTTATTAATTATGCCATTAATTAGCTCTTGTTTTCAATGTTGATACTTTGTAACTGGAAAAGAATGTGATTGTTTAATAATGCTTTGTAATTATGAAAAAGCTAATGATTCTTACTATATTGAAATGACAAGTGATTAATTATGCTTTGTAACTGGACAAGAATGAGATTACTATTGGAATGACAAATGATTAATTAACTATGCTATACTTTGTAACTGGAAAAGAATGCGATTATTTAATAATGCTTTGTAACTAGGAAAAGAAGGCTACTGATTCTATGTAAAACAATTAATGAACATTTTTCTGTAATACTACATATATGGTACAGAAATGTTCAATAACTGGGCTATGAATGCCGCAAACTACTAATGAAGAATGGTATGTGACTTAATGTCCTTCACCTTATGAGCTAACTACCCTGAATTACTGCAATGTCCATTTGTCCTGTCTATCCTAGTGATCATGGAGCACTATCTTTGGTTTTGCACTAATTCTACGTTGGTGTGCCTTGCAAGAGCGTGGTGTTGACACGACATGCTGTCCACCACCGTGAGCGATGAAGACGTTATTATGGTCCCACTGTTTGGTGTACCTAATGTACTGCCAAAATGAAAACATGGAACATTACTACGACAGTTCAGTGTCTTGGCTACGCTGATAAATTCTGATGGGAAAAGAACTTCAAATTGTGTCACTTGGTGTTGTACTTCTGTGGAAAGATATGGACTTTCAGAACAGCTGTGTGCAATCTAAAGTGCTACAACCATGATGCAATCCTTCCCTTTCCTGTCCTAATTCTTGTCACATAGTGAAAATCATTTTTTTGCTAACATCATTTATGTTCATGGGTCATACATTTTTTTCGATTCGCTGAACTCCAGTGCGAGTACACTTATGGCACTTGTCGACATGTGTTTTTTTTTTTGCCATTATGTTTATTTGTTGTGAAAATGCTAAAGACATTTTTTCGATTTGTTCTGAAGTACAGTATATGTGCACTCTTGTCTTTTATATTGTATATACATTTTTTATTTTAATGATATGTTCTGAACTACAGTGCATGTGCACTTATGTTAGGTGTTAATATGTTTTCTACTGAATTTCAGTGCCCGTGCACTTTCCTCATTTTTCAATATGATTTGTACTCATTCTGTATATCTTTTATGATTTCCTGATATGTTCATTACAGCACTTATGTCATTTGTTACTCATTGTATATACATTTCGTCATTTGCTGATATGTTCTGAACTGCAGTGCATGTGCACTCATGTCACTTGTCAACATGATTTTTTTGCCATTCTGTTTATGCTAAAGAATTTTTTCAGTGCCTGTGCACTTTATCTGTCAAATAATTTTATATACATTTTTCTGATTTGCTACTATGTTTTGTACTCACATTTTGTCTTTGTCTGATATATTTTGTACTCGGTGCGTGTGCACCCTTTTAATTTATGTACTAAATTTGAATATTCTGTAAATTGTAAAAATTTCTTGCGATGGCAAGTCCAAATGACTCACCATCGCTGCCAAATTTTTGCCCCCCCAGTGGAGGGTTATGAAACACGTATGTAACGTAGCAGCGATGGTGAGGCATGATAAAATCTTTGACCAGAGAGCCTTTTATCGTGGTTAGTCTGCGCTTGACCGCGCGAGTGTTGCGAGTAGTACGCTAGTAGTCGTCATGCAGAGCGGTCGGTCAGTAGTAGCAGCCCAGTGCAGTTGTGTGATGTAGTCTGTCGGCAGTAGTGGTCTAGTCCTGTCACGGTCGCGAGCGGGACGCAGTCGGCGAGCGTCGACATGGCATTCTGGTCAAGATGCTGAATGAGGTATATTGTTAATTAAGGTAATCATCAGATAATGTAAAGTTTATTTATTGTAATTAATTTTCAACAAGTGCCCCAATAATAATTTTGATTTCAAAGCAATTTTACAAAAAAAAAAAAAATCATTTAATTACGATTTCCTTCATTTCCCTTAAAGAAAAGTTTCAGATAAATTAAAAAAAAAATATTATTTGCAATGCAGTTCCTCCAAGCCGTGCGCAACAATAAGAGCAGAAATTTGACAAGCAGTTTCAATGAGGTAAGAATTTAATTCTGATTTTTGAACAAGGGCCAAAGACCGATATTTCGGTTTAATTGAGTTATCATTATCACTGAGATTTTCTTATCACTGAATGGACTTTAATTTTTTTGTGAAGAACTTATATTTGAGTCAGATTGCGATTCTCATTTTTTATTGTCATTAAATTTAATTGCTAGGGAGGTTACGCTTGGCTCCCATTCATTTATTATTTCTGTCTTTAAAATTTCAGTGGAGAGGTTACACTTAGCGCAATGTCCATTAGCAATTAAAATAATAACTTCAAAATTTGTCGGTGGGGAGGTTACAACGGTACTCCACATCAGAGACCTCAGTAGTCATTAGACATCGTGAGCGAGTAGAATGGGGCGCTTCGCGGAACTCACGGACTTCGAACGTGGTCGGGTGATTGGGTATCACTTGTGTCATACGTCTGTAAGCGAGATTTACACACTCCTAAACATTCCTAGCTCCACTGTTTCCGATGTGATAGTGAAGTGGAAACGTGAAGGGACACGTACAGCACAAAAGCGTACAGGCCGACCTCGTCTGTTGACTGACAGAGACCGCCGACAGCTGAAGAGGGTTTAGGCAGACATCTATCCAGACCATCACACAGGAATTCCAAACTGCATCAGGATCCACTGCACGTACTATGACAGTTAGGCCGGAAGTGGAAAACCTTGGATTTGCTCGACGAGCGGCTGTTCATAAGCCACACATCACGCCAGTAAATGCCAAACGAAGCCTCGCTTGGTCTAAGGATCATAAATATTGGACGATTGAAGAATGGAAAAACGTTGTGTGAAGTGATGATGAATCACGGTACACAATGTGACTATCCGATAGCAGAGTGTGGGTATGGCGAATGTCCGGTGAGAGTCATCTGCCAGCGTGTGTAGTGCCAACAGTAAAATTCGGAGGCGGTGGTGTTATGGTGTGGTCGTGGTTTTTATGGAGGAGGCTTGCACCCATTGTGGTTTTGCGTGGCACTATCACAACACAGGCCTAAATTGATGTTATAAGCAACTTCTTGCTTCCCACCGTTGAAGATCAATTCGGGGATGGCGAGTGCATCTTTCAACACGATCTGGTACCTGTTCATAACGCACGGCTTGCGACGGAGTGGTTACACGACAATAACATCCCTGTAAAGGACTGGTCTGCACAGATTCCTGACTTGAATCTTACAGAACACCCTTGGGATGTTGAAGAATGGGCTGCCATTCCCCAAGAAACCTTCCAGCACCTGATTGAACGTATGCCTGCGAGAATGGAAGCTGTCATCGAGACTAAGGGTGAGCCAACACCATACTGAATTCCAGAATTGCCGATGGAGGTCGCCACGAACTTGTAAGTCAATTTCAGCCAAGTGTCCGGATACTTTTGATCACATAGTGTAAGTGCAGTGCGCTACAAAACGTGGACAAAAACCGAGAGAGGTGGCGTGGTGGTTAGACAGATTCGCAATCGGATGGGCTACGGATTAAATGCCCGTCGGCCATTGAATTACAGGTTTTTCGTGGATTCTCTAAATCGTTTAAGGCAAATTTGGGATGGTTCCTTTGATAAGAAAATGGCCAATTTCCTCCCCCACTCTTTCCTAATCCGTGCTTGTGCTCCGTCTCCAATGACCTCGTCGTCAACGTGACGTTAATATATGATCTTCCCTTTAAAGTGGGCAAAAGCTTTTTGTCTCTTACAAGCTTTGAAAACTGATGAATCATCTTGACATAACAGTCGAAACTGAGAAATTAGATGCATATCAAGGTAATATTACAAGGAAAAGCTAAAAATAAGGATCGAGGAAATGTTGTACACCATAAAAATAAAAGAGTGTGTGCTGTGATGAATATTTCCAGTGTGTGCTCGGAAGTTTCTCTCTGTGTATGTACTGAAGGTGCTGAATATTAATACGACAGCATTTCAGACGGCGGAGATGCTTATAGAGAGCCGGTGACTGGCGGTTTAGCAGGGTCATACGAGAGCTGTTAGTCAACTCAGAGAGACACCTTGCTGCAGGCGGCCCTCGGGCAGTTCGGACACCGTGACGCAAGGACGAACCACGATTGCCCTCTGGGCAGTCAGTTCCGTGTGTGCCACCCGTCCTTCACATTTGCCCAGCACCTAATACGGTCACAGCGATGGGCAATAAACCTCGGGGAAAACTCCCTGAATTGAGATCTCTTATGTAGGATTTCTAAGGCAAAAAGGGAAGGTTAGGGATTAACGTCCTGTCGACACCGAGGTCGTTAGGGATGGAGAATATGCCCCGTGTTGGACATGAGCGGCGTTCTTGCAGGACCTATTCCTCTCACAGATGTGAAAGCCTTCGTCTGACACATCCTCTCGTACGCCAATGTCACCTGAATTTCCGCTTTACCAAACTTTTGCCACTACCTCCTAATCATCGGGCGCAACACTCAGCTTCGCTTTCCACTTGCACCTACTCGAATCTTATTATCGTCGTAACTACTCTCATCTCTAACGATGAAAATCTATGGAGTTTCTATTCTTCCCACAAACGAGACACTAACCTGCCAAGATCATACTAACATGTACCTCCCCAAAATTACATTTGCTGATGCTCAGCATTCTATATCAACGAGTACGGAATCTAACCTTAGTCTGACCATACTCCGAGGTTTAACAGAAACACCACTTTCTTTGTTCTTTTGTATATCAGAGCTCCTTCGAACTCTGCTTCCTCTCCCAACAGCGTAATTTGATTTCGTACTCAAAATCTCTTCTCTTCATTTCCTTCTGAAATACTGTCCCACCCAAACCATAATCACCTACTGGCCACTTCATCCTTCAAATCAACAAATTCCACTTCTCATCCATCACCATTATTGTTGTGGTTTTCAGTCGGAAGACTGGTCTGGTGAAGCTGTCGACGCTGGTCTGTCCTGTGCAAGACATTCCTCTCTGAATAACTGCTGTGTCATACATCCTCTCTACTTCTTTCATAATCAGCTATGTTGCTGACCAAATATCAAAACCGTGCTACTGCTCTGAGTGTTTCATTTTCTAATCAAATTCCTTCGGCGTCGACTGATTTATTTCGTCTTCATTCTAATCCTCTTGTTTTGATTTTGTTGATGTTTATTTTGCTCTTCCAATTCCTTTTCCTTATCTGACAGAGTTACAATGTCATCGTAAAATCACAAAATCTTTATTTCTTCACGCTGTGAATCGCTATCACAATTTCTGCTTTGTTCCCTTTACTGCTCGGTATAGAGACTCAGCAACGTCAGAAATAGGCTATAACCCCTTCTCTATCACTTCTCTACTACTGCTTTCTTTTCATGTCCGACTCTTATACCTGTAGTCAAGTTTCTGTACCAGTTGTAAATAGCCGTTTCCTCCTAGTATATTTTCCCTGCAGCCTTCAGCATTTCAAAGAGTGTAGCTCAGTCAACAATTCTAAAGGCTTTCTTCAAATCTACAAATGCTATAAGCATCGGTCCATCTTTCTTCTAAGATAAATCATGGGGTCAGTTTTGCCTCATGTGCTCTTGACAATTAAAAGAACTGTGCAGCACCACAACAGCTCGAAGAAAGCTGATCCTTCATTCTTAAAAAAGCTTAAACGTTAAGAGTTGTTTTAACTTATGTATGTACATATGTATGTATAATGTAATATTTTAAAAAATCTCTACCTGAGGAGCTAACTGTCGACATTACTGCACCGTGATTGCTGCTGTGGGCATACCGTTACTTCCTTCATAAGCGTGCAACTCGTGGTGTGTTGGACTTTTTCTCTTTTTTTTATTTGTATTTTCATCGATCATCACAAAACCTTTGTTAGTCACTGAGCAAGTAGTTCAAAAATGGTTCAAATGGCTCTGAGCACTATGGGACTTACCTACTGAGGTCATCAACCCCCTACAACATAGAACTACTTAAACACAACTAACCTAAGGACATCACACACGTCCATACCCGAGGCAGGATTCGAACCTGCTACCGTAGCGGTCGCGCGGTTCCAGACTGTAGCGCCTAGAACCGCTCGGTCACACTGGCCGGCGAGCATGTAGTCCTTGTTTTATGATCTGTCCAGCAAAAAATGTATGGACACAGAACTGAAGAATTCCATCTGGAGTAAAATGGGAGTTGAAATGAATGTAGGCCTAAAGTTGACTTGTCACTTGCGCACCTTCTTCCTTTGCTTGTCAATACGGTGTGTCCCAGAATGTCGCGACAAATTCGAAGGATTGTAGAGTGTGTCTTGAGGAACAAACTGACGATAGGAATCCGTGTCCGGGAATGTCACACGACGGGGCTAAAGAGCGTCGCAGTTACATGGCCGGCGCATTCTGCCAGGCCACCCGTTCAGCAGCAAACTTGATTTAGTACGCTGCTAGAATGTAGGTGGAATGTCTCGCAATTTCGTTTGTTATTCAGTGATTGCGATTGGTTGCCACGATCGTGCAAGCTGGCAGCTGCTAAGACAGGCCTTGTTTCCTAGGAATGCGATACTCTGTTGCCTGGATGCCCTTGTAACACTTTCGGACGAAGGTCTCCATTTGCAGTTTATTTTTCTCCTATACATCGAAAATCGTTGGAGATTTTAGAGAGTTCCAGGTGAAATATAAACTGCAGATTGAAACCAGTGTCCAAAATCGTAATCTACCATGTCAACAGAGCATCACATTTGTAGGAGACAAGACCATTTTACGCAGCAGCTAGCTCCATCTTCTCTACTGGCAATCGTGCCAATCAGTCGCGATCCCTGAATAACAAACGTCATTGCGAGACGTTCCGACAACAGTCCCGCAGTGCACGAAGTCACGTTTGCTGCCGAAGGGATGGCCTAGAGGCAGGCGCCGGTTGCTTTAACTTAGACCCTCTCTAGCGCCGTTGGATGACGTTTCGGACACTGATTCCCATCCTCGATTTGCTCCCAAAGACACCCTCTACAACGCCTCGAAGTTTGTCATAATCTTTCTGTGTCACCCTGCATATTCATATGCGTTTGCACTTTATACAGATTGCACCCAGGTGTGTTTAGCATAAATGGTTTCTGTAAGGGCGGAATCAGGTATATTATAGCTAAATTAATGTTTATTAGTGTTATTATTTATCACACTGTTAGTAGCAACAAGCTTATGAACTAAGATTGTAAATTTTTTTAAGCTTGCACACCTGATACACGCAATGTATTTCTTACATTTCTGTATCTAGGTATTTCATGACCAAGACAAGGGTCCAGCATCAGAACTGAAGTATGTAATGAATACTGCTCTTACATTAAACGTATCTCTTGCTGCGTTTTCTTTTTGCAAATTCAGATTTTGTGCTGTGTCACACCTGCTCCTGAAATCTTCTTAAAAATAACCCTTCTTTTTCTTCAAATTCATACAGTAAGAAAGTGGCTAAACTGATTTAGACCAGTGTGCTGAATTACAAACCCCTGAATGCACAAACCGTAAACTTTAATATTTGGGACATAATACCGAGAGTGTTTTCTGATTTCCTTCTGGGACAGTGAAATGAGAGTTAAGGTGACGCTTCCAGGCCTCGAAACTATCCACTAGATAAAGTCTCATCATGTATGTTTGAAGAGGAAATGCCTCTTCGACTACAGTAACATTTGAAATTAAAGTATCTGTGGTTGATATGGTAGACTTTGCTAGAACATTTTTTAACTCTAATACATTCCTCCACCACCATTTTTACGATATTCCTTGACATCAGTAACAATAAAAGCGATCTCGGTACTGTCACAGTAGTGTGTGAATCGACCTCAGCTGTGGGTGGCTATACTACTCGCTCAGTTAACGTGCATGCACATATGACACTTCAATCGAGTATGTTCTCTCAGCTCCAAAACGCTTCATTAAATTGGTATTATTTATAAAACAGATTGCGGCGGCGCGGTTCTTTCTGTCCCTTTACGACGAACCTGCACCTACCTGTGAACATTGTCTCAGCACATCATCAGTAGGAAAGCCGAGTGAAACCTACTGTACTTCGGTGTGAACCAGCCTCCAATATAAGTCACTAATCTAAGTTTCGGGAGAAAGTTTTCACACAAATGAAAGGTTGGAAATTTTGTCCTCAATTAATATATTCTGAAACTTAGGTGAAAAAGTATCACTGCCAAGCCCATGCTAGCCTTAACACAGTCACTCACAATCCCTTTCACTCACGTTAGTAAGTTTATGGTGTTACATTTCCCGAAAACGTAATAGCTACAAAAATACTGATTGTTTTTAATTGAGAATGCTCGCCAAATATTAAGTCTGTCGGTACCTAATGCAGTCACAGTTTTTAGCCACCGACCTGATCAATACGCCACGCGGAATATATGTCTTTTCTCGTCACAAAATTCACTTAAAAATTCCGAAATTTCTACACGCCCATCGGAATAATTATACCGTCACTTTACCACACTTTTGATGTATGAAACAATGCTAGATCCGGCAATTTATCGTGTTTCCATCGGAACTACTCCTACACACGTCCGAACTGTTTCATGGCTAGGCTCCCACTCTTCTCTAGAATACTCTGTCTTCTCTTCCAGCAGAGAAAGGCGCGCGAAGAATACTGCTTTACCATTGGTCAGTTTACTCAACAGCCAATAGCAAAACAACATTCTCCCGCGTCAGTCCGCGCTTTTCATTCATAACCAATCGCAAAATAGTAAACCTAACGACTGCGCTTTTTACCGACGTAATTATCTAATACGCTGAAGTTTTGCTTATGCATAAAGTTATTTACTATTGTTATTTATACCTGAATTAACTTTCCCTTTACCATAAACTTGCTTTAAAAATCTATTCTACATAAATCCCCTTTGTCCATATACATACTTCTTCGAAATGTTACCACACTAAATCCTACTACATAACTCGTTAAACAATTATCTTTACATTAAACTTAAACCACACTCACGCATCATTCGTACTGCTAAAACACATTTATAACATTTTACATACACAAAAAGACATAATAACACTTTATGAAAATACTACAACAGTTAATGAAAAACATTCTATTACTTTAGTGCACTGTAGTGGGCACAATCTAAACTAAAATAACAGTCCCCCTATCCAATATTGTCCACTATCGGCTGATATATAAACTACTTGCGCGTCCAGTCCGCCTCCAAGGCAGGATCGTTTTACGTCGCTACGCCTCAAGATTCCAAATACTCAGCTATTGGAAATGAACCATGTAATGTTGTCTTGTATACATAAAAATTTTTAAATATGGAATTTACATAAGCACAAGATTTTCGTTGTTTTCTACTTGTAAAACGCTGAGGGCCGAAACTGCAACAGTGAATTTGAAAAACAGCTTTCACGTGTAATGTTTATATTGTTATAAAAAAATAAAAAAATTAGTGACCTTTTTTTACACCTTTTTTGCTTAATAACCCTGTTTTAAGAAACAAAAAATCCTCTCTACATAGATGGGCCTTATGTAACATCGGGCTGCATTTGCGTTCTGTTTAGAACATAACATTCGTTGTGAATGTGGAAACTAAATGCTACTATTCATTCAGTCCAAACATCCACGTTATCAGAAAACTGTTATACTTTATTGTACGTAACCATTGGTTACTATTAATTTTGAGTACAACTGTCAGATATTGGTTCCATGATCCGTGATCAAAGTTGGTGATTTTTGTGTGATCTTACGATATTTTTGTTTTCCTTACTTCAGTGATATCTGTCGTTTCCACTTACGTGCCGGAAATTGTGTTTATATGTGTTGTTCGCATTTTATACTGGAGCCTATGCAAGTGATGTATCCTACTAGCATGTGTTGGACAGACGTATGGCAACACAATAAGAAATAACAAATAACATTAATTAGGACTATGCTACAAATGTCAGTTAACTTTGGTACTGTTCGAAGCGTGACACTTGTTGTCCTAAACACAATACAATAAATTCCAAACTATTTTTCTGTGTCTTGGCAGTTTATGATATATAATTGATAGTAATGTTGCAGACACTCTCGATAATCCAGTTACTTCATAACTAGCGACTGCTGGGTCGAAAAGTTTTCGAGCACTGTACTGAGGTGCCTGAACTAAGCTAACTGCTGGTACAGAACTGTCTGAGCATCTACAGCTGCCTGTTGGCAGAAGGATTTCTGTGTCCGCCTCTACAGGGCAGAAGTGATGAAGCCTGTTGCTGACATCGTGGCGGCTCTCCACACATACTTCTACGCACTGGAGAAAGTGATGCAGTAGCAGGAAGAGGTCCGTGTTCATGAGTCCTGTCTGGAGGCTACTGTACAGAGCTAAGACACACCAAGTGTTTGAGCCTGTGTGATGGCGACCTCTTGCAGTATTTTTTGTGTACCTCTTACTTGGTGCACAACAGCATTAACCTATACTTTAAGTATATGAAAGACGTATTTGGGTAAATGAGCTTCACCACTGTGTGCTGGGGGCAAGAAGCTGCGGGTATTTTAAGGTCGCACCTTATACCATATGTTAACTATCATAGAGTTTCTTAAAGAATGTTTTAACTATTTATTGTGATATCTTGATCTTAGGATAGCCTATGATGATACTTGGTACCAAAACTGGTGTTCATTAGGCAAAATCACACCGCGACTATAGAGCTAAGCAAATAATTTTTTCTCGAGTAGTATCTGAATTTAATGAGTAATCTGGTTCATAAAATAGTTGGATTCTGTCTGAGGGAACAGAATTCTGCCGACCTGTTGCCTTTCATGGACGGATATTTTAGCTGCTGTCGCCATCTCTATTCCCCTGAATGTGGTTCCGACTTCCTTTATAGATCAATGGGTCTAACCAATTGCTTAGTATACATTACAAACAATACTACTGCACTCATCCACCTCGATCTACAGCTGATCTCGGATTCTCCTGCAGTACCACACCTCTTGTGTGCAAATAATTCAAAACCGAATAAAATAAATTCACTAATAGTATCGAAACTATAAGACCATCAACAGAGGCAGAAAAATCAAGGATACTTTATCAGCCTTTTTGATGGCGAATAGCAAACGACAAGCTTAGCGTTAAACACTCTGACTGATAAAACCGTCGTAATATAAGTGATATATGTGCCGCAGTATGCGCTGGCAGAACATCGTTCTTTAGACGTAGGATACATCACTTGCATAGGTTCAGAAAATGCGAACAACACATATAAACACAATTTTCCGCACTTAAGTGGAGACGACAGATATCACTAAAGTAAGGGAAACAAATATATCGTAAGATCACATAAAAATCACCAACTTTGATCACGGATCATGGAACCAATATCTGATAGTTGCACTGAAAATGAATAGAAACCAATTGGAAATATATTGCCTTATCGTCTCATATCAACGCACCATTTACTTGGATTGTCAGAGTGGTGTGCACATCTGTATCCTTTTACTAGTTTCAGCGAAAGTACAGAGTGCTGATCCTTTTCAACAAATCTGACACTCGTCATCAGACGCAACAGGTGATAGGTCAATCTACTTATTAATTTGATTTCCAAACCACTTCTTTGATGATTTTTTATGAATGACTATCGTTTCTGTAACGACATTGCAGAAGGAGCTCGGTTTTGAACGAATGTGAGAAGTAGTGATCACGTTACTGAAATAATTATCGCACTGCCCTTTAAAGAACTAGGAAAGTCCCAAAAATTCCAAATGAGGATCCATAAGCAGAAGCTGTAATTCCACTTCAACCAAGTTTGTTAGACAAAGCACCAAGGTTCTCCATAATGTATTACTAATAAACCTGCCATAAAAGGATACAGGATAGTCAAGGTGAATGGTTGTTCAAGATTTAAAAACAAACAAAACGTGTTAAAACAAAACAAATGACTGTAGAAGCGATCCACAAAACTACCGTCCGATATCTGTGTCATCTATTTGTTACAGAATCTTAGAATGTATTTGGAGGTTAAGTGTGATGAAGTTTCTCGCATACAATGATCTCCATTGTAACTGAGAGGGCAAGTCACTCACTGTGTTTTTTTCATATTCAAGGCTATTCTTTAATGTCGTTATTACACTCCACATATAATTTTCTCTGAGACAATATGAAGATATCTACATGAGCAGGCAGTGATAGGAGAATGAACATTGTTAATGCATGTGGGATCTTTATGGTAGCTCTCCAAAGAATAGCATTTTTTGGAGTTGAGAACAAGCAGGTGGTTTGGTTATATAAAAGTAAATACTATGGAGCTTGGATGCCACGTGAAGCTACTAGGGAGAGGAAGATCTCGAAACATTTACTCGGGAATAATGCAGGTCCCAAGAATTTCTTGCACCAGGGTGCAGACAATGCTTTCGGCCGAAGAGGGGAAAAACAGCCCACCTGGATCTGTTAGGCATTTATGGGCACGGCATGGACAGGTGTATAGTAGAGAAAGTATGTCGCCCCACCGAGGTATTTTGACAGTCTCATAAATGTCCATTGTGTGTAGAGTTGGTGCCCATAATAATCCACAAGTTTATATTTTCGCCTTCAACCGGACGCTTTAGGAAGAGCGATCATGTGGTGCCGTTACTCTGTCTGCCGAGTTTTTGGAAAGAATTTTGTGATGGAACACGACATTTATGATGACTCCGAAATGGTCTATGTTAGGATACAAAATCCCTTCTCTTAGTTTACCTGAGGTCCCTGGTTAGACACGTTGTAAAGTTCGGCCTGACAAGATAATGATCTCGATAATAAATGTGTTGTTCACATTAGGCCTAAACGAAAACTCTCAAAACACACTGCCTAAAGTGGCTGTGGGAAACACAATTTAGGAGCGTAACGTCCTTTCCTCCCTGCACGCCAACCGTTGTGGCCGAGGGGTTCTAGGCGCTACAGTCTGGAACCGCTTGATCGCTACGGTCGCAGGTTTCACTCGTGCCTCGGGCATGGATGTGTGTGATATCCTTAGGTTAGTTAGGTTTAAGTAGTTCTAAGTTCTAGGGCACTGATGACCTCAGATGTTAAGTCCCATTGTGCTCAGAGCCATTTGAAGCATTTGAACCTCCCTGCAAGGAAATTAACGAATCAGAGGGTGGCTACTTTTCCGGCAGGGAAAAGAATTTTATTATCTTTGGATAGGATTAGTCCTGTGGTTGGACAGACAATTTAGAGGAGAGATGCGGCGCTCGTGGAGTCTTGTCATTGACACAAAACCCGTGTGTGGGTGGTTGCTTTGGTATACTTTTTGAGTTTACCGGTTTTTGATGGAAAGTTGACAAGGGGGAAAAGATCTTCTGATTTAGACTCCGCTCTGAAGAGGAAATTCTGGTCTTACTTGTCACGAGTGGGTTGCACTTGGGACACTCGTTCTGAGCTTCAATTCACGTTGGCACTGGTCTTGACTGAGGAGCCTGTGGTGAAATCTTCGGTGTACTGATAGGTTGGACGTCAATCATCTTCGACAACTTGCTGTGCCTAGGATAGTCTTAACCGTACCAAGTCTGCCGCCTTGACGTTTGATCTCCTTGTGCTCATTGCCATAGAAAAAAATGTTCAAATGTGTGTGAAATCTTATGGAACTGCTAAGCTCATCAGTCCGTAAGCTTACACACTACTTTACCTAAATTATCCTAAGGACAAACACACACACCCATCCTCGAGGGACGACGCGAACCTCCGCCGGGACCAGCCGCACAGCCCATCAATGCAGCGCCCATAGACCGCTCGGCTAATCCCGCGCGGCATTGCCATAGAAATGAGTCAAATTGGTTCATGGTATGACCGGCGAACGAGAGTGTCACACGCTGGAATCTAACGGGAGTGTCACAAGCAGGAATCTGCTGAGATTTCAGGGCTCCATTAGAGAGTTATAGCCATCCATCCGGCAAGTCGCCTCCCCACGAATTTGTATATTTCGTTCTCGCGATATCGAATTACGGGCGCCTCACATTACTACTATGTCGACGCTTGCGCCACGACCGTCACCTGAGGTAGAGCTACGCATCGAGTAAGGGATGTAGTATCGCTGCTAAAGCTTGTTAGGGCGAACAGAATCACAGTCTTGCCACTTGTTCTCAGTTGCACCAACGTAGTGTAACTTCTGTGTAGAATAGATACATCAAAACCTATTCAATGTTAGATCGTTAGATAATTTCAGACTGCATTATCCATGTTTTGAGCCAGAGTAAGTAGACTACATAGACAAACCTTAATCTTTACCAACCAAAGGTTACCCAGTGGAGTGCTAATTATTGGTTGCTTCTATTTGTGTTGGCAACAGGTCATGAGTTATTTGTCATCTCGCTTAACTTGTGTAAGTAGGCTATTTAGGTTTTATGTTGGTAACACTACACAACGCTCTGTATGAAAATCACTGACTGTACTCTGTGTAGTCTGTGGCTGGTTGGACTCATTGTTGGAATATTCGCTTGCGTAGTGTGGGGCAGTTGGATGTGAACAGCGCGTAGCGCTGTGCAGTTGGAAGTGAGCCGCCAGCAGTGGTGGATGTGGAGAGAGAGAGATGCCAGAGTTTTGAGCCGACGATCTGGACGTGTGTCTGTCCACAAAATTTTATATATATATATATATATATATATATATATATATATATATATATATATATATGTGTGTGTGTGTGTGTGTGTGTGTGTGTGTCTGTGTGGTCATATACAGGGTGTCCCAGCTATCTTGTCCACCCAAAATATCTCTGGAACAATAACAGCTATTGGAAAACGTCTTTCACCGGTATCAATGTAGGGCTGGGGCCCATGAATGTACATATTTGGAAACATTCTAAAACGAAAGCATATGTCTTTTTTAACACAAAATTATGTTTTTTTAAATGGACCTCCTATATTTTTTCTTCAGCAATCCATAGCATGACAAAGCACATACACAATGGCGTTGATTGCATCGCAATATTCCCATTACATCCCGATATATTAAGACGCGAAGTTGACGCTTGGAACACCCGACATGCGCTGCTAGCGCACGTCCTGAGGCTCAGGCGTGAACCCCATGCTGCCCGTAATCGCGATGTGATTGACATGGGTAATCACACTTCCATACTTATCAAGTGGTCCGAAACGAATACTACGGTCTGCTGCCATCCTGCATTAACGTCGTACATTCCAGCAGGTATTTATCTCATAGGCTAGGGGTGATGCGGTTCTGTAACATATCTGTGTACCGCAACGTTAGTCACAAAGTTAACTTCGCTTATCATTAATCCGCTACTAAAAAGGTAATGCCGTTCAACGTTAAAACTTTACTTTACTGTAGATCTAGCGCAAGTGACAGTTAATCATTCACTCGTAATAGTAAAGTTCATGTTGATGGTTTTAGTGAAACGAGAAAGTGGACTAAAAGTTTTACCGTTGTTTAGGTAAAAATGTTTTGATTTGGGAAGTTCAGGTAGGACATAGAAGATGAATGTAAACATGTTTAACCAATCAGTTTTATTAACACATAATTATCAATGTTAAGTTTATCTAATGCGTTAAATGACAAATTGTTGCAAACATCACTGGGTAAAATGGCCCTTTGTAGAAACTTCCACTGTGATACCAGCACTACATACCAAATATAGCGTTCACATCTCATGCTCAAAGTGATGCCCATTGGCTTGCATACAAAGGGTCACTCTGCCGATGAAGGATGCCCTACTCCGTGCTACTGTTTCCTCTTTGATGGCTGTGCAAGCATCAATAATGCGTTGCTTCATGTCCACTGGTGTTGTTGGTTCATGTCGGTAAACAGCATTCTTCACTGCTCGCCAAAGAAAATAATCCAGCTGTGTAAGGTCCGGAGATCGGGCAGGCCACCTAACTGGGCCACCTCGTCCAATCCACCTACCAGGGAACTTACGGTAAAGAAGTCGTCGTGCTCGTAAGGCGTTATGAGCAGGGCATCCGTCATACTGATACCACATGACCATTCTCCGGTTCAGAGGTACGGCGTCCAAGAGAACAGGAAGATTGTGTCGTATAAATCTGGAGTATTGTCTGCCATTTTGGATGCCATTTATAAAAAAAGGTGCGATAATGGTATCTCCAATAATCCCACACCAAACATTAACTTTCCACGGACGTTGATGCTCTACCTGACGGAGCCATTTTGGATTGTCTGCGGACCAATAATGCATATTCCTCATATTGACAATTCCTTTGTTGGAGAATGATGCCTCATCGGTAAAGAGAACATCTGCAAAAAAATTTGGATTAGTCAGAAGTTTTTTCTGAGCCCACTGACAAAATGTTAGCCTATTGCGGAAGTCATTTCCATGAAGATCCTGGTGTAAATGAACATGGTAAGGATGAAATTTATGACGTTTAAGAATACGCTGTGCACATGATTTCGACACACCAACTTCACGTTCAATTTGACGTGTGCTGATTTGAGGATTCACAGCTATGGTAGCGAGCACAGCAACTTCAGCACGTTCATCTGTGCGTGTTCTAGGACGATGTCGAGGTCTTGGATTTAAGCTTCCCGTTTCACGTAGACGAGATGTGAGACGACGAAACATCCGGCGCGAAGGCGATGGTTTGTCAGGGAATCGTCTTCTGTACAGCCGTTCTGCCTGAACAGCATTTCGTCCACCTACAACAGGGTACAGTACAGGTATGTAGAGTACGGTAGAAAACAGACATATTAACTTAATAATCATAATGTTCGCTAACGTTTATTCACAATGTGTACTACCTCCGTGCCGTCACTGTATTACTCTGATGCACGACTACACTGGCAAGCGGTGTACTGCACGCCAAAGCAACAACAAATGGGATGCTCGGAGGGTGGTGGAGTACAGGAGTTTGCATGGGTCGCAAATCATAAACAAGGCGAAGTGGTAACTGTGGCAGTAGTGGGAACTACGTTGGACACTTGACTAGGTAGAGCCAGGCCCTGCGCGACAGGCACAATGTGTCATATAACGCATTAGATAAACCTTATTTTGGGTGTGCAGGATAAATAAGACAACCTGACGGGTGTACACCGATCGGTACTGGTTCTTATTGTGTACGTAGATACGTGAAACGTGCAAGAGGGAAACCAGTGTGTGCTTATGAGAGTTGATGGCAGCAGACCGTATTATTCGTTTCGGACCTCTTGATAAGTATGGAAGTGTGATTACGCATGTCAATCACATCGCGATTACGGGCAGCATGGGGTTCACGCCTGAGCTTCAGGACGTGCGCTAGCAGCGCATATCGGGTGTTTCAAGCGTCAACTTCGCTTCTCAATATCTCGGGATGTAATGGGAATATTGCGATGCAATTAACGCCATTGTGTATGTGCTTTGTCACGATATGGATTGCTGAACAAAAGATATAGAAAGTCCATTTAAAAAAAAAACATAAGTTTGCGTTAAAAAACACATATGCTTTCGTTTTAGAATGTTTCCAAATATGTACATTCATGGGCCCCAGCCCTACATTGATACCGGTGAACGCTGTTACGGTAAATACATTGTTTGTTCTCTATCAAAATCTTTCATTTGCTAACTATGTCTACCAGTAGTTAGTGGCTTCAGTAGTTAGAATCTTTTATTTAGCTGGCAGTATTGGCGCTCGCTGTATTGCAGTAGTTCAAGTAAAGAATATTTTTGTGTGGGGTAAGTGATTCATGAAAGGTATAGGTTATTGTCATTCAGGGCCATTCTTTTGTAGGGATTATTGAAAGTCAGATGGCGTTGTGCTAAAAATATTGTGTGCCAGTTTAGTGATGATCAGAATAAGTGAAGAGAGAACTGTCTGAGTACGTTTAGTTTTACTCAGCTGTCTTTGTATCAAATAACGTAGAAGTTTACCAGCCACTAATTCATAATTTTTCTAAGGGGACTTTTCACTTGTGTTGTTTGTCCTATTTTATTATTAATAAACACTTGCCATTTTTATAAAAGATTGAATTGAACCAGTGTTGCTGTGTTAATCACCCATCACTGTTTGAGTACAGAGCCACCATTTTATAAGTTTCTCTCACTATTCAAATTTTATTTAAGATTCTGATAAAGGTGATAACCTCTTATAATATAGGTTAGCAACAGCAACCACTGTCAGAGGGTACATTTAATTCAGCAGACGCGTGGCCAAGTAGACAAGTGGAAGGCTTACAAGTTAAAACGATTGCTGTCAGGGTCTAAACTTATAATCCCCTGTAGTCAACTAAAACCGCAAGAGCATGGTAGTCTTGCACAATCAACATGAATTCCGAAAGCATCAGTCAGGCGAAGCAAAACTCGCACTTTTCTTGCATGGTATTCTGAAAGCCATCGATAAAGGCAGAAAGATAGGTGAGGAATACATTGACTTTCGAAAATAAATTGTTTTAGTATCGCACGAATGCTTACTAACAACAGTACTTTCATGTGAGGTATCAGACTAAATTTGTGACTGGACTGAGGATTTATTAGTAAGGAAGACGCAGCAGATCATCTCGGATACGGAGTCATCGACAAATGTAGAAATAACTCCAAGCGTGCCTGATGGAAGTATTTTTTGACCCTAACGTCAGACGTTTCGTAGGTAATGTAGTTTTCATAATGAAACAGAATCTCAGAAACCTGCAGAAACATTCAGTCACATTCTGATAAGATTACAGATTGGTGGAAACATTGGTAACTTGTTTTAAATGTTAAAAAATGTAAAACTGTGCAGTTCACAAAACGTAGAAACGTTGTATCCTACACCTACAATATCAACCAGTCACAACTGGAATCGATTCTCTTATCAATACGTTTGTGCAACTTCTTTTCTTCTCGTGTGTCTTCCTACTGGTTTAACGCAGCCACGAATTCCTCTACTGTTCCAGCTTTTTCATCTCAGACCAGCCCTCAATTACTTGTTGGTTGTATTCCAATCTCTGTCTCCCTCTACAGTTTTTACCCTCTACAGCTTCCTCTACTACCATAAAAGTTGTTCTCTGATGTCTTTACAGATATTCTATCATCCTGTCCTTTCGTCTTGTCAGAGTTTACCGTATATTCCTACCCTCGCCGATTATACGGAGAATCTACTCATTCCTTCCAGAATGAGATTTTCACTCTGCAGCGGAGTGTGCGCTGATATGAAACTTCCTGGCAGATTAAAACTGTGTGCCCGACCGAGACTCGAACTCGGGACCTTTGCCTTTCGCGGGCAAGCGCTCTACCATCTGAGCTACCGAAGCACGACTCGCGCCCGGTACTCACAGCTCTACTTCTGCCAGGCAAAGGTCCCGAGTTCGAGTCTCGGTCGGGCACACAGTTTTAATCTGCCAGGAAGTTTCATACTCATTCCTTACTTTATGAGTCCACTTAATTTTCAACATCTTTCTTTTGCGCCACAAGTCAAACGTTTCGATTCCATTTTGATCCAGTTTCCCCACAGAGCATGATTCACGACCGTACGATGCTGAGTTACCAACGTATATTCTCAGATGTTTCTTCCTCAAATTAAGGCTAATATTTGATACCGACAGCCTCACTTGGCCATCAATGCTCCCTTATCTTGTGCTGATCTGTTTTCTATGTCCTCCCTGCTTCGTTCGTCATGACGTAATTTGCTTCCAAGGTAGACGAATTCCTTAACTTCGTCCACTTTGCGATCACCAGCTTTGGTGTTATGTTTCTCGCTATTCTTATTTCCGCTACTTCTCATGCCTTACGTCTTTCTTCCGTTTACTCTCAATCCATATCTCGTACTCATTAGACTGTTCATTCCATTCAGCTAATCCGCAATTCTTCTTCACCTCCACTAAGGAATGCAGTGTCATCAGCGAACTTATCATTGATATTCTTTCACCTTGAATTTCAGTCTCACTCGTTAATCTTACTTTCGTCATTCCTTCTTCCATGTAGCGCTATAGATTCAACAGTCAGGGCGAAAGATTACATCCATGTCTTACACCATTTTTAGTTTGAGCACTTCGTTCTTGGCCTTGCACTCTTATTATTCTCTCTTGGTTGTTGCACATATTGTCTACTGCCCGTCTTATTGCTATTTTTCTAAGAGTTTCGAACATCTTGCACCGTTTCACATTATCGATCGGCAAATCGTGTGAATGTGTCTTGATTAGAATGCACCTCGGTTAATTGCCATGATAATGGGAAAATGTAATGAGTCTACAAAGCTGATAGCTTACAGAACGTTCATGTGGTCCATCCAAGAGTGTAGCCGGTGGTAGACAGAAAACATCTTCCGAAATTGTACTAAATGCTTTCTCTGGGAATTACTTTGAACAATTAGTTCATGAGCCCACACGATTTGTAAATGGTTGCTATAACACACCTGACCTCTTAGCCGCAGCAAATAATCCTGATCAAATAGAGAGTCATGACGGATACAGTGATTAGTGAAACAAGGTAATTGTAGCGAGGCTCAAAACCATGTCAACTAAAACCACTAAAAATAAATGCAAAATATATCTGTTTAAAACAGCAGATAAAAATTCGCTTGATTCCTCAAATCACTTAAGAAAGGCAAGTCTTCCAGTCCAAATGGTATACCAATCAGGTTCCTTTCAGAGTATGCAGACACAATGGCGCCTTTCTTAGCAATCATGTACAACCGCTCACTTGACGAAACGTCTGTTCCTAAAGGCTGGAGAGTAGCACAGGTCACACCAATGTTCAAGAAAGGAAATGGAAGTAACCCATTGAATTACACACCCATATCACTGACCTCAATTTGCAATAGGGTTTTGGAGCATATACTGTACTCGAACATTATGAATCATCTTGAAGAAAATGACTTATTGATACATAACCAACACGTATTCAGAAAATATCGTTCTACTTTATTCCCACGAAGTAATGACTGCTGTCGACAAGGGATCTCAGATATTTCCATATTCCTAGATTTCCAGGAGGCTTTTCATACCGTTCGTCACAAGCGACTATTAATCAAATTGCGTGCATATGAAGTATCGTCTCAGTTGTGTGACTGGATTCGTGATTTCCTCTCAGAGAGGTCACAGTTCGTAGTGATATACGGTAAATAATGGAGTAGAACAGAAGTGATATCTGGCGTTCCGCTAGATAGCGTCATAGGATCTTCCCTGTTCCTGATTTACGTAAATGACATAGGTGAAAATCTGAGCAGCCCCCTTAGATTGTTTGCAGATGACGTTGTAATTTACCGGTCTAGTAAAATCATCAGACGATCAATTCCAATTACAAAATGATCTAGAGAGAATTTCTGTATGGTGCGAAAAGTGGCAATTTGCACTAAACAAAGAAGAGTGCGAGCTCATCGACATGGGTACTAAAAGAAATCCGATAAATTTTGGGCATACGATAAATCGCACAAATCTAAGGGCTGTCAATTCGACTAAATACCTAGGAATTACAATTACGAGCAACTTAAACTACAAATACCACATAGATAATATTGTGGGGAAGGCGAAACAAAGACTGCACTTCGTTGGTAGAACACTTAGAAGATGCGATAAACCCACTAAAGAGACAGCCTACATTACACTTGTCCACCCTCTGCTGGAATATTGCTGCCGGTCTGGGGTCCTTACCAGGTAGGATTGACGGAGGATATCGAAAAAGTGCAAAGAAGGGCAGCTCGTTTCGTGTTATCACGCAGTAGGGGTTAGATTGTTACTGATTTGATACGCGAGTTGGGGTCGCAGTCACTGAAACAAAGGCGGTTTTCTTTGCGGCGAGATCTATTTACTAAATTTCAGTGACCAACTTTCTCTTCCGAATGCGAAAATATTTTGTTGACACTCACTTACGTAGGGAGAAATGATCATCATAATAAAATAAGAGAAATAAGAGCTCGAACGGAAAGATTTAGATGTTCCTTTTTCCCATGCGCCATTCGAGAGTGGAATGGTAGAGAAGTAGTATGAAAATGGTTCGATGAACCCTCTGCCAGGCACTTACGTGTGAATTGCAGAGTAACCATGTAGATGTAGATATAGATGTAGATAATTTAAGTGTGTGTTGTCCATACCAGATGGAGCTAACAAGTGGTGCTGACGAAGTACAAGGAAGGACAGTTCGAATCGTCATAGGTTTTATGTGTTATATGAATGCTTGGTGTCTGTTCTTTCAGATATATAATGGAAATACCTAGCTGGTCAATGGACCCACCTTCTTCAGTGTGGATGCATAAATACGTCCAACCTCCTGTGGGAACCCCAGAGTAGCGAACGGGAGTAAAATGGACAGAGACTGTGGATGGCTGGCGAGCGCTTGGATCGGCCTTGAGGCGTCCCGAGGTAGTCCGCACACTTGCGATGCCGCTGTGTGCATATTGGTTAACGCACCTGCCTAGTATGCAATAGATCTCGGCTCCGAATCCCGGTGCTGTACAGATTTTCGCTTGTCGCCACCGATACCGCGTAGCGTCCCGCTTCAGCTGACAGAAGTGATCCCCCTTAATTTACATACAATCGTCATAGATCTGTCTGGTGTTCTTGGGAGCTGATGAGGTACAGAAGAAGACTGAATTAGCAGACGCTTGAATACTCACGTCATCTACCGTGGAAAAGGTTACTTAAGGAGATGAATCTAGGAATATAGAACACCCCGTCACATAAGACGTAGGGACCGCCAAGCAAGATTAGATTAATTACAACTCGTACAGAGGCTTTTAAGCAACCTTTCTTCCTGCGCTCCACGCGTGAGTGGAAGTGGAACTATGCGAAGTACTCACAGCCATGCATTTCATAACGGATTATATCAGCACACAAGTAAGTGTACAGTTAGACGTAATATTTCTTTATTGTGAAACAGTTTTGTGATTTATTAGGCCATCATTAGGAAAGTTCATTACAATATGATACAATTTTTAAAGAAATGAACCTCTGAAATTTACTACAGTTAGTATCGAACAACAACTAACTGTTTTCCCATCGTTTGCCGGTGGATACTGAGTATTTTTTTACAAGTAGCATTGAAAGCTGGTGGAGGGAACGGCGCTACGCTTTCTTCCAGTATGCTAAGTACAGAGACTGGGGCTCTAACCAATGCCAAATGCGAAGTCACGAAACTGAAAACATATTCGGAACTCTCTAGACCAATGCTGATGGCGGTGATGCTGCGTGGCCAGTACATTATTTCTAAGACACATTTTCAGGTTTTGCAAAAACTTTACGACCAAAATTATATGGATGGTAGAGAGTCGTTAACTGAGCACACTGGTATAAGAAACTAAATTTGTGACATATATATTTAGATTTTTCATTGAAACGAGTCACAAACACCTTCGCCGGGCGCGGCGGCCGAGCGGTTCCAGGCGCTTCAGTCCGGAACCGCGCGACTGCTACGGTCACAGGTTCGAATCCTGCCTCGGGTGTGGATATGCGTGATGTCCTTAGGTTAGTTAGGTTTATAGGGGACTGATGACCTTAGATGTTAAGTCCCATATTGCTCAGAGCCATTGGAACCATTTTTGAACAAACACCTTATAACAACAACTTAATTTCATAGCAAAAAAATTGTTCAAATGGCTCTGAGCACTATGGGACTCAGCATCTTAGGTCGTAAGTCCCCTAGAACTTAGAACTACTTAAACCTAACTAACCTAAGGACCTAAGGACATCACACACACCCATGCCCGAGGCAGGATTCGAACCTGCGACCGTAGCAGCCTCGCGGTTCCGGACTGCAGCGCCAGAACCGCACGGCCACCGCGGCCGGCCAATTTCATAGCAACTGCTGTAACCGAGATTCGCCAGTTTCAATGCAAGCGTTACAACGACAGTAGAAATTACACTTGCAGAACGGGACTCTGGATTCAGAATCATTTGGTGCCTTTGCTTGCTCATGTCTTCAGCTAAATTTTGAACCTTACCCCTTCTTTGCACACAAAGTTTAAGCAAAAAAAAAAAAAAAAAATGGCCTTCTTGAAAGGGTTCCACACATAAGAGATCACCTATTTTCATTAAAACAGCTAAATATTTGTACGAGAGCAAGTGAACTGTAAATACTAAAAGTGTAATTAAAAATAGACATTTCGCTGCCCTTCTGTAAGGTGGCAGTACTGTTATCAGTGATGTAAGGAATGCAAGGCGGCAGCATACTACAGACAAGTGAAAAGCGGTTACAATAGCTGCTCAAAATGGTTGCGCTGCTTGGGACATGCACCGAGGCAGAACAACGCTCTGTCTTATGTTTTCTGAGCAGTGAAGGTACAAAACCCTTTGAAATCCATCGACTAATAAAGGTCTAGTTTGGTATAGCATGTCTATTCGTTCAGAAAGTGCGTGAATGGAGTAGAAAATTCGGAAATCGCGTGACCTCTGTGACAGATGCTCAGCGCTCGGGTCACGCACCCCACATTGTGACGCAGCCCACGTTGTGACGCAGCATTGTGCTACAGCAGTTCAAGCCATTTTGACGTAAACTCGCTGTCTGACGCTAGATGAAATAGCCGCAAATCTGAACATTAGTCAAGGCTCAACATGTTACATTACTCATGAGGTGCTTAAGTTTCGCAAAGTGTCTACAAGACATTTTAGAACTGAAGCAGCGGCACGTTGATGACCGAAGAATTTATTCAGCCCTTTGAAGCAGAAGGTGAAGGTTTCTTCGCGAGAACAGCTACAGCAAACGACACCAGGGCACAGTACCACCAAATCAAAATAAAGCGAGCAATCAAGTAATGGTGCACTTCCTCATCACCAAAACCCAGTAAGTCCCGGACACAGCCAATTGTAATACCTCGCTCAAAAATACTTCCTCACATCTTGTCACATACTTTGTATAAATTCAGTTAACTGACTTTCTGGATTGATCTATGATCTGCGTAAAGCAGGTAAATGATTGTTATATCTTAACCTCATTATTTCCAAAAGAATCTCTGATTATTTTAATACAGTGAAAGACTTCTCTTGATTGATCAGTGATACTAGTTTTCGTTTCTCTTTTCATTTTAGTTTTTCCTAATTTTTCCTATTTTTTTTCCAGAGGCACCTTACTTTCAGAGCTACTGCCCATGTCGTAGGAGTCTAGTTACACCCCAATCAGTGCTGAATAGTTTTCATATTTGTGCCGCTGTTATTTTCTGCAGACCCTGTTTAAAGTGACTCGACTGTCAACAATGCAGGGGTCTCTGCAACGGCCTCCACCGTTGCTTAGCAACAGTTCGAGACGAGACAACCGACGAGCAACATGAATGTATCCGTCCCCAGTCAGCAGTAATTAAGAAAACCGTAAAATGCAATAAGAGCACGGAGCAAGGACAATAGTTAGAAGGTAAGTCATGAATCAACATCTGCATCAAAACTACAGTCATCAAATCGATTGCACTATTCTGCAGACGCATAACATAAATTCTCACAAGTATCTACGAGTACGTTTAATGAGTATAGAGATCTTTTGACATTGCAGTTATTATCATAGAAACTTGAGTTTTCTAACAAGTCATCCAAACTGTTTATCAGGCGTTAGCTGGGGCATTTTATGTTAGAGAAACATAAATTTAAATACTTTGTAATTACAGGAAAGCCGGAGTACTATGGTGAGTACATAATTACCCTTGAAAATTTTCTCAATTTCTGGATTCCACTTCCTTTTGTCCTGTTCCATCATCGGGAAAATACATGATGGCTTTGCATATAATTTTACAATTCGGTTTGTAATGTAATTTAACTCTGCAATCCTCCACGTCCATTGCCGCTCATCCTGCGTGATTTGCTGGTTCTCTTTGTATCCCGGTCTTAGGAGCACTTAATTTACGGCCTTTAATTTTTTAGAACAACCCATTTGAAAGTAAGTACCCTTATGTTTATGTTACGGAATATCTTATTTTTCCTTTCAAGTCAAGTAAGTTATATCTTGAAGTCCTCAATTCTGTCATCGTCTTAGCCACAATGTAATAATTGACTGGTGTACGAAGCCTAATGCAGATTCACCTTTGATGTGAGTGAATGAGATAAATGATTCACATATCACATATTCTCATATATCATCTTTCCTTTTTATTATTTCTTGTTTTCCCGTATCTGTCTTTCAGGCACCTTTGTCTCGAATTCATGGTTACTGCGTTACAGAAATTTCCGACTCAAAGTAGCAGCTCCCTGTGCACGTTAAATGATATGAGAGGTCTGGGAAACCTCTTCGGCAAGTACTGACCGTTGGCGCTTCGAAGGAAGGGAAAGAGGAAACGCTACGCGTCCGATGGAGGCCGAGTCATGTACTGGCATTCATCTGGGGAACGAAGGGCAATCAACTTGATTGTAGTCACGCAGACCCACATTTGGTGTGGTGAGATCGCTTAAATGCAACTTAGCCTGCATCATAGCGGCATTCAACGTCTACTTTTCATATTTTGTATTTAGGAATGTCTTCTGCTATGATACCTTCCTTTTAATTATCTTTTAACACTAAATGACAGTGCAAATTCTAAACGAGGGAAACAATCTTTTCAGTATTTCAGCTCTTGATTAATGCTACGCATTGTAAATTCCCGCCTAATTATACACTCCTGGAAATTGAAATAAGAACACCGTGAATTCATTGTCCCAGGAAGGGGAAACTTTATTGACACATTACTGGGGTCAGATACATCACATGATCACACTGACAGAACCACAGACAAATAGACACAGGCAACAGAGCATGCACAATGTCGGCACTAGTACAGTGTATATCCACCTTTCGCAGCAATGCAGGCTGCTATTCTCCCATGGAGACGATCGTAGAGATGCTGGATGTAGTCCTGTGGAACGGCTTGCCATGCCATTTCCACCTGGCGCCTCAGTTGGACCAGCGTTCGTGCTGGACGTGCAGACCGCGTGAGACGACGCTTCATCCAGTCCCAAACATGCTCAATGGGGGACAGATCCGGAGATCTTGCGGGCCAGGGTAGTTGACTTACACCTTCTAGAGCACGTTGGGTGGCACGGGATACATGCGGACGTGCATTGTCCTGTTGGAACAGCAAGTTCCCTTGCCGGTCTAGGAATGGTAGAACGATGGGTTCGATGACGGTTTGGATGTACCGTGCACTATTCAGTGTCCCCTCGACGATCACCAGTGGTGTATGGCCAGTGTAGGAGATCGCTCCCCACACCATGATGCCGGGTGTTGGCCCTGTGTGCCTCGGTCGTATGCAGTCCTGATTGTGGCGCTCACCTGCACGGCGCCAAACACGCATACGACCATCATTGGCACCAAGGCAGAAGCGACTCTCATCGCTGAAGACGACACGTCTCCATTCGTCCCTCCATTCACGCCTGTCGCGACACCACTGGAGGCGGGCTCCACGATGTTGGGGCGTGAGCGGAAGACGGCCTAACGGTGTGCGGGACCGTAGCCCAGCTTCATGGAGACGGTTGCGAATGGTCCTCGCCGATACCCCAGGAGCAACAGTGTCCCTAATTTGCTGGGAAGTGGCGGTGCGGTCCCCTACGGCACTGCGTAGGATCCTACGGTCTTGGCGTGCATCCGTGCGTCGCTGCGGTCCGGTCCCAGGTCCACGGGCACGTGCACCTTCCGCCGACGACTGGCGACAACATCGATGTACTGTGGAGACCTCACGCCCCACGTGTTGAGCAATTCGGCGGTACGTCCACCCGGCCTCCCGCATGCCCACTATACGCCCTCGCTCAAAGTCCGTCAACTGCACATACGGTTCACGTCCACGCTGTCGCGGCATGCTACCAGTGTTAAAGACTGCGATGGAGCTCCGTATGCCACGGCAAACTGGCTGACACTGACGGCGGCGGTGCACAAATGCTGCGCAGCTAGCGCCATTCGACGGCCAACACCTCGGTTCCTGGTGTGTCCGCTGTGCCGTGCGTGTGATCATTGCTTGTACAGCCCTCTCGCAGTGTCTGGAGCAAGTATGGTGGGTCTGACACACCGGTGTCAATGTGTTCTTTTTTCCATTTCCAGGAGTGTACACTGAAGAGCCAAGGAAACTGCTACACCTGCCTTGTATCGTGTAGGGCGCAGACGAGCACGCAGAAGTGCCGCAACACGACGTGGCATGAACTCGACTAATGTCTGAAGTAGTGCTGGAGGGAACTGACACCATGATTCCTACAGAGCTGTCCACAAATTCGTAAGAGTACGAAGAGGTGGAGATCTCTTCTGAACAGCACGTTACAAGGCATCCCAAGTATGCTCAATAATGTTCTTATCCGGCGAGTTTCGTGGCCAGCAGAAGAGATCAAATTCAGAAGACTGTTCCTGGAGCCACTCTGTAGCAATTCTGGACGTGTGTGGTGTCGCATTGTCCTGTTGGAATTTCCCAAATCCGTCGGAATGCTCAATGAACATGAGAGGATCCAGGTGGTCAGACGTGATGCTTACGTACGTGTCACCTGTCAGAGTCGTATTCAGACGTATCAGGGATCCCATAACACTCCAACTGCACACGTCCCACACCATTACAGAGCCTCTACAAGCTTGAACAGTCTCGTTCTGATATGCAGGATGCATGGGTTCTTGAGGTTGTGTCCATACCCGTACACGTCAATCCGCTCGATACAACTTGAAACGAGACTCATCCGGCCAGGAAACGTGTTTCCAGTCACCAACAGACCAGTGTCGGTGTTGAGTGGACCTTCGACTCCGAAAGCCCATTTCGCTAATATTTCGGTGAACGGTTCGCACTCTGACACTTGTTTATGGCCGAGCACTGAAATCTGCGGCAATATGCGGAAAGGTTGCGCTTCTGTCACGCTGAACGATTCTCCTCAGTCGTTGTTGGTCCCGTTCTTACAGAATCTTTTTCCGATGTCGGAGATTTGATGTTTCACCGGATTCCTACTGTTCACGGTGCACTCGTGAAATGGTCGTACGGGAAAATTCCCACTTGATCACTGTCTCGGAGACCCTGTGTCCCATCGCTCGTGCGCCGACTGTAACAGCACGTTCGAACTCTCTTAAATTTTGATAACCAGCCATTGCAGCAGCAGTAACCGATCTAACACTTCGCCTGACACTTGTAGTCTTATATAGGTGTTGCCGAACTTAGTGCCGTGTTCTGCCTGTTAACGTATCTCTGTATTTCAATAGGCATGTCCATACAAGTTTCTTTGGCACTTCTGTGTATATTATTTAATGCCATCTAAGGTTGCGCCACATGTTTAACATTTTACTTCTCATAGAGTTGCTTTGCATGGGCTTATATGGTCTTTGTCTCGAATCCGTGCGTTCTGCATTTCGCACTTTTCACTTGTCACCTGACGATTGCATAAGAAGCCAAAAGCCTATTCGTGACCACATAAATAATATTTTTCGAATCACTGGGAAGTGTTTCTTATTTAATATTAATAACAACTGATTTTGTGAAATCACTTTATCTAAAAGCTTTGGCTGGCCCATTGAATGTATTGGTACTACATAAAATCCGTCGGTTCGACTACACCAGTTCTCCTTGACAACCCCGTTAATCATCAACCAGAAATGTTATCTTTTTTTTTCAGTACTTTCAATGGATGTAGGTCTCGTGTATTCATTTACACTACTGGGCATTAAAATTGCTACACCAAGAGGAAATGCAGATGATAAACGGGTATTCAGTGGACAAATATATTATACTAGAACCGACATGTGATTACATTTTCACGCAATTTGGGTGCATAGATCCTGAGAAATCAGTACCCACAACAGACACCTCTGGCCGTAATAACGGCCTTGATACGCCTGGGCATTGAGTCAAACAGAGCTTGGATGGCGTGTACAGCTACAGCTGCCCATGCAGCTTGATGACGATAGCACAGTTCATCAAGAGTAGTGACTGGCGTATTGTTACGAGCCAGTTGCTCGGCTACCATTCACCAGACGTTTTCAATTGGTGACACATCTGGAGAATGTGCTGGCCAGGGTAGCAGTCGAACGTTTTCTGTATCCAGAAAGGCCCGTACAGGACCTGCAACATGGGGTCGTGCATTATCCTGCTGAAATGTAGGGGTTCGCAGGGATCGAATGAAGGGTAGAGCCACGGGTCGTAACACATCTGAAATGTAACGTCCACTGTTCAAAGTGCCGTCAATGTGAACAAGAGTTGACCGAGACGTGTAAACAACTGCACCCCATTCCATCACACCGGGTGATACGCCAGTATGGCGATGACGAATACACGCTTCCAATGAGCGTTCACCGCGATGTCGCCAAACACGGATGCTACCATCATGATTCTGTAAACAGAATCTGGATTCATCGGAAAAAATGACCTTTTGCCTGCCATTCGTGCACCCAGGCTCGTCTTTGAGTACACCGCCGCAGGCGCTTCTGTCTGTGATACAGCGTCAAGGGTAACCACAGCCATGGTCTCTGAGCTGATAGTCCACGCTACTGCAAACGTCGTCGAACTGTTCGTGCAGATGGTTGTTGTCTTGCAAACGTCCCCATCTGCTGACTCAGCGATCGAGACGTGACAGCACGATCCGTTACAGCCATGCGGATAAGATGCCTGTCATCTCGACTGCTAGTGATACGAGGCCGTTGGGATCCAGCATGGCGTCGCGATTCCATAGTCTGCTAACAGTGATTGGATCTCGACCAACGCGAGCAGCAATGTGGCGATAGGATAAGTATCAATCGCGATAGGCTACAATCTGACCTTTATCAAAGTCGGAAACGTGATGGTACGCATTTCTCCTCCTTACACGAGGCATCACAACAACGTTTTGCCAGGTAACGGCGGTCAACTGCTGTTTGTGTATGAGAAATCGGTAGGAAACTTTCCCCATGTCAGCACGTTGTAGGTGTCGCCACCGGCGCCAACCTTGTGTGAATTCTCTGAAAAGAAGATCATTTGCGTATCACAGCAACTTCTTCCTGACGGTTAAATTTCGCGTCTGTAGTACGTCTTCTTCGTGGTGTAGCAATTTTAATGGCCAGTAGTGTAATTAACTAAGGGTGAAATTGCTTTCACTTCGAGACACTGCGGTCTGTGTTACTGAAAGAGGAAGTGACATGTTCATTGCACGTCCCAGTACAAACACGGACGCCACTCATTACGTTTGATTTCAGCTGGTGGTCGTCGGTAGGAGCTTTGCAGTTACAATCATTCCAGATGAGTCGAGTAACGCAACAATGTAAATCAGGGAGAGACGGTGTTTGAGTAGCCACATTTTTTCCGTACCGGTGATACACTACGTTCATGGCAATGTGCATTAACTTTTGTGGGATGCAGTAACTTGTTCATGAACGTTTGCAGACGCGTTATTTAATTTTTGCAGTGGTAAATATTGCCGTGTGTTCTTCTTTATTGTTTTCTTTTCGTGTTGGTCATACAGCAGTAACACTGACTTCTTTTTGGCTTAACAGT
This sequence comes from Schistocerca serialis cubense, assembly GCF_023864345.2. Lineage (NCBI taxonomy): Eukaryota > Metazoa > Arthropoda > Insecta > Orthoptera > Acrididae > Schistocerca > Schistocerca serialis. Next base: position 142,597,214 of record NC_064646.1, read on the forward strand.
TTTACATGTGTGGTCCTCGTTTTTCAATTGACTTGCGAGAAAGTATACCTAATTACCTGAATGAGATTTTCTCTCTGCGGTGTGTGCGCTGATTTGAATCTTCCTGGCATATTAAAACTGTGAGCCGGACCGAGACTTGAACTCGGGACCTTTGCCTTTCGCGGGCAAGTTCTCTACCATCTGAGCTACCCAAGTACGACTCACGCTCCCTTCCACAGCTTCACTTCTGCCTGTACCTCGTCTCCTACCTTCCAAACTTACCAGAAGCTCTCCTGCGAACATCGTATTAGTCGATTTATAATATTCTGCTGCATAGCATTCATGTTGATAAAAGTGTAACTTCAAATTCATTCATTTCACATGTGGCCTAAATAATGATTACAGAAACAAACAAAAAAACAAAGAGAACTTCCAATCTCTTCGCCTATTTAGTGTAGACCACACCTCAAAATTTGTGTTTCTGGGCCTCATAGTCGCCCAGTGGCAGGGTCACTGATCTAGGAAGAAAGATCCTCAATTGCTTGCAACAACTAACATCTAATACAAGTTGTTCAGACCAAGGTCTATTTTTCCCCAGAATTGTTGAACAGTGTGAGAACACATATCTCCAATCGTTGAACTCTTTCCCATCAGACACCTTTTTTGTAAGCTCACAATATTAAACATTAGTCATTCTCTTAAAAGAGCAGCCTGGTCGCTTTAGAGCCCTGTAGATGACGCAAAACAGATACGAGGTAGTTCTGTTGTTGTGGGTTAAGTCACAGCGTAAATCGTAATAATATTTTATTAATGATCGGTTTCGACTTCATGTAGAAGTCATCTTCAATGAACGAGCACAACCTGGCTGCTACTGGCCGCTTGTCGAATGCTCACTCGTCAACACGATCGTGTTGACGAGTGAGCATTCGACGAGCAACCAGTAGCAGCCAGGTTGTGCTCGTTCACTAAAGATTACTTCTACATGAAGTCGAAACCGATCATTAATAACACATTATTGTGATATAGACTGTTGTTTTAATCCAGTTGTAACACCAGATCGCTTTTACTTCTCTAGATCATGTTTCGATATTTTGAATAGTATCTTCCAACGCTGAAGTAAATCATGGCAGTGAAGTGTATGTTTGCCAGTTGTTTGAGTGGTCGGTGTGGAAACTTGACAGAATGGCAGAAAGGTGCTATCATGTTTGGACATCCCCGACGATCACTTACTGTAGTATTACTTTTTAATTAGTAGTATTTATTTTGCTTCTAAAATTATTTCCGACATTTACGGAGTCAGACATTCCATATTACATCCTGTCTTACAGTTTCATCTGTGTGTACTTGTCGATGTATCTGCTGACGTACAATTTGTGTTTAATTTCGTTAGTCATTTTTTGTCTAATTATTTTGTCTAGCGTCCGCTGGTTTTTTTCTGTTCTGTTCCCGCTCTGATTAGGTACGGACGCATTGTCATGACTCTCTGTATGAATCTATGTTAAAATGTACCTAATCGCTTATAATATAGTCAAAGCTAACTTTACTATGATTTTTATTTCTAAATTTTAACCCTCCATGACACTATATTATTAATATTTTATGATTAATGTTTTTCAGACGATCACGGCTGGAAAAGAGGCGCCGAGGACTCATTGTAAGTCGACGTATATGGCCGAATACTTCTCGTTTGGACAAGAAGAGAATAGAAGCTTTCGAAATGTGGTGCTACAGAAGAATGCTGAAGATTAGATGGGTAGATCACCTAACTAATGAGGAGGTACTGAATAGAATTGGGGAGAAGAGGGGACCGGTTGGTAGGACATGTTCTGAGGCATCAAGGGATCACAAATTTAGCATTGGAGGAGAGCGTGGAGGGTAAAAATCGTAGAGGGAGACCAAGAGATGAATACACTAAGCAGATTCAGAAGGATGTAGGTTGCAGTAAGTACTGGGAGATGAAGAAGCTTGCACAGGATAGAGTAGCACGGAGAGCTGCATCAAACCAGTCTCAGGACTGAAGACCACAACAACAACAACTTCTCGTGTTCAGTCACTAATTTCAAACCACGTATATCGCTCCACGTCCCTGAGATCGGTGCGCCGATCATTTCATTTGCATCTTGCCGCAGTTTTCACGCTAGTGACGCAAGGAACGAATCGGCCCGCCGTCCACTAACGGTGACATCGTTGTGCGACCTACACCAGTCTGACACAGGCCCCCCTTCGTTCAAATTATTGATGGTGGTCCACGTTTTATTTTTTAATTTATACCAGCCGCTTCACACCGAACTCGGCACGGAGCGTTTCAGTTTCATTGCGCTGCACCGTCCGTATTGCGGGGCGACAATACGCGCGCGACCGCCATCTAATGGCACTTTCCTCCTCGTTTATTAATTTGGAATCCTAATTTACGTTTTTGATTCCCTTTAAGGCTAGGAAACGTGACAATACTGAAAGAAGTTGCCCGATTTGTTGATGTATTACCGCTGACTGTACAACGTGTCTACAGGGAATGGTGTACCGCACGCTGGCTGTAACGCGGCGTAAGAGCAGTGGTGGTGGAAACATCCAGGTCGATAGAGGCCGCAGACGAGTGTGACGCCTTGTCAATAAGCAGTGTCAAATTCGGTAATGGGTTTTCATTTTCAGCAAACGCTCGTCCGCGTCAACCAGTTTCCAAGCGAACGTTGCGAAGGTACCTGTATGAAATAGGTATTGGGAGCTGGGTAACTCTTGAAAGAGCGGTACATAGAGCTGCATGTATTCAGCTCGCAAAACGAAACAGACAGGGCAGTAACTTACTGGAGGTGTGTAGGTGTCATCCGACGAGTCGCGAATCCACCACTTTTAACATGAAGCAAGGAGTGTATTGAACCGACGGCACAATAAGGCGTTTATCCCGCAACGTGTGGAAATTATAGTCCAAGCTATAAGGTGGTTCTGCCATTTTTACGCTGGTTTTATTAGCGCGACTTTGGCTCTTTCCAGATATCGTGAACATGAACAAGGAAGTTTATTTCACCATTCTCTTCATGATAAGTGTGCTGTGGACGCCTCCGTCTTCCAAGACCACACCAACCGTTTCCTAAGAGACGGACGCATGCTCTCCTGGATTGGCGAACCTAAAGCACCCTCTCGACTGGTCCGCTAAATATCTGAAACAGTTTGCAAGAGCACATGAAACATAACAATCAATACGCGTTCAGTCTGGTAGCTGGTAATGTAATTGTCAGCGAGTGTCTTCAGCTGGACACGGCTTACCTGAAACAACTTGTGGACTCCCTTCCCCACAAAACTGAGACAGTTGTTATTTCTAGAGGCCGTGCCACACAGTATTAGCGTTATGTCTCCTGCAAGTGAATAATTTTTTATTGTGTAATCTTTGACTAGACTGAAGAACACATGTAACGTTGTAGGTGTTCATATTCAAGTGTTTCGACTTCATTTCTTTGACGTTCACGTAGTATCTGTACCTTTGACAATCAAAACTTGTCACTTATTAAGTGTGGAGGTATCACCAAGTGTACATTACTGTACCTGTGCCACTGTACAACACTTTTATATGGACTACATTCAGATCGACTGTCACGACAGTTATGTATATTCTACGTCTGGATGAGTCTTATTGGACGAAAATGTACTTTTTATCCGTTGATGTACCCTCTGTAGGTACTGTGGCGTGACAGGTATTGCGTGCTATACTACTTCGGCAAGACTACAACAAAACCAGTCACTTATTATTAATGTATCATGAGATTTTATTTAATCACTGCTTTTCCCGGCTAATTTTCGTTATTTTGTCCAAGAAATCTCCATCTTGGAACGTGTAGCAATTTTGTCTGTCAAACAGTGTTAATAGCGCTACGTTCATTCACAAAAGTAATCGCATACAACCAGCAAACATGCTAAATGTATGATAAATAATCTCAACTATACAAGAGTAACGACTGTTAGTAATTTTCAGTGCTGTTGCATAATAGTCTCATTACTAGTTTCAGGGGACTGATGACCATAGATGTTAAGTCCCATAGTGCTCAGAGCCAGCCAGCCTAGTTTCAGATCGTCTATCGAATCAAACGCTACCGTTATTCGAGGTGGGAACACGTCTCTTTAAGCAAAACGAACAGTTTTGTCACACAACACCACACGCACACAACACTAATATATTTTTCCTGTCAAAATATTTCATAAAAGTCGTTACGAAAAATAAGACTTCGTACATCAGCATATAATAATTTATATCACGTAAGATGTTGTTTGCATTCTTAGAAGTTCATTATATTTAAAGATTATTCAGAGTCTAACTGGAATTTATTACCTCTGAGTGGGTTTTGGGCCACCAATACACAATTATTATCGCAATAATGACCAACAACATTTATGTCTGTTCAAAAATTCGATTTAAAACTGCCGCTGCAATATTTCACTAAGATGGCGACAAACATAAGACAATCACTGACCGATTCTCCTTCAGACACTGTTTTACTACTAACAAACAATATATATTAAATCTTTTTGTACCTTCACTATATGCATTAACATTTGAAAATATTTCTCAATTTTAATTGCTTATTATTGAGCATTGATTAACAAACCGCGCTGTAGATCAATAGCGCTAATGGCTGCGCTCCTTTGTAGCTGATCAGAAAAAATTAACATTTATATAGGACGAGAATCATAATGAAATAAAACTCCAAATAAAAAAGATTCATTTCATGACACAGAAACTCTATTTTTCAAATATTAATTAACAACATAATACAGTTTTTACAGACTTCTGTGTTACGAGACATCAATCACGTCCGATCAGTAAAACAGTTCGCACAAGACGGAGAATTATTCTAGAAGAATAATAGATAACAAAAGATTGAGATTTTCATTATCTTTTTCCTTGGGTATTGTCTGAGATACACTTTCTTACAGAATGTTAAATATTGTCATTCACAATAATCGTTTATTATTTCATTATTGATGAAGTCCTTTTCATTAATATCACGAGAATGTTCATTCGCACTCCACACACAACGCTGTCGCGAATAGGATTCTGAATAAAATATGGTTTTAAAATGAAGTTTTTCATTTCCCCAGTTTTCTATGATGCTCGTGTATTTGTATCCATGTATCAGCATCCCATACCTAACACGTTTCACAACGCCGAGCATAAAAACGGGATATTCCTTTGCTCATATCTCGGTTTCCATTGGGGATAAAAAGGTAGGATCAATTGTTTTGGATAGTCCTTGGGCTAGGGACCTTTTATATAACCAACAGTAGGATCGTCTTCGCGTCAGCTTAGGCAAAAGGAGCAAATCGGTTGGTTATTTTTACATATGATGTAATTTACGTTGGACCTGATGAGACTTATGGAGGAACCATTAGTTCTCGGGTAGCTCCTCGGAAAAACCCCTGTAAAGAAATTTACTATACTTTTGCCGTCACCAGCGAATCAAAACCCAGCCGATGATTCCAATGTGGCCATGCACATCAAATGGCTATTACTTTTACGAAATGTTCCTAAGATCCCAATCTCGAACAACGTTGGAAATTTTCTTGAAATCCTTATCCCTTTCTTAGATACAGAGGTTCAAAGTTACCCTACTCGTACACATACGCAAGGAAAAATTAAATAAAATGATTGCTGACGGTTATACTTGCGATAAACTCATGGTTTGATTAAACATACGTGTGAATGAACGAATGAATCAATGATGCATTTGCGTAAATTCATAGGCGGCTTCTCAAGAAACTCCAAAAAGCGTTCTTCGCTTTTATTTTTTATTTTATTTTATTTTTTTTTATTTTTTTTTTTTTTTGCCTTCAGCATCCCAGACACCAAGAAAGCTATGCACAGTAAAAGGCTGTAACTTTTACGATACATTACTAAGGTTTCAGTCTAGAACAATCCTCAAAATTTTCTAGATATCTTCATCCGTTTCAGAGATACGGAGGTTCAAATTTATCCTACATGTGCACGTAAAATACGCAACTAAACTGCTGCGTAGGACGAGAAAACGTTGTTTATAAAGTAACGTAGCACAGAGAAAAACGATTTAAAGAGTCTCTGTTATCATCAGAAAGGTTCTGCAACCTCCACTATATAGTACTGAAGCACTTGTAAACCTTTCGCGCAGGTAAAATTCTATCTCAGGTGTGAAATTAGTTTTGCGTGATTTCATTTTCACATACCTAAGCTATCAAAATTTTACCGACCTATCAGGTTCCATATGGGTGACATGCCCTGCTGTGACAGGGAAAAGGAGGGGACCAGCAGAAAAATGCTTCTGTCAGAGCACAAAAAGGGGAATATGTGCACCTTCGTTAAAAGACACTGACTGAGATGTGGGCTACCAGCTGCCTCATTCCACCTTCCTCAGCACCTTCAAAAATTTCCACAAAAATATTAGCAAGCGAATATAGAGAGGAGGAGATATTCATTGCGGGAAAGAGACAGAGAAGTAATATGTTGTGACTTGGCAAGACAGCCAAGCCACTAGGAGGTACCCGAAAGGCACCCGTTTAAGCTCACGCAGGCTGGCGTGAGGTCTGGAACAGTTAAAGGAGTTGAGTCTCGCAAATAAAGTACGTAGCTTTTGGAATACTTAACTTTAATCCATAATTGGTGAACATCGGTCTGACGGTACATGCATCACAAGATAAATAGCAAATGATAATGGCGCCTTGCTAGGTCGTAGCAAATGACGTAGCTAATGGCTATGCTAACTATCGTCTCTGCAAATGAGAGCGTAATTTGTCAGTGAACCATCGCTAGCAAAGTCGGCTGTACAACTGGGGCGAGTGCTAGGAAGTCTCTCTAGACCTGCCGTGTGGCGGCGCTCGGTCTGCAATCACTGACAGTGGCGACACGCGGGTCCGACGTATACTAACGGACCGCGGCCGATTTAAAGGCTACCACCTAGCAAGTGTGGTGTCTGGCGGTGACACCACATAATAAATACTGGAAGATTGTAGACAGTGATTCTAGTCCAGGAAGAGCGAAGAGGACAATGGCGGTGTGAGAGAAAGAGAGGGACACAGTGGCAGTGGAACACATCTGACAGTGAGAGAAGTGTTGCAGAAGAGTGAAGAGAAGAGTGCACGCCAAGGTGGTTGGGGGAGGGAAGGTGTTAGGAGGGGGGCAGGAACTAAGAGAAAGTTAAAGTGGATGATAGCCAATGAGAATGAGAGATAGAGTCTGCGACAACGACAACGAGGAAGTGATATATGGTGAAAGTGAGAAGAGATAGCAGCAGTGGGGGCGAATGGATGAGGTAGTAGCAGTAACAGAGAACAAGAGGGAGACAGTGACAGGGAGAGGAAACAGTAGTAGCAGGACAAAACAGAGGCGACGGTCTGAGACAGAAGACAGTGACAGAGAGACGCAAAGAGATAATGATGATGAGTTGTGCTGAATGAGTGAGTGACAAAGGGAAATTTGCATTGGATGGGTATGAGAGGCATATAGGGATAGACTAGTGGTTGTCAGCGAGGTACAGGTAAGGCAGCTTGGGGGAGAGTGAGAGGTGAGCTGCATGTTAAAGAAAGTGCGAATATATTCCCATGCCAAATATTTTTGCGAACATTTTTAAAGGTGCTGAGAAAAACAGAATGAGGCAGCTGGTATCCCACTTTTAAGTCCGAGTCTTTATAAAGAGAAGAATATTAACCGTTTTGGTGCTCCCATAGGAGCATTTTTCTGCTGGTATTCTATGTTCATCTTTTTTGACCCTACAGTTGGCTCCTGTGAAGAAGGTCGTAATAACTGAAACCTGTAGAGAATAAACATACAGCTGCACAGCTGACGGCATTAACACGTTTTTTTTAGAATAAACTTTTATCTAACGTGCTTATTTTCTGCATACCTGTTGCCCACTGGCTTGTATCTGATGTAATCAATTATTGCTTGAAATGCGGTGTGCCAATGAGCTAAGATTCAGATCGAGGCATCCTGGCGTACGGCACAATAGAAACACTTTTAATCCTCCATTCTGTGTGAAATTTGAAAACAAGATTATAGTAATTCCTGGATACGTTTCGCGCTGACAGTCTGCAGCACTGGTAGAACTTTGAAAAATCGGGTTATCTTCGATTATAAGGAAAATAAGTGGGCGATGTTCTAATTCCCATCCACCTATCAGGATTTTGGTTTGCCTTTGTAAAAGGATGCTGACGAATTCCTTGCTCATCCTTGTCCAGTCCGAACTTGTACGCCGTCTCTAATGACCTCGTCGCCGACAGGGCTTAAAGCATTCTGTCTTCGTCTTGTAAATTAAAAAAAGATCACCATTTCTTTTGTAGGTGTACAGTCACACTTCACTCACCGTCTAGTTCAACAACACTTTCTAATTTCTTGCGTTTTATCACTATCTTGTATTGGCGTTTTGCTTGTACTTTTCAAAATATTGGTAAAAAATGTTTCCACGATCAAGTTTTCCATCAGGATTGTCTAATGACCCCAAAATTAGTTTGTGAGGTATTTTAGGACCTGAAGAATTTATTGGGCGTGTATTTTAGCCGCCAAGAATGACAAATTGTGTTGCCTCCAGAAGAACGTGTGGTAAACGCGAAGGCGATATTTTTGGAGTATTTTGCGCTTATCCTGCTTGAAGCTTACACAAAGAACTTCTCACAAATTATTGTTAGGTCTCTACAGTTAATTAAAAGCTGCTAAGCATTGTAGAGTTTTGCTTATGTACGAGTAAATAAGGATGACATTAATCACACAGTGATTCTAAAATTATTGAATTTCTATACTCGTATCTACATAATTAAAAAGAAATTCATAAAAACTGTGATTCAGATCGCTAAATATTCAGAACACCTATAGCAACACAGTGTAGGCGACTTGATAGTGACTCATTTTTATGGCGTATCTCTATGCTACGCGCTCTATCACAGATTTATGTCACTTCACCATCGCAAGGATTTTGCGTGAAAGAAATGGCACCGTCACTTGCATCATAGAAAATAATGAACGTTTTAGTGACAAGACAAAAGAGAATCTTCAAATCATTTAGTGACAGTAATTTCAAAGTTGAAAATAAGTACCTCCGTGGCTTCGTCATTGAGAAACGAAAAATAACAGCATGCATAAGTTGTCGCAGATAATTAAACGAAGGCCTGTGACAGGAGTTTCTCCATAGTTCATCTCTCGGTAATTGTCTGCAGGTCAGGAACGACGCGTAGCTCTTGCCAAGAGGTGTCTTGCCAATTCACGTTGTCATCTCCAGCAAGTGTCCTAGAATGAGGAATCATTCAATAATTATCAATAACAACACACCGTCGCTCTACACAAAAACTCAGCTCATCCAAGAGCATGATACGTCTAACACGTCACATTCATTTCGATGAATACTAACGGCGAACCATCTCCATTGTGCCCAGGGCGGTAATTGACTCTAGGACCCATTGACGAACATGAAACTGATTTTAGTGTACATTACCAGAGATTTGGCTTATCGTTCTTCATTTGGATATCCTTCCTGTTGCAACACTTTAACAAATTCTAATGAGATACATTTCTTGATTATTTCCTCGCGTACTAAAAATGTATCTTTTCGTTATTGGTGCCGACCGCAGTGGCCGAGCGGTTCTAGGCTCTTCAGCCTGAAACTGCGCGACCGTTACGGTCGTAGGTTCGAATCCTGCCTCGGGCATGGATGTGTGTGATATCCTTAGGTTAGTTAGGTTTAAGTAGTTGTAATTTCTAGGGAACTGATGACCTCAGATGTTTTGTCCCATAGTGCTTGGAGCCATTTGAACCATTTGAGCCTTATTGGTGCCGTCTTCACAAAGAAAACATAGGAATTATCAAGACTGGCAATATTATACTGGCTTAAATAAAACTTCTATCGCCATCGATGAAGACAAAATCATGTCGTGAACGGGTCGGACGGTAAAAACCATAGATACCATTTTTCTCGATGAAATGTGCCTATCAAAATAACGGAAACTACAGAGTCGAAGAAAATTACTTCGGCGTTGTCTCATGTTCATCCCGTGGTATAGCCGTGATACACCCAGAAAGTTCTTACACGACTTGCGATTTTTTTCTGGAGGAACTTGTACCAGATATCATCCAGTATAGAGCTTTGTTAAGTTAAAGACAGTGGGAGAGTCGAGGAATGAAATGAGTAACAATGTCAAAATGGTCCTTTGCTCTTGACGAAGATTATGTAGGCTATCGTCAACAGCTGACTTTTTAATCTAATAAGACGCGACAAGCAGCTCGAGAAAATTTTACGCATGGATATCGTCGAGAGATAAGCACATCAGACAGAGAAAAACTGTCATTCCCCAGGAGATATCACCGCTGCAGTCTTAATAGTGGCGTAAATTCTGTGAGGAAAAGAGTCAAAGAGTTTCTTCAGGAATGTAATGTGCAGCCGAATCCACTGTCGCTCAATGACGATTACATACTGCCGTACTTCCAAATTGTGGGTATGTTGATTTGTACGTTTCAAAACTCTTGCAAATAGTTCCAGACATTTTCTTTCTGTTTAACTAAATCTCCGTCCGGGCAGGCCACGGACGGTCTAATGTTAGCGACCGACCACCGTGTCAGCCTCAGCCGACAGACGTCACTGCATGAGGATACGGAGGAGAATGTGCTCAGCACACCGCTCTCCCCGCCGTTGTCAGTTTTCGTGAGCGGAGCCGCTACTTTTCGATCAGACAACTCCTACGGACGGAAAATGCCCCTGGTTAAAACCGACGCCGGTATCTTAGTTCTGAATAACCAGTATTATAAGGTTTTTTTTGGTCTCGGTATAACACTTCTTTTCATTTTTTACTTATAACCGATTTAAAAACCGAATTATCAACCAGCAATATCGGCAGTGTCAAAATTTTTCGTTTTTAAATAACCCTTTTATGTTGTTTTGTTGTTGTGGTCTTCAGTCCTGAGACTGGTTTGATGCAGCTTGTGATCCCTTGACGCCTCATAATATGTGCTACCAATCGATCCCTTCTTCTAGTCAAGTTGTGCTACAAACTCCTCTTATCCCCAATTCTATTCAATACCACCTCATTAGTTATGTGATCTACCCATCTAATCTTCAGCATTCTTCTATTCTCTTCTTGCCCAAACTATTTATCGTCCATGGTTCCCTTCCATACATGGCTACACTCCATGCAAATACTTTCAGAAACGACTTCCTGACACTTAAATCTATACTCGATGTTAACAAATTTCTCTTCTTCAGAAACGCTTTCCTTGCTATTGCCAGTCTACATTTTATATCCTCTCTATTTCGACCATCATCAGTTATTTTGCTCCCCAAATAGAAAAACTCCTTTACTACTTTAAGTGTCTCATTTCCTAATCCAATTCCCTCAGCATCACCCAACTTAATTCGACTACATACCATTATCCTCGTTTTGCTTTTGTTGATGTTCATCTTATATCCTCCTTTCAAGACACTGTCCATTTCGTTCAACTGCACTTCCAAGTCCTTTGCTGTCTCTGACAGAATTACAATGTCATCGGCGAACCTCAAAGTTCTTATTTCTTCTCCATAGATTTTAATACCTCTTCCGAATTTTTCTTTTGTTTCCTTTACTGCTTGCTCAATATACAGATTGAATAACATCGGGGAGAGGCCACAACCCTGTCTCGCTCCCTTCCCAATCACTGCTTCCCTTTCTTGCCCCTCGGCTCTTATAACTGCCCTTTTATAAGAGAGAAAAAATTTTATTCATAAAATTTGCTTTGGTTTGAAATACAGCGTTATTATAGAAAATGGGAGAAGGGTGAGTTAATAACAATGCCGACAGAAACGAGCAACAGACGTGTGGCCTAATAATTAGTACAGAATTGCTGAACCAGTAACGTCCCTATTGCCGTGTGTCGTGGCATAATGTGCCCATGTACGGGCATTGTGCAAAACTTGCACGCATGGTCTGTACGGTAGTTTCCAGCTGTAGCCGCCAGTTTTCTGTCGTATTCCAGAATGAAACCAATCCTGGCCTGGAAATATTTTTACGAAGTGAGGTAGCAATGAAGTACAATGCTTCATTTGCTTTAAAACATTAAGGAGTTGTCTGGTATTTCTATTAAATAATAAGAGAGGAAGGAAATTATGCTAAGAGTAATTAATTAGAAACTTAACAACAGTTCATTCATAGTATGCAACAAAAATAGAAAGTAGTTGATCTGCTGCCTTTATCTGCCTGTAGTCCTTGGAGACGTACAAATTAACACGAAAAATAGAGTTCTTCAAACTCAGTTTTCACCCTTTAACATTGACTATTCGTAATATCCAAACAGTGGTATGACCTCAAATTACAACATGATTTCCGAACAGAGTTTCAAAAAATTTGAGTCAATAGGAGAACACTCGTGAGTTTTTGTAGCATTCTACCGCTTACTAGTTTTAGAGAAGAGTAGCGAACTCTGGTCGTACTAAGTTTCCTTTTATTTCCCTGTTTAATTTAATATTTTGATTCTAGGTATCTCGAAACTCCGTTAGTCAAAATTTAGCAATCTTTGTTCGGTTTCTACGTATGTTACGGGAAATAATAGGAATAAAAACCGAAAGTCGGCTACTTCAGAAACCGGTTATTTCGAGCGGTATTAACATTCGGGTTAAAGTGACGTGGGAAAAAAGACCGTACAACCAAAAATCGGTTGTTTCAGTAATAACCACCATCCCCACTCACCCCACTTGACAGCAGCTCTCGGCGGTCCCAGACGGTGACCCATCCAAGTGTTCGCCAAGCCCGACAGTGCCTTAACTTTGGTGATCCGACAGGAGTCGGTGTTATCACAGTGCCAAGGCCAGGTGGGTGATTTAGCGGGCACGCCAAGGTGCGATGGGATTCCTAATTGTCTGTTAAACCAGACCCTGTGAACACTGTTGTTGCCGTCTTGGAAGACAGGAGAGTTCACAGCACACACGTGATCAAGGTGTAAACGGAGGGTAGCAGCTGATCGCGGAGAATGTTCACGGTAACCTGAACGAGTATGTCCAAGTCATGGTATGGAGAACAGCTCCAAAACACCAGAGAACTACCTCAGTCCTGAACTGCAGCCTCCACAGAATGCAGCTAGAACGCCTCACAGCGCCGTCCGTTCCCTCGACGCCCCGCATAATTAATGATGCTGATGATGAGGAGGTCCCATACTTCGAGGAGCGTAGGGAACGATGCGGGAGACCCGCACCGCCTACTAGGCAAGGTCCTAGCGGAGGTGATGTGCCATTGCCTTCCTCCGACCGCAATGGGGATGATGATGATGAAGAGGACACAAGAATACCCAGTTATCTCGAGGCAGGAAAAATGCCTTTCCCTGCCCGGAATCGAACCCGGGACCACATGCTCGGGAAGCGAGAACGCTACCGCAAGACCACGAACTCCAGACTTCGTATAATTAAAAACGAGGTGAAATCGCGACTCTTCGGATGACACTATACCTCTCGAGTTCTCTTGTGTCCAGCGCCCGCATTGCTTGGGATTTTGTGGGGTACCCGACTCCAAATGTGCACTGCGTTATACGATCGTAAACGCCTGGTACCAGTTCTACTGTGGCTATTATTTTTCAAGGTCACGAAATGGAAACCACAGTGAAAATCAAAAATATTTTATCTGCAGCATTTAGCTACGCCTTCCAGCTACTTCTGTACATAGTCGTCGCTCCGAGATAGACATTTGTCGTAGCGTGGTGCCAACTTTTCAACACCTTCGTGGTAGAAGTCATCTGTCTGATCTTTCAGCTAATTCTGCTGCTTGTTGTTTGCGCCAAAATTCTATCCTCCTAGACAGCGGTACATGTAAGCAAATAAATCGAAAATCAGAGGGAGCCGATTCCGGACTGTGTGGTGGGTGATCAAACACTTTCCATCGAAAACACGGCTGCAGCGTCTTTGTTGCAGCTGCAATTTGCGGTCGAGCATTTCTGTGAAGCAGGACAATGCCTAATGACAACGTTCCTCTTCGCTTGTTCTGAATTGCCATTCGTACACGATTCCCTCGAATCACTGAACAAGATCATGACCGTCTACATCATGAACTGTGTACGTCCTGCTTCAAAGTTCCTGCACCATTGCCGCACTTTGCTGGCACGCACGGACAGTTACTTTAGGGAGGGGAGGGGGGCAGGATACACGAATTCCAGAGGAACACATCAGCAGAAAGACATGGGGATATCGAATGTCACCACGCACTTCAGACTTGGTAGGAGAGTCTGTTCTTCTAAGCATCTCTACGTGCTCACGGTGTGCAGAGAACTGAAAAGTGAGAGATGACGTCATCGACAGGAGGCATATTAGCAACACTGCTGCGCAAAACTTCATCGGATTGTCACAACAATGTGACCATCCCCATCCCCATCCAAGATGTACAGTGCCCCAGAGCAATCAGCGTACTATTTTAACTGGGTGACTAATATTTTTCGCCTTGACAGACAGAATGAACACATCTGAAGGCCAAGTTGTCTACTATCACACTTATTAATTTTACGGCCTATGTTCCCCTCGGATGACTGGTGTAACACAAGACTGATTTGATGGACAAGGATTCCGAAACCGGTCATCAATAAATAAATGTTCTTCCAGTGCAGCTTAAGACGGTCTTCATAACTTTTACTGTAACTTACTCCAACCCCAGCCTACTGGAGATACAGGACCCCGCGAGCCCTCAGAAATGCCGCAACACGACGTGGCACGGATTTGAATAACGTCGGAAGTAGTGCTGGAGGGAACTGACTGCATAAATCCTACATGGCTATCCATAAATCCGTAAGAGTACGAGGGGGTGGAGATATCTTCTGAACAATACGTTCCAAGGCATCCCAGATATGCTCACTAATGTTCAGGTCTGGGAAGCTTCGTGCTGGCGGAAGAGTGTTCCTGGAGCCACTCTATAGCAATTCTGGACATGAGGGGAGTCGGATTGTCCTGCTGGAACTGCTCAAGTCCGTCGTAATGCACAATGGACATGAATGGATGCAGTTGACCAGATAGAATGCTTACGTACGTGTCAGCCGTCTGAGTCGTATCTAGACGTATTAGGGGTCCCACATCACTCCAACTGCACACGCCCCACACCGTTACACAGCCTCCACAAGCTTGAAGAGTCCCCTGCTGACATGCTGGATCCATGGATTCATGAGGTTGTCTCAATACCTGTACACGTCAATCCGCTCGAAACAATTTCTAACGAGACTCGTCCGGTCAGGCAACATGTTTCCAGTCATCAACAGTCCAGTGTCGGTGTTGAAGCTCCCAGCCGAGGCGTGAAGCTTTGTGTTGTGTAGTCATCAAAGGTAGACGAGTGGGCCTTCGGCTCCGAAAGCCCATATCGATGATGTTTCGTTGGACGGTTCGCACGCTGATGACCCAGCTTTGAAATCTGCAGCAATTTCCGAAAGGGTTGCGCTTCTGTCAGGTAGAACGATTCTCTTCAGTCGTTGTTGGTCCCGTTCTTGCAATGTCTTTTTCCAGCCGCAGCGATGTGGGAGATTTGATGTTTTACCGGATTCCCGATATTCACGGTGTACTCGTGAAATGATCTTACGGGAATATCTCCTCTTCATTGCTACCTATGTGATGCTGTGTCCCATTGCTAGTGCACCGGCTATAACACCACGTTCAAACTCACTCAGATCTTGACAACGTGACATCGTAGCAGCAGTAATCACCCGATAGGCACTTGTCTTATACAGGCGTTGCCGACTGCAGCGTCGTATTCTGCATGTTTACATATCTGTGTATTTGAATAAGCATGCCTGTACCAGCTTCTGTGGCGCTTCACTGTCTTTTGTCCAGTGACCTTACTTTTTATTTTCGTGTTCCCTTCCTTCCTGTTCGCGATAGCTGTCGTTCATGACCTGGTCCCCACAATGCTTGAAATTGGGTCACGATTTATTATTTATTACGAGATTCCTTAAAAACACTTTTTGTGAGCTTTGCAAGTACACTACTGTCCATTAAAATTGCTTCACCAAGAAGAAATGCAGATGATAAACGGGTATTCAGTGGACAAATATATTATACTAGAACTGACATGTGATTACATTTCCACGCTATTTGGGTGCATAGATCCTGAGAAATCAGTACCCAGAACAACCACCTCTGGCCGTTCAAAATACACTTCTGGAAATTGAAATAAGAACACCGTGAATTCATTGTCCCAGGAAGGGGAAACTTTATTGACACATTCCTGGGGTCAGATACATCACATGATCACACTGACAGAACCACAGGCACATAGACACAGGCAACAGAGCAAGCACAATGTCGGCACTAGTACAGTGTATATCCACCTTTCGCAGCAATGCAGGCTGTTATTCTGCCATGGAGACGATCGTAGAGATGCTGGATGTAGTCCTGTGGAACGGCTTGCCATGCCATTTCCACCTGGCGCCTCAGTTGGACCAGCGTTCGTGCGGGTCGTGCAGACCGCGTGAGACGACGCTTCATCCAGTCCCAAACATGCTCAATGGGGGACAGATCCGGAGATCTTGCTGGCCAGGGTAGTTGACTTACACCTTCTAGAGCACGTTGGGTGGCACGGGATACATGCGGACGTGCATTGTCCTGTTGGAACAGCAAGTTCCCTTGCCGGTCTAGGAATGGTAGAACGACGGGTTCGATGACGGTTTGGATGTACCGTGCACTATTCAGTGTCCCCTCGACGATCACCAGTGGTGTACAGCCAGTGTAGGAGATCGCTCCCCACACCATGATGCCGGGTGTTGGCCCTGTGTGCCTCGGTCGTATGCAGTCCTGATTGTGGCGCTCACCTGCACGGCGCCAAACACGCATACGACCATCATTGGCACCAAGGCAGAAGCGACTCTCATCGCTGAAGACGACACGTCTCCATTCGTCCCTCCATTCACGCCTGTCGCGACACTACTGGAGGCGGGCTGCACGATGTTGGGGCGTGAGCGGAAGACGGCCTAACGGTGTGCGGGACCGTAGCCCAGCTTCATGGAGACGGTTGCGAATGGTCCTCGCCGATACCCCAGGAGCAACAGTGTCCCTAATTTGCTGGGAAGTGGCGGTGCGGTCCCCTACGGCACTGCGTAGGACCCTACGGTCTTGGCGTGCATCCGTGCATCACTACGGTCCGGTCCCAGGTCGACGGGCACGTGCACTTTCCGCTGACCACTGGCGACAACATCGATGTACTGTGGAGACCTCACGCCCCACGTGTTGAGCAATTCGGTGGTACGTCCACCCGGCCTCCCGCATGCCCACTATACGCCCTCGCTCAAAGTCCGTCAACTGCACATACGGTTCACGTCCACGCTGTCGCGGCATGCTACCAGTGTTAAAGACTGCGATGGAGCTCCGTATGCCACGGCAAACTGACTGACACTGACGGCGGCGGTGCACAAATGCTGCGCAGCTAGCGCCATTCGACGGCCAACACCGCGGTTCCTGGTGTGTCCGCTGTGCCGTGCGTGTGATCATTGCTTGTACAGCCCTCTCGCAGTGTCCGGAGCAAGTATGATGGGTCTGACACACCGGTGTCAATGTGTTCCTTTTTCCATTTCCAGGAGTGTAGTTCAAATGGCTCTGAGCACCATAGGACTTAAATGCTGTGGTCATCAATCCCCTTGAACTTAGAAATACTTAAACCTAACTAACCTAAGGACATCACACACATCCATGCCCGAGGCAGGATTCGAACCTGCGACCGTAGCGGTCGCGCGGTTCCAGACTGTCCTCTGGCCGTAATAACGGCCTTGATACGTCTGGGAATTGAGTCAAACAGAGCTTGGATGATGTGTAGAGCTACAGCTGCCCATGCAGCTTGATGACGATAGCACAGTTCATCAAGAGTAGTGACTGGCGTATTGTTACGAGCCAGTTACTCGGCCACCATTGACCAGACGTTTTCCAATGGTGAGAGATCCAGAGAATGTGCTGGCCAGGGCAGCAGTCGAAAACATTTTCTGTATACAGATAGGCACGTACAAGACCTGCAACATGCATTCGTGCATTATCCTGCTGAAATGTAGGGTTTCGGAGGGATCGAATAAAGGTTAGAGCCACGGGTCGTAACACATCTGGAATGTAACGTCCACTGTTCAAAGTGCCGTCAAGGCGAACAAGAGGTCACCGAGACGTCTAGCCAATAGGACCCCATACCATCACGCCGGGTGATACGCCAGTATGGCGATGACGAATACACGCTTCCAATGTGCGTTCACCGCGATGTCGCGAAACACGGATGCGGCCATCATGATAATGTAAACAGAACCTGGATTCATCCGAAAAAATGACGTTTCGCCATTCGTACACCCAGGTTCGTAGTTGAATACACCACCGAAGGTGCTGCTGTCTGTGATACAGCGTCAAGGGTAACCGCAGCCATGGTCTCCGAGCTGATAGTCAATGCTGCTGCAAACGTCGTCGAACTGTTCGTGCAAATGGTTGTTGCCTTGCAAACGTCCCCATCTGTTGACTCAGGGGTCGACACGTGGCTGCACGATCCGTTACAGCCGTACGGATAAGATACCTATCATCTCGACTGCTAATGATACGAGGTCGTTGGGATCCAGCACGGCGTTCCGTATTACCCTCCTGCACCCACCGATTCCGTACTCTGCTAACAGTCATTGCATCTCGACCAACGCGAGCAGCAATGTCGCGATACGATAAACCGCAATCGCGATAGGCTACAATCCGACCTTTATCAAGGTCGGAAACGTAATGGTAGGCATTTCTCCTCCTTACACGAGGCATCACAACAACGTATCGCCAGGCAATGCCGGACAACTGCTGTTTGTGTATGAGAAATCGGTTGGAAACTTTCCTCATGTCAGCACGTTGTAGGTGTCGCCACCGGCACCAATCTTGTGTGAATGCTCTGAAAAGCTAATCATTTGCGTATCACAGCATCTTCTTCCTGTCGGTTAAATTTCGCGTCTGTAGTACGTCATCTTCGTGGTGTCGCAATTTTAATGGCCAGTAGTGTATATTGTTGCAAATATGCGATCAAAGCGATACACGTGAGAACGCTGAAGCGTGCAGTACACAGAAGTCGCGTGCTGCGACTCGCCCGCCGACCGTGACCGTTACGTAACGCAGGCAGGCAGGCAGGCAGGCGTAGAAAGCACGGAGCGGAGGCGGCCCGCCGCAGAGATAGCAGCGTCCCGGCGCGTCGCCACCTTTCACTTCTGAAGGACGGGCGCACGATGCCGCTCCTCGGGGCGAAATGAATGGCTTATGTTTATTATATTTCGCAAGCGCAAATTAGGGACTCCGCGCAAGGACGCAACCCCGAGATTCGGCTGCTTCCGCACCTGCCAAGTAGCGTTCGTGACAACACTGACGTGGCTTATATGAAACCGCACCTCGTACTAAGGGCTAAGAAATTGAGACTTGTCATTGGATGTCGGGAGGGAACCACAACGAAACCAACACCTTTTTACGCTGTCTGCCGTTACGATCTGTCTATCATCAGGACAATATTCCAAACATAACTTTTCCGACCTGTAATATCTCGAGCTCAGGGGGAGCATTAATCATAAATTCAAAAATCACAACAGATGGTAGAAATCGTGCCTTCAGCACTGTCATCAAAACTAAGGGTACTTTTGTTACTAAAATAAGCGTTGCATGACTGAACAAATATTACACTACTGGCCATTAAAATTGCTACACCACGAAGATGACGTGCTAAAGACGCGAAATTTTACCAACAGGAAGAAGATGCTGTGATATGCAAACGATTAGCTTTTCAGAGCATTCACACAAGGTTGGCGCCGGTGGCGACACCTACAACGTGCTGACATGAGGAAAGTTTCCAACCGATTTCTCATACACAAACAGTAGTTGACATGCTTTGCCTGGTGAAACGTTGTTGTGATGCCTCGTGTAAGGAGGAGAAATGCGTACCATCACGTTTCCGACTTTGATAAAGGTCGGATTGTAGCCTATCGCGATTGCGGTTTATCGTATCGTGACGCTGCTGCTCGCGTTGGTCGAGATCCAATCACTGTTAGCAGAATATGGAATCGGTGGGTTCAGGATGGTAATACGGAACGCCATGCTGGATCCCAACGGCCTCGTATCACTAGCAGTCGAGATGACAGGCATCTTATTTACATGGCTGTAACGGATCGTGCAGCCACGTGTCGACCCCTGAGTCAACAGATGGGGACGTTTGCAAGACGACCACCATCTGCACGAACAGTTCGACGACGTTTGCAGCAGCATTGACTATCAGCTCGGAGACCGTGGCTGCGGTTACCATCGACGCTGTATCACAGACAGGAGCGCCTTTGGTGGTGTATTCAACGACTAACCTGGGTGCACGAATGGCGAAACGTCATTTTTTCGGATGAATCCAGGTTCTGTTTACAGCATCATGATGGTTTCGTCCGTGTTTGGCGACATCGGGGTGAACGCACATTGGAAGCGTGTATTCGTTATCGACATACTGGCGTATCACCCGGCGTGATGGTATGGGATGCCATTGGTTACATAACTCGGTCACCTCTTGTTCGCATTGACGGCACTTTGAACAGTGGACGTTACATTTCAGATGTGTTACGACCCGTGGCTCTACCCTCCATTCGATCCCTGCGAAACCCTACATTTCAGCAGTATAATACACGACCGCATTGTGCAGGTCCTGTACGGGCCTTTCTGGACATAGAATATGTTCGACTGCTGCCATGGCCAGCCCATTATCCAGATTTCTCACCAACTGAAAACGTCTGGTCAATGGTGGCCCAGCAACTGGTTTGTCACAATACGCCAGTCACTACTCTCGATGAACTGTGGTATCGTGCTGAAACTGCATGGGCAGCTGTACCTGTACATGCCAACCAAGCTCTGTTTGACTCAATGCCCAGACGTATCCAGGCCGTTACTACGGCCAGAGGCGGGTGTTCTGGGTATTGATTTCTCAGGACCTATGCACCCAAATTGCGTGAAAATGTAATCACATGTCAGTTGTAATATAATATATTTGTCCAATGAATACCCATTTATCATCTGCATTTCTTTTTGGTGTAGCAATTTTAATGGCCAGTATTGTAAATGTAAAGCTGTTTCGTTTTTGTGTTCATAAAACTCGTGAAAAGCGACGTTTTTTAATATTACGATCGTGTAGAACGATGCACCACGTACTAGTTACGTAGAATAGTCGCAAACTGATCTTCGTACAGGTATCGACAGAAAAATGTAAACTTTGGCGGGCGATTGGCGAATGTATGACGTTGCAGCGCAATTTCACCGCGCAGCTGGTAAGGTTATTAAACAGGGGACATGTAGTTGCCAGGACATAAAATATTTGCGAATTTCATTCCCTCTACTCCTTTGGACAGTAACTATGCCTCGCAGAGATGCACGTGAACAATATACGCAGATGTCAGCATTTGAGAGACCGTGTAATTGGGGTCAAAGACTCCGGATGGAGCAATCGACGAACCACTCTACATATGAATAGGAGCGATGCTACTGTTCGCCGATAAGGGAGGAATGGGTGAATCAAGGCCGATCACAGCAGCGAGACGGGAGTGGTTGACCTGGAGAGGTTACTGAACGTGAGGACCGAGCAATTGTCAAAGAGGCACTCAGATGGCCGGATTCATCATTATGATCGATCCGACGTGCAGCTGGTGCTTCAGTGAACGGAAGGACCATTAATGGGCGGCTCACAGTATGATCGTTGAGCTCAAGGAGTCCAATGTGCCCACTACCATTGACCTCTACACACGAACAAGCCCTTTTGCAATGGTGTCGGGCACATTCGGCCTCGAATCTTATTACTGGAGTAGAATTGTCTTCACTGATGAGCCCCGCTCCGAACTGAGCCCCAATGCCCAGCGACGGCGTGTCTGGAGACGCCCGGACAGTGGTGGAATACCACCAACCTGATTGTCCCTCGGCATGCGTCCCGACAATCGGGAGTGCTGGCCTGGAGTGCCATTTCGTTTCATTGTATGACCAGTTCGGTTTTTATCCTCGGTACCCTTGCAGCACAACGGTACGTCGACGTATTCTACGCCCCGTTTTGTTGACCATGGTTCAAATGGCTCTGAGCACTATGGGACTTTACTCCTGAGGTCATCAGTCCCCTAGAACTTAGAACTACTTAAACCTAACTAACCTAAGGACATCACACACATCCATGCCCGAGGCAGGATTCTAACCTGCGACAGTAGCGGTCGCGCGGTTCCAGACTGTAGCGCCCAGAACCGCTCGGCCACTTCGGCCGGCTGTTGACCATGGCAAGCCATCCTGTGCTTATATTTCAGCAAGATAATGTCCGCCGGGATACGGCGAGATTTCTGCTGCTTGTCTTCAATCACTACCTTGGCCATCAAGGACATCGGATCTCTCCCCAGTTCAGAACGGTTGGAGCAGTACGGGCAGGGCCCCCCAACTAGCTCAGGATGTTTCCGAAGAAACCAGCCAACTGGACAGAATTTGGCACGATATATCTCAGGAAGGGATCCAACAACTCAACCAATCAACGCCAACCCCAGTAACTGTTGACACGAGGGCCAGAGGTGCAAAAATGAGTTATTTAACTTATTCAATTTGTGAAGCTGTTTCTCTTAGATAAATCATCAAAATTTTTATTTAATTGTAATCATTTGTTTGACTGTAGGTATACATGACATCTACCGATTTCCCTCCCATTCGGATAATTCGTTTGTGGTGCGTCTTTTTTTATTTTTGTATTATAGTTTGTTCAGTCTTATACGAGGGTTGGAACTGTAATAGTTGCAACTACTTATTTACAGCTCGTAGAAAATAGATATGTGTTTCAAAGTTTTACTGACCTTCAAAGTAGTCACCAGCATTGTGTATGACCCTCGTTGCCAGCGATGTGGAAGTCGTAGGATACTCTTAGAATTGCCAGTCGTGTTGATAATTCGAGCGGCGTGGTCTATTGCCTGAAGAATTTGTAGCAGTTCTGAGCGAATGCTGTGAAGTTTTTCCTTCAGTTTAGAAATCGAGTTGAACTTGCAAGGGTTTAAGTAAGGGGAGTGCAGTAGATGGTATATCACTTATCAGCCCCAGCAGTCAGACAAATCAGTAACAGCTTGGACTGTACGTGCTTGAGCACAGCCCTGCAAAATGATGGTCAGGTACTGCAGAAAGTGTCATCAGTTCTGTCTCAATGCTGTTCATTTTTGGAACACAACATACTGGCGCGTTAGATCGTCAAAATCCCGTTATGGTTAGAGGGACCTCCCCATGGTCCAAACGTTCTCAATTGAGGAAAGATACGGTGACCCTGCTGGTGAATGTAGGGTTTGACAAGCAAGAAGACAAGCATTAGAAACTCTCACCGTGTGCGGGCAGACACTATCTTGCTGAAGTGAAATGTAAGCCCAGTAATGGTTTCGATGAAGGGACGCATTACGGGGAGTAGAATATCGTCGACCTACAGCTGCGCTGTAAGGCTGCCGCAGATTGCAACCAAAGGGCTCCTCCTAGGAAATTAAATGTTATCTGAGATCATCACGCCCGGTTGTCGGACCGTATGGCAGATGACAGTTAGGTTGCTATCCTGACTGTCTTCGCTGATCACCTGGGCTCGCTTCTAAGAGGGACTCATCACAGACAATTCTACTCCAGTCAATGAGATTCTATGCCGAAGACGCGTTTCAAGACGTCCCGGACAGCGGTGGGATACCAGTCTGACGCCTGACACGCGGCCCGACAACCAAGAGTGATGGTCTGGTGTGACATTCCTTTTCATAGCAGGACCCTTTAGTTGTTATCTGCGGCACCATTACAGCAAAGCGGTAAGTCAACGAACTTCCTACGCCCCGTTTTATGCCCCTTCATGGCGAGTCGTCCTGAGTCTGCACTTCAGCAAGATAATGCCCGCCGGCAGATGGCGAGAGTTTCTATTGCTTCTCTTCCTCCTTGCCAAATCCCGCCTTAATCAGCAAGGTCGCTGGATCTCTCCCCCCCCCCCCCCCAAATTGAGAACGTTTAGAGCGTTATAGGCAGGATCCTCCAGCCATCTCAGAATTTTGACGATCAGACGCGCCAATTGGACAGAATTTGCCACAATAACCCTCAGGACGATATCCAAAAATTCCATCAAACAATATCAAGCCATATAACTGCTTACGTAAGTACCATATACAGACCAACACGTTATTGACTTGCTGAATTTGTGAAGCCTAAATAAATCATCCATTTGTTTCTGTAATTGTAATCATTTGTTTGTATGTACATGTACATCACTTCTACTGATTTCCGTCCAAGTTGGATAATTTCTTCGTTGTGCGATTTTTTTTTTCTTTTTTGGCTTGGAGTGTACACCGATGATTCGAAAAATTATGACCACCTGTCTAATAGCGAGTTGTTCCACTCTTCAAACACCGTACAACAGAGATTCTGCTTGGTGTGGATTTTACAAGTCCTTGATAGGATCGCAGAGGTATACGACACCAGATGTCCAGGTAAAGGTCAAGCAATTCCCTCTTATTACGGGGCGGTGGTCTACGGACACGCAGCTGGCACCTGATACGTGTTCCAATACGTACAGATCAGGCACAATTGCTGCCCAAGACATCAGTGTCAGTTCACCATAATGCACGTCAAATCATTGCAGCCCGAGCCTGACCTTGAAACACGGACAATTATCCCGCTATCGTCGTAAGTGGAGTCTTCAGTCATGAAGCGATGCAGGTGGTCCGCAACAAGGTTCTCGTTGTTGACTGCTGTCATGACGCCTTCGATTACTACCATAGATCCCATGGAAACCCAACTCAGTGTGGCCAGTAGCACGTTTCGTGCAGTCATCCAGTGTAACGACCCAACCATCGATCCAGTGTAACAAAAGATGCGATTCACTCGACAGGAGACACGTTTCTATTGATTCACAGTGAAATCTCCCTGACGCTGCGCTCACACAGCAATCACCACTGAAGATGTCGTTGGGGCGACACAACGAACACGCAGGGGTCGTGTGATGTGGAGCTCCTTGTTCGACATTAGCTTTTGAACGGTGTGCTCCGAAACACTTGTGCCTGCACCTACATTGAATTCTGTCATCAGGTCTGCCACAGATCGGTGCCCATCCTAGATTACACAGTGGGAGATCCTCTAATCCCTACGTTTTGTGGTGAGACGTCTTCGTCCAATACCATACGGCCTACTCGTTATTTCACTGTCTTTAAACCACTTTCCATAGGCATTGCTCACAATAGTACGCCAACAGGCGACCAGCTTCACCGTTTCAGAGGTTCCCGTTTCCAGCCGCAGTGTCACAACAATGTGCCTTTGTCAAAACCGCTTATATCAGTGGATTTCCGCATTTGCGTCCGTATCTTTGCTTTAATGGCTGCCCATTCATCTCTTTTCCGCTTATATCCTTCCCTTACTGAGTCACGTAGCCGCACTACCACCAGGAGGCATCAGGTCATAATGTTTTGGCTCATCAGTGTATGTGTAAAATACAAGGGCGCTTCAAATTCAGTCGCCTTAGTAGCAAGTGCCGACTAACAAGTATAAGGTAACTAGGCCCTTTAAACAACTTTAGCCATAGGCGTCATATGAATATATGCAAATGGTGTTCTACACTATTGGCCATTAAAATAGCTACACCAAGAAGAAATACAGATGATAAACGGGTATTAATTGGATAAATATATTATACTAGAACTGGCATGTGATTACATTTTCACGCAATTTGGGTGCATAGATCCTGAGAAATCCGTACCCGGAACAACCACCTCTGGTCTAATAACGGCCTTGATACGCCTGGGCATTGAGTCAAACAGAGCTCGGATGGCGTGTACGGGTACAGCTGCACATGTAGCGTCAACACGATACCACAGTTCATCAAGAGTAGTGACTGGCGTATTGTAACGAGCCAGTTGTGCGGCCACCATTGACCAGACGTTTTCAACTGGTGAGAAATCTGGAGAATGTGCTGGCCAGGGCAGCAGTTGAACATATTCTGAGAAAGGCCCGTACAGGACCTGCAACATCCAGTCGCACGTTATCCTGCTGAAATGTAGGGTTTCGCAGGGATCGAATGAAGGGTAGAGCCACGGGTCGTAACATATCTGAAATGTAACGTCCACTGTTCAAAGTGTCGTCAATGCGAACAAGGGGTGACCAGGACGTGTAACCAATGGCACCCCATACCATCACGCCGGGTGATACGCCAGTATGTCGATAACGAATACACGCTTCCAATGTGCGTTCACCCCGATGTCGCCAAACACGGACGCGACCATCATGATGCTGTAAACAGAACCTGGATTCATCCGAAAAAATGACGTTTCGCCATTCGTGCACCCAGGCTCGTAGTTGAATACACCACCAAAGGCGCTCCTGTCTGTGATACAGCGTCAAGGGTAACCGCAGCCATGGTCTCCGAGCTGATAGTCAATGCTGCTGCAAACGTGTCGAACTGTTCGTGCAAATGGTTTTTGCCTTGCAAACGTCCCCATCTGTTGACTCAGGGGTCGACACGTGGCTGCACGATCCGTTACAGCCATGCGGATAAGATGCCTGTCATTTCGACTGCTAGTGATACGAGGCCGTTTGGATGCAGCAGGGCGTTCCGTATAACGCTCCTGAACCCACTGATTCCATATTCTGCTAACAGTCATTGGATCTCGACCAACGCGAGTAGCAATGTCTAGATAAAATAAACCGCAATCGCGATAGGGCTACAATCCGACCTTTATCAAAGTCGGAAACGTAATGGTACGCATTTCTCCTCCTTACACGAGGCGTCACAACAACGTTTCACCAGCCAACGCCGGTCAACTGCTGTTTGTGTATGAGAAATCGGTTGGAAGCTTTTCTCATGTCAGCACGTTGTACGTGTCGCCACCGGCGCGAACCTTGTGTGAATGCTTTGAAAAGCTAATCATTTGCATATCACTTTATCTTCTTCCTGTCGGTAAAATTTCGCGTCTGTAGCACATCATCTTCGTGGTGTCGCAATTTTAATGGCCAGTAGTGTATTACAATAACAATATTTAGTCGGCTTCATTAATCGAATATTACTAATAACTGAGGGCCCTGAAGCGCCTCCTCCACTAACTACCACCCAGTAAAATTTAAAAACCAGGAGAAGTGATAAACTCTGCCAGCTTACAGTTTGCGTATCTCACATCAGCAAGGAGACAGGTAAATAACACGGCTTGGAAACCAACCGGCAAAACAGCACAAATACGTAGGACTATCCTTTGACTTGGTGGGCTCCGTGGACAACACTAAAACATACTAAAATACCATCAGGTCCTTATGGAAGCAAATCCCTCTAAGAATTCAATTAAAGCCGCTCACATGTCATGTTAGGAACAATAGTAGATCATACATATAAATATTACAACTTCGTCGAGGTAAAAGGGCTCTAGTCGTAACTGAGAGGCTACCTTTCTCTCTCATTACCAAGAAGTGAAAAGACCAGGAGAAGGTCGTCATAAAGCATGGACTAAGAAAATAATGATCTTCATTCCTTTCAAGTTGGGCCTAAACAGCAAGATGAAAGACCGAAGAATTAAAACCTTACTTGTAAGCACCACTAGGAGGCATCGAGCCTCGCGATGGGCAGTAGTCACAATGTTTTGGCTCATCAGTGCATGTGTAAAATACCTTCCGTCTAGCATACAACAAACAGAATTAGTTCTTTTTGCGGCTGATACTAGCATTATAATCCACCCAAGTATACATATAGCAACAGAATAAATTGCAAAAAATTTTCTTAAAAGTATCATTGGTTCTCAATTTTAAAAAGATACAACATATTCAGTTCTGTACATCTAGAGGTAATAAATGAATGACAGGTTAACACACGGTGAGCAGAAACAGAATATGGTGAAAACGTCAAAGCTTCGGATATCCATATTGATGAGGATTTAAACTGGGAAAAGTACATTTTGGAACTTCCAAAACAACTTAGTCAGTCATTTTTCCAATCAGAATCATTGAAAATCTTATGGAGAGACAAATCAGCAAGCTGACATATTTTGCATATTTTTATTCAGTAATCTCATATGGAATGATGTTCTGGGGTAACTCACGTTTAAGAAAGGAGTTGTTCGTTGCTCAAAAATGTGCTGTCAGAGTAATATTGGTGCTCACCCACGATCATCTTGTAAACATGTATTTAAGGAATTAGGCATTCTGATTACTGCTTCGCAGTATATACACTCCTGGAAATGGAAAAAAGAACACCCACCATACTTGCTCCGGACACTGCGAGAGGGCTGTACAAGCAATGATCACACGCACGGCACAGCGGACACACCAGGAACCGCGGTGTTGGCCGTCGAATGGCGCTAGCTGCGCAGCATTTGTGCACCGCCGCCGTCAGTGTCAGCCAGTTTGCCGTGGCATACGGAGCTCCATCGCAGTCTTTAACACTGGCAGAATGCCGCGATAGCGTGGACGTGAACCGTATGTGCAGTTGACGGACTTTTGAGCGAGGGCGTATAACGGGTATGCGGGAGGCCGGGTGGACGTACCGCCGAATTGCTCAACACGTGGGGCGTGAGGTCTCCACAGTACATCGATGTTGTCGCCAGTGGTCGGCGGAAGGTGCACGTGCCCGTCGACCTGGGACCGGACCGCAGCGACGCACGGATGCACGCCAAGACTGTAGGATCCTACGCAGTGTCGTAGGGGACCGCACCGCCACTTCCCAGCAAATTAGGGACACTGTTGCTCCTGGGGTATCGGCGAGGACCATTCGCAACCGTCTCCATGAAGCTGGGCTACGGTCCCGCACACCGTTAGGCCGTCTTCCGCTCACGCCCCAACATCGTGCAGCCCGCCTCCAGTGGTGTCGCGACAGGCGAGAATGGAGGGACGAATGGAGACGTGTCGTCTTCAGCGATGAGAGTCGCTTCTGCCTTGGTGCCAATGATGGTCGTATGCGTGTTTGGCGCCGTGCAGGTGAGCGCCACAATCAGGACTGCATACGACCGAGGCACACAGGGCCAACACCCGGCATCATGGTGTGGGGAGCGATCTCCTACACTGGCCGTACACCACTGGTGATCGTCGAGGGGACACTGAATAGTGCACAGTACATCCAAACCGTCATCGAACCCATCGTTCTACCATTCCTAGACCGGCAAGGGAACTTGCTGTTCCAACAGGACAATGCACGTCCGCATGTATCCCGTGCCACCCAACGTGCTCTAGAAGGTGTAAGTCAACTACCCTGGCCAGCAAGATCTCCGGATCTGTCCCCCATTGAGCATGTTTGGGACTGGATGAAGCGTCGTCTCACGCGGTCTGCACGTCCAGCACGAACGCTGGTCCAACTGAGGCGCCAGGTGGAAATGGCATGGCAAGCCGTTCCACAGGACTACATCCAGCATCTCTACGATCGTCTCCATGGGAGAATAGCAGCCTGCATTGCTGCGAAAGGTGGATATACACTGTACTAGTGCCGACATTGTGCATGCTCTGTTGCCTGTGTCTATGTGCCTGTGGTTCTGTCAGTGTGATCATGTGATGTATCTGACCCCAGGAATGTGTCAATAAAGTTTCCCCTTCCTGGGACAATGAATTCACGGTGTTCTTATTTCAATTTCCAGGAGTGTATATTCCCTCGTGAAGTTTGTTGTAAATAATCCATTGCAGGTCAAAAGGCACAATAACGCTCATCAATAAAATACCAGAAGAAAAAAATGAAGTTGATTACTCCGCATTCAGGCTGCAATTTAGTACAAAAAGGGATACACAATGCTGGCACCGAAATTTTTGATCATTTGCCCAATGAGGTAAAATGTCTGACAGGCAACAAAGTTAAATTTGAAAACAAACTGAAAAAGTTTCTCCTTGACCACTCCCTCTGCTCCGTAGAAGAATTTCTAAATTTATAATTTTGTAACGTGTAAAAGATGATGTATAGGAATTATTAAGTTACAGCAGCACTGAAGAAGAATCAGCATGCAGCCGTATTTATACATTAATGTGTAACGTGACGTGAATATAATTTGACAAATGATCCACGGAACGGGGACCTACCTCACTTTGTAGGGTCAGTATTTGCTTTACTTTCAAAATGACACAGCCTAATGCCCAAAAGGATTTTATTCAAATTGTCAGTGGCTATTGAATGCTTCGCACTTACCTCGGTATTCATTTTTGTTTCAAATAACCTGTAATAGAGCTTTTGTACAGGAACATGTCTACTACGGCCATTTTGTGCATCAATTGCCTTACCTGTTTCTGTACATATAACTGTGATTTAGCATCGGTCTGAAAGACGCTTCTGCCAACAGTTACCATCCGACCTTTTAACCGCCTCAGCTTCTAGATCTACTACAGCTGATAACTGGATTTAAACATGTTTGTAGACGGGCAAGGTTACTCTCTAGAGAAATGATGAGAAACTGCAGCGCCATTAAGAGTTCCCTTAGAAGGCCAAGTGGAATTATTGCGACTTGCAATGATATTACGTTAACTGAGGTGCCGTAAATTTCTGAACTTAGTACAGTTTTCATATGGGGACCTACGATAGTGGGATGACTTAACTGCAAAGAACGGGATGGGAAAACATACTAACCTAAATGACTGTAAAGGATTCTCGTATTTCGTATGCGAAAACATCTGTTGACTTTTTGACTAGCGTGGGAGTCGCTAATACAGATTTCTACCAAACCTACAAAAACAGCAAGGAACATCAGGATTCGACTTGGAAGTAAAATCTAGAATGGGTAATGAGATCTGTAGTGCAATTGTGCCTCTACCTCAGTCAACTTAAAGAAACACGAAAGAAAATTATCAGGCTTATATTAAATTCCAATAAATAAATGAGTATAGGCAATACTTCCTTCATGCAAAAGTAAAACAGCGGGTGAAATCTATGCATGCGTCAGTTTTGTGATTAACGAAACCAGAACTACATATGTCATATTCGTAGTTCGACATTCATCTTCAGCTACTACTTTCGGCGAATACACGATATCATCGGTTTTTTTAAATGTGTACATGAAATACGAGGTACGACAATGAAGTGATGTGAAAAATATGTTGCTTACCGTTTAGTCAGGTTTAGTGTTGTTTCCTTCAAAGTAGTTCCCTTCTGATTTCACACACTTTTTCCAGCGCCTCTGTCGTTCATGGTAACATTTCTGGAACACATCTTCTGTAATATCCTCCAAGACCCTCGTCACAGCTTTTTGGACATCTTGTGTTGTTTGGAAATGGTGTCCTCTGACCGCCGAGTTGTCTCTTGGAAATAGAAAAAAGTCACACGAAGCGACATCTGGCGAATAAGGTGGCTGTGGTAGTACTGATATTTGTTTTGAGGTTAAAATTTGCTGTACTGACAGAGCAGTATGGGATGGCGCATTATCGTGATGCAGAAACCAATGATCAGCAATGTTGGCACGGACACGAAGAACGCTTTCTAAAATGTCGTTGTAGTAAAATTGGCTAACTGTTTGTCCAGGAGGCAACCACTCTTTATGAGTAATTCCCCTGGAATGAAAGAAGCATACAAGCATGCATTTTACTTTTGACTTTGACATGCGAGCATTTTTTGGTCTGGGTGATCCCTTTGAGCACCATTGTGAACTTTGTCATTTACTCTGGATCGTACAGAGAAACCAACTTTCATCACCAGAGATAACACGGCCAACGATTCTGGATTGATTTCCGTTTGCTCTAACAGATCGGCTTCCACATTTTTCCGTGTTTCTCACTGTTGTGGTGCGAGATTTTTGGGGACCATTTTGGCACAAATCTTTCTCATACCAAGATCTTCAGTTATTATTAGACGAACCGTTCCTCAATTGATACTCAGTTCTTCTGCAGTCATTTTCACGGATAATCTTCGATCAGATCGTGCGAGTTCACGCACCCTGGCCAAGTTGACATCTGTCCGTGAGGTTAATGGTCATCCACAGCAGACTTCATCTTCAACATTCGTTCTGCCTTCACTAAACATTTTATGCCAACGAAAAACGTGAGCTCTTGGCATAACCTACTCTCCAAAAGCCGTCTGAAGCTTACCGTAAGTTGTCGCGTTTTCACCCAGTTTAATGCAGCAAGAAATGGCATACCATTGCGCAGTATTATGCAGTTCCATTTCCGTGACGAGAGACACAAACACGTGTCAACTTATTACAGTACAACTCATGACTGAGCAGTTGCATCGATGTGCCGCTTGGACTAGAAGCAGCTTATAGACCAAGGTCAAAGATATTGCGACTATGCAAGCCTCCAGTGTTGCCACATCTTGCAAAGAAAATCAGTCTCATTACTTTATTGTCGCACTTCGTATACAGTATCCAGTCACATTAGAGTGACCACCTGTGAAAAGCCTGAATGATCACCATTTGCGGCGCGAGAAGTACAGGAAGAGTGAGGTTCTGGAAGGTACCGCCAGGGACGTGGAGCCGTACCGACTCCAGAGCCGCGGCCAGCTGCGCTAAGATCCTCAGTTGAAGATCCATAGCGGGAACAGCCCGATCGGGATGATCCCACAGATTACCGATTGGGATTAAATTCGGCGAGATTGGTTCCCAGGGAAGTACTGCAAACTTATCCTGGTGCTCTTAGAACCACGCACATACACTGCGGCCTGTTTGACACGTCGAATTGTCATCCTAGTAGGCACCATCGTAGGTTTGGACATGGTCCCCAAGAACAGATGCATACTTGTGTTGATCCATTATGCCTTCCGGAATGAGAACTTCACTGGAGGAATGCCCTCTGGTCTGAAACCTTCCGACAGTTGTTGCAGGATGTTTGCTTTCAGACGTTTCACGCGGTACACGTCAACGGCCACCTCTGCGATGGTGCATAAAACGTGATTCATCTGAAAAGGCCACCTGCCGCCACACAGTGGACGTCCAGTTGCGATTGACAACAGTAAGCTACTCATTGAGACTCAGTTCGAGAGTACCTCATCACTGTAGACAATTCTCCAGTCAATTCTCCAGGCGGAAGACGTGTCTGGAGGCGTCTGGGACAGTGGTGAAACACCAGTCTGACTCTCACCCGTCATACAGCCCGAAAACCAGGACTGACGGTCGTGGATGCCATTTAATTTCGTAGCAGGACTTCTTTGGTTGTTATCTGCGGCATCTTTACGTCAGAACGGTACGTCGACGATATTCTACGCCCCATTTTGTTGCCCCAGCCATCCTGTCCTTATATTTCCGCTAGATAACGTCCGCTCGTCCGCTCTCGGTGAGACTTTCTATTGCTTGTTTTCTGCTTGCGAAACCCTACCTGGTCGCCGTATCTTTGCCCAACTGAGAACGGCTGGAGCATTATTGGCAGAGCCCTCCAACCAGCTCACCATTTTGAAGATCTAACGCACCAGTTTGGCAGAATTTGGCACGATATCTCGTTAATCCATCCCGAGAATCGAGAAAGCCGCGCGTTATTAGCCGAGCGGTGTAGGGCGTTGCAGTCGTGGACAGTGCGGCTGGTCCCGGCGGAGGTTCGAGGCCTCCCTCGGGCATGGGTGTGTGTGTATGTTTGTCCTTAGGGTAATTTAGGTTAAGTAGTGTGTAAGCTTAGGGCCTGATGACCTTAGCAGTTAACTCCCGTAAGATTACACACACATTTGAACATTTTTGAATCGAGAATCTTGACGATATTTACCTCATATCGATATCGATACCGGCAAGATATCGGCCCTCGGAATTGCAAGACTTTCGAGAGTGTTTTTATTTTAATTTTTAGGTTTAATTTATTGTGATTTTTCATTTTCGCTATTGTATTTTTTCATTTATTGCTATTATTTTCGATTATTATTCCCTTTTAGGAGAACGTGTGAACTCGAGTCAATCACAGTTTCACTTACTTTCCTTCTTTTCTTTTCTTCCCGAGACCTCAACAGTAGTTCACTGTGCTTTTTCCTGCTTCCGTTTGTCGCTTTTCTTCTCTTCTTTCTAGGCTGGGCGTAGTTCAAGTTTTTTATTTTTGATTTTACTTCTGAACTGTCATCTGACCTCAGTTTCTCCTTCTTAAATTTTCAACTGTCGCGGATCTCCTTGTCCTTCTTTTATCCAATTAGTCCTTACTTTGCTTGCATTAACGATGTTAAAAATGTTCTTAGTGAATCTGTTTTCATGCATTCTACGAGTACATAGGAGTGCATAGAACTGTAGGAGTCTTTTTCCTAATTTTATCTATGATGTTGTCTGTGTATTCATAGTGTTCCGTTGGAGGTAGATCGCCTGACCGAAGTTCCGTCTCGGAGTACAGCCTCACAGATTTTTCAAAGAATTTTTCGTTCTTGTTTCTTATTTCATGAATTTCTGTCCTGCCTCTAATACCTGTGATTTCTGCTGCTTAAAAGGTTTCTGGTAGAACAACCGTGTTATAGTGCCGTGGAAATGGAAATGAGCGTTTGGCGTCATTGGCCGGGAGGCCCCTCGCGGGGCAGGTCCGGCCGCCATATCGCAGGTCTTATTACATTCGGCGCCACATTGGGCGACCTGCACGCCGGATGGGGATGAAATGATGATGAACACAACACAACACCCAGTCCCTGAGCGGAGAAAATCTCCGACCCAGCCGGGAATCGAACCCGGGCCCAGAGGACGGCAATCCGTCACGCTGACCACTCAGCTACTGGGGCGGACTATAGTGCCGTAGTTTTGCATTACGAGATATTGCCGTTTCTATAGTGACACAATATCATTTTGTATGCCCATTTCAGTTTGAATATTCTTTCTGTGTTGGAGATTGTGTTCAGTTCTGTGGGTTGAATGGCTTCTCCTAAATACTTGAAGTGAGTAACGTGTCAGATTTTCCCATACTGTGTTTCCAGTGGAAGTTTTCAGTGTATTTGGTGTCCATATGCTGAGTTTTCTCGTAGGAAATATGGAGTCCGGTTTTACAGGAGATTTCATATAGCTTACCTAGGTTCAGATTGGCTTATTCTTTGTTGCTTGTTAATATAGCCAGGTCATCAGCAAAGGCCAGGAATTTCACAGCGACTGTTTTTCCTTCCTATTTTCCAATTTCGATACTTTTGACATGCTTTTCTCATTTTAGGGTTATGTTCTTCAGTACAATGTTGAACAACTGCGGCTATAAGTCATCTCCTTGAGGGACTCCTTCGTGAATTTCGAAAAGGCTTGAGATTACTCCCATGAATTTCACTTTTGAAGTGCTTTCTGATGAAGTTTCCTGGAATATGGTTCTTATTTTTCTATAGACGCCTAATTCTTTTAAGCTATGAAACAGCGTTTGTCTGTCAACAGAGTAGTAACCGTTTTTGAAATCCACAAATGGACTGCAATGTTCCGGCACCGTCTGACGCGTTGTAAGTTTCTGATGTTCAAGATGTGTTTCATACTGGATCTCCCTTTCCTGACTCCCGCCTGATTCTCACCAGTCTGTGTGTCCTTTTCCGACTCACGTCGCTTCAGCAAAGCTTTAAAGAGGCTTTTATAAGTTGAAGATGCGAGATTCCTCTGTAATTGTTCGAATCTGTTTTTTCTTCTTTCTTGTAGAACAGGTGTATCAAGGCGCTCTTCCAGTATTTGGGGATTTTCTGTTCTTCAGATTTCTGATATTATTCTATGAAATTTTTTTTTTTGTCTTTGGAGTCCAATTTTCATAATTCTGCAGTAATTCCATCTTCGCCAGGTACTCTACTGTCTAGTTTTTCTGATTATTTTCACTATTTTTTCATGTTCAGGTGGAAGTGAATCAGGGTATGATGCTGGTATTACAAACCGCAGTTGTTCAGATGCCACATATTTCTTCATTTATTTTACACTGAAGAGGCTAAACATTACTACCAGTACCCACTACGAGATTACATGCCGCTTGGTAACACCGCAAGCGCGTGACGCAGTAAGGAGAGTAAACAGGGTGTAAGCATGATTCTCCATTCGTCTCTGCTTTGCTTGTACAGGGTGTAAGTTTTAAGTTGACAAACCAGAATAACTCGAAAAATAAGCTTCACACGAAAAATGTGTGGAATCCAAAGTTCATTATTTTCGAGGTGGACATCTGCTGGTGCTAAAATTAGCCCACCATCCCAGCCCCCTGGGGGTGGGACGGGTGGCAACTTTAAGATTTCAAATGGGAACTCCCATTTTTACTGCGGAATCAGATTATACATAAAAAAGTACATACATTTTGTCTTAAACATTTGCTTTGTTTCTTGGTAGTTGGCACTGTAATTTAATAAAATCCATGTTCTCATTTTTGCATGAAGAATGGTTACGGATAAATAGTAAATACTTATTTAAATCGTAAATTTTGATTCGCTAAAACTAAAAGTCTCCCTCTCCCCCGTAGCGTGGGGTTTGAGGGAGAGGAATTAGAGATTTACAAATGTTGACCCAAATATTAATTTTTTCCGCAGATTCGGATAAGTTTTGTTTGTTTCGTGGTCAACATTTGTAAAACTCTAATTCCTCTCTCTCAAACCCCACCGTATGGGGAGAGCGGGAGAGTTTTAGTTTTATCGAATCAAAATTTACGAATTAAATAAGTATTTTTTATTTGTCCGTAACCATTTTCCACGCAAAAATGAGAACTTTGATTTTCTTGAATTACAGCGCCAACTACCAAGAATCAAAACAAATGTTTAAGACAAAATGTACGTAGGTTTTTATGCAGAATCTGATTCTGCAGTAAAAAATGGGAGTTCCCATTTGAAATTTTAAAGTTGCCTCCCGTCCCACCTCCAAGGGCTGGGGTGGTGGGCTAATTTTAGCACCAGCAGATGTCCCCCTCGAAAATAATCATCTTTGTATTCTACACATTTTTTCGTGTGAAGCTTATTTTTCGAGTTATTCTGGTTTGTCAACTTAAAACTTACACCCTGTACAAGCGAAGCAGAGACGAATGGAGAATCATGCTGTCGGCGATATGAAAAGCAAATAGGCAAATCTAGTGACATAAGCGACTTTAACAGAGAGCAGATTGTTATAGCTCTGCTCTGGAAACTATAATCTCGGGAAGCGCGATGCTGCTCGACTGTTCGCTTGCTGGTACCGTGAAACGTCTATGGAAAGTGGTTGAAGGTCGGTGAAACTACGATAAGGTGACGAGGTGTTGGACGACCACGTCTCACTAGAGGAGGTGGTCGTCAGAGGCCTGTGTGATCTGAAAAGCGA
Organism: Schistocerca serialis cubense; assembly: GCF_023864345.2. Taxonomy (NCBI): domain Eukaryota; kingdom Metazoa; phylum Arthropoda; class Insecta; order Orthoptera; family Acrididae; genus Schistocerca; species Schistocerca serialis. Next base: position 142,634,199 of record NC_064646.1, read on the forward strand.
GATGGGCGGCAGTCTGTTGCGGATCTGGCGAAAGTGTACAATTCTGGTGCAGACACATTTGTTTCTGAACACATTGTTCAGCGCACACTGTTTAAAGTGGGGCTTCGACCCTTACGCGTTCCCATGTTGACCCAAAGGCACAGGCAGTTACGACTGTAGTGAGCACGGGATCATCAAGATTTGGCCGTGGATCAATGGAAACGTGTCGTCCGGTCAAATTAATCACGCCTCCTGTTACACCAGGTCGACGGACGTGTCCAGTTATTCAGTCACCCAGACGAACAGCTGTTCGAAACGTGCACTTCGCCACCGACGCAGGCCATTCGGGACAGTATTGTGCTATTGAGGACATTCACTTGGTCTTCCGCGGGTCTCACGGCAGTAATCTACGGCACCACAACAGCTGTGGAGCACATGAACATTACAGCGGGCCAGCGGTATCCCTCCTCGCCTGAAGTCTTCAAAAATGGTTCAAATGGCTCTGAGCACTATGGGACTTAACTTCTGAGGTCATCAGTCCCCTAGAACTTAGAACTACTTAAACCTAACTAACCTAAGGACATCACACACATCCACGCCCGAGGCAGGAATCGAACCTGCGACCGTAGCGGTCGCGCGCTTCCAGACTGTAGCGCCTAGAAACGCTCGGTCACTCCGGCCGGCCCTGAAGCCTTCCCCAACGTCGATGGCACCTTCAAACATGATAACAGATAATATCACAAGATCAGGATCATGTCAAAGTGGTTTGAGGAATATTTTGGTGAACTCAGGTTGTTTCTTTGCCACCAATTCGCCAAATCTGAAGCTATATGGTAGGCTATCGGCTGCCAGCTTCGCGCCTACAAACTGTAACCTTCCCGTATAATATACAGGATGGCGCACGAAATGTCTTACCATTTTGTTTTTGAATATAAACTTTATTGTCAATACAATCTGAAAGAAATATATACTGCAATGAAGAGCCGCCCATGGAGATTTATTCTAACTCAGCACATGCTCAATATGTCCACCATTTCGTTTCCTAACTTCCTTCAAACGAACACCGAAGTTAGTGATTACCCTACGGCACATGTCTTCCGTAACTTCAATGCAAGTTTGAAGAATAAGTCTTCTGAGCTCCATTAAATTCCACAGCTTCTTGCTACTGCCTTGCCCTTCAACGTGCAGTGGTTCATGGAAGATGGAGCAAGGCCACATACGAGGTGCATTCAAGTTCTAAGCCCTCCGATTTTTTTTCTCCATACTGGAAAGAGATAGAAACATGCGCACTGTTTTAAAATGAGGCCGCGTTCATTGTCAATACGTCCCAGAGATGGCAGCACCGTACGGCAGATGGAATTTTACCGCCAGCGGCGAGAATGAGAACTGTTTTAAATACTTAAAATGGCGACGGTTTCCTTACTTGAACAGCGTGCAATCCTTCGTTTTCTGAATTTGCGTGGTGTGAAACCAATTGAAATTCATCGACAGTTGGAGACATGTGGTGATGGAGTTATGGATGTGTTGAAAGTGCGTTCGTGGGTGCGACAGTTTAATGAAGGCAGAACATCGTGTGCCAACAAACCGAAACAACCTCGGGCTCGCACAAGCCGGTCTGACGACATGATCGAGAAAGTGGAGAGAATTGTTTTGGGGGATCGCCGAATGACTGTTGAACAGATCGCCTCCAGAGTTGGCATTTCTGTGGGTTCTGTGCACACAATCCTGCATGACGACCTGAAAATGCGAAAAGTGTCATCCAGGTGGGTGCCACGAATGCTGACGGACGACCACATGGCTGCCCATGTGGCATGTTGCCAAGCAATGTTGATGCGCAATGACAGCATGAATGGGACTTTCTTTTCGTCGGTTGTGACAATGGATGAGACGTGGATGTCATTTTTCAATCCAGAAACAAAGCGCCAGTCAACTCAATGGAAGCACACAGATTCACCGCCACCAAAAAAATTTCGGGTAACCGCCAGTGCTGAAAAAATGATGGTGTCCATGTTCTGGTACAGCGAGGGCGTAATCCTTACCCATTGCGTTCCAAAGGGCACTACGGTAACAGTTGCATCCTACGAAAATGTTTTGAAGAACAAATTCCTTCCTGCACTGCAACAAAAACGTCCGGGAAGGGCTGCGCGTGTGCTGTTTCACCAAGACAACGCACCCGCACATCGAGCTAACGTTACGCAACAGTTTCTTCGTGATAACAACTTTGAAGTGATTCCTCATGCTCCCTACTCACCTGACCTGGTTCCTAGAGATTTTTGGCTTTTTCCAACAATGAAAGACACTCTCCGTGGCCACACATTCACCAGCCGTGCTGCTATTGCCTCAGCGATTTTCCAGTGGTCAAAACAGACTCCTAAAGAAGCCTTCGCCGCTGCCATGGAATCATGGCGTCAGCGTTGTGAAAAATGTGAACGTCTGCAGGGCGATTACGTCGAGAAGTAACGCCAGTATCATCGATTTCAGGTGAGTAGTTAACTAGAAAAAAAATTGGAGGCCTTAGAACTTGAATGCACCTCGTACTGCAAACACTGTGTTGGAGTTTTTACACGAGCATTTCGACATGCGGATCATTTCAGTCAGGTATCGAGGTCGCTTCAATGACGGACAAAATTGGCCCCCGAATAATCCAGACCTCAATCCATGTGACTTTTTTCTTTGGAATTACCTAAAGGAAAAGATTTTCCTGAAAGGTCCACGTGATTTAATGGAGCTCAGAAGACTTATTCTTCAAGCTTGCAGTGAAATTACGGAAGACATGTGCCGTATAGCAAACACTAACTTCAGTGTTCGTTTGAAGGAAGTTAAGAAACGAAATGGTGGACATATTGAGCATGTGCTGAGTTAGAACAAATCTCCATGGACGGCTCTTCATTGTAATATATGTTCCTTTCAGATTGTATTGACAATAAAGTTTATATTGAAAAACAAAATGGTAACGCTATCTATGTATCTGCTCGTAAATGGCACAGCTTAGTGCAATGCTGGCCGACCTACTAATAATGGATAACATTTGTCTGAGATCTGAATTACTCGAAAAACTGGCGTTACTTAGTGACACTGCTGCACAGCTGGTCGTCTGATTACTAAACAGCACATCACTATGATCTGACAAAAATTCTGGAATATTTTAATTTAGGTAAATGGCTGGATCGGGACCGGCCATGTCTTAAGGGAAAATTATATTTGTATAGTTTACTGGTAAAAACAATTATGTTCTGAAAATTTTTTACGTTAATGATGAAGATCTACAATCCATGACACGGGAAAATTGAATATATTACAAGCCTGGGTCAACTGGTGCTGACGAATCACAAAACAAAAGATTGAAACAAATTCATATTAACATCTCAGACAAGTGATTTAACTACGCGCAAGCCAATAAAAATAATAAACTATACCTTACAATAGATGGTTGACTTAATCACACTGTTGATTTTTCGTTATATTAACAATTATTCATTTGTTCATCATCATCTCATTCCATGGTATCATTTAGCTCTGCGGCTGATGACAGTTGTTATTCAGTTCCATATAATAAAATTTTACAAATTGTCCTGCACTGTGCTTTTAACAACTACTAACTATAAACTGCTCTGTACCAGCGACAGACAACAACTACCCTGGAGCAGCGAGCGACTGCAACTGCGGCAGAGACTCCTCTGACCTGCCACTCTATTGCAGGTCTCATTTGACAGGGGCAAAGATATTTTATGTCTCAGGCAGCGCCTGTGAATTGTCGTTCTAGCAAGTGAGCAATACATAGAGATTGCATTTGCTCCGGCAGGGTGGTGAACCCCTTACAAAACCTATCCGTAATGTGCTGGCACTACGTGACCTGCGCGTACGCATCTGGTAGCACCTGTCTTAAGTAATCTACCAAGGACTTGTCGAATCCAAGTCACGTACAGTCATTGCTGTATTGCTTTCCTAAGGTGGACCATCACGCTATTAAGCAGGTGGTTATAAAGTTTTAGCTCATTAGCGTATATTAACGTGCTATGCTAATTGGCGACTTTAGATGCGTCGACTTCGTTTGTTATCGTGCCGTTTGCGATTACTGGTACGATTTGACGACAATCTACAGAGAAGCCGGCCATAGGGCTATTGCCGTTACTCAAATGTCGAACTGCTCTGTGGAATTCTTCAACGTACATTTTATGGAGTGTCAGAACAATATGGAAAGGGACGGACAATTTCAAGCATTTCATGTAGTGGTCGAAAGTGTCTGCTGTGTTACATCAGAACCAACATTTATTAGTTAAAATTTAATGTTACAGTTTACAAAGCAGTTTTTATCGGAAGCAGTCGTTACGAGCAGATCGGGTAATTCCAGCCAATCTCGGATTCATTGAAACAACAGCGTGTTCAATACAGCCATACCATAATAAGGCTGAAAGAAGTGAGCCAAGATTCGGCGATATTTATTTCGTCCACCCAGATCGTATTTATATGCCACCTGAAGTGTTTATTCCAACAAATTTATTCGACACCTCAAAACAAACACCTCCAAACCCTTTAAAAACTAATCTGTAGTAATGTTGTTATGATGTATATTATTTGTACTTTGCGATAATGCCTTCTCTTCTGCTATACGAACCTTGCACCCAGCAGTTTCCAGACGGCATATTTGTTCACAAATATGACAGTATACATGTGATGTGTTATGACAACGAAAGGAACCTTTTGATCACTGGAGGTACTCTATTTTACTTATTTTATGTTTACCGTTAGATATAAGTTTAATTTTTTGTCAGAAGAAACCCAAAACCCTGTTCTGAAATAATGTCTTGTTTCTCCATTAGAGAGTGCCACAAGTTCCTCCAAAAAATCGTAACACAATACTAACTAATGTAAATCCACCTGATGATGGAGGTTTAAACCTAACCTAAAATGTTCGCATTTAAAGCTAGATCAAGAGAGCTTAACGGAGATTTTAAGCCCTTTTGCCCTCTGTTAAGGGAAATGTTTTACCAGTACGTTACATGTAAAATGAGGAATTAGTTCCTCATTTTGGAAGAGGGTGTTATCAAATAAGTCATTACTTAAGACAGCTCTTCGGGTCATCATTGGCAGTTTATGTATCAGTGTATAGAGAATATGGAATGATTCAGGAATAAGCAAAGATAAATAGTTCCATGTGCCATCACCAGCTAACCTGCGTTTTTTTGAGGTGCTACACATTAATAATTACATCTGAAATGCAAATTTAGGCGACAGAATCACAGCGAAAACATACATTTATCAACCAAAAACTGTAACATTGGTTTCTAAGAGAAACACCCGAGATTTGTTTTCCGATTTCCGTAATGGCGCCATTGTGGCTGATAGTACCATACCACACGTGTACAATTCTTACAGGTGTACTGCTGTGTGCACAAAAAATTTAAAAAAGTATTTGCGTAAGTATCAGCAGTATAAGGGACCTTACACCAGCAGAATATGAACAAATTGACGCACGGAGATGTCCATCCAGATATCATGACTTAGATATTACACAGTTTCCGGCAACTCATATGAGGCTCATTCTGGTACGGTTACGTAACCAAGGCAACAGCTGACTCTATTCTCTCAAGTTTGTGAAATGTAAGACTGTCATCCGTCTCTAATTATCTCAACGTCGACGGGGCATTAAATTGTGACTTTCTTTCACTAGGCGTGAACTGCAGAGATTACAGGGTCCTGATAGTATGTAATTGGTTGTTGCTACAACTTTAGTGTAGGATTTAGAGGGATTAATAATAATTTCTGTTTTCAAAATGGAGTTTCATGCGTACAGAAAATAAGGAATTAGTGAAATGAGAATGTCACGCAGGCTCAGAAATTCCCGTTACTTCCAAAATAGCAGTTTTAGACGGACAGTGAATAAAGAAAGAAAGAAACTGCTGCTAGCCCGCCGTGGAGTTTGCATTTCCTATTAGTGATGAACACTAAAGACAACAGTCCCTTCGCTCCCGGGCGGCCTGTGACGAATGCCTTGGACCACCACACCGCACGCTTCTCATAACACGTACGCATTACGTCAGCAGCAGAGGCGACCTTTCAGTGGCACTCCTGAGGCTAATTTTTGACAAATAAGATCATCAAGGAAGGGCAAACTTGATTATCACCTCTCGTATGAGTGGGTGTGTTAGCAGTTGATTTACCGAGGTTGTGCATCTGTATTCGCTTCTGATGTCATTCTGCAGCCAGGACACTCTTCCACCTTTTAAGTTTGAGAAAAAAGTGGAAGTCAAAGGTATTCGTGATATCTAAGCTGGACAAAACCTGGTTTCAGCAACGATGGAGAATTGTAATTTACTCATTAACGTTTTTCCCACGTTCCTACGTCCTTCTGCGAGTGAATATTCGTTATTTTGATCAGGGTCTCACAACTCTGGAAGTAAACCTAATCGAGTGAATATTCGTTGTTCTGATTAGGGTGTGACAGTTCTGAAAGTAAACCTCATCGGCTAAATTACAATGACCGTGAGGTCGCGAACCTTATAGAGGCAACAGGAAGATTAGGGTTTAACGTCCAAGTCACATCATGGTCATTCGAGACGAAGAACAAGGTCGGATTGTCTCGGGGGTGGGGAGTGTGATTGGCTTTGCCTTTCAAAGGAACCATCCTGTCATTTGCCTGGAGCGATTTAGGGGAATCACGGAAAACCTATATGAGAGAGGCCGACACAGATTTGAACCGTTGTCCTCCCGAATGCGAGTTCATTGAGCTAACCACTACGTCAACTCGCCCGGTATATGACAACGAAGCGGGGAAACGCAACACAAGAAAAATGTACATGTACAGTGCAGTACAGTTAGCCCCACTGCATAATCAATTTAAAAAAAGCGCCTGTGCTTGTGATTATTTTGTTTATTAATTTAACCTGATCATCTCTTACATCGGATCAGGTTTTCACACATACAGTATCTTCTTTACATCATATTTTCCTAAAAATAACAAATTTATTATGATAAATAGTATTAAAGTGATTTGAGTGTTTCCAGTGGTAGTGTGAGTAAATAATATTGATCATGAACTAATAAAGTTAAAGCTGTCAGTATTTGTACTATGGCACTGAAGAGCCAAGGAAGCTGGTACACCTGCCTTCAAAAGAAACGCAGTCCTACAACATTAATTTTGAAGTATGTCTGCGATATAACATCAAATATTGTGCTTGAAAATGGTACAAATGGCGGAATGGCAATAGTGAAATACAAAGAGTAACAGGATTTGAATAATGAAAAACTGCGCCAGTTACTCAGTTTCTCATTCTTAGCACGGCAAATTTCGAGAATTTATTCTTATCTCCAAGTGCATTTCTTTAAGTGAATATTTTTGGTGATGTTTGCATCTTTGATCTTCTGCTTCTCTTGCATTGCAGATGTCTTTTTGAGATTATAAGGTATTGTGCTTTTTCCGTTACAAAGAATGTCACACGACGTAAGTCATCACTTTCACTGATTGTTTTAATAATCAAAGCACGCTAAAAAACGTATTGCGACACGAGGCTGTATGTGTGTCCTGAGAGGTACAGTACATTTGTAACGTCTCAACAAAGGTGCATGGGTTGCACCAAGAGTGTTTTCGAACTGGGAGGTTTTAGACGTACCGTTAGCCGTTTTATTCACGCAATGTTAATACAGTTACTGCCCCCCCCCCTCTCCCCCTGTTCATGCGCCACAGTAGGCAGTAAGTTGCGAAACAGGAGGGATGGAAAAGCATAAACACCCTTTGCTGCTTTGGTTCGAATCGCGTTCAGATTTCGTCGAATGATTTTGAACGTTCCCTAGTGGTTCCACCCAATGTACCGTAGCAAAAACTGCTGTCGCACTACACTTCAAAAAGATCAGGTCACGTTCAGTGTGGCTAGAGTCCCATGATGATGTCCTCAGAGTAGGGTTGAAACGCCCAGGAAGTGCCAGCAGTGTCTAACGAGGTCAGAAACGTCGTCCTGGTGGTCATCACACTGTGAACTGTCGTGTTCGACCGCGAAACGTGTTGGAATCAGCGCCCCAAGGGGAGGGGTGGTTTCACTGACACCATTCATGTCATACCGTGAGGTCTCTTCATGGCGATTCTGAGCGGCGATGTTTTCCTCGGCCACACACAACAAAACCACGTGATTTTCAAGGTGAGTGTCATAGTTCTGACATCCCATCACAGAGCCGTCAAAAGATGGGGTGAAATGCGGGTGAGTATGAAGACCTCCCCATCGTGTGGCGAGTCCGTGGTGGCTTTGGACAGAACTGCGATACAATTTCATGCCAATGTGACATTATGAACCAACCTTACAGAGCTGTGGCTTTTTTTTTCGGATGTGTCAACACTTTGCAGTTTGAAACGTCACCGAGCCCGAGTGTGACGTCACAGGGCGCCACGCTTTTGCACCATTACAGAGACAGATTATAGGCACCTATGATGCAAATTTAAAATCCACGCGTTGGAACAGGAGGTAATTATGGGGTTTCGCAAAAGTGATCCTTTAATTTTGTTGTGCGCTGCAGATACCATGCCACCCACATACAGAATGAGTAGGAACAGTCTGAAAAATTTGTAAGGGTGTTGCAGGGTAGAAGTAATTGTTAAGAAAAAAATTCGATACGCTATGCCGTTGCCAATTTTATAGTCATAGAAGTTAACTAACCAGGCCTTTGCGTGCACAAATTCAGGCGGACCGCCAGATACAGTTGGTATCAGTTGTTATAGCGTGCATGGTAGGGCACGAGACCCCTCAGCCTTTAGTGGTTTTAGGAAAGCAAACACGTTTGGCGACACCATCTCTGGCGGACCACTTGAAATTGTGCTCATCTCTGGCGGACTACTTGAAATTGTGCTCATCTCTGGCGGACCACTTGAAATTGTGCTCACTGTGGCCTGACTGGCTAACATCAATGCTAATTAACTTGGAAACGGCACAACGTATGGAATTTCTTTCTTAACACTTACTTCTCAGCACAAACTAACCTGCAACAACCTTACAAGCTTTTAGGCTGTTTTTGCCATCCTCCAGACACATTAACAAGAGGGGGGATCATCTAACTATAAAAGAAACAAGTGGTCACTGTAAGAATACGTCGTGTTATCGTAAGCATTAACATATGAGTTACCTATTGATATAGCTGAATTAAAGTTTTGTAACCGGACAAGGGATTGCAATTGTAACATGTAACTTTGGCATAGTTAGGAGATACGGACACTGTCTGTAAGAGCGGTTGGTGAATTGCAGAAAGACCACAGAAAAATGGGCACGAACACCAGAAAACTCACCAGAATGCATAATGAGAGAACCTAGGTGGCTGCATAACATTAAAATTACACAACTGGCTCCTGAACGTAGTAAATTAACTTCGCGTCCCTATGGCGTCGGTGTTAGCAATACTGCCCATCTCACCAAACATGGGTACCGTGAATGCAGCGGCTGGAGTCCAGCCTGCCCTCTGTATTCAGTACTTGAGTGGAGACATCCTTCTACAAGACACCAAGGCTTGTCTCACCAGCACCCTGGCAGCAAGTCTTTCCTCCTTCATCTCCTAGCAGCAAGTGCTTACGCAACGATCTCCTAGCTGCGAGCGTTCTCTATCTTAACACTCTGAGATTTGGCTGTTTCTGTCAGAGCAGGAATCTCGCCGGCCAACAGAAACAGACATGGCGAGTTCCATCCAGTAACATTTTAGTAGTAAAGCAGAACAACCTCCGATTGTTGCAGACTTCGCTATTAGTAACCAATAGTGTTGTGGCATAGTGAAGAAGACAAGAGACCTCCATGATACTTTTCTGAAGCTGGCAAACAAGAGAGCTCCCTCGTACACACGCTTGAAAAAGCGCGCAGTCTGTGGAAAATAATGCTATGCACCAATAGCAATGTTTCTTTTACAAATTTAAACAAAACTTTATTCGGAAGCGCGGCCGCTGAGCGCTGAGGCAAACTGCGGTTCTCACGCTGGCCTCTGGAAGGAAGCTACATATGCATAGAGTTTTATCTTCCTACACGGTTTTTGGAATAGTGCTGATTTTTCGGGAGAAGACTGATCCGTTCATCAACTGGAGCGCGGTCGTGGGAGAAGTGAGTGCCGTGTTGTTTACCTGGTTTGAAACTCAGCTTTGGACTGTGAACAATTTTATGGTCCAGCCTGTTACTTTTAAGAAAACTCATATTTTGTCAGTCAGCTCGTAGGCTTTCAGTTCTGCGGTCCCTCGCCATGAAAGGATGGCAATAAACAACACAATCATTGGTGGTAGTGGATATAGTCTGTAATTACAAAGCAGTATAAGAGAATGACTACATTGACCAACGGTACGAGCAAATAACATTATGAAACATGTTGCATGACAGTTTAAGACAAAAGCTGTCACATAACACTCACCTAGACAATATATTAGCAAACTGCTACTCTGTTGCTGCGGTTCGCACCTGAAGCGAACTGTTCTATACTCTGCACACTAATCAATGTGTTTTTGTCTTCAAGAAAAAGTTGAAGCACTTCCTTTAGTTAACTTCATATTTTTTTCCAGAAAATTAACACTTTTCGCTAGTTTTATCTCTATCACACACTGAATAAAATACTTAGATCTCTTCCCAGTTATAGTTCCTTCGGTTTTCAGTTCCCATTCACGTCTCATTCTGTGCATTTCTTAACATAACATGTGTTTCTATCTGTCTCTGCCCCTGGCACACTTTGTCTCGCGTATACTGCTGCCAGTATCTGTGTCTAAATCCACTTGATTCTATCGTGCCATTGTGGTTCTACTTATCATGAACTAATACAAACTCTACTTTTTTGTGCTGTAGCTGCCACTGTTTTCCTCTGCTTATATTGCAGTTATTTCTACGTATTGTACCCCATATGAAATGTGAATCTTTTTCATAGCATCTTTGACGCTGTGTGAATGTAAAGTAATATATACAGATTGCATTATTAGGTGTCTAGCAGGACCTGATGGCCCTAATCTTGATGGGATAAATAAACAGATCATAATTGAAGAACAACACTTAAGAACTGATAACCTTGGTTGTGTCTAGGAAGCGAATGAAAGAGACGCCAGTAACTGGAAAACTTTGGTAACATCAATAGAACTGAACAAGGAGCTACTTTCGATTATGTGGGACATTTATCGTCCACTGTAACGCAGTTGGCTTGTCAATCAAATATCCTTCGAGCCAATAACATACTTCCGAAGACAGTCTGTGTGGTCGTATTTTGGTTAGTAATTTATGATGCGGTGTGGTGTTGACGGTTTATAGAAGCCTAGGAACATAGAACCTACTTGTTTAACTGCATGTGTTGTTTGCAAGATGAGTAAAAGAAGCGGTGTTACACGTTAGTTTGTTTCTCCGAACACGTGAATAACGTTTGAGAGACGGGTGTTATAATTTCTGAGCTTATAATAGTGTATAGGAGCACGCAACATAAATTAAATGTTGTCTGTGTGTCCAAGGGGAATCGTACACAACACCTACAAAGTAAGTAAAAAATTAACTTTCTGTTACATCCAGTGTGATTCTTATCAGTATGGCGCTATGCATTAAATAGTTGTACTATTTATAGTCACTGTATTTTCTGAATCGCCCTTTGAAAAACAATAATTGTAGTAGGTATGACATCTTCAGCTGTATTTATAGGTTTTATTTCAGTTTCAGTCGATTTCCGTGTTACATTAACCGTCTTCAAGCGTCTCTGTAATATTAGGTGATCATGTGGGTACCGTGTAAAGATCAGCATACACCTCAGAGGGGGTACGAAACAACCGATGTCTACTATGCTGAACTTTCATTCCTACTTACGGTGAAAGCGGCGGCAGCACATCAACCAAACCATATAATACATGGTATCATAGAGGGGTCAGAGAATAATGTAATGGCCCCTCGAAATCGATTGCAAACAAAATAACAACTTTGAAATTCCGGCAGAATCAGAGATAAATTACAGGAATCCAAAGGTTAGATACATCTTGTACAGAAACCAGACTACAGTTATAAGAATCGAAGATCATCAAAGAGAAATATTAGCTGAGAAGGAAATGAGACAGTGTTGTCTCCTATAACTAATGTCATTCAGTGTGTGCATTGAAGACGCAGTACAGGAAACCAACGAAAAATTTGAAAAATGCGTCAAAGTCCAGGGAGTAGAAATAAAAGCTTCGACGTTAAACGATGACCATGTAAGTCTGTCAGGGACGGCAAAAGACTTGCAAGGGACTTTGAAAGGAATGAAAAATGTAGTGAAAAGAGGTTATAAGATTAATATCAACAAAAGTAAAACAAGGGTGATGGTATGTAAAAAGAGGAATATGGAATAGAAAGTTAGGTAAGGGAGAGTCTTTTCTGAAGGTATTTGTGTGGAGTGTAGCCTTGTATGGAGGTGAAACGTCTACGATAACCAGTTCAGTCAATAGGTGAACAGAAGCTTCTGAAATGTAGTCCTGTACATGATGTTTCCGTAAGAGCGTGCTAAATGTAACAGGCCGTAGACAATGCTCCGCTGAACGACTTGAGGTAGGGAACCTGCGGTTGGACAAGCCAGCTTAAGGAGATATGGAAGTAAACTTCAATAGCACTTTGTCTAGCATACCGTTTCCCAGTTTATTTACAGCTAACATGCGTACAAGTTTAAACGAACTGTACTATTTATTTAATGTAAATTCCGTATTTCCTGCAAGGAAACAAGAAGTACCAACCTGATTACTGGGTAGTCATGCTGCAGATTTTGTTTACTTGGGAGTCGTGCAAATAATTCTGTGTGTGTGAAATCTTATGGGACTTAACTGCTAAGGTCATCAGTCCCTAAGCTTACACACTACTTAACCTAAATTATCCTAAGGACAAACACACACACACATGCCCGGGGGAGGACTCGAGCCTCCGCCGGGACCAGCCGCACAGTCCATGACTGCAGCGCCTTAGACCGCAAATAATTCTGCCTGAGTTGATGCAGGATGGCCCTTGGCTGTTCATGAGAGGATGTGGTTGCAGCTTGGCACTGCACAGCCTCACTTCAGTGTGGATGTCCACAATCATCTCAATGTTGAATTTGCTGGTCGCTGGATTGGAAAGGGACGCCCTATTCCATAGCCTGAACCCCTTGATTATTTTCTATGGGGATATCTAAAGTCACTTGTGTATGAGACCTCAGTGGGTACGGAGATGGAATTAGTTGCCACAACTATAGCTGCCGGTGATGTGACTCGAAACACACCAGGGATATTTGCCAGGGTGCGTCAGAACCGTGTTCGCCGATGTCATGCTTGTATTGGGGTTGATGGCCGTCAGTTTCAGCACATTTTGTAATATACAGTACAAAAGGTACTTTGATTGTGTCAATGATGGTACTTGCAGTTAACTGTAACTAATATAAATAAAAAAGTACACAGGAATTTGATTTCATTCCTAATGTGATTTTATTCCTATTGTCTCCTTAAGCTGGCTTCCCCGGTCCCAGGTTCCGTTCCTGAAATCGTTAAGTGGAGCATGCTCGATGTCTTGTTAAATTTTTGCATGCTCTTACTGGAAAACCCTGTGTAAGAACGCAGTAGATTAGATGCGTAGTTCGCGTCACTAATGAGCAGATACTGAATCGAACTAGTAGGAAAAGAAATTTATGGCTCAACGTGAGCACGTGTAGGGATCGGTTAACGGGACTCATTCTGATACATAAAGGAACTGTTAGTTTTTAAGGGAAGGGAAGCGTGAGTCGATAAAACATGTAGAGGGAGACCAAGGGATGAACACAGTAAGGAAGTTGCAGATTGCAGTAGTTATTTGGAGATGAGGAAGCTTGCACAGGATAGACTAGTGTGGAGAGCTTTATCAAACCAGTCTTCGGACTGGACTCTGCTGCAGGGTGGGTGAGAAGTGCCCATACCCGTGTAACCCATGTTTAGTACCAAGTATTGTTATGCAACTTGATAAATGTTCAAATGTGTGTGAAATCTTATGGGACTTAACTGCTAAGGTCGTCAGTCCCTAAGCTTACACTCTACTTAACCTAAATTATCCCAAGGACAAACACACACACCGATGCCCGAGGGAGGACTCGAACCTCCGCCGGGACCAGCCGCACAGTCCATGACTGCAGCGCCTAAGACCGCTCGGCTAATCCCGCGCGGCTGCAAGTTGGTACCTATGTTCCTTCTTATCAGTTGTTGGAATATATGTTTACATACTGTTGCAGTCGCGGTCAGTTTGTAGCTGTGGCTGATGTGAGCTGTCATAGTTACACTACTGAGCAGAGCTTAGTGATGATGTCTGGTTTGTAGGCCGCTCAACTGCTCGGTCATCAGCGCCCGTACAAAGTCCCAATTTTTACGCAGTCCAATTTTTCACGCAGTCCAATCGAATCACTGTCACGAATGATGATAAAGATGATGAAATGATGAGGACAACACAAACATCCAGTCCTCAGGGAGAGAAAATCCCCAACCCGGCCGGGAATCGAACCTGAAATCCTGTGATCCAAAGGCAGTAACCGTATGCATGTTGTGAGGTCCTTTCCTCAAGCTGAGGTATTAACCATGTAAAATATGTAAATAAATTGCAGCACTCACAGTCCCTTCAACCACGAGCTGCGGATGAGAAGCACTTAGTGACAAGTGTGTGGGTGCACGAACGACAACACACAAGGCAGACGATGAGACTGATTATGAATAGTATTTTAGAAAAGATTTAATAAGGCTCCACTGCGCAAGGCAACACATCAGGATTGAGAAAGACTTGCTTTTGTTTTTGTCAGTTTTAAAGACAGGCCGCGGCGTGGAAGGAAGAAGACACGGGAAGAATCCTGTGCCGGAGTCTTTGCTTCGACTGAACAACCTCCTATTAAGTCTAAACGTAAACGTGCCTTTGAAGTCTGTATACCGTGGGCAACAGTGCGATATCGCACGAAAAAAAGACCTTATGGTCAGACATTTTCAACCTACGTTCATAGAAGAGTTATCCGATAGAGATGAGAATGAGAGTGTTTTAGCATGCCGTGGTTCGTTAACTGAGTTTCCAAATGCAGTGAACAGTGCCAGAGTTATGTTTTCAGATAAATGTGTCATTTATCGCATCTCACGAGTTAGAAATATTGTCGTTTGAGCCAGAGAGAATCCTAATTACACAGATGAAGGGACTGTGAGTGGTGCAAGTTATTTACATATTTTACAAATATGGTTAATACCTCAGCTTGAGGAAAGAACCTCACAACATACAGATGGTTGCAGCATGATGGAGCGAATGGTTCAAATCGCTCTGAGCACTATGGGACTTAACATCTGAGGTCATCAGTCACCTAGAACTTAGAACTACTTAAACCTAACTAACCCAAGGACATCACACACATCCAAGCCGAAGGCAAGATTCTAACCTGCGACCGTAGAGGTCGCGGGGTTCTAGATTGAAGCGCCCAGAACCGCTCGGCCACACTGGCCGGCCATGATGGAGCGCCTCCACGCTACGCTCTTGCAGTGAGCGAGATAGTAAGTGAACACTTTCCAGGACGGTGGATAGGTCGTGGTTTAACAGCAACACCAGCTCCCTTGAAATAACGATCGAGAATTCCTAACCTCATCACACCTGAAAACTTGTTATGAAGAGTCATTAACACGCACATACCTGCACGTCGTTGTGCTACAAACTAAGAACTGTGCAATGCTATGAGGACGCATTTCGCAGTATAACACCGGGCATGCTCAAATATATGTCATCGGGGACATGGAGGAGTATGGAAATTTGTTTACAGCATGATGGGAAACATGCCGATATATTGGACACCTAATAAATAAGTAAATACTTGTTCTAAAATCAAATCAATTAGAAGTCGATACATCTACATCTACATTTATACTGGGCAAGCCACCGAACGGCGTGTGGCGGAGGGCACTTTACGTGCCACTGTCATTACCTCCCATTCCTGTTCCAGTCGCTTATGGTTCGCGGGAAGAATGACTGCCGGAAAGCCTCCGTGCGCGCTCGAATCTCTCTAATTTTACATTCGTGATCTTCTCGGGGGGTATAAGTAGGGGGAAGCAATATATTCGATACCTCATCCAGAAACGCACTCTCTCGGAACCTGGACAGCAAGCTACACCGCGATGCAGAGTCTGCCACTTGAGTTTGCTAAACATCTCCGTAACGCTATCACGCTTACCAAATAACCCTGTGACGAAACGCGCCGCTCTTCTTTGGATCTTCTCTATCTTCTCCGTCAACCCGACCTGGTACGGAACCCACACTGATGAGCAATACTCAAGTATAGGTCGAACGAGTGTTTTGTAAGCCACCTCCTTTGTTGATAGACTACATTTTCTAAGGACTCTCCCAATGAATCTCAACCTGGTACCCGCCTTACCGACAATTAATTTTATATGATCATTCCACTTCAAATCGTTCCGCACGCATACTCCCAGATATTTTACAGAAGTAACTGCTACCAGTGTTTGTTCCGCTGTCATATAATCATAGAATAAAGGATCCTTCTTTCTATATATTCGCAATACATTACATTTGTCTATGTTAAGGGTCAGTTGCCACTCCCTGCACCAAGTGACTATCCGCTGCAGATCTTCCTGTATTTCGCAGCAGTTTTCTAATGCTGCAACTTCTCTGTATACTACAGCATCATCCGCGAAACGCCGCATGGAACTTCCGACGCTATCTACTAGGTCATTTATAATTATATTGTGAAAGCCATGGTCCCATAGCACTCCCCTGTGACACGCCAGAGGTTACTTTAACGTCTGTAGACGTTAGGGGGCATGAGGACTTCTCCTACCCTTTACAGCAGCAACATCAACAAATACAGATGATGATGTCACTCCTACCACATAAACAGTCATATGTATCTGGCTGCCGGACGTGCAGTGTCCACTGAGGCGCGGTATTCTAGACGCTGCCGCAGAACAGAGAAGCACTCGCACCGTAATCTACGAGTACGCATCTTCCATTGTTTCCTGACTGGACGGTCACGGTGCCAAGGCAGAGAAAGGTCACTGCGTGAGGAAGGGGGAAGCTTGCGCCGTAGAAGGAGGAGCATCTCCGGAGCGTCCCGACGCCGGGCTACTTCGGAGGCGGCGGCCGCGTCTGTGGTGAGTGGCGTGGGGGTGGGGGGCGTTTAAAGGCGGCAAGAGGCGGCCTGCCCCCGCAGTGGCGGGTCTCCGGTGTCTGTCACAGCGCAGCGCACCGCGCTACGTCACGTCGCCTCACCACTCGCGGACCGTTTCTCCCGTCCGCCGACAGCCCGTAGCCACTGCGCGCGGGGACTCCAGCAATGGCTCTCACGCAGGTATGGCTGCTTTCACAGCCGCTCCTATGCAGTTCCGCCATGCAGTGATCTGCCAAACGACACACAGACTCCCTGACTCATCCTTGCCGACCTGCAAAGATTTTTCTTTCGCGGTGCTAACCGTAGAACATTTATAACTCTCGGAGGTAGGGCTGCAGCACTGTCAGACAGTTCGCAAACGACGCTGCAGGCTACCAGTATGCACATGTACACGGTTATTATTCAATTCACACTTACGTGTTTGAACGACGGTTCCACTCTCGAATAGCCCGTAGGAAAAGTGAACACCTAAATCTTTCCATACGAAATATGCTTTCTCTTATTTGATCACAATACTCATTTCCCCCACTTAGGTGGCAATTTACAAAATATTTTCGCACTCGCAGGAGAAAGTTTGTGATTGAAATTTCGTGTAAGTACCTCAACTTAACGAAGAACACCCCTGTTTTAATGACTGCCACCACAGTTTCCTCAGCGTATCCATGACACTTTCGCGAGAAGACGTAATGCGTTGTCCTTTGAAGTTTTTCTAATTTCGCCGTCAATCGTATGAGGCAAGGATCCCACACCTCACAGTAATGCTCCACAAATGGACAAATTAGCGTACCGTAGGAAGTCTCCTTAGTAGATTTCTTTCATCTTCTACGTTCTGTCAATAAAACGCACTCGTTGTTTGCCTTCCGAACAACATTTCTTTTCATCTGCAAACAACATTTTCTATTGCACATCTGCAAACAAACCCTAAATCGGTTATATAGACTATGAACAGTAGATGACCTCTAACGTTTGCTTCTGGAACTCCAGGTGTTACTTCGGCATCAGTATACGGGTTTCGGTCAATTACTGCGAACTATGACTTTCCTGACAGGAAATCGTGACTCCTGTCGCAGACCAAAGACGATATCTCCTAGCCAAGTAAAGTCATTGGACAATTGTAACTAACTGTTGGTAATGTGGCCGTTTTTCAGTTTCGGCCGTTACGGACCATCGTCAAACACTTTCAGCTTAGTTACGGCGTCATACACAGTCTTTGCTACCGCAAATAGCTGCCGCAACATTATAACAGTATTTTAATGCTGGAGCAGCTATACAAGTCGAGGAAGTGCGTGTAACGCTGCAAGGATAATACTGTCAGTTAGGAGCGATCAGTTTCGAACCGACAAGTTCAACCTAAGAGGGCTGTTCACGTTTGAAATTACATAGAATTAGTTATGAACGCTGAGTTTAGGTTTGACGAAAGTTCTGTATGATGATGTTGCCTCACAACAAGGAGTTCTGTACTGTAATAGGGCCTAACTATGAATGAAAATATCAGTGCCATGTGAACTTCGTAAACAGTATTATTGACAGTGACTGGTTGCCGTTTTTATCTTACGGTAAAAATTGACTTGTATTTTGATGTATTCACTGTCTCACCACGTAAATTTTTGGCAAAACAGGATTATGCTTCAAATGGCTCTGAGCACTATGGGACTTAACTGCTATGGTCATCAGTCCCCTAGAACTTAGAACTACTTAAACCTAACTAACATAAGGACATCACACTCGTCCATGCCCGAGGCAGGATTCGAAACTGCGACCGTAGCGGTCGCGCGGTTCCAGACTGTAGCGCCTAGAAGCGCTCGGCCACTCCGGCCGACAACAGGATTATGCTGAAAACATTTAAAGATGACTCACAATAGTAGTAATCGGCAACTGCCTACATCAAATCACAACTGCAGCTGCAGTAAACGATCAGTTATAAGTTTCCAGCAGGTTCCGAATATATATGCAGACATTATGTCTGTCCTTAAAACGTAGAAAGACCTGGCCAAAATTTCTGCTTGGTGTAACGAATGACACGTTTCTTTAAATGTGAATATGTAGTACATAATGCCAGACCAAAGGGAAAGAACCTGATAGTATCCATTTAAAAGATTAGTGTTGAGCACCTGGGTTACATTACGACGTTTAAGTATTGACGGATGACCCTAAGTAACGAGGCCAAGAGTGAAAGTACGTAGTCTCTGTAGTACATTTGTTCGAAGGTTCAATGAAGGTACAATGCAACAATATCAGAAATGGCATACAAAAAGCTAATGCAACCAGTTGTTGATCATTGTTCCAGAATTTGAGGTGAAAACCAATTCAAATATTCCAGAATGAGATTTTCACTCTGCACCGCAGTGTGCGCTGATAATCCGCCAGGAAGTTTCAATTCAAATATGGTTTAGACAACATATCTTTATTGTGTGAAAATTGGCAATCGTCTCTAAACATTAAAATTGTTAAGTCATACACACGAGTGCTAAAATGAATCCGTTAATTTCGGTTACGTGACAAATCACATTCATCTAAAGGCTGTCAATCCAGCGAGTAATAAGGAACTATCAAAAAGTGTCCACTCGAGGACGTTGTTGCAGTTATGTACAACGTAGAGCGACTCCGATGCTGGTAAACAAGCACCTACATTTAGCCAAGAGATTAGTGTTGAATTCGTATCTTTCCGACGTACTTGCGGTAAATGCGGAAACGTGAATAGTGGAGACGTTATTATCAGATGTGTGCTGTTATTCTTTTCTTGGCTGCCGACGGAGAAACACCGAAAGACATCCATCAGAGATAGAAGAATGTGTATGGGCCAGCATGTATACGAAAACCACCGTTATTGAATGGCGCGCGACAAGGAACGCACTGCTTCATGATAACACACGTCGCCACATCTCAAATGTCGTAGCACAGAAGTTATGCGAAGGGTGCACAGTTACGAACAATTTATACTGGAACGATCGTATGGAAAATTTTGCCGGAAAGTCGGACCAAAGACTGAGTTTTAATGGCAGGTCTTCTAAACAGACTGCCTACACTAATCTTGTCCGTCCTCTTCTGGAGTACTGACGTTCGGTATGGGATCCTTACCAGATACGATTGATGCAGGATATCGAAAAAGTTGAAAGAAGGGCAGCTCGTTTTGTATTATCGTGAAATAGGAGATATAATACCACAGGTATAACACGCGAGTTTGGCTGGAAATCATTTAAAGAAAGGTGTTTTTCGTTGCGGCAAGATCTTCTTACGAAATTTCAATCACCAACGTCCTCCTTCGTATGCGAAAATATTTTGCTGAGTCA
This sequence comes from Schistocerca serialis cubense, assembly GCF_023864345.2. Lineage (NCBI taxonomy): Eukaryota > Metazoa > Arthropoda > Insecta > Orthoptera > Acrididae > Schistocerca > Schistocerca serialis. The sequence goes on from NC_064646.1 coordinate 142,654,547, forward strand.
ACCTAAACAGGGAGAAATAATCATCGTAATATAATAAGAAACCAGAGCACACACAGGAAGATTTAAGTGTTCGTTTCCCCAACCCCTTTTCGGGAGTATAATGGCACAGAAATGGTCCGAAGATAGTTCGAGAAACCCTCTGCCAGGCAGTCTTACGTGAACTGTAGAGTATTCTTGTAGATGTGGAGGTAGATGTGTGAAGTGGAATATCAGCTGATGTCGATCGAAATCAGAGACGTGCCACTAGGATCGCAACAGATCAGTATAATTCCATAAATCAGGGCAAAACTATTGTCCGGGAACTGTATTTGTTCATGAGATCAGGGCCGCGCAGGTTTAGCCGAGCGGTCTAGGGCGCTGCAGCCATGGACTGTGCGGCTGGTCCCGACAGAGGTCCCGACAGAGGTCCCGACAAAGTAAGAGCCTACGGAATATCAGATCAGCTGTGTGGCTGGATTGAAGAGTCTTTAGCAAACAGAACACAGCCTGTTGTTCTCAATGGATAGACGTCTACAGACGTTAAAGTAACCTCTGGCGTGCCACAGGGGAGTGTTATGGGACCATTGCTTTTCACAATATATATAAATGACCTAGTAGATAGTGTCGGAAGTTCCATGCGGCTTTTCGCAGATGATGCTAAAGTATGATCAGTAGCGGATAGGCATTTGGTGCAGGGAGTGGCAACTGACCCTTAACATAGACAAACGTAATGTATTGAGAATACATAGAAAGAATGATCCTTTATTGTATGATTATATGATAGCGGAACAAACACTGGTAGCAGTTACTTCTGTAAAATATCTGGGAATATGCGTACGGAACGATTTGAAGTGGAATGATCATATAAAATTACTTGTTGGTAAGGCGGGTGCCAGGTTGAGATTCATTGGGAGAGTCTTTAGAAAATATAGTCTATCAACAAAGGAGGTGGCTTACAAAACACTCGTTCGGCCTATACTTGAGTATTGCTCATCACTGTGGGATCCGTACCAGGTCGGGTTGGCAGAGGAGATAGAGAAGATCCAAAGAAGAGCGGCGCGTTTCGTCACAGGGTTATTTGGTAAGCGTGATAGCGTTACGCAGATATTTAGCAAACTCAAGTGGCAGACTCTGCAAGAGAGGTGCTCTGCATCGCGGTGTAGCTTCCTGTCCACGTTTCGAGAGGGTGCGTTTCTGGATGAGGTATCGAATATACCTACTTATACCACCCGAGGAGATCACGAATGTAAAATTAGAGAGATTCGAGCGCGCACGGAGGCTTTCCGACAGTCGTTCTTCCCGGGAACCACACGCGACTGGAACAGGAAAGGGAGGTAATGACAGTGGCACGTAAAGTACCCTCCGCCACACACCGTTGGGTGGCTTGCGGAGCATAAATGAAGATGTAGATGTAGATGAACGATCGTATGGAAAATTTTGCGGGAAATTCGGACCAAAGACTGCGTTTTAATGGCAGGTCTTCTAAACAGACTATTGACGTTCGGTATGGGATCCTTACCAGATAGGATTGACGCAGGACATCGAAAGAGTTGAAAGAAGGGCAGCTCGATTTGTGTTATCACGAAATAAGAGAGATAATGCTCCAGGTATAACACGCGAGTTGGGGTGGAAATCATTTAAACAAAGGTGTTTTTCGTTGCGGCAAGATCTTTTTAAAAAAATTTCAGTTTCTAACGTCCTCCTCCGAATGCAAAAGTATTTTGTTGAGTTCACCAAAACAGGGAGAAATAATCACCGTGATAAAATAAGAAACCAGAGCACACACAGGAAGATTTAAGTGTTCGTCTTTCCAAACCGCCTTCCGGGAGGAGAACTGCACAGAAATAGTCAGAAGACAGTTCGATGAACCCTCTACCAGGCTAGTTATACGTGAACTGTAGAGTATTCGTGTAGATGTGGAGGTAGATGTGTGAAGTGGAATATCAGTTGATGTCGATCGAAATCAGAGACGTGCCACTAGGATCGCAACAGATCAGTATAATTCCATAAAACAGGGCAAAAGTGTTGTCTGGGGAACTTAAACAGGGATCTTTCGATAAAACCTCCGTAGTTTTCGCAAAACTCTGTTGCGTAAATACAGAGAAGCTATATGCATTCAAGAAGAACGTGCAACCATTCTGACGTGACGATCGCATATCTTGTGTAGGAATCTCGAGGATAAGATGAGAGAAAATAAGACGCTTACAGAGGCATGTCACTCAATTTGCTCTCACTCAATGCGCGACTGGAATAGGACAAAATATCGGTAATCTACACTCCTGGAAATTGAAATAAGAACACCGTGAATTCATTGTCCCAGGAAGGGGAAACTTTATTGACACATTCCTGGGGTCAGATACATCACATGATCACACTGACAGAACCACAGGCACATAGACACAGGCAACAGAGCATGCACAATGTCCGGTCTAGTACAGTGTATATCCACCTTTCGCAGCAATGCAGGCTGCTATTCTCCCATGGAGGCGATCGTAGAGATGCTGGATGTAGTCCTGTGGAACGGCTTGCCATGCCATTTCCACCTGGCGCCTCAGTTGGACCAGCGTTCGTGCTGGACGTGCAGACCGCGTGAGACGACGCTTCATCCAGTCCCAAACATGCTCAATGGGGGACAGATCCGGAGATCTTGCTGGCCAGGGTAGTTGACTTACACCTTCTAGAGCACGTTGGGTGGCACGGGATACATGCGGACGTGCATTGTCCTGTTGGAACAGCAAGTTCCCTTGCCGGTCTAGGAATGGTAGAACGATGGGTTCGATGACGGTTTGGATGTACCGTGCACTATTCAGTGTCCCCTCGACGATCACCAGTGGTGTACGGCCACACCATGATGCCGGGTGTTGGCCCTGTGTGCCTCGGTCGTATGCAGTCCTGATTGTGGCGCTCACCTGCACGGCGCCAAACACGCATACGACCATCATTGGCACCAAGGCAGAAGCGACTCTCATCGCTGAAGACGACACGTCTCCATTCGTCCCTCCATTCTCGCCTGTCGCGACACCACTGGAGGCGGGCTGCACGATGTTGGGGCGTGAGCGGAAGACGGCCTAACGGTGTGCGGGACCACAGCCCAGCTTCATGGAGACGGTTGCGAATGGTCCTCGCCGATACCCCAGGAGCAACAGTGTCCCTAATTTGCTGGGAAGTGGCGGTGCGGTCCCCTACGGCACTGCGTAGGATCCTACGGTCTTGGCGTGCATCCGTGCGTCGCTGCGGTCCGGTCCCAGGTCGACGGGCACGTGCACCTTACGCCAACCACTGGCGATAACATCGATGTACTGTGGAGACCTCACGCCCCACGTGTTGAGCAATTCGGCGGTACGTCCACCCGGCCTCCCGCATGCCCACTATACGCCCTCACTCAAAATCCGTCAACTGCACATACGGTTCACGTCCACGCTGTCGCGGCATGATACCAGTGTTAAAGACTGCGATGGAGCTCCGTATGCCACGGCAAACTGGCTGACTGACGGCGGCGGTGCACAAATGCTGCGCAGCTAGCGCCATTCGACGGCCAACACCGCGGTTCCTGGTGTATCCGCTGTGCCGTGCGTGTGATCATTGCTTGTACAGCCCTCTCGCAGTGCCCGGAGCAAGTATGGTGGGTCTGACACACCGGTGTCAATGTGTTCTGTTTTCCATTTCCAGGAGCGTATTAACAGAACGCAGCCTCCGCCACACGTTGTGTAGGGGCCAGCGGAGTAAATATGTTGAAGAAGATTGGAAACTGGGTCATGACTAAAGAACGGCGACGAGTAAAAGAAATTAAAACGCGGGAGTCGTTTACGGAAACCAGCTATTAAAGTCATTTCCTTATATCTTATACGGCTGAGGTTCAACAAGTAACGCCGCATGTTTTTTTTATCTCTGGCAAATACGGCTGAACAACGCTGATTTTGTTGTGGGACATCGTGGAATATTACCGCTTCAGCCCCTACAGTTTCATGAAGTTCCGATAGGTGGCGGCGCTGTACGTAACCTTCAAAATGGCGTCTATAACGGATGTGCGTTCCATGCAAGTTGCTGAAACTGAATTTCCTTGGCGGAAAACCAGAGCATCGCAGATATTCGTAAGGATCTGCAGAATGTCTTCGACGACCTGGAAGTGAACAAAAGCATGGTGAGTCGTTGGGGGAGGCGCCTTTCATCGTCGTAACAAGGTAGCGCAAACCTTTCCATTCTCCCACGTGCTGGCTTTCCGCACACGGCTGTGACTTCTACAATGTTGGAACGTGCGGACACTCTCATTCGAGGTGATCGACGAATCACAGTCAAACATCTCGCTGCTCAACTGGACGTCTCCGATGGTAGCGCTATCAAACTCATCCACCAGCTAGGGTATTCAAAGCAGTTTGCCTGTTTGGTTCCTCGCCGCCTATTAGAAAACCATAAAGAACAACGAAGCACCATCTATGCAGGATGTCTTGTGCATTATGAGACTGATAGTCATAATTTTTGGCGAACATCGTCTTAGGTGATGAAACATCTGTTCAACACTTCGAACTGAAAAGAAAAAATGGGTATCCCTGGAATGGCACCACACCACCTCTCGTCCGAAAAAAAGTTTAAATCCGCACACCCAGCCGGTAAGTTCATGGCGATGGTCTTCTGGGACACTGAAGTGGTTACTCTGTTTGATGTCCTCCCTCATGGTGCAACGATTATCTTTGAAGTGTATTGTGCTACCCTCAGTAAATTGGAGAAACGACTTCAGCGTATGTGGCTCAATCTGATGTTAGGCACCAGTGGGAAAGTACTCTCCGTGATAAGTGGATATCATACGTTTTGTGTGTGCTTCATGTCTGGGAATATTTAGCACACTATTTAATAGATTACCCATGTAATGATAGTCCGCAGGTCGTGATCTCACGGTAGCGTTCTCGCTTCCCGGGTTCGATTTCCGACGGGGTCAGGGATTTTCACCTGTCTCGAGAAGACTGGGTGTTGTGGTATCGTTTTCATCATCATCACCATTACGGTCGGAGGAAGACAATGGCAAACCACCTGCACTAGGACCTTGCCTAGTACAGCGGTGCGGGTCTCCCGCATCGTCCCCTACGCTCTGTTACGGAGCATGGTACTTCATCATCATCATGTAATGATAACCTGTAACAGAAAATTGCTATGGCTATTTCATCGAATAGAAGTGTTAGAATGGAACAAATTGTTTGACATTTGTTTGTATCCTGGAAGCGATTGAACTTTGCATATCACTTCTCTTTACCAGTACTATCAACCAAACACCCTGTAAAGGGTACAAATTTGCACGAGGAAGTGACAATCACCCTGTGTGACTTACGAACTGGCTGAATGATTGAAGATGGTGGATTTAAATCACCTTCCTGTGATCCATCGCCGTGGCCGAGAGGTTCTAGGCGCTTCAGTCCGGAACCGGGCGGCTGCTACGGTCGCAGGATCGAATCCTGCCTCGGGCATGGATGTGTGCGATACCTTAGGTTAGTTATGTTTAAGTAGTTGTAAGTCTGGGAGACTGATGACCACAGATGTTAAGTCCCATAGTGCTCAGAGCCATTTGAACCATTTTTTGTGATCCAAATTTAAGTTGTTATACGCGTCTTATCCTCTGTTAAAACAGCTGTTTTTTTGCAGGAAATGGAAGTAGTATCTGAAGTACTCCCTGCCACACGCCGCAAGAGAATTTTCAGACTAGGGTACAGATATAGATGTAGAGAGAAAAATATGGTATTTAATCTCCGGTTAATAATTAAAAACATATTCTGCGCGGCAAAACTACATAACCATGCAGCCTTTTGCTATGCTTTCAATGAACACCTGTAAATCTTAGCGTGGCTGGTTAGCCAAGGTTGTTCATAGGAAAAGATTAGGTGTGCATCTGGAAAGGACCATGCTTGTTACTAATGTGTTATGATTATAAAATTAACAATTTTTCTGTACTTTGTATGTGTTTGTGGTACACATTCTTTGTCTCTGGCTGATGTATCTGTTTGTTACGCACTGATATGACAAGCAGAGGCAAGAATCATTCTGAAACACTTTTTTTATAGTACTGGATAAAAGAGAAACTAATCCACGAATTATTTGTGAGTTTGTAGGGAAACCCAGACGATTTATGTCGGTATCGAGTGGGATCTGTGGTGTTCCTGACGTTTCTTCGGCGGATTCTCTCACATGGAAAAATCTAATTCCATGCTTATCCAGTGTAGAAGACTGTTTGACGTTTTGTCGCAATATGGAGTACTACTGGACTAGGAAAGGAGGGACTGCATAGACTGTGATGGTGTGCGAAGTGTGTAAAACATCGTAAGAGGAGTTTCGATGCTGAAATAACGTTACAATTTTATTGCAGACAGTGCGGAAAACGAACGAGTATGAGGAAGAATACATGGTTCGGCTCTTCCAAACTATCCACCCAGACCAGCGTAATTCTTCTATCTTGCTGCATTCGAGACTACACCTTGCAAGCAACAGCATCGAAAACTGACTTATCTGCTAATACCGTGTGCGACTATTTCAGATTTTGCAGAGAAGTGTGTTATGTAATAGCGACGAACGACAGTGTACTGATTGGTACACCGAGTAAAGTTGTTGAAGTGGACGAATCTCACATAGCAAGAAGGGAGAACCAGAGGGGACGACCTTCAAAGAGTGAAATCGATCATATTTGGGAATTCGGTGGAACAGAACGAGAGTCCCGGAAGTGTTTCATTGTCAGAGTATTGTCCAGAGACAAGGTCATTTTAGTGCGTCTGAAAAAAGCACTTCATACTGCCTGGTAGTAAAGACATCACAGACGGATTTCAGTCCGACAAGACACTCAGAGCAGAAGGATTCAACCACTATTACAAGTATTTTTGTAACGCTCTTCTTTTGTCGTCGCTGTAGTGAACACCGTAAACATACTCATAACGCCCGCCATCAGAGTCGCATGATCAATTTAGGATCGCACGTTAGATATGTATCGTTTGGACCCCATGACTTCGATAGGCAATCATTCTTGGAAATTACCACATTATTCATCTACTTGCAACACTCTTTCGTTACCGAGCGAGCTGACGCAGTGGTTAGCACACTGGACTCGCATTTGGGAGGACGACGGTTCAAACCCGCGTCCGGCCATCCTGAATTAGATTTTCATTGATTTCTCTAAATAGCTTCTGGAAAATGCCGGGATGGTTCCTTCGAAAGTGCACGGTCGATTCCCTTCCCCATCCTTGCATAACCCGATGGGACCGATGACCTCGTTGTTTCGCCCACTGCCCCAAATCAACCAACCAACTCTTCCGTTGTCAAAATGTGTGATGTATATGGGATCTGGAATGAGGATCCAGTTTATTTTTTGTCCTCTCCTTTCGGAAATGTTTTTTGAGCTCTGTCGAAATGTTGGGTATACTTATGAATCTCTCATAAGCTTACAAAAGGTGTTATCAAAATATTATCTTCAAGCTTGAAGTCTTTCTGACAATTTTATTGCCTTATGCATACCTTATTCATCCCTAGAAGATCATTTTATGTATAAATTGTCTTGGCTTAGTTCTTCTAGCATCAATGCTGATCTCCATCAGATTCCAGTAGAAGGGATGAGAGACCGACTAATGTGACTATCGAGTCGCTGCGTGTTGGCGCTGGCAGCGGTGTGGCGGTGAAAGTGTGAAAACGGTTGCCGAATCAACAGGCGCTAATTAGAAAAGGCACCTCGCACGTGCTTTCGAATGGACGCTTTTAAAACGACGGCCAGTGTAAACAAACTGACCGTTTCTCCGCTCTGATCTTCACCTGACTCAACCGAAATTACGACAGAGGAGACACTAGTAGGACATATTTAGCTATAACCAGCGCTTTTCAAACATTAAATGTGTAAATGAACGTCGAATTAAAGCCCGCTCTCAACGCAGTTTTTTGCTTTCACAATAAAATCAATGACAGTTTTTCCTCAAACATTCGTTTTCGCACGCTACCGATCGATACAGAGAAAGGAAACGCTAAAGAAAAATTCACCAAAACGGAGTAGTAAGAACAATTATTGTTGTGATATTGACGACAGCTATGGGAAGGTTTTCCGCATCTTGACAATGGAAGTCACGATCTAGAAATCAGTGAGGCACATGGTAGCGGGAAATAGTACCACATGTGACACTGACATATACACAAGCATCCGTGAAGTTCCACTGCTGCCAAAATGAACTATTAGTCTTTGTTTAAGATCAGTGAATCCTCCGCGCCCAGTTCTTCAAGGAATCGAGCTCCCACGTATATAACGCCTTCAAATATCAAGTTACTTTACAAATGACTTAATGTGTTACATGTTTTACGTAAAACATGTAAGTGAGGTACGTTAAGGAAAAGGTTTGGAATAAACTTTATGACCTCGCTGTCTGGTCTCCTCCCCCAAGCAACCCAACCAACCCAATAAACTTTAAAGTTTGTTGGTCGTCGCTAATCGCTGTCATTATCAAACACTGGATGGGTACATTCTGGGTAATTTTGGCACCATTTTAAGCAAAAATTTTCATTGCATGTGCATTTCTACGACCTTGTATCTCCTGAATTACGTGGCATACAATGACACAATTTTGCAGATGCATCCAGTGCATACCGTCAGCAAAATGTGTCGCGAATACAGATAGTAGTATATCAGTAATAAACTGAAACATTATGCCTGATGAAATTCTACTACTTGAATGGCGAAAATATAGCAGAGCGATAAACCTTTTCCCGTTCATTATTTTGTGGCGGGTGTCAACGAGAAAAAGTTTCATAAAAGTTTGAACGTCCGTGTTAATTTGTCAATTCCATGTCTCAATCTTTTACATTTCTTTATCCTGCTGTACTCAGCCGTTTTCGTCGGATGGAAACGTTGGAAAAGCAAAGTGACAATCCGGAGAAAAATATTACCATTAGGAAAGCCACGCATTTCAAAGCTGTTATACGTAATTGCAGTGTCTCAATCCGTCCTCGCAGGTAAACGGCTGGTTCCAGACGAGACATACTTCAACTCTGGCAACGTGTTCCATCGGTGCGTTCTCCACTTACAAGGGATGCGTGGAATAATTACACGCTGTATTTTCAATCATCACGTTGGGATTAGCTGCGACCTTTCACGCATCTGGCACGCCGTCAAGAAGTGCGCTCGGCAAAAACGTTCTTGCACTGCAGTCACGTCCGTTGTCCTGGCAGGAGATCTCGGTACATCTGCAATCGAAAGCTGCCCGTCTCCGGTTCACTCTTCGCGACCTTCCAAGAACGGCGACTGCAACACCTGCGATACGTCAACGACGTCCTGTAGCAGTAGAAGAAAGGCTGCTTTCAGCACATGGTGGTTAAATATGCGCTTCTCAGGAAGTGTGATTTACTCGCGATTTAGTTTGTTCTATTTATGACTGCAGGATCGAGACTCAGTAATCGCTTGTGCGAAATCTAAAATGCCTGTGCGCCTGATCACACATTTGATTCTCAGCATCGTGAGCCGTTAGTGTGTGAGTTTGTGGAACGTACTGAAGTTCTGAGGAATGCTCCCTTTTAATTGCTTACTGAAGTCAGTTGACATATACCAGCACCGTACTGATCTCCGAAATCGTGTTAAAACTTAGTAATTTAGGGGGGAGTAGGCACTAAATATACACTACTGGCCATTAATATTGCTACACGAAGAAGAAATGTAGATGATAAATGAGTATTAATTGGACAAATATATTATACTAGAACTGACATGTGATTACATTTTCATGCAATTTGGGTGCACAGATCCTGAGAAATCAGTACCCAGAACAACCACCTCTGGCCGTAATAACGGCCTTGATACGCCTGGACATTGAGTCAAACAGAGCTTGGATGGCGTGTACAGGTATAGTTGCCCATGCAGCTTCAACACGATACCACAGTTCATCAATAATAGTGACTGGCGTATTGTGACGAACCAGTTGCACAGCCACCATTGACCAGACTTTTCAATTGGTGAGAGATCTTGAGAATGTGCTGCCCAGGGCAGCAGTCGAACATTTTCTATATCCAGAAAGGCCCGTACAGGACCTGCAACATGCGGTCATGCATTATCCTGCTGAAATGTAGGGCACTTTGAACAGTGGACGTTACATTTCTGATGTGTTACGACTTGTGACTCTACCCTTTATTCGATCCCTGCGGAACCCTACATTTCAGCAGGATAGTGCCCGATCGCATGTTGCAGGTCCAGTACGGGCCTTTCTGGATACAGAAAATGTTCGACTGCTGCGCTGGCCAGCACATTCTCCAGACCTCTCACCAACTGAAAACGTCTGGTGGCCGAGCAACAGGCTCGTCACAATACGCCAGTCACTATTATTGATGAACTGTGGTATCGTGTTGAAGCTGCATCGTCAGCTGTACCTGTACACGCCATCCAAGCTCTGTTTGACTCAATGCCCAGGCGTATCAAGGCCGTTATTACGTCCAGAGGTGGTTGTTCTGTGTACTGATTTCTCAGTATCTATGCACTCAAATTGCGTGAAAATGTAATCACATGTCAGTTCTAGTATAATATATTTGTCCAATGAATACCCGTTTATCATCTGCATTTCTTCTTGGTGTAGCCATTTTAATGGCCAGTAGTGTATTAAGGCACAAGCACAGGCGTACAGTCATTTTACCCTCGTTCAATCGAAAATGATATAGGTAGAAAAATCAATAACATTGGTGTGAACTACTCTACACCACACACCGTACAGTGACTTACGGAGGCTATATACACTGAAGCACCAAAGAAACTGGTATATGCATGCGTATTCAAATACAGGGATATGTAAACAGGCAGAAGACGGCGGTGCCATAGGCAACGCCTATGTAAGACAACAAGTGTCTGGCGCAGTTCTAAGATCGGTTACTGCTGCTATAACAGCACGTTGTCAAGATTCAAGTGAATTTTGATGTGGTGTTGTACGCGGTGCATGAGCAGTGGGATACAGCATCTCTGAGGTGGCGATGAAGTGGAGAATTTTCCCGAACAACCATTTTATGAATGTACCGTGAATGTCACGAATCCCGTAATACTCCTTACCAATAACGGGACCAATGATGACTGAAGAGAATCGTTCAATGTAAAGGAAGTGCAACCCTTCCGCAAATTGCTGCAGATTTCAATGGTGGGCCATCAACAAGAGCTAGCGAACCATTCAACGAAACATCGATACGGGCTTTCGGAACCGAAGAACCACTCGTGTACCCTTGATGGCAGCACGACACAATGCTTTACGACACGCCTGGCCCCTTCAACTCCGACACTGGAGTATTGATGGCTGGAAACATGTCGCCTAGCCGGACGAGTCTCGTTTCAAATTGCATCGAGCGGATGGATGTGTACGACTATGGAAACAACTTCATGAATCCATGGACCCTGAATGTTAGCAGGGGAATTTTCAAGCTGGTGGAGACTCTGACAGGTGACAGGTACGTAAGCATCCTGTCTGACCCCCAGTATCAATTTATATCCATTGCGCATTCCGCTGGACTTGGGCAATTCCAGAAGGAAAATGTGACACCCCACACGTCCAGAATTGCTACAGAGTCGCTCCAGGAGTACTCTTCTGAGTTTAAACACTTCCGCTGGCCACCAAACTCCCCAGACATGAACATTATTGAGCATATCTGAGATGCTTTGCAGCGTGCTGTTCAGAAGAGATCTCCATCCGCTCGTACTCTCACAGATTTGTGGACAGCCCTGCAGGATTCATGGTGTCAGTTCCCTCCGGCACTACTTGTGACATTAGTCCATTCCACGTTGTGTTGCGGCACTTCTGCACTCTCGCGGGTGCCCTACAGGATATTAGGCAGGTGTACCAGTTTCTTTGGCTCTTCAGTGTATATAGACGTACAGTGACACCTAGCTACAACATGGGATTGAGGTGAGTACCTGTATAGAAGGATACCTATGTGTGGAGTGTCGAGTCAGCCGGTTCCTGGGCCCACGGAGACGGCAGGACAGTGAAAGGAAGGTCTCAGGAGAAACCGATCAGCGACTGCTATCGACCCACGGGGTCAGCCCGGTCAGCCTGCCGTAATTGCGGCCCGCGTCGCAGATGTAATCTCCAGCTACCTGTGACTGCCAGAGCCGCCTCCCGCCGTACACTTTACTGCGGGCTGTTGAAATATGTTACTCCCTCGCGTCATGAACAGGAAGTGGCGTAATGAATGGACCAAACGATTTCCACCTCAATTACGGCGTTACAGTAGATGTCCTTCTGACCAGCCATGCTGGAGTAAAGTCATTACACTAAGCACAGCGCCTGGGTACTTTTACAAAACATCTGATCATAGCAGCGTCCTTGACACCTCCTACTACGATTTACGTTCCTTATCATGTACTTGTATCATCTTTTACTCAAATGACATACTGCAACTGTCACAACCCACCTCCTATCTCCGGTTCCTTCGGTGCTAAACTTGTAAAATACTACCAACGTACGTGACTTTTTTTGCGTTGGGTCCTTGAGGTGGAGCCTTCAGAGCGATCATCCGAGACTTATCTGGTAAGGAGGCTTTCTATTGCAGTTTATTTGTTGAAATGTTCTTGGGTCGACGAAGAACGTTATCTGGCGTCTGCACTTCATTTACACAATTTAATTACCCCGCTGTTGGATGCGATAACGTTACTTCGGCGAATAGGGATCTAGCTACTATACTACTTCGTCCATAATAAGTGAACGTTTCGGATGCGCGACACTCTGTAGCTTCAAAATACTTGATAAACAACTATTTTAAATCCCTTAAGCAATGTACAAATTAGTTGTTATTCGACAGCTGTTCAGGACGAACCCACTGTCAGGAACCTTACACTTGTGCTAGTTATGTCAGAGTCCTGAAGAAGCGGAACCATCCAGCTGTTTTATTCCATGACATACCGCCATTTAGCTACGTTTGTTCTGACGGACAGCGAAATTCGGATTCAAAGTACCGAATTTCGTAGATCTAATTTTTAGTCATATTTTCAGCTGAAAATGCGGCTTTTTTGGCGCGATACCGGCAGTGATCTAAAAATCAAAGATAATTAATTGAAACCCTCAGCTGCCGACAGATGTTGATATACCTCGATGGGGACAGCTGAAAATGTGTGCCACTACCGGGACTCGAAACCGGGATATCCTGCTTACATGGCAGACGCTCTATCCATCTGAGCCACCGAGGACACAGATGAATAGCGCGACTGCAGGGACTTGTCTCTTGCACGCTTCCCGTGAGACCCACATTCGCAAATATCCACAATCTACATACGTAATGTGCCTAATAGATGTTTGCCCATCCACTCATTACTCGCGCACACTAAGGTGACTATTCCCGTAAGTGTTTGGGAAACCTGCGCGCAGTCGCGCTATTCATCTGTGTCCTCAGTGGCTCAGATGGATAGAGCCTCTGCCATGTAAGCAGGATATCCAGGGTTCGAGTTCCGGTCGGGGCACACATTTTCAGCTGTCCCCATCGAGGTATATCAACAACACCTGTCAGCAGCTGAGGGTTTCAATTGATTATCATTTATTCTAGAGAAGCTGCACGGTCATCAATGGTACCTGTTCTTTCGAGAACAGTTGCTATCTTCATATATATAAAAATAAAAGGACTACGTTTATTAATACCCAAGATGACTGCTCATAGCTGTGGTGGTCCTACCTACAAGGTTATCTATCCTCGCAGTAAGCTTGACAGAATTCAAGACGTGAGACAGAATCGACGGTGTTCACAGGGGACCAACAATACTGTGCTGGTAATCAAACTCACGTTTACTGCTGAAGGGGCAGCCTAGAAGCAGGCGTTGGTCACTGTAACTTTGACACTCTGTAGCGTGGTTGAATGACGTGTCTTGATAAGGGCTCCAGTTCTCAGTTTGTTCCCTAAGCTCTTGAAGTTTGCTGATATCATTTTGTTACGCCCTGTGTATATCTCGGAGATTAATAGCGCGAGTAGCTTGAGTCCACTGTCCTTTACTATTATGGTTGTTATTATCACTATACTAACCGCAGCAGATCACATTACTTCATCATTTTAAACAAAAAATCTCTCAGGAGATCTGCCACCATACTTGAAACTGTAGCATAATACACTTGTCATGGTCACAAAATAGTTTCTTTTTATTTATTATCTCATGACTTGTTTCCGGGGAACCCAATCATCAGATCTATTAAAAAATAACAAAAGAGTTTGGACACTTATGGTGTTACTGAATGTAGTAGAAACGGACAAGATACATTTCATTGATTTTAACAGATCTGATAACGGGATTCTCCTGAAATGCGTCATGAGGTAATAAGTATAAAAATTATTCGATGTCTAGGACACGTTCATTATCATTGAAAGCACATTACTTTTCAATATACTCAAAACACATGTTGCTGTTATGGTTTATGGTTCTCCTAATATAACACGAATCATAATTTGTAGTCTGTATATTGTTGTTCAGTATCTTCACTTACACTGTTACTTACTTACATATTACAGTACCAATGTTTGGTGCAGTCCTTGTCAACTGATAGGAAACTCTCGAATGTTGTGTTGTAACTCTGTTGGTATGGGCACTAAGACACCGAAAGATCTCGTCAATAAATCTACTTTCTTCGCGCAAGACGCTGAATATTTCACGATTTGGACAGACATGGGACATTAAAAAATAATTTAAAACCGAAACAAATAGCCAGAGCAGTATCGAATAGCAACTTCCCTCTCTCCAACATATCAGTAATGCGTGTGTAGAACATTGGCAACAATAAATCATCGTCGACGTTAAAATCTGGTCAGGGCTGTCTGCATCTATATTCTGCAAGAAACAGTGAAGAGTAAACCATTATACCACATATTACTGTATCTTTCACGGGATAGCTTGCGTCTGTCTTCAAGGGTCTGGCAGTTCATGCTTTTCAGCATCTCTGTCAGGTAACAAACTTGTGATCATTCATTCTGTCCTTTTTGTAATCGTTCTTATTGGTCATATATAGTATGGATCCCATACACATTAGAAATGTTCTAAAACACGTCGCGCGAATGCTTTGCAAGCCGTCTTCTTTGTAGATCGAATGCGTTTTCCTAGCTTCATGCCATTGAATCTAAATCTGCCATCTGCTTTACCTACGACTGAGCCAATGCGAAAATTCCATTTCATATCCATACAGACTGTTACATACAGGTATCTGTTTGATCTGAGGAGGAGCTGTAGTGATGGTATGCTTTTAGCAATGCTTATCCCGAGAGCGGTTAATATATGGCTTAAGGGGGGTAGGACGTCAAATTAATTTCCTCTGTCGATACTTTTACAAATAAATTAATGAAACTATGTCCCTGTGATCAGGAAGAATTCAGGATTCACACTCAGAGCAGTGGAAGTTCAAAAACACAACAAAATAAATTTTTTTATACGTGGAATTTCATAATTTTTTTCACTTACTATTGGCTGCATATGTTGCTATAGGCACACTTGTCTTCATAAGTACGAGAGATTGTTCTATGAATTTTGCACAGCTTACAAACCACACTTACAGGTGTATGAAACTCTAGAATTTTATTTAATATATGAAAGAATGAATGAGCTGTTACATTTTAAACATCATGTTTAGAAAAAAACTCAAATTTTATAGATAATTATCCCAGTTTTTACCACAGTTTTTAATATATTTGGAAAATTCTAGAGTTTTGCATTAAGGAGTTTGTGTTTAATAAGCATGCCAAATTTGAAAGTAATAGGATATTTATTTTGGATGTTACATGTACCTAAGTACAGATATTTGTGTTCTGTGGAAAATGGGTTTTAAAGTTTCTGCTTCTATTTGGCAATCTTTTAGAACTGTCCAGCACCATAACTAGGTTCTTTTTCATTTCTAAGTCAGTTTTCTTTCTTTTCACATTCCTATGATGCACTCTTCTTGATTTTATCTCCTCCAAAAATGATTTATCTGCTTTCACTATACACTCTCTGTCGATCGCATACAAAGCTTTGATGCAGTTCACTCCGGGCTAAATTCTCATTTTCTCTAAAACATATACCTGTTTTGTACACCATCATTAAAATATGAGACTGCACCATAAACACTAACAGGAGGTGCATTTCTTCCCACAAAAATGGTTTTTGGCGATCTTTACCATACACATTGATTAATACTTTCATTTGGGTTTTGGGTACCAACATGAAGACATTTCTGAATATAAAACATAAACATTTGAATTCTACAGAGCGAAATATAATTACATATGACAGAATAATGCTGTGCAGAGGTGTGTGGCACTGCATCTTGGTACACTTAAGACCAAATAACGTGCTTTATAGTTTCTCGAATATATGTGGTTTATACATCTAACTATTCAGGAAGATGTGAGCTACAAAATAGCCATATTTTCGAAAAATCGATTTTTTTTTTAATTTTTGAAGTCCTGTCCCCCCTTAAGGCATTCACATCACACGAATATACAGGCGGCTCCAGACACCCCCATGTTCACTGCTTCCCGTATTTGAGCAGTTTTGTCTGTCCTCTTCAGATGCTCCTGTGATCCATGAAAATGAAGGCAGTTCGACTACATCACGGAAAATTCGAATATGCCCTTCCACTTTTTCGACAAATGTCATGCCCAGTCACCAAAGCTGCTACGAAGATTCGCAGCAGTGTTTGGGCACTTCTCATCACAGATGGCCAGGCAATGACTCCATGTCCATCGTAATCATCACGACCCTCTATCTTTGGCGCACCATGGCGAGATGTGCACATTCGCCGTAAAAGAAGATTCCCATACGCGGTTGTCAAACTGAATCCGGTTTCATTTGAGAACATTACCCTGGCCTGAATTATTGCTACAGTGGTGCAGTGGGTGAACCAAAACTTCCGGGTGTCCATTTTACTCTGAACAGCTGTAGTAGAAGGACCGTCCGGGAAGGGTCTGGAGTAATTTTAGAGGAACCGGCGGTCCTCTACATTTATGATATACGTAATATGAACTGATCACCACCATGCAGCCAAGGAGCCCCGCTGTGAACATGTGACACAATGTACCTTCTTTCGTCAGCTGTGAGATGATACACATCGTACTGACAATGGAATGCTCTTGTGGTCTTCCTTCAACAGTGTTATTCATTGCAGCCATCAGTTTCATGCTACAACTGATTTCATCCTCTTACAATGGTCTTCAGGTGTCTGGTTTTCCCACCTACCTGCACCAGATATTATCTTACGAGTTAGCGGTGATTACACTGGCGTGTGCACTGCTGAGGTAGACCGCTTGTCAGCTTCTTCTGCCAATAGCTTCATGCAACGACGTTACTGCGACGCAGAGTCACTTGTGGAAGTCTTGTTGTTATCCAGTAATTATCAAGTAGTGTACGAGGACACCAGTAATAAAATACACTCTAAGACAAACGAAAAGTCGGCAGCTCGTGGTCGTGCGGTAGCGTTCTCGCTTTCCGCGCCCGGGTTCCCGGGTTCGATTCCCGGCGGGGTCAGGGATTTTCTCTGCCTCGTGATGATTGGGTGTTGTGTGATGTCCTTAGGTTGGTTAGGTTTAAGTAGTTCTAAGTTCTAGGGGACTGATGACCATGGATGCTAAGTCCCATAGTGCTCAGAGTCATTTGAACCATTTTTGAACAAAAGAAAAAGACGCGCCACGAAGAAATTAGTCGATAGGGACGGAAATCGAGAGATGTGATGTACACGTACGGACAAAAAATGATTACAATTTCAGCCAAAATAGCTGATTTATTCAAAGGAAAGAGCTTCACAAATTGAGCAAGACAGTAACGTATCGGTTCACCTTGTAATGGTTCTTTATTTACGTGACCATTACGGCACTCCAACACCAGTTCTCGATACCAGTAATATCGTACTACTTTTCTGCGAAGTAACAGACATATTTTTGTGACAATATTCACATTTGGTTTTATTAATGTGTAGGTACTCCGATGTATCGATATATTACAGTGATATGGTACTTGTGTGTATTCATTTCTAGGACTGTAATAATCTTTGACTTACTTGTAACCGTTTTGGCGCGAATTGGCACAGAGCAGTCTTTGTTTCACTTTGCAGAAGTTAAGTTGTTATTTCGCTTTGTAAAAGAACAGTCAAGTCTTGTGTTTGGTTAAAGTGGAAATTAAATATATGAAGATTGATAAAAAACTGTTTTCTTGATGATGTGACAATTCAGAAGAAGTATATCTGAATTTTCAAGATGTTTAATAAAAATGTGGATCTTGAACACCAAGTCAAAAATTATTTCTACCATACCATTGTTCTGATCTGGGACTGTTTGATCATTAAGAATTTCCTGAAAAACGCATTTATTAGGTCTTCAAATATTGCTAAAATACAGATGTGGACCTTCTAGCAATCAAAGTGGAATCACACTAGAATCAACAAGATGAGCCGTAACAACTTCGACGAAATCTACGTGGGTACCCACTCAAGATAAGTGCCAAAATTAATGACCTTTTTACAGTGACTTCATTATTTCCATTCCTACGATACCATCCATAGTCAATAACTTTGTTGTTTCCCGATAAAGCGAACGTATGCTGCGTGTGCAACATTATTAATCTGATTTCTAACCTACTTTGTAAGTGGTGGTATTGTTAGAACCTCTAGTCTTTATGCAAGCCGCTATTCGGCTTGACATTCATTGATAGATTCGTTGGACGTCCTCATGGGGAATATCGTGCCAAAATCTGTTCAATTTCCGCTTTAGACCGTCAAAACCTCAAGATGGTTGGAGAACCCTGGCCATAATGGTCGAAATCTTCTCAGTTGAGGAGAGATCTGGCGACCTTGCTGGCAAGAGTAAGGTTCGGCAAGCACGAAGAGAAGTATTAGAAACTGTCACCGTGTCCAGGATGAAATTATTTTGTTTAAATGTAAATCCAGGATAGCTTCATCCCATGTAGGCTTTCACGGCCGGCGTTTTCATCAGTAAACACTTCCGGGCTAAGTTGCCGTGGTCGATCTGTAAAACTTCTTCTCCCTGACGTTTCGTTCTCAACTACGGAGAACATCTTCCGAGGTGAGTCGACGACTGGCTGCTAGGAGCTGGGGCCGCCGCTTATATGGAGATCGTAGAGGGCGCCACCGCACGTCACGAGGCGTCGATGTGTAGCTATCTCTGGCTATCGTCTGTTCTCTCGATTGCAGGCAATCGATTGTCACGTGATTGATGCAACGTCGACCGCCATATCTTGTCCAATTTTAATCCTTCTTCTTTACGTTTAAAATTGTATTGATGTTTGTGGATTTCAATTGCCTCTCTATACATACGTGTATAATAATGCGGCGTCCTCGCTAGCACGCTTGTCTCACCAAATTTTATTTCGTGATCTCCATCCTTAAAAACATGTTCCGCTACTGCCGATTTGTCGATATGTCCCAAGCGACAGTTTCTTTTGTGCTCCGTCAACCGTGTATTGATGCTTCTTTTTGTACTTCCTATGTAAACCCTGTCACAACTACACGGAATTTTATATACCCCTGGGGTGGCTAGGGGGTGACGAGCATCTTTTGTTGATCTTAGGCATTCACTAATTTTCTTGGTAGGTCTGAAAATAGTCTCCACCTGAAACTTGGCTAGAACTTTCCCAATGCGATCCATGATGTTATGGATGAACAGAAGAAATACTTTTCCAGCTGATGGTTGTTGCTGTCTCCTAATTTTAGGCATTTTTCTACTTGGGTGAAGTGCTCGGTTAATCTCGTTTTTCGTATAACCATTTTTCGCAAAAGCCATTCGTAAATGATTTAGTTCTTCTTGTAAGTAGCCTGGTTCACAAATATTATTGGCCCTATCCACTAGTGTTTTTATGACCCCCCTCTTTTGCCTAGGGTGGTGGTTTGAGTTCTTATGGACGTAGCGATCAGGATAGCTTGTCATGAAGGACAACAACAAAACGTAGCGTAGGATATCGTCGTTGTACCTTTGTGCTGTAAGGTTGCCGCGGATGACAACCAAAGGCATCCTGCTATGAAAAGAAATGGTACCCCTTACGGTCACTCTGGTTTTCGGGATGCATGGCAGACAACAAATTGGTATCCCACCACTTTTCAGGGCGTCGCGAGACACGTCTTCGCTGATCGTCGGGACTCAAGTTCGAAGAGGGACTCTCACTGAAGACAGGTCTACTTCAGTCAATTAGATTGCTGGACGAAACGTGTCTATTGACGCCTCAGACAGCAATGAGATACCATCCTGAATGTTGCCTTCTATACGGCCTGACAACCTGGAGTGATGGTCTGATGTGCCATTTCTTTTCATAGCACGAGCCCTTTGGTTGTCACCCATGCACCCTTACAGCACAGCGGTACGTCGACGATATTCAATGCCCCGTATTGTTGCTCTTCGTGGTAAGCCAGCGTTGATTTACATTTCAGCAAAATAATTCCCGCTCACACACGCGAAAGTACTGCTTGTCTCCGCGCTTGCCAAACCCTACCTTGGGCAGCAAGATCACTTGATCCCTCCCCAACCGAGAACGTCGACTCTTATGGGTGTAACCCTCCAACCATCTCGGGATTTTGACGATCTATTGCACTAGTTGGACAGAATTGGGCATGATATCCCTCAGGAGAACATCCAACAACTATGTCAGTCGATGCCACGCCGAATAACTACCTGCATAAGGGCCAGATATAAACAAAAACTTGACTTTCTCGTTTTGTTGAGATATTTCTCTTGAATAAATCATCCATCGTTTCTCAGAATTGAAATCATTTGTTTGCCTGTGCATGTACATCACATTCACTGGTTTCCATCCCATTCACATAATTCATTCCTGGTGTGCCGATCTTTTTTGTCTTAGAGTGTATTTTGCACTGTTAACACTCGCCATTGTTAACCAACATCCACTGATGAACTGAAACATTATCCCAAACAGCGTGTCGGTTCACCTTTAGAACGTGATGGGGCAATGATTGTGTATGGCATGTTACATTGCCGGACGTATGTGGCACCAGATTTCTAAGCACAGATCACTCAATTTACGTAAATTACGCGCAAATGGTTTACGGGTGCGGAGTTGGCGCCCTATAGCGTCCAAGACTTGTTCCATCGGGTGAGAGCAGGCGAATCTGGTGCCCAAGACATCAATGTGAGTTCACTATCAAGCTCCTCAAACCTCTGTAGCGCGATTCTGGCTTTGTGACAAGCACAGTTCTTCTGGTGGAAGGTGCCATCGCCGTCGGGGACACTTTAAAGCATTAAGGGATCCAGATGATCCGCAATATGTGCATGTAGTATGGTGAGTCTGTTATTTAATGGGCCGGCCGGAGTGGCCGAGCGGTTCTAGGCGCTTCAGTCTGGAACCACGCGACCGCTACGGTCGCAGGTTCGAATCCTGCCTTGGGCATGGATGTGTGTGATGTCCTTAGGTTAGTTAGGTTTAAGTAGTTCTAAGTTCTAGGGGACTGATAACCTCCGATGTTGAGTCCCATGGTGCTCAGAGCCATTTGAACCATTTGAACAATCATCCAGTTCAATTATTCTTTTCTCTAATTTTTTCCACATATAATATGTGTTTTGCAAGGAGACGTTACAACTTTCCTTAACCCGGCAGGTGCCCACAAAACCTCCAGGGGCACAAAGTCTCCCATTAGGTAATGGTCAAAATGTTTTGGTTCCTTAGCATATTACTCGTTTTTAATGTTCCTGCTCTCTCTTACTTTACATTCATACTGCCACGTAACTGAGTGGGACGCCTGCTGCTTCACTCGGTGCGTGAGACGGCTCCACAGCCGGCGGCAGACGTTTGAATGCCGCCAACCGTGAGTTAAGTGCGCCCCGCGCTCTTAACGGCGGCATCATAGCAGCAGAGTTGCGCAACAGCGGAGAGAATCTTCTCCCCTTTGTAGCGGGAAAGCGCGGCCTCTGGTGGCGCGTACTCGCGGTCGCGTAACGTAGTGTGAGCCAGCCACTGACTAGTCCCTACGACAGGTTCTCACAAACCCGAGTGACCCGCCGCTCCGAGCCTGAACTCTGTACTTAGCGTTCGCTTCGCTTCCCTGCATACACCACGCAGGTGTTCACTAGAATCTCGGCATGTTACTGTATCTAACACGGCTGAAATTTACAGGTGGTGGACAAAAATACGGAAACACCAGAAACACAACACATTATCATGCCTAAAACGGTAGAGGAAACTCCGTGGAACTCGAAACAGCTTCCAGTCGTCTCGGCTCTGAGCACTATGGGACTTAACTTCTGTGGTCAGCAGTCCCCTAGAACTTAGAACTACTTAAACCTAACTAACCTAAGGACATCACACACATCCATGCCCGAGGCAGGATTCGAACCTGCGACCGTAGCAGTCGCGCGGTTTCGGACTGAGCGCCTTAACCGCGAGACCATCGCGGCCGGCAGTCGTCTCGGAGTAAATTAATACAGATCTGTATGCTTTCCAGTGGAATCTTATACTACTATTCCTGGAAAATGGTGGCAAGTTCAGGTAACAGAAATGGTAGAGCACTTGCCCGCGAAAGGCGAAGGTCCCGAGTTCGAGTCTCGGTCCGGTACACAGTTTTAATCTGCCAGGAAGTTTCATATCAGCGCACACTCCGCGGCAGAGTGAAAATCTCAATCTGGAAACATCCCCCAAGCTGTGGCTAAGCCATGTCTTCGCAATATCCTTTCTTCCAGGAGTGCTACTTCTGCAAGTTTCGCAGAAGAGCACTTGTGAAGTTTCGAAGGTAGGAGACGAGGTACTGGCAGAACTGAATCTGTGAGAACGGGTCGTAAGTCGTGTTTAGGTAGCTCAGGTGGTAGAGTACTTGCTCACGAAAGGCAAAGGTCCCGAGTTCGAGTCTCGGTCTGGCACACAGTTTTAATCTGTCAGGGAGTTTCAAGTTCAGGTAACGATTATAGAAGTGGATAGTGATTATGCATCCTTCTCTCCCCAAGTAGACCATAAATGCTCAGTACTGTTGAGATTTGGTGGCTATACTGGTCAGGGCAGATACGAAAATTCATCCTCGTGCTCACGAAACCGGTCCTGGACGCTGCGAGCTATGTGAACAGCGGCGGAACACAGCATCCTCATTTGGGAACAAGCATTGTACTGTGCGAAGGACCTTATCAGCCAAAATAGTAACCCCATCCTTGGCAGTAATGCGGCCTTGCAGAGTATCCACGGTGCCCATGGAATTCCATGGTGTGAATAACCGGAACATCACCGAAACCCCACCATATTTCAAACTCTGGATGTAAATTCCGCCAGAAGTTGGATTTTTTATTTTTTATTTATTCTTTTTTTTCGGAGAGCTTCCGCGGGAGCGACATTCAGCTCTGCAGTGACTTTTGCAGCTGTCGTCCTCTCATTTTATTACAAAATCCTCTCTAATGACTGTCACGATCACTCAACACGAAATATCGTCCGCTTTAGCGAATGACTTTAGCGGATGACGTTTATCCACTTTCCCTGTATGTGGAAAAATTGGAAATTCGTGGTAAGCTCCTATGGAACCAAACTGCTGAGGTCATCGGTCCCTAGGCTTACACACTACTCTTGCGTACGAGCCCGTGGTGGATCAACGCGTTATTGACTTGCTCTATTTGTGAAGTTTTTTCTCATAAATCATCCGATTTTTCTGAAATTGTAGTCGTTTGTTTGTACATGTACATCACATCCCCCGATTTCCGTCCCATTAATGTAATTCCTTGGCGGTGCGTATTTTTTTTTCTTAGAGTGTATATAGGGTGAGTCGCTTAAGACATAACACTCCTTTTATTTCGCGAATGGCTTAAGAGATCGAAATAGGTGTTACGGCAAATGGTAGAGCACAAAGGGACAGGTAATTTTTTTCTTTTCTGAAAAAAAAAAATTCTGTCGTTTTTCACTGCCATTTGGGCTTTGTAGCCATTCTCAAGTGCATTTTAACACTAAATAATGTCTTACGTGTCAGTGACATCTCATGTCGAAATACATCTTTCTGGTCTTATTACGAAAATACGTTGCTGCGGTAGTGGATTCTAGAGTCCGGTATGACCAGTGTGTGTGTGTGTGTGTGTGTGTGTGTGTGTGTGTGTGTGTGTGTGGTCTTATGGGCCAATTGTCGTATTAAGGGACACAAGTACATATCCAAGACACAAAATATGGCTGACATTGGGCAATGCGAGAAACCATTAAGATACAGTGTGGCGTATTTAGCAGCTAATATATTCCTGTCACCTGCATTCATTACTGATGGCGGAAATTTCTTTGAAAAAATTTTATATGACTGTGGTCTGCCACGAAGGAAACGTCGTAAATTTTCTGTTTCTTGCATCATGTGAAACGGAGAAAGCATGTTTTTTAATAGCAGGATGCACCTTTTATAACGGAATTCGAAAGCTGTTCAAAAGATAAGTACGATTATGCAGGGTGTTTGAAAGCCGTTCTACCAAATATCTGGGAGTGGTGAATAACCTCATTGGGAAGAACGTTTGTTAGAGAAAAATGGTTGCCGACATTCCCTGGCGTTGCTATACTTCCTTTCGTGTTGATTATGCGCCTGAGATGCGGCAGGGCATAGGCACTCGACTTGTGTGTATGGCTTGTGTGTTATCTACAATTCAGTCATATGCTCCGTATGAAATGGGGAAGGTTCAAATGGCTCTGAGCACTATGGGACTTAACATCTGAGGTTATCAGTACCCTAGAACTTAGAACTACTTAAACCTAACTAACCTAAGGACATCACACACATCCATGCACGAGGCAGGATTCGAACCTGGGACCGTAGCAGTCGCGCGGTTCCGGACTGAAGCACCTAGAACCGCTCGGCCACAGCGGCCGGCAATGGAGAAGGCCCAGGAAAATTAAATTTCCTGATTCTGTTCTGAAGTACCTACATGTCTGCCAGCCGGTGTGGCCGATCGGTTCTAGGCACTTCAGTCTGGAACCGCGCGACCGCTGCGGTCGCAGGTTCGAATCCTGCCTCGGCATGGATGTGTGTGATGTCCTTAGGTTAGTTAGGTTGAAGTAGTTCTAAGTTCTAGGCTCTGATGACCTCAGATGTCAAGTCCCATAGTGCTCAGAGCCAGCCACCTACATGTTTCCGTTTAGCCACTGATTCATAAGGTTTTCTTCTTGAAAATAATTCTCTCAAATGAACTGGGGTAGGTAGTTCGCAGCGACCCGGATAGATCAGTGAAATCTTCTCGTCTCAGGGCCGGTGAACACCAAATGACGCCTAGTGACCTGGAAGCGCCAGCGGATATTTTATATCTACCAAAAGTTATTCCCCTCGACGTCTGACACAAAGATCTTGAAACATCCTCTATACCACTGGTTATCGTTGGTGCTGACATTTTTCGCAAACATGTCGGAGCACTGTGCTAGAGCTGAAAGACAAGACGGCTGAAACAGGTTATTGCCATGCAAATCCGTCAAGTGCTGATCTCGTGACAGGCCCCGCCGTTATATGCGGCAAGAACTTAAGCCAACCCTAGTAAAATGAAACGTGCTTCCTCAGCACTCTGCTTTAAACGACACACACTACTGGCCATTAAAACTGCTACACCAAGAAGAAATGCAGATGATGAACAGGTATTCATTGGACAAATATATTATACTAGAACTGACATGTGATTATATTTTCACGCAATTTGGGTGCATAGATCCTCAGGAATCAGTACCCAGAACAACCACCTCTGGCCGTAATAACAGCCTTGACACGCCTGGACATTGAGTCAAACAGAGCTTGGATGGCGTGTACAGGTATAGCTGCCCATGCAGCTTCAACACGATACCACAGTTCATCAAGAGTAGTGACTGGCGTATTGTGACGAGCCAGTTGCTCGGCCACCATTGACCAGACGTTTTCAGTTGGTGAGAGATCTGGAGAATGTGCTGGCCAGCGCAGCAGTCGAACATTTTCTGTATCCAGAAAGGCCCGTACAGGACCTGCAACATGCGGTCGTGCATTATCCTGCTGAAATGGAGGATTCCGCAGGGATCGAATGAAGGGTAGAGCCACGATTCGTAACACATCTGAAATGTATCGTCCATTGTTCAAAGTGCCGTCAATGCGAACAAGAGGTGACCGAGACGTGTAACCAATGGCAGCCCATACCATCACGCCGGGTGATACGCCAGTATGGCGATGACGAATACACACTTCCGATATGCGTTCACCGCGATGTCTCCAAACACGGATGCGACCATCATGAAGCTTTAAACATAACTTGGATTCATTCGAAAAAATGACTTTTTGCCATTCGTGCCCCCAGGTTCGTCGTTGAGTACCATCGCAGGCGCTCCTGTCTGTCATGCAGCATCAAGGGTAACCGCAGCCATAGTCTCCGAGCTGATAGTGCATGCTGCTGCAAACGTCGTCGAACTGTTCGTGCAGATGGCTGTTGTCTTGCATACGTCCCCATGTGTTGACTCAGGGATCGAGACGTGCCTGCACGATCCGTTACAGCCATGTGGATAAGATGCTTGTCATCTCGACTGCTAGTGATACGAGGCCGTTGGGATCCAGCACGGCGTTCCGCATTACCCTCCTGAACCCACCGATTCAATATTCTGCTAACAGTCATTGGATCTCGACCAACGCGAGCAGTTATGTCGCGATACGATAAACCGCAATCGCGATAAGCTACAATCCGACATTTATGAAAGTCGGAAACGTGATGGTACGCCGGTCAACTGCTGTTTGTGTATGAGAAATCGGTTGGAAACTTTCCTCGTGGCAGCACGTTGTAGGTGTCGCCACCGGCGCCAACCTTGTGTGAATGCTTTGAAAAAGTAATCATTTGCATATCAGAGCATCTTCTTCCTGTCGCTTAAATTTCGCGTCTGTAGCATGTCATCTTCGTGGTGTAGCAATTTTAATGGCCAATAGTGTAGATACAGTGCCAGTTATAACTGTTCAAATGGGGCTAAATGCTAACTAACTTATAGGAAAAATGAAGGAGCATACGAAAACTACACGATCCAGTGAAATTAATGTGAACACCGCCTATGTTAGACGTCAGCATGATATAACCACTCTCATACTGGAGGTTGCAGCACTAGCAGTAGAGGGTATATGAAACAGTGCAGTCGTTATCTCCACGCGGAAACGGACCAATATGTCTCATATCCAAAAGGGGACAATCATTTGCTTTTAGGCCAAGGGTGGAAGCATTTCCGAAACAGTTCAGTCTGTAAATTGCTCGCATGCCACCGCGGTTAATGTATATCGCTCATGGCAAAATGGCGCTATATAAAACTGGCGCCGAGACAACTGTGGTGCACAACATGAGACCCAGAAAATATCAGATACAGGCTCCCAGGTAGATGCTATTTTCCTTGACTTCCGGAAAGCGTTCCGCACTGTCGCCTGATAAAGTAAGAGCCTACGGAATATCAGATCATCTGTGTGGCTGGATTGAAGAGTTTTTAGCAAACAGAACACAGCATGTTGTTCTCAATGGAGATACGTCTACAGGCGTTAAAGTAACCTCCGGCGTGCCACAGGGGGAGTGTTATTGGACCATTGCTTTTCACAATATATATAAATGACCTAGTAGATATTGTCGGAAGTTCCATGCGGCTTTTCGCGGATGATGCTGTAGCATACAGAGAAGTTGCAGCATTAGAAAATTGTAGCGAAATGCAGGAAGATCTGCAGCGGATAGGCACTTGGTGCAGGGAGTGGCAACTGACCCTTAACATAGACAAATGTAATGTATTGCGAATACATAGAAAGAAGGATCCTTTATTGTATGATTATGTGATAGCAGAAAAAACACTGGTAGCAGTTACTTCTGTAAAATATCTGGGAGTATGCGTGCGGAACGATTTGAAGTGGAATGATCATATGAAATTAATTGTTGGTAAGGCGGGTGCCAGGTTGACATTCAGTGGGAGAGTCTTTAGAAAATGTAGTCCGTCAACAAAGGAGGTGGCTTACAAAACACTCGTTCGACCTATACTTGAGTATTGCTCATCACTGTGGGATCAGTACCAGGTCGGGTTGACAGAGGAGATAGAGAAGATCCAAAGAAGAGCGCTGCATTTCGTCACGGGGTTATTTGGTAACCGTGATAGCATTACGGAGATGTTTAGTAAACTCAAGTGGCAGACACTGCAAGAGAGGCGCTCTGCATTGCGGTGTAGCTTGCTGTGCGTTTCTGGATGAGGTAACGAATATATTCGAGCGCGCACGGAGGCTTTCCGGCAGTCGTTCTTCCCGCGAACCACACGCGACTGGAACAGGAAAGAGAGGTAATGACAGTGGCACGTAAAGTGTCCTCCGCCCCACACCGTTGGGTGGCTTGCGGAGTATAAATGTAGATGTAGATGTAGAACAAGCTATAGATGACAGAGGTGAACAACGGCTGCAGAGATGTATACTGGCGAATACACGTGAAACTGTTGAGCAACTGATCGCCCAGATGAAGCAAGGGACTATCAACAGTGTCTCCTCAACGACCGCTCAGCGAATGTCGCTGCTTGTGGGCCTCCACAGCAGGCACCTGGTTCATA
This sequence comes from Schistocerca serialis cubense, assembly GCF_023864345.2. Classification (NCBI taxonomy): domain Eukaryota; kingdom Metazoa; phylum Arthropoda; class Insecta; order Orthoptera; family Acrididae; genus Schistocerca; species Schistocerca serialis. The sequence goes on from NC_064646.1 coordinate 142,682,949, forward strand.
CGCCCCCACTGACTGCTGTCATTTGCGATGAAGGCTGCGGTTTGCACGCCAGTACCGTAACTGGTCGTCTACTGACAAGGGGAGGCCACGACGTTTGGAACGCGGATTTACTGCAAACTTCGTACAATCGTAGTACTCCATGAGGACAACAAAATGTGTCAGCCGTAGCGCGTACTTCTCAAGCGTTATTGAGAAAATCGCAAGATAATTTCGGTCGTCGAATACACATCTGTGCGTGGCCATTTTAACCATTAAGCGGAGGCATTGAAGCGGTGCCGGCACGGTAGCTCAACACGGGATCGAGTCCCGGTCGGGGCACACATTTTCATCTGTCCCCGTTGAAGCATGTCAACGCCTGTAAGTAGCTAAGGGCGTTCATTTCATCATAGGGTTCGCACCCGTGGTCTTAGGGTAACGTCTTTGATTCATAATCAAAACTCCTTCGGTCCCAGGTGTGAATCCCACCACTGGTTAAATTTGCCGGCACGGTAGCTCAGCGTGTTCGGTCAGAGGGCCGATTGTCCTCTGTAATAAAAAAATCTGAGTAAAGGAATCAACGAACAACTTGAACGGACGCCATGTGACGTTCGCACAGACCAAACGCAACGGACTATACTGAACAAAATGGAAAAAAAATAATAAGAGTTTTCGGTCAGAGGGTTATCTGCCCTCTGTAATAAAAAAAAACTGAGTTAATCGATCGACAACGAACTTAAACGGATGTCTCACGACGTCCGCCCCGAGCAGATGCAACGGACAAAAGCGAACAAAATGATATTTTTTAAAAATAAAAAGCGTGTTCGGTCAGGGCGTTAGTTACCCTTTATAATAAAAGAACTAAGCGAACGTATCATCCAACAAACTGAATGGGTGTAATCGGACGTCCGCCCTGAAGAAATTCAACGAACAATATAGAACAAAATGTTTTTTTTTTTTTTTTTAAATGTGTTAAGCGTTCAAGAAGCTGGATCGCTGGATCGAGTTCCGTTCATCAGTTTTTATTTTTATTTTCAACACAGTCATTTTCTTTATTATTTATATTACAATTGATACAATGGGGAAAATACGTGTAATCGGATGAAATTTTATTAAAGTTACAATGTTATTTGGCAGTCTACTAATTTTTATTATCACAAATAATGTAATAATCATAACTATCGACTAGTAAACGACCAAATGCATAAAGTCATACTGAAAATGTATGCTTGTCCGTGATTTGAGAAATCCCTTATACCTGGAAAGAGCCCGTAACGACTTGTTACCTCCAAGTTTTGACCGGCACAGACGGCTTTCAGAAGATGTGCAATTAATCGTCGCTTTCGACATTACGAGTACAAGTTGCAGAATGGTATTTTTCGTAAAAACATAAAGTTAAACGGCACCGCATACGCAAGGTCTTTTGACGTTTTCTGTGGAAAAACAAACCTTGTTAAAATTTTCAAAAACCTCTCTTTCAGACGATAGTTTGGAAGCAAACCATGCATAACGCAGTATTTCCTCACAAATCGGTGCTGATAATTGGTTATGCAGTGTCGAGTGTATTTTAGTAGGGTCTTCCGAGAAGCAATTTCTCGTTCGCTTTCGATTAAATATGAACAGTTTTGAAAACACGGACAAGCATGCATTTTCAGTATCACTTTATGGGTATTTTCCCATTATATCAGTTGTAAAATAAATAGTACGGAAAATGACTGTGTTGAAAATAAAAAAAAATGACGAACGGAACTCGATCTAGCGATCCAGCGGCTTGAACGCCAACGCCTTTTTTTTTTTTTTTTTAATTGTCTATATTGTTCACTGAATTTGTTCAGAGTGGAGTCCGATGACACCCGTTCAGTTTGTTCGTTCATCTGTTCGCTCAGTTTTTTTATTGTAAAGGGAAGCTAACGCTCTGACCGAACACGCTGAGCTACCGTGCCGTCACCACTCGGCTGCAGCCGCTTCATGGGTAAAATGGTCACGCACAGATATATATTCGACGACCGAAATTATCTTGCGATTTTCTCAGCAACGCTTGAGAAGTACGCGCTACTGCTTACACATTTTGTTGTCCTCGTGGAGTACTACCAGTGTACGAAGTTTACAGTAAATTCGCGTTCCAAACGTCGTGGCCTCTTCTTGTGAGTGTCGAGAGGTGGCGTTTCCAAGTGGATCACGTTTTTCTTCTGCATCGGACAGATGACTATTGGCCTGTACGGCGTGAAACGTCTGAAAGCAATTACCTTGCAACCAGGAGGGAGCGCTATTGTATGGGAATATTTTCGTGGCATTCCGTAGGTGATCTTGTAATTCTTAGAAGGCACAATACCTCAAGATCTATCCTTGGGGACCATCTCTACACCTGCATACAGTTTGCCTTTCCTTGACACAATTGTAACTGTCAGCAGAAGAATTCAACATGGACTGGCTGGCTCTGAGCACTATGGGACTTAACATCGATGGTCATTAGTCCCCTAGAACTGAGAACTACTTAAACCTAACTAACCTAAGGACAGCACACAACACCCAGCCATCACGAGGCAGAGAAAATCCCTGACCCCGCCGGGAATCGAACCCGGGAACCCGGGCGTGGGAAGCGAGAACGCTACCGCACGACCACGAGATGCGGGCAACATGGACTAAACAGCCCGCTGGGTACGTGTATGATTCGAAGAACACCAAAATGAGCTTACCGTACTCGTCGGAATAGAACCCAATCGAGAATCTGTGGGATCACTTTGAGCAGGCTGTCTGCGCCACGAAGGGACTGATGACCTCAGATGTTAAGTCATATAGTGCTCAGAGCCACTCTTCGCCACGAATCGTCAACGGAGAAACCTAGGGCAGCTGGCCGCGGCTCTGGAGTCGTCATGGCTCCACATCCCTCCAGTACCTTCCAGAACCCCACAGACACTACCCTTGCACGTCTCGCAGCGGCCAGAGCTGCAAAATCCAGTTATTTAAGCTATTGGCGGATGGTCACATTAACATGCACAGTGTACTTCGTATGTTTGTACCCGCTCATGTTTAGGTGAGCATCTTTTGTGGAATCAGGTAAACGAATGAAAGGCTTGACACAACGCTGGAGCTTGGCATGAGGGCCCGACTCACCAGGATTTAGAGCGCAACAATCGGTTTCGACCGCGTTACCTTTCTATTTTAGGACTTTTCTTGGATGTGTTTGCAAAGGGCTTCATGTCAACACTAACAAGCGATGCCACTGTATTTTTGTTTCTGAGAGCTTTCAAAATGGTTCAAATGGCTCTGAGCACTATGGGACTTAACTTCTGAGGTCATCAGTGCCCTAGAACTTAGAACTACTTAAACCTAGCTAACCTAAGGACATCACACACATCCATGCCCGAGGCAGGATTCGAACCTGCGACCGTAGCGGTCGCGCGGTTGCAGACTGTAGCGCAAAGAACCGCTCAGCCACTCCGGCCGCCTCTGAGAGTTTTCCAATGCGGTTAAAAAACATATCCATCCTTTTGAAAAATCTACGTATGCTCTAGTAATTTGCTTGATACAAGACTTAAAAGGATCAGACACGCAAAAAATTAAGTGTCCCCCTGTGTACCACTGTTTTCTGAAAATCTCGTTTCGATATTTTTAGCCTTTCTCGAATTAAAACGAGCGTTATGTCTTACGCGATTCACCCGTTGTGATCATAAGTTACAATAAAATACTGCGTAAGCAGCCTGCCGTTGTGGCCGAGCGGTTCCAGGCGCTTCAGTCCGGAACCACGCTGCTGCTACGGTCGCAGGTTCGAATCCTGCCTCGGGCATAGATGTGTGTGCTGTCCTTAGGTTAGTTAGGTTTAAGTAGTTCTAAGTCTAGGGGACCGATCACCTCAGATGTTAAGTCCCATAGTGCTCACAGCCATTTAAACCATTTGAACTGCGTAAACAACATCGGACGCTAGGGACGCCAGCTGCAAACCCGGATTATACGAGACACAGGCCACTCTGCTTTGCGTGATGTATGTCTGTTACACACATGTCACAGGGAACAGTAATTTGCATGGGCGTCCACGATTCAAGTTCACACGTGTATATTTACCTAACCTATACAGAAACACCTTTTACTTCGTGATTGTCTGAAGATGTTGAAACGAGGATTACTGTGTATGATGGTATGCACGTAAGTCTGTTGTATGGTTAAAACCATAAATCCTTAATTAATCAAGTTTTTAAGGCAAATAGGCTTCTTCTGTGGAGCGGCTTCCTAAACTTCTTGGAAATACGAGTGGCCGGCCGGTGTGGCCGAGCGGTTCTAGGCGCTTCAGTCTGCAACCGCGCGACCGGTACAGTCCTGCCTCGGTCATGGGTGTGTGTGATGCCCTTAGGTTAGTTAGGTTTAAGTAGTTCTAAGTTCTATGGGACTGGTGACCTCAGATATTAAGTCCCATAGTGCTCAGAGCCCTCTGAACCTAATGCTATTGCCTCTGTCCGTAACTTAGTGGTCAGCGTACCTGGTTGCTATTCGGAGGAGCCGGACTCGATTCCCAGTACTGCTACGGAATTTTCCTTGTTGAGGGGACTGGAACGGGCTACACTCAGCTTCCTGATGTCAACTGAGAACCTGCTTGACTGAGATAACGCCTGGGAAAACGGAGTGCTGACCACGCGTCGCTCCAGATCGCATCAAAATGGCGCCAGTGGTCGAGGATGATACGGTGGGCGTCCGCCCCTTGTAGCTGACTGGTCAGCGCGGCAGAATGTCATACCTAACGGCCCGGGTACCATTCCCGGCTGGGTCGGAGCATTTCTCCGCTCAGGTACTGGGTGTTTTGCTGTCGTTATCATCATCTTTTCATCCCCATTGACACGCAGATCGCCGAAGTGGCATCAACTTGAAAGACTTGTACCAGGCGAACGGTCTACCCGACGGGAGGCCCTAGCCACACGGCGTTTCCAATTCCATACGGTGGGCGGTCGGTCCCATTGGCCGGTCTGGACTAGGACGTGGAATTATGCTTTGCTTTGCCTAACGCTATTAAAACGTTGGCGAATTACTTGTATGGGTCGCTTACAGAGGGTTCCGTACCAACTTAATTATGTGTATATATATGGTTCATTCATCTTGGGATTCAAGGCTCCCAACGGTTTTTGCCTGTTATCGATATCGATAATGGCAAGACAATGGCCTCGGGAACACAAAGAACGTATCAGAATCTCATAGCAGTTCCTCAGACTAGCTCGGTCACACAAAAAGAAGCGAACAGGGGACCTATGTTTATTTATGTTGAGAGAGAAGATTTAATTTAACATTTTTATGTACTTACTAAAACATGACTGCAACATACATTTTACGTTTGCATGCAGTAATGTTCGTCTATTTTGCTTTTGACTCATAATTAGTGCAGTATATATTCAAACTGCAAAATGAAGTTTTTTGTGTGATACAATTAAAAATGAATAAGTTTAAGATTTTTTCCTTCACTTGTTCTGTGAGACCTTGCTTCTCGCCGAATTTCATGATCCTACGTCAACGGTTATTACCCTATATGTTTTGACTGGTGAGTTGGGGAGTTTCAAAATATGTGATATAAATGGCTGAATCTTATCATCGTACAGACTTAGAAGCTTAAATGTTTTACGTCGCTAAGGAACCATAAACTTAAGTACGGGCCGTGCGGGGCAGCCGTGCAATCTAGGGCGCCTTGTTCGTGCGGCTCCCCCCGTCGGTGGTTCGAGTCCTCCCTCGTGTATATATGTGTGTATTGTTCTTAGCTTTAGTTAGTTTAAGTTAGAATGGTTCGAATGGCTCTGAGCACTATGGCACTTAACTTCTAAGGTCATCGGTCCCCTAGGACTTAGAACTACTTAAATCTAACTAACCTAAGGACATGACACACATCCATGCCCGAGGCAGGATTCGAACCTGCGACCGTAGCGGTCGCGCGGTTCCAGACAGTAGCGCCTAGAACCGCTCGGCCACTCCGGCCGGCTTGAGTTAGAATAAGTATTGTGTAAGCCTAGGGACTGATGACCTTAGCAGTTTAGTCCCATAGGAATTCACCACAAATTTCCAAAACTTAAGTATGTGTCATATGTTTGAACTTGATACGTCTACCCGTTCCTAAGGAAATCGGTTCTTAACAGCCAGACGGACAGACAGATAGACGGTTAAAAAAAGTGGCCAAAAAAGTTTTTGTTAATGTTATAAGTTAGAAATCAACCATTTCCGGATTTTTCCTTTCACTTGTACTGTAAAACCTTGTTTTCTACCAAATGTCGTGATTCTACGTCAGCGGGATCCACACTATAGATTTTGAGGAGTGAGTTATCAAGTATCGAAATACCTGTGATAAACAGCCGTATCTTTTGACTGAACTGACTTAGAAACATAACATTTTTACACCGACAAGGAACCATAGACCTTAATACAGGGTGTTACAAAAAGGTACGGCCAAACTTTCAGGAAACATTCCTCACATACAAATAAAGAAAAGATGTTATGTGGACATGTGTCCGGAAACGCTTAATTTCCATGTTAGAGCTCATTTTAGTTTCGTCAGTATGTACTGTACTTCCTCGATTCACCGCCATGATTTCATACGGGATAATCTACCTGTGCTGCTAGAACATGTGCCTTTACAGGTACGACACAACATGTGGTTCATGCACGATGGAGCTCCTGCACATTTCAGTCGAAGTGTTCGTACGCTTCTCAACAACAGATTCGGTGACCGATGGATTGGTAGAGGCGGACCAATTCCATGGCCTCCACGCTCTCCTGACCTCAACCCTCTTGACTTTCATTTATGGGGGCATTTGAAAGCTCTTGTCTACGCAATCCCGGTACCAAATGTAGGGACTCTTCGTGCTCGTGTTGTGGACGGCTGTGATACAATACGCCATTCTCCAGGGCTGCATCAGCGCATCAGGGATTCCATGCAACGGAGGGTGGATGCATGTATCCTCGCTAACGGAGGACATTTTGAACATTTCCTGTAACAAAGTGTTTGAAGTCACGCTGCTACGATCTGTTGCTGTGTGTTTCCATTACATGATTAATGTGATTTGAAGAGAAGTAACAAAATGAGCTCTAACATGGAAAGTAAGCGTTTCAAATGGTTCAAATGGCTCTGAGCACTATGGGACTCAACTGCTGGGGTCATTAGTCCCCTAGAACTTAGAACTAGTTAAACCTAACTAACCTAAGGACATCACAAACATCCATGCCCGAGGCAGGATTCGAACCTGCGACCGTAGCGGTGACGCGGTTCCAGACTGAAGCGCCTAGAGCCGCACGGACACACCGGCCGGCGGACATGAAACGGAAGCAGTCGTTGGGAAAGGAGTGAGACAGGGTTGTAGTCTCTCCCCGATGCTATTAAATCTGTGTATTGAGCAAGCAGTAAAGGAAACAAAGGAAAAGTTCGGAGTAGGTATTAAAATCCATGGAGAAGTAATAAAAACTTTGAGGTTCGCCGACGACATTGTAATTCTGTCAGAGACAGCAAAGGACTTGGAAGAGCAGTTGAACTGAATGGACAGTGTCTTGAAAGGAGGGTATAAGATGCACATCAACAAAAGCAAAACGAGGATGATGGGATGTAGTCGAATTAAGTCGGGTGATGCTGAGGGAATTAGATTAGGAAATGAGACACTTAAAGTAGTAAAGGAGTTTTGCTATTTGTGGAGCAAAACAACTGATGACTGTGGAAGTAGAGAGGTTATAAAATGTAGACTGGCAATGGCAAGCAAAGCGTTTCTGAAGAAGAGAAATTTGTTAACATCGAGTATTGATTTAAGTGTCAGGAAGTCATTTCTGAAAGTATTTGTATGGAGTGTAGCCATGTATGGAAGTGAAACGTGAACGATAAATAGTTTAGACAAGAAGAGAATAGAAGCTATCGAAATGTGATGCTACGGAAGAATGCTGAAGGTTAGATGGCTAGATCACATAATTAATGAGGAGGTATTGAATAGAATTGGGGAGAAGAGAAGTTTGTGGCACAACTTGACTAGAAGAAGGGATAGGTTGGTGGGACATGTTCTGAGGCATCAAGGGATCACCAGTTTAGTACTGGAGGTCAGCGTGGAGGGTAAAAATCGTAGAGGGAGACTAAGAGATGAATACATTCAGCAGATTCAGAAGGATGTAGGCTGCAGTAGGTACTGGGAGATGAAGAAGCTTGCACAGGATAGAATAGCATGGAGAGCTGCATCAAACCAGTCTCAGGACTGAAGACCACAACAACAACAACAAGTTGTGTGTAAGCTTAGGGACTGATGACCTTAGCAGTTAAGTCCCATAAGATTTCACACACATTTGAACATCAGAATCCTAAAAGTACACCGCACATTGAAGGAAATGTACTTGCTTCATAACTCCGTTGTTAAAAGAGTTGTATTAGCCGTTTAACTAAATTACGTGTGCACTATCATCCGCTGAAAACCTCGTCTCGACAGCTTCACTTATTGCAGAAATGAAATGGGTGTTACGTCTTAAGCTGCTCATTCAGCGTGAAAACATCATAAGCTAATGGCTGAAAGTGCCCAGCCAACAAAAAACGCACATGATGACGCTGGCTGTCGAGAAGATTACACGAAAAAGTATGCGAAGGAACGCGAGAAGAGGTGTGCGCCACGTGCGGTAAGCCACCGAGGAAGCAGGACTCGTTAGCAGCTGTAGTGCGCGACAATTACTCTCGCGGTATTACAGTGCGGCGGTGATGCGCAGCGACGCTTCCTGCTGCCCGCAGCACCGCCGTAATTGCAGAGGCGAGACCACGAAAGCAGATGCTAATCGCGTCAGCCTTCGTCCCGCCAGGCGCAAGACAAATGAAGCGCCACGGGTACTACCGCTAACGGGGCTAGGTGCCACTGCTCGAGACGGTACACATCGCTGGAGGCAAACAGTGAAAGGTGCGGGCCGGAATTACTCCCCAGCTGGCGAACGAACAGCGGCCTTAGCACAAACAAACCTTACCTTGTCTTACTACACCCAGGTAAACAACAGGCTTTGTTTTCAACACGCTTTTACGACACAGTATGTGATCACTGTACTGTTGTATTTCCACCTGCTTACTGTCCAGTGTGTATAGGGTGGGTTCCGCGGACTGTGCCAGCCGAAGTGAGCGAGCGGTTCTAGGCGCTTCAGTCTGCAACCGCGTGACCGCTACGGTCGTAGGTTCGAATCCTGCCTCGGGCATCGATGTGTGTGATGTCCTTAGGTTAGTTAGGTTTAAGAAGTTCTAAGTTCTAGGGAACTGATGACCTCAGATGTTAAGTCCCATAGCGCTCAGAGCCATTTGAACCATTTTGAACCGCGAACTATTGGCATCCCGCCCCATTTTCCTAATCCATTCGCGACAGAGATACGCAGGAAAAAAGGCTATCGATAACTGTTCGAACAAGCCTCATTTATCCTGTTTCTTTTTCCAGCGGATTTGCTGCAGTTCGCCACAACTTCCTTTTGGGAGCCGTTCTACTCGTCACAAAGAAGCAGTTTTTATTTGTTGGATATACTCTAATCTCTATCTTCTGCTAAAGCTTTAATCTTCTACAGTTTCCTCTAGTATCATGGAAGCTATGTCCGCCCCGTTAGCTGAATGCTTGCCGGTACGATAGCTCAGCGTGTTCGGTCAGAGTGCTGCTAGCCCTCTGTAATAAAAAAAAAACTGAGTAGAGGAACCAACGATCAACTTGAACAGATGTCTCATGACGTCCACCCAGACCAAACGCAACGAACAATACCGATAAAAAAAAGGTCAGCGTGATAGAATGTCAATCCTAAGGGCCCGGGTTCGATTCCCGGCTTGGTCGGAGATTTTCTCTGCTCAGGGACTGGGTGTGGTGTTGTCCTAATCATTATCATTTCATCACCATCGACGCGCCAAGTCGCCGAAGTGGCGTCCAATCGAAAGACTTGCACCCGGCGAACGGTCTACCCGACGGGTGGTCCTAGTCACACGACTTTTACATTTTTATGGTAGCTATTCCCTGATGACTCAATGGCTTAACGCATGTTTTATCATCCTGTCCCTCCTCTTAGACAGTTTATACCATATAAATCTTTCCTCACCGATTCTGCAGCTAACCTATTTCTTTATTTTGAATCTACATGATTTTCAGCTTCCTTCCATAATACCATGCCAAAGACTATTCGAGTTTTCTTTCTTTTACGTTTTCCCCCCAGTCCATAACTCGGTCCATACAAAATGTACCACACACGTACATTCTCAGAAATGCCTTCCTCTAATTAAGGCTAATATTTAACAATAATAGACTTCTTTTTTTAGAGGAATACCTCTTTTCATGTATTAGTCTGCTCCTTATATCGTCTGTCAGGCGCTACTTTTCTTTCACAGTAGCAGAATTATTTCAATTCGTCTACTTCGTGGCCCATAATTTTTATGTTTAGTTTATCTCAAGTTTATTTGTGTTTATCGTCATTGCTTCATGTTTCTTCTGTTTACTCTCAATGCATAGTACGTGTGCTCATTAGGGTGTTCATTCTATTTAACAGGTTCTGAAACTTCTTCACTTTCACTAACATCAATCTAATTATTGACATCCGTTTACCTTAAATTGTTATCCTAGTCTTCAACCTTCATTTAGTTCTGTCTTTTCTTCTTCTTCGATACACTGATTCAACATTAGGGTAGAAGAATTGCATTCCTGTCCCACACCACTGTTAAACCGAACATTTCTAACATGTTATTTCATTATTATTATTCCCTCTGACGAAAAAAAACCGCAACACCAAAAATAATTTATTATTATTATCGTGTGCATCAATTACAGTATTACACATTTAGCAAAACAAAGAAATATATATAAAAATGAACATATGAAATGATATACAGTACAGAAGTTTTAAAACGGCTCAGACTACACTCGGATGTAGATGGACTCTATCCAGCTGAGTGCCTCGAGGGATTCTTGATGGAGCTTCTCAGTGCCACCAGGGAAGCGTCTGATTGGACATTCATTCACAATGTGGCTCATTGTTTGGGTGTCACCACAGTCACACACACTGTCACTTGAAAAGCCCCACTTGTGCATGTTGTATTTGCACCTACCCTCTTCAGTCCGATATCTGTTTAACTGCACCCACACCTCCCTTGGTTGGTGGAAGCCTGGAACTGGAACTGTTGGATTGTCTACCAGTTCTTGGTTTCGAGTTGTTGTAGCTTGCCACTCACGTTTCCACTCTGCGTCCTTATCGAATCCTGTGGATAGCATTTGGACTCCCATTTCATATGCTGGTGTTCTAGATTTGAGGCGTTTTCTGGGCAGTGATAGCAAATCGTTATGAAGAGGGATCGAGTTCTTTTCAGAAACTTGCTGACAGAGGTTGTAAAAAGCAGCCTTTCGACGGAGGTCTGGTGGGCAGATGTTTGAAAGCACTGGTAGCCAGCAAGTAGATGTAGATCGGACTGTACCACTAATTACTCTCATAACTGAGTTCAGTTGGACGTCTACTTTCACTACGTGAGCGCTTCGGAGCCAAACTGGTGCACAGCATTCTGCTGCAGAGTATACCAGTGCAAGGGATGCTCCTCGAAGGAGTTAATGTGGTTGCTCCCCATGTACTGCCTGCCAGCTTTCTCACAAGGTTCACTCGTGTTTGTATCTTCTTGGCCAAGTTGGAAAGGTGTTTTTTGTATGTTAAAGTTCTGTCCAAAGTGACTCCCAGGTATTTTGGGCTTTCGTTGTATCTGACTGTGCCAAGAGGGCCGAACTGTGGACTGATTTTTGCTGATGAATGGCGATTAGAGAGGTGGAAGAGTAATAAAATTTCAGGAATACATTTGTCTAGGTAACATATTTAAGTGGTGCAAGATCATAGATTAATGTAAGCTCGAGAAAAGCTGCTGAAAATGTTAAATGCTGCTGCACTAATAACGAGTGTAACAGCCGGAATGTTGAATGCAAGCATGAAACGTACGTACATTGTGTTGTACAGGTGCCGGATATCAGATTGTGGTATGGAATTCCGTGCCTGTTGCACTTGGTCAGTCAAGACAGGGACGGCTAATTCTGGTTGTGGATGACGTTGGAGCTGTCTTCCGATGATCTCCCATTCTGTAGAGCATCCTGGGTTGCTGTTTGAGATTGAAATCACAGTGTCGAATCACCAGACTGACAGCCAAATTTGTAGTCGGGCTGCGTGGTAGGACCACGAGGATGCTCTTACTGTCATATGAAATCGCACACCAGACCATAACTTCAGGTGTACGTCCATTCTGTCTATCACACAGACGGATTGGTTGCAGGCCTTCAACTGGCCTCTTTCTAACAAACATACGGCCATCACTGGCACTGAGACAGAAACAGCTTTCGTCACAAAACACAACAAACCTCGACCCTTCTCTCCAATGACCTCTCGTTTGAAACCACTGAAGTCGCAAATGGCAGCGCTTTGGACCAGTGGAATGCAGGCTACAGGGCGTATAGCTCCGAGCTGCTCATATTGCCGCTGCAGATGCAGTACGATGAACCAGAGCCATACGCCGAACACGATTGTCTTCCCTCTCGGTAGGGCCACGTGGCCGGCCAGAGATCGGTCTTCTTGCGACCGTACTTTCTCGTGGTCACTGCTACCGCTACTCATGTACAGCGGTTACGTTCCTGCCAAGTCTTTTTGCAGTACCGCAGAAACGACGTCCAGTTTCTCGTAGCCCTAATCACGATCTCGTTTGAAATCAGTATTTTGCAGTAATGAGTTATGTAGCATAATTCTGTGGCAACAGAATACCTTCTCAATCTTTTGTATATAAAACCGTTATACGTAAAAACAGGAACATGGTTTTTTGGTTCTCCTGAGGAATGTGAGATTTGGCGCCTAGAACATTTTCCTGTTCCCGCCTTTATATATTTCTTAAGAACCCTCCTGTAGCAGATTGTCAGTTCTTGGTCGTGGGACGTCCCATCGCAGATGGTGAAGGACTTCCTTTCCAGGGCTCCATTGTCTGTACATTACACTTCAAGGAGCTTTGAAAATATGAGGAAAAACTCCGTTGTCCGTAGCGACGCACATAGAGATTAGAATCGTACGAGGCCTGTTTTTTTAAGTAAGTACCGTTTTGAAATTTTAAAAAAAGACGTGCTAAGATATCTCAATAATTTTATTTTTACATGAAAGCCCGTACCTTCATATACTTTTCTACATAATTTCCGTCAACATTGAGGCATTTGTCATAACATTGCACCAGTTTTTGAATACCCTCCTCATAGAAGTCTGCCGCCTGACTTGTTAACCACTGCATCACCACTGTTTTGACTTCCTCATCGTCTTGAAGACGCTGACCGCCCAGTTGTTTCTTCAAGTGCAGAAACAGATGGTAGTCACTGGACGCAAGATCGGGTCTGCACGGAGGATGCTCTGGAGTTTCCCGTCGAAAAGATGTGATGAGATCTTTTGTCTGATTAGCCACATGTAGACGGGCATTGTCTTGCAGCAAAACTGTGCCCTTGCTTAACTTCCATGGACTGTTGCTTTGATTCTGGTGCGACGTAGGTCACCCATGTTTCATCGCCCGTAACAATTTGGCTTAAGAAATCATCACCGTCGTTGTGGTACCGCTCAAGGAATGTCAATGCAATGTCTAAACGTTTGGTTTTGTGCACATCCGTCAACATTTTCGGTACCCAATGTGCGCACAATTTTCGGTAATTCAAGTGCTCGGTCACAATGCCATACAAAACACTACGAGAAACATGAGGAAAGTCATCCCGCAAGGAGGACATCGTAAAGCGTCTGTTTTCTCTCACCTTATTGTCCACTTCCTGCACCAAACTTTCATTAACGACCGAAGGACGCCCACTCCGTTGTTCATCATGCACATTTGCGAGGCCATCTTTAAATGCTCTCATCCACTTTCTTACCATTCCATCACTCATAATGTTTTCTCCGTAAACTGCACAGATCTCATGATGAATATCGATCGCTTTTAGGCCTTTAGCACTAAGAAATCTTATAATAGCCCGTACTTCACAGTCGGCGGGACTCACGATTATCGGAGGCATCTTAAACGCTCAGTACACAACGTAAACAAGAAAGAATCAGACTGTAATGGCGTCAGTGCGTAGATAAAGGTACAGGTTTTTACGTAAAAATAAAATTATTGAGGTATCCTAGCACGTCTTTATTTAATCTGAAAACGATACTTACTTAAAAAACACGCCTCGTACTTTGAATAGCTGATCCAAAGCGTGCGTTGCGTGTAGGTTTGTATATACGGGAAATGACATCTGCTGGTAAGACGTGCACACTGTTCGAACTTTTTGCAACTTACGTTCAAGACTTTTTCTCTGTAAGGCACATACCTCTTTTCCCTGGCCTCCCCATTCTCCTCACATGTCACTCATGGAACATGTATGAGATTTCGTCGGTCCGCGCTCGTTCGGGACACAAGTACAGCGGCCAACACACATGAATTTTGGATTAGTACAGAAGCTATCTGGAAAGTCATTCTTCGGGAGACGCATTCAAAGTACGTCTCTTTCGACACAAAGACGTCTAGAGGCTGCTATTGCAGCACCTGAAGTTTTTCGGAGCGAGGTGGCTCCAGAAGGACCACGGCTGAAACACCCATCCGTCCATTCTGGCATTTACCATCATTGGATGTCTACAATAAATTGAAACATGAGCCCGCATAAATTAAGCGATGTTACAGATCTAACTGATGGATCTCCTCGATTACAGCGATGAACTATACTGACTACAGGCCATTCCAGGAGATGAGTACCTGGCTTCACTTGCGCTAATAGTGCTATGCCCCACGTGTTAGTAAATAAGTATAAACGTTAATGCAACGTACTTGGTTTATCAGTAAACACAGCTCACATAAATCACAATTCACAATATCCACAATAACACACTTCGGCCATGTTGTTTCACTGTTGCCAATCTAATATTGGCAGATAGTCACATAAAATACTCGATTTTAGGTCACACGACCTATCCTAATGACATCTGATCTTGAGCTGCCGTTCGCCTCTCAAAAACGTATTTACAGACCTGCCTCTCTACATCTGTTTTGCGGACATGTGGTCACATAAACCAAGTAAAAATATGTTTTCCTGGTGATAAGCACCGTCTCAATTTATAATACTTTTGACTCAAAAGAGACTATTACTTATTAAATCAGTCATAATGAAAACAAATGTGGCAGTAACAATATTCGTCATATGTTCCTTCGATGACTCGTCCTGCCATATTAGCAACATAAAATGTAATTCTTGCGAAATTTAAAACGATTGTAAAATGTGTTAAGTGTCTAAACGTAATGCTTTGTTGTGCTGATTCCAAAACAGTTCTTAAGTTTTACATACCAACCATATTTCCGAAATTACGAATAATTTAAGATTTTCTTAATGTTATTTCATCTGATGTGTTTGCATCCAAGTGTAGGTGTAAGACATCATCTTTTTCAGTATAACGAAAAACCAGTCAAAGGTTGCAAGATTTTACTTTTTATTCGATCGATGACTAGTTTAGGGCCGAGACCCATTCTCAAATAATCGTAACATAGACGAAAAAGGTATTTCCGAAGATGTCAAAAATGTGCATTAAACATTTATAGTGCATTGTTAATGTTCGTTGGATACTTTTGACATCTTTGGAAATGCCATTTTCGATTGTGTTGTGATGATTTGAAAATGCGTCTAATCCCTAAACTAGTCATCGAATGAACAAAAGTAAAAATTTGCAAGTTTCGGCTGGTTTTTCCTTATACACGTTAACAGAAGTTGCTGACCCAATCTACTCGTTGAAAGTTAGTATCATCTTTTTCCTCTAACATTAGCCGAATTACTTATATATTTGAAAAAGTTATTTAAATCGATTTTGATATTTCATAGTAGATTCCTTTGTTTATAAGTGGTACAGTTTTGTAATTAACCTAAAGAGTACGCCACCATGAAACGTATTTTCTTCTCATCATCTGTAGTTGTTATGGATACTCACTTTGTGGTAGAAAAATATGGGGTAATGGATTTATCTGGTTTCAACACTCGATATAAGGATTTCTAAAAGCGATCTAAAAATTAAATTTCTGAAAGCTTGTTTGGTATCAGCAAACAGTCAGCAACGTTCTGTAGATGTTAGAAACACGTCTTGTGTGTAACAAAAATAGCATTTACGTAATATCAAGTGGAGGTTAGGATCAAAGAGTCCGTTGCAAGGTGTTGCAAGGTGGCTTTGCATCAATAATCGGTACTCGATTACTGAAATTACATCTCACTACCCAGAGCTGGTTTTCCGTGATTTAACTGAATCACTTAAGGGGAACCTCCTCCACCCAACAATTTAACTTTACTTATACTTTGCCGGTTTCTAGGGAATTTAAGGTAATATCTATCACGTAAAGGTGTACTAATATTCAAGTTTTGAAGTCCCAAATTTCACTGGTTTTCGAGTTTTGAATTTTTAGTATGATTGTAGTGATACTTTTGAAAACGAACTTTTGGTACTCACACTTCAGTTTTCACATTTCAGGGACCGTTCACAAAATCCTGTTCAACAGTCGCACACGTCCATTTTATAAGAAATGTTATTAATTTTCAAAATCTATTTCTCTTTAATTGGTAGTACGTAAGTATGACAATAAAATAGACAAACTACATTTACGAAAATATTAATGCATATATGTATATAAATAACTCATGATTACTTTCTGCAGAAATTTCATTGGGACTGGTTAATATTTACAATAAAAAGTTGACATTGAAGTTAAAAAACAAACTTATGAAAAAATGATCTCAAAATTTTATTTAAAATAGATCGCTGGTACAAGGCAAAACTATTAAAATGTGACACTACCATACACTTTCACTTCCTGCTCCCGTAAGTCTTCTTTTATTGTAATTTCATTACCAGGGCAGCCTTTCCCTTGAATGTTTACTTCTCAAGGGAGCATCTTGAAGACTGCTTGATCCGTTATTGATCTCTTGATAAGTAGCTCTTCTTCTGAGTGGGTGATAAAGAAGTGCTGGAACACCTGATTTCTTCAAAACATCTTATATTGAATTAACAAACAGCTTCTACTAGATCTAAATTTTGTTTTTCTTTTTATTCCCTTTTTCTTTGGGCACTTGGACGAAATGAAATCGTGCAAACTTTCATTTGCATATTTTGTCTTGCCATTAATGCATCCTGCCAATAGCACATCAGAGGCAACTTTCTGATAAATAGGTACTATCTTGACCAGTTTGGTGGCTGTCAGTGCGTCACGGCCTCTCACACAGTCAATGTTTCAAATAATTCAAAGACATACTTGTAATTCGAATACAGCCAAATAGTTTTGGTGTCTGAGAGTAAGCACTCCAAAAATGTGGAGCAGCCATTAAAAGTTTTTACTTCCCCAATATTACCCTGTGCTCTGCCTAATGGCATTGTCGTCGACGAACGTAGGAACCTAATACTCCTTCTTCCACCGAATAATTTTTGAGTTTCGGCAATTTTTTATACCACCGTGGAAGTAATGCTTCCTTTGTAAGGATTTCGATTCTGGCGCCTGGAATAACTTTGATCTTTTTCCGACGGTTACATATAGCTGCGCTAAATCATGATTGTCCAGTAATGGAAAATAGATTGCCATTGATGTCACTCTATATGATGAACTATCAAGGTAGTTAATAAAACTGTATGTCATTCACAGAAGCCCTTTGCGATTGTTAAATGCAACCTAAAAGTTGACAAAATGATGGCAAGTAAACTGTCGGAAATGGAATGAGTTGCACGATTAAGTCTGACAGTTATCAAACTTTATGGACATATTCCACTTATAACGGGAATTAAAGTATTAAACTAACATTTGATTCGAGATAGTTGTCCAACATCAAGGTCAGTATGACGTGAGACCCTCATAGACACGAATGGCGTGGAAGCAGTCTTCCATTGTCAACTTGAGTAATATCTCCCCATAGACGAAACACATAGTCTAGCAGTTAATGAAGATCTCTGGCTGTAGCCTGGGATGAATGTACGTCTTCTCACCTCATCCCAAAATACTATCTATTTTTGTTGTTGTCTTCAAACCCCAGGCTCGTTTAGTGCAGCTCTCCACACTAGTTTATTTGTGCAAACCTATTCATTTCTGCGTATCTCCCGTAACTTACCTCCATTTAAAATTGCTTACTGTTTTCAAGCCTTGATATCCTTCCAAAATTGTGAGCGTCTGCCATGTAAGCAGGACATCCCGGGTTCGAGTCCCAGTCGGGGCACACATTTTCAACATGTCCCCAATGATGTATCAACGCCTCTTTGCAGCTAGGTTGTGGATTCAATTATCATTTCATTCTAGAGAAGCTGCACGGTCGTCAGTGGTATCTGTTCTTTCAGGAACAAATACTACCTTCATATATAGTTAAAAATACGGCTACCCGGTCATTGACCTTATTGTGCGAACGCACACGCTACACCCCAACTCGTACGGGACTTGGTAGATTAATCTGCCTGCCGGCCGCGGTGGCCGAGCGGTTCTAGGCGCTTCAGTCCGGAACCGCGCGACTGCTACTGTCGCAGGTTCGAATCCTGCCTAGGGCATGGCTCTGTGTGATGTCCTTAGGTTAGTTAGGTTTAAGTGGTTCTAAGTTCTAGGGGACTGATGACCACAGATGTTAAGTCCTGTAGTGCTCAGAGACATTAATCTGCCACGAGAGTGTGATGGGCAAACATCTTATACGCGCACTACGAATGTAGTGGTGCGGACATGTTGGGAATGTGGGTCTCACGGGGAGAGTGCAAGGGATAAGTCCCTGCAGGCGCACTATCGTCTGGGCTCTCGGTGGCTCAGATGGATAGAGCGACTGCCATGTAAGCAGGAGATCCCGGGTTCGAGTCCCGGTTGGGGCACACATTTTCAACATGTCCCCAATGATGTATATCAACGCCTCTTTCCAGCTAGGGTCTCAATTCAATTATCATTTCAAACAAATTGTCATATTCAATATCTCCATATACTATGATACCCGGAACTGGAGAGATATAAATCTCAAGCTCCGCTGCTCCCTATGACCTTTCACCAGTTCGTCTACGGACACGTTACCGTCCATCTGAGCACTACGTAAGAGTAGCGAGAGTCATCGTCGAACACGAGAGAATGCTATTCAATGTCTCACTCGACTCTGGCTCTACAATCCTGCAAGTCTGTGCTGTCTGTGGTACGGTGTCAGCGGTAAATGACGTATGACAACTCGAGATCTCAGCCCAGCTCCCAGTCATCAGTTCCTGGCTGTTCTTGGTGACACTCTTCCCGCAACCTCTGCCTAAATTTCAGCCGTCGCCATCTGACTATTCGTCAGAGCCAGTTGAACAACCCTGTGATCTTCTCGTGGTGAACTCCTTCTGGACGGACTCGTGCCTGATCTGCCTGCCACACGGTTGTCCTGAGTCCGCCTTGCATCCTTCGTTTTTCAGCCAAATATATATGCGATCTGTCTGTGTGATACATCCAACGATTCGATTTTTCCCACAATTAGCTGCACCTGCATATCTTCTGGACATAATTTGCTGCGGCCTGCACTTGAAACGTTCCAGTAACAGTAGACACCCAGTAGAAACCATGTACTCACACCACTCCTAGTCTGGAGGAATGGCTGTTTTTTGTACTGTAAAGAGAAGTAACCTCGCGTAAGGATAAAATTTTCCATCCCGTCAGTATATATTGTGATAGCCTACGTACAGTGGGCAGTAACATGCGGAATCCATATTTTTGGAGTCCTGAGGAAAGACATTCGTGGTCGTCGACTTGCTTTGGACGAAATGGTACTCGCTTGGGTTTAACCATTGTTCCGTAGGCAACCATAAAATTTTTCCATGAAGGAATTGATCGTCTTTCCTCACAGTCGAATAAAAGTATTAACTTATATGGATATAGTGTATGACCTACAGTCGTCTAGAACGAAATTGGAATTATATATTAACACCTTCACCTCCTGACGAGCGTTGATATATATCAACATGGACAGGTGAAAATGTGTGTCCCGACCGGGACTCGAACCCGGGATCTCGCTTACATGGCACGCTGTATCCATTAGAGCCACCGAGGGCACAGAGGACAGAGAGACTGCAGGGACTATCTCGCGCACGCTTCCTGTTAGATCCACATTCTCACCATATATGTCCACACACTACATTCGTAGTGTCCCTACCCAACGTACTCATTACTCGTGGAAGACATTCTTACCAAGTCCCGTAAGGGTTCGGGTAATATGTGTGCATCTGCACAGAAGAGGAACGTCATGGCCGGTCATCAATGGTGTCTGTTTTTTCAGACATGTCTGAAAGAACAGACGTCATATCCGTTTAAGTATATAGTTCTGGCAATACCGGCTATGTATGACCTTCCTCTTCTGTGCGGATGCACGCATATCACCTGAACTCTTACGGGACTTGGTAAGAATGCCTTCCACGAGTAATGAGTACGTTGGGTAGGGACACTACGAATGTAGTGTGTGGACATATATGGTGAGAGTGTGGGTCTCGCGGGAGGCGTGCGTGAGATAGTCCCTGCACTCGCACTAGGTGGCTCAGATGGTTAGAGCGTCTGCCATGTAAGCACGAGATCCTCGGTTCGAGTCCCGGGCGGGGCAAAAATTATCACCTGTCCCCGTTGACACATGTCAACGCCCATCAGCAGCTGAAAGGATTAGTATATAATTCTAAAATGTATTAACAGTCGTGATACGCTGTAAAGATTGATAAGTTGCTTTAAATGTTCATAAACGAAAAAACCGCATTTTCCTTTGATTACAATATCAGTGAATCACAGTTGGAATCGAGCAACTCATACAAATACCTAGGTGTAAAACTTCATAGAAATATGAAGCGGAATGATAACATCGATTCAGCTGTGGCTGAAGCAGGTGGTGGACTTCTGTTTATTGAGACAATGGGAAAATAGAATCAGTCTATAAAGGAGATTGCTTACAAATTACTGTTGTGAACCATCCCAGAATACTGCTCGAGTGTCTGGGACCCGTACCAAGTAGGTCTAACGGAGAATATTGAATATACACAGAGAAGGGCAACACGAATGGTCACAAGTTTGTCTGACCCGTGAGAGAGCGTCACAGAGATGATGGAGAAACTGAACGGGCAGACTTTTGAAGATTGACTTAAGTTATTCCGAGAAAGCTTATTTAGAAAGTTTCAAGAACCGGCTTTAAACGATGATTTCTGGAAGATATTAGAACCCTGTACGAACCGTTCACATACTGATAACAAGAACTGACTGCACGACACAAAGCGTTACTCCTCGCCTGGGCGCATCAACACCGACATTGAATGTTGATGACAGGACAGGAAACATGTTGCCCGGTCGGACGAGTCTCGTTTTAAATTGTATCCATTGGATGGACTTTTACGGGTATGAAGCCATTCTCGTGAATCCATCGACCCTGCATGTGAGCAGGAGACTGTTCAAGCTCGTGGAAGCTCTGTAATGGTGTAGGGCGTGTACAGATGGGACCCCTGATACGTCTAGATGCGACTCCGACAGGTGACACGTACGTAAGCATCCTGTCTGATAACCTGCATCCATTCATGTCCATTGTGCATTTCGACGGACATAGGCAATTCCAGTAGGACAATGCGACGCCTCAAACGTCCAAAATTGCTACAGAATGGCTCCAGGAACGTTGAGTTTAAACTCTTCTGCTGGCCACCGAACTCCGCAGATATGAGCATTATTGAGCGTATTTGGGATGCCTTGCAAAGTGTTGTGCTTCACCCCCTCGTGGACAGTCCTGGAGGATTCATGGTGTCAGTTGCCTCCAGCACTACCTCAAGCATCAGTCGAGTCCAGGCCACGTCGTATTGCGGCAGTTCTGAGTGCTGCCTGGGGTCCTACACGATACTGTACGAGTTTCTATGGCTCTTCAGTGTATGATATCTACAGGGTTCAAATGGTTCAAATGGCTCTGAGCACTATGGGACTCAACTGCTGTGGTCATAAGTCCCCTAGAACTTAGAACTACTTAAATCTAACTAACCTAAGGACAGCACATAACACCCAGCCATCACGAGGCAGAGAAAATCCCTGACCCCGCCGGGAATCGAACCCGGGAACCCGGGCGTGGGAAGCGAGAACGCTACCGCACGACCACGAGATGCGGGCTATCTACAGGGAATTAGATGTCAATGGCTGGGAATACTGAAGTTCATGAGCGGTACTGTAGCTGAGTCGACTCGTGAAAGACCAGGACTAGGACTGTTGAGAGCTTGCAGTAGACTATTACGAAGCTGCTGATGGGATGAGCATGTGGGCATCCTCCGAGGGCGGCAGTCCGTTGCGCCACTCTCCAGGGAAGGCGGGTCGCGCCGGGGTCACGGTTGTCGGCCGAGTACTCGAGGACAGAGAGCCGAGAGCGGTGTCCCTGCAAGCATCTCTTCTGCAGCCGCAGTAGGGCGCACAAACACACAGCTCCGCGGCACCGACTCGCTGCGGCCGTTTGTATTTCTCTCTCACTGGGAATGGTAGACCCACTGAAGCGAGCAGCTTTACCCTTACCATCAGTTTTTTGAAATTATCCGTGATAATTACCTCTTACACTTCAATTGTCGCAGCGTCATATTATTTACTCTGATATAAACTACTGGCCAATAAAATCGCTACACCAAGAAGAAATACAGATGATAAACGGGTACTCATTGGACAAATATATTATTCTAAAACAGACATGTGATTACATTTTCACCCAATTTGAGTGCATAGATCCTGAGAAATCAGTACCCAGAACAACCACCTTTGGCCGTAGTAACGGTCTTGATACGCCTGGGCATTGAATCAAACAGAGCTTGGATGGCGTGTACAGGTACAGCTGCCCATGTAGCTTCAACACGATACCACAGTTCATCAAAAGTAGTGACTGGTGTATTGTGACGAGCCAGTTGCTCAGCCACCATTGACCAGACGTTTTCAATTGGTGAGAGATCTGGAAAATGTGCTGGCCAGGGCAACAGTCGAACATTTTCTGTATACAGAAAGGCCCGTAAAGGACCTGCAACATGCGGTCGTGCATTATCCTGCTGAAACGTAGGGTTTCGCACGGATCGAATGAAGGGTAGAACTACGGGTCGTAACACATCTGAAATGTAACGTCCACTGTTCAAAGTGTCGTCAATGTGAATAAGAGGTGACAGAGACGTGCAACCAATGGCACCCCATACCATCACGCCGGGTGATACGCCAGTATGGCGATGACGAATACACACTTCCAATGTGCGTTCACCGCGATGTCGCCAAACACGGATGCGACCATCCTGATGCTTCTGTACACGGAACCTGTATTCATCCGAAAAAATGACGTTTTTGCCATTCGTGCACCCAGGTTCGTCGTTGACTGCACCATTGCAGGCGCTCCTATCTGTGATGCAGCGTCAAGGGTAACCGCAGCCACGGTCTCCGAGCTGATAGTCCATGCTGCTGCAAACGTCGTCGAACTGTTCGTGCAGATGGTTGTTGTCTTGAAAATATCCCCATCTGTTGACTCAGGGATCAAGACGTGGCTGCACGATCCGTTACAGCCATGCGGATAAGATGCCTGTCATCTCGAATGCTAGTGATACGAGGCCGTTGGGATCCAGCACGGCGTTCCGTATTACCCTCCTGAACCCACCGATTCCATCTTCTACTAACAGTCATTGGATCTCGACCAACGCGAGCAGCAATGTCGCGATACGATAAACCGAAATCGCGATAAGCTACAATCAGACTTTTATCTAAGTCGGAAACGTGATGGTACGCATTTCTCCTCCTTACACGAGGCATCACAATAACGTTTCACCAGGCAACACCGGTCAACTGCTGTTTGTGTATGAGATATCGGTTGGAAACTTTCCTCATGTCAGCACGTTGTAGGTGTCGCCACTGGCCCCAGCCTCGTGTGAATGCTTTGAAGAGCTAATCATTTACATATCACAGCATCTTCTTCCTGTCGGTTAAATTTTGCGTCTGTAGCACGTCATCATCGTGGTGTAACAATTTTAATGGCCAGAAGTGTACTTTATCAGCTGCATACTCATCAGATCAGCTCCACCGACATACACTTTTCTGAGGCTTCCAAGCTCGTGGCCTTCCTTACTCACCAAAGCACTCCGAGTGTTGTGTGAACCGTATTCTGTTCGTGAATAACAGGGAGACCACATGCAACTGGATTTTTATTTTATCCATTTTGTTGTAGAATACCACCGCTGTTTTCGTTATGTACACTGTAGGATATACTGCAACCAGCCACAAGTTGTCATGAAATGATTTTAGTACACCATTGTAGTTTCCTGCCTGAGCCCATCGTCAGGTGGTAGCGTTGACTTGTTTCCGACTTTTACATTTACGTCCTAAAATATAACAAAATTTTTTGTAACAGATTACAAAGGGTTTTGCATTTGCGTCTTAAAATACAGGGTGCAAATTTTTTGTTGACAAACCAGAATAACTTTAAAAATAAGCTCCACACGAAAAAATGTGTAGAATCCAAAGTAGATTATTTTCGACGGGGACATCTGCTGATGCTAAAATTAGCCCGCCATCTCTGCCCCCTGGGGGTAAGGCGGGAGGCAACTTTAAAATTTCAAATGGGAATTCCCATTTTTTATTGCAGAATCAGATTCTACATAAATACTACGTACATTTTGTCTTAAACATTTGCTTTGATTCTTGGTAGTTGGCGCTGTAATTTAATAAAATTCATGTTCTCATTTTTGCGTGGAAAATGGTTGCGGATAAATAAGAAATATTTATTTAATTCGTAAATTTTGGTTCAAAAACTCTCCCTCTCTCTTCGTACCGTGGGGTTTGAGAGAGAGGAATTAGAGGTTTACAAATGTTGACCCAAATATTAATTTTTTCCGCAGATTCGTGTAAGTTGGGCTCAAAATTTGTAACCTCTTATTCCTCTCTCTCAAACCCTATCCTGTTGGGAGAGAGGAAGAGTTTTAGTTTTAGCGAATCCAAATTTACGAATTAAATAAGTATTTTGTATTTATCCGTAACCATTTTCCACGCAAAAATGAGAACATTGATTTTCTCGAATTACAGCGTCAACTACCAAGAACGAAAACAAATGTTTAAGACAACATGTACGTAGTTTTTTATGTAGAATCTAATTCTGTAATAAAAAATGGGAGTTTCCAACTGGAAATTTTAAAGTTGCCTCCCGTCCCACCCCCAGGGGCTGGGGTGGCGGGCTAATTTTAGCACAAGTCGATGTCCTCCTCGAAAATAATCAACTTTGGATTCTACATATTTTTTCGTGTGAAGCTTATTTTTCGAGTTATTCTGGTTTGTCAACTTAAAATTTACACCCTGTATAACAGAGTTTTTGTAGTTACATATTTCTACACTTAGTTTGTGAAAAGCCCTCCTTTACATATTATAGGAGAGTAGTTCGATTTTCTTTTGCTGTCCATACTGACCAATGAACAGAAATACAAGCAAGATGGTGGATACACCTGTTTACATCGGCTGCTGATCTGATGTGATAAGGAACGTGGTATGTGAAAGATTCTGGCAATGGGCAATGAAGAATATTGTCGATGTCAATTAATAATAATTGTTTCTCTAGTTTCAAATTGTAGCAGTTGTATGAAATTTTGGACGTACATTTGGTTTCTTAATTCTAGGTGCTCATTCAGTGTGCAGTCGAATTTGTTGTGAATGTGGCTGTACATTTCTAATGTAAATCATGCATCATAGAAAATTTTGTTATGTTTTAGGATATAGATGTAAAACTTGCTAGGAAGTCAACGCTGACATCTGACCATGGGCTTAGATGAAAACTAGCAACTGTGTAACAAAATCATCTCAAATAAATTGCCTGTTGCTGTATTTCCTACAGTGTACAATTGTATTTTTATATCATTTATATACATCGTACCTAAAGTTTACAACTCAAATATCAATCTTCCAAAGCATTTCGATTTGACTATCACAAGTTATCGAAAAAATTCGACTTTGATCTTTTCCGAGCGTAATACCCTAAAAGATGGTTATGCTTTTTGAGAGGCTGTGTGGCTATGTGTTGGGATGCTTGTGAGCCAGGCGGGCGGTCCAGTTCGTTTCCTATGTGTGGTAAATTTTAAACGAAGTTGCATGCTCTACGAGCGTTTCCGAGAAGAGTGTTGTTGTTGTGGTCTTCAGTCCTGGTTTGATGCAGCTCTCCATGCTACTCTATCCTGTGCAAGCTTCTTCATCTCCCAGAAACCTACTGCAACCTACATCGTTCTGAATCTGTTTAGTATATTCATCTCTTGGTCTCCCTCTACGATTTTTACCCTGCACGATGCCCTCAAATACTAAATTGGTGATCCCTTGATGCCTCGGAACATGTCCTACCAACCGATCCCTTCTTCTAGTCAAGTTGTAACACAAACATCTCTTCTCCCCAGTCCTATTCAGTACCTCCTCATTAGTTATATGATCTACCCATCTAATTTTCTGCATTCTTTTGTAGCACCACATTTCGAAAGCTTCTATTCTCTTCTTGCCCAAACTAGTTATCGTCCATACATGGCTACGCTCCATACATATACTTTCAGAAACGACTTCCTGACACTTAAATCTATACTCGATGTTAACAAATTGCTCTTCTTCAGAAACGCTTTCCTTGCCATTGCCAGCCTACATTTTATATCCTCTCTACTTCGACCATCATCAGCTATTTTTCTCCACAAATAGCAAAACTCCTTTCCTACTTTAAGTGTCTCATTTCCTAATCTAATTCCCTCAGCATCACCCGACTTAATTCGACTACATTCCATTATCCTCGTTTTGCTTTTGTTGATGTTCATCTAATATCCTCCTTTCAAGACACTATCCATTCCGTTCAACTGCTCTTCCAAGTCCTTTGCTGTCTCTGACAGAGTTACAATGTCATCGGCGAACCTCAAAGTTTTTATTTCTTCTCCATGGATTTTAAAACCTACTCCGAATTTTTGTTTCGTTTCCTTCACTGCTTGCTCAATATACAGATTGAATAGCATCGGGGAGAGGCTGCAACCCTGTCTCACTCCCTTCCCAACCACTGCTTCCCTTTCATGTTCCTCGACTCTTATAACTGCCATCTGGTTTCTGTACAAATTGTAAATAGCTTTTCGCTCTCCGTATTTTACCCCTGCCACCTTTAGAATTTGAAAGAGAGTATTCCTGTCAACATTGTCAAAAGCTTTCCCTACGTCGACAAATGCTAGAAACGTAGGTTTGCCTTTCCTTAATTTAGTTTCTAAGATAAGTCGTAGGGTCAGTATTCCCTCACTTGTTCCAATATTTCTACGGAGTCCAAACTGATCTTCCCCGAGGTCGGCTTCTACCAGTTTTTCCATTCGTCTGTAAAGAATTCGCGTTAGTATTTTGCATCCGTGACTTATTAAACTGATTGTTCGGTAATTTTCACATCTGTCAGCACCTGCTTTATTTGGGATTGGAATTATTATATTCTTCTTGAAGTCTAAGGGTATTTCACCTGTCTCATACATCTTGCTCCACCAGATGGTAGAGTTTTGTCAGGACTGGCTCTCCCAAGGCCGTCAGTAGTTCTAATGGAATGTTGTCTACTCCCGGGGCCTTGTTTCGACTCAGGTCTTGCAGTGCTCTGTCAAACTCTTCACGCAGTATCGTATCTCCCATTTCATCTTCATCTACATCCTCTTCCATTTCCATAATATTGTCCACAAGTACATCGCCCTTGTGCAGACCCTCTATATACTCCTTCCACCTTTCTGCTTTCCCTTCTTTGCTTAGAACTGGGTTTCCATCTGAGCTCTTGATATTTATATAAGTGGTTCTCTTTTCTCCAAAGGTCTCTTTAATCTTCCTCTAGGCAGTATCTATCTTACCTCTAGTGAGATAAGCCTCTACATCCTTACATTTGTTCTCTAACCATCCCTGCTTAGCCATTTTGCACTTACTATCGATCTCATTTTTGAGACTTTTGTATTCCTTTTTGCCTGCTTCATTTACTGAATTTTTATATTTTCTCCTTTCATCAATTAAATTCAATATTTCTTCTGTTAGCCAAGGATTTCTACTAGCCCTTGTCTTTTTACCTACTTGATCCTCTGCTGCCTTCACTACTTCATCCCTCAGAGCTACCCATTCTTCCACTACTGTACTTCTTTCCCCCATTCCTGTCAATTGTTCCCTTATGCTCTCCCTGAAACTCTGAACAACCTCTGGTTTAGTCAGTTTATCCAGGTCCCATCTCCTTAAATTCCCACCTTTTTGCAGTTTCTTCAGTTTTAATCTACAGTTCATAACCAATAGATTGTGGTCAGAGTCCACATCTGCCCCTGGAAATGTCTTACAATTTAAAATCTGGTTCCTAAATCTCTGTCTTACCATTATATAATCTATCTGAAACCTGTCAGTATCTCTAGGCTTCTTCCATGTGTACAAATTTCTTTTATGATTCGAGTAAAATAGGAAAAATCGAAAAAATTGTAATTTTTTTAAAAATTTAAACGATCTTTACTAACATTCTTTTAGAATAGATCAACAATTCAGAATTTATATTTGCAATGACAATTGGTCTTCTGTATCTGATAAGCAGTTAGAAATAGGAAGACGTACATTTTTCATAAAAATGACAGTTAAGTATGTAAGATATTGAAGTGCACTGCAATACCGTATTTATCCGCCGATACCGGGTAGCGACTTTCAGTTACAATGTCCTCCCCTGTACGGGAATTACATAATGCACGTAGGAGTAGAGGTTGTGACGTAGGAACGACGACACATGGTTCAGGCCGCGAGTCGTGCGCGGATAGCCAGAGTGATCAGGCGACCTCTCGGGCAAAGCGGAAACCCGGGTTCAAACGGTTCAAATGGCTCTGAGCACTATGGGACTGAACCTCTGAGGTCATCAGTCCCCTAGAACTTGGAACTACTTAAACCTAACTAACCTAAGGACATCACACACATCCATGCCCGAGGCAGGATTCGAACCTGCGACAATAGCGGTGGCGCGGTTCCAGACTGAAGCGCCTAGAACCGCTCGGCCACTCCGGCCGGCAAAACGCGAGTTCGAGTCCCGATCCAACACAAATGTTCATTGTCGTCATTCCATTACACGGCTCATGTTTGTTCTTATTCGGAACTGCGAACCTATCTCATGAATTAGATACGTGTTAATTACGATATACACTCCTGGAAATGGAAAAAAGAACACATTGACACCGGTGTGTCAGACCCACCATACTTGCTCCGGACACTGCGAGAGGGCTGTACAAGCAATGATCACACGCACGGCACAGCGGACACACCAGGAACCGCGGTGTTGGCCGTCAAATGGCACTAGCTGTGCAGCATTTGTGCACCGCCGCCGTCAGTGTCAGCCAGTTTGCCGTGGCATACGGAGCTCCATCGCAGTCTTTAACACTGGTAGCATGCCGCGACAGCGTGGACGTGAACCGTATGTGCAGTTGACGGACTTTGAGCGAGGGCGTATAGTGGGCATGCGGGAGGCCGGGTGGACGTACCGCCGAATTGCTCAACACGTGGGGCGTGAGGTCTCCACAGTACATCGATGTTGTCGCCAGTGGTCGGCGGAAGGTGCACGTGCCCATTGACCTGGGACCGGACCGCAGCAACGCACGGATGCACGCCAAGACCGTAGGATCCTACGCAGTGCCGTAGGGGACCGCACCGCCACTTCCCAGCAAATTAGGGACACTGTTGCTCCTGGGGTATCGGCGAGAACCATTCGCAACCGTCTCCATGAAGCTGGGCTACGGTCCCGCACACCGTTAGGCCGTCTTCCGCTCACACCCCAACATCGTGCAGCCCGCCTCCAGTGGTGTCGCGACAGGCGTGAATGGAGGGACGAATGGAGACGTGTCGTCTTCAGCGATGAGATTCGCTTCTGCCTTGGTGCCAATGATGGTCGTATGCGTGTTTGGCGCCGTGCAGGTGAGCGCCACAATCAGGACTGCATACGACCGAGGCACACAGGGCCAACACCCGGCATCATGGTGTGGGGAGCGATCTCCTACACTGGCCGTACACCACTGGTGATCGTCGAGGGGACACTGAATAGTGCACGGTACATCCAAACCGTCATCGAACCCATCGTTCTACCATTCCTAGACCGGCAAGGGAACTTGCTGTTCCAACAGGACAATGCACGTCCGCATGTATCCCGTGCCACCCAACGTGCTCTAGAAGGTGTAAGTCAACTACCCTGGCCAGCAAGATCTCCGGATCTGTCCCCCATTGAGCATGTTTGGGACTGGATGAAGCGTCGTATCACGCGGTCTGCACGTCCAGCACGAACGCTGGTCCAACTGAGGCGCCAGGTGGAAATGGCATGGCAAGCCGTTCCACAAGACTACATCCAGCATCTCTACGATCGTCTCCATGGGAGAATAGCAGCCTGCATTGCTGCGAAAGGTGGATATACACTGTACTAGTGCCGACATTGTGCATGCTCTGTTGCCTGTGTCTATGTGCCTGTGGTTCTGTCAGTGTGATCATGTGATGTATCTGACCCCAGGAATGTGTCAATAAAGTTTCTCCTTCCTGGGACAATGAATTCACGGTGTTCTTATTTCAATTTCCAGGAGTGTATTTTATTAATTCTGTATTTAAATGACGTAGGCGTTCAAAGTGAAGAGAAAAATAAACGAAAAAAATAGTGACCGAAATGAGGCTAACCAGTGATTGCTTGGCGTCCGTAATACATTCCTTAACATTTCGGTTAATATAGTTATAATACTTAACAATCGTGTACAACTGATCGCTCGGCGAAAGATCCGAACCCAGAGTTGGGAAAGTTGCACATGTCACATCAATATTGAAGAAATGTCGTAGGAGTAATTCACTAAATTACAGACCCATATCATTAACGTCGATATGCAGCTGCGTCTTGGAACATATATTGTGTTCGAACATTATGAATTACCTAGAAGAGAACGGTCTATTGACACACAGTCAACACGGGTTTAACAAACATCTTTTTGTGAAACACAATTAGCTCTTTACTCACAGGAAATGTTGAGTGGGGATTTCAAATTGATTGTATGTTTCTAGATTTCCAGAAGGCTTTAAACACTGTACGAGCACCACAGAAGCGGCTTGTAGTGAAATTGCGTCCTTATCAAATATCGTCCCATTTATGCAGCTGGATTCCTGATTTTCTGCCAGAGAGGTCACAGTTCGTAGTAACTGACATTAAGTCTTCCAGTAAACAGAAGTGATTTATGGCGTTCCCCAAGGTAGTGTTATAGGCCCTCTGCTGTTCCTTATCTATACAAAAGATTTGGGAAATAATCGAAGTATTCGTTTTACGTTGTTTGCAAATAATGCTGCCGTTTATCGTCTAGCAATCTCATCAGAAGATAAAAAAAATTGCAAAACGATTTCGGAAAGTATCTGTATAGTGCGAAAATTGGCAATTGTTCCTAAATAATGAAAAGTGTGGGGTCATCCACATGAACGCTAAAAGGAACCGTTAAACTTTGGTTACACTATATATTAGTCAAATATAAAGACCATTAATTCAACTTAATACCTAGGAATTACAATTACGAACAACTTAAACTGGAAAGAACACATAGAAAATGTTGTGGAGCCGGTGAACCAAAGAATGCTTTTTATTAGCAGAACACTTAGAAAATGCAACAGGTTCGATGTAGAGGCTGCCTGCAATACACTTGTCCATCCTCTTTTGGAGTACTGCCCAGTCTGGGACGGATTAACGGGGTACATGGAGAAAGTTCAGAGAAGAGCAGCACATATTGTACTATCGAGAAAAAGGGGTGAGAGTGTCACGGAAATGATACAGGATTTGGTGTGGACATGACTGAAACAAAGTTGTTTCTCCTAGCGGCGGATCCCGTCACGAAATTTCAACCACCAACTTTCCCTCCGAATGCGAAAATATTTTGGTGGCACCGACCAACATAGCGAGAAACGATCATCATAATAAAATTAAAGAAACCATAGCTCGCATGGAAAGATATAGGTGGTCGTTTCTTCCGTGCGCTGTTCGAGATTGTAATGACAGAATTATTGTGAAGGTGACCCTCCGTCAGGCATTTAACCCTGCATTGCTACTGGTGGGTCTCCCGGACCATGACTCGTGTGAGCGATTCGTTTTAGCTTCCTACCTGACACAGCTGTGCCATTTGCTCGTCAAGTGACGGCGGAAGTCCACTGTCTAGGAGTGCTTGTAGTGTGTTTGGGTCTGCCAGACCGACTATAGCAAGTAAGTGAGTTCTTGTTGAGGCTATAGGACCCAGAGTAGCAAGGATGGTATCGTTCGCCCCAACACAAATACGTTTGTAGCACACATTCAAATTGCTGAATCAGCTTATTTATTTCAGACCAGATCTGTAACGGATGTAACAGAAGACCTGTGTAACGATGCACTCCGAAATGAAATCGTTAGTGACGAATCAGGTGACGAAGGTGGAGACGTAGAAGTCGAACTATATAGTGAACAAGATACGGAAAGAGACGAAAGTGGGGATGACAATGATAGGTATCAGAACAATAAGAAATATTTTGTTGGTAAGGACAAGCGTACTAAATGGATGAAAGACCTTTGTTCATGAGATTGATAAAGGTGTAATTGACGCATTTCTTGGTCTGTTGTATTTGGGTGGAATCTATAAGTTTGGTTGAACTCTGGGACACAGGTGGAACAGGATTGGGAATTATTCTACTCTACAATTACCCTACAGAGATTCAGGTTTCTGGCACAGTGTCCGAGATTTGACGATAAGTCAACGATGTCCGACAGGCGAAAAGAGGGTAAACTGGCTCCTACACTAAACAAATTTGATTTGTTCGCCAAAAATTTCAGAGCACACTGTTCTCTTGGAGAATATGCCACTGAAGTTGAAATGCTTGTCAAAATCTCGAGGACGGCGTAATTTTCGAATGTACATTCCTTCCAAACCTGGAAAATATGTAATAAAAGTGTTCAATCTAGCCCATACAAGAACGGCGTACACGTAAAATTTGGAAGTTTATATAGGTGAGCAGCCAGATGGACCCAAAGAGTTGAGTAATCGTGCAGCTGATGTCGTCAAAAGGTTGTGTAATCACATTTCCAAAACATCATTACGATGGATAACTGGTTTACGAGCTATGAACTGGCCCTGTCACTTCTGACAGACCATAAATTAACACTTTTGGGAACAGTAAGGAAGAAGAAGAAGATAGAAATTCCCCCGGAATTCGTGAACACAAGCGGTAGAAATGCTTTTAAAAGTACCTTTGGCTTTCAGAAGACGTGCATATTAATGAGGTATGTACCAAAGAAAAACAGGTGCCTACTTCTAATGAGTACTATGCACCATGGCAACAAAATACATGCAACCACCGGGGAAGAAATGAAGCCGCAGATGATAATTCTTTTTGATGCTACTAAGGGTGGGGTAGATTTAGTAGATCAGATTTGTGCCACCTATGAGGTAGCAAGAACAATTAGAAGGTGGCCGTTGGCCTTATTCTTTTGCTTACTGAATGTAGCAGTCATAAATAGTCACGTCATCTTCAGAGCTAACAACCAGGGAGAGACCACGTGGAGAGACTTTCTGAAATCGCTTGGGAAGGCTCTTGTCAGAGGCCAATTACTACACAGGGCTGGCAGTAACCATATCAACCGACCTCTCAAAAGATCTGTCAACAGACTGGCGGGGGTCGAACAGCAAGACGATGGGAGTGTGAACCAGAGTATGGCGCCTAAGAGGACGGTGCTATGGGTGTGAAGATAGCAAAATGTAAGACATTTGTTACAAATGTTCAAAGTCTGTGCGTCTCAAAAAACACTCAAGTTTAATTTGTAAAGTGGCCTGGTGTGGTAAAACGACATGTGGAAACAGTACGATCAAAAGACCTTGTGGAGACTCTCCGTTTACTTACAAAGTTTTCGAGCATGTTTCCTACTCACCTGTTCATACCTGAGTTTGGTGTCGTAGCTTTCATTGATCTACTTTGTGTGCTATGACACACGACAGTCACATTGTCTGTACGGTATGTAAATGTTAGAATCACTGTATAATTTGCTTACGTAATAATAAAAGACAACCATTTACCCAAACCCAAAGCAAAACGTGTTTGTTTACTTCATCAAGACAACATACGTGAATGTGAAGTCCTTTTAAGCTCCCTATCCTTAACAAATCAGACTGACATGCTGGTCGGGTCTGAGAGACCCCTCGTAGCGACGGTGGTACAAACGAACACAGTAGCGACGCAGACTTAGGTGTGACATGCGGAGTATCAATGTAGATGCGGGTGTAGATGCGTTACGTGTCATGCGATAACATCGTCGTGCCGTTTTTCAACAGGCCAATAAACTTCCTCACACGGCACGTGTCTCTATGAACTATCCGCGTGGTACTAAGGGCAGGACTACCTTCAGCTCATATGTCAATTCCGTCCCACTGCCTGTATCAAGGATACCGAGATTCATTTATGGCAGTTGTGACCTACGTTGCCCCCAGAGAGGATACAACTGTTTTTTGGCACCCTTCCGGACCGTATCAGTCGATGCATCCAGACCACAGGCGGTGCAAGGTCATGTTGGTAACTGGCCTCGTACTGACAAGTTCTTTATAAATTTGACTCGAATTTCTTATCAGTGATATTTCATCACATACCCTCTCAACTCACCAAGTTTCATTTCGTTTCCTCCTCCCGTTCTGGGTCCTTCACTTTTTTGCCTGGGAGTAGTAGTAGTAATACTAATAGTAACTTTATTCATCCGTAGATCTCTCTTTTACGAGGATATAGGACATGTCAAAGTATTTACAAGTTTAGACCTATTTAAAATATGCTAATTCGTATACAAATGTATTTACAGACTTCTAGTTAGAGCCAATCATTAGATTTACTCCTGGTATGCAATACTTTTTTTTACAGATAACTTATTAAATAATGTAATGCCATACTGTTAACTCGTATCTCACTATCAGTCACTGCACACACTATACGTACGTTGTTTCATAACACTTCCCTCACTACACACACACACACACACTGGTGATCTCTGGGCCATTTTCTGTACCGCAACTTCCCATTTTCTATCCTGAAAAACTGAGTCAGCATCCCTCCATAATGAGTGAGATGTTGAGCTCAGAAAGTGGAAGAGGTTAGTAGGTATTGTGCCATGCATAGCTTGGGGGTAAGTATTTCTAGAAGGAAAAAAAAACGTAAAGTGAAGGTGTTATGTGGAATGTTGGATGTTTTATAATCATTACTATTATTATTATTTATTTGTATAACATTTTTTATCAAACCCCTACTCTGTTTTATCTAAGTAATCCTTCAATGTATAAAATGTATTGCATAACAGGTACTTTTTACCTGCCTTTTTAAATAAGTTTATTTTTGCAATTTCTTTAACCTCTTTCGGTAATTTATTGTACAGTATTATTCCTTGGTAGAAAATGCTGTTTTGAGTTTTATGTTTATTTTTTCTTGGTAAATGTAAGTTGAGTCTCTCTCTTGTTGCATGCTCACGGACAGAGCTGTCTGTGCAGTAATTACCAATGTTATTTTTGATGTGTGCAATTGCGTGGTAAATGTATTCACATGGAGCAATTAAAATCCCCATTGTTTTGGACATATCTTTACAATGAGCTCAACTACTATTTTCGGTTATAATTCTTATGGCTCTTTTCTGGAGTTTGAATATTGTGTTCATGTTTTGTGCGTTTGTTCCCCAGAAAAGAATGCCATAGCTAAGAATTGAGTGTACATATGAATAATATGTAACTAAAAGACGCTGCATGATAGGATTCTAAGAGCATAACATGCTGATGACATTCAGTTTGCAAGTACCTTTGTGTGTTCACACCACTGCAACTGAGAATCATTATCCATTCCTAGAAATTTTGCATTTGTTACACAGTCTATAGAGGTGCCATCTACATTTAATTTAAGATTGTAATTTTTCCTCTTCAAACTATAATTCATAGCATTAGTTTTCTTTATGTTCAATGTCACTTTACTGCTTATTGACCAGTCATAAACTTCCTTGAGAGTTTCACTTGTTTTCTCAGCAAGGAGTTCTCTTGCTTTGTCAGTGACTGTCATACTGCTGTCATCAGCGAAGAGACATGACTAACACTACTGTGGATATAGCTACAGACAAGTGGGACAACAATTACTATGAGTTGCAGAACTATATCAAATCATTCTAGTTAGTAAGGAAGTGGTCGAGATATCAACTGCAATGACACGCTGCTCCACAGTTGAAGATGAAGTGAAACAGTGTTTTGTTTAAAGAGTTTTGTCACTCCACCACTGGCTTAACAACGCGGGGAGTCGAATACAGCGCTGTGACTCAACAGCACCTTCCGTAGCGACTTGGCGCTGAGAAGCGGCCAGCAAAGGACACTGCAGCTGATTGTACGGAACCCGTCCTCCTGCCTGTTGCGGCCCTTGGCGCTTTCACCCGCATGAGGAGGCGATCAACGTCGTCCTCGCACTGACTGGCTATCATCTGGAAGCAAGTGGGGGGGCTCTGTCCTAACAGCCGGTAAACAGCCTCCACGGTAGCTGCGTCACGCCAGTCATTGTAATCTTTTTCCATTCATATCGCTGCATACCGCCGCCAGGTCGTAATAATCACTTCCTAGTAGTAGACACAATCACTTTCTAGTGTAAAATCGGATACTACGTGCTGCCATTGCTGTTACTGACCTACAAGAAAGCTGAGAAACGGTACAGTAAGTGATCCTACAATCAAAAGCCGATGTCTACTGTTGTTTGTAGCCTTAGCCTTAAACCCGGCCAGCCGGCCGGAGTGGTCGTGCGGTTCTAGGCGCTACAGTCTGGAGCCGAGCGACCGCTACGGTCGTAGGTTCGAATCCTGCCTCGGGCATGGATGTGTGTGATGTCCTTAGGTTAGTTAGGTTTAATTAGTTTTAAGTTCTAGGCGACTGATGACCTCAGCAGTTAAGTCGCATAGTGCTCAGAACCATTTGAACCATTTCTTTTAAACCCGGCCATGTGATATTATTACTTATTGGACATCATGTTGAACAACCAACAACTGCTACGTTATCAATGAAACAGCTGGAATCGTAGTGTCGACGTACAGAAATATCCTGTGCTACACGAATAGTTTGTTAAAAATATAATGATGTTAATTAAAACTATCGTCTACAGTTACTACGAACAAACGTAATCTTGATACTAAACACAAATATTAACGATGTTCATTACTGATAAAATATTATCCATTATCCTCCGAAACTCGACGTTATGTTTAGCAACTTTTACACCACAGTTGCGACAACCAGTATCTTGTATCATATACAGAAACCTCGTCAAATAAAACTTCTTAAGTGCACGCAGGACGATGTGACTATGTATGGCATCAACGAGGAAATCGCATCAAGCAGTTTCTTAATTCGAGGACCCTTTTCTGAGTTGCTTAAGATTCATAGCCTTCAGTCTTTACTATTAAGACGAAATCTCCTTCCAAGACCGTGTCGTAGGAATTCGAAAATAAATTAGAAAACAAGGTAGGAGTTCAAGTGATATTACGAATGTTTAAATGTTAACGTCGAAGGCGTTTCAGAATAGTTTATTTTCCAGGTATTTGAACGTAACTTCTAATATAAGATATTACTGTGACATCTCAATCTAAGGATTACTGCGAGAATCGAATGTCTAACTCTGGTTACTGTTGGGGTTAGTCGATATGGTTAGCATTGGTACCAGGTTCAATCGTGATTTACTGGACATTAGTA
Source organism: Schistocerca serialis cubense (assembly GCF_023864345.2). Taxonomy (NCBI): domain Eukaryota; kingdom Metazoa; phylum Arthropoda; class Insecta; order Orthoptera; family Acrididae; genus Schistocerca; species Schistocerca serialis. Next base: position 142,720,596 of record NC_064646.1, read on the forward strand.
TTCGAAAACACCCAGTCGAACAAGTAAACAATTACATAATCGTAGGATTATATAGGATAGCTGAAGCATGGCAGGCGTTGCAAGCACACCACAGCGGGAGAAGGAAGTTTCCATCAACGGAAGATCTCTGTTGATACTGGATTGAAAGAGGTGTTTGTGAAATTGTATGCTTAGAGCAAAACATTCTAAGCGACGAAAAGTGGTGAAGAGGAAACTGGTAAATCTGAAAACTACACTACAGGCCATTAAAATTCATTGGACAAATATATTATACTAGGACTGATATGTGATTACATTTTCACGCAATTTGGGTGCATAGATCCTGAGAAATCAGTACCCAGAGCAACCACCTCTGGCCGTAATAACAGCCTTGATACGCCTGGGTATTGAGTCAAACAGAGCTTGGATGGCGTGTACAAGTACAGCTGCCCATGCAGCTTCAACACGATACCACAGTTCATCAAGAGTAGTGACTGGCGTATTGTGACGAGCCAGTTGCTCGGCCACCATTGACCAGAAGTTTTCATTTGGTGAGAGATCTGGAGAATGTGCTGGCCAGAGTAGCAGTCGAACATTTTCTGTACCCAGAATGGACTGTACAGGACCTGCAACATGCAGTCGTGCGTTATTCTGCTGAAATGTAGGGTTTCGCAGGGATCGAATGAAGGGTAGAGCCATGGGTCGTAAGACATCTGAAATGTAACGTCCACTGTTCAAAGTGCCATCAATGCGAACAAGAGGTGACCGAACCGTGTAACCAATGACACCCCATACCATCAGGCCGGGTGATAAGCCAGTATGGCGATGACGAATACACGCTTCCAATGTGCGTTCGCCGTCATTCTGCCAAACTCGGATGTGACCATCATGATGCTCTAAACAGAACCTGGATTTATCCGAAAAAATGACGTTTTGCCGTTCGTGCACCCAGGTTCGCCGTCAAGTACACCATCGCAGGCAGTCCTGTCTGTGATGCAGCGTCAAGGGTAACCGCAGCCATGGTCTCCGAGCCGATAGTCCATGCTGCTGCAAACGTCGTCGAACTGTTTGTGCAGATGGTTGTTGTCTTGCTAACGTCCCCATCTGTTGACTCAGTGATCGAGACGTGGCTACACGATCCGTTACAGCCATGCCTAAGATGCCTGTCATCTTGACTGCTAGCGATATGAGGCCGTTGGGATCCAGCACGGCGTCCCGTATTACCCTCCTGAACCCACAGATTCCATATTCTGCCTACAGTCATTGGATCTCGACCAACGCGAGCAGCAATGTCGCGATATGATAAACCGCAATCACGATAGGCTACAATCCGACCTTTATCAAAGTCGGAAACGTGATGGTACTTATTTCTCCTCCTTACACGAGGCATCACAACGTTTCACCAGGCAACGCCGGTCAACTGCTGTTTGTGTATGAGAAATCGGTTGGAAACTTTCCTCATGTCAGCACGTTGTAAGTGTCGCCACCGGCGCCAACCTTGTGTGAATGCTCTGAAAAGCTAAGCATTTGCATATCACAGCTTCTTCTTCCTGTCGGTTAAATTTCGTGTTTGTAGCACGTCATCTTCGTGGTGTAGCAATTTTAATGGCCAGTAGTGTAGTAACTTGAAGAAATACAGAAATAATTCAAAAGGAAGTGGAGAAATAACAAAGAAATGAGGAACTGTTGGTAGGAATAGCCGCTGAAAGAAACCTTTCGAATTTTTACGAAAATATGGAACAGCAGTTGTTTACCCTCAGAAGGGATAGACAAAAAATACAACATATCAAAACGATTAAAAGCGAATAATGTGTGGAGAATACAATAAAATTACGTGAAAAGTAGAAAAAGCATCTCCGTGCACCTTCATATGCGATGGCCCAGGTAACACAAATTAAAAACCTTGATTATGTGTATTCCGCAAGGTCAAAATGAAACTGACCTGTAGAAACCCACTGAAAATTCAGAAACAGCAAGGTCTCGTCGAAACGGCAGCTGCGCACCGTCACTTTTATGCTGGATCGATGACGATAAATTTTGTGTCTGGAAATCAAAGAACTTGTAGTCCAGATTCCAGTAGTCGACATATCGATGCACTTGCTTGTCTTCTGCCTCGGGGGGCAGCCCATAAGGTATTCTCACAACGTAACCACAAAGAAAAAGTTATCGAAACGAGTGGAGGCGCAGAGATCGTGGAAAGACGTGCTGAATCCTACACGTGTGTACGCCGCTGCCAAGGTCCCCAGATGGAGTCGCCTCGCCTGGCACGGCTTCCATCCAGATACCGTGACGCACGGCCTGCTGTGCGAGAAGGATGACCCGCCTCACAGCTGCCGATTGCGGATCTTGCTTACAGAGAGAGGGGGAGAGAGAGAGAGAGAGAGAGAGAGAGAGAGAGAGAGAGGGGGGGGGGGGTTAGCAAGTGGGACGTGACACAGCTGCTATCGGCCTAGCTGTCGCAACGCTCAGTTGCCGAAGGTAACAATTGCGTCCAGCTGCCAAATATGGAGGGTTGTCTCTGGACTCCAACCAGCAATTGGCCAGTAGCTGACCACGATGACCATTACTCCCACAGACATTGGTTACTGAGTTAGTGCCACTCTCGAGTCTGAAGATGAACACTTTTTATCATGTCTGTTTTTGTGTTCATTCTACAATAAGCTGGATTCTCTCCAAGTCAAAATAATACTAAAACCTTCCAGTCTAATTAATTCAACTGTGCGAAGTCGCATACCAGTCCTTGCATAAAATATTCTCTTTGCATTTTGTTTGTTGCTGGACGAAATGGCTCTCAGCACTATGCGACTTAACTTCTGAGGTCATCAGTCGCCTATAACTTTGAACTAATTAAGCCTAACTAACCTAAGGACATCACACACATCCATGCCCGAGGCAGGATTCGAACCTGCCACCGTAGCGGTCGCTCGGTTCCAGACTGCAGCGCCTTGAACCGCACGGCCACGCCGGCCGGCTGTTGCTGGACGTTTCTAAAGTGTAAATCCGGATATTCGAACACGTGTTAGCCGCGAGTGATTAGCCGAGCGGTCTAAGGCGCTGCAGTCACGGGCTGTGCGGCTGGTCCTGGCGGAGGTTCGAGTCCTCCTTCGGGCATGGGTGTGTGTGTTTGTCCTTAGGATAATTTAGGTTAAGTTGTGTGTAAGCTTAGGGACTGATGACCTTAGCAGTTAAGTCCCATAAGATTACACACACATTTGAACATTTTTGAACGAACACGTGTTAGTCTGAGCATGGGATGTCCGAAAAGCGACCAAGGCTACTTTGTTCCTAGCCAGTGCCGAATGTGCGGTTTTTACGACAATTCATCTGATGAGGTCAGGCCTTGTTGAATCGTGTGACGGGGCCGCACGCTCTCCTGAGACGTCAGCCGAGTCTAGCGCTCTCTCTTGGTTTTCCGGTCGCTAACAGGATGGTCTCTTCCTACGAGCATTTGCTGCCTCCCTAAGCAGTAGCTGTAGGTTTTGTTTTTCTGACGCTTTTGACATACCACTATCACGTTAACTTTAGGCTTCACGCATGAAGGTACAGTATTCGTATTGAATTCTGACAGTTTTTCTCCTCCTCATAGGTAATGATTACCGAACTCTGTCCCACAGTTCTTGCTCAAGGATCCCTACTCCGTCAAAATAAAACAGACTCTTTTTCGAAATTTTTCTCAATCATTTTCGCTAAGGTTACTGTTCGATCCTTTCCACTCATCAGTCCGGAACTGTGTCTCAAAGTCACTAGCAACTTTTCTGTTTACCCTCAAAGATTCTCATTACTCATTGTTCGGAGTTTGTTTGTGGATTAAAGTAACATACACGTTTTGAATACACACCAAAGCACATTGCTGACGATTATTGATCTCAAAATTACTTAATTTGTACCTTAGTTTCTATTTTCTTGTCTGCGCAGAGTACGACCGTAAGATAGTGGGTACCTGATGCTACCACCATCTAACAACATGGCATTGTTGTGGTGGTACGGCTGAAAGCAAGTGAGAACTAAAGCCGTTATATTTTCCCGAAAGCCCGCAGGCCTACCGTATGGCTTTACGATGCTTGCAGTTCTACTGTATGGCTTTTTGATGCAAGCAGTTTTACTGTATGGATTTATGGTGATGACACTCTCTTGAGTAAAATATTCCGAAGGTAGAGCAGTGCACCACTAGGGTCGCCAGGAGTGGACTACGCAGTCGGATGCCATGAAGAAAAACAAAACATGCATTCTACGGGTGGTTGAGAGGAACGTTAGACCACTTAATCAGGTAGGTGGGCTAGAAAATTTAAAAAGGGAAATGGATACATTGGTGTGGGTTTTAGTGAAGTTCGGTGTCAGAACGAACAGACTTTCGCGTCAGGTGAGTACAGGGTTATAAAATCAAATGTGGGTACTGTAGGAGTAGATCTAGCAATGATTAAGAAAGAAGGAATGCGGGAAGGATGCTATGAACAGCACAATGAAACTTTATCGTTGTCATGACAGATACGAAGCCAGCAAATACCACAATAGTAAAATTTGTATACCAACTAGCTCTGCAGAAGTGTAAGAGATTGAAAGAATGTACGATGAAATACAACAAATAATTCAGATAGTTGAGGAAGATGAACACTTAAGTGTGGTGGTCTACTAGAATAGGAGAGTAGGGAAAGATAGGGGAGGAAAACAGTTGCAGGAGAATATGGACTATGGAACGAAAGAGGAAGGCAGCTATCAGAGTTTTGCATGGAGCATAGTTCAGTTATCACTAAGACTTGGTTTAAGGATCGAGAACGAAGATTTTATGCGCAGCAGTCATCTGGAGGCAGAGGATGGTTTCAGACTGATTATATAATGACGAGACAGAGATTTCGAAACCACATGTTTAATTGTAAGACATTTCTAGGGGTAGACGTGAACTCTGGCCATAATATATTTGCTATCAACGGAAGATTGCAACTGAAAAAATTCCAGAATAAATTAAGAATTTAGGACCTTGGTAATTGGAAGAACCAGAGGCTGTTGAGAGCATTCGCCAATGATCGACTAAAACAGCGGAAAGGAATACAATAGAAGACGATTGGGTAGCTTCAAGAGATGGAATAGTGTACGCAGCAGAGGTTCAAACAGGTAAAAAGGCACGGCCTAGTAGAAATCCTTGGATATAATAGGAGTTAATGAATTAAACTGTTGATAGGGTAAAATACAAAAATGTACCAAATGAAGCAGATGGAACGGAATACAGACGTCTACAAATATTTTGAACTGTCTTCAGTGAAAGTTTCGAATACCCTAACATTTGTGAGTTTTACAACACCGAAAGTAGCGTTTCCTATGTATACAAGTTTATGTAGCTGTGTACGCGCTCCAGTTTGTCGTCGAGATGAATCAAAGAAAAACCTTATAAATGTGTATAATGCTCATATGGGCCATATATAGAGATTTTTAGTCACGTAAGAAATTATTTCTCTTAATTTTCGTTACAAATTTACGAAAATGGTTTTGCACCAACAATTTAGTAGATATCTGCTGCTGTTTCGTGATTTACAGTCTAAAGTACTATCGATCCAGGTGGAGCAGTGGTTAGCACACTGGACTCGTATTGGGGAGAACGATGGTTCAAACCCGCGTCCGGCCATCCTGATTTAGGTTTTCCGTGACTTCCTAAATCGCATCAGGCAAATGCCGAGATGTTTCCTTTCGAAGGGCACAGCCGACTTGCTTCCCTAATCCGATGGGACCGATGACCTCGCAGTCTGGGCCCTCCCCTATACTAACCAACCAACCAATCTAAAGTGCTAATGGAGAATGTACTTTTTTTACCTTTGTCGTAAAATGTTCAAAACAGTCGTAAAGCTGAAAAAAATGGTTCAAATGGCTCTGAGCACTATGGGACTCAACTGCTGAGGTCATTAGTCCCCTAGAACTTAGAACTAGTTAAACCTAACTAACCTAAGGACATCACAAACATCCATGCCCGAGGCAGGATTCGAACCTGCGACCGTAGCGGTCTTGCGGTTCCAGACTGCAGCGCCTTTAGCCGCACGGCCACTTCGGCCGGCCGTAAAGCTGAATTCAGTGACAAGTACTATTACAGAAACTATTGCATAGTTAACTTGGATCGCTGGTAACACTTCCATAGTGGACATACAGTAATTTTAGAGATGATGCTACACTGACTGATTGCGCCAGGCACATTCACAGGGATTCTCAGAAGCCTTCCAAAGTGCTTGCTAGCATCAATTTCTTGCCATGACGTTGATGAAGCCCATACCTGTCCCTAAAAAGTACTGAGATATGTATACACTAACAAATATTAATGTGAAATATGTCTACATCGACAATTTCCTCTCCCTCTACATTTATACTCTGCAAGCCATCTTACAGTGTGTGAAGCGTGGGGCACTTCTTGAACCAGTGTTCAAGAGAAGATCCAAAGAAGAGCGGCGCGTTTCGTCACAGGGTTATTTGGTAACCGTGATAGCGTTACGGAGATGTTTAACAAAGTCAAGTGGCACACTCTGCAAGAGAGGCGCTCTGCATCGCGGTGTAGCTTGCTCGCCAGGTTTCGAGAGGGTGCGTTTCTGGATGAGGTATCGAATATATTGCTTCCCCCTACTTATACCTCCCGACGAGATCACGAATGTAAAATTAGAGAGATTAGAGCGCGCACGGAGGCTTTCGGACGGTCGTTCTTCCCGCGAACCATACGCGACTAGAACAGGAAAGGGAGGTAATGACAGTGGCACGTAAAGTGCCCTCCGCCACACACCGTTGGGTGGCTTGCGGAGTGTAGATGTAGATGTAGATGCAGTGTTGTTTTGTGTTCCAGTAACTACTGGCGAGACGGCAGATTTTTTGTTAAGCATCCCCGTCAGCTAGAGACTAATTTTACCTTTATGGTCATTTGACGGGAATACGGTACTTAGGTGGAAGCAGAATGTTGATTGACTCTTTTACGAACGCGCGCTCTCGGAATTTTTACAGTAAACCCCGGCGTGGTGCACAACGCCTATTCTGAAGAGAGCATCACTAGCCTTGAGCGAGCATCTCCGTGAGGCTTTCGCGCTTGTGAAACGAACTCGTGCCTGCAAGTCTTATTCCTCTTCGTAATCTTCTGTATTTCCTCCATCAAACCTATTTGCCACGTGTCTCAGGCTGAAGAGCTGTTTTCAATTACTGGTCAGACGACCGGTTTGCAATCTGCCTCACTCGTGGGTTCTTCCAAAGATCCTCAGTTCGCCATATTACGGTTAGTTTTCCGTGGCAGTTCCACTTTAATCGTTGCGTATACTTACTCCCAAGTATCGAATGGAAGTTTCTGGATGAAATTTCTGAACAATGCATGAGAGGTAAACGTTTCTCTATAGTACAATCGTACAGAGTAAACGCCTTGACTTTTAGCGTTAGTCGAAACCACTGTGTATACATCCAACTGCCTACTTCCGCCCCTCGGGCGAGGTTTTCCATTCAGTAGCATCCCACCTGCAGCGCAAGGTGTCAAAACGCGTTGCGTCACTGCGTGGGATGGCCCTGCTTTCTCTCTCAGCCTCTTTCTGAGGAAGAGGGTAACACTGTGGGTGCGGTATTCCCCTTGGCTTTCTGGTACTCAAACAGTATTCGAAAGCGACGATGATGATAAGGATTTACTGCTCCTTGCGCACTTCGGCGAGGAAATCGTTTTCTCCAGCGCTGTGCATATTTGGTAAGAGTATGATACAACGGAGCGACTCTTCTGGACTCTTAAGGGGTCTCCGTTCTATCGCGACGAGTTCGCGCTCATTCCGTTGCGTACATCAATCATCCTCTATATCTGTGATTCGCCGCGTCATCGAGCATCGCGCGAGAGAAATGAGTAAACCGGTATCTATTACGCCACAATATTATTGCGGAAAGATGTTCCCCTGTGTTTTGCTGTCGTCTGAAGTCTATCATCACGACTGCTCATATTGATCGAATGCGTTTCTACTACTTTGTGGGATAATGCGATGAACAATAAACATTACAAAAAGATTTGGAAGGAACCAACGTTTCGTAGGTTAGTACTGTAACGAGGGTGAGAAAATTAAAAGCACAGTGAAACTTCCTGGCAGATTAAAACTGTGTGCCGGGCCGAGACTCGAACTCGGGACCTTTGCCTTTCGCGGGCAAGTGCTCTACCGTCAGAGCTAACCACGCACGACTCACGTCCCGTCCTCACAGCCTTACTTCTGCCAGTATCTCGTCTCCTAGCTTCCAAACTTCACAGAAGCTCTTCTGCGAACCTTGCAGAACTAGCACTCCTGGAAGAAAGGATACTGCGGACACATGGCTTAGCCACCGCCTGGGGGATGTTTCCAGAATGAGATTTTCACTCCGCAGCGGAGAGTGCGCTGATATGAAACTTCCTGGAAGATTAAAACTGTGTGCCGGATAGAGACTCGAACTCGGGACGTTTGCCTTCTCCGGCAGACGTAAGGCTGTGAGAACGGGGCATTAGTCGTGCTTGGGTAGCTCAGACGGTACCGGCACGGTAATTGAGCGTGTTCGGTCACAGGGTGCCGGCACGGTAGCTCAGCGTGTTCGGTCATAGGGTTAGCAGCCCTCTGTAACAAAAAAAAAAAAAAAAAAAAAAAAAAAAAAAAAAAAAAAAAAAAAAAAAACTGAGTTAATCGATCAACAACGAACTTAAACGGATGTCTTACGACGTCCGCCCCGAGCAAATGCAACGAACGAAAGCGAACATAATGAGATAAAAAAAAAGACGGTAGAGCACTTTTCCGAGAAAGGCAAAGGTCCTAAGTTCGAGTCTCGGTCCGGCACACAGTTTTAATCTCTCAGGAAGTTTCATATTAGCGCACATTCCGTTGCAGACTGAAAATCTCATTCTATAAGCACAGTGTCTAACACCTTCGCATCGCTGATCATAATTTATGTTCGAATGGAGAGGGAGTGGAAATCGTACAAAATATTCCTTGACCATGAGTATCCGTCTCTGCGGAAAATGGATCTTATGTACGCGCTAAGTGATTAGCTACGATGAAATTTTCCTTGCTTTCTGTACGTGTCCTGACACCAAAGAAGCCAACAAGTAGTTCCAACTTTCCCTTATGCCCGTTATTCGCCTATTATCCCCACTTTTCACTCCCACCCATCGTCTCTTGTTACTTCACTCCTTTTATGTGAGCGATTACGTGACTGTCTCTTGTTCATCGACAACTTTCCAACGACAATACTTTCCCTGTTTCAAACAAGGCTGTTCTAAGAGACCCACTAACGCTATGAAATACTTTATATTTTGGAAATGTGTCTCACAAAGATCGTAACCGTATGCAGTCGTAAATAAAAATACGAGGGTAATGTAACACATACCTCGCACTTAAGCGTGCCGCTCAGTTACTGCTGCATCACAGACAGTAAATTTGAAGTTATGGGGACAGAATCTCTACCGAAACATCTATATTATTCATAGCAAGTGAGACAAAGTAACCTGTATTTATAACTGTGTGAGACTGTATTGCCAGGAAGTATTTTCCGTAAACGGTGAAAAGCCACTGTGTATTGCCCCAGTTCATTATCCGTATTGCCGATAACACAAATGAATTCATCGCAGGCACAGGAATATCGTACACATCCTGAAGCGTGTGTTATTAATATTACAGGAACTCTGTCTGCTGAGCTTAGTCTCAGAAAGTATATTATGGAGCATAGTAGCGGCAGAACTCAAGCCTCACTTGCCAACTACTTGGAGAGCAAATCTTGTCGCTAAGTACTTCCGTACATTTACCTCAGTAGGTCCAGAAGAAGGCCATTGTAAACGTGGCCAGAACATAGGTTTTATCAATGATAGTTATTTATCACAGTTCGGGGTATCATACCCAGAAAACTTTCATTTTAATTGATTGCAGCCGCGGAAGCCTTTGATTCCAAAAGGAAAAGCATGACACGAATAAGCAGACGAGGTAATCGGTTGGTACAAAACCCATGATGATAACGTCTGACTCATGCTTTGCAAATGACGAAGGGCGAAACATCTAAAACAGTTCAAGACATCGAGACGAGGTTTTCCGAAACTGATTGAAGCAGAGGGGCACATAAGTCTGTGGTAGGGACAATGCTCTTAACTCTTGTATCAAGTGACATACCAAAATCAGTATGTTTTCTTAACTGGATTGGTCTATATTTGTATCTGCACTTGAAATCACAGTGATGCAAGCTTATCGGCATTTCTTCACAAAAATATCCTAAAAATCTTCTAAAGCTGGAGGTCAAGGCGGCTGGGATTATATTTTTAATTTTTTGCGGGTTTTTGGAGTTTTCATTCTTCTGACCGGTTTGATGCGGTCTGCCATATTATCCTCTCCTGTGCCAAACTCCACATCTCAGAGTAACAGTTACACCCAATGTTCTTAACTGCTATCTTTCTCAGCATTTTTTATTCTCTACGGCTCACTTAATTACCATGAAACTTATTACTTTATGTCTGCGAAGGGCATCCTTTAAGTAATCGACTATATTCTCATTCTCGGCGTGTTTCCACTGAAAAAGTGAGGAATTCGTTGTGTGACATCGTGGAATACTCCAGCTTCAGTGTTATAATTTCATGAGGTTCCGATAAATGGCTGCGCCATATTTAGCCTCCAGCATAGCGTCTGTAACGGACATGCGTTTCAAGCAGAGAGCTTCCATTTAAAACTTCCTGGCAGATTAAAACTGTGTGCTCGACCGAGACTCGAACTCGGGAACTTTGCCTTTCGCTGGCAAGTGGTATACCAACTGAGCTACTCAAGCACGACTCACAACACGTCCTCACAGCTTTAATTACGCCAGTACCTCGTCTCCTACCTTCCAAACTTCACAGAAGCTCTCCTGCGAACCTTGGAGAACTAGCACTCCTGGAAGAAAGGATATTGGGGAGCCATGGCTTAGCCACAGCCTAGGGGATGTTTCTAGAATGAAATTTTCGCTCTACAGCGGAGTGTGCGCTGATATGAAACTTCCTGGCAGATTAAAATTGTGTGCCAGACCGAGAGTCGAACTCGGGACTGCCTTTCGCGGGCAAGTGCTCTACCAGCTGAGCAACCCAAGCACGACTCACGACCCGTTCTCACAGCTTCTGTGACGTTTGGAACGTAGGAGACGAGGTACTGGCGGAATTATAGCTGTGAGGACGGGTCGTGAGTCGTGCTTGGGTAGCACGGTGGTAGAGCACTTGCCTGTGAAAGGCAAAGGTCCCGAGTTCGTGTCTCGGTCCGGCACACAGTTATAATCTGCCAGGAAGTTTCATATCAGCGCACACTCCTCTATAGAGTGAAAATTTCGTTATAGCTTCCATTTAGTTGCTTTTGGTGAAAAAACAGAGTATAGCAGATATTCATGGGTGCTGGCAGAATACCTACGGACACCGCCTAGCTTACAAAAGCAAGGTGAGTCGTTGGACCAGGCGTCTGTCAACATCTTAATAAGGTCACGCTGACCTGTCCGAACTCTCGCGTGCCGCCTACCCGCACACAACTGTGACTCCTGCAGTAATGGAACGTGCGGACACTCTCATTCTAGTTGATCGACGGAACACAATCAAACGTCTCGCTGCGCAACTGGACATCTCTGTTGGTAGTGCCGACGTACTCGTCAACCAGTTGGGGCACTCAAAGATGTGTGCTCGCTGGGTTCTTCGCAGCCTAACAAAAGACCATAAAGAGCAACGAAGGAACATCTGCGCTGATCTAACATCGTCACAGGTGATGAAACGTGGGTTCTTCTCCATGACAGCGCAAGACCTCACACAAGTCCACCTAACCAAGAGGAGCTCACAAAACTTGGACTGTTCGCTCTCATCCACCCACTGGCCCGGAACTAGCCTCTTCCAGCATCCATTTGTTTGACCCAAGGAACGATCAATTTCGCGGGAAGCCGTACATGGATGACGGGGAGGTTACTGATGCAACAAGACGATGACTCCGAAATCGATCAGGACAGTGGTGCCATGCGAGAATACAGGCCCTCCCTGCAAGGTGGCATAAGGCCGTCGCTGCGTGGAATGAACAGTCTACTGAAAACAGAATATGGATTGAGAGTACATCGAAGAAAGACGAGACTAATTAGAAGCAGCAGAAAAGAGAACAGCGACAAACTAAACATCAGGATTGATGAGCACGAAGCAGATGAAGTAAAGGAATTCTGCTACCTAGGCTGCAAAATAACCTATAATGATCGGAGCAAGGACGAACTCTGAAGCAGACTAGCCATGGTAAGAAGGGCATTCCTGGCCGAGAGAGGTCTACTAGCGTCAAAAAAAGCCCTTAATTTGAGGAACAAATTTCTGAGAACATACGTTTGGAGCGTAGCATTGTATGGTAGTTCATGGACTGTGGGAACACCAGAAAGGAAGAGAATCGCAGCGGTTGAGATGTAGTGATACAGAAAACTGTTGGAAATTACACTACTGTCCATTAAAATTGCTACACCATGAAGATGACGTGCTACAGACGCGAAATTTAACCGACAGGAAGAACATGCTGTGACATGCAAATGATTAGTTTTTCAGAGCATTCACATAAGATTGGCGCCGGTGGCGACACCTACAAAGTCCTGACATAAGGAAAGTTTCCAAACGATTTCTCATACACAAACAGCAGTTGACCGGCGTTGCCTGGTGAAACGTTGTTGTGATGCCTCGTGTAAGGCGGAGAAACGCGTACCATCACGTTTCCGACTCTGATAAAGGTCGGATTGTAGCCTATCGCGATTGCGTTTTATCGTATCGCGACATTGCTGCTCGCGATGGTCGAGATCCAATGACTGTTAGCAGAATATGGAATCGGTGGGTTCAGGAGGGCAATACGGAACGCGGTGCTGGATCCCAACGGCCTCCTATCATTAGCAGTCGAGATGACAGGCATCTTATCCGCATGGCTGTAACGGATCGTGCAGCCACGTCTTGATCCCTGAGTCAACAGATCGGGACGTTTGCAAGACAACAACCATCTACACGAACAGTTCGACGACGTTTGCAGCAGCATGGACCATCAGCTTGGAGACCACGGCTATGGTTACCCTTCACGTTACATCACAGACATGAGCGCCTGCGATGGTGTACTCATAGACGAACTTGGGTGCACGAATGACAAAACGTCATTTATTCGGATGAATCCAGGTTCTGTTTACAGCACCATGATGGTCGCATCCGTTTTTGGCGGTGAACGCACATTGGAAGCGTGTATTCGTCATCGCCATACTGGCGTATCACCCGGCGTGACGGTATGGGGTGCCATAGGTTACACGTCTCAGTCACCTCTTGTTCGCAATGACGGCACTTTGAACAGTGGACGTTACATTTCAGATGTGTTATGACCCGTGGCTCTACCCTTCATTCGATCCCTGCGAAACCCTACATTTCAGCAGAATAACGCACGACCTCATGTTGCAGGTCTTGTACGGGCCTTTCTGGATACAGAAAATGTTCGACTGCTACTCTGGCCAGCACATTCTCCAAATCTCTCACCAATTGAAAACGTCTGGTCAATGGTGGCCGAGCAACTGGCTCATCACACTGCGCCAGTAACTACTCTTGATGAACTGTGGTATCGTGTTGAAGCTGCGTGGGCAGCTATACTTGTACACGCCATCCAAGCTCTGTTTGACTCAATTCCCAGGCGTATCGAGGCGGTTATTACGGCCAGAGGTGGTTGTTGTGGGTACCGATTTCTCAGGATCTATGCATCCAAATTGGATGAAAATGTAATCACATGTCAGTTCTAGTATAGTATATTTTTCCAATGAATACCCCTTTGTCATCTGCATTTCTTCTTGGTGTAGCAAAAAAATGGCTCTGAGCACTATGCTACTTCTGAGGTCATCAGTCGCCTAGAACGTAGAACTAATTAAACATAAATAACCTAAAGACATCACACACAACCATGCCCGAGGCAGGATTCGAACCTGCGACCGTAGCGGTCGCTCGGCTCCAGACTGTAGCACCTAGAACCGCCCCGCCACTCCGGCCGGCTTGGTGTAGCAATTTCAATGGCCAGTAGTGTAGAAGGACTGATAAGTTAAGGAATGAGGAGATTGTACAAAGAATCGACGAGGAAATAAATACAGGGGAAAAAGAAAAAGGGACAGGATGGTAGAACATCCGTTAAGAGGTTAGGGAATAACTTCCGTGATACTACAGACGATAAAAACTGTAGAGGAAAACAGAGATTGGAATAAACCCAGCAAATAACAGAGCCTCTCGTAACACATGTCCTGTAATACTGTCCCTTCTTTTTGTCAATGTGTTCCTTATCTTTCTTTCCTCGCCGACTCTGCGGGGAAGCTCCTCATTTCTTTTCTTGGCAGTCACTCCAGTTTTCAACGTATTTCTAAAGTACCGCATCTCATGTTTCGATTCTCTTCCTTTCCGGTTTCCAGGCAGTTCATGATACACTTCCGTACAATATCGTGCTCCATACTTCGGCCTCAAATCATCAGCTTTGCTTCTTCTGTCATACATTATTATGATTCCAAGTCAGTAGAATTCTTTCATTTCGTCTACTTTGTGGCCCCCATCTTTGGCGTTAAGTTTGTCCCTAATCTCATTCCTGCTGCTGCGCTTTCCTTTCTTCTTTCTTCGGATTGCTTTCAACCCATAGTGTCGGATTATGAGACTTTTAACTCCATTCAAGTGGTCCCGAAATTATTCGGCTACTGCGTTCTAAACGCTGACAAGCAGGAATCTCATGACAACTTCACTTTTTTACTTGTTACCATAATACCTGTTCACTTACACACATGTACGTACGTACATTTCAAACAGATTTCAGAAGCCCATTCTGACACACTAGAAGTTCGTTAAGCATTCAATTTGCAACACTCTCAGTTAACCGGGTATTTACGTTCTATACACATTGAAGAGCCAAAGACACTGGTCCACCTGTCTAATATCGAGTAGGGCCCCCGCGAGTGGAAGTGTTTAAACTCAGAAAAGTTTTCCTGGAGCCACTCTGTAGTAATTCTGAAAGTGGTGGGTGTCACATGGTCCTGCTGGAACTTGCCAAGTCTGTCGGAATACACAACGGACAAGAATGGGTGCAGCTAACCAGACAGGATGCTTACGAACGTGTCACTTCTTAGAGTCGTCCTTGAAGTATCAGGGGTTCCATATCACTCCAACTGCACACGCCCCACACCGTTACAGAGCCTCCATCTACTTGAACAGTCCTCCGTTGATGTGCAAGGTCCATCGATTCATGGGGTTATCTTCATACCCGTGCACGTCCATCCGCTCGATACAATTTGAAACGAGACCCGTCCGACCAGGTAACATGTTTCCAATCATCAATAGCCCAATGTCGGTGTTGACGGGCCAGGTGCGGCGTAAAGCGTTATGTCGTGCGGTCATCAAGGGTACACGAGTGGGCCTTCGGCTCCGAAAGCACATATCAATGATGTTTCGTTGCATGGATCGCACGTGGACAATTTTTGATGGCCCAGCATTGAAATCTGCAGCAGTTTGCGGAAGGGTTGCACTTCTCTCACGTCGAACGATTCTCTTCAGTCGTCGTTGTTCCCGTTCTTGCAGGATCTTTATCCGCCCGCAGCGAAGTCGGAGATTTGGATTTTACCCGATGCCTGATATTCACGGCACATCTGTGAAATGGTAGTACGGGAAAATCCCCACTTCATCGCTACCTCGGAGATGCTGTCTCGCATAGCTTGTGCGACGACTATAACTCCACGTTGAGACTCACTTAAATCTTGATAACCCACCATTGTAGCAGCAGTAACTGATATAACAACTGCGCCAGACACTTGTTTTATACAGACCTTGCCTACCGCAGGGCCGTATTCTGCTTGTTTACATATCTATGTATTTGAATACGCGTACCTATATCAGTTTCTTTGGCGTTTCAATGTAGTATGGCAACGAGGAAACTAGTTTTATCCTAGTAGCGCATTCCTGTCTTATTGCTCCATATAGCGACGTAGTCGGGCGTGACAATCCTACCTGGGGGTGTTTTCAACGTATAATCAAATTCCAGCTGCTTTTCCTTTCAACCTTAGCACACTTTTGTCAAATATCCCTGTTTGTGTAAGAGTTAATAGTTTAGCCATGCAGCAAAATTACGTGCCCCTCCACCTCCCATCATCTCCCAAACACTTCGTTTCGATATCTTGTGCAGTTCACGAAATAAAACTGATATAAATTTTAAGTTATTCGCCCATTATGTGCTTAGGTTGATTGCTTCATTTTTCGAATTTGAAAGACGTTGAGAAGAAAAGAAACTTAACACAAGAGACCTAAAGGAGGGAAAATGTTATATTGTTACCAAACCAACGTAAATTTTACTACTCCATGTTTTATTCAAAGGACGTCATAATTTATTATTTATACATTAGTTGTCCACAACTATAAAGTCTGCAATTGTATGTCACATACAAAATAAGTACAAAATATCCTCTTTCACGCCCTAAACTGACGATATCATATTGGCGAGAACCGCGAGCTGCTATCAATTCCCATCCTAAATTTTACGAGGTTTTAGTAATCTAGGATTAAGATTTAGCATCTCTTCGACGAGTTTATTATTGAAGGAGGGGTATGATTAGCGTTCTGTTGACATGATGACGCAACACACATACCAGTAGTATCAACGTTTCGAACAACATGGGGCGTGATGCAGACTACGGTAATGGTGGTGGTGGCTATAATGACGACGATGATGAAATTGGTGTTGTAAGTTTAGTACCACTCACCGCTAACGTATTTGGCAACCAAGTAGGAATCAGTAGAGCTGTCTCGCCGGTGTCATTCGACACTGGCGCTATGTGGTCCGCAAAAGAACCCTGAAACGGACAATTAGGGTCTTTAAACATGCACTTGAGCCCTTACCTACCAGTTTTACTACGTCTCGCCCACTCCAGGTGTGCCGCGGACGTAGCAGTAAACGGCCGTCGGCTCTCTACGCACCATGTAGGTGCTTGTGTAACGCCAGGCGATGACCCTAGGAGAAATGTGACTGTTTGAACTACTGGGAAGGGCAACGGGTAAATATGTCGCTGTGGACGTTCATTAGCTCGGTTTGACTCTCAAACTGCACAGTAATCTTACGTAACAGACGTTTTACAGCTGCAGTAGGAACCTTTCCTTGTGCGGCTGCGAGCGAGTGAGGTGGGCATATTAGTGCGTACTCGCATCTCTGAACACGTGAGATGGAGGAAGAAAGCAGTAGTGTGGAATGGTAGTCTAGCCGCACGTCACAAGCTATACAATGAAGTTAAAATTTTTCAAGGACACCATCATACTGTACGTCTTGTGACGTCACCTGCTGTCCGTTCCGTTGACACTGCCATGGAATTGTACATTATAGCGGTATTATCGAGTGAAAACATTGAACATCGCCTCAACTGCATCGGCACAGCTTTCGATTCCTTCCGAAAAAAGGTTTTCAATAATCGTAACATCAGCCCCAAGACTAAGTTGTATCTGTACAAGTAAAATGCAGCGCCAAAGAAACTGATATAGGCATGCGTATTCAAATACTTTGTAATGTAAACTGGCAGAAAACGGCGCTGCGGTCGGCAATGCCTGCATAAAACAAGTTTTTGGTGCACTTATTAGATTGGTTACTTTTGCTACAGTGGCAGGCTAGCAAGATTTTATGTGAGTTTGAGCGTGGTGTTATAGTCGGCGCATGAGCGATGGGACACAGTATCTCCGAGGTAGCGATGAAGTGGGGATTTTCCCGTACGACCATTTCACGAGTGTACCGTCAATATCAGGGATCCGGAAAAACATCAAATCTCCGACGCATCTGCTACCGGAGAAAGATCCCGCAAGAACGGGACCAACGACGACTGAAGAGAACCGTTCAAGTTGACAAAAGTGCCAACAAGTGTCAGTGTGCGAACCATTCAACTAAAAATCATAGATATGGGCTTTCGTGTATTCTTGATGACGGCACGACACAAAGCTTTACGCTATTTTGTCAGAAACTGATATTTTGAGCCCGTGGCTGTGTACAAAATATAGGTTGACTCTTACACAAAAGATTACAGCAACCAACCACTTCTTACAATGCTATTTATTTACATAAACAGCGCCGTTACCGGTTTAGAACCGATAGGTTCATCTTCAGACGGCTAGTTCACGTTTTACGTTACATTTCGTGTTTTGTTTCTCCGCTTGACGAAAATTCTTTGGAGTGATGGTGCCCTACAAGCAAAACGAAATATGAGACAATGTCTTTTCAATTTTAATTGTGCATCACGACGATTTTAAGTGATGTAAACAAATTATTATTATTAAATGGAGTTGTTTCGATTACTTACAATGAAGAAATCGCGCCATTCGCTGCTGCAAGGTGATAAACAACCTGTACTGGAACGGAGACAGGAGGAGGAAGAGATAGAAATAGGCAGAGAGATGGGTGAGGAGGCGGTGAATAGACAGAGGGAAGTAGGAAATGGACAGAGAAATGGAAGAGGAGAACATGGACAGAGAGAGAGGAAGGGAGGAGGGGGATACTGAGAAAGACAAGATGAAGAAGAGATGGAATTAGAGGGAGGAGAAAGAGATGGACAGAGATATGGGGAGAAGGATATGGACAGAGAGAGGCGGGGGGGGGGGGGGGGAGCAGATGGACAGAGCGAGAGAGAGAGAGGAGTAGGTTGACGAAGACAAGGAGAGGACGATATCGATATCGACAATGAGATGGGGAAGAGGAGATGAAATTGGAGGGGGCAGGAGAAGATAGACAGGGAAAGATGGTAGTGGAGATGAACAGCGAATGGAGGAAGAAGGAGACGGATTAATAGAAGACTGGAATAAATGCAATGCCGAGTACTCAGGTAGTACACATTAAAAGCACTCGTGTATAGGCTATATATGAAGACTCAGATTATTTTGAGTAAGATACTCCACATGAAACTATTCTTTGAAGACACTTGTACCTGATGTACTTATGATTATAATCTAATATCCTTAGTATTTATATTACTAGTAGACTATCTGGGAGCCAATAACTCGGTACTAGTTGCAGGTTTCCTATCTAACGGCTTGCAACAAGAATTTGATTTTCGACATTTTGCGAAATTATTGACGAAATTTAAAAATTTTAAATGCAGTCATAAGCTGATCATTAAAAGTTTACCAGAACACACAAGTACTATCGTTTGTCTTGCGGCAGCGTAACTGGCGACACGCAAATACCCGGACGTTATCCATCGAGTATTTGAAAAAGATAGTAATTAGCCGACTTCCAGCAAACTTCACACGAAATGTCAAACTTTTACGAAACTTCTACGAACCTTTCTGTCTCGTACAGCCCCCAAAAAATGATGAAAGGAAAAAAGTTATCGGTTACAACATTTTCATTGTTCATGCAGTAAAACTTCATCATGACATTTTAATTTATTACGCCTTTACTACTGACTCTATTCGCAACACAGTTTGAAGAGAGTACCCACATATGCCACTGAATGCACCTGCAAAATTATATCAGTGTACGACACATAGTTCAGGAGATAAGACCTCATGAACAGCGAGATGGGCGAAAAACTTGCTTTGTGTAAAATGGATCACAAATTGATCAGGCTATATTCATACTGTATTTCACAATGAAAGCAGCACCGAATTCCAAATCACTTTAAGTATAATGTCAAACTTTTTCTCACACACACACTTAACGTCAAATATGTAACACGTAAACTCATTCGTAGAATAATCAGACGTTTGAAGCTGTTTTACACTGAGGTCACAAAAGTCGTGGCATACCTTCTAATATCGTGTCGGACCTCCTCTGTCGCGGTGTACTGCGGCAGCTCGACGTGGTATGGACTCAACAAGTCGTTGCAAGTCAGCTGCAGAAATATTGAGCCATGCTTCCTTTATAGCCGTCAATAATTGCGGAAGTGTTGCCGGTGCACGATTTTGTCAAGCAACTTACCTCTCGATTACATCCCGTAAATGTTCTATGGGATTTATGTCTGGCGATCTGGGTGGTCAAACCATTAGCTCGAATTGTCGAATTGAACAATCGTGGCCCAGTCACATGGCACCTTGTTATCGATAAAAATTCGGTTGTTGTTTGGGAACATGAAGTCCATGACAGGCTATAAATGGTTTCAGTTGATTCAGTTGGACCAGAGGAGCCGGTCCTGCCATGTCAACGCAGCCCACAACATTATGGAGCCGCCACCAACTTGCACAGTGCCTTTTTCGCAACTTGAGTCTATGGCTTCCAGGAATCTGCACTGCGCTCAAACCCTACCATTAGCTCTTACCAGCTGAGATAGGGACTCACCTGACCAGGCTAGGGGTTTCCAGTTGTCTAGGATCCAACCGATATGGACACGAGCCCAAAACAGGCGTTGCAGGCATTGTGCTGTTAGCAGAGACTGCCATAGCCCACTAACGCCAATTTCCTCGTATGTCCCAAATTGATTTCTGCGGTTATTTCACGCAATGTTGCGTCTCTCTTAGCACTGACAACTCGACGCAAACGCCGCTGGTCTCGGTCATGAAGTGAAAGCCGTCGGCCACTCTGTTGGCCATGGTGAGAGGTCTGAAATTTGGTATTCTGGGGCCAGTCGGTTGTGGCCGAGCGGTTCTAGGCGCTTCAGTCTGGACCTGCGCGACCGCTACGGTCGCAGGTTCGAATCCTGCCTCGAGCATGGATGTGTGTGATGTCCTTAGGTTAGTTAGGTTTAAGCAGTTCCAAGTTCTAGGGACTGATGACCTCAGCTGTTAAGTCCCATAGTGCTCAGAGCCATTTGAGCCATTTGGTATTCTGGGCACACTCTTGACACTGTAGTTCTCGGAATGTTGAACTCCCTAAATGTTTCCGAAACGGTATGTCCCACGCGTCTAGCTCCAACTACCGTTCCACGATCAGACTCAGTTAATTCTCGTGGTGCGGCCATAATCCTTTTCACATAAATCACCCGAGTACAAATGACAGCTCCGCCTATGCACTGCCCTTTTATACCTTGTGTACGCGACACTGCCTCTTTGTGTATATTTGCATATCGCTGTCCCACAATCTTTGGCCACCCCAGTATACAAATGAGAGTTCGATTCTTCTAAAAACCGTTACATATGACAGTAGTATCTGTACCCGAAAGAACAGTTACCGTTGGTGACGTTGCAGCTTTGTTAGAATGAAATGATAATTAAATGGACACCCTAGCTGCAAACAGGCGTTGATATACTTCATTGGGGGCATGAAAATGTGTGCCCCGAGCGGGACTCGAACCTGAGATTTCCTGCTTACATGGCAGACGCTCTATCCCTCTGAGCCACCGAGGGCACAGAAAATAGTGCGCCGGCAGGGACTTATCTCTTGCACGTTCCCCGTGAGACCCACATTCCCAACATGTCCACACCACTACATTCGTAGTGCGCCTAATAGATGTTTGCCCATCATACTCATTACTCGTGGCGGATTAATCTACCAAGTCCCGTACGAGTTCGGGCATAGGCGCACTACGAATGTAGTGGTGTGGACATGTTGGGAATGTGGGTCTCACGGTGAGCGTGTAAGAGATAAGTCCCTGCAGGTGCACTATCCTCTGTGCCCTCGGTGGCTCGCTTGGATAGAGCATCTGCCCTGTAAGGAGGAGATCCCGGGTTCTAGTCCCGGTGGTGTCAAACATTTTCAACATGTCCCCAATGCAGTATATCAACGCCTGAAGGAAGCATCCGATTCAAGTGAAATTTACACCATGGGTTTGCAGCGATGAGATATGCAACTGATTAGAATTTCAGCCCAGACGCACATCACGCGCGCCTGTGGCGCCACCTCATTGCGCCATTTAAGGCTTGGCGATTTCGACGAGTGTACGTTCGGCACGTGAGTTTACCTTGTGGTTGTTTCACAAGACGATCAGTTATGCCTCGTAGAAAACAGCGAACATCTTTTGATCAAGTATCCGAGTTCGACAGAGGAAGGATAGTGGCTTACCGAGATCGTGGATTATCATACAGAGAAATCGCTAGTCGTGTTGGACGAAACCAAACAACTGTAATGCGGATATGTGAACGTTGGATGCAGGAGTGTACGACGGACCGACGTGGTCGATCGCATTCACCTCGGTGCACCACTGCACGTGCTGATAGGCAAATTGTGCGCATGGCAGTGACGGATCGCTCAGTGACATCCCGAACCATAGCACAGCACATTGCGTCTGTAACGCATCATCCAGTGTCTGCGCGTACCACTCGACGCCGTTTACAGCAGAGTTGTCTGTCCGCAAGACGTCCATTGCTTCGTCTACCATTGACGCAGAACCACAGACGTCTCCGTCGCCAATGGTGTGATGACAGACGGATGTGGACGGCAGAATGGAACGACGTTGTCTTTACTGACGAGGCACGCTTCTGTCTGCAGCACCACGATGGTCGGATTCGAGTGTGGAGACACCGTGGAGAGAGGATGCTGGACAGCTGCATTATGCACCGCCACACTGGTCTTGCACCGGGTATTATGGTATGGGGCGGTATTGGATATTACTCTCGCACGCCTCTAGTACGCATTGCCGGTACTTCAAATAGCCAGCGCTACATATCCGAGGTGCTGGAGCCAGTTGTCCTTCCTTACCTTCAGGGCACGGCCACAGCCATATTTCAACAGGAAAATGCGCGACCACACGTAGCACGCATTGCCCAAAGGTTCTTCGTCAATAACCAGATTGAAGTGCTTCCCTGGCCGGCTCGCTCTCCGGATATTTCGCCGATAGAAAACATGTGGTCCATGGTTGCTCAACGAGTGACCCAGATTACATCCCCAGCTGCCACACCAGATGATCTTTGGCAACGTGTGGAAGCTGCTTGGGCTGCTGTACCCCAGGAACACATCCAAAGTCTCTTTGACTCATCGCCGAGACGTGTGGCAGCGGTGATCTCCATCAATGGCGGCTACTCTGGCTACTGATTCTGGCAGGAACCACATGTCACAGACGTCTGTAAACGTAATCATTTGATACTTGGTCAACATGTCATCTACAAAATAAATTTTGTTGTGCTACCTCTTGTCTTTCTTGGTGTTGCATTTACGGTGACCAGCAGTGTATATATATATATATATATACACACTCCTGGAAATAGAAAAAAGAACACATTGACACCGGTGTGTCAGACCCACCATACTTGCTCCGGACACTGCGAGAGGGCTGTACAAGCAATGATCACACGCACGGCACAGCGGACACACCAGGAACCGCGGTGTTGGCCGTCGAATGGCGCTAGCTGCCGCCGCCGTCAGTGTTAGCCAGTTTGCCGTGGCATACGGAGCTCCATCGCAGTCTTTAACACTGGTAACATGCCGCGACAGCGTGGACGTGAACCGTATGTGCAGTTGACGGACTTTGAGCGAGGGCGTATAGTGGGCATGCGGGAGGCCGGGTGGACGTACCGCCGAATTGCTCAACACGTGGGGCGTGAGGTCTCCACAGTACATCGATGTTGTCGCCAGTGGTCGGCGGAAGGTGCACGTGCCCGTCGACCTGGGACCGGACCGCAGCGACGCACGGATGCACGCCAAGACCGTAGGATCCTACGCAGTGCCGTAGGGGACCGCACCGCCACTTCCCAGCAAATTAGGGACACTGTTGCTCCTGGGGTATCGGCGAGGACCATTCGCAACCGTCTCCATGAAGCTGGGCTACGGTCCCGCACACCGTTAGGCCGCCTTACGCTCACGCCCCAACATCGTGCAGCCCGCCTCCAGTGGTGTCGTGACAGGCGTGAATGGAGGGATGAATGGAGACGTGTCGTCTTCAGCGATGAGAGTCGCTTCTGCCTTGGTGCCAATGATGGTCGTATGCGTGTTTGGCGCCGTGCAGCTGAACGCCACAATCAGGACTGCATACGACCGAGGCACACAGGGCCAACACCCGGCATCATGGTGTGGGCAGCGATCTCCTACACTGGCCGTACACCACTGGTGATCGTCGAGGGGACACTGAATAGTGCACGGTACATCCAAACCGTCATCGAACCCATCGTTCTACCATTCCTAGACCGCCAAGGGAACTTGCTGTTCCAACAGGACAATGCACGTCCGCATGTATCCCGCGCCACCCAACGTGCTCTAGAAGGTGTAAGTCAACTACCCTGGCCAGCAAGATCTCCGGATCTGTCCCCCATTGAGCATGTCTGGGACTGGATGAAGCGTCGTCTCACGCGGTCTGCACGTCCAGCACGAACGCTGGTCCAACTGAGGCGCCAGGTGGAAATGGTATGGCAAACCGTTCCACAGGACTACATCCAGCATCTCTACGATCGTCTCCATGGGAGAATAGCAGCCTGCATTGCTGCGAAAGGTGGATATACACTGTACTAGTGCCGACATTGTGCATGCTCTGTTGCCTGTGTCTATGTGTCTGTGGTTCTGTCAGTGTGATCATGTGATGTATCTGACCCCAGGAATGTGTCAATAAAGTTTCCCCTTCCTGGGACAATGAATTCACGGTGTTCTTATTTCAATTTCCAGGAGTGTATATATATATATAGTTAGAATGTTTGTTTTCTCTGCGATCAATGTTGTTTAAGGTTAAACTACTATTAAAAAATATAAACAATAAAAGAAGGCCTTAGATCCATTGCATGTGTATGAAAGACACGAATAGAGCTGTACCAGGCATCGTCCAGTCGCGTCACACGTGACCTTTCTGCGCGTGCACAGCGGCCCTAGGCGACGGCGGGGATTCGCTAACTCATTATGCGCGTGCTTGGAGAAAGTACGACTCGCCAATAGGTGACTCCGTGTCACGTGCTGAGCGCTCACCCACGTCCCTACAGCTTTCCGCGCACGTCCGTCACACACGTGTGATTTATTTAATCGGTCGGAAGTGGCAGCCACCGGTAAGGTGCCGATGAAGCAATCGCCTGAGATTTATTGGCTCAAAAACTAGCGGCACTGCCTTCGAGGTCGATGAACGGCACTCTTGCTGCCATCGTCTATTTCTTTCATCGTCGCCGCCGCTGCTGCCAATAAGGACTCTAAATCCAACTCTGCGCCAAATTATAGCCTAAAGGGTTCGTGAAAATTATATATTGCCGAAAGCTCACGGGGATTCACAGTCGACTGGTGGTCAATACAGGTATAATTGCCTGCACCAATCGGCTGACTGGGGGCGTTGTAGAATGTCGCAGGATATTATACGCTGAGTTAATTTTATTCAATATTAATTTCTCCAAGTCTATAATGACCAGTTAGAATCAAAGATCTTGATGTTTTCCCAAGACCACCTGTGTCGATGTGCCAGTAAAGAACCGGTGCTTATGGATACGCTTTATGCCTTGGCAGCTATCCCTCATCTGTTTGTGTGTTTATACTCAGTGTTACTGCAGTCTCTCCTCCATGGAACATGTCATTTCTAAGTGTACTCGCCATGGGGAACGATTTCATATTCGAAACGTGATAGAAAACGGTTCAAAGACAAGATGGTAAATTAAGAGGACACGCGTGCGTTTCTAAATAGCACGAGTAAAAATTTCAAAAAGAATGACTACAACAAGTGCCTCTAATAACATCGGTGTATTGCGAAAGTTGTACTATAAAGCTAATTCCATCTTTGATATACGGACTGTACGGAAGAGGTATGGCCAACATTCAGGAAACATTCCTGATACACACAGCAAGAAAATAGGAGGGGCTTTGAATTAGTAATGCATTTTTTTCTGCCAATTTCGTTTGAAACAATGCGGAATTTTTTTGGGGATATCTTGGAATATCCCACTCGAGCCCTATATCTTCATAAAGTTCCGATAGGAGACGGCACTATTCTTAGCCTTCAAAATGACGTCTGTATTGGAGGTGCTTTCCAAGCAGAGAGCTGTCACTGAGTTTCTTTTGGCAGAAAACTAGGGAATCACAGATATTCGTAGGTGCTCGCAGAACGTCTATGGAGACCTGGCGGTGAACAATAGCACAGTGAGTCAATGAGCGGCGTGGACTTTCCAAAAAAATGATGTGGTGTGGCCCTCAACTACATATCCTCCGACTCAGAGTTGAAATATTAAAAGTTTTGGCTGGTTTAGTTGTCTAGGGGCTGGGATACGTAGTTGCCGTATTACAAGCCAAATACTGCTGACTCTACAGTATACAATATGTATAGACGCATGAATCGAATAGCAGGCCGGTATGGCCGAGCGGTTCTAGGCACTTCAGTCTGGAACTGCGCGACCGCTACGGTCGCAGGTTCGAATCCTGCCTCGGGCATGGATGTGAGTGATGTCCTTAGGTTAGTTAGGTTTAAGTAGTTCTAAGTTCTAGGGGCTGATGACCTCAGATGTTAAGTCCCATAGAGCTGAGAGCCATTTGAACCATGAATCGAATGTGAATTTTAAAATTTTCCCGGCGAATTGACTGTTCAAACAAATTTTGGGCTTGCAGCCGGTCGTCGTTCAATACTTCGCACGATATTTCAACTGGGCACCTGCCAGTCATCTTCAGATGAGCCATCGCAGACTGGCGAAAACGTCCTCCGTTCCGCAATATATAGCGTACTGTAAGTATTCTGCGAATGCGTTGAAAACTTGATAGTTGAAGCACACTGCCCGCCGCCAGCGCCCTCGCTGGTGGAATAGCGGAACTTAGTCGCCCTCTGCGTTGCTGTTTGCCACGGCCGTCGACGCACTTTGTCGTCTTCGATTTGAGCAAATCGTGGACATGATGGGATTCCATATTGCGGAACGGCGGACTATTTCGCCAGTCTGCGACGGCTCACCTGAAGATGACTGGCAGGTGCCCAGTTGAAATATCGTGCGAAGTATTGAACGACGACCGGCTGCAAGCCCGAAATTTGTTTGAACAATGAATCGAATGGTCGAAGGTTCCTATCACTTGGCAATTGCGAATTTTGAAAGTAACATAGACATTTATAAATAAATGATTGCAATTAAGTAAATTCTGGAGGTACTATTTTAACGACTTTAAATTATGAGTACGATGGTAGAAGTACCTTTAAGAATGCCCTTTGTTACCGTATAACACTTATTGTTGTCGATGGTCCAGCAGTTAAATAAAATATTAGTTGAATAACAGGGAAACAATAGATTCCTACTACACGTAATTAGTTATGAAGAAGAACATAGCTCGCGAGATATTCAATTCTACACGCACACTACGTCTCCACTGCAGACGCCACGGAAATCTCACAAGTGCACAAGTCGGCACTACGAAATATTTCTTAATGTAGGTTAATTCTTATAGAGAAAAAAACAGCAACCAGCCACTATTAATACTGCTATTTATTTAGGTAAATAGCGCCGTTACCGGTTTCGAACAGGCAAGTTCATCATCAGACGGCCGTTCACATGATTTTCAAGATACAATTTACATTATAGTCCGTTTAGGTAAATAGCGAAGTTATCAGTTTCGAACCACGCGGAAACTGCTCCACTCTCCAAGTCTTTCCTGCGACTGCCCATCGCTGCTTCCTGTCCAGCACTCTCTCTGTCCTGTGCCGTACTCCATGCTCCTCCCCCACTTTCATACAGTCTCTCCATTAATGAGCGCTGTGATTTGTTCCCGTCATGTCTTCAAGCCAACGCACACTCACTAACATACTAAAACACATACAAAATACTGGATTTTCATTTAAATAAATTGAAATTAAATAAATATTCCTATGGCTGGACCATAAACACGCTCTAACACACATTATTAAATACATAAACAAATCAAATAAACATATATCAAAGGAATAGAACAGAAGTAAGCCAGTAGGCTAATATCTCTGTGCTTTCTAAAACACGGTAAATAATTCACCAATTTCTTCAGGAATAGTATGTATCGGATATAAACAAAGACATAGATGAATAAATATATTTATAAGCATGCTGCTACCGTTTTTTCGTGTAACTGTGGAGTATTTATGGCCTGACGCCATTAATAGGAATTGGCCACTTTGACCTCCAATAACTCATGTACTATTCAACATGCCTGTAATTCATACCAATTTAGGTTTACACTAATAGCTTTCTAAAGACATATCGATCAACAAACTCGGATGAAATGTTCTGTTTTGGAAATTCGTTGCTGGGTGTTATTTGTATAATTTACAGTCAGATACTAAACTTTAAACTAATAAAGATATTGAAAATCTGATTACACCATAAGAATTGTCATGCAAGTAATCGTAACGTACATGTTTCTTTTTGAGGATCATGATTTCTCTGGCTACTACTAATTTCTATATGAACTTTGAAATGTCTGCCATTAAGGTTTCACAAAGCCCGCCATCTTTGGCACTCCCTGCATGTCTCCTTCACCGACACAGCGTCACCGTGGAATTCCCAGCCACGCTGTCAGATGGACGACGTGGTCCGGCCATTGTGCGGCATCACGCCGTTGCTAACGTGCTGCGGCTTGCCGAGCGGCCCAAGCGGAGGCCGCCAACTCTGAACTTAGAATATTTTCAGCGCGCCACAACTCGCCCGTTACCTAATAGTGGAGCAACTGTCATCGTTACAACAAGGTCGCGACAACTTGTCCCATCTCCCATGCGGCGGCCGTATGCACACAGACACGACTCCTCCAATGTTCGAATGTGCGGACAGTCTCATTAGGGGTGATCGACAGATCACAATCAAACACACCGCTGTATAACTGGATTTCTCTGTTTGTAGTCCTGACACAAACGTCCACCAGTTGGGGTACTCAAAGGTGCGTGAACGCAGGGTTCGTCGTCGCCTAGCAGAAGACCATAAAGAGCAACGAAGGACCATCTGTGTCGAATTGCTTGTGTCTTACATGCCTGACTGTGACAATTGTTTATCGAACATCGTCAGAAGCTGTGGCACATGGGTTCATCATTCCAAACCAGAAACAATACGGCAATCCATGGAGTGGCGCCAGACTACTACTCTTCTGAAGAAAAGTTCAAAGCCGCATCCTCAACTGGTACAGTCATGGTCGGGGCTCTGATGGGGTTCTTCTGGTCGATGTCCTCCCTGATGATGTAACTATCAACTTTTAAGTGTACTGTACTACTCTTAGGAAACCGAATAAATGACTTCAGCGTGTTCTTTGCCACAAAAATGCAACCGAACTTCTCCTTCTACATGGCAATGCAAGGCCTCAAACAAGTCTGTGCATCTGAGAGGAGCTCACCAAAGTTCATTGGACTGTTCTACCTCGTTCACCCTACAGCCCGGATCTCGCACCTTCGGACTTCCATCTGTTGGGTCTTAAGTTGGATGGACTCGCAGGAAGCAATATGTGGATGGTGGGGATGTTACTGATGTAGCAAGACGTTGGCTCCAGCGTCGACCAGAAGAGTGGTACTATACAGACATACAAGCCTTCCCTGTAAGGTGGCGTAAGGCCGTCGTATAGGACGGAGATTATTCTGCATTAGGGATTTCTAGCCAAAATGGTGTATTGGAATCCTGAATGAAATCAACTTCCTTTTATAAAAAAAGTGTTGCACTACTTATTGAATTCCCTCATATGTTTTCATGTTGGCCTCCTCCGTTTCTAAAAATGGTAAGGATAGATCAGCTTCCTGTGAAGCACTCTCCATACAGTCATGAGGTCAACATTACTTATTTAAACTAATTCTCTTACGCTGACACTAGGGCTGTCGTCAAATGCACGAAGATGTTCAGGTATCCTCGTCCTTCTAGGCCTGGGGGGGGGGGGTCACGAGTAGTAGGCTTAAACGTTCCTTTCTCACTAGGAAAACGATCAAGTGCCTTAAATATCCTCCAGTCGAGGCATCGTCGTTCTGTAAATATCTCCCGATACAAACGTTGAGCACCACGGCCATTACCGTCTGCTAATCCGTATATCAAATGGGCGTCCGGCAGTTCCGCGTTTGAGAAAACTTCCACTACATTGTATCGGAAGCCAAGTTCGTAAAGAACACGAAGCATTTGATGTTACATTCTTGATACTAGTGGAACAATGAAATGAGTCACATGTCAACGTAAGTATAGAAGTGAGGCACATGTCAACGATACCTTCGTTCAAGTGGAGCAACATACGCCGTTGGTGATCCGAAAAATTGCAAAATTACTGTACGTTCTAACCGAATGTAACAAAGAAGGTGTTTTGAACATTTCATATGAGAATCGTTTCATGTAATGCCGATGTATTCTGTTTCTGTACTTTTCCGGTCATAAATCTGATTACTACGAGAAATCATTCGATTCTTTTACGGGTGAGGAAAGTTCTCTCAAAGTTTGGCCATACCTTTTTCTTACACCCTGTATACAACTATTCGAATGTTTCTGAAGTATGTTTTGGTAAATACATTAGAAAAAATGGTACATGAGCGTTTATAAAGACTTGCGCAGAAACACCACACGTGTACAATGCGCATCAGAGTGTTGAGATTCAGTGAGGCAATTTGCCGTTCGTTGGTAGAAATAAGAACTACCTAGTGAGCAGCATGTAAGCGTCGACGCTACGATAGCTACATCCGCCTTCTTAAGACTATATACCGTTCTTTCGAGGGCCGTATTATGTTAATAAACGAAGGATACGTGCAAAGAAGTGTCCTTTGTTAATTTACTGAAATTTTAGTGAAGTTTGCATCTGCGTCAGGACCACAAGCCATAGAATTCAGCCTTAAGAACACTACTGGCCATTAAAATTGCTACAACAAGAAGAAAGGCAGATGATAAACGGGTATTCATTGGACAAATATATTATACTAGAACTGACATGTGATTACATTTTCACGCAATTTGGGTGCATAGATCCTGAGAAATCAGTACCCAGAACAACCACCTCTGGCCGTAATAACGGCCTTGATACGCCTGGGCATTGAGTCAAACAGAGCTTGGACGACGTGTACAGGTACAGCTGCCCATGCAGCTTCATCACGATACCACAGTTCATCAAGAGTAGTGACTGGCGTATTGTGACGAGCCAGTTGCTCGGCTACCATTCACCAGACGTTTTCAATTGGTGAGAGATCTGGAGAATGTGCTGGCCAGGGCAGCAGTCGAACATTTTCTGTATCCAGAAAGGCCCGTACAGGACCTGCAACATGCGGTCGTGCATTATCCTGCTGAAATGTAGGGTTTCGCAGGGATAGAATGAAGGGTAGAGCCGCGAGTCGTAACACATCTGAAATGTAACGTCCACTGTTCAAAAAGTACCGTCAATGCGAACAAGAGGTGACCGAGACGTGTAACCAATGGCACCCCATACCATCACGCCGGGAGATACGCCAGTATGGCGATGACGAATCCACGCTTCCAATGTGCGTTCACCGTGATGTCGCCAAACACGGATGCGACCATTCTGATGCTGTAAACAGAACTTGAATTCATCCGAAAAAATGACGTTTTGCCATTCGTGCACACATGTTAGTCGTTGAGTACACCATCGCAGGCCCTCCTGTCCGTGATGCAGCGTCAAGCGTAGCCGCAACCATGGTCTCCGAGCTGATGCTGTTGCAAACGTCGTCCAACTGCTCGAGCAGGTGGTTGTTGTCTTGCAAACGTCCCATATTTTCACTCAGAGATCGAGACGTGGCTGCACGATCCGTTACAGCCATGCGGATAAGATGCCAGTCATCTCGACTGCTAGTGATACGAGGCCGTTGTGAACCAGCATGGCGTTCCGTATTACCCTTCTGAACCCACCGATTTCATGTTCTGCTCATAGTCATTGGATCTCGACCAACACGAGCAGAAATGTCGCGATACGATAAACCGCAATCACGATAGGCTACAATCCGACCTTTATCAAAGTCGGAAACGTGATGGTACGCATTTCTCCTCCTTACACGAGACATCACAACAATGTTTGGCCAGGCAACGCCGGTCAACTGCTGTTTGTGTATGGGATATCGGTTGGAAACTTTACTCATGTCTGCACGTTGTAGGTGTCACCACCGGCGCCAATTTTGTGTGGATGCTCTTAAAAGCTAATCATTTGCATATCACAGTATCTTCCTCCTGTCGGTTAAATTTAGCGTCTGAAGCACGTCATCTTCGTGGTGTAGCAGTTTTAATGGCCAGTAGTGTATATACATGGTGTCTGTCCCAAGAGCCGTCAGCTGCATTTTCTCTGCTCTTTCGGTATATATTTGCAATTTCGTTTTTGCGTTGTGTAGCTAAGGTCAATCCAAACAATTTCTGCTCGTCGTTGCGTCTTCCATGCGACGTCCGTTGTTAACAGAGAGCATCAGTTTCTTTCCCATTACAAACAAAATTATTTTTAAATTAGAATTTTACGAGCTCATTCGCTAGGGTGCTCCGAAATTGATCTAGTCGTACATTCATTTTACCGCCATATATTAATAGAATAAACAGCAGTCCAGCAGAGACTCAGCAGCGCTGCATGCTTGGCGGCAGCAGTCAGCCTGAACAATGGCGGTGCTGTCACTAATGGAGTATGGTTATTCTTCGGGTTTTGCTGGTCCTATTGATCCATGCCGATAAAATGAATATCTCACTAGATTAATAGGAACCAAGACATCGCAAGAACACCTAAAATTCCGGTATAAAAATCATTTTATTTCTAACGGGAAACAAACCGACGATTTCCGTGACATGAAAAACGTGATGAGCAGTATCTGTTTGAACTGACTCCAGCTACACACTGCTAAAATACATTGCATATATCTGCCGAAACACCAGACAGAATGCAGTTGACGACTCTTGGGACAGACACCGTCCACCATTTATAAGAAGAAAATGGAAACAACAAATGCTGAAGACGAAAAAAATCATGACAACAAAAAATAGTAATAGCAATAATAATAATATTAATGATAATAATAATAGTAATAATAATAATATTGGTTAAAAACAGTCTTGGTTGCCCATACTGTTGCCAATACTGTTAAGCACTGGTTTTGCTGTTATACCACATATGGACTGGAAGAATTTCAATAATAATAATAGTAATAGTATAATAATAATAGTAGTAATAACAATATCGATGACGATGATGATAATGATAATAAACAAATCGCCAGGAGCATCGTTTATTTGCAGCACTTTGGATGTTATCCTGAATATCACACCATTTTCAGAATCTGAGATTCTTTACTTCTCCTTGGTACAGCAAATTAGAAACGTGAATCGTGGAACGGAGATTGTGACATTCCACTCAGGCGTAGGATCGAGAAATAGAGGAAACTGAATAGAGAAAGAGAAGCTGTGGCTGTCTTTAACAAATCAGAGTAAATTAACAGCACGGACTTTCAGCTTAGTAAAACACAGCTGCAAAACAGATTGAACGAAGAAAATTTCGAAAGACTTACAGAGAACTTACTCCAGCATGAAGAAATGGCTGCACACTCACTAAGACAGTAGGAAGCCTCGAACAACACATATGCTGATGTGCCGAAACCTTATGGCTACTGCCCATAGCGGGATTTAATGGTGTCCGGTGGCACTGTTGCGAGAACGTGACGTGGTTAGAAGGATATGTAAGCGGAGGAGAGGCGAATGAGGAGAGATTCTGGGGACGATACGGGCAAACGTAATACGGCAGAGCGGTATGGCCCGATACCTAGGAACGAGAATCTCCTAAACGGCGAAGCCTGTCTGCTGTTCTCGCACTACTGTCATGAACATCGAGTAAGCGATAAGGTGTTGGGAGTCCACACCTCGTTACAGAACGTGGAGATTAGAAGCTAGCCCGCTCCGTAATCCAGGATAGGAGGCAATCAATAGCAGATTTGGCGACAGGGTACAACGCTTCTACTGGCACAAGTGTTTAGGAGCTCACCGTGCACGCTCGTGAACATGGTCTCCACATCTGACAACCCTAGCATGTTCCTTTTT
Organism: Schistocerca serialis cubense; assembly: GCF_023864345.2. Lineage (NCBI taxonomy): Eukaryota > Metazoa > Arthropoda > Insecta > Orthoptera > Acrididae > Schistocerca > Schistocerca serialis. Next base: position 142,754,275 of record NC_064646.1, read on the forward strand.
TGACCTAACTGTCAATCACGAATGCAACAGTCACAGCTTCATGGAGATTGTACCGTGGATCCGTGGAAACGTGTTGCCTGGTAGGGTGAATCACTTCTCTTGTTACACGAAGTCGATAGTCATCTCCATATACGCCATCATCCCGGTGAACGAGTCCTCGAAACATGCACAGCGCTTCGGACGCATGCCGGTAATGGGAAGTATTATGCTATGAGGGACATTCTCGTGGGCTTCCGTGGGCCCTGTGGTGGTAGTGAGACGCATCGTAAAAGCTGTGAACTACATGAACATCATTTCAGCCCCACTGCATTTCTCTATGGTTGATGTCTTCCACGAGGATGATAGTACCAACCGGCAGGATAATTTGCTGTGCCACATGGCTGGAATCGTGCTATGGTGGTTTCAGGAGATCGATAGCGGATTCACCTTGATGTCTTAGGTATCAAAATGGCGTGATCTGAACCCGATGAAGCACATGCGGGACGCTACCCAGTGTCAGCTCCGAGCCATCATAAGAAGGGCATGTAATCGACGGGGTTTCCGCGTCTTGCTCTTAGACATCTGGAGCCACGTACCTCCAAAACCTACCAAGCACTCGTTGAAGTCATGCCAAACCAGAACCGTTGCTGTATTACTTTCTAATGTGGACCAACAAATTATTCCCTAGTTCTAAAGTTTAGCATTGCTTGTAAGCTCACATGTCAAGCGCCTTGGAACGGCCGGCCGGTGTGGCCGAGTGGTTCTAGACGCTACAGTCTGGAACCGCGTAACCGCTACGGCCGCAGGTTCGAATCCTGCCTCGGGCACGGATGTGCGTGATGTCCTTAGGTTAGTTAGGTTTAAGTAGTTCTAAGTTCTAGGGGACTGATGACCTCAGAAGTTAAGCCCCATAGTGCTCAGAGCCATTTGAACCATTTGAACTAGCCTTGGAACGAAGGCATCACGACTAATTCTGACAGCAACGTTGCCTGAACGATATGGGTCATGGGCTTTGCCTCAAAGATTTGAGAATGGACGTTTCGGTAGGAGGTTAACATAAGTCAATAAACGTTTTCGTCGGTGGTAGACGCTTCAGACTGCATATTCTGTCATGCACGGAGTTGACGTGTGGGCTGAACTAATAAAAATGTGTGTGTGTGTGTGTGTGTGTGTGTGTGTGTGTGTGTGTGTGTGTATGTGTGTAAGGAAGAGGGAGAGAGAAGAAGGGAGGGAGGGAAAGGAAGAGACAGGGAGAGGGAGAATAGAACGAGAAGGTGGAGAAGGAAAAGGAGTACAAGGAGGAGAAAGAGAAACTATAAGATATGAGCTGTTACGTTTGTAATACATAGCTCTGGGCACTGGATGGTGGAAGATATAAGGGGTGATCAAAAAGTTTCGGTATGAGGACGTTGCTTCAATGTATATGGAACGTAGCGCGACTCCGATGCGGGAATATAAGCACTGACACGTAGACAGGCGTCTTGTGTGGCATTCGTGTCCTTCAGACGTGCGTGCTGTAAATGCGCAAACGTGAACTATGGCGTCGATATTAACAAATGCGTCCAAACAGGGCTAACGTGATACTGTTCTTTCCTTGGTTGCCGAACAACAAACACCGGTAGTCATCCGAAGGAAATGTATAGGACAGCTCGTATGTCGAAAACCACTATTGTGGAATGGTGCGCCAAGTTTATTACTGGTCGCGATTCGACACAGGATGCCCCCGTATCTGAAATATCGTAACGTATAAGTCAAGTGGGAGACACTCAAGCACTTCCCCTACAGTTCTGATCCCTCCCCAAGCAATTATCGCTTCTTAGGTCCGTTAAAAAAAGACGTTGAATGCCGACGACTACTGCCGATTATGATGTGCAGCAGGCACTTACGGACTTTCTCATGCAGCAGGACACGTTGTTTTACGAATCCAGACTGTCGCCGTGTTTTTTAATTGTCTATTGTTTTCCCTGTCTGCTTCGTGTGTATTTTTATTAGCGTCATCATCCCTATGTTGTTGTTTTAAGTTCCACGATTTCTTTTCGCCTTGTTACTCTCTAAGTCTCCGATTTTATCGCCTGTTTTTTATTATTTGTTCTCTTGATCTTTGTCAAAAAATCTGTCGGCTGAAGAGCGGCATACTAAGCTGCTGCCAGCCCGCCCCCTTCAGGGGGAATTGAAATTCAATAAATGGAAAAAAAAAACTTTGTAATCCTACACCTTTGCGAATTAAAAAAAGCGAAATACTGCCACTGAAGCTACTATCCTCACAGATAGAGCTGCCAAACAATTTAACAAATCATTTTACGCGTCCTCAATTCCCAGTCAACGTTTTGTTGCTGTAATAATAATAATAATCAGTGGGTCAAGGTCAAAGGTATGGAGGAAGTGAAGATAGAGAGGAGAGCGGGGGAAGTGAAGATATAGAGGTGGAAGAAGATGGACAGAAAGGCAGGAGAAAGTATAAAACGCACAGAGAGACAGGGGGCAGGAGGAGATAGAGATAGGGGGGCAGGACGAAATGGACAGGGAGAGGAGGAAGCAGATGATAGATAAAGAGAGGCCAGAGGAAGAGGAAATCGACAAAGGAAGGGGGAGAAGGAGATGGGAAGAGAGAAGCAGAGAAGGAAATTACGATATATATCCAATTCCAGTATTTATTTAACAATTTCGAAGGTTTACCAGGTTTGCTAGTCGATTATAATTAGACGAGTTCGTTTGAAAATTGTTGTTATTTGAATGAAGTTACTATGCAAGAGACGTGATTCATTCCTGTGGATTCTCTCCATCAGTGGTCTCCTTACATGAGTTTTTTCCTTGTGTTTACGTTTTCTGGAATATTGCGTTGAGTGAAACGAATGACTCTGGCTGTTTTACTATTGGGAACGCAGTAATCGAAGTTTGATGGTGAGGTAGCCAGGTGTAAATATTACAGCAGCGTGAAAAATATGTGTGTGTGTGTGTGTGTGTGTGTGTGTGCGTGCGTGTGCGTGTTACTTTTAAATTTTTAGTACACAGGGAGTAATGACACCAAACTTTTGACGGTCAGGTTAATAACATTTCTTTTCTCTCAATCAAATGACTTACTTTGAGAACTTTGCAGGTACACTACTGGCCATTAAAATTGCTACACTAAGAAGAAATGAAGACAATAAACGGATATTCATTGGCCAAATATATTATACTAGAAATAACATGTGATTACATTTTCACGCACTTTAGGTGCATAGATCCTGAGAAGTCAGTATGCAGAACAACCACCTCTGGCCGTAATAACGGCCTTGATACGCCTGGGCATTGAGTCAAACAGAGCTTGGACGACGTGTACAGGTACAGCTGCCCATGCAGCTTCATCACGATACCACAGTTCATCAAGAGTAGTGACTGGCGTATTGTGACGAGACAGTTGCTCGCCCACCATTGACCAGACGTTTGCAGTTGGTGGGAGATCTGGAGAATGTGCTGGCCAGGGCAGCAGTCAATATGTTCTGTATAGAGAAAGGCCCGTACAGGACCTGCAACATGCGTGCATTATCCTGCTGAAATGTAGGGTTTCGCAGGAATCAAATGAAGGATAGAGCCACGGGTCGTAACACATCTGAAATGTAACGTCCACTGTTCAAAGTGCCGTCAATGCGAACAAGAGGTGGCCGAGACGTGTAACCAGTGGCACACCATACCATCACGCCGGTTGATACGCCAGTATGGCGATGACGAATACACGCTTCCAATGTGCGTTCACCGCGATATCGCCAAACACGGATGCGAACATCATGATGCTGTAAACAGAACCTGGATTCCTCCGAAAAAATGACGTTTCGCCATTCGTGCACCCAGGTTGGTCGTTAAGTATACCATCGCAGGCGCTCCTTTCTGTGTTGCAGCGTCAAGGGTAACCGCAGCCATGGTCTCCGAGCTGATAGTGCATGCTGCTGCAAACTTCGTCGAACTGTTCGTGCAGATGGTTGTTGTCTTGCAAACGCATATTTTGACTCAGGGATAGAGAAGTGGCTGCACGATCCGTTACAGCCATGCGGATAAGATGCCTATCATCTCGACTGCTAATGATACGAGGCCGTTGGGAACCAGCACTGCGTTCCGTATTACCCTCCTGAACCCACCGATTCCATATTTTGCTAACAGTCGTTGGATATCGACCAACGCGAGCAACAATGTCGCGATATGATAAACCGCAATCGGGAGGCATCACAACAATGTTTCACCAGGCAATGCCGGGCAACTGCTGTTTGTGTATGAGAAATCGGTTGGAAACTTTCCTCATGTCAGCAAGTTGTAGGTGTCGCCACCATCGCCAGCCTTGTGTCAATGCCCTGAAAAGCTAATCATTTTCATATCACAGCATCTTCTTCCTGTCGGTTAAATTTTGCGTCTGTAGCACGTCATATTTTTGGTGTAGCAATTTTAGTGGCCAGTAGTGTAGTAAATTTTGACAATATTGGTTCCAGTGAGTGGTTTTCCTGTGGAGGTGTGGCCCCTCCGTTCCCTCGCTGTCACGGTATGCCTTCCTCGTGTTGCAGGCACTGTCAGCGAGGAGGCTGGCCGCAGTGTGGGCGGTGGCGGCGGCGGCGCTGCTGTGCGGCCTGGTGGTGGGAGCGCCCGCTGCCTCAGACGACGACTACACGGACGAGAACAGGCCCTACGAGTTCGGATTCGTCATCGAGGGGCAGCAGCATCGCCACGAGAAGAAAGGTCGCACATTCGAATATGTCTGTATTTTCTCTTACTCACTTAAGGGGAGGCTCCAGCCAAAAATGTAACCTTTCCTCAACGTTTCCGATTTCAATCGAATTTAAAAATCATGTGTGTCACGTAGAAATGTATGAATATCTAACCTTTGAAGCCCAAAACTTTTAGTTTTTGAGTTTTTAATTTTTAATATGATTTTAACGGTATTTTTGAAAACCAGCTTTTGGTACTAATAATTTTATGTTCACTTTTCAGATTCCTCATGTTCATTCACAAGACATTGTTCAACAGTTTTATGCATTCATCAGACATACTTACAGTATTTTTTTTAAATTTTAAAACTAAAATTGTCTTTAATTATCGGTACATAAATGTGATAATGAAACAGACAAATGACATTTTCGGTAATATTAATGATTACTCTACCACGCAAACATAGGGGTTACACTCTTCTGGTGTGAGACGCTCCCTGGGGAGTTCCACCGGGGCCCGAACCGCACAATAACCCTGGGTTTGGTGTGGGGTGAAGTGGACTGCGGTAGTCGTCGTGGGGTTGTGGACCACAGTGGCTGCGGCGGGAACGGAGCCTCTCCGTCGTTTCTAGGCCCCCAGTTAACATAGAATCCAATACATACAAATATCTCTGGATCACAGAGAGCACAAGTTGCTTGTTTGCGAAAGTGTGAAAGAAAGACTAACAGAGAGTATTCATCGATTACCACTGATTTCTACGTTGCTTCAGAACAACATTGTCAAATAAAAAGTTAATTATCCTAATGTGCGAAGAATGTGAAACAGTTGTTATTTATTAACATACTACTAAGGATTAATTGAGATACTTGTCCAACTCGTAACACAAATTAACTTTCCGGCAGGCAATTTTGTTATCTAACATATTTTTTTAAAGAAAAGACTCGAAATTTTTTCCTTGGATATCGGTACGAAGTTGAGTTTTTCAAGGAAATGATTGGCTCACCGTCTCAAAAATTTTGTATTTGGTGTTTCGACTCATTTCGCGATCCAGAACATTTTTGCGACGAGCTTTTCCGTGCGCTCGTCGCTCACTGGCAGTCTTCTTTTCCCTGGAGCTCTACAACAGTGCTAACCCGGTCTGTGATCACTACTTCATTGACTGGCTTGCTGTTATCTTTCTAGGAGAGTTATGTAACATATTTTGTGCAATCGTGCGATAAACGTTTTGCGAAAAAGAATAAATTCACTCTAGGCATCAAAAAGGAGTCAGTAGGTATCGATTGCGTGAAACCTAGGTTGCCTCGTTCGCTCAACAAACCAGAGGACTTTCGAGGGCAGACCTCTAGTTTATACTACGCTTCTTGTGTTACGAAAGGTCATCGATACAACTCAACACAGTCACCTCATACAGAAAAACGGTGTAGAAATATTGCAACAGGTATGAGGTTGGAGTGAAATTATTTATCGCAAAATTGTTGAAGCTGTCGTGGCCACTTTTTGAAAAATCGTATGTATGTCGCGCAAGCACGGCGTGAAGACTATTTACAAACCGACCATCAAGACTAAAGTGTGTCTCATATCATCAAACAACAAATGGGACCCACTTGCATCATCCGGAAAATACCTCATAGGTACCCTGTAACACATGGAACGGTTTATGTAACAATGACTGGACGAGGCATCAACACGAGGATCATCAAACATAAGCGCTATTGCAGACTGGTACAGGTGGAAAAACCTCGCGTGGCGGAAAACGCGCTGTGTGTTACTGACCATATAGTAAAACTCACTGACGCGAAAGTTCACTCTGTGCAGAACACCTACCAACCCAGATTACTGAGGGAAGCTACAGAAATTCACATGCATGACCATAGCTTTAACAACAAAGAGGAAGGCCTCAGGCTAAACAGATCGTGGATTCACATGTTGCAGCAAACGACCTTTTCATGCAGCAAGAGGAACACTTTCCGAAAATTAGATCACCGTGTCATCCTCTTGGTTACCTTGATACACATTATAAAATGAGTACAAATCAAAAGGGTCTGAAATTTCTTAACTTCTAACTTTCCCAGAATTTCAACGTCTGAAGTCTGATGTTATGCGCTTTCCCAAATTTAAACTCCAAGGCTTATTACAGTTGAAGGTCGCGTAAACAATTGTGTGGCTGTAGAGGCTTAGAGCAAAAAGTAGTGTACAACCATTAAATTTACCTGCAAGTCTACTGGATGCATCCTTAGCACTGAAGCACCAAAGAAGCTGATATAGGAATGCGTGTTCAAATACTGAGATATGTAAACAGGCAGAATACGACGCTGCGGTCGGCAACTTCTATATAATACAACAAGTGTCTGGCGCAGTTCTCAGATCGGTCACTGCTGCTAAAATGACATATCAAGATTTAAGTGAGTGTGATGTGGTATTACATTCGGTATACGAGCGATGGGACACAGCATCTCCGAGGTAGCGATGTAGTGGGGATTTTCCCGTACGACCATTTCACAAGTGTATCGTGAATATCATGAATCCGGTAGAACAATCAAGTCTCTGACATTGTAGCGACCGAGAAAGATCCTCCAAGAACGGGACCAACAGCTACTGAAGAGTATAGTTTAACGTGACAGAAATGCAACACTTCCGTAAGTTACAAGACCTCAACATTAATTTTACACCTATGTCGCAGCATCGGTAAAACAGTTAATACAACTCTATAGCACTTGTTAAAATCGTGTGTGCAAGTTGTGTAAGCAATCAGTGAATTGTCATGCATAGTATTACATACGAAAACCCTAACATGTATGTCGACTTTACTACACAACAAGTCGAACATATGGTTTTGTGAACGACGTCAATGAATGTCCAAAAATAGACTATTTTCTACTACCTGTTAATTATAAAGAAATAATTGCGCATCGGGTAATACTACAGTCGGACATAAAAATGAACAGTAATGGTATCAGAGAGTTGTACATTATTTAGAACGACCAGAATAAGGGACGTCAATGAAACAAACGAATTTCTTGTCGAAATTCTACTTTACATCTTTATAACAAGTGCGTCTCTGGTAACTGCCACCTGAGCGAAGGTCAGAACATAATAATAATATTTACTTGTCGATGCGCATTGGAAATTTTAGTAGTCTTTAACAGAAGTTTAATATCTCCAAAACAGTTCAATGTGAAGAAAATGCTGAGTTCTTTGGTTTCTATGTTAACCGTAGGTCTTTAGGTGTTTCCACGAAATAATGATAAAGATGGATTTCAGGTATTTGGACTAAAAGGAATAGCATTCAAATATACGTTGCAGCTGATAGATACTTTACTTTTTTTCGTATCACTGTCCTACAACTAAGGGTTTGGAACGATTCTATAACAAATGCGCGTCTATAAATCAGGTTATACAGTCACTCCTCAGTTTGCTATTATAATTGTGCCTCGAGACTTCATTAAAGTCTCATAACTATGCGAAGAATGGCCACGTAAGTAGTGAATCATTTGTAACGACATGTCCACAGATGAGAGAGGCATCATCATGGGAGAGTTCGGCTTCATCACGGCGGACGGAGTCTACCACGTGACGGTGTACGCCACGGACGAGAACGGGGACTTCAAGATCATCAGCATGAAGAACATCCGCCTCGGACCGCGTAAGTACGATAAAGTGTAATGCCTACAGGATATGAACACGCCGACTGAAGCACATTCAAGGAAACAACATTGTGTTTTTCGTGGCGGAGTTACCATCGTTTCTTTCTTTGCCCCATCAACTTTTGGGAAAACAGAACTTGAAACTAAATGAGAAACTCTATTGAAAGTAATTCTAAACAAAGATTATATCTAAACAAAGATTGAGACCTAATATCATCGGAGGCACGTAAAACAGGAATCATTCCGGTTACTTCCAGACAGGCAACACAGGAATATATCATAGGCTGAAACAGATGAACAAAATTATAATTCGAACGTAAACTAATAACAATGATTGCTGGACGAGGATTGGAAGTTATGTGATTTACCTCTCAAAAATCCGTTAATAGTACCAAACTACTGCTGTGGCAAAAAAGAGGGCGTCTAACAAATTTACTCCCTTGAAACCACAACATTGAATGTCGTGGATGCTGTATATTACACAAACATTCGTAATCTTCTTTGCCCAGTAATAAAGACAGCTTGTATACCTCTTCACGAGCCACGGTTTCTATGTTGTCGTCATGATAACGGAGTAATGTGTACGTCGGAGGCAGCTTATGTGACTCGACTTGGAAGTTGCTGGAGACAGTTATGACCAATGGGTTCAACATTATCGTTTATGAATGAGCAAAAGTAAATTTATTAAATAATTTTTTTCTCCTGAAAGGCCATTTTTTACTATCAAACATTTTTATGTGCCGAAGTTATCGGTTTGCCAGAATTGTCAATTTCAGGCGCGCCTACAAAGAATAAAATAGGAATAAAACAAGAGTACGAAAACCAGGAATAAACCTTGGTGACTGGTGTTAAAACAGTACCAACAATTGCCTCTACAAACAAAAAATGTAATTATGTAGAACCCGTTAACACAAAATGTTTAATCGTATAATCGCTGAATTAATGATTAGTCAGTTATGTTTTTTGTTATTTCTAACACCTTTTTTACGACACGGTTACACGAGTATTTCACATTTCCGTAAACATTTTCGACTAGGCAGTGCCCATTACAAGATTAAAGGCACATGTTGTAAGCGGTTTTCGTGTTGTCAACGGAAAACCCTTGCAGCATATTTCTGTAGGCTGAATGTGAACACCTGTCGTCAAAAACGGTTACGGAAATGTGGAATGCTCATGCGATTATAATGTAAAACGTATTAAAAATAACAGGATATGAGTCATTCGCTCGATCTCCAACTTAGTATGTAATTTTTGTCAACCATCTTTCAATTATTGTTTTTACAGTATATATCTTTTGTACGACGAGGCAACTTTTCGTATATTTTAAGATCCAATGAAATGAGAGTCCGGATCTAGTAAAGACGCTGGCCGCTGCCACCTCTACAGACACTTCGCTTTTTCAAACAAGTGGGCAAATTAAATCACAGTGAACAGTGTTTGCAATACACATTTCAGTAACGCTTAAACAATCAACTGTTAACCTGCTTAAGAAAGTTTTCTTGATGACGTCATTGGATCGAAGAAATACTTGATGAGGGATAACATGATCACGATGAAGATTGCAGCGATAAAATTTGTAGAAATTAAAAGAGTTTTTGACAGAAAACGTCTTTATTTAGTTTAATAACCGGTTTCGATAATTACGATCACCATCACATTTGGCTACAAAGGAAATATTTTGTACAAATATATGAGTAAGAACATTAGGTTTTTTTCTTTATTCTTATTTTATCCCCCTCGCCCCATATGAGCGAGGTGGGGGCCGCGAGAGGTATAATATCCCGCTCTTCTGCCAAGAGATTTGCAGTGTAAATAAAGAGATAAGATCAAGATTTAAGGATGCAATACTAAAAACAGTTTTTAAATTTACAAGATGATGACAATGACGCTAGTTACATTAAATACGATGTTGTTGTTCTTCGTTTGTTAAAAATTAAAATCGAAAAAATAATAAGTAAAGGTAAATGAGAAAATAAATGAATATTTAATAAGGACAGCGACGCATATTAAATAGGAGTACTGCTCATTCACTAAAAAGTGGTGGGCACATCTCGACCAGTGTACCTGTTCGCGGATTTCGTCCTTAGTACCATTGCGTTCTGCTCCCAACAGAAGCTTTTAGGGATAGCCTGTATCTTCGGGATTAGAAATTTGCTTCCACCCGCTGACAAATCCTATAGCCCCTCGTGATTCTTATCGACAGCGACATCCACTTTCACCAAGCTTTCGAACACAACATTCCTACTTTGATTCCACCAAGCTTTCAAACACAACATTGCTACTTTGATACAGACTGACGTGAGTTCCTCTCTTCACATCAGAGTTGCAATTACACACATCCTAAGTTATTCTCAGGTTTTCTATGCGAATTGCACTGATGAATTCTTCTCAGGAATTCAACTGAGTAAAATCTTTGTTTTGGAGCGTACTTTCGACACGTTGCCTTCTTGCCATCTGCTGGCGAAGTATCTCGGTCTTTCTGAACGCTGCTATTTATCCGTTTCACGTGGTGTCTTTAATCTTCAGGAATCGTACCAAGTGAAAGGAACTCAAGCGTCTGAAACTGAGAGTCCATGGTGGTTGGGGAAGAGGTGAAGTGCCGCGTTAGGTCTTGAGGTCGGTAGACAGCCATACGCTTTGCTGGCGCTCTGATACCGGAACGCTCGTGGTGTGTTTTAGGTAGGGCATCGTAAAAAGCGGATCTGAGAAGGAAGCCGCTAATCACTATATGTTCTTAAATTCATTTATATCACCTCCTTGATTATCTACTGTCTGACAAAAGAACTGAAGTACTCAGTAGAGTAAAAGGGTGAATGGCCTTCCAGACCATGATGCACAAATTTTAACATTAAAAGGCCTTTGTGCTCAAACGAATGTCACATATAATTACGAACGATGTAGCGAAGTTAATCCAACAGCAATAGAGAGTTTTTTAAACCTCATCAAGGAACAAGAGTGGAAGGATGTTTATAGTGCCGAAAACATAGACGATAAGTATAATGCTTTCCTTAATACATTTCTCACGCTCATTGAGAGTTGCTTTCCACTAAAACGTTCTAAACGGGGTACTAGCAGTAAAAGGCAGACAGCAAAAAGGTCATTATTCACAGTGTTGAGAATGGCTGTAATGTGGGGTATGAGTGGGGTACCGTCAAATGGCGGGGGGGGGGGGGGGGGGGGGCTCCAGGGAGCAGTGTTGGGACCACTCCTGTTCCTTATTTATTTATTTATGTAACAGATATGCCCTCTAGTGTCACGGGTAACTCTAAAATATTTCTGGTTGCTGATGACACTAGCTTGGTAGAAAAGGATGTTGTGTGCAACATTGGCTCGGTTTCAAATAATGCAGTTCATGACATATGTTCATGGCTTGTAGAAAATAAAGTAAGGCTAAATCACAGTAAGACTCATTTTTTACAGTTTCTAACATACAATTCAACAAAACCCGACGTTCTAATCTCACAGAATGGGTATGTGATTACTGAAACTGAACAGTTCGAATTTCTAGGTGTTCAGGTAGATAGTAAACTGTCATGGAAAGCCCATGTTCAGGACCTTGTTCAAAAACTTAATGCTGTCATTTTTACTATTCGAACGCTATCTGAAGGGAGTGATCGCTCGACACGAAAATTAGTCTACTTTGCTTGTTTCCATTCGCTTATATCGTATGGTATTATATTTTGAGGTAACCCTTCCCATTCTAAAAGGATATTTTTGGCTCATAAACGGGCAGTTCGGGCAATAAGTGGTGTAAGTTCCCGAACCACTTCTCGACCTCTGTTCACGAGTCTAGGTATTTTGACATTGGCCTCTCAATATACATATTTCTTACTGTCATTTCTTGTTAACTATATTATCTTATTCCCAAGAATAAGCAGTTTTCACTGAGTTAATAATCGGCAGAAATCAGACCTGCAGTTGACACCGACTTGCTTAACTCTTGTGCAGGAAGGTGTGCAGTATACTGCTGCATCCATTTTCAATAGGCTACCACAAGAATTCAAAAATCTTAGCAGTAACCCACGCGCTTTAAAATCGAAACTGAAGAGTTTCCTCATGGATCACTCCTATTCTGTCGAGGAGTTCCATGAAACATTAAGCTGATTCTTGTTGTATTGTTGATTGCGTTTACTTAAACTTATGGCTTGACTTTTTTCGGGTTCATGAACATTTTATTTTTATCTGTTATTAGTTTTACGTTGCAATTACATGTGCTGACACGTTCCATGACCTTGGAGATTTGCTCCTCAGTTTACTCCTACTGATCTTGACGTGTAAATAAATAAATAAATAAATAAAGAGGAGGAGGAAACGAAATAAAACTTCATGGGTTTCGTGGCTATGTGATGTTATTTCAATTGATTACAAATTCGAGTCAAATGTACGAAGAACTTTACAGTATGAGTGCATTTATCGGTGTAAGTTGCACCCCCTGAAGCCTGGATGTATGCACTGACCCAGTTTGGGAGAATGTCGTAAAGTGTTGTCCCCTCTCCAGAGGCAAGCTGGCCCACAACTCTTCTGGAATGTCCTTGTCATCCCGGATACTGGCACTGAGACAGCGTCGACGATCGAGCTGGTCCCACACGGGTCCTACAGGGATCGAATCTGGAGGTCTTGCTGGCCACGGGAATACCTCACAATCACACATACAGTTCACAGACACTGGTGCCATGTGTGAAACATTTCTGTACGATTGCGTAGGCTGCCGCGGACAGAGTCAGTCGATATAAAAGTTTTCTGGGTACCGCATCATAATGTATAAAACTACTGCTGCTGGAGAAAATCATGGTACATAATACAAGAGCCAATAGACAACGGAGGTTACGTTCTCCCTCCACCGCAATAAGCTATTAAAATAAACTTCCCTCTCCTTCTTCCTTAAGTGACCAATGAAACGAACTATCTTTTTAAAATTATGACGTAATGGCATGCGCAGTGAACAGTAACAACAAAAAATAAGGAACACTGCATAGCTACAACGCACCAGTAGACCCAGAAGAAGGCCGCTTCAACCGTGGCCGAAAGGTTGGTTTTTCTCCAGCAGCAGTAGTTTTATATATTATGACGCGGTACCATACCCAGAAATCTTTTCTATCAAACATTTCCGTGTTGGAAAACGGCATGAAAAGTAACGTGAGGAGGGCGGGTGTCCGTGACGTACTGATATGCCGTCCGAGTACCCTCAATTACTACCAGCCCTGTTCTGAAGTGATACCTAATAGCTTTCCCCAATATGATGCCAGGAGTCGTTGTGCCTCTCCAAAAATTTGGAACAACGAGGCTTCCCCGAGTCACTGCTATAGTCACCAACGATGGTCATCCGGGGTAAGTCACGACCGCGACTCATCGCTAATTGTAATGCAGCGCCATTCGTCGGCAGCCTGCATTTTTCGGTCACAGTGTAGTGTTAGCAGTTAGCCAACACTACGAACACTACCTGAGTGAGGAAGCCGATATGCACGCGTTAACCCCCGCAGGCAAGAGATGGGTCTGAAACAGGATACGTAATGAATGCTATAAAGAAAAGTACGTAGCTGCTGGAATACTTAACTTTAATCCATCATTGTTGTACATCGCTTTTGATGATATAAGTGAGACTCTGTAGATACATGCAATGTTACTAATGGCGCCTTGCTAGGTCGTAGCCATTGACTTAGCTGAAGGCTATTCTAACTATCTGCTCTGCAAATGAGCGAGGCTTCGTCAGTGTGCATCGCTAGCGAAGTCGTCCGTACAACTGGGGTGAGTGCTAGTAAGTCTCTCTAGACCTGCCGTGTGGCGGAGCTCGGTCTGCAATCATTGATAGTGGCGACACGCGGGTCCGCCGTATACTAATGGATCGCGGCCGATTTAAAAGCTACCACCTAGCAACTGTGGTGTCTGGCGGTGACACCACACACAGCACCCCTCCAACCTAGCCCACTGTGATTTGTGCTGTGATTTCGATGGCGATAACGTGGCAGGGGTAAAATACAAGGAGCGAAAAGCTATTTACAATTTCTACAGAAACCAAATGGCAGTTAAAGAGTCGAGGGGCATGAAAGAGAAGCAGTGGTTGGGAAGGTAGTGAGACAGCGTTATAGCCTATCCCCGATGTTATTCAATCTGTATATTGAGCAGGCAAAAAAGGAAACAGAAGAAACATTCGGAGTAGGAATTAAAATCCATGGAGGTTCGTCGATGACATTGTAATTCTGTCAGAGACAGCAAAGGACCTGGAAGAGCAGCTGAACGAAATGGACAGTATCTTGAAAGGAGGATATGAACACCAACAAAAGCAAACCGAGGATAATGGAATGTCGTCGGATTAAAAAGGCTGATGCTGAGGGAATTAGATGGTCGAAGTAGAGAGGATATAAAATGCAGACAGGCAATGGCAAGGAAAGCTTTTCTCAAGAAGAGAAATTGGTTAACATCGAGTATAGATTTAAGTGTCAGGAAGTCGTTTCGGAAAGTATTTGTATGGAGTGTAGCCATGTATGGAAGTGAAACGTGGGCGATAAATAGTTTAGACAAGAAGAGAATAGAATATTTCAAAATGTGGTGCTACAGAAGAATGCTGAAGATTAGATGGGTAGATTACATAACTAATGAGCAGGTATTGAATAGAAATGGAGAGTAGGTAGGTGGTAGGGCATATTCTGAGGCATCTAGGGACCAACAATTTAGTATTGGAGGGCAGCGTGGAGGGTAAAAATCGTAGAGGGGGACCAAGAAGTGAACACACTAAACAGATTCAGAAGGATGTAGGTTGCAGTAAGTACTGGGAGGTGAAGAAGCTTGCACAGGATAGAGTAGCATGGAGGGCTGCATCAAACCAATCTCTGGACTGAAGACTACAACAACAACAACAACAACAACAACCTATGGGGCGGCAAATTCCCTAGTCTGGCAGCTTCTAGTCTCCTACCATTGAAACGGAAAGACATAGAATGTTGCAGGAATTCCATTACTTGTTCTCGGATAGCGGGCGCAGATTTGAAGGTACTGCGATGTACTTGGTGCACAATATGCCGATCCTCCTTTGTGGTGGTCAGATGTGATCAGTCAATACGAGGTGTGGCTAGAAAAAAACCGGACTAGTACTGGTGAAACAATAAAACGAATGCAATAAGGCTGAAAGTCGCGTGGCCTGTCACGTGACTCTCGCTCCGCCTACTGCTCGAGTTTCATCTGCCTCCTGCACTCAGTCTGCCCGTGGCGTCTGTTTTAAGTAGTTGACGTTTTGTCTGTGCGTCGGAAAATGTTGAGTGTACAGAAAGAACAGCGTGTTAACATCAAATTTTGTTTCAAAATAGGAAAATCTGCAAGTGAGACGTTTGTAATGTTACAACAAGTGTACGGCGATGATTGTTTATCGCGAACACAAGTGTTTGAGTGGTTTAAACGATTTAAAGATGGCCGCGAAGACACCATTGATGATACTCGCACTGGCAGACCATTGTCAGCAATAACTGATGCAAACATTGAAAAAATCGGTAAACTTGTTCGACAAGATCGCCGTTGAACAATCAGAGCAGTGTCTGAGTTAACAGGAGTTGACAAGGAAAGTGTTAGGCAGATTCTTCATGAAAGTTTCAACATGAACGAAGTGTGTTCAAAAATGGTTCCAAAGTGTCTCACAAATGAACAGAAGGAACGCCGAAGAATGATTTGTTCTGACATCCTGGAAAACATTGAAAGTGATCCCACTTTCTTACAAAATGTTATTACTTGCGATGAATCGTGTTTTTTTACTTACGATCCCGAAACTAAACGCCAATCGATGCATTGGAAAACTCCTGGTTCTCCACGACAAAGAAAAGCACGAATGTCAAAATCGAAATTCAAGGCAATGATGATTGTTTTTTTTGACATCAAAGGGATTGTGCACATTGATTGGGTACCAGAGGGACAAACAGTGAATCAGCATTACTACATTAGCGTCCTGGCTACCCTACGTGAGCGAGTACGGAGAAAACGGAACGATCTGTGGAGAAAAAAGTCATGGATCCTTCACCAAGACAATGCCCCAGCTCACAGTGCGTTGTCAGTGAAGACGTTTTTGGCAAAACACAACATTCCCATCTTAGATCATCCACCCTACTCACCTGATTTGGCCCCCTGTGACTTTTTTCTTTTCCCTAAAGTCAAGTCAGCTTTGAAAGGCACTAGATTTGAGACTGTTGAAGCAGTAAAAGAAAAAGCGACGGAAGTAATGTATGGACTTACCGAAAATGATCTGCAGCATTGCTATGAACAGTGGAAAATTCGTATGGAGCGGTGTAGAGACCGAGGAGGAGAGTACATTGAAGGAGATAACATGAAATTGTAAATAATTGTAAATAAATGTTTTTTCCAGCATCAGTCCGGTTTTTTTCTAGCCGCACCTCGTATCTTGATGACGAGCATGCCTCCCCTTACGCTCCCATGCAGTGCTACATTGTGCTAGTCTTCTCGGAGTCATTCGTGGCGGTATGTCTGAACAAAATTATCTCCATTTTCAAGCCACGTCAATTAGAATAAAATTCTCTAACTTTGGATGACTACCTCCGCCACCGTCGTCAGGAGGAAAAAAACACTGATTGCCGGGGCTGGCACCGTTTCCTGCTTAGAAAGGGATGACTGCAGCATCAGAAACGAATCAGAGACGAAAGCGTGGACGTTGAACTCGGCAGCTCAAAGCAGATCCGGCCCTCCACGTTTGAAACGGCCACTCTCGCCTCCCTTCAAGCGTCAAGCATCCATCTTTGGTTCCTTTCCATACCGAAAACCCGCTCACATGCACTAGTAAGTACGTACCTCTGGTATCTGTTAAAATTGTTTCTGTGTATTCTAATCTCGGCTGCCTCCTTCATAACAGAATCCAAATATGTAGACGCAGGAGCCAAGACTCCTCTTTTCGATCTGTGTTTTGTGGCCGTTCTCCAGGAAGTGTTCAGCTAAGGTATACTTGTCAATCTCCCTCTGTTTAAAATCTAGCTTGTGCTCAGTGCAAAGCTCCGCAACTATGAGAACTGTTTCATCTATATAGATAGTACCGCATTCATAAGGGACACCTTACACACCATCGGGTACACGAAAAGCTATGTGATAGATTATTTCATATGTTAGAAACGGGCCGGAACCCTAGTCTCAGTCAGTGTAATTGCAGCATACGTCCTAACGTGGTGCTCGTTTCCCCACAGTACGACAGGAAAGCAGCCGGCTTGGCCTCTTCTGCCGATCCACAAGGCGCTCTTCCTCGGTGGCCTCCGAAAGCGTTTCCCAGTGTCATGTTCTCCATAAAATGCCCAAACGATTCGAACAGCCGGCTAAAGGGAAGCCCGCAGCATGTCCCCTTTTAAACTCGTGTCAGATTCTGATCACTCTGTCTCCGAAGACTACGCGGCCTCTTCGTGTCCCTCGGAGTGATGACTCAACATGTGGCACTGTTCACGCTTCTTAAGTACTCAACCAGGCCCAACAACAACATCAAACACAAAGGACACTAATGCACTCAGTTCTACCTCCCACAGAGAACTGCGGCTCCAATCCTTTACATGCCCGCCGTTGTATGTCCAAGTACGAAGTTACCTCGATATCCAGCCTTTTTTTTGGGGGGGTAGTTCGCTATTTTTTTTGATGGACAGCGTAGAGGTCATTTTCAATTCTTGTACCTGAACAGCCTCCGAAATCTTGTCGGTGGAGTTAGGGATGACACTGCATGCAGAGCTTAGCCAGGCCGGGTTAGATGTGGAATAGTTGGATATGATGTACAGTTAGGTGACAAAAGACATGAGATAGCGATATGCATGTATACAGGTGTCAGTAGTATCGCGTATACAAGGTACAAAGAGCAGCGCATTGGCGGAGCTGTCATTTGTATTGAGATGACTCATGTGAAAAGGTTTCGGAGGTGGTTATATAACGCAGTAAAATGAAATGATCGTATGATATTGTTCTCCGGGATGTCCCAGTCGGGTTTGGCCGCCAAGTGCGAGTCTTTATCTTACTCGGCGCCACATTAGGCAACTTGCAGCCGGTGATGATGATGAAATGATGAGGAGGACAACACAACACCCAGTCCGCGAACGGAGAAAATCTCCAACTCGGCCGGGAATCGAACCCGTTCCCAGTGCGTGGCAGGTAAGCAGGTTACCACCCAGCTAAGCATGCGGAACATAACGCAGTGACCGACGGCCTTCACTTACCGACAGAGAGCAGCGGCGTTTGCATAGATCTTTTAGTAGTAACAGACAAGCAACACTGCGTGAAATAACCACAGTAATCAATGTACGAAGTACGACGATGGTATCCAGAATTGGCGTTAATGGGCTATGGCAGCAGGCGGCCGATGCGATTGCCTTTGCTAACACCCGACATCCCCTGCAGCGCCTCTCCTGGGCTCGTGGCCCTATTTATTGGACCCTAGACGACTGGAAAACTGTGACCTGGTCAGATGAGTCCCGATTTTGGGGCGCAGGCACCACGAAGCCACTGACCCAAGTTGTTAACAAGGCATTGTGCAAGCTGGTGATGGCTCCACAATGGTTTTGGCTGTAATTACATGGAATGGACTGGGTCCTCTGGTCCAACTGAACCGATTATTGATTAAAAATTGTTATTTTCAGCCATTCATGGACTTCATGTTGCCAAACAACGATGGAATTTATATGGACGACCGTGCGCCATGTCACAGGTCCACAATTGCTAACCAGTGATTTTTAGAACCTTCTGGACAGTTCGAGCGAATCAACTGGCCACCCTGATCGTTCTACATGAATCGCATCGAACTTTTATGCCACTTAATCGAGAGACCAGTTCGTGAGAAAACTCCAGCACCGTCAACACCTTCGCATTTATGGATGGCTCAGTATTTCTGCAGAGTACTTCCGACGACTTGTTGAGTCCATATCAGGTCGAGCTGCTGCACTACGATGGGCGAAAGAAGGTCCGCCACGGTATTAGGAAGTATCCGATGACTTGCCATCTCAGTGTATATTACTCAACGCCACTTCTCGCTACTGCTTCTTGGGGTGGCAGAGAAAGATTTTTCAAGCTGTGATGTGAGCTTGGAAAGATGTGTGAGCGTGTGCCGCTGTGCTGTGTGTCGCCAGCTCTGGACCAGATGCGCACGGCGCCGCGCGCCAGCACGACAGCGCGCCCTGTGACGCAGCCGCCGGCGCCGGCAGCAGCGGCGCGCACCTCGACGGCCCCCGCAGCCCCCGGCTCCACCAGGACGTCGGTCAGGCTGGACGGCGTCAACGGCTGCAGCGGCTGCCTCATCCCCACCACCACGGCTGCCACCCCTCCGGCCATCGGCTCTGAGCTGCAGCCTCCGTTCGTTGGAGGTCAGGTCCAAACCTCTAATGTAGTTTAATCGTAGCCACACTGTGTATCGATTACACAGGAATGTAGTTAGTAACTCGTTAATTAGTGTATTCGCCCGCGGAGCATCTACGGCATGATGGACTGATAACCGTAGAATAAGTCTTGTATGGTGCTTTCTCCATAGATGAAATACTGTTTCCCGCCGGCCGGAGTGGCCGTGCGGTTCTAGGCGCTTCAGTCTGGAACCGCGTGACTGCTACGGTCGCAGGTTCGAATCCTGCTTCGGGCATGGATGTTTGTGATGTCCTTAGGTTGGTTAGGTTTAAGTAGTTCTAAGTTCTATGGGACTGATGACCACAGATCTTAAGTCGCATAGTGCTCAGAGCCATTTGAACCATTTTGCTGTTTCCCACAAATCTGTGAGCAAATCTAAGCCTTGTATTCGCCCTCACTGATACTGATTTCATTATCACGTTCAAATTCACTTCGATTCATAGTATTGCGAAAAAATTTGTGAGAGAATTCCTAAGGCACCAAACTGCTGAGGTCATCAGTACCTACACTTACCCACTACGTCACCTAACTTATGCTACGAACAAAACACACACCCATGCCCTAGGCAGGAGTCGAACCTCCGGCGGGAGGGGCCGCGCAATCCGTGACATGGCGCCTCAAACCTCGCGGCCACTCTGCGTGGTCATTGTATTGCTATAATACAAGTATATGTAGAGTTTTAACACTAATATTGTAATCGGAAGCTACTGGTTTCCGTTATCTTTGCTACTACATCTACATGACTACTCCACAATTTATCATTTATCCCTATGTAGGTGGATGTGAACAAACTATTTTCACATTCGGAGGGGAACGTTGGAGACTGAAATTTAGTGGAAAGATCTCGCCGCAACCAAAAACGCATTCGTTTTAATGATCACCCCAACACGCTTGTCATGCATGTGGCAGTTCTCTCTTCAAAAAATGGTTCAAATGGCGCTGAGCACTATGGGACTTAACAGCTGAGGTCATCAGTCCCCTAGAACTTAGAACTACTTAAACTTAACTAACCTAAGGACATCACACACATCCATGCCCGAGGCAGGATTCGAACCTGCGACCGTAGCGGTCGCGCGGTTTCAGAATGAAGCGCCTAGAACCGCTCGGCCACTGCGGCCGGCACTTCTCTCCTATTTCGTGATACTACAAAACGAGCTGGGTCTATGGTGCCCTCCGTCAATTCAATCCTGTAATGATCACATACCACACAGAAACACTCTAGCGAAGGACGGACAAGCGTGACGTAGGCGGTCTCTTTAAAAGACATGTTGCATGTTTTAAGTGTTCTGCCAATAGAACACAGTGTCTAATTTGCCTTTCCCACAACATTATACAGTGTGCCTCTTCTAAGAGTCGACAGATCCATTTTCTCTGGTGTTTAAGCAGATACTTGCAATTTCGTTTTTGCATTGTGTAGCTGGCTGGACTCAGCCGGAACCAATATCGCTCATCATGTCACGACAGAATGCGTCAGTTTGGTTCCCATTACGAATAAAACGATTTTTACGGGAGAATTTTGTGTGACCATTCGATAGATCGGCCCGAAGTTA
Organism: Schistocerca serialis cubense; assembly: GCF_023864345.2. Taxonomy (NCBI): domain Eukaryota; kingdom Metazoa; phylum Arthropoda; class Insecta; order Orthoptera; family Acrididae; genus Schistocerca; species Schistocerca serialis. Next base: position 142,775,471 of record NC_064646.1, read on the forward strand.
GTCCCGTGCGATACTCGTTTCATCGATATGAATCAACAGGTACAGTACAAGACGACGAATGACCAGTACTCCAGAAGTGAGTGAGTAGCGCTGCTGTGTGGCGGTAGCAGTCAGTGCGGGCTCTTGTGGTGCCGTCGCCTCTAGAGAACTGGTGATTCCTCGTGTTTTACTGTTCGTGTTAATGCACACTGATAAAGCGAATATCACACCAGACTAATTTTGGTCCGTTCTATCGAACAGGCATGCAAAATTCTGCTTTAAAACAATTTTTTTCGTATTGGGAAACAGACCGACGCTTTCCGTCGACTCTGGGCGTCGCATAGTTCACGTGATGAGTAGTATTTGTTTGAGCTGACTCCAGCTACACGTTGCAAAAATGATATTGCAGGTATATACAAAAAAGCAGAGAAAAAATGTTCAAATGTGTGTGCAATCCAAAGGGACCAAACTGCTGAGGTCATCTGTCCCTAGACTTACACACTACTTAAACTAACTTATGCTAAGAACAACACACACACACCCATGCGCGAGGGAGAACTCGAACCTCCGGCGGGAGGGGCCGCGCAATCCGTGACACGGCGCCTCAAACCGCGCGGCCACTCCGCCGGGCTAAACCAAAGAAAGTGTGCCTGATGTCACTTAAGAGAGACACCCTGTTTGTATGATCGTTCCAGTTTAACTTTTTCGTAATTCTAATTCCTAGGTACTTCATTGTATTCACAGCCTTTAGATATGTGTGATTCATCGTTTTGCGCTGCCCCTCCCGCCGGAGGTTCGAATCTTTTCTCGGGCGTGGGTCTGTGTGTTGTTCTTAGCATAAGTTAGTTTAAGTTACTTTAAGTACTTTGTAAGTCTAGGGACCGATGCTTCAGCAATTTGGTCCCTTAGGAATTCACACACATTTGAATATTTGAACATTTGTTTCATCGTGTAACCAAAATTTGACAGATTCCTTTAAGTACTCGTGTGGATCATCCCACACTTCTTCATCAGTTAGAGTCAACTGCTAGTTATCGCGCCATACACATATCATGCCTAAACCATTTTTCAATAGGTTTTGATTTTCCAATGCCTTTGTTAGACAGTAAATGACAGCATCATCTGCTAACGATCTAAGAGAGCTGTTCATATTGTCTCCTAAATGTTCTATATAGGCTAGTAACAGCAGAGGGCCTATAACACTTTCCTGGGGAACGTCAGAGTCCTTTTCGTTTTACACGATCATTTTCCATCACTTATTATTAACTGTGACTCTTCCAACAGGTAAATACGAATCCAGTCGCAGAACTGAGACATTTATACATAGGCACGCAATTTCATTACAAGCCGCTTGTAAGAAACGGTAGCAAAAACCTTTTGGAAATCTAGCAATATGGAATCAATGAGAGATCCGATGCCGATAGCACTCATTACTTCGTGAAAATAAAGACTCAGTTGTGTCTCACAAGAAGGATATTTACTGAACTCGTGCCGACTATGTGTCAACAAATCGTTCCCGTCCAGGTACCTGTATGATATTTTCACTCTGCAGCGGAGTGTGCGCTGATATGAAACTTCCTGGTATATTAAAACTCTGTGCCGGACCGAGACTCGAACTCGGGACCTTTGCCTTTAGCGGGCAAGTGCTCTACCATCTGAGCTACCCAAACATGACTCAAGCCACGTCCTCACAGCTTTACTTCTGCCAGTACCACGTCTCCTACCTTCCAAACTTCACAGAAGCTCCCCTGCGAACCATGCAGAACTATCCTCCTGAAAGAAAGGAATTACTTCCAGGTAATATATAACTGCGCGGGATTAGCCGAGCGGTCCAGGCCGCTGCAGTCATGGACTGTGCGGCTTGTCCCGGCGGAGGTTCGAGCCCTCCCTCGGGCATGGGTGTTTTTGTCCTTAGGATAATTTAGGTTAAGTAGTGTGTAAGCTTAGGGACTGATGACCTTAGCAGTTAAGTCCCATAAGATTTCACGCACATTTTCTAAATTTGTAACTGGCATTCAGTACTCTGTTGAGTACAATCTTGAGTGGTTCTGGATGTCGTTACAGTCATCGATATATTCAAAAAAATGGTTCAAACGGCTCTGAGCACTATGGGACTTAACATCTGGGGTCATCAGTCCCCTAGAACTTAGAACTACTTAAACCTAACTAACCTAAGGACATCACACACATCCATGCCCGAGGCAGGATTAGAACCTGCGATCGCAGCGGTCGCGTGGTTCCAGACTGAAGTGCCTAGAACCGCTCGGCCACTCCGGCCGGCTAGTCATCGATACACCATACTCTCCTGTCACGTGGGAGTAGCTAAGTTATAACGAATCCCACATTTGTACAGAATGCTGCCTACACACGAACTTTATTTTCTTGTAACAGGTCCCCCATCCGCTGGAGCACCTGGAAGACCTAGTCCCGCATCCGTTGGAACACTTCGGCAACCTGGAGGCGTCGGCGGTGGTTTCAGCACAGGAGACAGAACTGCCAGTGGCTTCGGTGGTGGCCAAGGCGGCGGAGCCGGAGGCGGCGTCCAAGATCGCATTGGGGGTGGCATCGCAGATCGTACTGGTGGGAGCTTCGGAGGTGGGGCTCCAGGTAGTGCTGTAGGCGGCGGCGTCGGCATCACTAGGGCTCCTGTGGCAGGTGGCAGTGCCGGTAGCTTTGGGGGCGGTGCTGGAGGCGCTGGGAGTGTCGACAGAGGAGACGGTGGGAGCGGCTTCGGAGGGCAGCGCCCTGGCCTGCCAAGGCAGCCAACTATCGGTACAGCAGCTCAGCCCGGCAGACCTTCCCAACCAGTGGGGCAGCAGCCGGCTTTCGGAGCGAGGCCATTCGCCGTCCCAGCACAGACGCCCTCGGGAGTTGGCGGCGCTCCTGGCCAGCAGGCGACAGGCCCAGCTTCCGCTCGGCCAGGGCCGCAGAACGCTGGTGCCCCATTTGGAACCGCTGGTGCCCCATTTGGAACCGCTGGTGCCCCATTTGGAACCGCTGGTGCCCCATTTGGAACCGCCGGTGCCCCATTTGGAGGTGAGGCGTCGCCTCCGGGCACTCAGCAGCAAGGCGGCGAGCGCCCGACCGCGTTCGGTGGGCGGCCATCCTCCGGCCCTGGAGCTGCCGGTGGTGGCGTCCCAGCCCCAAGTGGCGGACTGGGTGTTCCGCCTGGAGAGCCCGTCAGGGACGGACTCCCGCCGGGAGTCACCATGCAGGACGTTATGGATGCCCTGCTCTACAGGTACGTAACTCCCACCAGAGCAAACAGCCTAACATCTACATCTATGTCTACATGGTTACTCTGCAATTCACACTTAAGTTTCCTTTAATTTACGTCTATGGTCACAATCTTTTTTGTTTAACAGATTACCGATTTCGGTCTTTAATTACCGTCATCAGATCTGCGGCAAAAATGGGAAAAATATAAATACACTCGCAAACTGTAGACAGCTTAAGAACAATACATAGAGCATATTGAAAAGTAGTACTGATAAAATTTACATTTGTGCGCTTTAAATATGAAGAGGCATAACTGTTTCATAAAAACAAAGTCCTAATGTACTGCAGCCATAGTGGCATCGTCAAATGTTAACTGCGGAATCAGCACCAGCATCGTCAAATACATATAAATAACATCACATGCACGAGTCATGTTGTCAGTAAAACTACTGTTTAAAACAAGCTGCCGTACAGTAGCCACAAGATGTTTGTGTTGTAAGTTCACTAGATGTCGCTAATGTCGGCATACACTAATTTTCAATAATTAATTGAAACAGTTAAAATAAAGGGGGATACAATAGTTGAAGTCTGTAATAAGTTTATGATGTATAAAAGGTATTACAGTAATAAAAAGCAATAAAAACAAGAGCACAACAGAAGTAATATTGTTAAAAAGAGGAATAGTTAAAAAAAAAAAAGTGGTTGACATATGCTCTAGTGCCAATATTCTAGACAATGACATAAATATTAAACACCGTTGATATAGAACCGGGTAATATTAAACAACATAAAACAAATCGCTAAAGGAGCCTTTTATGCCATTTTAAAGTGATTAAGTTTCTGTCATTCACGTATACTGCAGATTTTGAGCTTGATCTCCTGCTATATATGTTACTCATACGTATAAACTCAATAACTTGAAAAAGGCCGAAACTTGTGTCGTAATTAAATAAACAACAATACAGTCAAATGGAGGTCTGTTCATTTTAAAGTTCTGCTTTATCTGTGTTAGTGAAATATAAATTATTCGACCAGAAAATCTCACTAATCAGCGACATATCAATTATTATTTTTTTCTGTTGAAACCGGTTTATGAATCTGTTGCCTACTTTCGGTTGGTACGTTTCGTTGTTGGTTTGCCTAACACCATCGGAGGAAGCTTATTCAATGTGTACAAAAGTGTTTGTGAATAATTTTGAAGCTCAGTGCTTCATTTTTGGACCAAATTCTTCCGATTTTGGAGGCCTCTCAGTGTAATGCAAGAAAATCAGATCCTGATGGTACAACACAGCCACAGATAGCGATTGGAAAGAGTAAATAAAGCACCGACATAACTTAGGGTGAGAGTTAGGATAATTCTGTGTAGGGGGCGAAACAAGTTCAAGAGGCGGTACGGATAGAGTGGTGGATATTAAATAAATTATTCAGTTTAAGGAAACTTTATTTATTTACTGAACATGAGAACTGCTCAGAACCAGTGTACGTAGCAAGGAAAGAAAAAGATCGATACTCCAACAGTTATAAATTGGGCAACTGTGAGGCAACGTTAGCGAAGACGGCTGCCTTGTGGAGGAACTGCGAATTTACGACCTGTGTTAACTACAAAACTGATGCTGGCAGCCGGCTGGGGTGGCCGAGCGGTTCTAGGCACTACAGTCTGGAACCGCGCGACCGCTACGGTTGCAGGTTCGAATCCTGCCTCGGGCATGGATGTGTGTGATGTCCTTATGTTAGTTAGGTTTAAGAAGTTCTAAGTTCTAGGGGACTTATGACCTAAGATGTTGAGTCCCATAGTGCTCAGAGCCATTTGAACCATTTTTGAACCGAATAACCGGTGAGATATTCCTTAATGGCATGGTGACTACTGAACGGTACGTGAAAGTTTCGGAAGATGATTTCATGCCCACTATTCACGTGACCCTGTTTTCGACAAGATGTGGTTCATGAAAGACGGAGCTCGACTCCACCGGAACAGGAGAGCGTTTGATGTCCTGGAGGAGCACTTTGGGGATCGCATTCCATCTCTGGGGTACCCAGAGGACATTGGCATGAGTCTCGATTAGCCGCCATATTCTCCGGATGTAAACATGTGCGACTCCCTTTTGTGGGGCTATATTAAAGACAACGTGTACAGCAATAACCTCAAAACCATTGCTGAGCCTAAAACAGCCATTCAGGAGGTCATCGGTAGCATCGGTGTTCCAACATTCAGCGGGTCGTGCAGAATTTCGCTATTCCTCTGCGCCACATCATCGCCAGTGATGCCATGCTTATGGAACATGTTATAACCTAAATCGGAAAATCTGTAGTGACGTTTACATTTTGAATAAAGTGAGTGCCAACAGTAGTTTATAACTAATGTGCGGTTGTTTCATATAGCTCAATAATTGTCACCCTGCATATTTGTTCAACGATACTGCCGTCAGATGTGAAAGAACCTCTCTTTTACCAGGTGACGGCAAATGTATGCAAACGATATTGACATACTTTATACTGTTTTCACGATGTTCTGTATTCATGCAACCAGTATCTGCAGATTATGACGAAACGGTTTGTGGGTCGTTGTCACATCTGAAGATGACAGTTATTGTGCCGAAACATGTATTGTTAATCTTTACACTGATTAGTGGAGATCTTGAAGTAATAAATTATTCTTTGAACATTAATTATAATGTTGCACACTTCCATTCGACGATGCGTCAGTCCAGAATGAATTTTCACTCTGTAGTGGAGTGTGCGCTGATTTGAAACTTCTTGCTAGATTAAGACTGTGCGTCCTTTCCAGGTTTGAGTCGCAGTCAGACACAAGTCAGTCCATATGAAATTACGGGTCTAGAAATTACAGATATAACTTTTAAGCACACTAAAATTCTAGCTCTCTGTTAATACCAACTTGCCTTACAAACTATATCAGCAGTTCGTAAATTAGTCTTGTGGTAAACCAGATTCTTAAAAGTGTGAGAAATACATTGATAGCCTTACTAAGGAAACTAACGAATCATCCCAGCATTAACGATCGGTGATTTAAAAATAAAAAAAGCTACCCTAAAAGTGTGGAGAACCTGTATTACAGTAGATAGATGTCTGAGGAACTGGGCTGCAGTTCCACCTTAGACGAGTGACGCTTCGGCATCTGTTAGCGGCCTGGAGAAGACAGAAACAGCTCGTTGGAGCAGCGCCAGGCGGACACAGCTCCATTCACGTCGCGTCGACTGGTCGTAAAACAACCTGACGCCGCACACTTTATATTCCCTACTACATTTCTCACGTAATCAAATTACGTCATCACATACGTCCCTTCCTCAGTCTTACCGGGATTCCATGCTCTGCACAGTAGCAACATTATGAAGATATACCTATGGTGTTGCACATAATCTACACTACTGGCCATTAAAATTGCTACACCAAGAAGAAATGCAGATGATAAACGGGTATTCATTCGACAAATATATTATACTAGAACTAACATGTGATTACATTTTCACGCAATTTGGGTGCACAGATCCTGAGAAATCACTATCCAGAACATCCACCTCTGGCCGTAATAGCCGCCTTGATACGCCTGGGCATTGAGTCAAACAGAGCTTGGACGACGTGTACATGTAAAGCTGCCCATGCAGCTTCATCACGATACCACAGTTCATCAAAAGTAGTGACTGGTGTATTGTGACGAGCCAGTTGCTCGGCCACCATTGACCAGACATTTTCAGTTGGTGAGAGATCGGGAGAATGTGCTGGCCAGGGCAGCAGTCGAACATTTTCTGTATCCAGAAAGGCCCGTACTGGACCTGCAACATGCGATCGTGCACTATCCTGCTGAAATGTAGGGTTCCGCAGGGATCGAATAAAGGGTAGAGTCACAAGTCGTAACACATCAGAAATGTAACGTCCACTGTTCAAAGTGCCGTCAATGCGAACAAGAGGTGACCGAGACGTGTAACCAATGGCACCCCATACCATCACGCCGGGTGATATGCCAGTATGGCGATGGCGAATACACGCTTCCAATGTGCGTTCACAGCGATGTCGCCAAACACGGATGAGACCATCATGATCCTGTAAACAGAACCTTCATTCATCTGAAAAAATGATGTTTCGCCATTCGTGCACCCAGGTTCGTCGTTGAGTACACCGTCTCAGGCGCTCCTGTCCGTGATGCAGTGACAAGGGTAATCACAGCCATGGTCTCCGAGCTGATAGTCCATGCTGCTGCAAACGTCGTCGAACTGTTCGTGCAGATGGTTGTCTTGCAAACGTCCCCATCTGTTGACTCAGGGATCGAGACGTGCCTGCACGATCGGTTACATCCATGCGGATATGATGCCTGTCATCTCGACTGCTAGTGATACGAGGCCGTTGGGATCCAGCACGGCGTTCCGTATTACCCTCCTGAACACACCGATTCCATATTCTGCTAACAGTCACTGGATCTCGACCAACGCGAGCAGCAATGTCGCATACGATAAACCGCAATCGTGATAGGCTACAATCCGACCTTTATCTAATTCGGAAATGTGATGGTCCGCGTTTCTTCTCCTTACACGAGGCATCACAACAACGTTTGACCGGGCAACGCCTGTCAACTGCTGCTTTGTATGAGAAATCGGTTGGAAACTTTCCTCATGTCAGCACGTTGTAGGTGTCGCCACCGGCTCCAACCTTGTGTGAATGCTATGAAAAGCTAATCATTTGCATATCACAGCATCTTCTTCCTGTCGGTTAAATTTTGCGTCTGTAGCACGTCATCTTCGTGGTGTAGCAATTTTAATGACCAGTAGTGTAATGGCCTTTATCGGTATTATGGATGAGATATGAAGGTTGTTAGTTAATGGTGGACAGCACCTCGCTGCTCGAATTCTTTAAAGAAACTTCTACCAATCAATTAACTTGCGTGATAGTTGGTGGCAGTTGGAAACAATCACTCACAATAACAAATTTTGTTTAACTATCGAAAGAAGATAAACAAATTTTGATGTGTTTTATACCGTCAACTTGCAATAAAAATATAAAATGTTTCCTTTAGCCTATAAAAATGGAAACTTATCCCTCATAAGGTACGAATTAATAAAAGTGCATACCCTGTAAAACATAGGAGATGGTCAAAAATGTAGAAACAACGCGAGAAATTAATACTTGAAAATGAATGCAGTTGCTAGCCCATCTTGCTTGTTGCACTGTTGTATTTGACCACTAACGGCAATTGTACAATGTCCTCAATACGTTGTAAGTGTCAGTCATGGTTAGAACAGTGCTCAGTGTAGTGGTGAGTGGATTATGTCGTAGTTATGTCACTTGGAAAAATTGATGGTGCTCGTATGGTGGGTGATTTTGTAAACAAAGTAGCCGAAGTGTTTGGTGTTTCACGAGGCACTGCATCGAAAACGAGGAAAAACAAGAGCCACTAACTCTCAATGGGGACGAAAGTGTCTGTTGAGTGACCTTGAAGGACGTTCGTTCAAGAGGATGAAAAATAATACGACATCTGCAAAAGTCTCAGGAAACCTAGTGTTGCACTCGTGAACGCTATCAGCACCAAAACAACACCAAGTAACCTCCATAATCAGGGAATAACAGCGTTAGCTGGAATTCCAAAACCACTTATCAGTGATACAAATGATAGTAACAGGAGAACGTGGTGCCGAAGCCATAAAGCCTAGACTATGGAGCAATTGAAGGAAGTGATTTGCTCATATGAGTCTTGTTTTACATTATTTACGCCCCAAAAGTGAAAGATGTTAGGGTTCGGCTTCGATTTCGGTAGCCATAACGTGGTACTCTAACGGCTCCATGACTACAAGTTAACGTTACTGCCATGTGTTATATGATCATTTTGACTAATCAGGTCTATCCTGTGCTACAGTGTTTTTTCCAAGGATGATTCTGTGTTCTAAGACGCTGTTCACACAGCGCCCGTGCCCTGGTTTTGTGAGCACCACGATGAATTATCGCATCTTCCCTGGCCACCAAAGTCACCATATTTCGATATTATTGACCGTTCGTGGTCTACTTTTTGAGAGTAACGTGCGTGATTGCTATTCCTCTCCATCATCGTTTAGTTTCTAATGCCACCGTTTCTCTTTTACCGTATTAGGCAGGATGATGTGTATCGTTTTTGGTCTTTTCATATTTTTGACCACGTACTGCACGTTACAAATTGTCGGTATACGAGAGTTAAGAAATAGACCTATTTGTACTATGACATCTTCATGTAAACGCTATTAACTCTGAATATCTCAAGTCTGGAAGAGAGGTTTACGAAGTGAATTCAGAGCCTGGTAATAGGATTCTGCCGTAGACAATACTGTGTGATCAGAGAAGTCAAACCAATGGACTACTCGAAGAGAATAGAGATCTCTAAGAATAAAGTTAAATCTATGTTATCAATTGAGAAAAAAGGTATCAGACAGATTACCGGTGTTCAGCCTTTTATACGTCTCTTATGTGAGAATGAAAATGTTTGTGATTCATCAGAGTTATACAAAATATGCATTGATCAGTAGTCGCGAAGTTAAATAAAATTTTTATTGGTACTGGTAAATATTCTAAATTCTTGAAATCTACGCCCCCCCCCCCTCCCCGTCACGAGATAATTACATCACATGCAGCTACAGCAAACAAACGAAGATGGCACCGAATCAATAGTTACCTGATGAAAGAGAAAAGTCTCTCATAAGTATGAAGAAATTTCAAGCGGGATTATGATCCGTGCACAGTACGTTGGTTTTGAATCCAGTCTCGCGTGTAGTGTGAATGTGATTTGCCATTTTCTTGATGTGTTGAAATACTAGTTATCGAAACCATTTTACAACAGAGCGAAAGAGATACTGTAGACAATTACAGCCCAAATTCTTTGTTTCCAGTGTTTTCAAAAGTTTTTGAGAAAGCACTGTATAGGAGAGTAATAACACATCTCGGTATACATAATTTTCTGTCGGACACACAGTTTGGCTGCAGCAAACGAGTATCCACAGAAAACGCAACTTATTCTTTTGTGTGTGAGGCACTTTCAGGGATAACGATAGATTAAGACAGTACGTATTTTCTTTGATTTAACAAGAGCAGTTGATTGTCTGGACTGTGCAGTACTTTTTCATTATGGGATTAGGAAAAAATATATCAACGGCTTACTTCATATCTGGAAAGTAGGAAGCAGTGTTGTCCTTCAGTATTAATAAACAGGAAAGAGGTTTGAATCTGAGTGGAGTCATTTGAAGTGAATGGCGCCACAGGGTTCGGAACTAAATCCACTGCAATTCTTGATCCCAACGGCCTGCCGATAAATGGGATAGATGCGTCAATTTTTTTCTCTTTGCAGATGACGCAAATTTGATTGTGGAAGACTTTGAATGTGCTATAAATGACGCAGGTAGCGGGGTAGCCAGTAATATCAGCACTGAACTTCAAGGAACAGATTACTGCAAAATAGTAACAAAACGCGATGCATACAGTTTCCGATGCGAAACTCACGTAAACCTAAAATTTCACTGTCGTATTGTGATCAGATAGTCGGTGAAGTCGGACATTTTAAATTCTTTAAAATGGGGTAGATGGAAGGCTTTCATGGAATCATCAGGTGCAAGACCTTGTGCAGGAACTGAATGGTGCTGTCTTCACTTTAACCATGTTTTCCACAGGCTCTTACACTGAAACACGACGGTTTGTCTACTTTGCCCAATTTCACTCTACTATCTCGTATGGTGTTATATTTGGGAACAAGTGCGTGCACTCTCCAAGAATAGTCTAAGCCAGCAATAGACGGTCAGATCGAGCAGCCGTGTCTGTTAGCGAGCTCCGTGTAGGCTGTCATTCAAGTGTCTCTAAAACCTATCCCTGCCATTCCTCTACATATTTTCCATCATGGGATTTGTTGTTGATAATATTGACTCATTCAAGAGAAACTATAGCATTCATTCACTGAAGACTAGACGGCAAAACAATATGCACTTGGATAAAATTTCCGTAAGCATTGTACCGAAAGGTGTGCACTATTGGGCCGGTTTCATTTTCAATAGGCTTCCAGAAGAACGAAAAAAATTGAATGATAAACGTGAAGTATTCAAATTCAAGTTGAGAGGTTTCCTTGAGAGGTGCTCCTATTCTGTAAAAGGCTTTTTGCCGATTCCCGTAAGAGTTCGGGCACTGTTTGTGCATCAGCACAGAAGAAGATCAAATGGCCGGTCAGCCTTAACTATATATGTATGAAGATGGTATCTGTTCTTTCGGACATGTCCGAGTAATGAGTATAATGGGCAGGGGCACTGTGAATATAGTGCAGGACAATAAGTTGGGAATGTGGGTCTCACGGGAAGCGTGCCAGAGATAAGTCCCTGCAGTCGCACTATACTATGTGTTCTCGGTGGCTGAGATGGCTAGAGCGTCTGCCATGTAAGCAGGAGATCCCGGGTTCGAGTCCTCGTTGGGGCACACATTTTCAACTGTCCCCGTTGATTTATATCAACGCCTGTATGCAGCTATGGGTATTCATTGCATTGTAATTACAATAATTGCTTGCAGAGTTTGGTAGAGGAAGGGCGGGCTTAACGGCCACATAGGTTTCGACATATTTTTAGTGAACTTGTAATTGAACTAGAAATATCAAATCACACAGTGTACAGTCAGACTATCGTACCTAACGATTTTTTTTTTTTTTTTTTTTTTTGCATTCTCGCTGGATAAGTAATGTACCTAAATAATCAAACCAACATTTTAAGCTGACTGTAAAACAATTTTACGACAGCCAACGTACATTTTACGTAACTACTACGAAGATAAGATAAGAAAAATTAGGGTTTACAAGTACAGACAGTCGTTTTTCCCTCTCTATTTCCGAGTAAAGGAAGATAGGTGATACAATGTAAACTTCACCGTACACCCCATAAGGGCTTACGGACTATATGTCGAGATGTAGACTTTGAATAAATGATCCAAAAAATACTGAAGCGCCCATTGTGCCACCGTTTCTGGCATAGTGGCTAAATAGCACAAAAGAGCTAAATAAATTGACGAAACTAGTTTTACTTTCGAAAAAGAAACCTGGCTTTGTCTGCAGTGTAAATTACGTGTTGAGAGCAAAACATTAATTATATATTAGAATTAATTTTTTCAGCCCGCATCTCGTGGTCGTGCGGTAGCGTTCTCGCTTCCCACGCCCGGGTTCCCGGGTTCGATTCCCGACGGGGTCAGGGATTTTCTCTGCCTCGTGATGGCTGGGTGTTGTGTGCTGTCCTTAGGTTAGTTAGGTTTAAGTAGTTCTAAGTTCTAGGGGACTGATGACCATAGATGTTAAGTCCCATAGTGCTCAGAGCCCTTTGAACCATTTTTGAATTAATGTTTTCCTAGAAAAATTCGACATTACTGTCGAGAAATAATAAAATGATTAAAACACTTTTAGACACAGTTTTTGCAAAATAGACATTTTCCTCCTCACCAATAACCGCTCACTGTTGATGGGCCTACATTGTACATACTGGACGCGTTACCTCAACCCCAATATTGGAAACCTTTTACAGATACCACAAACCCTCCACTTTCCAGACATTTTGGTCTCCTTGGTCAAATTATGAGGATGGTTATTCCTCTAGAGCAGTTAAAATCCTGCCCCCATTGTTGATCTTTATCTGTCAGGCCGAAGCATGTTGTCTCCAGCAACAGTAAATAGCCGAAAACTTCTCTTGTAACTGTTCTTCGTCGCCAGACATATATATTGGCAACACGCACTAAACACGGGGGGTGAGACTCCCACCAAACATCAGGCACCCATACCCATATGCACAAATATTGAAATGACTACTTTTTTTTTTTTCGAAGGTGGGCTACATTTATTCAATGACATAAAAATACTCAACTTCAATAGATCGTTGTACAACATTCCTAGCCTGTGACAGTCCAGCTTTGAGTCTGACTCCATTTAGTACACAATGCAGCCTATCCGGCGTAGACAATCTTGAGCAGCAGTGGATTGTCTTCGGACTGGTCAGGATGAGCCGCGATGATCCAAGAAATCCTGCAGGAACACACGTAGAAACTCTGCCGTTTAAACAACGGGGTGCTACTTATAGATTGGTGTGCAGTGATATCACAGCTTCGCACTATTTGTTTCATGTAATGAGTGAAACATAGTTCCGTGCTGATAGTAACCTCTGCAGACGTCCGCTAAAATTTACTAACGTTCTGGTTTCGCCTGACCGTGTATGCTGACCCGTTCACCGTCCGTTGCAGAAGGGAAGTCTATCTGGCAGGAGTTACGACTCTAGGGTCGCATCAATTTCCTTTTCTTGTTTGAGTTAAAAATGGACTGACGCCCTCCAAATACCTTCGTGTTGTGCTCCAGGTCGATTTTTAGTAAAAAAAAACATCTCTTCTTCAACTTATATCAGCATTCGATATGTATTTGATCAGTTCTGTGTTGTTCTCTGTGTGTCATTTGGATCGCACGACTGGCACGATCCTTTGCGCTTGTGTGTGTATACTAGAGATGTTTGCAAAAAATAAATCATTTTTTCGGTAATTGATACGGATTGTTATGAATTACACTGCTTAAATATTACGTTTATTATTAATCACAAATATTACCATCATTTATTATGACTATCCATCTCAGAATAGCACATACACCCCATGTCCTCCACTACTTGTTGGATATATTCAAATCTCTGTCTCCTCTACAGTTTTTACCTTCTGCAGCTCCGTCTAGTACGTAGAGGTCACTCCCTGATGTCGCTAACATATGTGCTATCATCCTGTCCCCTTTCTTTGACAGCGTTTTCTATATGGTCCTTTTTCGCCGATTCTGCGATGAACTCATTCTTATCTTTTCCGCCCACCTAATTTTCAACATTCTTCTGTAGCGCCACTACTCAAACGCTTCGATCCTCTTCTTCTCCGGTTTTTCCACTGTCCATGATTCACTACCATGCAATACTGTGCTCCAAACATATATTCTCAGAAATTTGGTTCTCAAATTGAGTTTCTTTTTAATACCATCGGACTTCAGTTGGCCAGGAACGCCCTCTTTGCTTCTGCTTGTCTGCTCTTTGTGTCCTCCTTGTTTCGTCCGAAATGAGTAATTTTGCTTTCAAGGTAGCAGAATTCCTTAACTTCATCACCTTCGGGTCAGCAATCCTGATATAAAATTTCTCGGTTTACTCTCAATCCATATTTTGTACTCATTACACCGTTCATTCCATTCAACAGATCGTGTAATTCTTCTTCACTTTCACCGCAGATCCGTTATTGATTCTTCGATGCACAGATAGAAAAGAAAGAGCGAAAGACTACATACTTGTTTCACATCCTTTTTCACAGGAACACTTCGTTCTTGGTCCTCCAGTCTTATTGTTCCATCTTGGTTCTTGTACACAATGTACAGTATATTACCGGTCTTTCCCTGTAGCTTACTCCCATTGTCGTGAGAATTCCGAACATCTTGCGCCAATTTACACTATCGAACGCTTTTATAGGTCTACGAATCCCATGAGTGTGTCTTGGTTTTTCTTCATTCCCGCTTTCCTTATCAATCCAGACGTCAGGACTGCCTCTTTATTGTCTACACTTTCCTCAAGTCAAACTGGTCATCGTCTAACAGACCCCCAATTTCCTTTACCATTCTTCTGTATATTACCTTCGTCAGTACCTTGGATGCATGTGTAGTTAAGCTGATTGTGCATCAGTTTTGCTCTTACGTGCCATTTCTATCTTCCGAATTATGTGAATTATATTTTTTCGAAAGTCTGATGGTAAATGACCAGGTTCATAGATTCTACACACCATCTTAAATAGTAGTATGCTTTTCACTTCCACCAGTGATGCTAGGCATTCCGATATAATGTTATCTATATCTTCTACCTGATTTTATCTGAAGTCTTCTAGAGCTCTTTTAAGTTCTGACTGACACTGAATCACTTCTGTCATCTACACTCCTGGAAATGGAAAAAAGAACACATTGACACCGGTGTGTCAGACCCACCATACTTGCTCCGGACACTGCGAGAGGGCTGTACAAGCAATGATCACACGCACGGCACAGCGGACACACCAGGAACCGAGGTGTTGGCCGTCGAATGGCGCTAGCTGCGCAGCATTTGTGCACCGCCGCCGTCAGTGTCAGCCAGTTTGCCGTGGCATACGGAGCTCCATCGCAGTCTTTAACACTGGTAGCATGCCGCGACAGCGTGGACGTGAACCGTATGTGCAGTTGGCGGACTTTGAGCGAGGGCGTATAGTGGGCATGCGGGAGGCTGGGTGGACGTACCGCCGAATTGCTCAACACGTGGGGCGTGAGGTCTCCACAGTACATCGATGTTGTCGCCAGTGGTCGGCGGAAGGTGCACGTGCCCGTCGACCTGGGACCGGACCGCAGCGACGCACGGATGCACGCCAAGACCGTAGGATCCTACGCAGTGCCGTAGGGGACCTCACCGCCACTTCTCAGCAAATTAGGGACACTGTTGCTCCTGTGGTATCGGCGAGGACCATTCGCAACCGTCTCCATGAAGCTGGGCTACGGTCCCGCACACCGTTAGGCCGTCTTCCGCTCACGCCCCAACATCGTGCAGCCCGCCTCCAGTGGTGTCGCGACAGGCGTGAATGGAGGGACGAATGGAGACGTGTCGTCTTCAGCGATGAGAGTCGCTTCTGCCTTGGTGCCAATGATGGTCGTATGCGTGTTTGGCGCCGTGCAGGTGAGCGCCACAATCAGGACTGCATACGACCGAGGCACACAGGGCCAACACCCGGCATCATGGTGTGGGGAGCGATCTCCTACACTGGCCGTACACCACTGGTGATCGTCGAGGGGACACTGAATAGTGCACGGTACATCCTAACCGTCATCGAACCCATCGTTCTACCATTCCTAGACCGGCAAGGAAACTTGCTGTTCCAACAGGACAATGCACGTCCGCATGTATCCCGTGCCACCCAACGTGCTCTAGAAGGTGTACGTCAACTACCCTGGCCAGCAAGATCTCCGGATCTGTCCCCCATTGAGAATTTTTGGGACTGGATGAAGCGTCGTCTCACGCGGTCTGCACGTCCAGCACGAACGCTGGTCCAACTGAGGCGCCAGGTGGAAATGGCATGGCAAGCCGTTCCACAGGACTACATCCAGCATCTCTACGATCGTCTCCATGGGAGAATAGCAGCCTGCATTGCTGCGAAAGGTGGATATACACTGTACTAGTGCCGACATTGTGCATGCTCTGTTGCCTGTGTCTATGTGCCTGTGGTTCAGTCAGTGTGATCATGTGATGTATCTGACCCCAGGAATGTGTCAATAAAGTTTCCCCTTCCTGGGACAATGAATTCACGGTGTTCTTATTTCAATTTCCAGGAGTGTATATCGACTCAAATTTCCTCTCTTCTTTCGTCATCAGACAAGTTACCCTTCCTCATAGAGGCCTCCAATGTAATCTTGCCACTTGTCCGCTGTCTCTTTTGCGTTTAACAGTAGAATTCTCACAGCAGTTTTGCTGTTAACAACCCTTGCTTCTAATTTACCGAAAGTTGTTTTGACTTTTCTGTACGCTGAGTCAATTCTCCCGACGATTTTCTTTTTCGATTTCTTCTCATCTTTCCTGCAGCCATTTCGGCCTGGCTGCCCTGCACTAGCTATTTATTTCATTTCTAAAGAATTTATATTGATATTTTCCGGTATGTCGCTGGGCATTTTTGTACTTGCTTCCTTCGGCGATCATTGGAAGTATTTTATCTGTTGCCCGAGGTTTCTTCGTAGTTACGTTCGTTGTATCTACGTTTGTCTGCCCTGCATCTGTTACTGCCCTCTTTGGAGATGCCACTCGTCGTCCATTGAACTGCCTACTCTGGATTTCCTAATGACAGTATCGGTGTGCTTAGCGATCTTAAAACACATATCGTCACTGTACAGTACTTCACTATCCCACTTCCTTTCGTCTCCATTTCTTTGGTCGATTCTCTTGAACTTCAGTCTACTTTTCATCATACTTAAATTGTGATATGATGTATATTTGCGCCTGGATATCCCTTAAAATTTAATATGTTTTCGGACTCTCTGCCTATTCATGATGTAATTCAGCTGGAAGCTACTCGTGTCTCCCGGTCTTTACCAAGTATATCTCTTGCTCTTATGATTCTTGAACACAGTATTCGCTATTACTAGCTAATTTTTTTTTTTGCAGAACTCAAATAGTCTTTTTCCTTTCTCATTCTTACTGATAAGTCCATATTCTCAGGGCACACTTTATTCTGTTCCTTCAGCTACAATCGCGTTCCAATCTTCCATGACTATTAGATTTTCATCGCCTCTTACAGACTGAGTTACACGTTAAATATCCTCATATACCTTTTCTGTCTTTTCATCCCCTCATTGTGACGTTAGGTTGTATACCAGAACGTCGTTGGTGTCGTTCATTTGCTGTCGAATCTGATGATAAGAAGTTCCCATAAGTGACACCAAAAAACGTTAGAAGAAAGAATTTGTTCAGGGCGAGTATATTGGACATTGGCTGGCCGTTTTGTCTGCCTAGACTCCGGCCCACAGAAGTTGTTGTTAGTTGGCGATAAACTTTTTCGATCATTAACTACTCTCAAAAGCTAACTAATGTAAATTTGTAATAATTACATAATGTAAAGACCGCCGCTGTTGCTGAGTGGTCAACACGGCTGATGGCGATGCAGAAGATCCGATTCCCGGTATTTTCAGGGAAGTTTATTTGGTGGTGGTGGGGGGGGGGGGGGGTTGGTAAGCGGTTCACCTAGCCTCGTGAGACCAACTGAAGAGCTACTCGACCGCTTACTAGCGGTTCCAAGATCAAGAAACCCGGCAACGACCAGGAGAGTGCTGTGTTGACCAAATGCCTCTCCATATCACGTCCAGTTACGCCAGTGGCAGGGATGATGTGGTGACAGGTCGGACCCGATCGCCTCATCAAGGACCAAAACACGGAATCCTACAATTTTTACACAAAGTGAGGTTTCAAAACCACATAAATCGTAACTACGAGACAAAGTGGTATCCCAGTTCCTTTAAATGACTATGCTTAACTGAGGGGTTTCATGCAGATACCATGTGATTGCAGCACTGTATGGACTAGAAAATTCAAATGTCCCTCATGCCCGTGCTGACCTGTATGTCCGGCTCTCTCGTACTATCTCCTGTACAAATTCGCACTTGCATATACCCCGCCCGATTAAAACATTTTGCCGGATCAGCGTTAGGGCTGGCTGGAGAGGTCAGTCAGTTGACCATGTAACCGTGTAAGAAAAGGTTCCTTCTGAATATTAATCTCCTGGGAACGTTCAAATCAGCGATAATTCCGGCGCAAAGTGAAAATTCATTCATGAAAGAACATGGATTTTTTCTTAAATACACTACTGGCCATTAAAACTGCTACACCAAGAAGAAAACGTGTATTCATTGGACGAATATATTGTACTAGAACTGACATGTGATTACATTTTCACGCAATTTGGATGCATAGATCCTGAGAAATCATACCCTGGACAACCACCTCTGGCCGTAATAACGGCCTTGATACGCCTGGGCATTGAGTCAAACAGAGCTTGGATGGCGTGTACAGGTACAGCTGTCCATGCAGCTTCAACACGATACTACAGTTCCTCAAGAGTAGTGACTGGGTATTGTGACGAGCCAGTTGCTCCGCCACCATTGGCCAGACGTTTTCAATTGATGAGAGATCTGGAGAAGTGCTGGCCAGGGCAGCAGTCGAACATTTTCCGTATCCAGAAAGGCCCGTACAGGACCTGCAACATGCGCTCGTATCCTGCTGAAATGTAGGGTAGAGCCACGGGTTGTAATACATCTGAAATGTAACGTCCACTGTTCAAAGTGCCGTCAGTGCGTACAAGAGGTGACCGAGACGTGTAACCAATGGCACCCCATACCATCACGCCGGATGATACGCCAGTATGGCGATGACGAATACACGCTTCCGATGGGCGTTCACCGCGATGTCACCAAACACTGATGTGACCATCATGATCCTGTAAACAGAACCTTCATTCATCCGAAAAAAGGACGTTTTGCCATTCGTGCACCCAGGTTCGTCGTTGAGTACACCATCGCAGGCGCTCCTGTCTGTGATGCGGCGTCAAGGGTAACGGCAGCCATGGTCTCCGAGCTGATAGTCCATGCTGCTGCAAACGTCGTCGAGCTGTTCGTGCAAATGGTTGTTGTCTTGCAAAAGTCCCCATCTGTTGACTCAGGGATCGAGACGTGGCTGCACGATCCGTTACAGCCATGCGGATATGATGCCTGTCATCTCGACTGCTAGCGATACGAGGCCGTTGGGATCCGTCACGGCGTTCCGTATTACCCTCCTGAACCCACCGATTCCATATTCTGCTAACAGTCATTGGATGTCGACCATTACGAGCAGCAATGTTGCCATACGATAAACCGCAATGACGATAGGCTACAATTCGACCTTTATCAAAGTCGGAAACGTGATGGTCCGCAATTCTCCTCCTGACACGAGGCATCACAACAACGTTTCACCAGGCAACGCCGGTCAACTGCTGTTTGTGTATGAGAAATCGGTTGGAAACTTTCCTCATGTCAGCACGTTGTAGGTGTCCCCACCGGCGCCAACCTTGTGTGAATGCTCTGAAAAGGTAATAATTTGCATATCGCAGCATCCTCTTCCTGTCGGTTAAATTTCGCGTCTGTAACACGTAATCTTCGTGGTGTAGCAATTTTAATGGCTTGTAGTGTATCATTTTTTTGTCTCAAATAACTTGCAGCATGTGTGAAGTTGTGACGTGTCACTGCGCTGTACGGGTGTGCTTACGTGCTGCAGGTTCAACTACACGCTGCCGTACCACGGCCACAACGAGGAGGGCTACCGCAGCGGCAACAAGGTTGGCGGCTACTTTGCGGACGGCCGCGACGGCGTCGGCCGCAACGTAAAGTACCTGGCCAACGAGTTCGGCTACCAGCCCAACATCACGCTGGTCGACCTGCGGCCCGACCAGGCCCACACCGAGGAGGACGAGCGCAACGCGCCGCTGCTCGGATACAAGTTCGAGTGGCTCTACTGAACACCCCCCTCCAAGCAGCCGCTCTCACTGCAAGACACTCTGCCTCAGACAGCGATCCATACAACCCCTTCACCGTAGCTACATTGCAGATGCGATCTATCTGCACGCATTTCTATTGTAATGAATCATCCCACCATTTACACAGGGTGTTTCACAATTCATACTACACACTTCTAGGGGTTCTAGAGGGAACTTAGTAGATCAAGTTTTACCTAGGAACTCATGTCCGGAAACGTCAAAACTATAGACACCGGCACCTGTGAATGTGTGTACGTACATAGTGATTCGTTGATGACGTAACCAACTTTTTAGGGTGATGGAGAAGGATAAATGTGTCAGTCTGAGGTAAGGGTCGTAAGATATAAGGGAAAATCATTCTGATACCTCTGGGATTGGAAACACATGTACAGTTACTGTTGTTGTTAAGATTATAGACTAGACCACTTTCAAAGGTAGTAGCATGGACCAAAACAAGGAAGAAATATTCAGTAAACGTGGTCATTGAAATTTATATCTGAGAACCTATGAGAACTTGTTCATCTTCGCGACTGTGAAATACCTCTCCTATTTTGAACAAGTGCTCATAACTCTGACGGAATGCATTTTTGACCTCATGTCCACTGGAGGTTTTTCTTCTTTTGGTCCCTACTACTACCAAGGAAGGTGGCCTACCCTACAATCTTCGCAACAATAGTACAAGTACATGTATTACATTGACAGAGGTATCAAAAAGGTTTTCCCCTATAACTTTCGACGCGTTCGTTTCCTGTACAGGGACCCTCACATCAAAGTGATACATTTTTCCTTCTCCTTCGTCCTAGAAAGTTTGTAAGATCATCACAGAATCATTCTGTGCAGGCATACATTTACAGGCACTTGCGCGTTTAACTTTGACACTCTGTAGCGTCGTTGGGTAACGTTTCCGGACGTGGGTTCCCATGTGAAACTTGAACTATTAAGTCCCCTCTACAACCTCTAGAAGTGTGTAAAATGAATTCTGAAACATCCTGTAGAATACCACAACTTCTCATTGTTTTTCTCTGTTTATCACCAGTATTTCTAACGGTTGTTGTTCAACCATATTACACAGTATCACACGCCATAACATGACTAATTATCATAAAGGTTTAGTCATCACTTCGGAAGGTAAAGTTAGGCAATTAATTATTCTTTGTTTGCAGCTACGCGTGTGTTATCCTGATACATCGTAATCTCGGCGCCACAGTACCGCAGGACGCATAGTATAAGCAAAACATAACGGCGCAGCACATTGATATAGTGGAGAATCGTGCGATAGTTCGTTTACGGCATTTGAAGCGAAATAACACTGCAACAGAAAAATTGCGTCAAGATTTCCGTAGGTGTCTGGATTGGCCTAAGACACTGAAACATTTCTGCTGCTGTCGAAAACGAATTACCACGCGATACTCCACTGAATCAATGGTCTGCGCCATTTGGTTTAGCCTGCTCTGGGGTGATAGACTACAGTGGTGGGGAGCGTACCTGCAAACAAGCAAATATTTAATTACGTAACTTCATGAATACCCTTCGTATAATGACTTTGATATCAGTCTTGTGACTGGTTTCGTGCAATTCTCTACACCTCCTCCTTCTTTGACAGACTCTTCGTCACTTAGTAGCAGTTACAACTAATATACTGAATTATTTCTTGTATATATTCGAATCTCTGTCTCTCCCTATAAGTTTTCCCTCTGTTGTCCGCTCTACTAACATGCAAATTATTCCATGCCCTAAGATTCTCGTTCTAGTTACATTTTTTTCCATATAGTCCTATCCTCGTCGATTTTGCACAGAATCGCCACATTTATTACCTCATCATCATCATAATCACATCATCTTCATCATCGTCATAATCATCGGGGCTGCTTTCAGCTGCCCAGGTAGGATGTTACCTAAGCAATTTGCCTCCACCTCCTACTATTGCTAGCTTTCCTTTCTCACCACGGCATCTTATTGTCTTTACTTTCCCTTCAACGCCTTCTTTAGTCTCGTCGAGCAACCTCTTTCATGGACGTCCAAGTTGTTTTGTCTTGGCGCGTTCCTTTCCACCAACCAATGAGGGTATACGATGGTGTGCATCCGCGTTGAGCTCCCTGTAGCTAATTCCATGGTCTACAGCAACTAACTTACCAGACCGGCTATTTTCAGCTTCCTTCTGTATTACCAGATATCAAATGCACGGATTACCTTCTCTTCATGGTCCACTTCCATACTTACAATTAACTCATCTCACCACCTTCCATTCCATCGACGGACCCAATGTCTCCACTCTCTCACTTTCTTGCTGTATTACCATTCGAATATCACCACACTGTCAAAATATTTTCTCAGAAACTCAATGAGCGTTGCTAGAATACACGTTACTTCCTCTTCATTTCATATCTTTACCACTGCGTTGCTCCACAATGAATCTTTCACCCTGCAGGAGTGTGTGTGTGTGTGTGTGTGTGTGAGAGAGAGAGAGAGAGAGAGAGAGAGAGAGAGAGTGAGAGTGAGAGTGAGAGAGTGTTCATGCTGTAATGAAACTTTACGAGATGGGAAAACCGTGAGCTGCGTCGGGGTTTCGAATCGTAAACTTTACCATTGGCCGACAAGGTTCTTAATCACTGAACAACTCAGGCACGCCTCATGAAATGTTTCAAGGATTCAGTACCAGTAACATTTACCGAATTACCAAATTGCACAGAATCTCTCCTACCCTCTTGAAAACTGTGCCCTCGTGGAGTATGTGTTAGCCAGACCGCGATGATTGGTTTCAGGATGGTTCTTTCACCCTGGCGACGAATGTACGCTGCAAAAAATTCAGAACAAGAACAAGTTATAGATCCTCTGACGTAATCAATTTAAGTTTGCAGTAAACGCAGATAATGGTCTACACTTCGCTACAGAGTGAAAGATTAAATTTTCAAACAAAAACAGCATTCGCCTGCCATTTCCTGTCCCTTAGGATTGCTAGTCAAAGAATGCTTGGTGTCTTTAGATATCACGAGATATGTGCTCGAAGACTGTGCAATTGAAGAGTGCCTGGTTGGAGCACTTCCTTGTTGCTAAAAATGTTTCGTTCTTTTCTGAAAAGAGATTCATTTCATTATCAATTTAACAACTTCGACTTCAAAGTAGCTTTCTTGCTCACTACTAATTACAAAATCCCACTCTCGATAACCTGTCTTTATACAAGCATTATTTCCAATCTTTCTTGTTACTCTCGTTTATAAATAATTTAAAGTTTCCCTCGTATCATATCTAATTACCTGTATGGAGAGGGAAAACGCTCTAAGACTTCGATAAGTACAAACGCAACTCCTTATTTTAAAAGCTATTGCTATTTTATTTCATATCATGTGGACTGCCCTGCGTTCACCGCACTTTGTGTTCGCAGAAATTATAAAAGTGCAAGAATACGGACTATACGCCAAATCTACAAGCAATCTTAGAGCAAGAGACGTTGTCTTGCTTGCCAGCTTTGGTAAACACGAATCATTTGTTGATATGATGATACTGAAATCAATGTAAATGAAATATACTGTACATTTGTATATTTAAAAAATGTAATAAATCTCTTTTGTACTAAACTGGGACTTTAGTGACATATTTTTTTTAAGAAATGGTCAGTGTTTTAATGATGACATCACTTTGATTTTCTGCCATGGTGGCCCAGGGCCAACATCATACGCCAGAGGTAAGTAAATCATTCCTATTTCCTACTGTGATTGGAAGCGTTGTTACGTTTATAGATGGAATCCGGATCCAGATATAAGTACTTCATCCATGATTAATGATCAGCTGGTACCTCCAACTCATCTTCATTTCTCGCTGCACCTTTTGCGTTTGAAAACAACTGTTCACTAGATTTTAGGATTCATTTCCCATTTTAAAATCCGCCGGTGAGAACAACAAACACCGTGATAAATAACTAACATTTCAGTTGTACCACAAAATTTATCGGTTACACATTAAGTCACTTGATATATAACCAAATGATAACGTGGAATGATTTGCAACACGGTTTTCATGGAAATACACGATATTTCATAACGATGTCAGTGAGCATTATGAATGTTGCTGAAGTGCAGAGCTGTATTTCTGTCGGGATGAAACAGTGAGGGGATGAAAATAACTCACAAGCGTTGCGTCTATCTGTGAACGATAAGGACACTCCATTGCAAAATGTGTGTTTGTCATAGATGTATCAAAAAAAATGTTCAAATGTGTGTGAATTGTTAAGCGACCAAACTGCTGAGGTCATCGGTCCTTAGGCTTACACACTACTTAAACTAACTTAAACTAACAAAACACACACACACACACACCCATGCCGGAGGGAGGACTCAAACCTCCGGCGGGAGGGGCCGCGCAATCCGTGACATGGCGCTTCTAACCGCTCGGCCAGTCCGAGCAGCGTAAATGTATCAACATCAACAGAAACACAATAATGACCCGTAGAATACCCACTGGAACACTGTCTAAGGCAGGTAAATTTTAGCAATAAAAAAATGCTTCTACTTCACAATTAAAACTATTTTACTATCAGTCAAACAACTTCGTAATCTTAATCTGTAATGCAGCGATCCGTGGAAATTATCCGCGTGGAAATGCGAGCAGAATATATCCACAATGGTACAGCTTGAGCAAGACTTCACTCTTATAGTCATCCAAAAATAAACATACAAACAAACGACACACACGTGTATTTCTCCTTTCCCTATATTCTACCACTAACTAATCAAACTAGGTCTAGCTCTCCGGTTCTGGTGAAGGTTTTCGGGAGGCAAAGACCAGAGTTGAAATCCCCACTCAGACGTTTTCAGTTGGGAAAACACTATCCTAAATGTGTAAAGACAAGACAAGTGGCAGGTCTGATAACTCAACGCTATCTACAGGACGTGAATCAATGACCTTCCTTCTATTGAGCAGGTTCTTTCTTGAGTGCGGTCAGTGTTTGGAAGTACTAGTAGTGGGCGACCAGACTCTTGTGTCTAACATTCCACTTCTTCTTTCTGGACTATGAACTTCTCATAATTAAGGATATGCGAACCATTAAGGTAAAATACCAGTACGAGATCAGAATTTACAACAAAATACCGAATTTATTGTTTATTTCTCTCTGCTCCTTTACAAAAGAACATGACGGACATTCATATATATCACCTTAAAAAAATACCATCATAACAGCCCTGCTACTTCCTTGGGCTAGCGAAATTCTATGTCTCCTTTCCAGCTACGAAGCTAATTCTCAAGAATGACTCGGCTCTCGTACACATTCTAACGACCACCCACGATTGCTGCTAGAAACGAACGCTTGTTATCTACGGCGCTTGAATATTTCGAGTACAGAATCTATTGTTGAGTTCATAGAGGAAGTTTTACTTACTCTCGCAGATCGCTGCTGCTTTTGATCAAGTGGTTCGTACACATACGTCGATAAATGGTTGAGCAAAGGAAAGAAGTAACATTGTAAAGGAAGGCACTTCGTTTTTTGCGGAATAAGGAATAGATGCCCTATTGCTGTTACACTGTTCATCTACTGTGTGTACCAGTAACCAGTAAGTGGCATCAAATTAAATAAAAGTATTATCAAAAATACGTTAAGTACATTTTGAAATAAAAGTTAGCGAAATTAATATAAATTTCCGTTGTAAATAACAAATAAATAATAAAATAAAAGTAAATAAAATAAAATAAATTATAAACAATAAAAGAGTGTAGGCAACAGGAGTGGGCTAGAGTTCAGGTGAACGGTAACTTCAATTGTCTCGCATCTGCAGATGACATAGTACTACTAAGTGAATCAGAGCATGAGTTGAAAGTAATATACCAGAAAATGGACAATTATGCACAGAAGGTAGGGCTCCAAGTGGATCAAGCCAAAACAGGTTTCATGCAATTAGGAAGACGACAAGAGCAGGAAGAATTTGTTGAGATAGATGGCAAGAGGTTCGAGAGAGTACACCGGTTCAAATACTTGGGATCTTGGTTTACCACGGACAAAAACATAAAAATGGACATCAAGGAAAGAATACCAGTGGGAATGAAATGCATACATTCCCTCAGAGAGGCGCTCTGCTCTAAATCGATCTCAGTGAACACTAGGATGAAAATCTACAACATAGTTATATGCCCAGCAGTAATGTACGGTTCAGAAACATAGAGCATGACTAAGCGAGAAAAGGAAAAAACTATTAATATTTGAAAGAAGAGTAATGAGGAAGATATGGGGACCCGTTTTAGATAACGGAGAATGCAGGAGGAGGGAAAACGAGGAAATCTACCTTCTGATGCGACAGCCAACTATCCTACAAAAGATAAAGAGCAAAAGAATACAGTGAGCGGGCCATGTAGCCCGTATGCCAGAAGGAAGACAAAAATGGCTCCGAGCACTATGGGACTTAACATTTAAGGTCATTAGTCCCCTAGAACTTATAACTATTTAAACCTAACTAACCAAAGAACATCACACACATCCATGTCCAAGGCAGGATTCGAACCTGCGACCGTAGCGGTCGCACGGTTCCAGACTGAAGCGCCTAGAACATCTCGGCCACACCGGCCGGCCCAGATGGAAGACAGGCGAAGATGGTACTAGAGGGGAAACCAAACACCAAACGCCCCGTTGGACTACCAAGGCAGCGCTGGATGGACGACCTGGCGAAGGACCTGGAAGCCCTGGGGACTGAAGACAGCTGGAGGAACCGGGCACAAAACAGGAAGGAATGGATTTTTTTTAACAAGAGGTGGAGCCCCTCCACGCCCACACCGGCATGATGGCCAACACAAAAGGTCTACTGCCATCTCTGCATAAGGGTTAGTATTCACTAAAGTGAGGTGTCGCAGGATGTGGGTGCTGCGATGTTTGCGTACGTCTGGTTAGGATTAACCATTAATACGCGCTTATCTGGAGATAGATTGGTCGAAATCTGACGAAGGGTAGCGGTTTGAAGGGCAGAGGAAAAAAAGTGCCAAGGCAAGAGCCAAGGGAAAAAAACCTCTGCGAAAGTTAGGTCGGGCGGCAAGAGCAGTAGCGGTTGTCTTGCTGCCTGCGATAGGTTGTGCAAGGATAGGCTTTGTTAGTAGTGGGTATCATGCATGTCGATACCTTGACGTTGTGCGTTTGTGCTGCTCGGCGGCTGGCGCTGGGTGCTGGTACAGAGTCCTCGTTCAGCGTCCTGCTACCTGCAACAGTTATGTTTGTTATCGGTCTTGTGTCCGATAGGTCATATACCGGAGGCACAGTGTGAGGGAGTGTTGGGAGATTGTTCGTGCGTCTGTGGGCGAGCTCGTCGGTGTCCCTGCTGTGGCCTGTTGGTCGGCTCTAATAGCAGCTGGTAGTTGCCAGTCAGTATTGCTGATATGCAGGGGCTTACCGACGTTTGTCGCTGTTTGCGTATGTTAGTTTACCATAGGTGGTTATGCCCTAGCTAGCAGTGTCTTTGGTCGCTTGTGTTTCCACCTGTGGTTGTGATCGTAGTTTCCCAGAGTGAGGATGAAAGGATTGTTCGAGTGTCTCGAGTTCCTGTATAGTCGTGTGGCGTGTTTCTTGAATACTTCCTTGAGGGTATCAAGGCGGTATTCATGGTGAAGATCCACGGTGCGTGTGTAGCGTGGAGCATTGCTAATGATTCGTAGCACTTTGTTCTGTATGATCTGCAGGCGGCGCAGTCGTGTGGGAGCTGCATATCCCCAGACGGGAGCTGCGTACGTCATCAGAGGTCTAATCAGTGTCGTGTATAAGGACCTCGACACCCTCCTATTCAGTGTGCTTTCCCTGTTGAGCATTGGGTAGAGCTGTTTGAGCCTCGCGTGCGCTCGGTTGGCAACGTATTCGATGTGGTCCCCCCATGTAAGTTTCCGGTCCAGCCAGACACCAAGGTATCTGACTTTCTCTCGGAAACGTATTGGGCGTGTATGTAGTGTTATCGGTCTACAGTGTTGGTGTTTGCGCAGTAGTTTCGGTCTGCGTGTGAACAGAACTGCTTCGCACTTGTCGACGTTTACTTTAATACGCCATCGCTCCAGCCAAGGCTCAGCTGTTCTGAGTGCTGTCTGTATTCGTGAGTTGATGTTCGACGGTTTCCAGTCTTGCGCGAGGATGGCTGTGCATCCGCGTAGACGGCTAACGTCGTGTTTCGTGTCGCTGGGTAGTCATTAATGTACAGGTTAAACAAGATGGGCCCCAGAATGCTTCCTTGGGGTACTCCAGCTTGGATACCGTGTTGTGTTGATTGTTTATCCTGCACGTTAGTGTTGAAACATCTGTTCGTGAGATATGAGTGTATGAGACGTACGAGTCCGTCTGGGAAACCAGCTTCGCTTAGTTTGCGTATGAGTCCGTTGTGCCAGAGACGATCGAAAGCCTTTTCGATGTCTAGGAACACGGCCCCTGTGGCTTTGTTCATGTTGTAGCCGTGTGTTACATGTTCGACTACGCGGAGGAGTTGTTGTGTTGTCGAGTGGTGATTCCTAAAGCCGAATTGCTCCGGTCTTAGGGTGTCGTTGGCGATGCAATGCCTAGTGATACGTTTTAGTATTACCTTCTCAACAATCTTGCTGAGCGAGCACAGCAGACTGATGGGTCGGTAATTTTGTGGGAGGGAGTGGTCTTTCCCTGGCTTCCTGAACATCAGGACCTTGGCCGCCTTCCAAAAGTCAGGGAAGTGTTGGTGTGTCAGGATGGCATTCGTTAGGTGTGTGAGGTATTCCACGGCTTTATCCGTGAACTCCTGGAGGACACGGTTTTGAATGCCATCAGGCCCAGGGGCTTTTCTAGCGTTGGTGTGCTTGATAGCCCATGTGACTTCATTTGTGCTAGCACGTCTGATTTCGTCGCGCGAGGGCTGGGCTACAAGTCGTGTAACGTCCTGGTCCGTTTCAAGTGTGAATGCTGGGTCTGAAGGAACCAGATTCGGCATGAAGGACGCTGCAAGTGTTGTGGCCATAAGCTCTGCCTTCTCCGTCGCGGAGTAGGCTGGGCCGTCTGGTCCTTGTAACGTGGGAATGTAATGTTTCTCCCTGGTGAAGTGTCTGGCCAGCTGCCACACGCCAGGACGTGTGGTATCCAGCCGATCGAGTTTCTGTCCCCATTGTTCGTTTCTGAATGTTTGGATTTTATTCCGTATTATGCCCTGGAGTCTGTTGACGTGCAGTTTATAGAACGGGCGCCTGGTACGCTGCCAGTATCTCCTGAGGCGGTTCCTCATTGAGATAAGGCCCAGGATTTCCTGGGGCAGGGCCGTCGAGTGTTGTCTTGGTGTTGTAAATGGAATGGCGTCAGTCATTGCGTCTTGGACGGCAGTTGTGAGAGCCTCCACAGCCTCATCGATTTGCTGTGTGTTGTTAATTTCGTGGGTGTCAGGAATGCGACTATCAAGCGTTTCCTTGAACAGTGTCCAGTTCGCACGCTTGTAGTTAAGCATCCTGCGTGGTTCGATGTCCTGCAGTGTCTCTTCCATGTGCAGTATTACAGGCATGTGGTCTGAGTCCAGATCGTTTTCAACCGTTAGGTTGAGTGTGCATGTGATGCCCTTTATGAGGGCTATGTCTAACACGTCTGGCCTATGTCGGGCCTGTGTAGGCACGAACGTGGGAACGTCCGGCCCAAGTATAATGTAGTTTCGGCCTAGTGCGTGTTCGTACAGTTTCTTGCCGTTGGAGGTTCGTATTCGTGAGTTCCAATCGGGGTGTTTTGCGTTGAGGTCTCCAGCGGCTATTACCCGCGGTGCCATGTTGAGTACTGTGCTGATATCGCGTGTTACTATGTTTTTAGGAGGATTGTATAGCGATACCAGTGTGGTGTTGGCTCCGTTGAACTTAAGGCAGTTTGTAGAAGCAGCGAGTGGTCTGCAGGGCCTGTGATCGCTGGATATCTATCTCCCGGTTTCAGTGCAGGTAAAATTATCAGCACACTAAAGAAACGAAATTCCTTCGCAAATATCACTTGAACCATGGTGGAAGAGCTTCCGTTTCCTGTTCATGTCCGTAGATGGAAATGCGACTGCCTTGGAAATCTGGATAAGCAGTAATATCTTGTTCAGCCTTTGTCACAGCTGAAGATGGAAGATATCTTCTGAAGCACGTAGTGTGAGGAATGAATCAAATCTGTGGTTAAATTCGAACATTTTATTACTGCGTACTTTGATCTGTGTAGGAAATACGTTGCTTGGAATAATTATACATAGCAGGTAACTGCGCTTAACAAAGTAATTTTGTTATTTGCGTGATCCAGTATATAGTAATCTGTAGCATCTTTGTGATGAATTTAAGAAGAAAATATAAGAGCCTTAAAACGATAAGAATATTTAATTTTAGCTCAGGACTTACTTTAAGAAATAAAAATGCATGACGAAGACCGAATCAGGAACACAAAAAGAATTTAAGAGCAAAACAGCTATTTGCAGTGATCTGTAACGAGGAGCTTACCGTGTCGATGGAAACATGTACTCAGGTACCATGGTACCTGGAGCTTCCTCTAACCACTCTAACCTTATTCCAGGGCGACGGTGTAGTTCAGTTTCATCGATATATACATGTGGAGAGCGGGGTACTGAAGGAGGATGCTCATGACCGGACAGCACGTTTCTGGGTTTATGGCTGACGTAATATAGGCTCCATAACTACCTTTTCGAACGTAACCCACACAACAATACTTCAACCAACCGACTTACTACTGCCCTGTTGGGAAGAGGGAGAATCCCTTGCACAGCGAATGGTCCCTTGAAACGGATATAGAGCCCAAATCACTTCTGTCTACTAAAAGGGTATAAGATCTAATGAGCATAATTACAGACGAGTATCGGTGACGTCCATCGTAGGGTCCAAGTCCATATACTAAGGTCGGTTGTTAATGATGTGAAATGCGTCAGTCAATCCATCCATATGATTTCTGGTTTTATAAAGTTGGACTTTCTTGCTTGAGTTTTGCAGCAGAAGCTTGAGGACGGCAGTTGAGTCTTTACTTCCAAAGTTAGCTTGAGCCGTGACTGAGGTTGGTCGTTATAGGAGCGGGTTTTCCTAACAGACGCCCTCGCGGTTGGCTACTTCAATTCCACGCGCGATGGTCACATTGGCCGTTGAACCGGAGGAAAATTTTGAGGACAAGGAAACAGGCGTCAACTCTCCATTCTTATGACTGGAGGAGGCGTGTGGTACCACTGAAAAATTCGTTTTTTTTTTTTTGAGTGGTCAGCTCGCCCACTCTAAGATTTTTCAGTCTATGTGCACGAAGGCGAGGCAGTTCGATTATGTACAGAGTTAGCCAGTTGAACAAGAGTCGCTGAACTGGCCTGTGCTGAGTTCGAGGCATCACTTCTGTGCATGTTTTTAAGGCGATTTTGGGTGGGAGTTAGCTCAGATTATTCGAGTTAGGAACTCTCTGTAATTGTAATGTTATTTGACAGAAGCAGTATGGGGTGATAATTTTGCTGTCACTTTACTAAGTTCAGACGGGGAAGTACTTACCCTTTATCCACTCACGGTTCACTTCATGAATCGTAATTGCGAATGAGTTTCGTGTTTCTTCCTGCTGCGAGGCAGAAGCTATAAAATGGGGAATATTATCTTCGGTTGTTCTGTGAATGTTTGAAAAAAAATGAGCGTTTGGCCGGGAGGCCCCTAACGGGGCAGGTCCGGCCGCCTTGGTGCGGGTCTTATTACATTCGACGCCACATTGGGCGACCCGCGCGCCGGATGGGGATAAAATGATGATGAAGACAACACAGCACCCAGTCCCTGAGCGGAGAAAATCCCCGACCCTGCCGGGAATCAGACCCGGGCCCCTTAGGACGGCAGTCTGTCACGCTGACTCTTTTTTATCTCATTTTGTTCTATATAGTTCGTCGAATTTGTTGGTGGCGGACGTCCGATGACACCCGTTCAGGTTTTTCGTAGGTCCATTCACTCAGATTTTTTTGTTACAGAGGGTAGCTAAACCCTCTGACCGAACACGCTGAGCTACCGTGCCGGCTAAAATTTGGATGTTGCGAGACACGAACTAACGGCATAGCACGCGTATTTTGGAATCGGTAATGCTACTCACGACGCTACACCGACTTGGATTTTCGCGTCTTTGCGTGTTAGCGTATGTGCGTCCTTGTTGCGTACTTGATCCAGCCTACGATGACTAATACATTTTGCTCGTACGCAAACACAGTGGTAACATTTTATGCGTGTTACGTGCTTAATGAAGGTCACGCGTAAGCTCCGCTTTGTAAATAAATGCCCTTAAGTACCAGTTTAGCTCGTTAAACTTTTCCCCATTGTATACAGCGTGCTCCATTGATAGTGACCGGGCTAAATATCTCACGAAATAAGCGTCAAACGAAAAAACAACAAAGCCCGAAACTTGTCTAGCTTGAAGGGGGAAACCAGATGGCGCTATGGTTGCCCCTCTAGATGGTGCTGCCATAGGTCAAACGGATATCAGCTCCACTTTTTTCAATGGGAACCCCCATTTTTTACTACATATTTGTGTAGTACGTAAAGAAATATGAATGTTTTAGTTGGACCACATTTTTCGCTTTGTGATAGATGGCGCTGTAATAGTCACAAACGTATAGCTCACAATTTTAGACGAACAGTTGGTAACAGGTACGTTCTTTAAATTAAAAAAAAAGAACGTAAGTACGTTTGAACATTTGATTTCGGTTGTTCCAATGTTATACATGTACCTTTGTGAACATTTCTGAGAACGCATGCTGTTACAGCCTGATTACCTGTAAATACCACATTAATTCCATAAAGGCTCAAAATGATGTCCGTCAACATCAGTGCATTTGGCAATACGTGTAACGATATTACTCTCAACAGCGAGTAGTTCGCCTTCCGTAATGCTCGCACGTGCATTGACAATGCGCTGACGCATGTTGTCAGGCGTTGTCGGCGGATCACGATAGCAAATATCCTTCAACTTTCCCCGCAGAAAGAAATCCGGGGACGTCAGATCCGTTGAACGTGCGGGTCATCGTGTGGTGCTTCGACGACCAATCCACCTGTCATGAAATATGCTATTCAATACCGCTTCAACCGCATGCGAGCAATGTGCCGGACATCCATCATGTTGGAAGTACATCGCCATTCTGTCATGCAGTGAAACATCTTCTAGTAACATCGGTAGAACATTACGTAGGAAATCAGCATACATTGCACCATTTAGATCGCCATCGACAAAATGGGGACCAATTATCCTCCCTCCGATAATGCCGCACCATACATTAACCCGCCAAGGTCGCTGATGTTCCACTTGTCGCAGCCATCGTGGATTTTCCGTTGCCCAATAGTGCATATTATGCCGGTTTACGTTACCGCTGTTGGTGAATGACGCTTCGTCGCCAAATAGAACGCGTGCAAAAAATCTGTCATCGTCCCGTAATTTCTCTTGTGCCCAGTGGCAGAACTGTACACGACGTTCAAAGTCGTCTCCATGCAATTTCTGGTGCATAGAAATATGGTACGGGTGCAGTCGATGTTGATGTAGTATTCTCAACACCGACGTTTTGAGATTCCCGATTCTCGCGCAGTTTGTCTGCTACTGATGTGCGGATTAGTCGCGACAGCAGCTAAAACACCTACTTGGGCATCATCATTTATTGCAGATCGTGGATGACGTTTCACATGTGGCTGAACACTTCCTGTTTCCTTAAATAACGTAACTATCCGGCGAACCGTCCGGACACTTGGATGATGTCGTCCAGGATACCGAGCAGCATGCATAGTACACACCCGTTGGGCATTTTGATCGCAATAGCCACACATCAACACGATATCGACCTTTTCCGCAATTGGTAAACGGTCCATTTTAACACGGGTAATGTATCACGAAGCAAATACCGTCCGCACTGGTGGAATGTTACGTGATACCACGTAATTATACGTTTGTGACTATTACAGCGCCATCAATCACAAAGCGGAAAAAGTGGTCCAACTAAAGCTTTCATATTTCTTAACGTACTACACGAATATGTAATAAAAATGGGGTTTCCTATTTTAAAAAACGCAGTTGATATCCGTTTGACGTATGGCAGCACCATCTAGCGCGCCAACCATAACGCCATCTGGTTTCCCCCTTCAAGCTAGATGAGTTTCGTTTTTTCTAGTTGTTTTCGTTTCATGCTTATTTCGTGAGATATTTGGCCCGGTGTCTATCAATGGACCACCCTGTACAAATTGATCAGCCAGAACATTATGGCCACCTACCTAATAGCCAGTGCGTCTACCTTTCGCTCGGATAACATCGGCGACGCGTCGTTGCATGGGCGGGTTTATATCTTAAGTAGGTCGGTGGTCATTATTTTCTGGCTGATAAATGTACGGAAACGATTTATCTTAAGGCAAGCAGCACTACGAGATCGCTCACTGAAAATGCAGTTACCTGTGGGGAACTATGGTCGATGTGGGAAGGAGCTGTAGAAAGACTACAGAAATGAATAAAAGCAAGAAAGTTCCTGTAACAAACAGTAAGAACCCCACAGAATCTGAAAACTGTCATCAAGTAGGACGATTAACTAAAATCGGTATTAGGAAAGTTGAATGTAAGACTTACATTTGTTGGAGGGGTTCTGGGAAAATGCGACTCATCTGTAACTGAAATCGCATACAAGACGATATGCGACAAATTGTACCAGCGTTCAGAGTTATTATCAAGTAGGTATGTAAACATAGTACAAAAGAAATCATATAGGCGCTACTAATGTCGTAAAGGGGTACATCCCTTACGAAAATGCAACAAAGATGCTAATGAAACTTAAATGGGATTAGTCGCAAGAAATACGACGTATATTCTAGAAAGCGCTGTTGGGTTAATGTAGATAACTTGTTTTTGATGAAGACAGGGAGACTATTGTGCTGATTCTGTCGTATATCTCATGTAGGGCTGGTACGACAAGGTAAAGCGCCTAGAAACTCGAGAACTACAATACGATGTACCCTCTACCATGCACTGTATAATTGTTTGTGGAGTAAAATGGAGGGTGGTGTACATCTACATGTTTACGCCACAAACCATTATACAGTGGACCCTCCATAAGTTTGGAAACACCTAGTAATTATAGACAATGGAAAGGAAATACAGTATAAAAATGCATTTTGTTGTTTTCCAAATGTTTATTAAGCTCAAATAATAAAGAGGAAGATGCAACAATTAAATTTTCGATTCCTCAAAATAGGCACCCTTTGCTTTCATCACTGCCTTGCACACTCTCAGCATGCACTGCGTAAGTTTTGCCAAGGTTTCAGTTGGAATTAATCTCCATTCTTGCTGCAGGACCTCCCACAAATGTGACCCACTCATGATTTCCCGTCCAATTCATCCCATAGCAGCTCGATTAGGTTACAATCAGGGGATTCGGGCGGCCTTTCCATGTTTTTCAATATTTTACGAACCTCTAGAGACTTCACATAGTTCTGACACAAGCGAGACGTATGTTTCGGGTCGTTGTCTCGCTGCAAGACAAACCCTTTCCCAATCAGACGCAAACAAAATGTCTTAGCATGCCGCTGGAGAATAGCAATAAAATCCTTTTGGTTCAGTTTTCCGTCTATTTTCACCAAATCTCCGACTTTATTCCCTCCAAAGGATTCCCATACCATCACAGAACCCCCTCCATGCTTTACAGTTGGAATTGCGCACTGAGGATTCAAGCGTTCAAGGGGTGAAACGGCATACAAATTGACGGCGTTTACTTCCAGATATTTCGAACTCTTTTCCAATCCCCAGTGTTGGTATGTCTCAGGCCACTGAAGCCTTTTCTTCTTGTTAACAGGGCGCAACAGTGGTTTCCTCGTTGCTACATAATTTCAGAGGTTGTTGTCTGCGAGGCGTCGTCTCACTGTTGAATCACTCACCGTTGTATCCCTCGATGCGTTTAGTTCAGCAGTCAATTCACGGACAGTTTTTAATCTGTTACGTTTACTGGTCACTACCAAATACTTTTCCTGGCGTTCTGATATTTTCCTGGGTGCTCCTGAGCGAGGACGATCTCCATAGGAGCCTGTTTCTCGATGCCGGTGTACGGTTTTGACAACTCCGCTCATGGAAATCATCAGTTTCTTTGCTATTTGTCGGACACAATTGCCTTCTTGGTGCAAAGTGATTACCATTACCCGTGATTCATAAGTAATGTGGCACTTTGGGGCCATTTTCAATTACCTTCGCGCAACTACAAGTGAACAGAAATGTAAACATCGTACATCTACATAGCCATGCGGTCTATTCGCGCCACCTGGCGTGTTTAGTAGAACTACTTGGACAGGTAACATCGGTTTGCATAAGCACTCCGTCTTCAGGCCACGAGTGGCCTACCGGGACCATCCGACCGCCGTGTCATCCTCAGTGGAGGATGCGGATAGGAGGGGCGTGGCGTCAGCACACTGCTCTCCCGGTCGTTATGATGGTATTCTTGACCGAAGCCGCTACTGTTCGGTCTAGTAGCTCCTCAATTGGCATCACGAGACTGAGTGCACCCCGAAAAATGGCGACAGCGCATGGTGGCTGGATGGTCACCCACCCAAGTGCCGGCCTCGCCCAACAGCGCTTAACGTCGGTGATCTCATGGGAACCGGTGTATCCACTGCGGCAAGGCCGTTGCCCCGGTTTGCATAAAACGGACCAATATAAGTACGTTCCAATATTTATGTATGTATATGTACAATAATTAAGTGTACAATACTGTACGTGTCATTATTAACCATTATTTGAGCTTGCTATTCCGTATTCTAACCAATAACTCACATAGACCACTTCCATATTGCTCCGTTGTAATACGAAGCATGGTGTTTCCAAACTTATGGAGGGCAATATAGGTGGAGATTCACTGCATCATAATTATGGTTCTCGCACCCTCGTATCCAGTGGTCAGGGTGTACCAAACGTATACCATTAGTCGTCGATCCAGACTGATCTATAGTGTTTCTGTCATTCAAAGCCGATTTTCTCCCTTCTATGCTAAGCGTTACGCGCTACGACTTGGAACTGAGTGGAAGTACACGTGGAGAGCGACGACTTCTGTGCCACACACCGAGGAAGCGGAGCTGGGTGTTTACAGCACCTCGCCTGGTGTTGGCAGCATTGAATTTGCGGTGTTCAGACGTACAGTCCACCGGCATAGCTAGCCAGTGGCTCTGGTGGCCGAAGCGAGACCCTGTATGCGCTACGGATCGTGTGCCAAAAACTGACCCGAAGAAACACAACAACAAAGGCTTGTTTTCATGGAAATTGCGGCAGCTGCCATTTTAATCAGAGGCGCCCACTTCACCACAGGTGGCGTCCATGTCGCCCTTAGGAAGCGCCGCCATTGCAACTCTACTTGCGTCTGCGACTCATGTCACTGCAAGTAGTCCATGCCGTATCCTTCCACTGTATTTAGGACGCCACACGGCCACAGCCAAAGCCTGGGCACAATCGCCTTCGGAGCCCTCTACGAGCCGCTAGCAATTTGCCGCGAGCAACGCTAGGCGACCTTCGCCTCTGCTGATTGAAGTGCCCACACCTGGTATCCAACGCTCTTAAACTTTTTCTTTGATTGTCGATTCTGGACAGCTGTCCAAACAGTGTTTCCTGTAGCCAAACAGTTTGTACTGTTACGTTCATCGTGACTGTGCTCTACGAACCTCTGATTTCAGACTTGTTATCAAACAGTTTTAGTTGCAGGGGCAACAGTCTGGATGATTGACTTATCTGGCCTTGTAACACTAACCAAAATGGCCTTGCTGTGCTGATATTGCGAACGGCTGAAAGCAAGGGGAAACTACAGCCGTAATTTTTCCTGAAGGGCATGCAGCTTTACTGTATGGTTTAATGATGATGGCCTCCTCTTGAGTAAAATATCCCGGAGGTAAAATAGTCCCCCATTCGGATCTGCGGGCGGGGACTACTCAGAAGGCAAACAGTGAAGGAAACAATAGAAAAGTTCGGAGTAGGCATTAAAATCCATGGAGAAGAAATTAAAACTTTGAGGTTCGCCGATGACACTGTAATTCCGTCAGAGACAGCAAAGGACCTGGAAGACCAGCTGAACGGAATGGGCAGTGTCTTGAAAGGAAGATATAAGATGAACATCAACAAAAGCAAAACGAGGATAATGGAATGTAGTCGAATTAAATCGGGTGTTGCTGCGGGGATTAGATTAGGAAATGAGACGCTTAAAGTAGTAAATGTGTTTTGGTATTTCGGGAGCAAAATAACTGATGAAGGACGAAGTAGAGAGGACATAAAATGTAGACTAGCAATGGCAAGGATAGCGTTTCAGAAGAAGAGAAATTTCTTAACATCTAGTATAGATTTAAGTGTCAGGAAGTCGTTTCTGAATGTATTTGTATGGAGCGTAGCCATGTATGGAAGTGAAACGTGGACGATAAGTAGTTTAGACAAGAAGAGAATAGAATCTTTCGAAATGTGATGCTACAGAAGAATGCTTATGATTAAATGGGTAGATCACATAACTAATGAGGAGGTGTTGAATAGAATTGGAGAGACGAGAAATTTGTGGCACGACTTGACTAGAAGGAGGGATCGGTTGGTAGGGCATATTCTGAGGCATCAAGGGATCACCAATTCAGTATTGGAGGGCAGCGTGGAGGGTAAAAATCGTAGAGGGAGACCAAGAGATAAATACACTAAACAGATTCAGAAGGATGTAGGTTGCAGTAGGTACTGGGAGATGAACAAGCTTGTACAGGATAGAGCAGTATGGAGAGCTGCATCAAACCAGTCTCTGGACTGAAGACCACACACACACACACACACACACACACACACACACACACATCAAACAGTTTGGCAGTTTCCCTATAGATTCAGGAAGTCTTGTTGTATTTCTGTGACTGAATTAACTGCAGCTCCTGTGATTCAATGAGAAATGTCATTCATGTTATTGCTAATAAAGTGCTCATCGTTATTTGTCTAGCTGGGCCCTGTCAGGTGACTTCAGAAGTGAAAAATGATACGCTGCTATGTGGGCTGTGTTTGCGCAGTTGGAACACCTGATAGTCTTGAGTCGACTCATTTCAGCACCAATTTGTTCCCCATGACGTACACCTTTGCTGGCAACGGTATTCCCCGAATCGAGTAAAATTTCCCTTTGACCAGCAGAGCGAGTCATTTAAAAGCCCCGTTTGGAAACAGGGGCTGATTCCGTTATCTTGCTAGATTGCAGACAAACCGACACAGTAACACATATAGCGAGAGCTGGTCCACATGTGAAAGTTCATCGAGAGAAGCACAGGCCGACATAAAGGTGCAATCGTGGCAGCCTCTTAGTGGATAACTATAAGGGGTAGTCAAATTAAACGAGACACATTGAAAAAAGTAAGTAAACTGTTTATTATTTCAAAAGTAATTGACATAACTGTTAGTACATTTATCCCGCTGTGAGATAAGATGT
Organism: Schistocerca serialis cubense; assembly: GCF_023864345.2. Lineage (NCBI taxonomy): Eukaryota > Metazoa > Arthropoda > Insecta > Orthoptera > Acrididae > Schistocerca > Schistocerca serialis. Next base: position 142,815,094 of record NC_064646.1, read on the forward strand.
GTGCACCTCTTTGTCTGAAGTAAATCGACGTCCATGAACGTCTTTCTCCAGGGCTCCAAAAGTATAGAAAACGCGTGGGGACAGATTGAGGAGTTACAGGGGATGTGGACTACAGATGGATAATTAACTCATGAACTGCTTCAGAGCGCCACACACTTCCAAGGACTAAGCAATTAGCGACTCGGAAAAAAGAAGCAATAACTCTGCTGATCCAAAACGTCTATCTGGAGACATCAGTGAGCAGAATGAAGATTCTGTGGCAGGCTGTGGCAACAGTGCTCCATGTGGATGTATGGATTTGCATATCTTACCAATGTGTGCAGTTCTTCTCAACTATGAAAAGAATGGAAAATGAAGGAAGATAAGTTATTCTTAGATATGAATCCAGTAAGCAGATTCAGAAGGGTGTATGTTGCAGTCATTACTCGCAGTTGAAGAGGTTCAAATGGTTCAAATGGCTCTGAGCACTATGGGACTCAACTGCTGAGGTCATTAGTCCCCTAGAACTTAGAACTAGTTAAACCTAACTAACCTAAGGACATCACAAACATCCATGCCCGAGGTAGGATTCGAACCTGCGATCGTAGCGGTCTTAGTTGAAGAGGCTTGCACAGGATAGAGTAGCATGGTTCAAATGGCTCTGAGCACTATGGGACTCAACTTCTGAGGTCATCAGTCCCCTAGAACTTAGAACTACTTAAACCTAACTAACCTAAGGACATCACACACATCCATGCCCGAGGCAGGATTAGAACCTGCGACCGTAGCGGTCGCGCGGTTCCAGACTGAAGCGCCTAGAACCGCTCGGCCACAGCGGCCGGCGCGCGTTTCTGAGCTGGGGCCACTTAATTCTGCAGATCTTTGTGACTAATTCCATTGCTCTTGATTGTAATTCCCTTACCTAATACAGCGAAAATCGTTAAACAAATCTTTGAGTTTGGTGTTCCCAAATAAAACAGTTTGACGTCGTAACAAAAATCTGTTCAAAATGACTTTCTTTACAGATATTACTGGGAGTAATATAAAACATACATAAACATTTCAGCAACACGTTTGAAGGCTGGGTCAAATATATTTGAAAGAATTTAAAAATCAGTGATAAACATGCCACCTTAGAACGAACAATGGTGATAAACTAACTAACGCATAATTACAAGACTAGTATCAGTACACAAACTTCGTCGAGAGTGCGTGGAGAAGACATTACCCTCGAATTATGACAACTCTAATAAATTAGTGTCAAACAAGTAAACGCAAGATTCTGTAAAGAAGAAAATTATAAGGTTTTCTGGGTGTCGCTAAATGCTCTCACTACTAGACACTCGATTAATATAATCTGTGCAATTTCCGTTTAGTCTTAAGCAACAGCTAGCTCTTCTCACATTTCGGTGTTTATGACCTCACATAATTTTGCAGCTAAATTCACTGGTATATGTCGATTCTCTCTGTAAATCGCGTCGTGAATACAGTCAGTAGTAAAGAAGCAATAGATTAAAACGTCGTGCCTGAGGCAGTTTTAGTGCATGAATCGCGAGACTGTAGTAAGCGATAGCCTCATTTCCTTTCATCAATTTGGGTGGGAGGGGGGGGGAGGGTAGGGGGGGGGTATTAGTGAGTAAAAGTTTCTTACAGATCTGAAATTATGTATAAAGTTTGTTGTGAGTCACTAATTGCTCTCATTCTCATATACTGGATGAATACGATCTGGGTATTTGCGCACCATAAGTTCCGCCTCAAGATATACACACGTTTCCCAATTGCAGAACTTGTTCTGCTGTGCCAAATCTTTAACGTAAGGTTATACCTCAAAATGGGGAGATTATGACAGGATTTTAAATTTTTAAATTGGATCAATAATTATCTGAAATATTGGAAGTGATATTTTTGTTGTCTCTGAAAGGTGGTGGACAGGCAACCTCCTTCTGGGATATTCCATGAATAGCGAAGGTTTTGTAACGTCTGTAAATAGCCGTTTACACGCTCAGATATATGAAGTGACTTGTCTGTACAGACAGTGTTTGCACAGACAAAAGATTCGGTGTGAATGAGGCACCGACTGAAAAATTTATCTGTGTTACTGTCTTTGTTCGGCCTGTGCGAAGTCTGGAGGCGTTTGAACTGACGCAGACCATATATGCAGACAAAATGAAATGGTATGTCACAACATGTTTCCGGAATGATGTGGATCAACGATGATGGTGATACTGTAAAACACAAATAACGTCTCTGCCCTCAAAATAGCTAAACTACCCGTCTTTTTCAATTTTTAGTTTCTTCAGAAGGCTAGCGTAGGCAACCGAGTAATAAAGTAAGGTCTGATTCAGACATTTGCGTCGAACAATGACGTCATATTACGTCTATAGACGGGCTTTAACAGTAGTTACTAAGTAAGACACCCATAGATAACGTTTAATAGCTGGCCGAGTACGTCCTACAAAATGGTGGCGACCATAGGATAGACAATTATGTTCGAAAAAAAGAGTTAATAAAGATAAGCTTATCTCAGGGCAACCAAGGCAACGAAAAATAGGACAAACGAATTAATCTGAAATAAACGGAACGAAAATATATGGAAAAATGCGAAATTGGAATAGAATACTTCACTTGAGTTATGCAACTAAAACGAAAATAAGAATATCATACACAACGCAATACATGGAATCAGATCTTCCGCTGGGTCTAAATAAATCAAAGAGAGCGATAACACACCTCCTCCTCCTGCCTTCCTCCTCCCTCACACAAAATATCCAAAACTCAAACACACAAATACCATTAAATTAACATAACCAGAAAATACTAGAATCCAAAATCTTAATCTAAATCTTCACTTGATCTATAGCTCAAACGAAGGCAGCGATACCAGACAACGCTTCACAAAACAACAATTTATTCAAATGTAAACAGATCTATGTAATTCAAACGAAGACGACGATTCCAAAGATCCCCACAGCAAAGGAATCACAGTAAACCGAAAGAAACGGCAATAAATACCTACCTGGAATCGAATTTTTCATTTGTCCTACATAGCTCAGCCAAGATGCCGCATAGATTCACAAAGTAAAGAAAAATCTAATAGTAACACAGAGAAGTTCTTCAGAAATAAGTCAAACGAAAACATGAAAACATTGATAATAGCAACGTACACCAATCGCATATATCCTTGTCGAAGAAAGCGATAACAGGAATTCACACACTAAAAAAGCACGTAAACGAAGAATTGCGCAAACGAATGCATCTAAAGTAACCAAAAAGATATCGTATAAAGCATTCGCATTCTTCGCCTGCAGTACGTAGCCCAACGAAAACAGTGATACGGGTCCCCGGAAAATAAAGAATTAATCGAGAAAAAATGCAAACAAATCCCACCATAATAAACAGAAAGAAAAAACATATGGAAAAATTAAATAGCTGTCGAAACGAAAGTCGATAAACATAAAGGAAAGAAACAGTAACCAATAAAAATGAATGACTCAGTACGGCTTAACTAAATCATTACTACAAAATAGCCACTCCTGCCGGAGGTTCGAGTTCTCCCTCGGGCAGGGGTGTGTGTGTTGTCGTTAGCGTAAATTAGTTTAAGTAATGTTTAAGTCAAGGGCACGATGGCCTCAGCAGTTTGGTCCCATGGGAATTCACCCAAATTTGAACCTACTACAAAACATCACAAAAAAACGCATCAATTACAAGAGTGACCCGCAACTAACAACAACACGATATGTAATATAACAATCGATTTCATACACGCAGCACATCAACGACGTCAAATTTAGGGAAGAAAAAGAAATTATTGGAATAACCTCTATTATGAACAGAATTACAATTCATTTCACTTACGTCGATATGAGGAATGCACGTATGTACCTATCTGACCACACTGCAAGAACTCACCAGAATACAGAGAAATAATAGTATGGAACAACATTATATTTACAACTACCAATCGTTAACTCGGAGAAATTAAACTTCCGCACGGAAGTTCCTACTTAACGTTAACCCCAGAAAATCATGTCCAATTAACAAATAAAACAGCCAAGTGAACATTGTAGAGCATACAAAAAATTAAGATAATCAAAAATAACACTTAATAACAGGTCGCATACATCCCTCGCAACTTAAACCAATGACGTTATGCAGGACTTCATTGAAACCAACGACGTTATAAGGGCGCTGTTGTTCAAAGCAGACGGGTGGAATCGGACCTCGCTCTTGACCCGAAAAGCAGTACACATTTTAGAAGCCAGTCTTTTGTCGATCTTTTCCGTACTGATTTTCTGAAGTAATAGCACTGCACAGAATAATTATCTCACAAGCAAATATACTTATTTAGAAATTTGTGGTAAGTTCGTAAGGGACCAAACTGCTGAGGTCATCTGTCCGTACGGTTACACACTACTTAATCTAACTGAAACTAACTTACGCTAAGGACAACTAAGGACAACACACACACACACATGCTCGAGGGAGGACTCGAACATCCGACGGGTGGGAGCCGAAATGCACTTAATTTGACCATGGCCGGAAAATATTACGCACTCTCGGACTATTGATTCCCGACTGTGCGAAAGCTGCATTATGGGTGGAACGTGTAAACAGGAATTGAATACTGCGGAGCAGATGTGCAGACGGTCATTGCAAACACGCTCTGCTGAGACAAACCTGGGTGTGTAAAGAGCCCTTAACAATTCCTGTTCCTTTGATTACATAAAATCAACACAGCTCGCATAATCAAACAAATGGTTCAAATGGCTCTTAGCACTAAGGGACTTAACATCTGAGGTCATCGGTCCCCTAGACTCAGAACTACTTAAACCTAACTAACCTGACGACATCATACACATCCATGCCCGAGGCAGAATTCGAACCTGAGACCGTAGCAGCAGCGCGGTTCCGGACTGAAGCACCCAGAACCTCTCAGCCACAGCGGCCGGCTCATAATCAAACCTTCTATGCATATAGTGACATATTCACAACTAGTTCATTTTTTTTGTGTTCATACTTCATGTACATAGCACAAATGTTACGTCCGAACCATGGAATGACCCAACTGGGAACGTGAACTATGAACCATGAACCATGAAATGAGTTAGCCGTTCAGTAGTATAGATTTGTGCACATTAGGGAAAAAGAGGAAAATGAAGATTTGCACGACGAATTTCCCTCCTAACATCTGTATGACAACCAAATTGTTCTGTCGGTATAGGAAAGGAGTAATGCCTGCGTAGAATATGAACCTGATTCAAAGATCGCGGAAAGATTAGACCCAAGACTCCTACTCATCTTTGGACTTCTGTTGTGGATAGCGTGTAGTTTGTCTATGAAACACTTTCTACGGAACGAGGCCTATTGGCCGCCATCATCTCTTTGTTATTGGAATACGTACTGATAGAGACAATTCGTGAAAATTCTCTTAACTCCGAATTACATTTTGCGCTGCATTGATCGGCAACTTATTCCTTTCTTGTTGTTTTCAAAGACAGTCTTCTTACCTTAGGTACGCCTTGGTGAAGTCCGTGATGAACCAAAGTGTGAAACTGATCTGTCCGATGCGCTCCAGTTGGTTGACAACCGGATGGGTTTCGCCTAATTCTTCTGCTACAGTTTCGAAGAGCTCCAGCCAATGGGTGTTGTGGAGGTGTGGTCGAGTTCACAGGGGGCTGGAACCTCTGCTCAAAGTTTCCATCTTCCCCACAGATATCACTAAACACAGGGCAGGACTCTAGTGACGTAGTATCACTTAGTTATGAGTAACTCGGTGCTGTTTCTTGTGTCGTTACGACACACTTCCTGCGCTTCGAAACGTGCTGATGGTCAGACCGAGCTCGGTTACAATGGACACTCGAACACTTTTCGAGTTAACACAAATAATTCAAGGCGGCCGGAGCAGCCAATTTCCACAGTGACTTATTCGGAAAGGTCGTTGCTAGGCAACTGCGTTGCAACATCGACACAATATCTGTTTGCGTGACATCACAATGACGTAATTCAACCAATCACAGGCCGATTATTAAAAGAATGACCAACAGTTAAGAATTAACAACAAAGTGTGTTTTACATACTTGATTCTAAACTCTTTCAAATATAAACACTGTTTCGACGTAGGTCTACATTCACAATTGCATCAACAAATGCGGACGGAAAGACTACATGAACTCAAATCTTTCCAGCCTAAAAGCTTATGCAGTATGCATTATTGACTTCTTTAGTTCCACATATACCACTTGCTAGAGTTCTGTATTACATATAAAACCAGCATCATACAATTTATACCTTTTTATCCCAACTTTCATAATTGAACTTCTTGATTATGAGTCTTTCTACAACAAGGTCCTCCTTTCGGTTTCTATTGCTATTTTGTAGCAGTACTTCCTCGTGACAACATTACCATCCATACACTCGAGCTTATCACTGTACAAAACCCACAGTAACGAAGGCCAACCAACCAACAACGTTAAAATTCGGTGAATTATTTATTGGGCACCCCTTCCAGCTCATGAGACATAACTAGCTTTCGCGATTCTTTTTAGATTGTCTTCCATTTGAGAGTTGATTTTGCTGCTATTCCTGCTGTTATTTCTCGTTTCAAATCATCAATGGTGGCTGGGAGAGGTGGCCGAAACACCATATCCTTAACATACCCCCATAAGAAAAAATCGGAGGGGGTAAGATCAGGGCTTCTTGGAGGCCAGTGATGAAGTGCTCTGTCACGGGCTGCCTGGCGGCCCATCCATCGCCTCGGGTAGTTGACGTTCAGGTAGTTACGGACACATAAGTGCCAATGTGGTGGCGCTCCATCCTGCTGAAATATGAATTGTTGTGCTTCTTGTTCGAGCTGAGGGAACAGCCAGTTCTCTAACATCTCCAGATACTGTAGTCCAGTTACAGTAGCACCTTCGAAGAAAAAGGGACCAAAAACTTTATTGGCTGAAATGGCGAACAAATACACAACTAAATGAAACTTTATAGCTCCCTTAATTCGCCGACAGATAGTGCTTAGCTCTGCCTTTTGTCGTTGCAGAGTTTCAAATTCCTAAAATTGTGGTATTCTTTTTGAATCACCCTGTAATGACTCTAGCGATGGCGTGCAGTACATGGCCGATATTTACACTATTTTCGTTAAATCTTCTCTCCCTCTCCGAATCTTCGTCACAGCTTTGAAATAACGCCACACATGGTATGGCTCAAAGCACTATGGAACTTAACATCTGAGGTCATCAATCTCCTAGACTTAGATCTACTTAAACCCAATCAACCCAAGGACATCAAACACATCCATGCCCGAGCCAGGATTCGAACCTGCGACCCTAGCAGCTCGGTTCCGGAGTGAAGCGCCTAGAACCGCTCGGCCACTCCGGCCGGCGCTAGAGTCATTATCTTGCAGTAAGTATTCACAGACGTACGACCGCCACAGCGGCGGGCATCGAATGCGAGTCGCCTATAATTTGTCCGTTATTTGGCTAGACGTTATGGTATCCAAAAGCGGTAGCTTTCTCATTCTTTTTTCCTGAGAAATAAGTTTTGAGTGCTGAATATAGGAGACGCAATCATGACTGCTGTACTAAATACCGTTACACACACGGCTGGTTGTGGGGACGCTAAGCGTTCTCGTACTGCCGTGACAGGGAAGTTACATACTTTGGCGTACATATCCCCCCCCCCCCCTCTCCCAGTCCTTCGATCTCCAATGTCAAGTAAGTTATGACCAAGAGTGTAGAACAGTTTCTTTATCAGTATCTAAAGTGTTACAATAATGTTTAAGCATTTTATAAGATTACTGTGTATATTATCCTGTTAGGTATCAACATGTATTAAATATACACTGCTGGAAATAATGTTACTGCACCATTTTAGAGGTTTCAAATTCATTCAAGATTCATTGTTGCAACAGTGCACTTTGATTACAAGAAATGATTATATTTACAGATCAGTAGCACAAGCAGTTCTGAGGTACCAGGTATCAACCCATGCTGAAACATCAATATTAGTTTTGTGGTGCAGCCACAAGTCTAACAATGCAGACGCTGACTCTGGTATCCAGCCGATGGTACAGATGGCGAACACTATCATGAGATACGTTATGCCACGCGTGCCAGAACTGTTCACGTATTTCTCTGAGAGCTGTTGGCTGACGAGTAGTTCGAGTCACTTCTCTTCCCACCATATCTCATACGTGCTCGACTGGAGACATGTCCGGAGACCGTGATGGCCAGGAAAGTTGCTGCACGTCTTTTAGAGCACGTTGAGTTTCATGGGCAGTGTGTGGGCGAGCATTATCCTGTTGAAACAACGCATTACCTTCCTGTTGCTAGAACAGCAAACGAACGGGACTAACAACATTCTGCATGTACCGAGAACTGGTTAGCGTCCCCTCCAGAAACAGGAAGGGTGGACGAGAACTGTAGCTTCTCTCACCCCAGACCTCAAGATCTGAGGCGGGGAAGAATGCATTCTACAAGGGTGTGCTCGCCAGGTCTACATCGTACGCGCAGACGACCATCAGTCGCGTGCAGGAAGGATCTGCTTTTATAGGTGAAGACCACGGAGCTCCATTCCATCTTCCAAGTGATCCTCTGACGGCACCAGTCAGATCGGGGCTTCTGGCTATGAGAGTAGACATAGACTGCGATCTGGCAGCTGTGCCACTACGCTATCTGTTAGTGGACGACACCGAAACCATTATGAGTGCATCTACCATCCCACAGCCAGCCCGGCTAGCCGCGCGGTCTAACGCGCTGCTTCCCGAGTGGGAGGGCGTGCCAGTCCCCAGCACGAATACGCCCGGCGTATTAGTGTCGAGGGCCGGTGTGCCGGCCAGATTGCGGTTGGTTTTTAAGGCGGTTTTCCACCTGCCTCAGCGAATGCGGGTTGGTTCCCCTTATTCCGCCTCAGTTACACTATGTCGGCGATTGCTGCAGAAACACCCTCTCCATGTACGCGTACACCATAATTACTCTTCCACGCAAACATCTGGAGTTACACTGATCTGGTATGAGACTTTCGCGGGGGGAGGGGTACACTGTAGGCCAAACTGCACAACGACTCTGGATTCGGTGGGATGAGTGGACTGCTGTAGCCTGTTGTGGGATTGTCAACCACTGAGTGCTATGGCGGGGACGGGGTCTCTACATCATTTCTAGATCCGCGGTTCAATACACAATACACACACACCATCCCACAGGTGGCATATGCCGTCATCGGATAAAAACTGACGTCGTCTTTCCAGGCGTAATAATTTTTTTACGACATTGAGTTTATTTAGCACGTTCATAAATATTTAGCAGATCATTCTATGTTGTCATTGATTTCTTCAGCCCAGAGTGGTCGGATGCAGCTCTCCATGCTCGTTATCCTGAGCAAACACCTTCATTTCTGCATAACTACTGCAAATTACATCCATTTTCCCGCTTACTATAGTCAGCCCTTAGTATATCACTACATTTATTTCCTGAAACATTCTTCCTACCAAACCGAGAATTCGTTGATGCCTCAGGTTGTGTCCTATTAACTGATCCCTTATTTCAGTCAACCTGTGCAATAAATTTCTTTTTTCATTTTTTCCTTCTTATGTCGACGATCTACGCCTCTAATCTTCTAACCATTTTCTAAAGCATTATCCATTGCATTCAATTTCTCGTCCATATTATTTGTTATTTGCCGCGTCTGACAAAATTATACTGCATTTACCAATACTTAGAGTATTTATTTTTGCTCCCTTAACTTTAATTCACTCTCCAAATTACTCCCTGATTTCCTTTACTGCTTACTCAGTGCGTGGGAATGGGGAGGTGGGTTATAGGCGGGGCAAACCTGCCTCGCTTCATGTCCGTCGACGCTTGCAACTGCAGTCTGTTGTCTACATAAATTGTACAAAACCTTTCGTTTCTTGTTGTTTAGCCCTTCTATGTTCAGAATTCCAATGAGTGTGTTCCATTCGAAAATTTCTAAAGCTTTCTATAAATATGCAAATGCTATAAATGTAGGTTTGCCTTTTTTCAATCTGTATTCTGAGTCTTATTGGCAGTATTGCCTCGCATGTTAGTACATTTTTCCGGAACCAAAACTGATTATTGACATAAAGACCGAAGATACCGATAATTTCGCAAGCAGTCAATCAGTGGATATTCAACCCAGGACGACACACTCCAGCAACAGATTAATTTCATTAATTCAGAGACGAACGTAAATAGACTTATGCCGTTTGCTAGTTATATTCCAACATAAAAGCGTCTCGGGACTGGGGAAGAACGTCGCAAATCTCAGTCCCGCAGTACAGAAGTACTGGATAATTCTTGTTGCCGTCTGTTCGCCTGACATTTCCTGGTAGGTCTACGTAAAGACTTCGAGTTCATAGAATTGCTATACCTATACTGTCCCATTGTTACTGTTGTTGAAACAGAAAAATCTACATGCAGAGAGGTGGACTTACAGTGAATAGTTGACTGTCAAACAACCACAGCAGTGAAACTGTTTCTATTTACAGATAACCAAACCGGCTGGGGTGGCCGAGCGGTTCTAGGCGCTTCAGTCTGGAACCGTGCGACCGCTACGACTCTGGCATGGACGTGTGTGATGTCCTTAGGTTAGGTAGGTTTAAGTAGTTCTACGTTCTAGGGGACTGATGACCTCAGATGTTAAGTCCCATAGTGCTCAGAGCCATTTTTGAACAGATAACCAATGGATCAGAAAGGAAGTTATCTTCTACAAAAGATATGCCGGTTACTGCCCGGTTCTATTCGATGATATTTCAGATGATATCCTTTCATTTGCAGATGCTTCTGTGTAGAATACCGAAAGACATCATTTAAATCTTTCGGAAAGCAACTATTCCAGATGTTGCAGTGTACAAGTAATCCGGTTACCCACGTCAACATAGAATGACTGACTTCGGAGCAATTATGTACAGAGTGCAGAGTACAAATATTGAACATAATAACCTGCATTAAATGAAAGCATCCTTACATAAAGGAACGCACACATAGATCGTGAGTGGACTGAAGGAAAATACCTCTGCCTTTTTTATGAGAAAGATGTTAAAGCTTTTTAAATAAAACAAACGTTATTAAAATTCTGCATCTTTATTCTTCATGTCTACGTATTTACTTCTCAGCATAGTCACCATGTCGACGAACACACTTCTCCCAACGAGAGGGCTGCAAATACGTAGGCATTTAGAATAAAGTTGCTAATAATGTCTGTTTTATTTAAAAAGCTTTAAGAGTTTTCAGATAATTCGAAGGCATTCCTTTCTAGCACGCTCTGGTAAGTGAGAAATTCTGCAGTCACCACTCTACTACAATCTGCAGCAAGTCGACAAAATAAAATCACTCACGTTCCGATGTCTTTCACAGGAACCGCATAACGTAAAATTGCAATTTAATTTCGTAGTTTTAATGTGAAAACAACTTTCCTCACTAACGACAAACTGTAGAACAAGTTCATGAATAAAGTTAATAAAGACCGAAAACTTAGACAGCAAGTCACAACTATATAAGCTAAACTATGACTCTTACTTTTGCTAGTATGCAGGGAAGACGGAGAGATATTCTGGAGTAAGACACAAGGAACATATGGATACACTAACATCAGAAAGTATAAGCGGACCAATTGGCTTAGAATTTAGCTGAGAGTGAACGTGCAATTACACATATTAACAAGAACATGGAATTATTACATGTTGCCAATAAATGCATAAAGAATATCTGCTGGAAGAAACTGAAACTTGTGCATTCAATTAAACATACAGTAATTGTATACTGAATAAAAATATCAAGATGAAGAACAAAATTCACCCAGACCGGTCAACGTGGAAACACATGCACGCATACTTCGTCCGTTCACTTAATCCCCTTGGTTCAGTAATACGTATTTACTCTTCCAATAGCATCAGAATTCAGTATCTTAATTTCTTAAAAAGTAGGTTGGTGTGCACATTGATTCCGCAGATACCAAAGGATGGTCACCAAGGTGGCAACAGAATATGAACATTTGTTAATTACGAAAACTGCTATTTCGTTGTCTCACAAACACGTTTCTGTTGTTGTTATTAGAGAAGACATTGCAATTTTCGTTTTTCTGACGACGTTAGCGCTAGACAGTATGTTCGTTTGCAAGTCTTGAGTGGATAAGATAGGAGATGCGCTGTATTCCAAAACATCCTTCGAATATAAGGGTATTGTAGAAAACATAATATTTCTCCGTGCGGTAAGTGGTTGCTTTACCATTTCGGCTCTGTTTGGACACGGAAAAACTAAATTCTGCACCACACTTGAGAGTCATGTTTCCCACACTAGAAGTGTTTCTATTTTCAAAGATCTAGGTCCAGGAAAAGAGAAGATCGTTGAAACATCTGAAAATTTCCTTGTCTCACATTATGGAGGTAGTTCAGTATCATGCATTTAGAACTGATATGCGAGTCAAGACGTGGATGGAATATTAAAAAGACGCCCTCAAGTGTGGTCGCAATAAGGATACTGATGCTCTCATTACAGTGCTAATGGATAAACAATCAGCTCCATAGGCATTGTTGAACATGAGACTATGCCAATGTAAGAACAGTTGTGTTAACAAATGCATCTGTAAAAAAGCAAGACTTCGATCTTCCATTGTATGAGTTCATTGCGGATCCTAATCGTGTGGTAACGCACCAGATGTTGAATTCAACACTTAATAAGTCGAGTTGGATGATCCGCTGCCTGTTGGTCGAAGTGATACCATGTATGCATCAACCACACTTTAGCCAGTGTTAATTTTTAAATTAAAATTGGGTATGTATCTTTAAAATAAATTCTAAGATCTCTTCTAAACTCCGTTTTCTTGAAAAATGGGTATATGTAAAAGTGTTAAAAATTTGTTTTTTCTTCGAAAGTATTTCATACCAGAAGTTACATGAATCTCAGAAACTATATGTACACACTGCATTCACAGTGGTTTAAAAATACTATTTTCGACTGAGGATGATATTTTCAGTTTCGAGTCGACTTACACTAAAATTGTTTGCGCAACATTTCTCGGCGTTTATAGGGAGTAACTACAAATATTTTGCATGAATGTCGAAGGAAGCTAAATCCTCTGCAACACTGCTTCTTATGCATTGTGCACAAACTGCACTAAAGACGTTGTTAAGGTGAAACGACTCACGTATCTACGTTTTTGCGATTTATTGACATTTTTATAGATTTTCACAGCCTCGTATCTCAGCAGCTGTTCTGAATTTTTCATGTTATGTATCAAACTTTCAGGAAATGTAATGCTCTTTAAAATTGGTAATGGCATATCTTTCTCTAAAATGCAGTTGCAGCAAGTTACTGAGAAATTTTTTTAAAAAAGTGCCATTTCGGAACGGTTTCTGCAGGACAGCGGATAAGGACAAGGAGGAGAAAGTCTAAAACTTGGATGTTTCATTATAGGAGTGATACAACACATCTGAAAATCAAAATTACTCCTATTTTTGCAACCCAGTCCCTTATTCAGAGCTATCTCTACTGGGCTACGGGTTGCAACTCATGTCTTTGTCAACACTGCACGAAAGTTAAAAATAGACTGTTCACAGACCACTTAACATTACTCGGCCCACCAGTATGATTCACTGTGACTTCCAGTACGTAATGTAAAGGCCTGTGCTTCAGAACATATCAAGTTTTTAACTTATAAAATTGTTCTGATGGAGTACCACAGTCAGGGATAGTTAATCTGTTAATTACTTAATTAATTAATGAGAACATTTCAGTGAATTAGTAGCGAAAATTACTCATAAATTTCAGAAATACCGGTGGCTACCTTTTGATAACATACAAAGAATTTCTTTCTATTTTATGTACATACAAAGATGTTTATGATAACTACGCACATATACCGTGTGCTACCTTTCCAACGTCTCCCACAGACGTACTTCTGTCCCGCAAGTGATAAGGAATATGTCCTTCGCACGTAAATGTATGGTAACAGAAATGCTAATTACTTGTAATGCAACAACCGCACTTTGAAAATAGATAAACCGTAACTATTTATAAGTCTGGACCTTCTGCCTAAATGACGAGACTCCTGTTCCTAACAGTATTCCACCACTGCCACCCACTAACCTCCGCTTCATGATTCAGAAATAATTGTTACCAGCTTACATGCAGAGTACAGCGAAAAACGTAGAAAATCATTCTTCAATTTGTGTAGTTGTTAACGAAACTGTGTATGTGTAGTTGAGTCACGATCTGTTACGATTACTTCTCTTTTTAATTTTTTAAGGAGAGAATAAGGAAACAGCAGAGAATATAATCACAGCTTATTTTGCTTACGTTTCCGTAGTTTCTAATATAAGACTACCATCTGCGTTTCCAAAAATCTGCCACGAAATTTCACTCATAAAGCAGCACTAAAGGAACCATAGCATAACCTCTACAAGAAGAAAGTTTGTGAGTGACGTCGCCATGATTTCATTAAAGAAATAAACAATGATTTTGTTATTGTGTGTGTAAGTAACTTACTACAACATTAAACTAAAATAACAGATTAAAAGCAGACTTTAAATGTATGTAGTGATCTTCTGTAAGTTTCAAAAACTTCGTACTTCTTTAATACTTTTTTTCTCCTTTACGAAAAACATGTTTCATTAAACGGCAATTCTTGCGCTCTCGAAAAGAAATAACCCAAGAGTTTGTGGGCTACGAATCCATTGGAAGCGTGCGCCTGGAGTGCCGTGCTGCTCTCTGTACGGCAGAAGTGAAAGTTCATCTCAGTACTCGTTGTCCTAACAGATGGCGGGGCAAACCAGTCGCTGGCACACGCTGCAAAGATCGAGCCAGCTGGTAGGGATGGAGAATCGGACCGTGAAACACCGATCAGATATTTTAGTTCTGTATAACCGGTAGTTTTCGGTAATTACTTGGTCTCGGTTGTAACAGGGCTTTTTCATTTCTCTCTAATAACCGAGTAAAAGCAGGTATGTCAATTTGTCACAGCACTGGAGCTTAAATTTTTTGGTTCTTAATTAAAGGTATATCCCAGGCTTCTCATTTGGCTTCTGATATCTCTTTGAAAGATATTGACTTCTTACAGAACCACACATTACAGAACGAGTTATTACGAACAAATTGGACAATAAATATTGGCCAATGGATTAATTCATTACCGAAATTTTCGCTCTTGTCACGTAATTGTTCCTGCTAAATTTTCTACTTTTCCTACTGTGTAAATTGCTCATTTGAACTGTTTTAAACAGTAAAATCAAATGTATTCAAACTCGTGTTAAAAAGTAAATAAATATATTAATTACAAAACAGACTTTCCATTCGAAATTATTAAAGAAAATAACGCTATAAATTTTTCGCAGAAACTTAATTTTGTCTGCCATTTTTACGACATAACAAAAGAGAAACGAAATTAAGGTGATATGAATAAATTAAAAATTTATCAGTTAATTGATTGTTTATAACATACATAGTATGTAACTGACCTGCTGCCTGTATCTACATGGTACGACTTGATCTGTGAGCAGCTATTCGAAACGAACAGCATAACATGGAATATATACTGCTCCATACTCAATTTTCATCCTTTTGCACAAACTGTTCGTAGTGTCCAAATATGTGTCTCATTCTCGACTACAAAATAATTTTTGAGAGCGCTTCAAAAAATTCAAATCAGACGGAGGATACTAGTGATTCTTCATAATATCAGCCCCACATTACTTTTCGCGAAAAGCAGCTAAGAGAATACGCATCGAGTTCCTTTTATTTACCTCGTTTATTTGATATTTTGATTCTATGTGTCTTGGAACGTATAATCTGAGGCCGTCTTTGAATTTTTCAACCTTTGTTCGTTTATTACTTGAAATAATAGCAATAAAAAAACCAAAGTCGTTTATTTCAGAAACTGGTTATTTAGAGTGGTTTTAACAGTCAGCTTAAACTAGAAATGAAACGATATCGGTATAACTAAAAACCGGTTGTTCCAGCAATAACCGCCATCCCTACAGTGTACCTCCTCTTCATACCGATTTCTCCAAAAAGAAAGTCAACAAATTACTGAAAATTACTGGGACCGAGGAAATGATTTGATGTACAAGAAAATAAGTTGTGTGTAAGTTCTACAAAGAAGAATAATAAACTCCTTCATAGAAATAAATAACAAGGGCCAGCTTCGCATAACCATTAGAATATTTTCCATAAAAGAATATGTCTAACTGGGATAGGTGTAAATACTACTGATTAATTATTCGATATGTTCGATTTAATTTCATTCACTGCTTCTGTTGTAAAGAAGATACATTTGTTGTATTACAGACCTGTTGTTCTCTGTGCTATCGAGATCTCTTTAGGGTCTCATTATTCATTAGAAAACAGAAATGAAAGTGTAACTCGGTTTTTTCATTAAGCTTGTAGGTACATACAACTAAATCTTTCGTTCGTTCGACAAATACGTATGCTAAGGTGGTTTTTATTAATTGACTCGACGTAGATGATCTCGTAGTGAATATCAACGTGTGTGTGTTTCCGTTTAACTCACAAAATGTTTGTAACTTTGAAAGAAAATTATGATGTGTCAGCGTTATCTTTTCTTAGAACAGAAATTAATATAGTCTATAAAATATCCATAGAAGTTAGTGTATTAATGATATGTAATGGTCAAAACTAGAGCAATAAACATACATTGATTCATGCTTTATTCTTCATTGTCAGAGATGGTTTTTCTCGTTAATTTCCGCAGAATATAGTTTGACTTTTTTTTCCTTCATGCTGTTGTCTTGGATGCACAATGAGTAACAGCATTACAGGTGAAATTCGAGGTTCACCGTTCGAGTGCCTGTCTGGCACACAGTTTTAACCTGCTGGAGCGTTTCACATCAAATCATACGTTGTCATGATCCTTCTTTACTCGATGTTTTGAAAACAGCGTTCACCAAACATCCATCACCAGGTCATTCACGTTAGTTAAATTTCCATTCACTAGGGCCATGTTAATTTACAGAGAGTCGAAACTAATTCAACTCGAAATCGATTCAAGTCATCAGATTCGTCAGCTTGTAATTAATTCATCTGCGGATATTATAAGAAGTTGCTGTAATCCGTCACGCGAGCATAAGAAACTGAAATATGTTATTCACACTGAAATTAGAAATATTTGCTTACACTTGCTGTAACTGCTGCAATGACCTGACGATAGCCACTTGGTGAACTTTTGTTTTGAAAATTTCAAATTATTAAAGATGGTGACTAATTATAATGCCTCTGAAAGTACTGCAGAAAAATTGTACCGCAAATCCATTCGCTCTTAGTCCGCCTTCCACTTGGTACTGACTAACTAACATCTTCTTCAAAACATGTTAATTTCTCGAAAAAATTTGTTGTTCAGAAAGGAAGCGTACGACTTAAAAAAAAACTGGCGCCTGGTTGGACTAACACCTTCTTGCTAGATTCAGAATCATTTATTTTATGCAAATCGTTCGATTACTGGCGCGAGGAATGTATTCAGCATAACAGCATAGCGTTAGAGTGATCCTCGTTCTTCTCCGGAAAACAAATGGCTAGTTATTCCCTTTGCGCTTGCCATGTAAAATACTGTAGCTATCCTCTGGTGCGATGTATTGCTGATGTAATTCAGCAGCAATTGCCTACAACCAGTAATGACGTGAATATGAAAACTTAAGTTAACCCCAGAGACAGTTACTGTACATAGTCAGCTTCAGTTACCTGCATCACAAACTATATCTCGCGTGCCTCTAACCTTGAATCGTATATAATTGTTCGGTATGCATTCACCCTGACTCGTTCCAATTTAATAACCCGATGTAGGCCTATCTTTCTTTGGTTAGCTCAGTCAACCATTACATATCATCAAACTTATCGCCAACTAAGAAGAAAATATGTCAACGAAGTTCACACGTCCAGAAACTATACTTACGGAATAACGGGCGTATTTCATCTTCTGCGAATCAGTTAATATAGACCATTACAATTTCGATCAAATTTTTTTCTTGAATTATTGAATGTCCTCCTTTGACACTCGTACACGGAATGAGATCATGATATCCACTAAATCTAAAGCTGTCAAGTAGTGATAAATTATTTTCCGGTTACATGTCGCATTATTATTAAGAGTAAGACGACACCTACCACGTAAGAGGGATTAGAGTGTAAAGACGTTGGCGTGACTAAATGGATTTCAATTCGGTGCGCTTCGACGGCATGTTTCGTCTTTCCGGTAGCAGATCTAAAGGGATAAACCTTACCGTATAATGTGACACGCGCTATAAATCTAATGTCACAAACGCCCTGTTTTTGTGCCAGTTCTCTCGGTAGGGAGTATCATGAACGTCAATTTTGGAACGTCAATTTTGGAATAATTACTGTCTAACAGTTACTGTCTCAGCCCGTACTTTTGTCATACTGCATTAGTACTTGTATTATTGAATTGTGCATTTTACGACATCGGGAGAATAATAATGTAAAATCCTAATCCGAAGAATTGGTGAAGTGTGAAGGGCAGCTACGCACGAACTAATGATGTTACAACATTAGTGACGGTACGTAACTGCATAAATCTACGTATACATCCATATTCCGCAAGCAACCTTTTGGTGTGCGGCGGAGGATATTTTTTCTACCAGTCAGTTTACCGTTCCACGCTTCAGTCGCGAATTGAACGCGTTGAGAATGATTGGTTAGACTCCGCACAGTCTTATCTGACCTTCACTGTCCATTACCGTAATATGCAGGGTGTCCCTAATTAAAGTTGCATTTTCAAAACGCTGGAAAGAGAACCACAGCTAAGATTGACGTCAAATTGGGGCAGTATATTGTTGGCACAAGGCGAAACGTAATGGAAAAAAAGAAACTAAAACTTTGCCAATAGATGGTGCTGTAAGTTTCTTAACGTAAATGGGATCGGTTACCAATGACAGATGAATCGCAATTCGGCGGCTATGGTTTGAATTGCACATTAAACCATCGGTACTGCTCCAAGTGCATGTCTATACAATTTCGGCAGTCAACAGGTGTGGCAGTGTTAGGAAAGGCTTCCACCACGTCACCGTCGTATCACATCGTATGAGGAAAATTGGTTTTTAATCGTCGTGGGGTCGAAAATCGGAGAAAAAGCAAAATAACATTTTTTTTAATTTGTCCTGAGACCAGAAAGAACAAAAAGGAAAATGACGTCTGTTTCTGACTATCGTGAGACTGGCGCAAGGTATGTTTCATATGCCGTCCGTTTTCCGCCACAAGTTGAAATCGAGAAACAGAATGTTCCACAACAGATTCGATTGTCTCGGGGTCACGTTCAGAATGCACTGCGCAAAGCATGCCTACAGTTACGTTCGTGGCTGGAGCACGGAACACAACTTCTCTAAGATAACCCCATAGCCAAAACTAACACGGATAAGGACCACGTGATCCGGATGCCCAGTCTGTACGGAAATTACGGCTGATAACTCTAGCATTTGCAAAACCTCTGCAGCAGCCGCTTAGTTGGCTGTGCAATTTGCGGAGGAGTGCCACCTTGCATGAAAATGAACGTACCCACACAGCGGTTTGTAATGGTTCTCTATTTACATGACCATTACGGCACTCCAACCCCAGTAATATCGTACTACCTTACTGCGAAGTAACAGACATATTTTTGTGACAATATTCACATATGGTTTTATTAATGTATAGGAACTCCGATGTATCGATATATTACAGTGATATGGTTCTTGTGTGTGTTCATTTCCGTGAGACTGTCATAATCTTTGACTTATTTGTAACCGTTTTGGCGCGAATGCGCACAGAGCATTCTTTGTTTCACTTTGGCAGAAGTTAAGTTGTTATTTCGCTTTGTAAAAGAACGGTCAAGTCTTGTGTTTGGTTAAAGTGGAAATTAAATATATGAAGATTGATACAAAACTGTTTTCTTGATGATGTGACAAGTATATGTGAATTTACAAGAAGTTTAATAAAAACGTGGTTCGTGAACACCAAGTCGAAAATTAGTTCAACCATATCATTGTTTTGATCTGGGATTGTTTGATCATTAAAAATTTCCTGAAAAACGCATTTGTTAGGTATTCAAATATTGCTAAAATACGGATCTGGACCTTCTAGCAGTCAAAGTGGAATCACCCTAGAATCAACAAGATGAGCCACAGCAACTTCGACGAAATCTACGTGGGAATCCATTCAAGATAAGTGGCAAATTAATGACTTTTTTACAGTGACCTCATTATTTCCATTCTGGCGATACCATCCACAGTCAATAACTTTGTTGTTGCCCGATAAAGCGAACATATGCTGCGTGAGCAACATTATTAATCTGATTTCTAACCTACTTTGCAAGTGGTGGTATTGTTAGAGGTTGAAGGGCTGAAATGACGTTGGTGCGCAAAAGACTCTCATAGCGTCTGTCAGTGACGGCAGAGGTAACAGTACTCGCAGGATTCATCTCCTCGAAAAAATAAGGCCCTACGATAAACGATACCGACAACCCGCACCACATCGGTATCTTTGCAGAATGAAGTGGTTCCTGCTGACGTGCGTGCGGATTTTCCTCAAAATGGCTCTGAGCACTATGGGACTTAACATCTATGGTCATCAGTCCCCTAGAACTTAGAACTACTTAAACCTAACGAAACTAAGGACATCACACAACACCCAGTTATCACGAGGCAGAGAAAATCCCTGACCCCGCCGGGAATCGAACCCGGGAACCCGGGCGTGGGAAGCGAGAACGCTACCGCACGACCACGAGCTGCGGACGATTTTCCTCCGTCCATACTCTGCAGTTCGTTGATTTACATGTCCTTGGAGACGGGAATGTGCCTCATTAGTCAACATAATGTTCCATGACCGTTCATTGTCCACTTCCATGCGAGCAAGAAATTCCAGTGCGGACTAATGACTTGCGGGGACATCAGCAGGAAGCTACTTCTGAACATGGGTGATTTTGTACTGACAGCAATGCAGGATGTTTCCTAGCATTTTATGCACCGCGCTTGCAGGCATTTCCAACGATCGCGCAATTCCTCGTGCCCCGCACGACTGCTCACTACCGTTCCACCCCTCCTGTCATGCTGTGGCCACACCTTCCACAGATGTCCGGTCAGCTACCGCACTGTACTTCAAAAGAACCTGTCTTGTCGAATTCTGTAACCTTTTTCTCCAGGCTCTTAGCAGCCTTTTTTCATACCCTTGAGTGTCCGTAACTTCCGCACGGCTGCTGGCGTTCAGTTCTCGGCTTGCAAATAAGCTTTACCAGCAGCGCACGATCCTTCATGGAGACAGTCATGTTGCGGGTCTCGGACGGAAGCTGAGAAACAGCCGTTTGGAGGGTCAATTTTTGTGATTATTCTGACGCTTACAGCGTCAACAGCCGCGCCGTGTAGCCGCGAGGTCTGGGGCGTCTTGTTACGGTCCGCGCGGCTCCTCCCTCGGGCATGGGTGTGTGTGTCGTCCTTAGTGTAAGTTAGTTTAAGTTAGATTCAATATTGTGTAAGCTTAGGGGCCGATCACATCAGCAGTTTGGTCCCATAATACCTTACCACACATTTCCAAACAGCGTCATCTATTGTTCAAATTCGACGTTAGTCTGAGCAGTGGTTCTTTTTCTACAGCGTTTTGAAACGCAAACTTTAAATATAGATAAGGCAATATATTAGGATCGGGCAATAATTAGGAGGAGGCAATGTGTTGGTTGACGCTTCTGGGAATGTGCATGTTCGGAATTTTGACAATAAACCACGTCTCTTGCAGCGTCTCCCGCAGTAGATGGCTAAGAATGTTGGTGATGCTTTTGCGCTTAGCGAACGTACCTGTGATGAAAAGCGGTGCTCTTCTTCGGATCTTCTCTATTTCCACTATCCCCCTGACTAGAACGTGCCCCATTCTGACGAAAAGTACCCTAGTGTCGATCGATCGACGGCTTTCTAAGCTACTTCCTTCGTGGAGGAACTACATTTCCTGAGGATTTTTCCCAATGAATCTCAATCTGACATATCTTCCTTACGATTAGTTACACGCAGTCGTTCCACATTAAGTCTCTCCGATGCTGACTCCAGAATATGCAATGGATATAACTGCTTTCAGTGGCTGTTCGGCAATCGTGTACTCATACAATAACGGGTCGATCATCTATTTATGCGTTGTACGTTACATTTATGCTGAGGGTCCACTGCCAGTCGCTACACCAAGCGTCGATATCTGTAGGTCTTCCTGTATTTCCCTACAGTTCCATAGCGTTCCCTCATGGGACTTCCGCTGTTATCCATTAGATCGTTTCCAGGTATATGGTGAACGGTAACAGACCTGTGACACTTTCTTGGTCTAAACACGAAGTTATTTTTAAGTCCGAACATTTCCGTCCGTAAAGAACGACATGCTGTGTTTTATCTGCAAGAGAGTCGTCGATCCAACCAAAAAGCCGGTCTCATTTTGCGAACGTTCGTATTTCGTTCACTGCGCGACAACGCAGAACTGTATCGAACGCCTCCCGGAAGTCAAGTACGAATTGTGTGTCTACAAAAACGTACGTTTTTATTTTACAATCCACCGTATGTTGTGGTACAGTGAGTACACATTACACTACTAAAATTTTATTGATTCCATATCCCATTGGTGCAAAGTGCGCGGGTAGAAAGACTGCCTTTACGCCACAAAATGAGCCTGAAAGGCTCTAATTTTACCACCGTGATCATTACGTTTGATGTATAGCGGAGGAAGGTATTGGCAACGCACTAGGCTCTTGTTCCGCTGCACAGCGTTTTAAATTCACCTTAGACCACCCAGATTTAGGTTCTCCGTGATTTTCCTTAAATCGCTCAAGGCGAATGCCGAGGTGGTTTCTTTAAAGGTGCACGGTCGATTTCTTTCTTTGTTCTTCCCCAGTCTGAAACTATGCTCTGTTGGCAATCTACCTCGTAATAAATATGCAACCAGTCGCTTTTTTACGATTTATTCAACCATGAACATGTTTTCGAGCCACTGCAGGCTCATCATCAGATGGATATGTTACAAGAAAATTATGTTGTTGACCAAGTGCTGTTGGCCGAAATGACGGAAATTTAGTAATCGGTGACGAAACGCTTAACAACCCGAAAGTTTTTTATTTTTTCGGTACTTACAGTGCATTGCCTTGTGGTATCCATATCAGTAGCTAAATACTTTGTTTATTTGTGTCATCTTCATCCCGGAGTAGCACTTACACCGAAAGTTTTCCTTTATACCTAAGTGACAAAAGTCGTAAGATAGCGGTGCGTGTATACAGATGGCGGTGGTTTGGCGTACACAAGCTATAAAAAGGCAGTGCATTGACGGAGCTGCATTTGTACTCAGATGATGCACGTGAAAAATGTTTACGAGCCCCACGACGGAAGATAACAGATTTCGAACGTGGAATGGCAATTGGGACTAGAGGCATGGGGCATTCCATTTCGGAAACCGATATGGAATTCAATATTCTGAGATCAACAGCGTCAAGAATATGCGGAGAATACCAAATTTGAGGCAATACTTCTCACCACGGACAACGCAGTGATCGACGGCTTTCACTTAACGACTGATCCCCAGCACGAACCCACCCGGGGGACTTATGTCGAGGTCCGGTGAGCCAGCCAGTCTGTCGATGGTTTTTAGGCGGTTTTCCATCTGCCTCGGTGACTGCGGACTGGTTCCCCTCATTCCGCCTCAGCTACACTATGTCGGCGATTGTTGCGCAAACAAGTTCTCCTCGTACGCGTACATCACCATTACTCTACCACGCAAACATAGGGGTTACACTCGTCTGGTGTGAGACGTTCCCCAGGGAGGTCCACCGCAGGCCGAACCGCACAATAACCCTGAAAGAGTGGTTCGGTGTGGGGCGACGGCGGGGTGAAGTGGACTGCAGTAATCGTCGTGGGGTTGTGGACCACTGCGGCTGCGGCGGGGACGGAGCCTCTCCGTCGTTTCTAGGCCCCCGGTTAACATGCAGCACAATACAATAGAATAGACATTATTAAATTATTACGCGTTTCTCTGGAACGCCATAAAACGTAAATACAGAAGGTACATAGAAACATTGTAAGTGTTCCATCGGTATAGCTAAGCTAGTCTCATGAGTCTGGCACATTCAGTCAGCGACACTAGTTGATTTCAGCACAGCTACTCACTCCAGTCTCTGTGGCATATGGCATCACCTTTTGCAATAAAGCTTCCCTATAAAACACAGCAACACCTCCCTCAAATGCGTATTTAACTGCATGTGCGCTACTCTACGTGTTATGGAAGCACTTAGCAGTATTTAAAAACGTGAACTCCATCACGCTGATTCAAACATCCAAAACAAATATTTACACTCAGAACCGTCCAGAACACACGTCACTATCCAAGTGTTTATTCCATCGTCGACAACCCTTAATTGTTGCACTGCCTATACCAATGCAGTGCATTCGTATACATCTTGTCACGGGAAAATTTCAGTTGCTCAAGAGTCCAAGAACCTGAAATTCTTGGAGATGTAGCTATTTTCTCACCACTCATTACCCAAATTATTTCTAATTTAACCTTCTTATACTCTCCTATCTCCATTGACTCTTTCGCCAAACTACACTCCAAATTTTGCATAGTACACCACCAAGCCGAAGTCCAAAGTAGCTCCAGTATTCGTTTACCCACTACCGCATCTTTTTCGCCCACACTCAGTCACAACAGCTGAACATGGGTAAGTACAGTCCCAGCGCTTACAGTAGTTTTACCTCCGTGACCATCACCTTCACCGAAAATATACTCAGTGCAGCCACAATATCTGTCAACAGTGCTGCCAACATCAGCACCACCGCTAACACCACCACAAGAACTTTCAAGTCAGTCTGAACAGTCACATCCTTATCATCATTGCTTTACATTTGGTTCAAAAAATGGTTCAAATGGCTCTGAGTACTATGCGACTTAACTTCTGAGGTCATCAGTCGCCTAGAACTTAGAACTAATTAAACCCAACTAACCTAAGGACATCACACACATCCATGCCCGAGGCAGGATTCGAACCTGCGGCCGTAGCGGTCACGCGGTTCCAGACCGAAGCGCCTAGAACCGCACGGCCACACCGGCAAGCTTACATTTGGTGGCAAGTTTATGTAACGGAACCCGAGGAGCAGCAATCTGGAAGCTGACAGTCCAATTCGTATTTGTAATAAAATACAATGAAAAGGAACACTGCATGGCAGTGGCAGGTAAAACTTTTGTAAGGTGCCAGGAAAATCCAACACCTTCCATGAAAACCCTGACATGATCAGCAAATCCAGTAGTATGTCACATAGCTCCGAATAAATCGTGACATTAAATTAACCAAAGTAATACGAGTACCGAGTGAGCAAATGGAATACCACAGACTAACACAGGAATGCCTAAATGCATGTCATACCTTCCCACCGTGAGACAGACGCCGTTCCGAGCGGAGAAACGAGAACAGAAGACGAGAGCAGAACCGTGTTAAGCTAGAAGGCCCCACTTAAGGGACGGTCACCCACGTCGCCAGCTAACCAGCAGGACCACCCCTCAGCCCATGTTAAAACCTAGAGCCCTCCAGAAGAACAGTATAGATCTTACGATAACACTAAAAGGGCCACACCAGCCGCAAGTTTTAGCGTGAGACTTTTTCGCATCTCTGTTACGTTGCAAACGTTAAAAACATTGCCCCACCATGAAAAGTGACTGACAGGACCACCCCCAGCCCATGTTAAAAGCTAGAGCCCTCCAGAATAACAGTACAGATCTTACGATAACACTAAAAGGGCCCCACCAGCCGCAAGTTTTAGCGTGAGACTTTTTCGCGTCTCTGTTACGTTGCAAACTTTAAAAACATTGCCCCACCACGAAAAGTATAACGTTTCTCATTGGATAGACAGAATTTTTGTAGGCGGAGCTTAAGGTTAACATTGAGAGCCTGATTGGTCAGTTAAAAACACAGCCAGATAGCTTTTTTTAAACCAACTTCGGTAAATTGTAGTAAGGAGAAGTTAGAAAGGAGTTGCTTCGGAGACGGCAAACTGGATGGAGCTGCGCTGGCCGCCGTCCCCTGACGAACACCGACAAGGTAATGAACGCATGAGATGCCGCATTTTTGAGTGCATAAGGCTTCACTCAGAACTGCAGAAGTCTCATCTGTTACACCCCCGTTTTGCGTAATACTGGTGTCGATCGTCAGTTAAAGCTCATGGTATTCACATTTGCTACATAAGTTAAAATCTAAAACACGATGATTTTTCTGTTATATAATTATTGGGAAGCACATCAGCCACTGTAACTTACGACAAGTCAGATAAATGATTAAAGATAATTTAGGGTCACTGTAGACCATATTGATAGTTTTCTCTTTTGTGAAAGTTATTTTAAACCTAGATTATAGATGTGATATGGCATAGGTCATCCTTCGATCCATTGTAGAACTTGGAAACCCATTCAGGTAATATTCGTTCACATTTTTGTTCAACGCAGTTGGTTTTTATCATCCTGTATTAAAACATTTCCTTTTATCAATAGTGCAATTTATAAACAATGTTTTGTGAATAGAATAAAATTTCCAGTGGTAAACGTAACAGCTTTTTCGACGTTATTTTACCAGCTAACTAAAAATAGGAAAGCCTTGAACCCCTTCCACTAAATTTAGTTAGTATTAAGATTCTTTTATAGGGAGTGCAGTGGAGCTGACGCTGAAATCATTAAGTATTTGGTTATATCATCGCTAGTCTCACTGAACTCTTCTGAACTCTACATGTCATGTGAGGTCTGGCGTCTCCTTACCAGCAACAGGTCCCAGGTTCAAACTAGTCAATTCCCTAAAGAACACGCTCAGAGCGTCGTTGCGCGAAAGTGGTAGGGAGACACGACATAGAACAACAGACAGACACCACGCAGAATGTTAGAGAATGGCGACCCCGCCAGGATGGTAAAATACCATGATTGAAGGTCGACCACATGCGTAACTAGGTCAGAAAAATATCCTGTTGAAGAATTTTCATAGTAAAAAATTTTTTTTCTTAAAGTTCTACATAGTCGAAAACTAGCTGCAGCGATAGATAGTATGAAAGTATTGAATAGAAAGTGAGACAGTCTAGCAGAGACAATAGCATAATTAAGTTATGAATTTTAATATTGTTAGAATTAAGTTTTCTCTCCAATGCAAGCGCACAGGTGGCGGATACATCGTTGACAAGTTGGTTCTGACCCAACAAGTAAGTGAACTGATTGTCAATCCGTGTGTGCACACCACGTGGAATGTTAGACCTTTGCTGGAATATCGTGTTTTTAAAGCGATTTAACGCATCATCAGAGTACTAGATGAACTTGAACTGTGAATTCAAACTTTGGGTGGTGACTCCTGATGGGTAATTATACAAAAAACTTTCATGTGAACATTTTGCTGGAAATTTCCTATAACAGATGGCATTGTTCTATTACATGATAATCGTCCTTCCAGAATAAACTCTCTGTTTTGTAATGCTGCAGATTCATGTCGGAGTACTTGCAATGAAGTGGTAGTACAATGGCCCGTGTTCACACGAAGAACAAAGCCGAAATTACATTTGTTTGAGATAAAGTAAATCGAAGTTACTGGGAGGCATCATGGAGACTTAAGAGAAGATCCCTCTACAGGCATCACCAGCTATTTTCTAGCGTTAGTAGACACTAGATGTTCGTCAACTGCGAAACTGCACCAGTCATGAAGAACCATATTCTGCTCTTTGCTCAGCAAGACATGTGAACCTCCAGATAAGGGACCCACAGGTACATTGCAGTCCTAACCGCAGAAAACCAGTACAAAATCTAAGACCTGAAAAATGTACAGCAATCATGAGCAGATGTTCTTCTAACCAAAAGGTTTTGACACCGTTTTTGTGCACAATCTGCAATCTATGATCATCAGCTTACACGACAGCAGTTTGTGAATCATAGAAAATCCCCATGCAAAGGTACAACAGCTCATCAGCAAGGATTTAGTATCAATGTTCGGGAAAGTAGTATTGAAAGTCCACTATTTCAATTTATTGTTTACAGAGGTATCTGAAAGTTCTGTAGAAAACGAGCGGTTCTCGGCGCTACAGTCTGGAACCGCGCGACCGCTACGGTCGCAGGTTCGAATCCTGCCTCGGGCATGGATGTGTGTGATGTCCTTAGGTTAGTTAGGTTTAAGTAGTTCTAAGTTCTAGGGGACTTATGACCTCAGCAGTTGAGTCCCATAGTGCTCAGAGCCATTTGAACCATTTTTTTTTTTTTCTGTAGAAAAATGTGCACCTTAGGTCATTGTGAGAAACTGATCTCGTGGCTGGAGCGATTAATGTTAGTCTACACTAGAACAACACTTTCTGAGCACAATAAATACAACTCAAAAGTCCTATTAGATGTATGAACATATCCGAAAGAACAGATACCATCGGTGACCATGCAGCTCTGTTAGAATGAAATGATAATTAAATCAAAACCCTAAGGTGTCGACAGGGGCAGTTGAAAATGTGTGCCCAGACCGCGACTCTAACCCAGGATCTCCTACTTACATGGCAGACGCTCTATCCAGCTGGGCCATTGAGCGCACATAGATTAGTGCGACTGCAGGGATTTATCCCTTGCACGCTCCCCGTGAGACTCACACTCCCAACTTAATGTCCACACACTAGATTCGTAGTGCTCCTGCCCATTAGACTTATTACTCGCGGCAGACAATCTTACCGAGTCCCGTAAGAGTTCGGGCAATGCATTTGCATCCAGCACAGAAGAAGAAGGTCAATGGCCAGTTAGCCTTAACTATATGAAGATGGTATCTGTTCTTTTGGACACATCCGAAAGAACAGGTACCATCGGTGACCGTGCAGCTCTCTTAGAATGAAATAATAATTGATTCAAGACCCTAAGCAGCCTGCGACGATTTTTACGGGAGACCTTAACAGTCGGGAGAATGTAACGGTCAGTGGTGTGACGTGTGAGCGTTAGAATGGTTTCCCATGGTTTTCTTCTTCTGAGCATTGTTTGTATAGCTGATAAATACAGCTCCTTAGTCGTACGTCAGTGAATGATATGCATTTCTATGTATGCACTCTAAGGAAAAATTAATAAAAAGCGACGCACCACGAAGAAATTATCCTAATGCAATGGAAATCGTTCATTGTGATGCGCATGTTCAGACAAACAGACGATTACGAGTTCAGAAAAATTGGATGATTTATTAAAAAGAAAGAGCTTCACAAACAAGTCAATAACGAGCTGGTCCACTTCGAGCCTTTATGGAAGCAGTTATTCGGTTTGTTATTGATTGCTGGAGGTGTTGGCTGCGAGGTTTCGTGCCACATTCTGTTCAATTGGTGATTTGTAAAGTCAAAATTCCGAGGTGGTTGATACTAACTCGCCCACCATACGGCCGGACAGCCAGGAGTGATGGTCTGGGGTATCATTTCATTTCAAAGCAGGACGCTTTTGTTTATCATTCGCGGCATGCTTACCGCACAACGCTACGTTGACGATATTCTACGATCCGTATTGTTGCCCTTCGTGGCAAGCCGTCCTGGTCTTACTTCCCCGCAAGGTAATGTCCGCCAGCACAAGACGAGACTTCCTACTGCTTTGTCTTTATGCTTGCCAACCCTGCCTTGCGCAGCAAGGTCACCTGATTGAGAAAGTTTGCAGCATTACGGGCAGGGCCCTCCAACAAGCTTGGGATTTGGACGATCTCACTTGCCAACTGAACAAAATTAGGCACGATATCCCTCAGGAGGACATCTAAAAACTCTGTCAATCAACGTCAAGCCGAATAACTGGTTGCATAACGTCAAGACGTTGACCAACGCGTTATTCACTTGCTTAATTTGTGAAGTTCTTTCTCCTGAATAAATTATGAAATTTTTATGAAGCTGTAATCATTGGTTTGTCTCTACTCGTAGGTATATCACATCTACCGATTTCCATCCCAATTTGATACTTTTTTCGTGGAGTGTCTTTTTTGTCTTAGAGTTTATTTTCATATAAAACGTATTTGCTGCATTTTCAGTTGCGAATCACCTTCTGACGGTGTAAAACTCAGATTCATCACAAATATTCTGATTTACGTGTTTACTTCTTGAGTTAATCACTGGTAGTACGATCTTTTCTACGCTATCAGCTAGAAGAGCCAGATGGTTTAATTTATAATTGCAGTCACCATATACAGTTCATTGGCGAATGTTCCTTTTTCCCACTGGAGTACAATGTTCCTTTCTGCTTCTACTGTTGAAGGACACATTCACTCGGCATTGTTTGAGGCTTATCTCTTCCGAAGTTTACGGTGCGAAGGTCGGGATAACTGAGGTGTGAAGCAAGAAATTCATAGATGTCCTTCGCTCGTAAGATAGTAACGAGAAGATAACTAGAGAAGATAGCAATATCACATTTATATACTGTAACAAACTACACTCGCAGAGCGCCAAGCAACTGTTGAAGGCCTGTAGACACGCAAGCGGATAAGTGGTCTCTCCAAACTGCTCCCACTCCAACTGAAATTATGTTGTTACGACTGGTAACGGTTATCGGTGCAAAATGTACTGTCAGCACAAACGTTCTCTCTGTTCCACTCGTAATATCATGTTGCTATGGCCGGCCAAGGTGGCCGAGCGGTTCTGGCACTTCAGTCCGGAACCGCGTGACTGCTACGGTCGCAGGTTCCAATCCTGCCTCGGGCATGGATGTGTGTGATGTCCTTAGGTTAGTTAGGTTTAATTAGTTCTAAGTTCTAGGGGACTGATGACCTCAGATGTTGGGTCCCATAGTGCTCAGAGCCATCATGTTGCTATGAATGCTCTGTTTGGAGACGGTGATGTATGAGATTATTTGTGAGATATTTTGGCATACAAAAGCCACAGGAAAAACTGTATCGGTACAAAGACATGTTTCCAAATTTTAAACACGCATTGAAGGTGTACAATATTTCTCCTCTTTGTGATGTGACAAATGGCAACAGGCCTATAGCGATCCCCCGTCCGAGGTTCAAGTCCTCCCTCGGAAATGGGTGTGTGTGTGTGTCGTCCTTACTGTAAGTTAGGTTAAGATAGATTAAGTAGTGTGTAAGCTTGGGGACCGATGACCTCAGCAGTTTGCCTGCCGAAGTGGCCGCGTGGTTCTGGCGCTGCAGTCTGGAACCGCGAGACCCCTACGGTCGCAGGTTCGAATCCTGCCTCGGGCATGGATGTGTGTGATGTCCTTAGGTTAGTTAGGTTTAACTAGTTCTAAGTTCTAGGGGACTAATGACCTCAGCAGTTGAGTCCCATAGTGCTCAGAGCCATTTGAACCATTTGACCTCAGCAGTTTGTTCTCATAAGACCTTACCACAAATTTCCAAATTTTCTGCCTACATACTACTACTTGAACCTAACTAACCTAGGGACACCGCACACATCCATGCCCGAGGCAGGATTCGAACCTGCGACAGTAGCAGTCGCACGCTTCCGGACTGAAGCGCCTAGAACCGCTCGGCCACCGTGGCCGGCACTTAGCATTCTGTTTTGTGTTTGGTGTACTGACATTCACGAAAGCAAATTGAAATTACCGAATGCAGCAGCTACAGAAAAATGACCTATTCTCTACATAACAATCTGTGTCTTCGTGTGGCGTAATGTGCTACACACACACGATAAAAAATTCAAAACTTTTCTAAGAATGGCGGAGGAGGATTTTACTTTAAAGAAAGTCGTTCTTGAAAATTAAACTCCAATTATAGTAAAAAAAGGGCTGTACAATATCAGGTGACTCTAACAATTACAAAATTGTCACATTATTAAAAACTTTACAGACATTTAAACTGATTGCGCTAGCTGGAAACAAAAGTGAAATTGACACTAATCTATGGGATAAAATTTCTTTCACTTAATAGTTTCTAAAAACAAACATTGTCTTCGTGTGCATGCGTTGGTTACCTTGAAATATTCCTTCGAAATCTTCTCCATCTACAGAATCAACAACATATTTTACGTCTCCATAATAAAGTATTTCAGATAATTTCTTCCAAGTTGAGAAATATCAAATCTCTTTCTCTGAAAACTCAACTATTTCTCGAATAAGAGTACCCCAATGCTATAAAGGAGTGCATCAGCGTTGCACATCTGCGAACCTCATATAAGTACAGAGTCAGGGATCTTATTCGTACTTATGCAGCGCGCTTATTCATCTTTGTTCCAGTACAGTAAAGGTGAATTGCTTACTGGGGCAGAAAAGATACGTAAATTTTACAAGCTGACTAAAATCTATTAATTACTAAGTGTTAATAACGCTATTTGTTTATTCTTACTTAATGTTCCACAGTGTTTTTAGTCGGTGAACAGCTTGGAGCAGGTTGGCGACAGATTCTCTCACCGTGGTTGTACCTGAATTTCAAAGCGGTATAAGTCAGTGAAAATGCTGAACTTTCAGTGATAGTCGTGGCGCTAGAGACACTTCGTGTTGATCTGCAGAGGTTAACCGAAGTTCAGAAATGTAAGTTTGTCAGTTGGGATTCGAATTCGAATCGGTATGAAGCGGTATCTGGGATCTTGTACAGTATCTTAGCAGTCGCAGGGCGTAAATAAGTAGTTGAATCCTGCGGGATTTCGTTAGAGAGATTGCTCTACGCTAACGAAACGGTTGTTCCGCGAGGATTTTATTGGTGGAATTATTAATCGGTGTGGAGTCCGATACTACGTTCCGGTATATTGGAGCA
Organism: Schistocerca serialis cubense; assembly: GCF_023864345.2. Classification (NCBI taxonomy): domain Eukaryota; kingdom Metazoa; phylum Arthropoda; class Insecta; order Orthoptera; family Acrididae; genus Schistocerca; species Schistocerca serialis. The sequence continues at coordinate 142,847,743 of NC_064646.1, forward strand.
GTTGCCTGGGCCAGAAACCTCTCATTGTGAAGATAGGTTCCTCATTGTATTGTAGGGATTGGTTGTGTAAAAACTGCACGGGATGCGTAGAGGCGACTCATGTGCTTATTACGTTAAAGACCTGTGCTATTCACTTCTGTTACGCAACTGTAGATTCATTGTACAGCGTAGCTGGCCTTGAAGATGTGACCAGATCTTTAGACGATTCTTTATTTTGTTTGGATAAGGAAAGGGAACATTAAAGCGAGTCATTAACCTAGTTTTCATAAGTAAAACTAACATACACGTTAGGAATCGAGATAACGGTTTGTAAAGAAAAATTACTCATGATTTAATGTTATCTTTTCATACAGTATTACCGCGCGTTGACTTCTCATGCTGCTAGGTGGTATATGACTGTCGCCTTAAATTCACATATGGGATTACCATGCAAAGGAATGATAGTAAAGTGTCTACCTACCTAACAATATTTTTGTAAATAACAAGGAAAAGCCGCGCGGGGCAGCCGCGCGGTCTGGGGCGCCTTGTCACGGTCCGTGCGGCTCCTTCCGTCGGAGGCTTGAGTTCTCCCTCGGGCATGGGTGTTTGTGTTGGCCTTAGTGTAAGTTCGCTTAAGTTAGATTAAATAGTGTGTAATCTTAGGGACCGATGACCTCAGCAGTTAGGTCCCGTAAGATCTTACCACAAATCTTTAAAAAAAAAAAAAAAAAGTGAGTGATAGATAACGCGCAAACGACCTTTTAACCATTATACTGGAATCTGAAGTTACACATCCGCTTAAAGTGCGCTGTTGTGATTTTGTTTGCACTTGTGTTCAGTAGAGCGTGTACGGGGAAGAAAGGACGAACTTTGCATAGTGGTAGAACGTACCCCGCACTGGTTGTACCAATTTTTGCTTTACACATAAAGTATGGACCAGTGTTTCTGCACCGTAATGAGGTTTGACGTATTGCAGCCGAGATTTTACAAAGAGACAGGGTTTACCTTTCATGCAGCATTACAATCTCCATCCTGCACGAAACCCTAGCGGGAGCATCTTTTGTCTTTATGTGCTACGGCAACAAGCGACACGCCATGATCCTACACAAAAAACTACTCTCTCTAGACTGAAAGAAATTTTCATGAAGATTCAATTATTGAGATACGTCATTAAGGCTGGAGTCTCACTTCGCCTTTTTAGGTCATACATTGGTGTGTGCGGAAAGCGGAAAAGACGCAAGAAACGAGTGTTTGTGATCCATCACATCATTATCCCCGGATCTGTGAGGCTGCGGACGAGTGTCGCCAAAAGCGAGCCACGCTGTTCCGCGAATCGTCGTAGCTTCTTTCAATGCGCATGCGCATAAAGCGAGGGGGTACTGTGTCTACAAATTATTTACACCGAGTAAAGTCTATAACAGTTGCCCCACAAATCTAGATACACGGTCTACTCACATTAAACCGAACTTCGCCTACATTCGACGTCAACGTGCAATAAGAACTCACAAACGCGGCGGTACTGCCATTGGAGTGCACGTGAAGCGTGTCGGAATGGCCCGGAAAGCAGTGCTGTTATTTTTGTAGTGCGGAAAGGGAGCGATTTATCTGACGTTCAAAGGGCATGATCTTTGGCTCTAGGGCCAAGGGTAATATAATTTCCGAAACAGCTAACTTTGTAAATTGTGCGTTTGCAGCAGTGGTTAAAGTATACTGTGCATGGCAAAATAGCGCTATCCAAAATCGTCGCCGGAGCAATTGTGGTGCACCGAGGGACATAGAAAACAAGGGTGAACGACGGCTGTGGTGATGAGTATGGGCGAATAAGCGTGCAACTGTCGAGGAACTGACCGCCTAGATGAATCAAGGAGTTCCCAATAGTGTTCCCACAACAATCGTTCAGCGAACGTAGCTGCGGATGGGCTTCCGCAGTAGGTGCGTAGTTCATGCATTCATGCTAACTGCTGTTTGTTGGTGGCGTAGACTGGAATTTGTACGCCAGTACAAGAACTCGACGTCCACTAAGTGGTGGGAGGTGGCCTTCTTAGATGAATCGCGTTTTACGCTACATCAGTCGGATGAGGGGTGCGGCGTGAAACATCTGAAAGCAAAAGCACGGCATGCGTTGTGGTCTGAGGAACATTTTCGTGCAGTTCTCTACCTGATCTCGTCATTATGGAATGCACAGTAGATCAACACAAGTATGCATCTATCCTTGAGAACCATGTCCATATATATACGGCTTTGTCTTTTCTCGTCTCGATGGTTTCTACCAGCAGGGTAATGTAATTTCTCATACAGATCACTAGGATGAGATTACCGTACTTACGTGGCCACCAAACTCCCTGGATTCAAACCCAGTCGAGAATCTGTGGGACCACCTCGATCGGACTGTTCGCGTCAACGATTCTCATCCGAGGAACCTAGGGCAGCTGGCCGCGGCACTGCAGTTGGCATCCCTGTCGGTACCTTTCCGAATGTCACTGACTCTCTTCCTGCGGTCCGCGTTGCAAAAGGCGCTTATTCAGGCTTTGGACAGGTGACTGGACAGTGTAACATAATTAGTGGTCACACGGCAGCAATATTGCCTCCTTTTTTGTGCGTAGATGCAGAGAGATATTTCTGTGACAATTATAAGGCCAGGTGGAATAAAATAAGTAAACCGTTTACTACTCCAAAAAGTTATTGCCACAGCCCTTAACACATTTATCCCACTGTGAGAAAAGTTGGTCAATACCTTTATGCAAAACGTTTTACGGTTCCCTATGGAATCATGAATGTGTACAGACGTGCACGTCTCTATTCCAAGCAAATAGAACTTTCGTAAAATTGACTCTATCCTGTAATCACTAAGATAACATCTCAGCCCGTAAAATTTCATTTCGCCCCTTCCTCTCCTTTCTTTAAGGCAGTGTACTTCGTCACCACAACAACGGTAAAATTAGAGTAACTCATATTTACAGCAATTGCACTAGAACACTAGTGCAGGACAGATCTTCATCCTCCTCTTTCTCAGGCGCAACAGTGGAACAGTGTAACACATCGCACACAATCTGGAGTGACAATCCGTCGCCGTTTATTACGGCATGGGTAACGTGCGCTTCGTTCACTTCTCCGTCTACTTTTGACGAATGTTAAGAAGCATGCTAGACAGCAATCGCGTCACTGGGGTTAGCAATGGAAAAGATAGTGTTTTTCGTACATATCCAGGTTCTGTTTGTTTGAAAATGATGGCCGCATTTTGGTTCGCCGCAGACAGGGAGAACAACATCACATTGACTGCAGTCGTACAAGATGTACAGCTCCAACTCAAGACCTTGTAGTGAGGTTTGCTATTGGGTACAACCAGAACTCACAGTTGGTGCGTGTCCAGGGCACCGTGACCAGCGTGAGCTAGTTCAATGACATTCTGCGTCTCGTAGCTATACCCTTTATGCACAACACCCCAAATGCCGTTTTTCAGCAAGATAATGCAAGACCATATGTTGTTCCACGAACACTTGCCTTCTTGGTGACAAAGGATGTCAGTCTTTTGGCCAGATCGCCAGACTTGTTGCCAATCAAAAATGTGTGGGACATGGTGAAACGGAAAGTGCAGTGCTGTGACCTAGGGTCAATCACCACAGATGAAGTTTTGAACCAAGTGAATGCAGCATGGATGGCTATACCACAGGACGCCATTCGCTTTATATGCGTCGATGCCATCACGCATGGAACAAGTTATCAGGGACAATGGCGGACCCTGTGCCTACTTGGTAACAGGACACATGCTCAACTGAGGTGACTGAAATGCTACTGATTTCTGTAGAACATACTAATGTACATGTCCTGTGAATACGAACGCCCTATCTGTGATGTCGTCAGTCATACGACCACACCGCCACCTGAGAGATCGATCCGCCGGATGCGATTCTCTCGATAAACGGAACAGAAGAACGGCTGTGCTAGCCAAAGAGTATGCCGACCGTTGAGGCCGAGCGGTTCTAGGCGCTTCAGTCTGGAACCGCGCGATCGTTACGGTCGCAGGTTCGAATCCTGCCTCGGGCATGGATCTGTGTGATGTCCTTAGGTTAGTTATGTTTAAGTAGTTCTAAGTTCTATGGGACTGATGACCTCAGATGTTAAGTCCCATAGTGCTCAGAACCATTTGAACCACGTTTTTAGCCAATGAGCACACAGCCAGTGGCATTAGTTATGCTCGCCGCAAGCACTTCTTGTGTAGCAGGAGAGTAGTGTAGTTGTGCCAGTCGACAGTTCGTAGCCGCGCTCAGTGGTCAGCCAGCGCTGATGTTAGTCAGTCATCGTCCGCAGTTCAGTCACTGCTGCCATCAAGTCTTCGTAGCCCAGTTGTAAAGTTCCTCAATAGCACTACAGTAAAGTCAGTAGTACTAAGTTGGCAGTTATAAACAATTCTACGTTCTGTCATGTCGACAGCCAAGTTTTTCTTTAAATTCACAGGATTCGAAATTCTAGATTACGAGAGATTAATTCGTCACTGCAAGATTTGTGACTTGTAAATTATGTCATTCTACAGATGCTTAGTCTATTCGCCTCTTCTATAATTGTCAACCAACAGGTCATGGACTACAACAAAAATAAGTAATAATTACACTATTGGCCATTTTAATTGCTACACCAAGAAGAAATGCAGATGGCAAACGGGTATTCATTCGAAAAATATATTATACTAGAATTGGCATGTAGTTACATTTTCACGCAATTTGGGTGCATAGATCCTGAGAAACACTACCCACAACAACCATCTCTGGGCGTAATATCGGCCTTGATACGCCTGGGCATTGAGGCAAACAGAGCTTGGATGGCGTGTACAGGTACAGCTGTCCATGCAACGTCAACACGATACCACAGTTCATCAAGAGTAGTCACCGGCGTAATGTGACGAGCCAATTGTTGGGCCACCATTGACCAGACGTTTTCAATAGGTGAAAGATCTGGAGGATGTGCTGGCCAGGTCAGCAGTCGAACATTTTTTGTATACAGAAAGGTCCGTACAGGACTTGCAACATGCGGTCGTGCATTATCCTGCTGAAATGTAGGATTTCGCAGGGATCGAATGAAGGGTAGAACCACGGGTCGTAACACATCCGAAATGTAACGTCCACTGTTCGAAGTCCCGTAATGCGAACAAGAGGTGACACAGACGTGTAACCTATGGCACCCCATAACATCACGCCGGATGATACGCCAGTATGGCGATGACGAAAATACGCTTCCAATGTGCGTTCACCGCGATGTCGCCAAACACGGATGCGACCGTCATCATGCTGCCAACAGGACGTGGATTCATCCGAAAAAATGACGTTTTGCAATTCGTACACCCTGGTTCGTCGTTGAGTACACCATCGCAGGCGCTCCTGTCTGTGATGCAGCGTCAAGGGTAACCGTAGCCATGGTCTCCGAACTGATAGTCCATGCTGCTGCAAACGTCGTCGAAGTGTTCGTGCAGATGATTGTTGTCTTTAAAATGTCCCCATCTGTTGACTCAGGGATCGAGACGTGGCTGCACGATCCGTTACAGCCTAGCGGATAAGATGCCTGTCATCTCGACTGCTAGTGATACGAGGCCGTTGGGATCCGTCACGGCGTTCCGTATTACCCTACTCAACCCACCGATTCCATATTCTGCTAACAGTCATTGGATCTCGACCAACACGAGCAGCAATGTCGCGGTACGATAAACCGCAATCGCGATAATCACTATCAAAGTGGGAAACGTGATGGTACGCATTTCTACTCCTTACACGAGGCTTCACAACAATGTTTAACCAGGAAACGCCGGTCAAATGCTGTTTGTGTATGAGAAATCGGTTGGAAACTTTCTTCATGTCAGCACGTTGTAGGTGTCGCCACCGGCACCAACCTTTGTGAATGCTCTGAAAAGCTAGTCATTTGCATATCACAGCAACTTCTTCCCGTCGGCTAAATTTCGCGTCTGTAGCACGTCATCTTCGTGGTGTAGCAATTTTAATAGCCAATAGTGTACAGTCATGCTCAAAAGTACCCGAACTACCTGATTTGCATTTCGCCTGATTCGCATGCAACCCACATAACGCAGCGGTCTAGCAGGTCCTCTGATCGCTCCTTGGTACAGTCGTTTGACTACTGGAAATGGTTCCAACAAGTCACCGCTAGAAAACACTGCTCTGTATCACAATACCTCACGATGTAAAGCAATACCACAATACTACAAATATCAGGGATTGCCTTATCACAGATAACTCAGTCCGTAAGACTTGTAAGCTCACATTTATTACAATAATTGACATACCCGAAATGTTACCACTCTTATTATTATGTCAGATAGGTATTGCACGTAGTAAGTTCGTCTTATTCATGATTTCCTCTTCAAAGTAACATACCGTAGAAATTATTTAACACAAAATGGGATTAAAAATTTAAGTTATTCATGAGAAGCTAGTTGAGAATATGTATGAACTTCAAGCGACACGACGATCCGTCTCGTTCTGCATATGGATTCAAACCCAGGTCATGTAGACTAAGCAAAGATTTAGTGACTGACGGAAACTAACAGTCATTCCTGATTAGGCATACAGAGTGTGATATACCTCGATTTTAGACAGTATAAGTTAGCCAATATCAACTTTAAATCGCATAACGAAAACATTTTTAACGGACGCGAATTCCTACCCAGCATCTATTGTCCCTGTTGACGAATTACCAGAGGTCTTAAATATTGCTTTTTCACAAGTAACTTTCTTGAATTGCCGTGAGGTAAAGCTTTGTATCGTACAGGGATTCGAACCCAGAACCTAGTCGGACAGATATGACGCACAATCAACTGTGACATCGGCAGTTGCTAGATGTTTTAACTGAAATGACGTGACGAAACATTAATTTTTTCCTTCCCAGGACTCCAACCCGGCACCTATCGCTGTTGTGTTCTAGAGAAAACGAACATTAAATATGGGTATGTTGCACCAGCAGCGACATGTGAGCATGTTTGAACTAGAAATAATATGACGATGAGTTCAGTTCTGACTGGGAATAGAGCTCCACATATATCGTTGTTGACCACACACAAAGAAATGTCAGCTACCGGATTTGTCTCCAGCTCGGCATAACATCTTGATCTTTCAGTGATCTCGCAAATAGTTCTGTGTCTCACTGGGAGTAAAAAAAGTCAATATCGTTAGTGTTGACAACGAATGAAAATACATGAAAAATCAAAATTATTATCCACCAGCAGATAGGTGTCCTCATTCTAGACCTTGATAATACATAATGAAATCTTTGGTGCCGAGTCAGGATTCGAACCCATTCACGCGCAATATGTGGAGATGTTGAGGAATCTGCAGTTTTGAACAAACAAGAAATTGTAGCCGAGCTGTATTGTCCCGAAGGGATCAAATTGCGCGTTAAGCACGTTCTGAGTTGCATTCCCAGTAGAAAACCAATTTTATCGTCATACAGAAGCTCAGATAAAAGATGGAATAAGTATCCTGTGAGCCTACATAGCGTTTGTTTCGTCACTAGAAATAAATAACTAGTATAAGAAAGGTTACTGGTGATAGAGTTTCTACATGTCGCCACTCCAGACTTTATTGTGGTTCAACCTAACGTCTACTTGGTAGAGAAGGAATATAATTTTTAATGTTAATTTCAGACCACAATGCCATTATATCTTCTTCACTTGGTGTAGCCAGAAGAGAATGGAATCTCTCTCTCCCTATCTAAAAATCGATGACAGAAGTTGGAATCGAACCCAGACAATAGATATACAAACAATCATCATCCCAACAGACCACCATACCCTATTCTTCGTAGATCATTTATCTATCATAACGCCGTTGCGCCACACTGGTTGAGAACTCTGACAGTCTCCCTGTAGTAATTTGCAGCATGTTCAGTAAATACGTTTACTTGGTTGACCGAATCACCATGAACTAGCTGCCTCGGCTACCCAATGCATACATTCGACTTTATTTTGTAATGACCGAAATAAAATACACAACTACCTCTTACACAGAACTGCTAACAATGTGGGATGCAGAAATTTAAATAGGAAGTGTTTTTTTTTGCACTTGAGCTACTCTATTGCAATATCTCATTGTTGAAAGTGTCGTCCAGAACAAATGTGGCATTTCATAAATAAAGTTTTGTATTCCTAGAAACCCAAAATTTGCTTGTCAGCGGCGGGAAGAGGAGTTACCTGTTGTGCAGCATTGTAAGTTTTTCACCATTGCACTATGAGCCGCAAGTATTTTCTTGCGATTTCCTTATCGATGTTTGTTCTGACTGCTTGTAGCTCTTTCACAGAAGGGATAAAAACGCTACACTCAGTGAGATTGGAACTGCGAACCATATCAGACGCCTTTTCACAGGTCAGCATGTTACCACAGAGCTGGCGATGAAGTATGCATCTTAGCTTCCTCTTACGAGGCCAATAGTGGCTAGAACTCGTAAACCTCTATTTGAAGGACGAGATTAGTTGCGATTTCCACGTGCAACGACTTTTCTGGACTGAAAACAGTAAATTTACAATCTTTTGTTACACCTCAAGCGATAATAACTCAGATTATTCAATGGAAATGACAGGTAAAATCAAGTGAACTTTGAGGCTTAATTCCGTGCACACCAGGAAGTAACTCGTCGATCACAGAGTTGCCAAACATACGTTGCCTTGTTTCCAAATCTCTGTTACAGTACCAGCAGGAAGAAGACGAACCGATGTGATCGCACAACGGCCTGGGAAGTGACCATAGCTGGTGTCTCCAAGTCGCGGCTGCCACGGTCTGGAATATGTAATGTGTCTGATTCGCATTTCTGTAACTAGGTTTAGAGACTGGAGCGTAGTTACTAATAATACTCAGAACTGACTGCAAACTAAGCATCATAAATCAGTAACTGCCACAGTTGTTTTTATATTTGTTTCGTAAGTGTACTCAAAACTAAGAAACTCATTCACAGACGTTTTCGTGCCTCGCCGATAGTCGAGCAAAACAAACAAATAAAAATAAAAAAAGAATGTGTGTGTGTGTGTGTGTGTGTGTGTGTGTGTGTGTGTGTGTGTGTGTATGTGTATGTGATGAGAGAGAGAGAGAGAGAGAGAGATAAAAATCAAACAGAATGTGAGAGAGCGAGAGTAAAAACTTGTTCTAAAGAAATTGAATCATGGTATGTAAAGAAATCTTTCATTAAAATGACACGTTCCACATCATTACGAAATATCGTATTCATCATCTATGAAACAAGAATTGATCTAATGTAATCTAATCTAATCTGATCTGATCGTATTTTATTGATGACTAGCCATGAAGAGTCATGAATTACCGAAATTTTTGTCAATATCAGTAACCAAATCTAAACTTGTAAACAAAAGACGACGATTTTGTAATAAACCAGAACTTCTATCAAGACCTTTTTGTCCCTGTTAACTAACCACGAAAGATGTCTGATACACCTCCATTCAGAAGTAACAAAGTGTGTATGCATTTAAAGATGAAGTGCACGATGTGAAGTTCTGTGATGAAGATACGAACCCAACACGTAATCGGATTGTTAACTAAGTAAAATCAAATGTTAGGTATCGGTTTTTCTTACCAGCTGCTAGGTGTTTGAATGTAAAAAAAGGATACATACTTTTGTGCCTCAGCTACAATCGAACTGCACACCTACCGTGCATCCACGAATATAGCTTAAATATCAGTTGCTTACTCACCAACGGTAAGATGTGTGCGTGTTTGACCAGAAGTAACGACACCTATTGCGATTGTTGGCAACATATGAACAGACATTAAAAATGCACGTTAATTTTCACTAGCAGGCCGGTGTGCACGTGATAGGGCTTGAAATTAAATTATGAATATTTTTGTATTTGATCGGGATTCGGACCCACATACTTACCTTTGGAGGAGACCTAGAGAAGATTGCACTCTTGGGAAAAGGAACGAAATGATTGAACTATACTGTTCCGAGAGATTCAGAGCCTCGAAAGAGGAGATACGAATTCGAATCACAGTCCAGCACCAAATTTTTCAGCGTCTCTAGTTCAATCAAGTACAATTAAAATAAGAGCCCTGTTCCTTTAAATGGCTATCGGTTCATCAAATAAAATAAAATTTTCTAATGTAAGTAAGTTTACTGGCGACTGTATTTCTGTTTACCATGACTTCCGCTACGTCATTTCCCAACGTAAACCGGCTCTGGCCAATTGGTAATGATGGAACGTGATGTTTAATGCGGATTATGGATTATAACGTATTTCTCTTGAGGTTACCAGAGGTAAAGTACATCTGTTTGCGCCTCTTAAAAATAAATGCCTGAACCCACGCATTGCGCCTGTGATGGTTCGTTCCACCAGACCATTGTGGCCACATTTCCTAGCCACAGCAGTGTGCTGTAACGGATGATGTGCTTAGCTTACAAAATTAGTCACGGTGGAGTAAGCGCGAGTCTATTAAATGGTTGAGTAGAAGCAAGCTTCTGACGTGGAGATTATGCTATTCTCATGTCAGCAGGATGTAAAGACTCTTCTAGGCATTATAGGCTCGATGTGAAGCCATTTTGAAAATTCAGCAAATTCTGCAAATTTCTTAGTAACAATAATTTCTGTGTGTATGCAATGCATACGGATTGTAGAATTTAGCGGTGCTCTCTCTTCCACAATATGACTGACATAAACAGGCCCTTTATCGTTACAGGCCCTGGGCAGTGCTACGTCATACTGACAACAGTAATGTGCTTATACTGACAACCTGACTGTTCGTTTTACCTGATTTTGTAATCATTTAAATAAAACATGACCTTCCAGTGGGAGACATTTCGTCCCCCTTTTCCTTCTGTGAAATTTGTGAGTAAGCAATTTGCCTCCCAACCAGAGAAATGCATCAGAGTACGACCGGTAAACGATTCACAAACCACGATTTAGTGCGGTAAGCCGATTTATTTAAACATCACAAGACTACATTCGTCTCGTTATTTTAGTTAAAACATCTAGCTACTGCCGAGAAAATCCGATATGTCACAGTTGATTGTGCTTCGATATCTATCCGATTAGGTTCTGGGTTCGAATCCCTGTCCAACACAAAGCTTTACCTCACGGCAATTCAAGTAAGTTGCTTGTGAAGAAGCAATATTTAAGACCTCTCGTAGTTCTTCAACAGGGACAATAGATGTTGGGTAGGAATTCGCGTCCGTTAAATTTTTTTTCGTTACGCGATTTAAAGTTGATATTGGCTAACTTATACTGTCTAAAATCGAGGTATATCACACTCTGAATGCCTAATCAGGAACGACTGTTAGTTTCCGTCAGTCACGAAATATTTGCTTAGTCTGCATGTCCTGGGTTTGAATCCGTATGCAGAACGAGACGGTTCGTCGTGTCAGTTGGAGTTCGTACATATTCTGAACTAGGTGCTCGTTAATAACCTAAATTTTTAATCTCATTTTGTGCTGTATAATAAGTACGGTACGTTACTTTGAAGAGGAGATCATGAATACGACGAACTTACTACGTGCATTACTTATGTTAGTGGTAACATTTCAGGTATGTCATTTATTGTAATAAATGTGAGCTTACAAGCCCTAAGGACAGTCTTATTTGCGATAAGGTGTTTCTTGATATTTGTAGTATCGTGGTATTACTTTACATCTTGAGTTATTGTGATACAGAGCAGTGTTTTCTAGCGGTGACTTGTTGGAACCATTTCCAGTAGCCAAACGACTGTACCAAGGAGCGTCAGAGGACCTGCTAGACAGTTGCGTTATGTGGGTTGCATGCGAATCAGGCGAAATGCAATTCAGGTCTTTCGGATAATTTTGAGCACGAATGTACATTCTTATTTGGTACTCCTGCTAATTAATTGTGTTTTGCTGTTGTAGCTACCAAGCAGTCTCGGCATAGCAGAACCCACGTTTCCACCTCCTTGGCTAGCTCATATTTATTACATGATTTTGATGTACTGGGTTATGGTGGAAGATCGAGACCCGTCACTATCTCTAGTGGTTCAAAGGATTCTGTTTTTTATTTCTGAACGTGAGTGTAGTATATTTCCTTGTTCACTCCACGAATGAAGTTTCTGGTTCAAATGTAGAGGAGGCGCAGTGGCGAAAGTAATACCGCACCCTTTCCAACAGAATTCTGAGTAGTACATCCAGATTCAGTGAGTAGGAACAGGAGGAGATGCTTCCCTGGGCTGTGTGGCTGAGAAGATTGCAGCGGGCGTTTACGGCAGGTCGCGCCCGGCGCGCACACGCCCACACAGTCAGGCGCGGCGCTGCGCCGGTGACGTCGACTCGTCCCCGCAACTGGAACCGGACCGCAGCCCGTGCGATCGACCGCCGGACCGTAATTGGTCGACCTGTGGGCGGCGAGTCGCGCCAGTAAACAACAGCCAGCGGCTTCTGTGCGAAGGTCTCGCGAGTACACGGCGAGTGTCTTGTTCCACGCACCAGCGTGCTGCACTGCGTCTCTCTGAAAACGATGTCTTACCGTGACACTGTAACACCATAGCTCTACTGCTCTACTGATTTATTTAGTCTTTTGTTTTATTTAATAAGGTTGAGTTTCTGCAAATGTTGTTGGATTGAATCCATACCATGAGAGTGTTTATTCTTTTCTCTGTTAAAAACTTTGATGTCTTTTAGAATGTGGGAAGTGTGACCTATGTAATGTGTACGATATGAGCAAATGAAGTATAATCTCTGTAATGATCTTTTGTCTTCCTCATATAATCTCTTTGGTTATCTTTAGAATTAAATAATTTTATTTAAATAATTTTGTGTAGAACTACCAATATATGTAAATGTTCTGTTTTATTTAAAATGTTTGTTTGCTGTTACATAAACTGCTGACCTTCACTTAGGGTTCTTAGTTATTTTGTATGTAAAAGGTGTTGTGGTTCCCCTCGGAAACGGAACTGTGTAGCGATCGCAAATTGTGGTTGGCCTAGGCAGAAAAGGTGGTACAAAGAGTCAGTCGGGGACAAGCTACCAAACTATCAACTGCTCATATAAAAGTTGTGTATTGTGTTGGTTCTGAGAGAAGCTTTTCCTGGCGCTTTCCAATGCCTCGGATGGATGGATAAAGAGCTGGAACGATTCTGAAATTGATGTCTGTCATCGCCACCAAGAAATGACAGAGTCCCGCAATAATACCTGCAAATCCACCTACCAACATGCAAAAGCCACCACATTGCGCAATCACTGTAATGAAACACTATAGTACTGTACAGTGAAGGATCAGCTCATTGGATGTTTAGAGTACTCAAATACAAGGTAAATTTTAACTGAACTCTTGTACCTACCGTGATTTATCCTCAGTCACATATCCACTTAGGGTCCCGCCCACACTAAAGTGCTTACTAAGTGTCCTTTGTTCAAAGAAAGTTAATGTGGCAAGATAGTGAGCTAAAGTAAATGATGCTTGCTGAAAATAATTTTCCTATTAAAACTGCTTGTTAATGTGTTGTTGCCAACTTCAAAATTAAAAGTTCTTAAGACTGAGGCTTATAAAGTTTTGATTAGTAAATGATCACATTGCTGCCTGTTGGAAATCCCAAAAGGTGAGTCAGTATGTTACAAATATGTTAATTTTGTGTCTCACTGTAGTAAAAGTGGAAAACTGCAATTGTGGAAAGTTATATACTCATATTTGGTAAGCACTTGTTTCTATTGTGTATTGAAAGTGCATATTAATAGTATAATAAGATCCACAGGTTATCCTTTATGCTCATGATAAATAACAATTAATAGAAAGACCACTATTTGTGAAAACAATAATTTATTTATTCAAAAGACAGTGAGAAGTAACCTGTTAGTGAATTCCATTTAACTTTCATTCTAAAAAGAATAGTATTTAGTTGAGAGAGACTTTACCCATGACCAGTTCATAATTTTGCAGTGAACTACATTTACAATTTTTTGTCAGATAGGAAAATGTTTGAAAAGTAATACTGAACCTATGCCCATTTTATGATTCTACAGTGAATATTGATGGTAATATTATTGAGGCCATTCAGTTTGACAAAGTCATCAAGGTAATAGTGTGTTTCGTTATCTGTTATATTTTTGCAAATAGTTTGTTCTGCTCTAGCTGTTAGTTCCAAACTTAACGTTAACATACGCAGGTGTCAGAGTTCATTGCACTCACGTGTGGCAAAGTATAGGTTGTGTTTCTCTGTTAAAGTTACTTATAACTATTTTCTTGAACAAGAATGTTAATCATGCTCACGCCTAATTAGGCTGCCGACCGTTTTCATTATCATTTGGCTGCTGTAGATAAGTAAATTATTGTTTGTTACTGTTTAAATATTTACGTAATTCTGACTTTCACTTCCGATAAGCTACCTCCGTTAGGTATTTCACGGTCAACACAAATGAAATTCCTCTCGGAGGGTAACACTGCTCTGTTGCTTAATACCATATTTTCTTTAACAAAATAATTTCATTTATACGAACTGTGTCCAGCTTTGGGTTATGGTATAACAGTAGCTGCTGGAAGTGTTATAACACTACCTTTGTTTTAATTATTTTCTTCTCTCTCGTATTTCCATTCTTGAGAAAACAAATGACACCCTCTGCACCGTGCAAGCTTGCATCGATCCATCGATCGCTAGATCGCTGTAGCGGGGCACAATCTTTGTTGGAGGAGTTTTGACCGGCACGAACATTGACAGAATTGGCGGGCCGAATTGGAAGGGGCACTTCCGGGGCGCGATGTCGGTTTACCTCCACTACCTGGAGCTCATAGTAAACAGCTTTTGCGGAGCACAGACCTCATCCCACGAAAATGGTGCTTTTGGTTAGGTGTGGTAGCGATGATACTCTGGAGCTCTGTGTAACAGAGCTATTGGAGCTACATTAATCAGAACTGTCTGTTTAAATTCGTCATATTTCGAGTGGCTTACCGTCGACCATGTCGTGGGCTTAACTGTGCGTTGTTATTCCTTATAAATACAGTGAAGTCTAACTTAGAGTGCCTTTCAATGTAATCATTTTAGTTAATCATGTGCAAGATATTTTAGTGAGGTTAGTCTAATTTAATCAGAGTGCCTTTTCACTGTAATCGTCTTAGATAAGCATACGTAAAACATTTTGGTGGGGTTGTTAATTGACCCACCCTGAAGTTTTCCATGCGAAAGTCTACTAAAATAAGAATGTATTTTTCCACTGCAATCATTACGAGCAGCCTGGTAAACAAAGTTTGACATCTGGGATTAGCTTGCTTCGCTATTTGAAATAGTGAAGTATATGTTAATAAGAGCTTTCAAGTTCGTTAATTGTGGCTATATTTTCTTCCATTTCGAAACAGTGTGTAATGACTGTTACTGCTGCGTAATTAGTACAAATAATGGTTCACCAATTAAGTTTGGGCCAGGAAGTCTTATTGGTTTTCTCATTCCTGTAATCAAGGTGCTAGCCAGTTGTTAAGTGCTTTGTTGCTTATCATCATATTCGCTGATTGGGTAGATGTTTGTTTATTTATTTATGTTTGGCTCTTAAATGATAATATAATGGAATATGTGCGGTCCTTAGTAAAGCATGTCGCAGGGCTGAATTGTATCTTTATAACTCCTCCTCGCTATGAAATTATGTTTCCGACGGACGTGACGCGTTGCTTATGTTACTACCGTTGTTACAAAATCTACTGCAATCATTTAAGATAATATATTTAAAAGACAACTGAAAATTTTTGTAAATGTTATGGTTTTGATTATTAAATGCAGCTTCGACGACTTCAGATACCTGTTAATGTTTCAGAGATGGCCTAGTTTCTTAATTGTTTAAAATCTCTTTTCCTGACGTCAATCGCTGATCTCATTTCCTCGTTAATATTCGACAAGTTGTTTAATTTCTTACCAGTTTTTAAAAGCTATTTTGCCGACGTCATAAGTTATTGGCTTTTATTTAAATAAAAGATTATACATGTATTCAACTGTCAGAGCTGCTTTCTTGCCTCCTGACCCAGCCCTACCGCTCAACAGCGTATTAAGTTGCTTTAGGGCACCTACGGCTAGATCACCCTCACGACATTTTGCAGTTGACCGAACAGTCCACGGATGTACTGTCGGTTCTCGGTGTCCAATGGGCGCAACATTTCAGTGAACAGCCCTTCCACCATCGTTATTACTTCCAGTTCGTCAGCACACTCGATGATGGCGAAACGGTGCTCCCTGGTATATTGCGCTGTTTGGATACCGGGAACCGACAGCACATCTGTTGATTGTTCTGTCAACAAATACGCCGGGAGGAGAATCACGCTTACCGTCGCTCAGAACGAACGATTAGACTTGCCTAGCATCCAGTGAACCAATATTTAGGGGGCAGTTTGACAAACTAAGTTACACATTATTATGACAGATCAAATTACTTTTGTTGAGCGCTGCACTACAATTCAGTCACACAGATACATGATTCTGTTTTAGACAAAATCATCAAATCTCTGGAAGCAACGGTCAGAACTTTCTACCAATCGTTCAGTTCCTCATGAGACACATCCACTGCTTGGTCACGGAGCCGTTCGAGAACCGCCGTTCGAACAACATTCTTTTTCTTTTCCTTCTTCTTCTTAATTGTCTCTTTGGCGTGGAAGACCATATGCGTTCTCCTCACTGCTCCAACAATCATTTCTATTCCATTCTCCTTTTCTCAGGCACATCACATCCGTATCCGTGTTCATATCATGCTTCCATCCTCTACGAGGCCTTCCTAGTCCCCTTCTCCCTTCTTCGGATCCTGAGAATACTACGCGCGGTAATATTCCCGCTTCCATCTCAATTCGCTGTTAAGCTCACATCAGTCATCTTTTGGTAGTTCTTCGGACGATATCATCTTGCGATTATCGATCTGCCAGTTCCTGGTTTATTAATATCCTCCCTTCCTGTGACTGGCCCCCTTAGAGCCAAACATTTTCCTCACTATCTTTCTCTCGAAGACTAGTAGTTTTTGTTCAGCTGTTTTCCTTAGTATAAATGTTTCAGAACCATATCCACCTATCAGGAGAATTATAATCTGGTACAATCTGATTTTATAACTACTCCAAACTGCTCTATCGCACAGGACGTCCCTAAAACCAAAATATGATCTATTTGACGCTCCGTTCTTTTTCTTAATATCAGTTTCCATTTCATTCTGCTCGCTAAAAAGGCTTCCTAAATATTTAAATATATCTATGCTGTAAAATGTGAATTCAACTACTATCAATGGGGTTTGATCGTTGGATGCCTTACGACCAAGTACTCAATTTTCTGCTTGTTTATGACCTTGCTTTCCTTGCGGTTTTTCTATAATATCTTTTCCTGAGTTGCAAGTCCCTTTTGTTATCTGTTATTAGGACAAATTAGTCCGCATATGCAAGCCGGTTTACTGCGATATTATTTAGTTTTACTTCAGCCTGGTTTCATTTTTGGTGTTCTACGTCTATCTTTCCTAAACTTAAATTAAAAAGTATTGGAGATGATGAGTTTCCTTGTCTAAGACCACTTCTGGCTTGAAAATGCTCTGAAATTCCTGTAATGATCTTTACTCTGCAGTGGGTTTCCTCTAAACACTTCTGTACTAGACGTATTAATTTTTGTGGAAACTAAAATTCTTTCAAGACATTGATGATGAAATCTGCAAAAACCATGTGAACTGAACGTCCACATAGTTGGAAAACCTCTTCCCTTCTCATGTTCTTTCAGGAAAGATGTAAACCGCAGGTGCAGGATCTTCCTTCCTTCCCGATCAGCGCCTCCCACGCCTTGGTCAAGTTGCTGGCACCATTTCATTACAGCTCCACGTGATACTGAATTTGGATCATACAATGCTAGAATATCTTTGAATTTGTGTACAGTTCAGACGATTTGGCCAGAAGAATCGTACTGTCCCACCTACTTTAACTTTGGTGTAGGTTTCCAGATGTCCCGCAATTTCGGTCGCATACTGTGGAGCATGTGATAACCACACGGCAGTAGAACTGTGTCTGCAGGGATCGCAAAACATGTACTCTCTCATGACACTACGCAATCGCCATAGCGTGGAACATCAAGTGTAACTTTCTTTGTGTAGTTTCTGAGTAACGTAAGGAACACAACTATTATTAATTTCGGTCTGAATAGGTAAATGAGTCTTAAATTAAACGTATAGATTGTATAACAAACACAAAATTTTTAGTAATGAGTATTCGTTGTCATCTGAAGTGGGGCGAACACACAGAGATACTGACGAATTGGCTTGGTTATGCAGTGACAATCCTATCATACGTTTGCAATAACCGGGCTCTTTTAGGTACGTACTATAAGCATCTATATTCGTTTATAATTTATAGCATCACTGTTTTTGGTGAACACATGCACAAAATATGTATACAGTTTTCAAACTACATAAAAGGGACGTAAGGGAAATACTCATGACTAGTATATCTGCTTATTGTACGAGGGTTGCCCAGAAAGTAATGCACCGCATTTTTTTCCTCAGCCAAAAACAATGCTACGAATGCGAAACGTTACATATGCATCCTGAGCCAAGTTTCCGTCACTTCCGACAGATAGCGTAGCTGCAGGAAAGTTTCAAAATGGCGTCTATAGGTGATTCATGTTACAAGCAATGTGCTGTCACTGAATTTCTCACTGCAGAGAAAGAAACTGTGGGGAATATTCACAAACGCTTGTGCAAAGTCTATAGAGCATCTGCTGTCAACAGAAATAGAGTTACTCGCTGGGCACGGATGGTGAGGTCATCAAAAGGCGGTTCGGCGGACATCCATAATTTGCAGCGGTCGTGGAGACTATCCACCATCTAGAGGGTTGGATCCCCTCCTTCGAAAGCGTCAGATTGCAAAGCCTGGGCTACTCTCAGGGTGGAATCTCCGTCTTCGAAGATTGTGTGTGTTTGTCTGTCTGTCTGTCTGCCCGCTGCTGTCGCTGTTCGTTCGTCCGTCCGTCCGTCCGTCCGTCCGCCTGCCTGCCTGCTGGCTGTCCATCGCCGTCGTCGTAACCGCTGCCGCCGCCGCCGCCGCCTGCTGTTCGTCCGTGTGTTCGCCGCCGACGCCGACGCCGCCTGCTGTTCGTCCGTCTGTTCGCCGCTGCCCATAGCCGACGCCGACGCCGCCTGCTGCACGTCCGTCTGTCCGTCGCCGTTCGTCTGCAATGAGTACTCCCACCTCCACCGTCATCTACACCTCCCCCTCCCCCTCTCCCACAGTCACTTCCTGTAGTGCCGCCTCTGGCCTCCCTCCTTCCACCTCCCCTTCCCTTCCCCCACTTACCCACCCCCCTATCTCCTCCCCTGCTGTATACCCACACCTCTACACCCTTCCTCCAGCCTACACACCCTCAACAGCTCCCACTACTACCCCCGCCCTCACGTACGCCTCTGTTGCCGCCTCTGCTGCCACCCCTCAGGTGGTTGGCTTCCCCTCTGTCATCGACCCCGTCGCTTCGTCTTCTGCATCTCCCGCACGCATCACGTCGCGCCGAGCCACCATCGCCACCACTGAACCAGCTGCTTCTCCCAGTGCCTCCACTACGCCACAGGGATCTGCCACCCGCCACCTCCCTCTCCTCCCCGTCCCTCTCCCCTCCTCCCAGCCTCCAGTCTCCAAAAAACCCCAAAAGCGCGTCCTTACCGACTCTGCTCCCGCCACTTCCCACAAAAAATCAACACCACCTCCCCCTCCCCCTGCCGTCACCATGGACACCACCCCTCCTCCTGCCACCCCTACCTTGGCCCCCACCCTCCACACCTTTGTCCTGTCAACTCCCGATCCTAAGTTCCTCGACGCTCGTATCCTCACCAAGGAAATACGAAAGTACTTACCTGGTGCTCCCATCTCCCAACTCATTCCCCGCAGGGACTCAGTCCTTATCAAGTCCCCGTCCCCATCCTTTCACACAGACCTCCTGCAAAAACTCCCACGAGTTATGTTTGGCCCCCACGCCTCTCTGACACCCTTCCTTTCTGCTTCCACTCCTCGTCAGCCCCAGCCACCCCGTTGCCCACCCACCTACACCGCTGTGATCACCAAGCTCAGCCCGGTGATCACAGAGGATGAAGTGTTGGTAGAACTGAACTCCCACCCGGACTTGGAAATCCGCTCTGCCCGCCGTATCCACAATGCCTCTGGTCCCACCTACCTCATGCGGGCATTCTCAGAGTCCGCCCCATCCATAGACCATCTCCTCACCCAGGGTGCCCTGATATACCACCGTCGCCACCCTGTTGAATCCTCCAAATCCCCTTCCCAATCCTACCGTTGCCAGCGGTGCCTGATGTACAATGACCACCTGACTCCCAACTGCAAAAACCCCCCCACCTGTCCCCATTGCAAGGCCTCCCACTTTCTCAAGAACTGCCCCAACCTCGCTGCTCCTCCTTCCTGTAATACCTGCAATGGCCCCCATCCCACATACTCCCACAAGTGTAAAGCTAAACCCCCTCCAGCCACCCCTGAACTTACAGTCCCAGTTCGTCCCGTCGATCCTCCTGTCCATCCTAAAAATTCCCTCCGTCCACCCCCCACGGCCGAGGACATCATCCAGTTCATTACCGTTGTACTCCAAAACATTCACCCTTTTCAGCGCCCGCACACCTTCCAACAAATATCCCTTGCTGCTCGCTCTGTTTTCCACCTGAACACCTTCGCCACTTACTCCCACAACCAAGTCCACTTCACCTTCACCCGCCTCGACACCCTAGTTTAAGTCTCTTCCCTTCCCTCTCTTCCCCCCCTCCTTCCCGTCATGGCGCGGCACGAGTCTCGCATCCTCTTCCAGAACATTCGCTCCTTCCGCTCCAACAAATACCTCCTCATGCACACCCTCTCCCACCACCAGGTCGACACCTTCCTCTTGAACGAAACCTTTCTCCAGCCCCAGCATTCTATCCGCACCTCCCCCTATATCCTCCACCGCACTGATGCTCCTGGTCCTCGTGCACAGGGTGGAGTCGCGATTGGCCACCTTAAGCATATCCCCGTCCGGCCACAACCTCTCCTCAATGACCCCACTGAACACCTTATCCTTAGCGTCTTCTTCCCCTCCCTCACCATTACCTGTGCCACCATCTATGTCCGCTCCACTGCTCCTCTTCCTTATGACTTCATCTCACACATTGACCACACCTTCTCCACCTATGTGATTGCTGCCGACCTCAACATCCATAGCCGCACTCCTGCTGCCCTTCGGCGGTGGCATCAGTTCCTCTCCACAATCCAGGGTGACCTTGTTCCCATTCCCCAGCACACCCGACCCGAAAGTAACACCACCCCCGATGTTGTCATTGCCTCCGCCAACCTCCTTGGGCGTATCACTGTCGCCGTCCTTGACCCCACAGGTAGCGATCACCTCCCTGTCCTTCTCACCATAATGTCTGCAAACCGCCCCCCTCCGGCTCCGCAACCTGCACCACCTCCCAAGGTCGACCATGACTATTGCCGTGCGAACTGGGATGCCTACCGGGACTCCATCTCCACCCAGGTCGAAAGCCACCCTCTTACCTATCGCCATCCTGACGACATCATCCGCGCCTCGTCCTTCCTTCAAACAGTAATTACTGACGCCCTGGAGGCCCATGTTCCTACTAAAACCATCCACCCACACCGTCCCACTCTCCCTCCGCGGGCTGTCCTCCTCCTCCGTGAATCCCGCCGCCTCTATCGCTCCTTCCTCCGCACTCGTGACAGGGATACACTCGAACGCCACCGGCAAATACAGCGACACGTACGGAACCTTATTACAGCAACGAAACGCCGGGACTGGCGCCAGACCTGCACACGACTCAATGCCACCCTCCCTATCAACTCCTCCAAGTACTGGTCCGCCTTCCATCGTCTTCCTGGTTCCCTTTCCGCTCCCCACTACCCCCTTCTCCATAACGATCGCCCCCTTCCAGACAACCTCAGTAAGGCCAACCACTTCGCTTCCCACCTTTCCAAGGTCTTCTCCATCCCCGATGATCCCCACTTTGATTATTCTCTTTTCCCCTCCTTCATGGAACGTGCTGATACCTCAGTCGCTCCACTTGCTCCTAGTCTCCAGTACTTGGGGCAGTTGCCCCCTCCGACGTCAACACTCCCATCATAGCACAAGACATTAAACTTCTCCTCCAGTCCAAACGCAACACGGCCCCTGGTCACGACTGTGTCACCTACCGTCACCTTCGAGAAAGCCCCTATTCCTTCCTCACTGTCCTCGCCCATCTCTATAATGTCATCCTCTCTACTGGCTTCTACCCTGACCTGTGGAAGACCTCCCGCGTCCTCCTATTCCTCAAACCCAACAAACCCCCTTCTGCCGCCTCTTCCTATCGTCCCATCTGCCTCACCTCCGTATTCAGTAAGGTCTTTGAATCCATCCTCTCCCACCGTATCCATCGGCGCCTTGCTCAACACCACCTCCTCCCCCTTACCCAGTGTGGCTTCCGACCCTCCTTCTCTGCTGACGACCAACTCCTCAACCTTGTTCACCTTCTGTCCCTCCAGCTCAACTCCCGTCGCTCCGCCATTTTTGTTTCTCTTGACCTCCAAAATGCCTATGACTGTGTATGGCATCCCGGTCTCCTCTTTAAACTCCAAACCTACGCCCTGCCTATCAATTTTGTCCGTCTGGTCGCTTCCTTCCTCTCGCACCGTCCTTCCTATGTCACCCTCCACAACACCAACTCCCGTGTCTTTTATCCCATGGCTGGCGTCCCCCAGGGTTCTGTCCTCTCCCCTCTCCTTTATCTCTTGTATACAGCTGATATGCCCAAGCCACCCCCACCAGTCCACCTTCTCCAATATGCTGATGACACCGCCTTCCTGGCTCTCTATCCTACCCTTCAACGGTCTCAACGTACCCTCCAAACCCACCTTAACCAGTTCACCACTTGGTGTAACCAGTGGCTCCTCCATCTCAACCCCTCCAAAACCCAGGCAATCATCATAGGCCGCACCACTCGCTCCTTTCGCCTCCATGATTTCTACCTCACCCTTTATGGTCGTCCTATCCAACTCACCCCCACCCTGAAATACCTTGGCCTCACCCTTGACCGACACCTCACCTGGACCCCTCATCTCCTGACCATCCAGCAGAAAGCCCATTCCCGCCTCCGCCTGCTGAAACTCCTGTCCGGCCGGACATGGGGATTGCATCCTTCTACCATCCTCCACACCTACAAATCCCTCATCCGTCCTATCCTCTGTTATCCCAGCGTCGCCTGGATCTCCGCCCCCACCCGCTTTTACAAGGCCCTCCAAATCCTTGAACGCCACGTGCTCCGCCTTGCCTTCCGTATCCGCCTTCCTTCCCCCACACGGCTCCTGTATGAACTGATCCCCTTCCCCCACCTCCTCTTGTTCCTCCAACATCTCCGCATCCTTTACATTGTTCGCAGGGTTGATCCCCCCCACCCTCTGGTTTCCTCCTTCCTCTCCACCCCCGGCCCGTTGCCGCGCCTCTATCGCTGTATCCCTCCCTCTCTCTACCTCCACACCCTCCATCTTCTTCATCAGGGCAATTTCCAACGCCTCCCCCTCCCGGATGACGAACTTCGCCGTGACATATACCCTTCCTTCCAACTATAACCCGGCCTTGTTCCCCCCCCCCCCTTCCCCAGGGCCCCCTTCTCCTCTTTCCTCCTTCTCCCAGAGCGGATTTTCCTCCATCCTCCCCTCCCCTGAGACCCTGCACCCCATACTTGCCTCTCTCCTTCCCACATCCCTCCCTACCTGGCCCTCTTCCGCGCGCCCCCCATTCCCCTCCCCCATCTCCTCCCCTCCCTCCCTTCTTCAGCTCTCCCTCATCTCCTTGAACCTGGCAGATCCTCTGTATTGATCATCATCAGTGTGCCACATCAGTGTTGTGCTTAGTGCTGTTTCTCGTGTGCGTCAAGAGGTGTGATTTTAATTGTGTACTGCCTTGGGGTTCGCCGTCAGTGTTACGTTGTGTGCTATGCTATCCGTCAACACCTTTATGCTCCAGTCCTACTGTGCCTTGTGTTCTTTTAATCGTCGCAGTGTGAGGCTTTTTGTGTGTGCTACTCTTAAACAGTTTTTTTATCTCCATTTTACAGTCACCCCGTTTTTCTTGTCTATTGCCTTCCATGATGTTCTCCCTATTTTATATCTATGTTCGCCTTCTTCTCTCCTTTGCTGTTTTTAAATGTCTTCTATTGTTTTGTTCTATGTCTTTCGGCTGAAGAGCAGCGCATATGCTGCTGCCAGCCCGCCCCGATGGGGAATTGAAATACAATAAAGAAAAAAAAAAAAAAAAAAAGAGACTATCCACGGCTGTCACACCTGCCATGTTGCAGCGAGCTGTTGTTGTCATTGCAAGGACAGACGCATTACGACTCGGCAGTTGGCACTGCATTTGTAAATTAGCAAATGAAGTTCACATAGTGGAGCACTGGCTCCGCCACCAGCACGAGGATTGGTACCGACAGGACATACACGCCATTGTTTCGAGCTGGAGGAAGGTCATAGAAAGGGATGGAGATTACGTGAAAAAATATGATGTACAGATAAAACAACATTCTTTCGTACGTGTAATTCTCATTACGTTCAATAAAGAATTGTGGAAGAGAAAAATGCAGTGTGTTACTTTCTGGGCAACCCCCGTAAATAACGGTTTAAAACATTGAGGGTTTTAACCACACCATTTAGCAATATGTCATGCGCATAAGAAATTTGGTAACTACTGGACAAACAGCTGTGTCCATAACCATGGAACAAGATTAAGAATAACCCTAAATCTTCCGTGAATGAATAAAAAAATAACTCTAAACAACAGGGAAAAAAATGTAAACTGCCTAAGGAAATTAAAAGAATGTTTTAAAAACCGTAACACAACTAAATCATGATAGTAAAATATCTCTGTCATTTCACAACACACTTTCGCCGTTCAATATGTGTTTTCTGGGAAACCCTTATAACAAAAGTTACCGGTGAACAGTAGTAACATTCTCTTTCCGAGTGCAGTATCTCACTCATTATGGAGGGATCCGCTTCAGTTTTTGAGGATAGGAAATGGGAACACGCATTACTTAAAATGGAAACCAAACATCGTCGTGATGTTCCTGAGGTCAGACGATAGTGTATGTGTGTGTGGTTTTGTATACTGTGTGTTTATTGTTCTCGGAAGTAAATGAACGGAGTAACACTAGCGTTTTGCAATATGAAATAATGTCATTGCAAGAATGTATAAACAAACCATTATTGCGCACCAAGGACTAGCCGAATGTGGTTGGACGTTGTCAACAGATTGGCCTTGTAGTCGGGTCAATGGAGGCTACTTTCTCCAACTGGCTATACAATTTTCTGTAGTTTCCCAAAAATACTTCAGAAAAATCTCGAGATGGTTCCTACTAGAAGGCCATGTACGGCTACCTGACCCATCCTTGTCAAATTAAATCTTTAATTATGTAAACCCATTTATATATTACTTATGTTTTTTGTTCTTAGCCATTTGGTTGCTAAGGACGAGTTAACTCGTCATGCTCCGACACTCCCCAAGTGATCAGGACGTGTTTAAAAATGAGCTCTGGGTCTTGCTTAAGCGGTATTGACGTGTGATTACGCATCCCATTTCGCCAACCCTCTCACTGCTGTGGACGAGTTAATTCGATATATCGGTGAATTAAAAAAGTTTTTTCGAGTATTTCTCATACAACATACTTTCCACTTTGCATATTATAATTTGCGAAAAAATCTCGTTTCCGTATCTTCAACAATTTATTAAATATGACGATTGCAATGGCCACATTATCCGTAGTTGCGCAGCGATAGAATTTGGCGCACTGTGTGAGACTGTCCACCGGAAATACAAACCAATAATTCTAGAACGAAATGAGATATCGTTCTTCTCTAAATTTTAGATAAACTTTCGATATCTTATTCACATTTCATACACAGAAATATAACAACTACAAACCATATGCAAAATTTACGCAACGCGTTCTTACATCTGCAACCTCTTTAAAATTTCGTGCAATGCTTTGCTTAGTTCGATGAGCACAGTAACTGCGCTGAAAAACGAAAAGAAATTTAATCCTTTGTAGACGGAAGATATTAGAGTGTAACATGTGCAAAACGACGACACAGCCACATTCAGCATGGAATTAAGAGAGCACATCCAGCAGTCAAAGGGCTCTGTAGCACCGTGATAAGCTCAGTATCATTGTAGAAACGAGCCAACAAGTGAATAAAATTACTACTGCTTATAACAACCCAAATCCGTCTCGTTCTTCAAAACCGTACGATACTAGATTCTCAGACGAATCGTCCGATATCACTTTTGTTCGAATTCTCGTGATCTTCAAAGTGTGTTTAAAAACTGTTTTTCATTACTTTCCTCCTGGTTTTCTATTTCAGTATCCATTTTATATATTGTGGAAAAATTTAGTATGATTTACGTAAAAAGAAGTTGACTCCAGAAACGTAAATGTCCTGATTTATCACTATGAATTCAAATAAAACTAAAGAGAATAGTAATGTAAGAGGTAAAAATGTGTTTTAATGCAACAAATTATTACTTGAAATCAGAGTTTCATCGACATTGTCTAAACATAAGGAATTCTTGTTGTTGTTGTGGTCTTCAGTCCTGAGACTGGTTTGGTGCAGCTCTCCATGCTACTCTATCCTGTGCAAGCTTCTTCATCTCCCAGTACCTACTGCAACCTACATCCTTCTGAATCTGCTTAGTGTATTGATCTCTTGGTCTCCCTCTACGATTTTTACCCTCCACGCTGCCCTCCAATGCTAAATTTGTGATCCATTGATGCCTCAAAACATGTCCTACCAACCGATCCCTTTTTCTAGTCAAGTTGTGCCACACACTTCTCTTCTCCCCAATCCTATTGAATACCTCCTCATTAGTTACGTGATCTACCCACCTTATCTTCAGCATTCTTCTGTAGCACCACATTTCGAAAGCTTCTATTCTCTTCTTGTCCAAACTGGTTATCGTCCATGTTTCACTTCCATACATGGCTACACTCCATACAAATACTTTCAGAAACGACTTCCTGAGACTTAAATCTATACTCGATGTTAACAAATTTCTCTTCTTTAGAAACGATTTCCTTGCCATTGCCAGTCTACATTTTATATCCTCTCTACTTCGACCATCATCATTTATTTTACTCCCTAAATAGCAAAACTCCTTTACTACTTTAAGTGACTCATTTCCTAATCTAATCCCCTCAGCATCACCCGATTTAATTTGACTACATTCCATTATCCTCGCTTTTGCTTTTGTTGATGTTCATCTTATATCCTCCTTTCAAGACACTGTCCATTCCGTTCAACTGCTCTTCCAAGTCCTTTGCTGTCTCCGACAGAATTACAATGTCATCGGCGAACCTCAAAGTTTTTATTTCTTCTCCATGGATTTTAATACCTACTCCGAATTTTTCTTTTGTTTCCTTTACTGCTTGCTCAATATACGGATTGAATAACATCGGGGAGAGGCTACAACCCTGTCTCACTCCTTTCCCAACCACTGCTTCCCTTTCATGCCCCTCGACTCTTATAACTGCCATCTGGTTTCTGTACAAATTGTAAATAGCCTTTCGCTCCCTGTATTTTACCCCTGCCACCTTCAGAATTTGAAAGAATACTTATTTTACTGAAAATACTCTTCGGAGTCGTTCTTCGCGCCTTCAAAACATGTACTTAGTTGTAATTTGGTTTCGAAAAGAAAAGGTCAGACATATTTCATCCGAAATTGGTAAGCGATTATTGTCACACGATTTTGAGATCAAGAGCCAGTCACACATTACCGGTGTTATAACAAAGACCTGGAAATAAGCTGTCGATGTTAAAATTGCCTTATTGTTCTCAGTCATTTCGAGATGGAGACTTGAGTGAGTCTACCCATGGATAGTACAGCCTTTATCAACGACAAGTAGTGACATAAACATATATCAGCCGCACAGTATCTATATTAATCATATTACAAAATAGTGATGATTTATTAAAATGTACATTGTGATTTTGTTCAATTACTGGTTGGTCATCTACTATGTGTGCATATTATATGCCGGTGCTGCTAGTGCTATTATTACTAATGCTACTGGTACTACTACTAATACAGCACTTCTATATGGGCTTCTGAAATACGTTGACTTCCACTAACTAAGAAATCAATAAAATAGCGATAACTAATACAAATATTAATCAATGTACACGAGAACTGAGTACGTTGTTTCCACATTGTTATACAAAACTGCCACATGGAAATCAAGGGTGCTATAAGGTAATTTGCACATAACAAAACAATTCATCTTTCACGAGAAGGTTTGAGCGGAGATATTTAAGGTTGCCAAAATAGCAGAAAAGCGTTGTACAGCTGCTTACGGGCGGATTGTGCCTGGAGGTAAAGCAAATATGGAATTATGTGACCAGGTCGTAAAACAAATGTGGCAACCTCGCTTATCCCACATATCACTGTCTAAACTTCCGTGGCATTTACTTCGACGTATATTCATTTAACGTCCAACGAACAAACTATAGTTATAAAAATGCACTATACAGAGAGTTTATATAGGCCCTACATTTTACGGTTAATTGTAAAGCACTGAGCCACAAGTACCAAAGTGCTCTTCGAAAAACGTTGCCCTATATTCCGCAGAGGCGAACAGTCCAAGATACCGAGGTTAATCTCCTTTATTGGAGAATGTAGATCGCTTGAAGACAAGAAGAGAAGCAGGAAACCAGCCACTTTGATGTACGGTAAAGTGGCTAAAGTAAGAAAACTGATGCTGCATTCAGTTTCAAAAACTTTCAGAAAACTATCAGACCGATCTCAGATTTCGAATGGTAACGCTCAGAAAATTAAGCAAAAATTTCGTGCATATCGTGTTCGTGGTGTGCAGGAATTGAACACGCCGGATAAACAAAAGCGGCTAACGTACTGTACATCGTTTCGCTCATTTGTTGATGTCCTGGTTTCACCTTACTGGATACGTGAGTAGCCAAAACATAGGAATTTCGCCAACCGAAAAGCCACATGTCTTACATGAAAATACCTTGCTGAAGGGCCGTATAATGTCGTCTCAAGGTGGATCTTATTTGCTTTAAGACTACAGTGAACAGCGTTGTATACAGATAAATAATTTCAATGGGCATAGAATCATATGTACTCGAACATTATGAATCACCTTGAAGAAAATGACTTATTGATACATAACCAACACGCATTCAGATAATATCGTTCTTGTGCAACGCAGCTAGCTCTTTATTCCCATGAAGTAATGAGTGATGTCGACAAGGGATCTAAGATCGATCCATATCCCTAGATTTCCAGAAGATTTTTGATACCGTTCCTCACAAGCGACTATTAATCAAATTGCGTGCATGTCGAGTATCGTCTCAGTTGTATCACTGGATTCGTGATTTACTCTCAGAGAGGTCACAGTTCGTAGTTATAGACGATAAAACATCGAGTAGAACAGAAGTGGTATCTGGCGTTCCGCAAGGTGGTGTCATAGGCCCTCTGCAGTTCCTGACTTACATAAACGATCTAGGTGATAATCTGAGCAGCCCCCTTAGATTGTTTGCTTATGACGCTGTAATTCAAAAATGGTTCAAAAGGCTCTGAGCGCTATGGGACTTAACATCTATGGTCATCAGTCCCCTAGAACTTAGAACTACTCAAACCTAACTAACCTAAGGACAGCACACAACACCCAGTCATCAGGAGGCAGAGAAAATCCCTGACCCCGGCGGGAATCGAACCCGGGAACCTGGACGCGGGAAGCGAGAACGCTACCGCACGACCACGAGCTGCGGACAGATGCTGTAGTTTACCATCTAGTTAAATCATCGGACGATCAATTCCAATTACAAAATGATCTACAGAGAATTTCTGTATGGTGCGAAAAGTGGCCATTGGCACTAAACAAAGAAAAGAGCGAGGTCATCCACTTAGGTACTAAAAAAATTTGATAAATTTTGGGTATACGATAAATCGCACAAATCTAAGGGCTGTCAGTTCGACTAAATACCTAGGAATTACAATTACGAGCAACTTAAATTGGAAAGACCACATAGATAATATTGTGGGATAGGCGAAACAAAGACAGAGCTTTGTTGGCAGAACACTTAGAAGATGCGACAAACTCACTGATGAGACAGCCTACATTACAGTTATCCGTCCTCTGCTGGAATAGTGCTGCGCGGTGTCGGATCCTAACTAGGTAGGATTGACGAAGGACATCGAAAAAGTGCAAAAAAGGGCAGCTCGTTTCGTTTTATCGCGCAATAGGGGTGAGAGTGTCACAGATATGATACGCGAGTTGGGGTGGCAGTCACTGAAACAAAGCCGGTTTTCATTGCGGCGAGATCTATTTACGAAATTTCAATCACCAACTTTCTCTTGCGAATGCGAAAATATTTAGTTGACACCCACCTACGTAGGGAGAAATGATCATCACAATAAAGTAAGAGAAATCAGAGCTCGAACGGAAAGATTTAGATGTTCCTTTTTTCCACGCCCCATTCGATAGTGGAATGGTGGAGAAGTAGTATGAAAATGGTTCGATGAACCCTCTGCCAGGCACTTAAGTGTGAATTGCAGAGTAACCATGTAGATGTAGGTGTTGGTGGTCCCTACCTTCTCACGGCTTAATGTTTCCATACTTCCTCCTGTGGGGCTTCGTGGTAGGTTGCACACACTTGCGAAACTAAGGATTGACATAGCGACGGAGATTAACAACATCACTGTCAAGGCCATCCACAAGGTGCCCTCTGACATGTTAAAACGAGTCACATTAATTTCACCACCTGTCGAAAGCATGAATAACAACCTAAAGAGCGGACCGCTGAGAGAGTTGCAGGAAGAGACACAATGAGCTACAGGAGGGTACAGAAGCGGATGTGGAACCCTGCCTACCCAGTGTCGTGGCTAGATTAGGTTTCTTGGTGAAGGATCCATATCGCGAACAGCCCGATCGAGGTGTCTCACACATTCTCTATTGGGTTTAAATGTGAGGAATTTGGTGCCCCCAGAAGCACTATTCATTCATCCTGGTGCTCTTCGAGCTACGCACGTACAGTGGGAGCTGTGTGACATGTTGCATTGCCCTGCTGGTAGATGCCATCCTGACGAGGAAAAATAAACTGAATGTAAGGGTGGACATGGTCCCCAAGGACAGATGTATACTTGTGTTGATGCATTGTGCCTTTCATAATGACGATATCAACCAGGCAATGCCATGAAAACATTCGCGGAATTATAACGCTCCCACCCTATTTGTTTCACACGTTCCACGCCGTACACACCAACGGCCATCTGCTCGTTGGAGCGCAAAACGTGATCCATTTCAACAGGCCACGTGTCGCCAGTAAGTGGCCGTCCAGTTACGATACTGGAATGCGAATTGCAGCCTTCGCCACCGACAAACGGCAGTTATTTATGGGTGCATGAACCAGGTGCCTTGGTTTTTCTGGGTGGCCAGTTGTTCAACAGTTGCACGTCTGTTCACTCGTACACATCTCCACAGCCGTCGTTCACACCTGTCGTACATGCCCCATGGCGCACCACAGTTACCCTCGCCACCTTTTTTGAATAACACCATTTTGACATGCACGGCACTGTTTAACCAGAGTGACAAGCGACTAGTTTACAAATTTAGCTTATGCTCCTGGCCCGAAAGGCAGTGATCGTGCCCTCTAGCACATCGGATAAATCACTCCTCCTTCGCATTACGACATCGACTCAAGTGTCTTTCCGCCTCCCCCCGACAATCTTTACATACTCTCCTCTGTTAGCGCTTCCACCTACCGTATGTGAGCGGTTATTTCTGGTTGACGTTGAAAATGGACTTTGATCACATGTGACTGGACGGTGCTGGTTCGATGAGAACATTCCAGAACAGTGTGGTGGATCTTTACAGGATGGAGCATATGAGATGCTAATGCAGGCTGATCCGGAGTACTGCACCTGTGGTTTGTGTGTTTGAAGATACTGTATGGTCAAGCAGACGAGACAGCAGAAATCGAACACGTATAGAGACACTGAGCTAGAATCGCACTAGGTCAGCACAGTCCAACTGAAATTGTCTCAGAAATGTTCAAGGAAGTTATATAAAAATCTTTAGACGAAGACGACGTTGGTCTCACGAAATCGTATTGGGTAAAATTAGAAAAACGTTGTTCGAGGAAGACTATGCAACATTTCTGTTCCTCCGAGGTAGATCTCGCATGGAGATAATGAGAACAAGATGAGAGAGATTATCGTACTTACAGAGGCATAGAGACAATAACTTTTCCACCGTTCCATACACGGACAGGAAGTCGCTAACATTGGCATGGACTGACCTTTGTCAAACCGTCTGCAGTGGGTGCGGAGTATATTTATACTATCTGATCGAACGTATCCGGACTCCTGTTAGTGGACATTAATAAGGGGTGAGACCACTCTTCGCCTTTACGACTGGTTGAACTATGGTGGGGCACTTTCAATGAAGTCTCTCAGTGTCTGTGTAGCAAAAGCAGTCCATTCTTCCTCAAGAGCCGAAACCCTACAACATAATAATGTTGAGCGCTGGCGTCTCGAGCGAAGTCGACGTTCTAACGTTCTATCTCGTTAGAGGTTGGTCATTCCCGTATATTTAACGAATGTTTTGTCCAGAAAGTGGAACTTCTGCAGTCTACTGTAAGTTTAGCATTATAACCATGTAAACTGTGATATTGTGTAGTGTAATTATTTATTACGCTCAATATTGTCTGCTGCGTAAAGTATAATTTCAACGTTAGAAAAATAAGTTTGTTACACAACATTCCGTATAAGTGGATTTATCTTTTCTTTGCTTATAATATTTGATTAACTAAGAACCAGTGTCCACTGCAGACACTAGACAGTTTTTTTCTGGAAATGGCCTAATAAGCCGAAAACTAGTTAGAAACAAACAGAATTCAGTAGAACTAAATGATTATCAATGAGTGAATGGTTATTTCTAAATCGATTTGCAAACAGAAACTGGAAGAAGTTAGCGAATGTGGAACTCTGCAGTCTACAGAAGTTTCGTGGGAGAGAAATTTTTTTCTGGGTCGCTATCAAACTTAATTAAAATTGGCAAAGTTTAATATAAGATCTGAATCAATCACGGAATTGGTAGGCATAACTAACCTGTTAACATTACTAAAATGTTCCAAGTGAATATATGCAATGAGCAACAAACATTAACTCAAATAATTCAGAGCAAGCAAAAGTTTAAACCCCAACAAAAAGAATTAGATAATCAAACAAAAGTCTACAAATATAAAGCCTACCCTTTGCGCTTCAGAAACGCCAGGTTGGATATATTAAAAATAATCTTACAATCATTACAGTTTAACGTAGTTTATTGAAATAAAACATCATCTTAAAAATCAGCAAAGTAATTCTAACTATGATCTGTCGTTGTCTGTTATTTAATTAATTAACACACTTATATTATTATTATATTCGGTGCTGAGGTATGTCGCGGTGATACATGAAAAGAAAATCTTAGGTCCGCATGAGAAAAGTTCACAGCAACATTCACGATTCACACACGCAAGGTTAGAGATAAAAAGAATTTTGCCCATCACAATAAGTCAAAGGTTCAGAAGTTTGTCCCTATAGCTGTGCTTGAATTATTGTGAATAAGAATACTGTGGAACACTTTCCGACAAAGAAATTTATCTGAAAAATCTTGCACATGACACTAAGGTACGCTAGCGTGAAACACCCGCAAATGCCGTGAATATTCATGAACAGAGCAAAATTACTCTACACAAATGGACCATTAGAAAACTGTAAGTACAAATTGTTCTCAAACTTTAGCCACTAACCTCACAGAAAGAATTGATACTAAAAATCGCGTTTCTTATGTATTACAGTAAAAGTCAACAAAATGAAGCAGACTCACACACACTGACAACATCAAAAGAAATGGCTTAACACACATCAAAAAACGCACTTGAAAATGAGAATTATTTCTCGAAACGCGTCGTGCGAATAGTAAAATAAAGAAAAATCGTGACTGGTAGCAGAAGATTTATTTAATTATAAACAAACCTATTATAAAATTAGTAAGA
Organism: Schistocerca serialis cubense; assembly: GCF_023864345.2. NCBI lineage: Eukaryota > Metazoa > Arthropoda > Insecta > Orthoptera > Acrididae > Schistocerca > Schistocerca serialis. The sequence continues at coordinate 142,881,722 of NC_064646.1, forward strand.
CTCGTGAAAACTTCAGGAATACAGATGTAAACCATACAGGCATAAGTACCAATAAAATTTCACCGGAATTAAGAATAAAACTTAATTAAGATGATACTGCAATAACACACGATGAAATCACCACCACTTGGTATCAAGAAAGCTACACGATCTTAAAACTTAAACGAAATGAAAATGTAGAAGAAGTAAAACACATGCGCACGAGAAAAGTTCACACATACACTGCTGGCCATTAAAATTGCTACACCACGAAGATGACTTGCTACAGACGCGAAATTTGACAGACAGGAAGAAGATGATGTGATATGCAAATGATTAGCTTTTCAGAGCATTCACACAAGGTTGGCGCCGGTGGTGACACCTACAACGTGCTGACATGAGGAAAGTTTCCAACCGATTTCTCATACACAAATAGCAGTTGACCGGCGTTGCCTCGTGAAACGTAGTTGTGATCTCTCGTGTAAGGAGGAGAAATGCGTACCATCACGTTTCCGACTTCGATAAAGGTCGGATTGTAGCCAATCGCGATTGCGGTTTATCGTATCACGACATTTTTGCTCGCGTTGGTCGAGATCCAATGACTGTTAGCAGAATACAGAGCCGGTGGGTTCAGGAAGGTAATATGGAACGCCGTGCTGGATCGCAACGGCCTCATATCACTAACAGTCGAGATGACAGGCATCTCATCCGCATGGCTGTAACGGATCGTCCAGCCGTGTCTCGATCCCTGAGTCAACAGATGGGGGCGTTTGCAAGACAACAACCATCTGCACAAACAGTTCGACGACGTTTGTAGCAGCATGGACTATCAGCTCGGAGACCATGTCTGAGGTTACCCTTGACGTTGCGTCACAGACAGGAGCGCCTGCGATCGTATACTCAACGACGAACCTGGGTGCACGAATGGCAAAACGTCATTTTTTTCGAATGAATCCAGGTTCTATTTACAGCACCATGATGGTCGCATCCGTGTTTCGCGACATCGCGGTGAACGCACATTGGAAGCGTGTATTCGTCATCGCCATACTGGCATATCTCCCGGCGTGATGGTATGGGGTGCCATTAGTTACACATCTCGGTCACCTGTTGTTCACATTGACGGCACTTTGAACAGTGGACGTTACATTTCAGATGTGTTAGGACCCGTGCCTCTACCCTTCATTCGATCCCTGCGAAACCCTACATTTCAGCAGGTTAATGCACGACCGCATGTTGCAGGTCCTGTACGAGCCTTTCTGGATACAGAAAATGATGGACTGCTGCCCTGGCCAGCACATTCTCCAGATCTCTCACAAAATGAAAACGTCAGGTCAATGGTGGCTGAGCAACTGGCTCGTCACAATACGCCAGTCACTAATCTTCATGAACTGTGGTATCGTGTTCGAGCTGCATGGGCAGCTGTACCTGTATACTCCATCCAAGCTCTGTTTGACTCAATGCCCCGGCGTATCAAGACCTTTATTACGGCCGGAGATGGCCGGCCGGAGTGGACGAGCGGTTCTAGGCGCTACAGTCTGGAACCGCGCCACCGCTACGGTCGCAGGTTCGAATCCTGCCTCGGGCATGGATGTGTGTGATGTCCTTAGGTTGGATAAGTTTAAGTAGTTCTAAGTTCTAGGGGACTGATGATCAAAGAAGTTAAGTCCCATAGTGCTCAGAGCCATTTGAACCATTTTTTGAACGGCCGGAGATGGTTGTTATAGGTACTGATTTCTCAGGATCTATGCACCCAAATTGCGTGAAAATGTAATCACATGTCAGGTTTAGTATATTTGTCCAATTTATCATCTGCATTTCTTCTTGGCGTAGCAATTTTAATGGCCAGTAGTGTACATTCCAGTCGAAAGAGAAGTCAGACAACTGAATTTTAGCCCTGTGCTGGAGTAACGAACTTCCTGTACTACGTGTTCTGCTTACATAAAACGAGGTCTGGAAAAACTTACTATATACAACGAAATATGCTCGTGACTACGCTCTGAAAAATATAATAATTCGACTACTGAACTTGAAAATGAACTAGCTACACACCATCAGACATTAAAACATTAACCATCGCCAATTCGCTCTTAAGAGTACCGTCTTCTTTCACCAAATAGTCCAGTCCCGTGTGCAGAGAGCACGCTCTTCCAGCAACGAACTTCCCCCAGGTAGCCTTAAGAGACCAGAGCGGTGCTTTCCGCCACCAACTTAACTACTGTCGAATGGCTACCGATAGGCTACAAATCTCTTTGCCTTGACTGAGAAAGCTACGTTGGCTACACTGTTGCTACCACAGCAGACAGCCAGATGCTGTACTGCTACCATATATGTGACAAATTCAACATACGCGCTCACTTACTCATTGATACAGATGACAAAGAGAGAAAGGAAATTTGGGAGCACAAAATGTAGGTAATGTACATAGGATTAGGTGCTTACTGGAAAAATTGATACTTCAATACGATTGTGTACCGCTGAATGGGAACAAACACAAAGAACAAAACTAAATTAGAAACGATTGCGTGTTACAGCACGAAATACAAATAAAATAGTATGGAACGAATCAAACAGAGACATTTCAGAACAAAACCAGTGTACTTGTTATTCAGGCTTTGGTATGGAACTGTTCTGCCAAGAAGTAATGGAAGAATGTATACATAAGAACAATATTAAATACTTCAGGTAGTAGTAAAAGCTGGGAAAATGAGGTTCACGTGATTTTCTCCGTTGTTTTTGAAGGAGAATACTACTTGCAGCTCAGTAGCTGATAAATTGTTTTATTTGGAAATAGAAGTTCCGATTTTTTTTAGTTTTCAGTTAAATTATTCATCTTTTATTTTTGTGCCTCGTTTCCAAGCTGCAGTTGCATCGCAAGTCCTCAGTCTTGTATACAGCCAAGCAGTCGAGCTGCAATTTATATAAAATATATAAATAAAATGACATAAGATAAATTATAGATATGGAACTCATATTTTCAAAATAAGTATTGACATTAAATACAAGATGAGTGAAATGAATGATGAACGTAACGGATGTAATAGTCAAAAGAAAGTCAGTGAAGCAGTTTCTCCAATAAGTTAAATATATACCGCGCGTCCAAAAAGTTTCGAGACTGGCTTATAAGCGGCGTCAACCGCAGTAAATATGGTGGCAGCTTGAACTGATAAATGTAAACAACTGATACACATTGGACTAGTCAGTTGTGAGCAGGTAGTGTTAAGCAGTGGACGTGCGACAATACTGCGTCAAGGTTACTGTGTAACAAATCGTAATGGAGCAACATCTCTAAATCAAGTGTTCGAGGCTTTGTCCAGGATATTTTAAAGAAGAGAAAAAAATGCGCAAAGTTCATTCCGAATACTTTTGTCGCCGAACCAAAAACATCGACGCGTTGACTGCTGCTGCAGTTTGATACCAACGCCAAAGGCGTGCAGTTATTTTCTAGAAAAAATCACCACGGGTGGGGAGATTTGGTTTTGTCAGTAGCATCTTACCACAAAACGACGAACTGCGGAAATTCACATGATGGGTCAACGCTTTGACTATGCAACCAACGCTCATACAAATGTCACGAGTGAATTGAACAACATCTCAAAGAAGTCAATCAAAACTGTAGGGGGTAAATTCAACTAAATAGCCAGGAATTACAATTACGAACAACTTAAATTGGAAAGAACGTATAGAAAATGTTTTGGGAAAGGAAAACCATAGACTGCGTTTTATTGGCAGAACTCTTAGAAAATGTAACAGATCTACTATAAAAACAACCTACACTACGATTGTCTGACCTCTATTGGAGTACTGCTGTGCAACCTGGGATTCTTACCAGATAGAATTTGCGGAGTACATTGAAAAAGTTCAAAGAAGAGCTGCAAGTTTTGTATTATAGCGAAGTAGGGGAAAGAGTGTCACTGACGTTATACGGGATTTGGTGTGGCCATTACTAAAAGAAAGGCGGATTTCTTTGCGTCAAAACCTTCTCACGAAATTTCAACCAGCAACTTTTTCCTCCAAATGCGAAAATATTTTTTTGACGCCGACATACATAGGCAGAAGTGATCATCATCATAAATTATGGGAAATCGGAACTCGCATGGAAAGATATATGTGTTCGATTTTTCGCGCGCTGTTCGAGACTAGAATAATAGAGAATTATTTTGAAAATGATACCATGAACCCTAAGCGAGGCACGTAACTGTGATTTGCAGAGTATCCATGAAGTGTAGACGTAGATGAAGGACTTTTCTGACAGTTTCACATGGTTGTATGAACGTTCTGTGCATTGTCCTCAGGTGGTGGTGAGGGAGGGAGCAGGGGGGGGGGGGACTTGGAGATTAGAGACTATGTAGATAGTTTTTTGATCACTGGAATTAACTTGATTTTACAGACTTAGGTAACCTGTATGTATAGCGGAATATCAGAAGATACTTCGGATGGAAAAACAGGGATGTTGCCACTACCTTCACAACAATAGACAACAGCGTGTTCCCATATAATGAATTGGCACTAAGCATTTTGGTTGGATAGCTGTTCAGTTGTAGTATAATTATCAGCTCAAGCCATTGACTTAGGAGCAAATAATTTCTGAGAGCTCTAACAGACTCGTTAATATACTTATTACACTTCAGTTGTAATTCACTTTCACGTTTGTGAGGAGTCTTTCGGGTCAACCCGCAACTGCTTCTATGATTTCTCGTAATTTATAGCGTAAGGGAATGGGGAGTTATAAAAGGATACAGATTCTACGTGTCATGTATGGAGGGTTCCGCTGCTAATTTGGCTGTAGGAGACCACAGGAAATAGCTAGCCACTGAGCAAGGGCCAGACCCATCGGAGGCGGCAGCCAACTTGACCTTGGGGTGATGCGGGTCGCCGCCCACCAGGCGCCACTCGATCCGCCGTAAAAGGAGCGCCGCAGAGCCACAAAGAGTTCGCAGCTCCGAGTCACTGACTCAGCCCCCTGGCGCGCGTTGTCGGCACTACGCCCACCTCCCAACCCGTGCAGGCGGACAGCTAGCGGCAGCAGTCCTCTAGCGCCGGCTACGTATTGAAAGAGTGTTAAAATATTGTCCCGTACAATCCGGAATCAAGTAACGGTTACTATTGCAAGTACGTCAGGAACCACCACTTCATTCATAAAGCACTTACATCGAGTTTATATGACACTATAGACGGAGCTGACCCGCATGCCTCACGTGACACGGTTTTGGGCTTTTATCTGTACAGTCATGTAATGTTACAGTAAATTCCAGTATTTTGTAAAAAGTACGTCCCCAGACCATTCAAGAATCACAAATATTAATAGACAAGGAACTGGAGAAAACAGGAATTAACTGCTGACTCGCAAGTCTCAAGCCAGCAGCTAAGACTGCGGTGGACGACGTACTTCAGGCGACAATACGATGCGAAGCTGCGCCTAATAAATGAGGCCTTGAATGCAGCTTAGCGACGAGAACTCCTGGATGCTTCCTGCGCTTTCAAAGCGAGTGGCATGAAAGTCTCATCTTCAAAGTTTCTAATCAGGTGGTTCCAGTAACACATGTCCGTCTTTTCTGGTACAGATCTCAAGGAAGAAATCCTTCGTATGCGTCCGCATGTCATCTCTTCACATCGCAAGATGCAGTCTTAGGTGTCGTGAAGGTAGGCGCTGAGGATGAACTTCTTCTCTTTTTACAGCTTAAATGTCTCTCACAGACGGAAAGCAGCTCATACTGAATATAGATGAAAACACTGGTCATTAAATTAGCCTATGGTTTCAAGACGCCCTTAATCGCATAGTCATCTCGGCCCTGAAATGGCACGTGGCTTACATCGTTACTGTCAAGCATATTTTGTACAATCGTCGGAATATCCCAGCCAAAGTACAGTCCCTTCACGTTCATGGAATCCTGCTTTATTTAGGCGTCACGGACTCTCGATGAAAGATATAAGGTGAAGGAGAAACTGAGAATTAAGGCTCTAGGTCGCATGAAAGATATTTTCGTTAAAGGTAGGTGGGTTTCATCAGTCCTTTGATTGAATTAATTCGGCCCGCTCTATTTCCACGGCACCTTCATCATCTCAGAGTCTAATGCCAATAACCATTTCTGATTCTTCCAGGTCTTACGTATAGTTCCCCATCCAATGAAAAACGCTGTACCCTGAATCACTATCCGCTCATATGAACTGAGAAGGCATGATCTTTGGCATGGCTCATTGAACCAAGAGACATCCTCAATTGTACACTCTAAGACGAAGAAAACGGTGCACACCGAAGAAATTATGCTAATGGAACGGACGTCGGTATAAATATGACGTACATGTACAGACAAACCAATAATTACTATTTCACAAAAATTGAATGATCTACATAAGAGAAAGATCTTCACAAATAGAGCAAGTAAATAACATGCTGGCCCATTTCTGGCCCCTCTGCATTAACTGATGTAATTGTATGTCCTCCGGAGGGATGTCATGAGAAATTCTGTCCGACTGGCGCGTTAAATCGTCAAAATTCGAAGCTGGTTCGGGGGGTCCTGCATATAGTACTCCAAACGATCTCTGTTGAGGAGAGATCCGGCCACCTTTCTGGCAAAGGTAGTCTTCGAAGGAAGAACTTGCGAATTCACGACATCCAGTAACAGGTGGCCCCAGTATGCCAAAATCGATAATTTTTTAGAGGTGTACATGGGGACTGAAGATGAAATATTGAATTGCCGAAAATAGTAGCGAAAATTAAATAAAAGGACTTTTCAATCTGCACGGCTGTTTGGCGAATTTCTTTGTTAAGTAAACACTCTTGATTGTTGAGCTGTGCGGTAGGCAACACTTAGGCTGGAATCCCAGAGCTGTCCAGGGCCTCACCAGGCATGTCTTCGACCTTAAATCTCATTGGTTGGAGTACAATCATCTTCAGTGCTGAATCCCGCTTCAAATTGAGACCACAATCAGCGAAGACGTGTGTGGAGACGTTACTAACAATTGTGGGATACCAAGTCGCCCGCCGTACCGTCCGACAACCAGGAGTGGTGGTCTGAAATGTCATTTCGCTTCACAGCAGGACCTCTTTGGTTGTCATCTGTTGCACCCTTATCGCACAGCGGTACGTCGATGATATTGTACGCTCCGTTTTGTTGCCCTTCATGGAAAGCCATCCTGGGCTCACATTTCAACAGGATAATGCCCAACAGCACACGGCGGGAATTTATACAGCTTGTCTTCGTGCTTAGCAACCGCTACCTAGGCCAGCAAGTTCGCCGGACCTCTCCCCAGCTGAGAACGTTTGGAGTGTTATGGACAGGGCGCTCCAGCCATTTCGGGGTTTTGACGATTTAACGAGCCAATTGGACAGAGTTTGGCACGATATCCCTCAGGAGGACATTCAACAACTTCATCAAACAGTGCCAAGCCGAATAGCTACTTGCGTAAAAGGCAGAGGTGGGCCAATGCGTTGTTAACTTGCTCAATTTGTGAAGCTCTTCTTCTTGAATAAATCTTCCAGTTTTTACTGAAATTGAAATCATTTGCTTGTCTGTACATGTACATCACATCTACAGATTTCCATCCCGTTCGAATGACTCCTCCGTGGTGTGTCGTATTTTTATTTTATTTTTGTCTTAGAGTGTATGTTGAATATATTCCAGTCTCTTTCTTCCTGCACTCTTGTTCCTCTACAGCTCTCTCTAGTAGCATGGAAGTTAGTCCCTGACGTCTTCACACATGTCCCATACTTCAGTTAATGTTCTCCACAATTTTTTTTTTTTTTTTTGTCATCGATTCGGATGTAAACCTCATTTCCTGTTTCTTGTCCGCATCCATCCGTTATATCACATCTCAAAAGCTTCAATTTTATTCTTCTTCTCTTATTCACTTCTATGTAATGCTTTGCTCCAGGCGAACATTCACAGAAATTTTATAAAAGAAAGCATGTTTCGTATAAGGCTGTATTGTTTTTATTTTTTATTATCTGTGCTATCGTCCGATTTCGACAATTTTGTCGTAATAAAGTATTAGTGGATGAACGCCACATGCTGCATCTAATAAGATATGGCCCCTAATTGATATTTTTCTTCAGCATACCTTATGTGTTGCAGCGTGTGATCTTAATCCATGTATACTTGACAACGACATAACGACATAATTGTCGAAGTAGAGAGACATTGGAAGTTGCTACGCACCATGCTTTCCTTCATGAAATTTCTAGAGGTTGTGGCCCGGTACGGAAGGATAATTACTCTCAAAAAATGTCTTCTTCAAATTAATGCACATGTTAGACACTGTGTCTTATAGTTCCCTTGCTTTGTCCACCGTTTATTATTTTGCTTTCAAGATATTAGCGTGCTCCCCAGTTTTGGAGTTAAATTTATTTCTATTCTCTTTTCTTGTACTTGTCATTACTTCGGTCATTGTTTGATTTCTTCTCAGTCTGTAATCTGAGCTCAGCTGACTTTTCATTTCATTGACTGGGTTCAACCACACTTTCAGAGAGGATATCAATATCACCGAATCTCATCACTGATAGCCTTTCAGTCTGAATTTCAGTCTCACTCCTCAATCGTTCTTTTACGTCAGCAATAGCTTTCTCGGTGGACACTTGAACAGTATGGGTGAAAGGCAGCAACCCAGCCTTAAGCCGCTTTCAGTGAGACAATTTTGTTCTTGCTATTCCATTTTATTATTTCCTCTTGGTTCTTGTAAATGTTGTATATTACCCGTTTTCCCATATTTCTATTTCTGTTTTCCCTAAGGATTTCAAACATGTTGCTCCACTGTACGTTTACGAAAACTTTTTCTACATCGCCAAATGCTATGAAGGCGCCTTGATATTTTATTCTACATCTTTCCTATATTACCAAGCACGTCAGAACCACCTTGTGGTGTTTGTGTCCGAAAGAAAAAAAACTTTGCGACTGAGTGTGCTCACATAGCTAACAACAATGGAAATTTATTGAGTCTAAAAAACAAATTACGTTAACAGTTTCTTGGAACGGGAGTCTACACTACTCGGTTCAGTGTGATGGTTAATCTCTGAAGCACTCGAGTGTCCTAGCAGGTAATCACTGATGAGGCTATGGACTATCTTAACGGATAATAATTGACATTGACGAAGATGTTCTTATGTGGAAGAAGCCGATGATGACAGTGTTACATGAGGCAGTGAGCTCGTAAGCGCATCAGTGATCTGTCAGGGAACCCAATGGTTGGACCGCTAAAGATGGTTGCCATAAAGCCCAAAACATAAAGTGTGCTCGGTGAAAATTGCAATCGAGGAACCGCTAGGTGCGTTCAGCATAAAGCCCACAGCGCAAACGACTGCAGAACAGTCATTCGGCAGCCTAAACAGTCATCTAATGAAAGGTTACCGACGGAGGCATCTGATCGCGGAAGCGAGGTAGTGCCACAATGACAGCGCTGTTTGTGACGATTCTTCTGCCTCTGACAGTGAGGCAGGAGCCACACCATAATAGGGTGGCAGCTAGAGGTTCGCTCGTAAACAATCCAGTGCATTTGTGCGTTGCTGCGAATTGGTTTTGTGTGACCTCCAGAGCAGCAGTCTGTAGCTGCATCAACCCACAGTACACAACTGTAGCGTTGATGGTTGTGTCACCAGAGGATACAGTATCCCTTCACCTCCGAGGGAAGAGATGGCGTAGCCATCTCGAAGAAAACGTGCCGTCGAAGGTAGGAGGTGTCGCAGAATCAGGGAAATGGTCCAGGGGATGGATGCTCGTGAAGGTGGAGGCCTGGACCCAGGAAGTATTGGCTGAAGCCAGGTGGCTTGACTGTGGCAACAACGGATGGATTTGGTTCGGGCGAGGACAGATAGGAAGAAATCCTAAAAAGAGAAATATGCAGTCTAGTCATCATGAAAAGTCGATCCGGGTGTGAAAGGCAGCGACGGAGACCGTACCTGGCGTGGTCTGAGTTTGCTTCTATACTCCAGTAGTGAGGCCGGCCGGTGTGGCAGAACGGTTCTAGGCGCTTCAGTCTGGAAATGCGCGACCGCTACGGTCGCAGGTTTGAATCCTGCCTCGGGCATGGATGTGTGTGATGTCCTTAGGCTAGTTAGCTTTAAATAGTTCTAAGTTCTAGGGAACTGAGGACGTCATATGTTAAGTCCCATAATGCTCAGAGCCAGTTGAACCAGTCCAGTAGCGAAGACATGGAGGGTCGGAGAAGTGATGCAGATGGGCGCAATGACGTGTACAAAGGAAGAATTGTTGCAGAATACTGGGCTCGCACGCGGTATCACTAGTGTGAAGAGGCCTGGGAAGGAGATTAAGTAGGGACGGCAGATGGTGTGAATCGTCAGAAGGCTACTTGCGTCTTGCGATGCTGCTCCTTCGAAAACAGTGTAAAAGCATGAGACTGTGATCTATCTGGGAGCAAGGAGAGTGGGATCGTAGGAGAAATGTTTAAGATCCGATCGAATGGTGTAGAAGGGACTCACCAAGGGTAGCTCTTCGACAGTGTAACCATAGCTAGATGGCCTGTGACAGGCAGACTAGAGGCGCATACGGTCTGAGGCATGTCACCAGAGGCGATAGTGCCATGGGAGTATTGTTGCCACTGGAGGTGACGGTGCTGCTGGAGGCTATGAAGCCACTGGAGGTGATGGTGTGGCTGGACATGATTGTGGCATTGGAAGCGATGTGTTGCTGGATATGATAGTGCCACTGGAGGCCAGGTATCGGTGGTTGTGGGCATGGGTTTGTAAAGACTCCCCTGGAAAGGGTTAATCCCTGAGACACAATATCTTCATCAGCATTATAGTGGGAGCGATAATGTTGAAGCTTTGACACTTGATGGTGGATTTTGTGATAAAATATTGCAAACATCGATTCTCATCACCATTGCAAAGACGAGGAGTGCACAAACGTAGGTCCTTGTCGTCACTCTAGTAGGATAAGGAAGGAGCAATCGGCGATCCATGTCACTGTTGTAGTGATGATGTGGAACACACAGGTAGCAAAGAACAATGGAAACTTATTGTCTAATGTTTTCTTGGAACGAGAGTCGGCACTGATCGGTTGTTCACTCTGATGGTTAATCTCTGAAGCACTGGAAAGTCTTAGAAGGTAATTACTGAGGTGGCACTGGAATGTCCTAGCTGGTAATCACTTGTGGTGGTGTTCATATGTGGATGAAGGGAGTGGTGATAGATGAGTTGGTGAGTTAGGAGGTGAGTTGGAGACGAAGCCCTGCAAAGCATTGAGGTACGATGGTGTCTGATGGGTGAACGCCTAGGCGCGACAGCCGTAGAGGGAGTGCAGAATGCGGTCATAAAATAACTCTGGTTGAAGGACTGCTGGTTGCGGCCAGCTCATAGCCCGGAGCATGCGATGTGCTTGTGGAGAAAACTCTGACTGAGAAACCGCTAGGTGCATTCGGCATATCCTGCAGATAGAACTCAACACGTCGCTCTAAACGGAACTAAATCGACAGATGTAAAGGTAATATCCGGAGTACACAGAGAAGTATGATAGGACGGTTGCTGTTCACAATATATATAAATAATCTAGTAGAAAGCGTCGGATGCTCTTTAAGGATATTCGCAGATGATGCAGTTGTTTATGCCAAAGTAGTAACGCCAGAATGTAGTAAGACTTTGCAGAACAACCTGCAGAGAATTGATGAATGGTGAAGACCCTGGCAGTTGACTCTGAAAGTAAGTAAATATAACATATTGCGCTTACATAGGAAAAGAAATCCACTACTGTACAGCTAAACTATTGATGACAAACAGCTGGAGACAGTGACTGCCGTAAAATATCTAGGCGTAGCTATCAAGAGCGACCTTAAATGGAATGACCATATAAAACAGATAGTGGGAAAAGCAGACACAAGACTCAGATTCATCGGAAGAATCTTAAGGAAATGGAACTCATCCACGAAAGAAGTAGCTTATAAGGCGCTTGTTCACCCAATTCGTGAGTATTGTTCATCTATCTAGGATCCCTATTAGGTTGGACTGATAGAGGTGATAGAGGAAATCCAACGAAAAGCTGCTCGTTTCGTCACGGGATCGTTTAGCTGGCGAGAGAGCGTTACGGAGATGCTTAACAAACTTCACTGGCATACGTTACAAGAGAGACGTTGTGCATCACGCAGAGATTTACTATTGAAATTTCGGGAGAGCACTTTTCAGGAGGAGTCAGACAACATATTACTTCCCCTCACATACATCTAGCGTATTGACCACGAGGAGAAAATTCGAGAAATTAGAGCCAAAACAGAGGCTAACCGACAATTATTTTTCCCACGCACTATTCGCGAGTGGAAGAGGGTTGGAGGGATCAAATAGTGATAGCGAAAGTACGCCCCGCCACACATCATTAGGTGGCTTGCGGAGTATGATGTAGGTGTAGATGAGTGTGAACTGTCTACAGAGTGGTCGGGTGGTGACATAAATACTCGTCCGGCAGAAAGGTACCATGTGACGTGTTGAACAATGGTATCGCTGCGATGGCAGCACTGTTTGCAGTTATGGTTCAGTCTTTATTGGAGAGGCTGGCGCCACACAGTTCCATGGTCGCTGCTGTAGGTTTGTTTGCAAACAATCTGGGTTGTTCGTGTGTTGCTGCGGATTGTTTTTGTCCGAGCTCCTTATGAATTTTCGCTAGCGATCCGGAGTAGCGGCAACCCGTGTTACACAACTGTATGGTTGGTGGCTGTGTCGCCAGGTGATACAAGCACTACTCTCTGGTGCTTTTTATCAACTTTCTCTTCCATTCTCCTGTAAATTATTCTTGTAATCAACTTGGAGTCATGAGCTGTTATACTGATTGTACGATAGTGTCTTTAGTACCGGCGCTTGCTATCTCTGTGATTGTGTGGTTGACATTCGTCCGGCCGACCGCTGTGGCGGAGCGATTCAAGGCGCTTCAGTCTGGAACCGCGTGACCACTACAGTCGCAGGTTACAATCCTGCCTCGGGCATGAATGTGTGTGATGTTCTTATGTTAGTTAGGTTTGAGTAGTCGTAAGTCTAGGGGACTGATGACCTTAAATGTTAAGTCCCATAGTGCTCAGAGCCATTTGAACCATTTTGATATTCGTCCCAAAAGTTCCATTATATGTCTCCAGTCACATACATTCTATCCACGAAATTCAATGTTTATTGGGATTTGGTTGCCACTCTTTCCACCACCGTCCCTCCCGACTCCCCCCCCCCCTTCACCCTCCTACATGATTTTAGAAATCCAGGGCATCTATTCTTTTAAAGTTCTGTCAACACTGACTATAATCGTATATCTCCCATGTCTGCCAGATCTGCACCCATCTGTTCTTTCAGCTACCAGACGGTTCCTCCACTTTCTAGAGGTTCTCAATGTACTTTTTCCACTTAACACTCTGTGTTTGACACTGGAGTTCATTTTGTGCTCTTAATGTTGACGCCTTCGCTTTCAAATTATTTCAAAGTTACTACCACTTTCGTATATACTGAACGTCTCCTTAACACAACTACTTCCTTTCAATTTTTCGACATTGTCTCTGCACTTTGCTTGCAGTTTCTATAGGTCACCTTGTCTGTTAGATATACTGCTGCATTCCTTTATCGTCCTGAACGTATTTGTACTTCCTTATTTCATTAATCAATTGAAGTTTATTGCCTATTACCCACAGGTTCTTCATAGTCAGCATTCTTATCCCTCTATTTGTTTCTCCAGCTTCCTTGATTACTTTCCTCAGAGCTGTACATTCCTTCTCATCTTAATTGCATACTGTGTTATTCATTATGGCAATATCTAGATCCCAGAGACCATCGAAAGCATATCACCATTCATTAACACTTTATTACACTGCTCTGATTTTCCTGCATCAGCCTACTTTTCATCATTACTAAATTAGGATTGGATTTCACGCATTCTCCTGGTTACACCTTACAATCCATTGCTAATTTTGAATTCCCTGTCTCGGCATGATGTAATCAAACTAGTATTTTGCTGTTACTTTTTGAACATTGTATCTGTTTTTATATATGTAGACTGAAGCGGCAAGTAAAAATTTGTTCCAAGGCCGGAATTTGAAACCAGGTCTCCTGCTTACTAGGCAGGTGCGCTAGCCACTAAGTTACCTTGGCACAGCGGTTCACACAACTGCACGGATTACTCTGACACTCATGCTTCCTCTATCTAAATCCTCACTGCTGCCCCTGTCTACTTTTAATGCCCCCATACACACAAACAGTAGAAGACCGGGGCAGCAGTGAGAATTTGGATCGAAGAGAGATGACTGTCAGAGTAATCCGTGCAGTTGTGTGAACCGCTGTGTCAAGGTAACTTAGTGGCTAGCGCACCTGCCTAGTAAGCAGGAGACGTGGGTTCGTTTCCTAGACTTGGTACAAATCTTCACTCGCCCCTTCAGTCTATGTACGTAAAATCATATATTTATGACACCAGTAAAGTCTCTGAAGTTGCTGAAAGGTGCTTACACTGAGTCACAGCGCCAGAGATTGCGCCAAAGATTATTATTCCGTCGCCTCCACTGATGCAATAGTAGTTGAGAGGATGTCGAGGGCAGTTGTTGTTCTGTTGGGCGAGAGAGTAGATGCTGTTCGGTTGGTGTAATGTATAGATGGAAGAAGTTGCAATTGTCAGAGTGTATTTGAAGAGATGGGCTTTTGATTTATGATGCTGGTGTAATGGAAAATTTTCGTCAATATATAATGAGGTAATAAGGTATTACAGTTTTCTTTAATGACGATGCCTCTTGCTCACAGGTACAGTCAACAAGGCATCTGGCTCGTGTTCATTTATTAGACTTGTAATTCTGCTTTCTATGTGCAATTATAGTATTTCTGGTTTTTCAATTAGTTCACTGTAAATGGTGTTTAAAATATTTTGTCGTATTGAGAAAGAACCGAGCCAAATACATGTACGTTGAGTCACACTACCGCACACAGAACAGTTACACTTGTGCTTTGTTGTTTCGTAGCTTTTATAGTTGCAGGGGGCTTAATTAATCAATTGTGTTAATGGAAATTCCTTGTCATTCTTTATTTTTATTTTATGCAGTCAGATTGCGTGCAAATACTAGTCAGGGCCAACCGGTTACGAGACTTCGTAACCGGTCATTTATTCACTATTATTTTTAATTAGGCCCCCATGCACGTGGCGACCGCTGCTTCGGATCGTCCCATGGAATTCTTTTGATAGTAAAAATAGTAGACAGTAGTATTGTTGTAGTAATTTGTAGTTTAGTGATTGTAGTCTATATTGCACGTGTAGATTTTGTAAGTGAACATTTGTAGTTGTCTTGTCATTCTTCTGATGGTATTTTTGTAGAATTTAATTTTTGATGTGCCGTATACGGGTTTGACAATTTTGTGCAATTGTGGAGGTTTTAATTGGTCGTTAATCATGTTTGCCGGGAAGCATTTCGTGTGAATGGTATTGTTGATGATAAAGTGTTATATTGTGTGTAATTTTCGTATAGTGAGAAGTTTTGAATGTTTTGTAAATGATTACGCGTTCGATGAAGAAGGCAAGAATGATGGATGGTTAGAATAACGAAATTGTTAACATGGCGAACTCGCCAACACAGGAGAACAGTGTAGTAAATAATGAAGTAGAAAACAATTTAATAAGCCGGGAAAATAGTCCGGAACCAGTCAAAATTTTTCACAATTGAAAAATTTTCAGGATACGAGATTAACGATAGAAGATTCTGGAATGGTATCAAACAGAGATAGCTTCACAGCTATGACGAAGGAAGTTAGTTTCACGGGAAATGTTAGGGGCGAAAAGAATTTCGAACCAGTTAATATGGAGCAGTTGATGAGTGCAATATTAAATTTTGGATCACAAATGGGAACAATGGAAACACGGATAGAGTCACGAATAGGGATACGTTTTGAAAACGTGAAAGATGAATTAAAGAAAGAAATTAGAGAAGAAGTACAACAGATTTTGAATGCTTTCAATAAGAGATTAACTTCAATAGAAATTAGACAAAAGGAACAGGATAGAGAACAGGAAGAAAGAGATCGCGTGATAGTACAAAAATTTTCAGAGTTAGATTTACAACGTGCACACGATAAGGAAGAAGTATTTCAAAGAATCCGTACCAAATGACAGAATAAATAACCTAACACGACAATATGAACAGTTAACTACTAAATGTGTCAATACTGAAAGCCGAGTACGGGAGACGTAAATAAACAGAAAGAACAAATAGGTGACTTATCGGAAAGAGTTGAGGAGATTTCAAATAAATTGACAAGTTTTAGTTTAAATGTGGACAGAGATTCAGATGATACAGCTCCATTGCCATTTGCAGAAACAGAAGAGTACCAGAATATAAATAAACATGTTGAAAATCAGGGAAAATTTAATGAACGCGTTAAAAGGGAATTTGAAGCTTTACGAAAGCAAGTTAAACAAATTGAAAGCGAAATCGTAGGAAAAGACAGTAGAAGAAATTTAGAATCACCGATAGCGAGGGGTTTTGAAGAAAAGGATTTATTTCATTTACGGGATGCAACAAGAGAGCGCCAGGCGCGCGAACTTGACAATAATCGACATTCGGACTGGGACAGACGCGGTAGGTCTTTGTCACCACAAGGCGAAAACTTTGACTATAAACACTTTTTAACTGTTCGAAAATTTAAGATCTTTCGCAATTCTAATAATGGCATACATCCATGTTCATGGTTAGATCAATTTATGTACGCACTTCCGCCAAATTGACCACTAAGTCACAAACTGAAATTTATGTGAGGATATTTAGAAAACGAACCGGTGACGCGCATGCTCGCACTTATTAGAGATTGTAATAATTTAAATGATTTTTATCATGCATTTCTATCGGCATATTGGTCCGAAAACACGCAAGACAGAGTCAAACATAGTCTTATTATGCAGCGTAATTTTAAACAGTCTGAGTTCCGCACGCCGGCAGAATACTTTGAACACATGATTCGAAAGAATCAATTCCTTTCCAACCCTTATAGCCCGACTGAATTAATTCGTATTTGTTTAACTAAGCTGCCACAATCGATAAGACACATTGTTAGCCGGAAGATGTAAAGACGACATTGAAACTTTTAAGACTTTGCTATAAGAACTTGAGTATGACAACGACGACGGAACTTCTTGTAATTTTTTCAGTAACGGTAATCACAATAGATTTTCAGAGGAAAAGGATAATGATCGGAACGGACGTTAAAGAAGTAATTTTGAAAATGACAGACGAAACAGACAGGGTAATAGATACCAGAATTATGACAATAACAGACGTTCTAACAGAAATTACACAGACAATTATAACAACAGATATTCTTACCGGAATGATCAGTCATACGGAAACAGTAATCGGTGTCATCAAGACAGAAATGATGCATACAATAATAGAAATTCTTACTACAGAAATAACCAGGGTAGTAGGCCAAACAATAATTTCAGAAGCGACAGTCGAAATTACACAAGAAGTAGTCATGCAGATAGCCAGGAAAATAGAAATTTTAATAACAGACACAACCAAGATTTTACATCTAACAGGCAGGAGGGACCTAATTGACATCCTCCACGTGACAGAAATTCAGGGAGACAAGTGCAAATCGTAGAAATTGATCCACGAAATGACGCGAATAATCAAAGACGTGACGCAAACAATCGACAATAACTTATAGCTTCGGCTTCTGGCAGCAATATAGACGGTTCAGAAAGTAATGACACTACGACTTTACACTACGTGCGCTTGGAAGACATGAGAGATATTTTGCTAGACGAAAAGGAAAATAATGTAGACGCATTTTTACATCCTGTTATTGAAGTATGTGTGAGTAAGAATAAGTTCACTGCGGTTTTAGATTCTGGGAGCCCATTGAATGTTATTAGTGAATCAGTTTTTCGTATATGTGTAAGAACTATTGCTTGTCCTGTGTTATCTGTTTCTAAAACTACAATTCGAGGAGCTATTTCTGGAAAAAGTGTGGAAGTCAAACAACAGACCAACTTAAATTTCATTTGTCAAGGACATGAATTTTCTGCTAATTTTATTATTGTTCCATTACTCAGTACACAAATTATGTTAGGTATGGAGTTTCTTAACACATAAAAGGCAATTTTAAACTTTAAGGAAGGAAGTGTAAACTTGATTGTTGCCGGAATGCCGAGATGTTTGAAATTTTTCGAGTGTGTAACGAAATCTGATTCAGACACAAATTATTTAAGGTTTCTTACTTCTGATGTTTTCGCGGAGTATTTTGACGACAATGTGTTCATTCATGACACCGACAATAGATACAGAGACGCGATGGATGATATGATTATTAGTGAAGATTAATTAATGAAAAGGTTAACAAAGCTGAAGTGACAGATGACGTTGAAAGACAAGAATGCACCAAATTTTGACTTCACATGCTACAGTATTTAGTCATCACACAGGAACTATACAAGGCTTACAATATTTATTTAAAGTAAAAGAACAGACACCATCTCGGGGGAAAACGTACGCTAGTGCTTTGGCTTATAGAGACAAGGTTAAGAGTGAACTTCAATACATGTTAGATCAAGGCGTTATTGAGCCAGCAGTCAGTTCTTATACCAGCCCATTACATGTCGTTCTTAAAAAGGATGGGTCAATTCGTTTGGTTCTGGATTGCAGACAGATAAATAATACCAACGTTCCTAAAACTGACCGTCCACAAAATTTAGATGAACTACTTCAACATTTCCATGGAATTAAAGTTTTATCCGCAGTTGAAATGCGCGCAAGTTTTTGTCAAATTGAACTCCGCCTGAATGAGATTTTCACTCTGCAGCAGAGTGTGCGCTGATATGAAACTTCCTGGCAGATTAAAACTGTGTGCCCGACCGAGACTCGAACTCGGGACCTTTGCCTTTCGCGGGCAAGGGCTCTACCAACTTTTTTTTTTTTTTTTGTAGTACCTTTTTTTTGTAATCTTTATTATTGAACAAACGGAGAGTACATATATATATACACAAAGCAAAAGTTCTTCAAGGTAACAGTTAAACATATACAAATGAGTGTTAGGTAAACAAATTATTAGAATAACATGAAATACAACAAATTAGAACATACCCTGTTTTCCTTTTTTTTGTGTTTTTTTGTTTTTGTTTAAAAATTTGTATTGAACAAACTAAAAGTACATATATATTCACTATGCAAGAGTTCTTCAAGGTACCATTTAAAAATATACAAATGACTGTTAGTTAAACAAAAAAAAAATATTAAAAAAGAATAACATTAAATACAACAAAATATAACATATTCTGTCTTCTTCCTTTAAAAAAAAAATTGTGTTTGTTTTTGGTCGATGCATGAGAACGTGGATAAGGGTGTTGCATCATGTGACAGGTAGGCATGGTACACCCCAACTTCGAGGGGGGTCAAGGAAGACGCTGCGGAGATAACCGGCAAAAGTTTATCGGTAAGATGGTTTTCGGGTGAGGGTGCTATGCGCGGTCACAACTTTGTACCAGAAGTCAAGGACTGTATGCGGACCACTCCGAAAGAGATATTCTAAAGCCTGTCCTCGAAACCAGATTAGGGTATGGTGCTTAGCAAGAGGGTAGTGAAATGTCTGGGGCAACAACAGGAAATCCGGGGTTACCGTCGTTGGCGGGGCACGGAGGTAAAATCCCACGATTCGTTGGATGAGGAGCCATACGTTTTGTTTCAGGGGGCACGTAAGACGGTGCTCGTCGGTGTCTTCGAGCTGACAGTCAGGGCAGAGTGGGGAGGTGGCCAGTCCTATGCGATAAAGTCGACTATTAGTCGGGAATTTTCCATAGACTAAAACATACCAGAGTGCAGACACAGTCGACGGTAAAAAGGGTGCATGCACACACCCCCAAACCGTGCGCCAGTTAATGTCAGGATGCTGTAGCACCATGGGGTCGCAAGGGTTGGACAGCATAAACAAACGATAATAATCTTTTGTACGGGGAGGACGGGTGACTGGAAGATCGGCCCGAACGTAGCTGAGTTCTATGAAACAATTGGCGACGTAGTACAATAATGGAGAAATAGGTGCCACATTGATCGGTGGATCGAGAGAAGCTGGTCGGAGGATATCTAAGAGACTGCGTGTTAAAGACGGGACCGGCCCCTGCCAGAGCCGCAACAGAGTGTGGACAAAGAGTGCAGAAGAGCGTGCCCGCACGTTGATGAGTCCGAGGCCACCTTTTGCAGGAGGCAGTGTTAGAGTGTTGCAGCGGACTTTGAAAAGTGCCCCTGCTGACACGAAATATCCAAAGGCTGATTGGATGCGGCGGCCAAGGAGTAACGGCATTGGGAGGATCTGGGCGACGTGTACCAGTTTAGGGGCGACATAGATGTTGACATAGGACACACGTTGGAGTTGGTTTAAGTTACGGTGCACTTGACCGCGGACATGGTGCCGAATCGACTGCAAAAGCCGCCGGTAAGCCAGGGCCACTGTGCGGTGTGTGGAGCTCGTAAATTCGATACCCAAGTAACGAAGGGTGGCACTAACTGGGAGTGGGGTCGGCACCATAGCCGGGAGGCCGCGCCCAATGTGGATCATAGTCGATTTACGGACATTAAGAATGCTACCAGAAAGACGTCCATACTGGTGGATCCATTGGATGGCGTCATTGAGTTCCGTGGAGGAGCAGGTGAGAAAGAGGAGATCGTCCGCATAAGCCCTACAGTGAAAGGTGTGGTCACGCAAAGTGAGGCCCTGCGGTCTAGAGGTAAGTCCAGTGATGAGGGGCTCAAGTGCAATGGCATATAGTAAAGTAGACATAGGGCATCCTTGACGCACAGAGCGGCGTATACGAATCGGTCCTACAAGCCTCCCATTGACGTGTACCATCGAGACCGCGGGAAGGAGTAACCGGCGAATGGCATCGACAAAAAGCAATGGGAACCCCATACGTGTCGCCACCATGAGGAGGAATGGGTGTCGAACGCGATCAAAGGCACTCGTGAAATCGACGGATACCAGTGCTGCACGAAGGCGACAAACCGACGCCAGTGCAATGAGGTCACGGCATTCTCCTAGGGCTGTTTGTAAGGTGGCCCCACAACCACGTGCAGTCTGCTCAGGTGAAAGGACCGTAGGTAAGACGGTGCGTATGCGCGCTGCTAAGAGGCGTGCATAGATTTTATAGTCTGCATTCAGTAGTGTAAGGGGGCGATATGCAGAGACATGAGACCCTCCCTTCGGTTTAGGCACAGGTAGAAGAATGCCAGTGACGAATTCAGATGGAATTGGGAAGGACGGAGTATAGAGTTCCTGAATCATTTCCGTCCAGCGAGGAAGCATTAACGTGGTGATCGCCCGGTAAAACTCCACTGGGAGACCATCTGGTCCGGGTGATTTGTTCTTGGCCCCTTTGTTGATCGCATCTACCACCTCTTCTGCGGTGATTGCAGACATCATGGACGTTGACTCCGCTACGGTGAGGGTCCGATCAGGGGAAGGACGGAGATCATCAGGAATGGGCGTCGCCATCGGTTCATCATCATAAAATTGGCGATAATGGTCAGCAAAGGCGGACACGACCGCCGCCTGTGTTGTGTGGTGAACACCATCGGAGGTCGTGATGTTGGGGACGAAAAGCCGACGTCGATGACTATGGTCGGATGCGGCGTGGATTGTGGATGGGGTTTCGTCGTGAAGGAGGTCTTGTCGTCGGGAGCGCACCACGACACCATGCAGTCGTGCACGTTGAAGAGAGAGGAGACGAGCTTTAGTACGTTGTCGTTCCCTGTGGGTGTCAGGTGATGGAGGGAGCGCATCCAGCTCACGGAGGACGGCGTAGTGAAAATTTGTGGTGTCTCTATGACATGCTGCTGCTTCCTTGCCACATTGTATGAAGGCCTTTCTGATCGCAGGTTTGGCACATTTGATCCACCAATGGAACGTGGATGTGTACTGCGGAAGGCGTCTTTCGCAAGACGCCCATGTAGTGGCAATACATTGTCGGCAGTGTGGATCATTAAGGAGGGAGGTATTAAGCTTCCAGTAACCTCTGCTGCGCCACACTGACTGAGGTGGCAGAGCCAGGGAGCAAATGACGGCACAATGGTCCGAAAATGCAAGGGGCCATCGTTCAGCTTGGGCGACTTCATTGCCGAGGTGAGCAGAGACATAAAACCGGTCCAGTCTGCTCGCAGAATGTCCTGTATAATGGGTAAAACCGGGGGTATTGCCATGAATTTTCTCCCAAACGTCCACTAGATGAAAATCTTCGATTAAGGTGAGCAGCGCCGGGCATGACGAATAACCAGGTACTTGGTCCTGGGGATGGAGGACACAGTTGAAATCGCCTCCCATGATAAGGCGACCATAGCGTCCAGAAAACAGGGGCGCCATGTCATGTCCGAAGAAAGTGGACCGCTGCCGACGGTTCGTGGAGCCAGACGGAGTGTAGATATTGATGACGCGCGTGTCGTCCCTTCCACAGGGAAGGATTGTCGTGTCCGTGAGTGGGATTCCTTCGCGTATGTAGAAGGCCACTCCACGCCCTGATTGATCACATGTGGATGTGTATGAGTCGTAGCCGTAGACTGGTGGTAGTGTGGCAACGCGTACTTCCTGAAGAAGGGCGACGTCGACGTCAGAGTCCCGAAGCATGTCACATAGGAGTTGCAGCTTGGGTGCAGTGCCGATCATGTTGATGTTCAGAGTGGCAAACCGGTATGTTTGTTTCAGTGGTGGTGGACGCGCATCTACCATCACCAAGGGAAGTAAGAGGAGGGCACCGACAGGAAGTCCCGTCCCATCAGCTGCAATGCCTCGCTTTTGATGTTAACAGGCAGCCTCGTCCGGCGGAGGTAACTCATCCGGAGGAGGGGGCGTACCTTCCTCAATGTCGTCGGCCCATGCTCCTGTGCCGTGGGTCTGTCCAATGTCCATGGGAATTGTGTCGTGGTGAGAGAGATCTGGAGTTGTCGGCGGGGAGACAGGCGTCTCAACCGGCGCACCGATCGTTACATTGTGCGTGGCGACCTCCATAGTGGTCCCGTCCTGAGAAACGTCTTGTTCATCGTGAAAGTTGTCCGCCGACCTCTGCGTGGAAATGTCGGCTGCTTGGGTGTCGTCTTCGTCGTCGCGGGTGGCAACGCTCTGAGAGCCCGTGGGTGAACGGCGACGGCGTTTGCGCCTACGTGGCGAGCGTTGTTTGCGCACGTGTTCCTCAGTGTCGGACGACGGCAAGGAGGAGTGTCGACCTGGTTCGAAGGCGTCGGTGGGTACAATGAAATTGTCAAACAGGTGTTGTGAAGATGTACTGGTCTCCTCAGCGTCCGGTGCGGAAGCCTGTTCGGCGGCAAGGTTGTCAGGTGGGACGTCTGTACCGTCCGTTGGTGACTGGGACGGTGGGACGTGCCGATCGTAAGGACCGGGCGACGAACTGGACGAAACTGTAGACGTGGCAAGAGCCGCTGCGTAAGTGACCGGTAGGGCGGTCATCGTGGGTGTGACGGACGCTTCCGACAACGGGAGCTGCGCGACACGTCGTTGAATGCATTCAGACCGTAGGTGACCTTCTTTCCCGCAACCGGAACAGGTCCGAGGTTGGCCGTCGTACATTATAATGGCACGGCAGCCTCCGATAGGAAGGCACGCGTTTCTGCAACTCGATGCGGACCTGTCTAACACCGTTTAAAACTGGATAGGTCTGAAATTGGACCCATCGTTCGGCAACGTGTTCCAGAACGTTGCCATAGGGACGGAGCGCCTCGATGACGACGTCTGCAGGTAGTTCGAACGGCAGTTCGAAGATCCTTATCGTCCTGCGTGATCGACGGTAACGGGTCCGATGTTGCCGTCGGAATGACAGAAGCGCAGTCCACGTTTTGCCTCTTTAAGCACTTTGTCGCACGCCGCATCGTTGATCATTTTGACGTAGACGGTACTGCTAACTAAGGACAAGTGGATACCAATTAGATCCGTTGGTGGTAATTTAACTTCATCGCGTATAAATCGTTCTACCTCCAGGGCCTTGGGTCGGGCGAAGTCGGAACAAAAGTTGAAACGTAATGTCTTCTTCCGATAGTTGTGCGCCATGGTGGTCTAGAAGGAAAACGGCACTTACAGCGGCCGAAGTAAACACAAACACACCGTGCGCGCCTCGCCCGCAGCGCTCTGGCGCGTGACCGCCTCGCAGCACTGCCGGCGGCAGACTGTCCAACTGAGCTACCGAAGCACGACTCACGCCCGGTACTCACAGCTTTACTTCTGCCAGTACCTCGTCTCCTACTTTCCAAACTTTACAGAAGCTCTCCTGCGAACCTTGCAGAACTAGCACTCCTGAAAGAAAGGATATTGCGGAGACATGGCTTAGCCACAGCCTGGGGGATGTTTCCAGAATGAGATTTTCACTCTGCAGCGGAGTGTGCGCTGATATGAAACTTCCTGGCAGATTAAATACACTGCCTTCTTAGCCTTTGGTAACTGTTATCAATTTCGGAAATTACCGTTTGGACTTACTGTATTTTCAGCAGCATTCATTCGTGGTTTAAATGAAATTTTACGTGTTTATCTTCGTAACAATATTACTTCATATGTTGACGATATTCTTATTGCTAAACGTTCTTGGAGTGAGCATAACAGAATTTTGGATTCATTATTACGTATTTTTGCAAGAGTTGGCATTACAGTGAACTTGAAAAAATCTGAATTTGGTCGTTCAGGTGAAATTTCTTGCTCATATTATTTCTACAGAAGGTATTCTTCCTGATTCAGAGAAACTAGACGCAATTCGTAATTATGCTGTTCCTACTACTAAACGTGATGTTCGTAGTTTCCTTGGTGTCTGTAATTTTCTTAGACGCTTTGTTAGATTAGACAATTTGGCCACACCTCGTTTATGTGAACTTTCTGGAAAGAATTCTAATTGGTGTTGGAATGAGGAAGCTCAATTAGAATTTGAACAACTTCGTGATGCTTTAGCTGCTGCTCCACTTCTTTCACATCCGGATTTATCTAAAGATTTTTGTTTGGCGACGGACTCATCATACAAAGGCCTAGGTGCACGCTTATTTCAAGAGATAGAAGGAAACGGCGTTGTAGTACAGAAAACTATTGCATTTGGAAGTCGTGTTCTCTCTAAATCAGAGAAGCATCTTTTTGTGTGGCAGACGTAATAAGATTTACACCGATCATCGAGCTCTGGAATTTCTTGTCAACAAAATTAACACATGGAAGATAATCACGATGGGCACTGTATCACCATCACATATTCCTTTTCGGTGTACAAATTCACTGACGTGACAGAAGCAGTGAGATACTCCCTAACATCGTGGCGGACCTCCTTTTGCCCGGCCTAGTGCAGCATCTCGACGTATCATTGACTCAACAAGTCGTTGGAAGCCCAATGCAGGAATATTGAACCATTCTACCTCTACTGCCGTCCATAATTGCGAAACGGTTGACAGTGCAGGATTTTGGTGCACGAACTGACCCCTCTATTACGTCCCATAATTATTCCATTGGATTCACGTCGGGCGATCTGGGTGGCCAGATGGTTCGCTTGAATTGTACAGAATGTTGTTCAAAACAATCGCCATCAGTTGTGTCCCGGTGACTTGGCGCATTGTCATCCATAAAAATTCTGTCGTCCTTTAGGAGCATGAAGTTCACCAATGGCTGCGATTGGTCTCCATGTAGCCGAACGTAACCATTTCAGGTTAATGATCGATTCAGTTGCACCAGACGACCCAGTCCATTCCATGTAGACACAGTCCACACGATTATGGATCCGCTGCCACCTGACATTGCCTTGTTGACAACTCCACGGACCGAGCGAGGAGGCGGCGCATTGGTTTGCACACTAGACTCGCATTCCACGGACGATGGCTTAAACCCGCGTCAGGCCATCCTGATTTAGGTTTTCCGTTATTTCCCTGAACCGCTTCAGGCAAATGCTGAGATGGTTCCTGTGAAAGAGCGCGGCCGGCTTCCTTCCCCATCAATCCCTAATCAGATGGGACCGATAACCTCGCTGTTTGTTCTCCTCTCCCAACCAACCAACGAAGCAATCAACAGCTCTATGGTCAAGAGCCCATGAGAGGCCCTTCAGGCGATGTCGTGCTGTTAGCAAAGTCACGAGCGTCGGTCGTCTGCTGCCATAGCCCATTAACGCCAAATTTCGCCGCATTTTCCTAACGTAAACGTTCGTGGTATGTCCCACATTGACTTCTGCGATTATTTCACGTAACGTTGCTTGTATGTAAGCACTGACGTCTCTAGGCAAACTCTTCTGCTCTCGGTCGTTAAGTGAAGGCCGTCGGCCACTGCGTTGTTCGCGGTGAGAGGTAATGGCAGAAATGTGGTATTCTCGGTACACTCTTGAAGCTGTGGATCTGGGAATACTGAATTCCCTAATGATTTCCGAAATGGAATGTCCTATGCCTGTAGCTCCAACTACCATTCCACGTTCATAGTCTGTTAATTACCATTGTACGGTCATAATAACATCGGACACCTTTTCATATGAATCACCTGAGTACAAATGACAGCAGCCAGCTGCGGTGGCCGAGCGGTTCTAGGCGCTTCAGTCCGGAACCGCGCTGCTGCTACGGTCGCAGGTTCGAATCCTGCCTCGGGCATGGAAGTGTGTCATGTCCTTAAGTTAGTTAGGTTTAAGTAGTTCTAAGTTCTAGGGCACTGATGACCTCAGATGTTAACTCCCATAGTGCTCAGAGCCATTTGAACCATTTTTTGAACAAATGACAGCATCGCCAATGCAGTGCCCATTTATACCTTGCGAAAGCAATACTGCCGCTCTCGGTGTATGTGTATATCCATATCCCAAGACTTTGTAACCTCAGTATAATTCTTTCGGTAGGTAAATTCCTGTAACAGTGCTGTTGAAGCTTTAATGAAACCTTCTTGGTTACTGAACAGAGCCGATTTTTCCGTAATATTTATGAATCCGCAAATTAATCTATGCGAGAAACTTGATCCACAAATTCGGAAAAAAAGTGAAAATTGAATATTTTTAGTCCAAAAATCTATGAGATGAGATGCCATTTGAGGAAATATGTGATTAATAAGTAACTTCATCTACCTCTTTTGGATCCTCAAATTATTGAGGCAAAATTCTGTAAACGCTTGCGTTCTGACTTTGTGGAAGTTCTAAGTCATAAATGTAAGGAAGATTTACAATTGTAATGTTTGCTAAGGAAAAAGGTTACAGGATTGTATACAGCGCTTTTGATTGTACAGACATTAGCAAGTTGCGTGAAATTTTGAAAAATGCTAGAAGATTTTATGCGCAAAAAAGGGAATATGATATTTTTATTTTCTTGCAAGAGGACACGACATGCGGCCGCTTTCACGTCAAATACTGACACATCTGAAGTTGTAACCGCGCAGCCAAGTCGTGCTGGGACAACACAAAAATACGGCCTGGAGAACACGACATGGTAAATTTTCAGCGGCTGAATTCACTACAGTGTCGATACCCATTTAGGGCTTATAGATTCTTTGTCTAGTGTGATAGCTTATGGAACTGTGTTGTTTTGATTGCATAACTTTCCGTACATTTTTCTATCCATTTTTTAATTCTATCGCTTGTTGCTACCTCCGTCTTGGATAACTGATAGCTCTTTATCTTTTTCTTGTTTGGTCGCAGGTATCTTAATCAGTCGTGTAACATGGAGTGGCTTTTTTATGTGATCCAGATGACGTAAAGTTTTGTGGATGGCTCTATTGTTGTTGTAGTTTTACAATACGTGGCGAACTGCTGCCTATGATCTCTATTCGTTACTTTTAAATCTGAGAAGCTGATACTCTTTCCCTTCTCTGGATCCATGGTAAACCTTATGTTTAGATTCATATTAATGAGTTGTGTGGACAATGTAGGCAGCTGTTAAACAGAATTAGTGAGTCATCGACATAGCATTTGTAACATATAACCGTGTTCAGTATAGTGTCGATACCCATTTAGGGCTGAAAGATTCTTTGTCTAGTTTGATAGCTTATGGAACCATGGGCCTTGCCGTTGGTGGGGAGGCTTGCGTGCCTCAGCGATACAGATAGCCGTACCGTACGTGCAACCACAACGGAGGGGTATCTGTTGAGAGGCCAGATAAACGTGTGGTTCCTGAAGATGGGGGTAGCAGCCTTTTCAGTAGTTGCAGGGGCAACAGTCTGGATGATTGACTGATCTGGCCTTGTAACAATAACCAAAACGGCCTTGCTGTGCTGGTACTGCGAACAGTGAAAGCAAGGGGAAACTACAGCCGTAATTTTTCCCGAGGGCATGCAGCTTTACTATTTGGTTAGACTTATTTTAGAAAAACGTACGTTTCTAGCATTTGTGGACTTAGAGAAAGCTTTTGACAACGTTGACTGGAATACTCTCTTTCAAATTCTGAAGGTGGCAGGGGTAAAATATAGGGAACGAATGGCTATTTACAATTTGTACAGAAAGGCAGTTATAAGAGTCGAGGGGCATGAAAGGGAAGCATTGGTTGGTAAGGGAGTGAGACAGGAATGTAGCCTATCCCTGGTGTTATTCAATCTGTATATTGAGCAAGCAGTAAAGGAAACAAAGGAAAAATTCGGTGTAGGAATTAAAATCCATGGAGAAGAAATTAAAACTTCGAGGTTCGTCGATGACATAGTAATTCTGTCAGAGACAGCAAAGGACCTGGAAGAGCAGCTGAACGGAATGGGCAGTGTCTTGAAAGGAGGATACAAGATTAACATCAACAAAAGCAAAACGAGGATATTGGAATGTACTCGAATTAAATCTGGTGATGCTGCGGGAATTAGATTAGGAAATGAGACGCTTAAAGTAGTAAATGATTTTTGCTATTTGGGGAGCAAAACAACTGATGATGGTCGAAGTAGAGAGGATATAAAATGTAGACTGGCAATGGCAAGGAAAGCGTTTCTGAAGAAGAGAAATTTGTTAACATAGAGTATAGATTCAAGTGTCAGGAAGTCGTTTGTGAATGTATTTGTATGGAGTGTAGCCATGTATGGAAGTGAAACGTGGACGATAAATAGTTTAGACAAGAAGAGAATAGAAGCTTTCGAAATGTGGTGCTACAGAAGAATGCTGAAGATTAGATGGGTAGATCACATAACTAATGAGGAGGTACTGAATAGAATTGCAGAGAAGAGAGATTTGTGGCACAACTTGATTAGAAGAAGGTATTGGTTGGTAGGGCATATTCTGAGGCATCAAGGGATCACCAATTTAGTATTGGAGGGCAGCGTGGAGGGTCAAAATCGTAGAGGGAGACCAAGAGATGAATACACTAAACATTTTCAGAAGGATGTAGGTTACAGTAGGTACTGGGAGATGAAGAAGCATGCACAGGATAGAGTAGCACGGAGAGCTGCATCAAACCAGTCTCTGGACTGAAGACACACCACCATTAACCTTGTTCACTGTTTGTTTGTAATTCTAAAAAATTGTTTCTCAATGTAAGCCACATTCGTTTACACCTTTCAGTACACGAGAACCATTGAACAAAAATCGTACTGACCAATTTCAAGATGCCTCAGATGAAGCGCGGAACGAAGCCGAGATCCACTTCTACAGCTCGGCACGACTTCCTTCCCCGTGCCAGACTTATGATGGATACCATTTATATCCAACATCTTTAACATTTTTTTTTTGTGCATAAAACTCTGATCTTTGTCTTCCTATACAGTTTTCACCTACTACAGATCCCTCTAGTATTCTGGAAGTTATTCCCTGATGTCCAAACAAAAGCCCATTTTCTTGTCAGTGTCTTCCACTCATTCCTTTCCTCGCCAGTTCTGCGGACTATCTCATCTCTTATCTTTTCAGGCCATACCTGTTAGAAAAAAATTCACACATTTCGATTCATTTCTCTTGCTAGTTTCCCCCAGTCAGTTACGCGTTTCCATACATCGCTGTGCTTAAACGTTCTAGTAGATCTGTTGGCGAGTAATGACTTCTTAGTCAGTATTAGGCTGCTTACCTCCACTTTCTTCCTTCCGTCAAGCCATTTTTTTTGTTTCCAGGGTAGCAGAATTTCTTAACTTCGTCTACTGTGTAGTCTCTAGTTTCAACTTTAATCATATCGTTACTCTCCATTCTGCTACTCTTCGACACTTTCGTCTTCCTTTAGTTTTCTCTAAATCCATAATCTTTATTCAGTAGACTGTTTATTTCACCCAACAGGTCCTGTCCGCCCCGATAGCTGAGTGGTTAAAAAAAAAAAAAAAAGTGCTCAGCGTGACGGATTGCCCTCCTACGGGCCCGGGTTCGATTCCTGGCTGGGGCGGGGATTTTCTCCGCTCAGGCACTGGATGTTGTATTATGTTCATCATCATTTCATCCTCATCCGGCTCGCAGGACGCCCAATGTGGCGCCGAATGTAGTAAGACCTGCACCAAGGCGGCCGGACCTGCCCGTAAGGGGCCTCCCGACCAAAGACGTTTAACGCTCATTTACATTTACCCAAGAGGTCCTAAAATTCTTTGTCACTTTCACTGAGGATAGCAGTGTCATTTTCACCTCAAATTGTAATAATTATTTTAACCTTTCTTTTATTTCTTTCGCTGCTTCTTCGATAAGCAGATTGAATAGTAGAGTAGCAAGAGTGCACCCCTCCCTTGTTTCCCTTTGAACCAACCACTTCCCTCTTGAACTTTCATTGTTCCAATCCTCCATTCCTCAGGCAAGCAGCACCTAATAACAAAAAGGGCAGCATAGAAACTTTTATGTTTCAGCCTATTCACCAAATAGGGAACCGCCCACCTTTGAAAGTAGTTTCTGTTATAAAGTAGATTGCTTGCACCCAGGAACTGTACAGCCTCATCGCAGGTATACGAAAACTAGGGCAAAATTGAAAGTAACACAGACCAGCAACAATTTAAGATAATGTATTAAGGTAAAAACTTAAATTCCGTATCTTGAGCGTGAAGATGGTACGAGGCAATGTTCTAAGATTTCTACGTTATTTTTGGTGTTCAATGAAAGTGATGTGAGCTCTGTTTTCATCTGATACGTCAGGCTTCATATCTGAACGCGGAATATTATTCATAGAGAAATCTTCAGTAGTCCACATATATCCGATAGAGGTTCTGAGTACAAGTAATGTGATCTTTGGTTTCCAGTAGCATTGACGTTTCTGTGAGAACGCTACTAAGCCCTCTGGAAATCGTTAGCAGACCACTGCGATAGAGATGTAGAGGATGGTAATTTCTGGAAATATGTTTTGTAAACTTTCATTTGAGAGGTGTGAACATATTCAGGTAATGAATTACTTTCTTACGCGTAATTTGCGTGTGTTTCAAAAGGGGACACTTTTAGTGATATTTTACTTTATTGGTTCAAGTTAGTTAGTTTAATTATCCAGACGTAACGAAACAAAGTTATCTGTTTACATGGATTATTCTCAGAAGTTATAGATTTACCACTACTCTACCATTCTACTAACTCACTCCACAGCAGAGTAATATTTATCACAGGCCTATAAAGAGTGATTTTTATAAATCTGATTGCAGTTGTTAGGAAATCAGAGTTTGAATATAATTTTGGAATGCCAGTCTCTTATTAATCATTTAGTAAATGCAATATCTTCGACCATCTCGTTACAAAAATTAGGTTTCTAATAGTGTGTCGACGCATTGCACTAAGCGGAATACATTTACGCGAAAGTAAAACTGAAGGTTAACGTTCTTAGCGTAGTCGCTCGTCCTTGTATTGCACAGCCCAAGGCTTTCTTTCTCTTTCGCTGGTTTGCTGCTGCGCTGTGTTTTAATGTTCATCACTTTTGAGCAGTACCGAGTTTCCGTTCCCACTGCTAAGCCACAAAATTACAGTCAGGACAACAAAGTCATTCACAGTTAAGCAATGAATTTCAAAATTAATATGAGGTTCAGTTTAGGTGAAGGTCAGTTCATGTTTCTTATGCAAGCAGTCTTATTCCTACAGTGCGATGTTATGTTCGCTTGTGCGTACCTTAGTGTTTGGAATTTTCTTTGGTCAGTTTGGTCCTTAAATTTACAGGTCATTTTTATACAAGTATTTTGAACATTTATTTTTTCGAAATTCGATTTGTAGTTTTATATAGAATTTTTGCTTTGTTCATTTTATGTGTTATAACTGCGAATCACGTAGAGTGACGTCACGCGTTGTAACGCAGGAGATTAATGTTTAACGTCTCGTTGACAACGAGGTCATTAGAGGCGTTGTCGCGGTTGGAGGTAATGCCTGAAATGTGGTCGAATTATGGAAGGAAGGGAAAAAAGGAAGTCGGCCGTGCCCTTCGACAGGAACCATCCTGGCATTTGCCTATGGCGATATAACGAAATCACAGAAAACTTAAATCAGAATGGCCGGACGCGAGTTTGAACCGTTTTCTTCTGGCATGCGAGTCCTCGTTCGGTACCCATTATAGCTCTGTTCTTTGTACTTATACAGTGTGGCTATTGATAAAACCGACAAACTATAGGACGAATTTCTGACTGGATATGGAGGAAAAGAGGTCCTATGAACACGTGGTCGGAAATGCATCATTACTACGGTAGATGGCGCGAACGAAAGACAGTTCCTCTGACCACGTGCCATGGTTTCCGTGTGTGTGCGAGCTGTGTGATTGACGCAGTGAATTGTAAACAGCAGAATGGTCCGGTATTCACGTCGGGAACAGGGTGAGATGGTGTTCGAGTATGGACAAGCAATGAAAACGGTCGAGAGGCAGCACGGGTGTACCAAAACAAGTACCGTTACGGACACCAACTACATCGCTCAACATATCAAGTCCTTCGTGGGCGTTTGTATTATCTTGGGTCCTTTCAGTCAGACGAACGTCAAGGAAGGCGGTGGACTGTGCATACGTCAGATGTGGAGGATCGGGATCTATAGAATGTTCAGACGAACCCTAGTGCAAGCTTCAAATCTGGTGTCCGCATAGTTCACCGCCTCCCTGCACATTCGTCTGTCTCAAAGGGCCCATGATAACACAAACGCCCAAATTGTTGTTGTTGTTGTGGTCTTCAATCCCGAGACTGGTTTGATCTATCCATGCTACTCTATCCTGTGCAAGCTTCTTCATCTCCCAGTACCTACTGCAACCTACATCCTTCTGAGTCTGTTTAGTGTATTCATCTCTTGGTCTCCCTCTGCAATTTTTACCCTCCGCGCTGCCCTCCATTACTGAATTGGTGATCCCTTGATGCCTTAGAATATGTCCTACCAACCGGCCGCTTCTTCTTGTCAAGTTGTGCCACAAACTTCTCTTCTCCCCAAGTCTATTCAATACCTCCTCATTACTTATGACATCTACCCATCCAACCTTCAGCATTCTTCTGTAGCACAGCATTTCGAAAGCTTCTATTCTCTTTTTGTCTAAACTATTTGTCGTCCACGTTTCACTTCCTTACATGGCTACACTCCATGCAAATACTTTCAGAAAAGACTTTTTGACACTTAAATCTATACTCGATGTTAACAAATTTCTCTTCTTCAGAAACGCTTTCCTTGCCATCGCCAGTCTACATTTTATATCCTCTCTACTTCGACCATCATGAGTTATTTTGCTCCCCAAATAGCAAAACTCATTTACTACTCTAAGCGTCTCCTTTCCTAATCTAATATCTTCAGCATCACCCGATTAATTCGACTACATTCCGTTATCTTCCAAATAAGGACTTGAAATGTTGTCTCATATGATTGGTATTTGTGAGGGTACTTGTTTCGGTATAGTCGTGCCGCCTATCGGCTGTTTACATTGCTTGGCCGTACACAAACACCACTTCAGCTTGTTCCCGACGTGATAACGAACCGTTCTGCTACTTACAGTTCACGGTGTCAATCACACAGTCTGCAACACGCAGGGAACACACGACACGCATCAGAAAAATTATCATTCGCCAGTGCCATCTACCGCGGCAACGAAGCATTTCTGGACACATGTTCATAGGACGTTTTCTCCTCCATTTTCAGTCAAGAATCCGTAGCTGCAATTTTGTCGATTTTATTCATGTTCACCCTGTAGAATTTGACAGAACAACGTATTTAGTATGCAGTATACGTTTTCTTGCGGTTTCGATAAAAGTTAATTGAAATACAGTTCCACAGTTTCAGATACATGTGGCAGTTCATTTTATCACGTAGAGTTTTCGTAGCTACACCACTTGCATTCATCAAGATCACAATACAGACACACGAAGCTAAACAATACGAACCCAGTTCAGTTTAGTTTTTAGTACACAGTAAAAAGGCAAACCTTTTCTTTTATAAACAAGTTGCAATGTTGTTAAAAGTTCATTTACAGTGACACAACTTTGAACGTTTTTCTGGTCCTGAATGCAATGAATGATGACTAATAAAACTTGTAGAATGTCCAGCTGGTCTCTTCTGGGCTGCAACTATAGACACAGTCTTCATAAAGTCTTGGATTCTTATTGATACTCCAAATACTGTCGCTGATGCTGAGCATAGATACTGACTGATTTGAGGCGGTTGTCCGCCTATATCCGCGGTTGGCGGGTAGATGTCCACATTGAAACTATTTGAGTGACACGTGGCGGAAACACAACATAGTCGGTGTGGCCTCTATGGCTCCTGACCGTAACAATGTTGCGCCTCTCTGTGACGTCATCTCTATGTAAGGTCGGGTACCATATTTTATGGAGGACACAGCAAAAACGGCCAATGCAACTTTGCTATGGGCGTCAAGTCTCCTGAGATGAGGAGAGGTTAATGACCACACCATCTGCTGATGGCAAAAGACCGTTAGTTCTCAGTGTTAGGGCACCAACCGCGTTGGGTGTGAGGACCGGTCCACCTACAACAACTTCCCACATCTTCTATGCGCGCGCGTATCAAGACATAACTGCTACGTAGCAGACTGTGACCGTCGTCCTATGCTGTGAGCTCAGCGAAATCCTCACGTAAGTAAATTGAAGCAAATATAACGTGCCCAGACTGGCGGTAGTGCTATGTCTCTTTGTCCATAATTACTTTACAAGTCATTACGTCGTGGTATTTCAGTAAACGCTTCGCTTTTTCTGTTTCGCTAATGGCGAGAAGCGAGAAGCGACGTGCTTAATATGGCGAAGAAGGTAAGATTTGTTTCGTAGTTTGTGGAGAACATTCAATCATTGAATGCAGTTTTTCGCAAAACGCCATCGTTAGGAGGTCTACACATTACAATATACAGAAAGAGAATATTCTGCCTCCATGCTCTAAGGATGAGTAATCAACGGTCAGAGCATTAATTGTGCAGATTCGTAAATCGAGGAAACTACCTTGAAGTGTATTACTATGGAAAATAACTGTCCAACCTCCAGTTGTGATGACTCGAAATTTTCTTTTATTATTCCACTAACTCGCTGGGCAAGCACAACATCTGAAATTGATTTTATGTCCATTTTCTGTTGCTAAAATGAAACGTTAGAAGTTGCCGATAAGCTTTCGGGAATGTGCAAAGTAAATCACAGGGAAACAGAGTCATTGTAGTATTATGATATATGGTATTCTAGTTGCATTGGGTGCGTCGTAACGTTATGTAACAGTTCAAAGGTGTGTAAACGACTACTGTATTTGTATTGTGGTACAAATATTGGTAACAGCCCTCTACTACAGAACGGTCTCAGGTTTAAACAAAATTCTATACGTACCCCTATGTTCGGACTATTTCTTTCGCAATTAATGTAGCATAAAGTACATTGGTCCACAAATCTGAATTATTATGTTGCAACTTTCGATTCATAAGTCATAGAGTGCTTTCCAGAGCTCTAAACGTACGAGAATAAACGAACCTATTGCGTATTCTGGCAGCAAACCCCTGTATTCGTCTTACTGAAGTACGAATCACAAATGCTCTGACAGTGCTCAACAAATGAAGATTGAATTGAACATGCTTGCGAGAAATAATTTACCTACACCCGAGAGACAGTTTCTCATAAATTATAATAGGAGTCTGTCTTTACGTCTGTCTGAAACTGAGCGAAGTGCAGAGAAGTGTAACAGATAACGAGAAATTACACATATGCGAGGGCCATTCGGAAAGTAAGGTCCGGCCGATCGGGAAATGGAAACGATAGTGCAAATCCGATGAAACTTTCCACAGATGTGTTGGGCAGTGTCTCTAGTTTACCCGTCGACCACGTCAAGCCACTCTTGTCAGTTTTGAGCTCACAGTGAGCACTTAAAGATGCCTAGAAAAAAGTGTCTCCCTCCAAGTATGAGGATCTGGTGAGAGATTTCGCCTGATGTCATGCACCCAACATAACACAACTCTCATGTGTTTCCTTCTTCGTGAAAGTTCTCGCCTGCTCTTCGCAGGGGCAATAAAGGTGCTCCTGCAGTGTTTTGGAAGGGAAGTGTTTGATTACCCACAATACAGACCGTAACTGGCTCCAAGTGAGTTTCGTTTCTGCTCACATGAACCGCTGGCTATGAAGACAACATTTTGGCACAGCCCACGAGCTGTACACTAGAGCAGAGATTTGGCAGAAAGCACAAGCGGCTGCCTTCTATGACGAGGGTATTGAAAAGTTGCTACAATGCTACGACAAATGTCTAAGTCGAAACGGCGACTATGTGGAGGTCTATCTAACTGTTGCAAATAAAAAATTTTTGATTTTCATAGTGGTGTCCGTTTCGCGAACGGTCGGGTCTAACTTTCTGAATAGCCCTTGTATCCCTTCATGTAGTAACTACTAGATGCCACGGTAAATGCACAAGAAGAATATTACAACAATGAATAACTATGCTGAAACGTAGATCGTACCATACAGTGATTCTTTTATTACGCGAATTTATCCTTCATTCGAAATGATTTGGTAGTGTGATATTCGCTCGTTGTAGTGAGCTCATTTTGATAGGTGTCAAAATCATTGCAAGAGCATTTTCACGCTACATAGGAACGTACAGGGGTCGCGTTTATGACATCTGTCATATTATATCGTTCCACGGGGTGGAAGAGATTACACAATACGTAAGACGAAGGGCAGACCCGTAATTCTGGAATGAAAGCCATACAGGTTTGTTAAATTATTTATATGACGTAACCGTTTATCTGCTGGATCGTTTGTACACAATTGTTCTGGCAATCTGAGTGAGCAGTAAAATACGAAAATATAAAACAATAGACAAAATTGTCGTCGACAAGCTTCTCTTAAAGAATCAGGTCGGATTCAAGAAAAACGAATCGTGTGAAACTCAGCCAACTGTCTTCATAGACGGCATCTTGCAAACAACAGATGCAAGTTGAAAAGCCTGGACTAGCAGGACAGAGCGGATGAGGTTATATTTGTGGAAAGGGGCCAAAATAAGTTACTGTCAGTCGCACTCAACATATAAACTTTATTTCTTAAAACAGACAATCACACATGCAAGAATCAAAAACTTTCAAGGTTTTAACGAAAGACCACATTTGATTTAATTTAGATCGGCTGAAGGCCACATCAAAAATCCAAGGCACAAGTCCTAAGCAAGGAATTGAGCTACAGGAGTTCTTCTGGAGGTTTCATTCCTTTAGAAAAATTTTTTTATCTTCAATATAAGTAGTCTGAAAGCCTTAGCTTAAATTTTTCCCACAGAACTTGACTGAAGGGTACATATTAATCAAGAAAAATGTTACAGCTTAAGCCTGAAGCAAAGATTTTCAATGTTTAATATACACTCCTGGAAATTGAAATAAGAACACCGTGAATTCATTGTCCCAGGAAGGGGAAACTTTATTGACACATTCCTGGGGTCAGATACATCACATGATCACACTGACAGAACCACAGGCACATAGACGCAGGCAACAGAGCATGCACAATGTCGGCACTAGTACAGTGTATATCCACCTTTCGCAGCAATGCAGGCTGCTGTTCTCCCATGGAGACGATCGTAGAGATGCTGGATGTAGTCCTGTGGAACGGCTTGCCATGCCATTTCCACCTGGCGCCTCAGTTGGACCAGCGTTCCTGCTGGACGTGCAGACCGCGTGAGACGACGCTTCATCCAGTCCCAAACATGCTCAATGGGGGACAGATCCGGAGATGTTGCTGGCCAGGGTAGTTGACTTACACCTTCTAGAGCACGTTGGGTGGCACGGGATACATGCGGACGTGCATTGTCCTGTTGGAACAGCAAGTTCCCTTGCCGGTCTAGGAATGGTAGAACGATGGGTTCGATGACGGTTTGGATGTACCGTGCACTATTCAGTGTCCCCTCGACGATCACCAGTGGTGTACGGCCAGTGTAGGAGATCGCTCCCCACACCATGATGCCGGGTGTTGGCCCTGTGTGCCTCGGTCGTATGCAGTCCTGATTGTGGCGCTCACCTGCACGGCGCCAAACACGCATACGACCATCATTGGCACCAAGGCAGAAGCGACTCTCATCGCTGAAGACGACACGTCTACATTCGTCCTTCCATTCACGCCTGTCGCGACACCACTGGAGGCGGGCTGCACGATGTTGGGGCGTGAGCGGAAGACGGCCTAACGGTGTGCGGGACCGTAGCCCAGCTTCATGGAGACGGTTGCGAATGGTCCTCGCCGATACCCCAGGAGCAACAGTGTCCCTAATTTGCTGGGAAGTGGCGGTGCGGTCCCCTACGGCACTGCGTAGGATCCTACGGTCTTGGCGTGCATCCGTGCGTCGCTGCGGTCCGGTCCCAGGTCGACGGGCCCGTGCACCTTCCGCCGACCACTGGCGACAACATCGATGTACTGTGGAGACCTCACGCCCCACGTGTTGAGCAATTCGGCGGTACGTCCACCCGGCCTCCCGCATGCCCACTATACGCCCTCGCTCAAAGTCCGTCAACTGCACATACGGTTCACGTCCACGCTGTCGCGGCATGCTACCAGTGTTAAAGACTGCGATGGAGATCCGTATGCCACGGCAAACTGGCTGACACTGACGGCGGCGGTGCACAAATGCTGCGCAGCTAGCGCCATTCGACGGCCAACACCGCGGTTCCTGGTGTGTCCGCTGTGCTGTGCGTGTGATCATTGCTTGTACAGCCCTCTCGCAGTGTCCGGAGCAATTATGGTGGGTCTGACACACCGGTGTCAATGTGTTTTTTTTTCCATTTCCAGGAGTGTAAATTGGCTGAAAACTCAGCTGAAGGCCGCATATCAACAAAACAATTTAACGGCTTAAGGCCTAGTAAGAAGAGCTTTCAATTTGAAAAGGCTGAAGGCCTTATCTTAAAATATAACTCGGCTGAAGGACTCATACTAAAGAATAACAATCTTATGAATTAAGGGTTAGACAAGGATTTTGAATTTTTAATTTAAGAGATTAAAACTGAACTGAAGGCCACACACCATGCAGAAAACAATGCTATGGCTTAAGGCCTAAAGGGAAGAGTTTCTAAATTTCAACTAAAATAGGCTAAAGGCTTTGTCCTAAAATGCTTCACATAAAATTCGGCTGAAGGCGACATAAAAAACCCAAACAATCTCATGGCTAAAAGCCCAGACAAAGAAATTTCCAATTTTTAAATTAAGCTGGAAAACTCGGCTGAAGGCCACATACAAACTAAAAAATATTTCTTACGACTAAAGGCCTAGACAAAATTTTTCAACTTATGATTTGAAAAGGCTGATAACTCGGCTGAAGATCACATATCAAATTGTAACAAATGCATGGCTTAAGGCCTAGGCACAAGGAATTTTCAGTTTCAATTCTGAAAGGCTGAAACTTGGCTGAAGGCTACATACCAAACAATAAACAATTTTTTTACGGTTTAAGGCCTAAGAAGAAAAGCCTTGCAATTTTAATAACCTAAAACTCGGCTGAAGGCCACACAGAGTACTTAAGACTAAAAAGGAAATCACTATGTAAAACACAAGGAGATGTGATCAGAAGTTTCCAAGGGTCAGCCTGGGAAGTAAGACTAACGCATGTTGAGATGAGGCTGGCAGCCAGACTGATAACCTCTTAATCGGAAGGCAACCCAAAAGCCAGCCTACGAACCAACCAATGAGATCAGTTCTGCTCCACCCGACCAACAGAACGACAACAAGGTATCAACAGCACCAAGTTCTGGATACTGGTGCCCAATCCAGCCAAGTCAGAATAAACGCCCAAAACTACCAACAACACCTCAGCTGCCGAACTACACGCCGTGCTGGACAGCATCAACACAACGAGGAAAATACACTGCCAAAAACTTCTCAACGACCAGGGTAGGTCACCGGAACATCAAAGGCCACAAGGCAGAAGATACCGCTGGTACACTTCATTAATGGAGGAATGAATTAAATTAAGTTAAACACCAAACAGGAAGACGGCTGCAATTCAAGCCGACTTCAATGCACACACGTTGATGCTCGCGGGAATCTCCGAGAAAGCGACAACCAGGATCAAACGAAGAGTTGTGATAGCAGTTGAGGCTTGATAGTAGGTTAAGTGACCACTCAACTTTAGTGTCCAGGAACGGTGGGCGACGAACTTCGTAGCCCTCACAAGAAGCTCTTTACAACTGAACCGCGCGTGCACGCTGCCAGCGGCTCCAGTCTGACTATGCGCCACGGAGACTTCCTCGCTGCTCTGCCCCACCAGACCGACTACCTAGGACCGGAAATACTGTCGGTCGCTCCAGAGATAGTACGACAGTGCACTATCAATACACGCTGCTGCTGCCACTCACAGGCAAGTAAGGCAGGAAGTTAGTGATGCCAGTAAATGGAAAAGAAAACGAGGCTGCAGTACCATAATAGAAGATACAAACAATAAATGGCATGAACACGAGCCATGCACGGCTCACAAGTGAACAGGGATACTCCGCCTTCCCAGGTTTCCGAAACCTGTTCGGCACAGTACCGCTTCATGGACTACTAACCAAAACCTGATCACCTCTTCACAGATAAGCGATTTATTCGCTGAATACTTACTGAGGGAACTCAGTAGGATACACTAGACGGAGAATGTTCTACAGAATAGAAAGACATTTTTGCTGTGGCAAAACGAAGCGTAATCGGAACTGTAACCTACTCCGTAATAATAGATTTATTGTATACAAGCAGCAGCACAACAAAGACTGTTCACTGGCGATGCTGTTGTCGACATGGACACAGAACCTTCTACACCGGCTATGTTAAATATAA
Organism: Schistocerca serialis cubense; assembly: GCF_023864345.2. NCBI lineage: Eukaryota > Metazoa > Arthropoda > Insecta > Orthoptera > Acrididae > Schistocerca > Schistocerca serialis. Next base: position 142,922,679 of record NC_064646.1, read on the forward strand.
GGAAATTTACTCTTACACTACATGCTCTAGCAAACACATTTTTTAAAAAAGTATCAAGGTAGATATCTTTGGCAACTTCTGTCGAAGATATTTTACTACATTGTTAATTATTGGAGAGGAAGTCCGTCTTACGTAAGACACTGTTTTACAGTTTTATTTTCACCCAGACATGTTTCAGCACTTTTTGTGCTATATTCACTTAGATTATTTGTTTAATCTCCTTCCTCAAAATTGCTGTCACGTGTTAACCTTTAAACCATTTGTAAAATGAGGGCCGGCCGAGTGGTTCTAGGCGCTTCAGTCTAGAACCACGCGACCGTTAACGTCGTAGGTTCGAATCCCGCCTCGGGCATGGATGTGTGTGATGTCCTTAGGTTAGTTAGGTTTAAGTGGTTCAAATGGCTCTGAGCACTATGGGACTTAACTGCTGAGGTCATCAGTCCCCTAGAACTTAGAACTAGTTAAACCTAACTAACCTAAGGACATTACACACATCCATGCCCGAGGCAGGATTCGAACCTGCGACCGTAGCGGTCGCGCGGTTCCAGACTGTAGCGCCTAGAACCGCTCGATCAGGTTTAAGTGGTTCTAGGTTCTAGGGGACTGATGACCTCAGATGTTAAGTCCCATAGTGCTCAGAGCCATTTGAATCTTTTATTATTATTATTATTATTTTTGTAAAATGAGCGATTACTGTCAAATATTTTACGTTAGCTTGCATGCAGTACAGGCAAGGCCTCACATACGTCTGCGCGCCTGAGAGGAACCCACAAAACGTCACTGAAATGTTCTCCCTCATCCACCTTACAGCCAGAATCTCGCACCTTCCGACTTCCATCTGTTTGTCCCAGTGAAGGAAGCATTCCGTGTCAAGTAGGACGTAGATGATGGGGAGGCTACTGATGCAGCTAGACGTGCTCCGTCGTCGACCAGTAGAGCGGTACCATGAGGACATACAAACCCTCCAGTAAAGTGCTGTAAGGCCGAACCACTGTACGGAGATTATGTTGAAAAACAGTTTTGTAGCCCAGTGGGTGGGGAATAATATGGTGCATTGGAATCCTGAATAAAATCAACCCCGCTTTCAGAAAATATGTTTTGAATTATTTACTGAACGCCCCGCATAGTATCTTAGAACACATTCTTAGCTACAATGTGATGAGGCATCTCGAACAGAGTACCCTTCTACATGGCAACCGGCACGGATTTCCAAAACATCGAAAATGTGAAATCCAATTCTCACTATTCTCATATGGATCAAGACAGCCACGTAGACGCAGTATTTCTCGATCTTCGAAGATCAATTGACTCACTGACATTTGTGTGACTGTCAGTACCATACTTGCGCATGTTATAAAGTACGACCGTGTGGAATATCAAACGAAATCTGTGAGCGTATTAGGATTTTTTGATGGGAAGGACCCAGCAAGTTATCTTGGATGGGGAATAATCCACAGATGTAGAAGTAACTTGGGGCATTTCCCAGGGAAGTGTGTTGGGTCCCTTGCTGTTCATGTTGCATATTAAATACCTTGGAGACATATTAATAGTAACCTCAGATTGTTCGCAGATAGTACAGTTATCTATAACAAAGAACACTGTGGAAGAAACTGCACAAATATTCAGACAGATCTTCATAAGATTTCAAAGTGGTACAAAGATTGGTAACTTGCATTAAATGTTCAGATATATAAAATTGTGCATTTTACAAAATGAGAAAACGTGATAAGACAACAATATCAAGGAGTCACGGCTGGAATCGATAATCGAAAACTTCATACAAGTACACTTTGAAAGGATATGAAATGAAACGATCGCAAAGGCTCAGCCGAGGATAAACCAGATATCAGATTTCGGTTTATTCGTAGAATACTGGGGAAATGCATTTAATCAACGGAGATTGCTTACAAGCCGCTCGTGCGAACCATCCTAGAATATTGCTCGAGTGTGTGCGACCCATCTCAAATAGGACTAACAGGGGATACTGAACGTTTACAGTGATGGGTAGCACGAATGGTTACATGTTTATTTGAACAACGGAAGTGTGTCACACAGATGTTGAAAGAACTATACTGGTAGACTCTTTAAGAAGTAAGCTATCCAGAGAAAGCCTACTTACAAAGTCTCAACAAGTGACGACCCCAGGAATGTATTGCAGACACTTACTTGCCGCTCCCATAGGGATCGGAAGGACAAGATTAGGTTAATTACTGTACTCACAGAGACATGTAAACAGTCATTATTCCCACGCTCCTTGCATGAAAGGAACGGGAAGAGTCCTAATAACTGGTATGATTGTACGTACTCTCTTCCATGCACTTGACAGTGGTTTGCGGAATATGGATGTAGTTGTAGATACCTCTCAGTACTCTTCCTCTCACTGTATGTTGCTGTTTGTGGTATTTAGACCGAAGACTGGTTTGATGCAGCTCTCCACGCTACTCTATTCCGTGCAGGCCTGTTCATCTCCGAATAACTACAGCATCCTATGTCTATTTGAACGTGCATGCTGTATTCGACCCTCGGTCTCCTCCTACAAACTTTTAGCCATCCTCCCCCCCCCCCCCCTCCATCACATACACACACTCTTCCCTCCAGTACCAGATTGATGATTCCTTGATGCTTCAGAAAGTGCCCCATCAATCTAACCCTTCTTTTAGTCAAGTTAAGCCACAAATTTCTTTTCTCCCCAGTTCTATTCAGTATTTACTCATCATTTAAGCTGTCTACCCATCTAATCTTCAGCATTCACCTGCAGTATTACATTTCAAAAGCTTCTATTCTCTTGTTGTCTGAACGGCTTGTAGTTCAAGTTTCACTTCCATACAAGGTTTCACTCCATACAAATACCTTCAATAAAGACTTCATAACACTTAAATTGATGTTCGATGTAAACAACTTTCTCTTCTTGAGAAACTCGTGTCTTTTCATTGCGAGTCTAAATTTTAAGTCCTATCTACGCCAACCAAATAGAAAAACTCATCTGTTGCTTTTAGTGTCTCATTGCTCAACTTAATTCTGCCACATTCCCTGATATAATTCGACTACATTCCAATACCCCACTATAGCTTTTGTTGATTTTAGTTTTATAAACACTTATCAGCACACTATGCTTTCCGCTGAAGTGCTCTTCCAAGTCCTTTGCTATCTCTGACAGACTTACGTTATCGGCAATCCTCAATGTTTTTACTTGTTTTCCCTTAATTTTTCTTTGTTTCCCTTTACTGCTTGCTCAATGTACAGATCGAATAACATCGGGGATAGGCTGCAAACCTATCTCACGTCACCACTGTTTCTCTTTCAAGCTCTTCGACTCTTAGAAAGGCCATTTGTTTTATGTACCAGTTGAATATAACATTTCGCTCCATGTATTATCCCCTCCTACCTACGGCATTTAAAAAAGTCAAAATTTCTCTCTGCAGATGATATAAACTTTCGTTTGCCTTTCTTTAACCTATCTTATAACTAAGTCGTTGGGTCAGTGTTGCCTCGCGAGTTCCTGCATTTCTCTGGAACCCAGACAGATCTTAACTTAGGTCAGGTTCTTCCAGACTTTCCTATCTTCTGTAAAGAATTCCTGTCAGTATTTCGCAACCACAATTTATTAAACCGATAGTTCAGCAATATTCACGTCTCTCAGCACCTGTTCTATTTCGAATTGGGTTATTATATTCTTTTTGGTGTGTGAAGATAAATCCCCCGTCTCATACAGCTCGAACACCAGGTGGAATAATTTTGCCGCGGCTGGGTCTCCCACTGGAAATCAGACGTTCTGAGGGAATGGTCGTATAATACAGGGGCCGTACTATGGGTGGGAAATAAGTACGTAATATGCACTACGTCATAGTAGGTGACAATAATATCTTCTTTGTTATATTTGACAGCTGCATTATATAATCAAATGTGTAGGTTATAATTCGTCTGCAGATTTTCAATTTTTGCGTGGATTATGTCCAAATGACCCAGGCACTTGGAACCCTAAAGCTGTTGTGCACTTACTAGTAAGAAAGCCAATTTTCAGATGTCTGACTTTACTGATTTATTGAAGAAATGTCTTCATAAGTGTGCACAGAATCAGAATGAGAAAATTAACCATGTGGTTTAGAGGAGAATTCTGTTCCTCAGATACATGAACTATCTTTGCACTGGATATGGGAGTTGCTGCCGTCCCACACACGACCTCATTACTGCAAGTAGTATGGACCGCATTGTCACAAAAAACGTCATCATTCTGTTACTTTTGTACCATTCTGGATGTATGGAAGTTGGAAGTTTGTGGTAAGGTCCTATGGGACCAATCTGCGGAGGTCATCCGTCCCTAAGCTTACATGCCACTTAATCTAAGGTAAACTAACTTACGCTAAGGACAACACACACACACACACACACACACACACACACACACACACACACACACACACACACACACCCATGCCCGAGGGAGGACTCGAACCTCCGACAGGGGGAGCCGCGCGAACCGTGTAAAGGCGACTCAGACCGCTCGGCTACCCCTCGCGGCTGGATGTATGTTCTTATAAAAAAACTCGATTTACTGCATGGCGCCATGTTTGCACTGAACCAACACAGATCTGAGCGCAATAAAATACGTGTTATGTTGCTCTTGAGACTCGCCAACTGCGCCGGAAACCGTCGCTTGTATTATCAAGTTAACGAGTTGTGGCAACATGTTCCACAATAGATGAACTATAGAACTGCAAAAATTTTAATGACGGGTTCTTTCAGAGAACATAATTATCGTGCGAAACTTTTCTCAGCATTTTTCCAGGAAATATATGAAAACTACTTAGAATTTACGAAAATACCAAAGACATATATCATTTTATAGTGGAAGTCTACTATTTCAGTAGATAAAAAAACCGAAATCGAAAATTTCGTTATTTTATAAGCTAGCATCACCTTAACAGCGTTCCAACGTCTGTAATTTATTACCTAGACGCATGACGTATTTGAACGAGGCTCGTGTACGAGTGAGAAGGAATCACGGCTTCAGAAAGAACGCTGTTTTTAGCCAGTATACGCAATAATATCTAACGGCCACACAAGAAACTCTTGAGTTAAGTAAACGCTTCCAATTCCAGTGCGTAATTGTGTATGATACCTCACACTTTAATACTGGAGACAAAAACTGTGTGGCTTTTCATACGCAACGTATGGCTTTCCATACACAACGGATAAACGGGGTGGTCCATTGATCGTGACCGGGCCAAATATCTCACTAAATAAGCGTCAAACAAAAAACTACAAAGAACGAAACTTATCTAGCTTGAAGGGGGAAAACAGATGGCGCTACGGTTGGCCCGCTAGATGGCGCTGCCATAGGTCAAACGCATATCAACTGCGTTTTTTTTTTAAAATAGGAACCCCCCTTTTTATTACATATTCATGTAGTACGTAACGAAATATGAATGCTTTAGTCACAACATATGGCTCATAATTTTAGACGAACAGTTGGTAGAAGGTAGGTTTCTTAAATTTAAATACAGACCGTAGGTACTTTTGAACATTTTATTTCGGTTGTTCCAATGTGATACATATGCCTTTCTTATCATTTCTGAGAACGCATGCTGTTACAGCGTGATTACCAGTAAATATCACATTTATGCAATAAATGCTCAAAATTATATCCGTCAACCTCAATCCATTTGACAATAAGTGTAACGACATTCCTCTCAACAGAGAGTAGTTCGCCTTCCGTAATGCCCGCAAATGCATTGACAATGCGCTGACGCATGTTGTCAGGCGTTGTCGGTGGATCACGATAGCAAATATCCTTCAACTTTCCCCACAGAAAGAAATCCGGGGACGTCAGATCCGGTGAACGTGCGGGCCATGGTATGGTGCTTCGACGACCAATCCACCTGTCATGAAATACGCTATTCAATACCGCTTCAATACCGAGCTATGTGCCGGACATCCATCATGTTGGAAGAACATCGCCATTGTGTCATGCAGTGAAACATCTTGTAGTAACATCGGTAGAACATTACGTAGGAAATCAGCATACATTGCACCATTTAGATTGCCATCGATAAAATAGGGGCCAATTATCCTTACTCCCATGATGCCGCACCATACATCAACCCGCCAAGGTCGCTGATGTTCCACTTGTAGCAGCCATCGGGGATTTTCCGTTGCCCAATAGTGCATATTATGCCGATTTACGTTACCGCTGTTGGCGAATGACGCTTCGTCGCTAAACAGAACGCGTGCAAAAATCTGTCATCGTCCAGTAATTTCTCCTGTACCCAGTGGCAGAACTGTACACGACGTTCAAAGTCGTCGCCATGCAATTCCTGGTGCATAGAAATATGGTACGGGTGCAATCGATATTGATGTAGCATTCTCAACACCGACGTTTTTGAAATTCAAGATTCTCGCGCAATTTGTCTGCTACTGAAGTGCGGATTAGCCGCGACAGCAGCTAAAACACCTACTTGGGCATAATCATTTGTTGCTGGTCGTGGTTGACGTTTCACGTGTGGCTGAACATGTCCTGTTTCCTTAAATAACGTTACTATCCGGCGAACGGTCAGGACACTTGGATGATGTAGTCCAGGATACCGAGCAGCATACATAGCACACGCCCGTTGGCCATTTTGATCACAATAGCCATACATCAACACGATATCGACCTTTCCCGCAATTGGTAAACGGTCCATTTTAACACGGGTAATGTATCACGAAGCAAATACCGTCCACACTGGCGTAATGTTACGCGATACCGCGTACTTACACGTTTGTGACTATTATAGCGCCATCTATCACAAATCGAAAAAAGTGGTCCAACTAAAAAATTCATATTTCTTTACGCACTACACGAATATATAATAAAAAATGGTGGTTCCTATTTTAGAAAAACGCAAATGATATCCGCTTGACCTATGGCAGCGCCATGTAGCGGGCCAACCATAGCGCCATTTGGTTTCCCCCTTCAAGCTAGACGAGTTTCGTTCTTTGTAGTTTATTCGTTTGACGCTTATTTCTTGAGATATTTGTCCCGGTCACTATCAATGGACCACTCTGTATATGTGTTATGGAAATGTGCTCAGAGATCGTGTTCGGTTTCCTAACCTTTCTTCCATTACAATACGTACCATGTCCACTGTATGTCAGGGTGGCATTGGGTGATAATGACAAGAGCAGAAAAGAAAAATGTGTTTTTATACGGAAGATCTGTTATGTTATGTACTACACATAAATCAAAGGAAAGTGGTTGGTTATAAGTCGCACTTGGCGAAGTAGAGTTGGGAAATGGTGAAGGTAATAGTTAAAATTATGCAACCTCAAATCTTACCGTCAGATGCGCAACTTAATTTCACGTGACACGAGGCAACAACATGTTGTAATGCCAAGAACGTTAATTAATACACGGTGTTTCAAAACGGACTTAACGACGTTAAAAATTCATATTCGCGCCATCAACAGAAGATGCTCTGCTAATGGTATACTACGCCTCCCACATCGCTGGCAAGGGGTTCTACACAACGCTGGTGACTACTCTGGAGGACAGTAACAGTGCAAAATGTAACTCTTTTTTATCTGTTGTGAATAAATAGTTGCCACTATTTAAAATCCAACCTTAGTAAATTTATTGAAAGAAGGTATAGAGCTGGTTTAGAGTTATTTGGTAGGGAAAAACATCAAGTTTTTCTACCTTAAACTAAAGATGTTGTATATGGCTGCAGTTTGATATCCTGCACACAACCCATAGGAAGTCAGTTTCTCCCCAAAGTAACTGGAACGTTGCAGGTGTAACCTGCTCTGTGGCGGCGTAAATTCGTGCTCTAAGTCTAGGTAGAGACGCTGGAACAGGAGGCAATTCGCGAGATGGATGCCGGGTCGATTTCGTAGGGCTGTCGACAAAACGTTGTCTCACTCGCTCAACGACGTCGTCAGATGTGCTTGGACTACCTGATGATTTCCCATGTCTTACTGAGAACCCTGTTTCTACAAAACATGTATACCACTCATAAATTGTGGGCCTGCTAGGAGGATCTTTAGCGTATTTGGTACGGAAATTACGCTGAGCTGTTGTCTGCGAATTCGATTCTTCTAACCAAAATACACAGCTGGTAACGCTCGGGTCCACTGAAGGCAGCCATCTTTGACGCAACTGCCCCTAGCGCTCCTTACGGTACGATTCGGCACAAGAGAACTATGCGATACAAAACTTGATATATTCCCCTACAAATTGAGACTACAATCACCTCTGTAGATACTATGAATTAATTTGTATGGATTTTCAAAGTTGCAAAGTCCTTTTTGAAACACCCTGTATTTGCCGGTGCTCGACATTTGTAGAATTACACCATCGTCTTGCGCATAGGTTTCTAGCTCAAGTTTCGTCTCCCGCTGCGGCAGAAATTACGGAAGGTACTGAACAGCTTTTTAAAGTCCCTGACATTAGCTGCTTCGAAAAATTAATAAAAAGCACATTTATGTTCAGTTTAATGGAATGGGATATAATAACAGAGCGTGTACTCCCAGGGGTTTAAATTTCATTGCTCTACTCTGTGTCCGCCTGCTTAGCTGGGTGGTGCCAGCACGGTAGCTCAGCGTGTTCGGTCAGAGAGCTGGTTGGCCTCTGTAATAAAAACTGAATGAAAGGATCAACAACGAACTTGAACGGATGTCATGTGACGTCCGCAACGACCAAACACAACGATCAACAACGAACAAAATGAAAAAAAAGACAAAAAGGTGGTAACGTGCTTGCCTCCCAAGTGCTGGGTCCGGGTTCGATTCCCGGCTGGGTAGATTTTCTCCGCTCGTGGACTGAGTGTTGTGTAGTCCTCATCATAATTTCAGCCTCATCATCGCCTAACGTGGCGCTGAATGAAATAAGACTTGCACTTGGCGGCCGAACACGAATGGGACGCCCGGCCAGGAATGCCATCCGATCATTTCATGTCATTACTGCTGTCGTCGCATTTGCGCTTGAAAACGGCGGGATATTCACTTGTCGAAATATCGCCTGTTGTTTAGCGCTTCATTCGGCCGCATTCCCGTAAGATGTTTAACATTTTATACGCAGCTTAGTTATTCTTTTTAGCGCTATCTGTAAAGTGTTTGTAAAACTCAATTAGGGACGCAGTTAACGTCATGGAATTTAGTAATCTGTTTCCACAAGCTGTCTACTGCTATTGGGATCACAAAAATTAAGGCTGTCGAACATCTTAACCCCCAGAAACACTATATCAACAGCAAAGTACATGCCATTTCTGAAGCACTGCATTAGACGTATGCAAACATTGATGTAATGTAACGACGATACTCAATCCCTACTTCACATTTATAACGAACCATAAACTCGCATATAACGCCTAACAGTTAGCTTAACATACCATCGCAAATATGGTTAAAGTGTTAGCTTCATCGAAATAATTCATTTGGTAATTGCTTATACTCAAATGTATTATATTAGATAAACTTACTCTTTCGGCTGTGAGAGGAGATCATGGCTGACCGCTATTAACAGAAACAGTTGATTGAATGAGACACACTGGAAACTACTTCTTCCGATCAATATGAGTCGGACATATTCTTCAAGTGCGCAGAACTTAAATAATAGTGCAAAGAGAACTTCATTCTCAATAGGTAAGAAAAAGAAAAATATAACGCGTACGTAACATTACCTTATTCGTACAGCCCATAAATTCGAAAAAAAACTGTGTATGTTTCTCTTCATCGACAGTTTCCAGTGTAACAATTACTTAAAACATTGTACGCTAAAACCAAGGCGCCATTTTCCGATTAATATTAGATACTGAACTAGCGGAACTCGATTCGAATGGAGAGAACCAAAGTTGTTACAAACGAAACAAAACACAGCGGAAATGCACGTAATTGGGCAGTTCGTGCCATAGACGCTTGCAAAATATTAGACGAATGTTTTGAATAGATTGATGGAGAATACTGGTCGTCTAGCAAGCAAAACGAAACGTATCAGGAATTCCTGAAAACTCCCCTACACTGACCAGACAGAGAAACGAATATGAGGTCTTACTGCGAAGAACTACGCAAGAAAGTTGAGTACGTAAAAGGGCTCGTAACAATAGATCGTCTGCTACAAGTGTTGCACAAAAAATTTCTGGGAATGTTCCAAGTTACATCATATTTGCGGTATACAATACTGCCGCAGTTTTGCGGAAACTAGGTGAGTCCGGTGTATGGTGGCGAACCAATGATATACAATATGACAGTAATCAAAACACACACAACCACGATCACAACAACAAAAACAAAAGAGAAGTAATGACTGTGGGGTGAGAGCTACCGGAACAGATCGGCCTGAAAAAGCGTTCGGCAATTTAAAATGGTGCACGATGTTCGCGACAGGGATAAGCTGTAAGGAAAGACGGGTAATATACAATATGTACAAGAACCAAGAGGGAACAATGAGACTGGAAGGACAAGAACGAGGTGTCCGGTTTAAAAAGGTTGTGAGACAGGGATGTAGTCCTTCGTCTCCAAAGTTTTGTCTATATATCGAAAAAGCAATGACGGAAATAAAAGAAAGCTTCGAGAGTGGGATTAAAATTCAAGGTGAAAGGATAGTGATAAAATTCGCTGCTGACATTGCTAACCTCAGTTAAACTGAAGAAGAATTATAGGATGTGCGAACTGGAATGAACTCTCTAATGAGTATATAGTATGGATTTGTAGTAAATCGAAGAAAGACAAAAGTAATTAGAAGTAGCAGCAATGAGAACAGCGAGATATCTAAGATCAGAATTAGGAATCACGAAGCAGACGAACTTAGGGAATTCTGCTGCCTAGGAAGCAAGGTAACCCAAGATGGACGGAGCAAGGAGGACATAAAAAGCAGACTAGCATTGCTAAAGAGGGACATTCCTGATCAACAGAAGTCTACTAGTATCAAACGTAGGCCTTAATTTGGAGCACAGCTTTGTATGAAAGCGTAGACTTCGGCGGCCGTTATCACTATCAAAAAAATTCTTCTGGTCTCTTAACTGCACTGTCAAAATAGAAAACTGTCCGACGTTTCGGCCACTATTGCAAGCGGCCATCCTCAGAATTTTGTGCTGAACCACGAGGTAGGTCGCTTGTAATAGTGGGCGAAACGTCGGACAGTTTTATGAATTTACAATGCGCTCAAGAGCCCAGTAGAAGTTTATTGACTCAGCTTTGTTTGATAGTGAAACATGGGGTGTGGGAAAACCGAAACAGTAGAGAATTGGGCGCTACAGAAGAATGTTGAAAATTAGGTGGACTGATAAGGAAAGTAATGAAGAGGTTCTGAGCAAGGAATATATGGAAGACACTGATAACAAGAAGGGACAGATGAGAGGACACCTATTAAGAGTTTTTTTTTCCAACTTCGGTGCAGGGGAACAGTAGCACAGACAATACTCTTATCCGTTCTTCATTACTAGTTGGGCATTCTGCTAGTAAAAGGGTGAATGTCCTTTCAGACAATGATGCACAAATTTCAACACTAAATGGCTTTTGTACTCAAACAAATGTCACATACAGTAACAAACTATGTAGGAAAGCTAATCCAACGGCAATAGAGAGTTTTTTAAACCTTGTGAAGGAACAAGAGTGGCAGGTTGTTTATAGATCCGATAACGTAGATGACAAATATAATGCTTTCCTTAACACATTTCTCACGCTCTTTGAGAGTTGCTTTCCATTACAACGTTCTAAGCCGGGTACTAGCAGTAAAAGGCAGAATGGGTAGCCGACTGTTGGGATAAGGATATCATGTAGAACAAAGAGGTAATTACGTCAAAATGTGAGAAGTAGTCACAATCAAGCTACAGTACCCATTACAAACAGTGTTGCAAGATCTCAAACATGTTATTAGGAAGGCAAAAAGTACGTGTTACGCAAATAGAATAGCTAATTACAGGATAAATTTAAAACCATATGGTCAGCAGCAGAAGGTCGACGATATAAATTCAGTTCGTAGTAAAAGTATTTCTGTTACTGATAAATCAGATATATGTGCAGTATTTCATAATCATTTTCTGAGCATTGCTGATGAATTAAATAAAAGTTTAGTTTCTACAGAGAATCATATAACTCTCATGGGGAATACCTTTCCGAGACTGATGTTTGAAATACTCCTCTGTGATACTACCAAGGGGCAGATTGAGTCAATAATTAAATCACTGAAGACTAAGGACTCTCATGGATTTATGGAGTGCCTAGCAGAATATTAAAGTATTGTCCTGCACTTGTTGGCTCTGTACTGAGCCATATTTGTAATTTTTCCTTTAAGAATGGTCATTTTCCTGAACGATTAAAGTACTCAGCAGTAAAGCCGCTTTATGAAATGGTTGAAAATGATCATGTAGACAATTTTAGACCTATTTCTTTGCCATCAGTATTTGATAAAGTTATTAAAAGGCTGTGTATGATAGGATAGTTGATCATATCGTATTACATAATTTGTATCAAATGTACAGGTCGGCTTTAGAAGTCGTTTAACAACCGAAAATGCTATATTCTCTTTTCTGTGTGAAGTACTGGATGGATTAAACAAAGGGTTTCGAACTCTAGGCATAGTTTTTGACTTAACTAAGGGATTTGATTGTGTGTATCACAAAATATTGCTCCAGAAGTTGGACCATTACAGAATACGGGGAATAGCTCACAACTGGTTCACTTCGTACTTTAGCAACAGACAGCAAAATGTCATTATTTACAGTAATGAGAACGGCTGTGATGTAGGATTTCTGTTTCCTGATAACACTAGCTTAGGATGTTGTGTGCAACATTAGCTCTGTTTCAAATAGTGCACTTTATGACATAAATTCATGACTTGTCGAAAATAAGCTAACGCTAATTCACAGTAAGACTCAGTTTTTACAGTTTCTAACACATAGTTCAACAAAACCAGACGTTTTAATTTCACAAAATAAGCATATGGTTAGTGAAACCGAACAGGTCAAATTTCTATTTGTTCAGATAGATAGTACCGTCATGGAAAGCCCACGTTCAGGATCTTGTTCAGAGACCTAATGCTGCCATTTTTATTATTCGAACGGTGTCTGAAGTAAGTGATCGTTCGACACGAAGATTAGTCTACTTTGCTTATTTTCATTCGCTTATGTAGTATGATATTATACTTTGGGGTAACTCTTCGCATTCTGAAAGGCAGAAACGGGCAGTTCGGGCAATAAGTGATATAAGTTCGCGAACCTCTTGTCGACCCTTGTTCAGTAGTCTAGGTATTTTGATATTGTCCTCTCAATATATGCATTCTTTACTGTCCTTCTTGTTAACAATATCACATTATTCCCAAGAATTATCAGCTTTCATTCAGTTAATACTCGGCAGAAACCCAATATGCATTTGGATCGCACTTCCTTAACTCTTGTGTGGAATGTTGTACAGTATACTGCTGCATCCATTTCCAATAGGCTACCACAACAATTAAAAATCTTAGCAGTAATCCACGCGCTTTCAAATCGAAACTGAAGAGTTTCCTCATGGGTCACTCCTATTCTGCTGAGGAGTGCCTTGAAAAATTAAGCTGTTTCTTATGCTATATTGTTGACTGCGTTTACTTAAACTTATGGCTTCACTTATTTTGGCTCCATAAACATTTGATTTTATGTATTATTACTTTTATGTTGTAATTTCATGTATTCGGTCCATGACCTTGGAGATTTGCTCCTCATATTGGTCCTACGGTACTAGACGTGTAAACAAATAAATACATAAAAAGATCGGGGAGCAACTTCCATCGTATTAGAGGGGGCTGTAGAGAAAGTCAGAGAGACCGGAATACATCCAGGAAATACCTGTCAAAAAGAAATACCTGTCAAAAGAAATGATAACTCGTGAGATGTAAGAGAGAGGAAAATTCTACTTGTTAAATATACGGCTGGTTAGCACATTCGAATAGAGAGAGAAGAATAAAAATTAATAGGGAGAAAGGTCAGAGTATGATGTTTCCCGAGCGGTTCTAGCCGCCTCAGTCTGGAGCCGCGCGACCGCTACGGTCGCAGGTTCGAATCCTGCCTCGGGCATGGATGTGTGTGATGTCCTTAGTTTAGTTAGGTTTAAGTAGTTCTAAGGTCTAGGGGACTAATGACCTCAGCAGTTAAGTCCCATAGTGCTCAGAGCCATTTGAAGCAGCCATTTTTTTATGATGTTTCTCAGCACGAATGACTCTTGAGAAGTTAAGGGGGAGAGCAATCTAAGAAAGGTGCTATTCAGATACCGCGAAAGTTTTGAGTTTAGCGAGGAGGAAGTGCAGGCGACTGCCACCATTAAACATAGGATAGTTAACGAAAAAGTGTAGACAAGCGGAAACTGTAAAATGGGACAACTAAATTTAATCTTAGATGATCACATCGGGAGGAAAAGGTAGACCGCAATATACACAAAGTCAAGGCGAGCATTACTTTTTTATTACCTGAATTAAAAAGAGAGTGAAAATACTGCCGGTGTAAGTTTATCAGAGGTGGAGCACACCCATCATCAGACTGAAGAGCTGCTCTGGAGAGGCTGCAAAACGTCCAGACAAATATGAAGATATAATGCTGTAATATCATTACTGTTACTATTATCATTACTATTACTGTTACTATTACTACTACTATTATCATTATTGGTGGTAGTAGCTACACTAGTACAAGTACTGCAAGTATTAACTTAATTTGTTCACAGTCACTATTATTTGCTCATACTGCCACTTCAGATACTCAGATCATTTTAATACCATTTGTCCCATTAAAATTAACATTTCTTAGGTAACTATGACATAAAAGAAGGTACCGTGTGTGTGAAACCCCGGTCGGGTGTAAGAGAGGGCCTGATGGCCCTAATAAGATCAGGTTAAATACATAAATAGGTAATAAATAAAATAAAGAAAATAAGTGAAAAGGGAATGGAAAAAAACTCCAGATAAAGAACGAGTTATGCAGATATTTTCGAACATGTTGCCGCCGTAATCACAGAGCGAATTCTTTGTCACGTGAAAGTAGAGTATTTATTCAAAGTGAAATTATTTTGAATGATAAACCGAAAAGAATCGTTTAACTGTACACCGCGACTAGAAGTAGACAATTTAGAATAGGAAGATTCATAGGGACACAGATGCGTAACCGAGTTGAAGCAAGCATTAGTAGAGTGATTAGGATCTCAAACCAGTAAATTTTAAAGTAGAAGTGTGATTCTTGGGAGAAATCGTGTGAAGTCGATAAGGAAGGTACGAAGTTTAATTTTATTTGCAACGGACCGTTGAAAATTGAGTTTCTCATCGTAATTTCTACTGTCTTACGTTCCCACATCGAGATGGACAACTGGGCGTACGTAACATTATCGATAGAGGGACAATTGATTTTAATACACTAGACTCTCGCTAAAGCGGTCCTCAGTAGTCCTGCCTCTCATTAATCCGGTGCACATCCAGAAACACGTGCACAATGAATTATCGTGCGCAACAATGCTTAGTTAAACAATGCTTTATATACTGTATTTGAAATTGTAGATTTCTTTGCAGTTTGGAATCAGGTCTTCTAAAGGAAACACATTGCGCTACACCTCAAGCAGAAACTCGATGTTTCAAATAAGTTAAATCGAGGTTCTTCGCAGAAAGCCATTGCTGCTGAGTTCAGTGTTGAACGAGCAACTATTTATGACATCAAAAAGAAAGAAGATGTTATTCAACAGTACCCAACACAAATGGATAGTGAGTTGGGAAATAGAAGTTATATGAAAGAGTGAAGATGAAGAACTGGACGTAACTGTTTATAGATGGTTCATATAACAACGCAGCAAAGGAATTCCAGTCAGTGGCCCAATTATAAAGGGAAAAGCAGCTGCATTTAACAAACAACTTGGCTTTAGCAACTTGTTTGCAGCGAGCGAAGGTTGGCTATGAAACTGCAAAGAACGACATGGCATTCGGCAGCTGACAGTCACCGGGGAAACTCGCTCAGCTAACCATAAGGATGCTGATGAGTTTGTAAGCAAGATACGGAGGATAATAGAGGAAGAAGATTTATCTACCGATGCCCTATATAATGCTGATGGAACGGGACTCTTTTACAAGATGCTTCTTTTAAAAACATTAGCTGCCAAGAAAGAGAAGGAATTTCGTAGTTACAAGCAACAGAAACAGCGCGTAACATTAATGGTGTGTTGTAATGCAAATGGGAGTCATAAACTACCGCTTATGGAGATTGGGAAATCCCAACATCCACATTGTTTTTAACACACTGACATAAATACTCTACCATTGCAATATTGCGCTCAGGAGAAAGCTTGGATGGACAGATAAATATTCTCTCGGTTGTTCCATGAAACTTTTGTACCAGCAATGAGAAAAGAGCTAAAGAAGAAAGAGCTTCCACTGAAAGCTATCCTTATTACTGACAATGCTCTCAGTCATCATTCAGATGTTTCTCTGATGCCCGGTGGTATACATGTACAAGCACTCTTTCTCCCACCCAATGCGACAGCCCTAATTCAGCCCATTGACCAGGGAATTTTGGAATCAATTAAACGTCATTATCGACATTCACTTCTAGTCTCCTTGCTGAACGAAAGTGGAAACGACGCTACCGAGACTATGCTGAAGGCGTGGAAAGCAATTAACATACGTGATGTTGTTTTCCAAGCAGCCGAAGCATGGGATAAAGTGAAGAGCGCTACCATAAGAGCTGGAGAAAATTGTGGCCATCCGTTGATGCCGAGTTGGATCCAGTAGTGAGTGACAGCGATGAGTCCGTCAATTCGGAATTATCAGTTACTTTGTATACTGACATGTTCCACAACCTTCCAGGAGGAGAAGACATTGATGATGAAGATGTTACTAAGTGGCTGAATGAAGAAAACTGTGATACAGACCAAACTTTAACAGATGAAGAAATAATCAAAACCGTGCAAGAAAGTAATAATGAAAAAGAGCATGAAGATTTCTCACACTGCTGGTGTTGAAACTGTCGAGGTCTTCCTAGAGTACATTATGCAACAACCGGATACATGCAGTACCGATGTAATGCTTTTAAAGCGGTTGCGTGATAAAGCATTCCACCGTCGCGTATATTCATTGCGACAGTTAAAAATTAGGGAAATGTTTCATAGTGTGTAGTACGTCTGTATAATTACACTACTGGCCATTAAAATTGCTACACCAAGAAGAAATGCACATGATAAACGGGTATTCATTGGACAAATATATTACACGAGAACTGACATGTGATTACATTTTCACGCGATTCGGGAGCATAGATCCTGAGAAATCAGCACCCAGAACAACCACCTCTAGCCGTAATAACGGCCTTGATACGCCTGGGCATTGAGTCAAACAGAGCTTGGATGGCGTGTACAGGTACAGCTGCCCATGCAGCTTCAACACGATACCACAGTTCATCAAGAGTAGTGACTGGCGTATTGTGACGAGCCAGTTGCTCGGTCAACATTGCCCAGACGTTTTCAATTGGTGAGAGATCTGTAGAATGTGCTGGCCAGGGCAGCAGTCGAACATTTTCCGTATCCACAAAGGCCCGTACAGGACCTCCAACATACGGTCGTGCATTATCCTGCTGAAATGTAGGGTTTCGCAGGGATCGAATGAAAAGTAGGGCCACGGGTCGAAACACATGTGAAATGTAACGTCCACTGTTCAAAGTGCCGTCAATGCGAACAAGAGGTGACCGAGACGTGTAACCAATGGCACCCAATACCATCACGCCGGGTGATACGAAAGTATGGCGCTGACGAATACACGCTTCCAATGTGCGTTCACCGCGATGTCGCCAAACATGGATGCGACCATCATAATGCTGTAAACAGAACCTGGATCATCCGAAAAAATAACGTTTTGCCATTCGTGTACCCAGGTTTGTCGTTGAGTACATCATTACAGGCGTTCCTGTCTGTGATGCAGCGTCAAGGGTAACCGCAGCAATGGTCACCGAGCTGATAGTCCATGCTGCTGCAAACGTCGTCGAACTGTTCGTGCAGATGGTTGTTGTCTTGCAAACGTCCCCATCTGTTGACTCAGGGATCGAGACGTGGCTGCACGATCCGTTACAGTCATGCGGATAAGATGCCTGTAATCGTGACTGCTAGTGATACGAGGCCGTTGGGATCCAGCACGGCGATCCATATTACCCTCCTGAACCCACCGATTCCATATTCTGCTAAGAGTCATTAAATCTCGACCAACGCGAGAAGCGATGTCGCGATACGATAAACCGCAATTGCGACAGGCTACAATCCGACCTTTATCAAAGTCGGAAACGTGATGGTACGCATTTCTCCTCCTTACACGAGGCATCACAACAACGTTTCACCAGGCAACGCCGGTCAACTGCTGTTTGTGTATGAGAAATCGGTTGGAAACTTTCCTGATGTCAGCACATTTTAGGTGTCGCCACCGATGCCAACCTTGTGTGCATGCTCTGAAAAGCTAATCATTTGCATATCACAGCATCTTCTTCCTGTTGGTTAAATTTCGCGTCTGTAGCACGTCATCTTCGTGGTGTAGCAATTTTAATGGCCAGTAGTGTATATAAAGTATACATTCAAGGATTAAATTTTCCTTGAAAATTAATGTCGTTTTGAATATAATAAAGTATATCCTCTACGTACATTACACTATATCCCCTATGTTTTCAAAATAAATAAGCAACAAAATAAATGAATAAAATAAATTTCGGACACTCATAATCCGACACTTCCGCTAATCCGGCACCCATATGTGCCAGGAATGGCCGGATTAGCGAGCGTGTAGTGTACGTGACAATTGTATCTGTAGCTAATGTAATTAATATATGCTTATTTGCGTGCAGAATGAAGTTCGTTTTTGTTGTTTTTGATCGAGATGGTCGATGAAAAGGTTTATTAGTAGGAACAAATTGCTTCTTGCTGCAGAGTAAGCAAGCAGTGGTAGATATGAAGCGAGGAACAATTTTTTTCTGTTTTCAATAAGTATTGTCATCAGAAATGTACGTGTACTGTAGATTAGTGATAATGGTTATTAGCTGTAATTAAACTGAGAACATGGGTGAAGTGTAAAATGAATTCCGGTGTACGCTTTTGCACAGGTTGCAAATTATATGGGAAGTATGGAACTATGAAGGACACAGTGAATGGTTAATTATGTGGCGAATGGGCATCACCAACTGAATTAAGTGACTGTGAGAGGTTTACTGAAGGCCATGATTACCACACATCCTCAGATGTAAACAGTATACGATATGTAATTTAAGCTGGATTAATGACATAATGACAGTGCAAAAGGGCGCGAGATAGTGCTAAACAGGTAAAATTGTATCGAAAGGTGAAAATATGCCGAAAATTCTCTTTTGAAGAAAGGTAGCGCTTAAACTGTACGTAAAATGATGTGTAAATAGATACATATGCTAAAAACAGATGTGTGTTTCTGTGTATGCGTGTGTTCCGCATCTCCTCCTAAGCCACTGGAGCGATTTCAACCAATCTTTGTAGACCCATACATATCCTTTACTGTCAGGGAACAATCATTAAGGGGCTAAGAACCACCTATCTAACAATGTCCAGGAGATATGATGTCATAAACAATTATATGTGTGAAAAACTGCATCATGGATGAGGTTTTAATACATTTATTTTTTACTTGTAAGATGCAAGTACAGTCGAGTCAAATTGAGGAAATCCCTGACACCTGGCAGCGCTTTTGACAGCTTCCAGCAGGGAAGCGCAAACGGCTGTAGGCGAAAACTATACCCGCCTATAGAGCTAGGAACAGGCAGTCTTCCGGACATTTACAAAGTCGCGCTGTAGACGTGAGAAGCAACTGCGCTCAGTGTACAGAAACTGTCCCGGATCTTGATTCTTAGTTTGGATACTGTAGTTAAACATTTGTACGTTGTGCATATTTCTTGGTACGATTGTTTCATGATTTCATAGGTGTTTTATGGAATACATGGAATTTTTTGGACACTTCATTATAAATACAGTTTATATTTTGTGTAAAATAAATACCCGAGCAAAGCCGGATTTTGCAGCTATTTAGGTTATAAGAACATGTACGTGACTAAAAGAGATTGATTGTTTCATTGTTTATGGCGGAAAAGTCCTATGTACCGTATATGCTTTGACGTAGTTTTTGTTCTTGTTTCAAGCACTTTTGATGTTGCTTTTCTTCCGTCTCAGAATAGCAATTGCAACCTACGACCTTAAATTATTTGCTGAATATACTCGCATTCTAATGGTGAAATGATAAACAAAAACGTTTTTAGTTAATTAATTACTTAACATGTAAAAGTTTCATAGATTAGCTGGAAACAAGCAATAACTTTATATTTTCTATCAGATTAGAGTGATCTCACCATATTTATAATTAGGGCGACATGGCCAATGATCTCTTCAGTGCAGATCCATACCAAGATCGAACTCTTACGGGAATCGGCGAAATGACGCGAGTAAAGAGGATAATGCGAAGGGGCACCACGTCAGTAGTCTATGGTAAAAGTTGAAAATTATGGTCTGATGGAAGACGTGCAGTTGCAAGAACCACTGTGACTGAATAGTTTGTTTTCTTTTTTTAAAAAAAACTTTTCCTTATTTATTCCTCACAATTTGTTCTTAAAGGAAAAAGAAATTTGAGTTTGGCTTTGAAAAAAAAATTTTTTTTGTTCCAAAAGATTGCTTCTTCGCCAACAAGAAGAAGGAGACACAAAAAAAAGGAGGTTTAAAAAAAAAGTGGAAACCGTCGTGCGTTCTAAACTTATGGTCGCCTATTTTGTTTTTTTTTTTTATTTTTTACATTTCGGCCCTGGTCTAAAAAAACAAAAAAAGCCGAAAAAAAGGTGTTTGGATGCTAAGCAAGTGGTTATGAGTTCAAACCTTGTTCGATACTAAAAAAAAGGGTATCATCTTTGATTTATAATCAAAACGTCTTCGGTCACGGGTTCGATCCCCGCCACTGCCTAAATTTTGATAAATAATCAGCACTGGCGGCCGAAGACTTCCGGCATAAGAAGTCAGCCTCATTCTGCCAACGGCAGTCCTAGGGGTGGGAAATTGCCCCTAAAGGCGGAAAAAAATGGCTCAGTGGTCAGATAATCAGCCTAGTAAGCGTGAGACCAGGGTTCGAATCCCGGTCTGGCTCGCATGTTTAATCCTCCCTATTGATTTCAATCAATGCCCGCTCGCAGACAAGGTATGTAATTCCTTTGTGTATTGATAATGCGTTGAAGTGACTTTTTATATGTATTCACATGTACTCCAAACGATCCAGCTATAAAGCTACATCTATCTAGAACTCAAAGAGAAATGAAATTAATTATTTTTCACGAATCTACTTAATTAAATAATTTGTGATAAGTTTCTATGGGAGCAAACTGCTGAGGTCGACGGTCCCTGGGCTTACACACTACTTAATCTAACTTAAACTAACCTACGCTAAAGGCAACACACACACCCATGCCCAAAGGGGACTCCAACCTCCGACGGGGGAAGTCGCGCGAAGCGAGGCAAGGTGCCTACACTGCACGGTTACCCCGCGCGGCTTCATGAATCTACCCTTTTAGAATTGTTAGTACGTATGAGTTTCACTGTTATGTGATCATTGTAAACTATATATGAATAAACGTATTTTTATAAATGAAATATTAACTGACACTGCTCATTTTATAAAATTCGCGAAGTAAAAACTCATTGGTAATGTCAGTGACTTTATATTATATCGAGTCTCTGAAACTGTCTGAGTTACTGAAACATAATCTTTGGAGTGTATGCGGTCTTTGACCGCAGGGAGTGTTAAGAGGAAAAGTGGTATAACTACGAGTGAGTAAGAGTGGAAGTGTGGGTGGCTCTGGTGCAGCGGACGTGAGTGCAGCAGATTCTTGTAGTTACGAGTGACTGCATATTCCACGATCTACAACACACTGGTTACATATGATGATGCTGCAGGAGGAATAAAAGGAAGAGTGCCGTTTGGTGGCTGCAAGTATAAGGAATATTTGGGTTTTGAGACGTAATATTACAGTCTGTAATTATGGAACACTGTTTCCGCCAAGCTACTACTTCTCTTCTGCTGCATTCAAAATTGTAAGATCAATCAATTTTAGAATTTTAGTTTCGTAAAGGGCTTGCCAGTCTTTTGAATGATTTGAGCAATATAACTTTTGTGAGAACTTTACTTAGAATTTCGTTGCCGTTTCTACCCCAAGCCATTATTACCAGAAACAGGATCCATATCCTGTTGTCCTATATTCCGAATATGAGATTGTGAATGCTAAATAGAATTAATAAAGACGACAATAGCTTTGGTCAAAAGTAAAATTAATTCTTTTGTTGACTTTAATAGCCTCTACTGTCATTAATTAATTAAGGCCATTAAACCAAGTTTGAGCACCAACTATAACAAATTTCTTTTTTTTTTTTTAATCCACCATTTAAAAGATCTGTTGATATCACTGAATCCGGCAAATCATAGTAAATTTTAGTTGTTTAACTATGCTAATTTATTTACAGTGATTCTGGTAAGTTTTTGTATCCTTGTTCTGACTGTTGTATGGCATCATTTTACTTTTGTCTTGAAGTGATTAACTTTTAAATGAAGTAATGTTGAGAGGGCGTTTTTACTATTTGTATTAGTTTATCTATCAAAAGTTAAGTTTATAGCGAGAACAAGAAAAAAATAGCACAGTAGTAAATTATACTAATTAGCCAGTTTATGATGGAAGGATGTGATAATGACGGTGGTTCATTATGCCACACAAAAACTGCGGGGTAATGTGCCGAGAGTAATTTAGAAGAAAAGTATAAGACATGTTTAAACATAGTGAAATATGAAACGACAGTGACGGGACGTTGAATACATTTATTTTATCAATGAATCTCGCACGGTATGGGGATACGTGCTATCTGGAAAACTGGGTTGATCCTATCCTACTTAATGTATGCCCATCGTAGCGCGCTATATGGGGTAGAGACATTTTCGCACAGGTGAACCAACACGTCACAGCTTACGTTAAAGGACCAGCGGGTGAAAGATTCCCAAGTAGGGCTAGGGTGGGAGGCTTTTCAGCACCATTTGACAGAATCTAATTGCAATGAGGTAGTTCACATTCTGTAATCAGGACGAGTTTTACAGACAGAGAAGAAATGGAACGAGGTGCCTAAAAGACTGAAAGACGTTCCATTTCGCATCATTTCTGAACGTCCGTCTATATCCAAGATCCTTTACTTAGTCTATCAACATAATTTAGACGTAAAATTCTAATTCTGAGTTTTCGAGGAAACATCATAATGGAGAAGCTGAAAAAGAAACGAAGAATTTTCGATAGCGTCCCATTCTTGACAGAAATAGTACTGAGCTAAGAACTTCAACTGACATGTGAAAAATGAAGCAAAGAAGACGAAGCAAAGCTTTCGAAACACGTCGTAATTATTATAATGTTTTGGAACTTTTTATGAATTGTTTAGTCATTTAAAATAAAAGTTTGTTTCCTTTCACGAGTAAAAATGTAGCTCTACTTCCTTTGCATTCCAAGAATATCCTTCAGCACACAGAAAAATTAACAAATATCTCTTTACGCTCTCCGTATTTTGGTATTGAGAGGGGACACGAAGTATTTAATTTAAGTTGGCAATAAGTAAAGAGGCAGCAGACGACGAGGTGGTGAAATGAAAATGATCCGAAAAAGGCGCTAGCTAAGGCCAAAAGATTTATAATCCCGGATAATTTAACATCATTTACTGTACAACAGGAGTAAAAACTCTGCAGTGCTGAACGTATGGCTGCTGGGTGTTCAAACGACACCGGCTGCAAGGAAACGGCCAAGCTTGGTGTGGCGCCTAGTAACCCCTTCCCAGACCCACCCCAGACGTGGGAGCTGGCTATTTGTCGCCTAATGGAGCATTACGGGCTTGGCGCTCGAACGTTCAGTGCGCGCAAAATTTTGTACAAATCAGAGTTCACAATTTTCTACGTTCAAAACACCGACAGAGGGCTAGACTTGGCATAGCACCTTCACCTCGTCTAAGGGTTAGAGCAGCGTATGTACCGTCCCATACTCGGCCACTTCGCGACGGACCGAGCTGGGACGCAGACGTTTTTAGGAGCTCACGTAGCTGAAGTGTGTCGCTGGTGAGATGGGGCACAAGAACGTTACCTGAACTGTTTACGGCCTTATGTACACCTGTATTTAGTGCACTGGTGCTTCCTAAAATTACACTACTTGCCATTAAAATTGCTACACAAAGAAGAAAAGCAGACGATAAACTGGTATTCATTGGACAAATATATTATACTATAACTAATGATGTGATTACATTTTAGCGTAATTTGGGTGCATAGATCCTGAGAAATCAGTACCCGGAACAACCACCTCTGGCCGTAATAACGGCCTTCATACGCCTGGGCACTGAGTCAAACAGAGCTTGGATGGCGTGTACAGGTACAGCTGCCCATGCAGCTACAACACGATACCACAGTTCATCAAGAGTAGTGACTGGCGTATTGTGACGAGCCAGTTGCTCGGCCGCCATGGACCAGACATTTTCAATTGGTGTGAGATCTGTAGAATGTGCTGGCCAGGGCAGCAGTCGAACATTTTCCGTATCCACAAAGGCCCGTACTGCATCATGCGGTCGTGCATTATCCTGCTGAAATGTAGGGTTTTGCAGGGATCGGATGAAAAGTAGGGCCACGGGTCGTAACACATCTGAAATGTAACGTCCACTTTCAAAGTTCCGTCAATGCGAACAAGGGGTGACCGAGACGTGTAACCAATGGCACTCCATACCATCACGCTGGGTGATACGCCAGTATGTCGACGGCGAATACACGCTCTGCGTTCACCGCGATGTCTCCAAACACGGATGCGACCATCATGATGCTGCAACAGAACCTGGATTCATCCGAAAAAATGACGTTTTGCCATTCGTGCACCCAGTTTCGTCGTTGAGTACACCATCGCAGGCGCTCCTGTCTGTGATGCAGCGTCAAGGGTAACCACAGCCACGGTCTCTGAGCTGACGGTCCATGCTGCTGCAAACGTCGTCGAACTGTTCGTGCAGTGGTTGTTGTCTTGCAAACGTCCCCATCTATTGACTCATGGATCGAGACGTGGCTGCACGATCCGTTACAGCCATGCGGATAAGATGCCTGTCATCTCGACTGCTAGTGATACGAGGCCGTTGGGATCCAGCACGGGGTTCCCTGTTACCATCCTGAACCCATCGATTCCATATTCTGCTAACAGTCATTGGATCTCGACCAACGCGAGCAGCAATGTCGTGATACGATAAACCGCAATTGCGATAGGCTACAATCCGACCTTTATCAAAGTCGGAAACGTGATGGTAGGCATTTCTCCTCCTTACACGAGGCATCACAACAACGTTTCATCAGGTAACGCCGGTCAAGTGCTGTTTGTATATGAGAAATCGGTTGGAAACTTTCCTGTTGTCAGCAAATTGTAGGTGTTGCCACCGGCGCTAACCTTGTGAGAATGCTCTGAAAAGCTAATCATTTGCATTTGCATATCACAGCATCATCTGTCGGCTAAATTTCTCGTCTGTAACACGTCATCTTCGTGGTGTAGCAATTTTAATGGCCATTAGTGTATAATCACAGGTTTAAAATTACTTTTCCTTACTGAGATTACGTGTTAAGCCGGCACTACTGGTCGCTTACTTCTAAAGGCACAATAAACTACCAATTACAAATGGTATGTACACAAAGTAAGTTCCGTTTGGCTATATAAACAAACGTGTACAGATAGAGAAAAATATGAATTGTACAAAAATCTACAACTGTTAAACTACTTTTCTACATAGCTTCGAAATTTTGTAGGCACCTTTCATAGCGTGGCACAAGTTTTTGTATGCCTTCTTCATAGAAGGTTGCCGCCTGCGTATTCAGCCATGTGGTAACGTGTTCTTTCAACTCATCATCATCGTTGAAGTGTTGACCACCAATGACAGATTTTAGGTGTAAGAAGAGATGAAAGTCGCTAGGAGCGAGGTCGGGGCTGTACGGAGGGTGATTAGACGAGTCCCAGTGAAATTCCCGTAAGCGTTGTTTGGTCACATTCGCCGTGTGAGGTCGGGCATTATCGTGGAAAACAGCAACACCTTTTGACAGTAATCCTCGGCGTTTGTTCTGCATTGCGGTAGCAATTTCTTAATGGTCTCGCAGTAAACATGTGCACTGGTTGTTTGGCCCCGTGGTAGTAATCAACCAGCGAAATGCCATTTCTGCCCCAAAAAACGGTGCACATGACTTTTCGAAGTGCCAAGATTGATTAGGCTTAACCTTCGTTGGGGATGAGAGTGCCTCCGTTCCATTGATTATCGTTTTGTTTCAGGGTGTCGTACGATACCCAAGTTTCATCCCCCGTGACTATCCGAGAAAGAAAACCATCACCTTCTTCAAGGTAGCGTGCCAAAAACTGAAGTGGACTGCCCACCCGTTTCTGTGTTGTTCAGTAATAATTTTGAGTACCCAACGTGAGCAAAGTTCTCGAGATTTCAGTTTTTCAGTAACAGTTTCATGAATTAGTGATCGTGAGATAGCAAGGACACTAAGTGTAAACTTACGGTTGTGATTAATCTCTTCAATTGTGTGAACCAGTTCATCAGTAGGCCGGCCGGTGTGGCCGACCGGTTCTAGGCGCTTCAGTCTGGAACCGCGCGACCGCTACGGTCGCAGGTTCGAATCCTGCCTACGGCATGGATGTGTGTGATGTCCTTAGGTTAGGTAGTTTTAAGTAGTTCTACGTTCTAGGGGACTGATGACCTTAGATGTTAAGTCCCATAGTGCTCAGAGCCATTTAGTTCATCAGTAATCACAGACGGGCGTCCACTTCGTTCTTCATCGTGCGCTTCGTCACGTCCTTCATTGAATGGTCTGACTCATCTTCTAACCATTGAATTACTCATAGCATTTTGTCCGTAAACCTCGCAGATTTGCCGATGAGTTTCCTTTGGTTTAACTTTCTTTGCATTTAGAAAACGAATCACAGATCTGATTTCACACGCGGTAGCATTTTCAATTACGGCTGACTTTATAAAGAAGCTCTACAAAGCACACGTCGGCAGCAGCGATCTGAAAATGGCGTACAAGTCTTCTCCTTGAGTCAGAGTAACTGCCGCGCAGGCTGGGAACTGCGATCGTTGCGCTGCCGCGTATGGAAATAGAAACGGAACTTATATTGTGGACGACCCTCGTATTAGTAATACGAGGGCTATTTGCTTTTTCAAGGTTCGTTTGATCGCAGTGAAGGCAAAAAATGCTTTATTTGCAACATTTATTTACACCTTCCAGCTACTTCCGACATAGACATCTGTCGTAGCGTTGTACCAACTTTCCAAAACCTTCGTCGTACAAGGCAGCCGCCTTCGCTTTCTGCCAATCCTCTGCTCCAGACTGCGGCTTCTTGTCTGTACCAAAATGCTGTCCTCATAGCCAGTGTTTCTTGTGAGCAAAGAGATGAAAATCAGAGAGAGAGAGAGAGAGAGAGAGATAAGCTGAGGCTGTATGGTGAATGATCAAACACTTCCCACCGAAAAAAACTGCCAGAGTATCTTCGTTGCAGATGCAGCGTGCGTTCGAGTATTATCACGACGGACAGTGCCCGATGACAACATTCATCTTCTCTTGTTCTGCATTGCCATTCGTAGGGACTTCATCCAATCGCCTGAACCACTCGCTGAACTAGAGCAATGGTTGGCACTCGCTTCCTCGCTGGCCGCCTGCATCATGTACGTCTGTGCCTCCATCTTCAAAGTTCCTGCACAGTTGCACCACTTAGCTATCGTGGAACACAGTTAATGTATGTGCGCTAATGTATGTGCCCATCAGCATGAAAAAATCGAATGACAGAACGCACTTCACGCTTGGTGGGAGACTCTATTGTTATAGACATATTTACATGCTCAGTGTGCGCTCAGAACTTATAGCGTCCCCAGTGAAACAATAAGAAAAGACTTAAAAACAGTATTTATAAAGAACAGACATTTAAAAATTGAATAATATACATTTTTCTCATGTATACGTATTGTAATAATTTCTCTGTGTAAGTTTCGAGGGCAAAGAAGTATAACAAAATGATCTAAAGAGACGACAAGATACGGTCTTTTGTTAATTTTTTAGTCGTCTTCACTTCTTCTCCCCTGTCTTGGTTGCACGTAGACGGACATCTTGCGAGTGCTGGCAAATATAAGCATATTAGTACTAATCGAGCAGATGATATATTAATTTAAAATTATTGTTCACTTTTAATTTGTAAGAGGTGATCCCGATTTCACGTCCGTCTTCCTTGAATTAACCTGCATTCGAGTAATTTACAGTGCAACAATCGCAGCGGCCAATGCAGCCAACGACGCCATTACGTGGCGATATTAGCTTACAAAAATTTGTGGAATCGAAAAACTCGCCCGCTATTAACATAATATACAGTTCTCTCCACAGCCGCCAGGCGTTGCAGAAAATCGTAGCTTTAAGATTCTTATTTTCAGTACCACAGCCGAGAGCCAGAGCCAGGACTCCGGCTACAATACAATGGTTAACGGAGGTAAGAAAAAATACTCTTGCGCGTGTGTGGGCCGTAATTTTAATTAATAACTAAAGATCTTTTGCTTTAAAGTTAACTGACTAGCCGAGGAAATTAATATGAAAAGTTTATTCCATTGTTCAAGTTATATGCTCATGCTTTAAGACTCAATGAGTCTAACGTTCATTAACGTAAAAAATAATTTACACTGAATAATATTGTTAAAAAAGAGAACTTCACAAAAGCGTTTAATTCTAAATCAGAATTGAATGAAATATCATTTTGATTAAGGCTCACCACGTAAGTCGGCAACAATCACAATTACCAATCAATTTCTGTAGTAAATATAAATTAAATTACGACGGCCGACGGACGCGAGAAACTGTAAAGTGCCATGTGACGCGATCGTTGACCTTACTAGAGACGCTGTGCAATACATCTGCACAAAGATTCATTGGATTTTAGCTGAGGTTTAATTTAGCATCAGACAGCACTTTCGTAAAAATCCCTCGTAATTATAGTATTGAGTCCCACCTTGTTAATGATTACCAGACGAAGTCCGGTGCAACCCACTAAGTGTTACCATATGCAGGTTATCCTTGTATCGAACCAATGCGTAAACCAGAGGTCAAACAGAGATACAGGCTATCCGCTTGGTGGTGCATGAAGTAATGTACCTAGTAGTGTGTTCGCTGGAATTCTAGATGATGCGAGACAGAGTCAGAGACAGAGACGGCGCCCCAAGGTAAAGCCGGCCTCCACAGGCGCAACATGGTTAAGGTCACGCACAGTACGGACTATTATGATTTCACCTTACATCATGTACACAGTTCCAAAAGGAGGTCCCACACACCAAACACGCAGGCACGGTTCCACAAAGCCAGTGCATCACACAGAATCAACACTCTTCCTCAAGACAGCAGTAGGACTTACCATCAATCGGCGCCCAGAAGAACGCAACTGCACATTTTAGTACGTAGAGGCTGGTTTAAAGTGACTAATTTTTGTAATGGATAATGTATAATGGAAAATCTGGGTGACTGAATGTATGAAGAAAAACTGTGTTTGTATAATAACTTTAGAAAGATAATCCACGTCGAACACTTATGGTTATCTGTTAGGTATGTTGTCATATGTTTATCGTTCTACGCTTAATACATCATGTTAAGTGTTTATACACAACGACAAAAACAAATGAGCTTATTAAAACCAACAAAAAAACCAGAGATCAGAGACACCATGCATCCTTCATTTTTTCTTAACAGTACTGAGGAGGAGGAGGAAAAGATTAGTGTTTAACGTCCCGTCGACAACGAGGTCATTAGAGACGGAGCGCAAGCTCGGGTGAGGGAAGGATGGGGAAGGAAATCGGCCG
The DNA here is from genome assembly GCF_023864345.2 of Schistocerca serialis cubense. NCBI lineage: Eukaryota > Metazoa > Arthropoda > Insecta > Orthoptera > Acrididae > Schistocerca > Schistocerca serialis. The sequence continues at coordinate 142,952,553 of NC_064646.1, forward strand.
TGCCCTTTCAAAGGAACCATCCCGGCATTTGCCTGAAGCGATTTTAGGGAAATCACGGAAAACCTAAATCAGGATGGCCGGAGACGGGATTGAACCGTCGTCCTCCCGAATGCGAGTCCAGTGTGCTAACCACTGCGCCACCTCGCTCGGTAACAGTACTGAAATACTGCAACCGTCGTAATGAAATACGTAACAGAAGTCACATTCGACAGCCACTATAGTTTCATTTTGTTTAAGATATTTAGTAATTGTCATTTGACGCAAACAATTTTTTCTCTTCGTCCCTTCTACATCACGAATTCTTTTTAATTGTAGTAAACTCACGGTATCACTCTCTCTTCTACGAACCACTTCGAAGCTGCTTTTCTATAGCTTAAAATGCTTTCGCATAAGATAGCACTGCATCATTTTCTGCATCTGCATTTTCCTCTCTTTCATCTTCTTGCATTTCCTGCAGTTAATTTGTCTGCAATATGTTTCTAACAATTTCGTCATCTGACAAAATCTGAAAACCTTGATCACTACTGTCACAAGCGAGCCACTTTTTCACATACTCACCATCTCATACTTATATGTTTGTCATTAGCTCATTTACATCTTCCAAAACCAAATTATCCGTATCGGTTATAGAATTTTCATGCAACCGTTTTAGTATTCTGTTTCAAACTTTGTTCAAAGTCTTCCTCCCAATCAAATTCCACGCATCTTAAGCATGTAACAATACACCTTTAACTTCATTTGCTTGACAAATCACGAAACAACTTCTACGTTATTTTCATCACAGTGGTCTACTTAAAAGTTACGTTCCATACGTTGGTTTTAACGTTTCAATGAAACTTTAATTATAACCACGTTGTACTTACACCATACTTATCAGTTAACTGAACACCAGTTTCTCCTTCTTTTAATGAATAAATAATGTTTATTTTATCTTTAAACAATAACACTCTTGTGTTTCGACATTTTTAAGCACAGACGTGAGACGGTGCAGTGACGCAGAGATTGGCAGCTGTCTAACTTAACCAATAATAAAACGTGTGAAGCAGAGACTGCCTGCGCTTAACGCGGCTAGGTAGTGCCAGCACGACTTGTCCGTGTACGCGCGAACTAGACTACAAAGATACTTGCTCGCTGCTCGCGGTTGATGACCTCGATAATTGTGGACTTGTATAACTGGAGTCCGAGACTATTGTCATATTAGTCACCATTCGCTGGATTCAGTACTAGACCAGTGTTCCAAAAACAGATCTGTGTAAGTAGAGATTCAGCTACATTGACACCCTTCCACCTCGCGCTCAAGGCACGCAATGGATAATTTCTCTTAGTAGTTTACTGTAAACTGTTCTAATTCGTAGTGCCTTCAGTTTTGCCGTAGTTTTCCTAAACCTAATTGGCTCTGTGAGGAGACTATATAGTTGCTGCGCGCGAGCAAGCTACCTCACAGCAGCGATTACTATCGGTGGTAGAGGGTTCTCCTCCTGCCGTATACGTATAAGATTCATGCCAAGAGTATTCGGTGAAAACAACCACTGAAGCCAACAGTAATTCACATATATAGAGTGATTTTTCCCCCGTCTACAGACTCCAGGAATTGATCGATGAAAGGACACGGAACAAAAACGGTCTAATGAAATTATGTGCGGAAATGCACGGTTTCAATCCTAGGGACCATTTTTTCAATCAGACACTGTTAGAGAACCTGCGGCCTAATACGCGCTGTAACATGCAGCTGTTGTTGCGGCCACATGCAGTAAGCGTTACTTCACGCAGTGGAGAATGGCAAAACAGAGGCAGCTGGCGATCGCGGCATTGCGAAGTAGGAGCGGCTCAGATAGCCTAGCTGACAATAGCAGTCTACCAGCTGGCTGACGCAATGACGCACACAGAACGAGCCCCGAGCGAAGCCTGGAGAGTGCTGAGTAAGGAGAAGTGAGGCCAGCACGCTAAGCTACGCTGAAATATACGGTGGGAGTAATAACAAAAAGCTACCACCGAGGGTAAAAAACGTCCTCCTGCCGGATATAAATAGTGGAGCGCATGCAGCAACAGAAAGAAGCCATTAGGAAGCAGTTCGGATCTGAGGACGGACGTGGTCCATGTCCGAATGTTCAATCTTCGTAGGTGACGATTCCGGAAGTCTGTTCCAGCCTGCAGGAGTCATCCGTTCACCGGTATATCTCAACTTCAGCTCTGGAGGTCTGCCCGAGATTAGTCGGCACCATGGCTGGCTGACTACAGCGGGAACTTCCAACAGGACCGGCCGCAGCGCGGTCTCGGTCACAGGCGCCGCCGGGAACTGACGCCCTGACTTCACGGCAACCCGGCCCCACGGCGCGTGGTCCGCCCATGACGGGACCTAGCGGACATTGCGACTGACGCCTTCCCAGCGACCGGTGCAGCAGGCGTCGGCAGCTGACCTCACGGCGACGTGGATAGCGGCGACGAGTTCATCTCAACCACAGGGCATCGTGGTTTCAGCGGAGCACTGGTGGCCTGAGGCTCCGAGTGCGATCAGCGGCGCGCGTGGCGCGCATTGTCGGGGAATCTACACAGCAGCAGCCAGGCGAAGGGATCCGCATGGCTGGGCAGCGACGGTGAGGGAGAAATTGTAAAGAAAGTTCAATAAATAATTGTAAACCTCCACGCCGTCTCAGTCTTTGGCGCAGCCACTGTGTCTGCTGCTAACAAGTAGAGAGAAGCTGTAACAAGTAGTAAATGGCCATAACTGTGTTGAAAATAGTTTCCATATGCCTCAAAGCATGCATGTATGCATGCGCCGCAGCAGGCTTTGTCTCACACGTTCACATCGGCCAGGCTGCATCCGAACAGTGGAAAAGGCAGCATGAATACGCTGCTCTGTCTCCGCACATGGAATGGACTTTCCATACACGATACTTTTGAGAGGCCCCCATAGCACAGGTTGAGATCCGGCGAATGAACAGACCATGCAACTGGACCCCTCGTCCAATCCGACGGAAAGGAAAGCCACAATTGAGATGCCTCTGGATGTTAATGGCGAAGTGGCCTGGAGCGCCATCATTTAGCAGCCACATAACCCTTCGAATCATCTATGGCACTTCTTCCACTAGGGGAGGCGAAGTCACCAGCGTGAAACGCCGATAGTTCCGACCTCTTAGGCGACGTGGAAGGAAGACTGGTCCCAAAATACGGTCGCCAGTTTTACCGGTCCACACATTCCGGATGCACCGATGCTGATGATTCACTGTCACCGTACCTTGGGGTTATACATACTAACCCATTGATGACTGTTATGAAAGTTGAAGACAACACTCCGCGTAAAGATGGCCTCATCTGTGAATAAGATGAGTGACACACATCTCGGAATCGTGGTTACCCAGTGAAGAAACAAAACTGCTGCCGGTGTGGAAAGTCTGTCGCTAGCAAGCCCCGCACACCCTGTAAGTGATAAGGGCAGTAACAATTGTTATGTAGAATGTTCCGCACAGTCGTCTAGCTTACCCTGTGCTTGCGGGCCAACTGCCTGGTGCTGACACAGCGGTCGCCTTCCACAGTGTTCATCCCATTTTGCTCCAAGTCTGGTGTCCGAACATTTCGAATATATCCTTCATGATTTCCTGCTTCTTGAAACGACCCTGTCTCAGACAAACGGCGAAACACCGTTCCAGACACGTCTTCTGATTCCATGCATTTTCGGACGTAAGTTCATTAGACCCTTTTTGTTCCGTATCATCTCATCAATCAATCCCTAGAGTTTGTACAAGGTGAAAAAGTCACCCAATATAACACAGACAAGAACCCATGGGCTACGGTGCCGCTGTAGACCCTCTACACTGAGTGGGTAGCGTAACAGTGTATCTGTGAAAATATGCTCACGGTAGCAGAGCCTCCGCCGATTCTGGCTGAAAAGTTGGTTTGGGGACAGTTCACTACTGATAATGTGGTCTACACCTTTTTGAATTTCACACATTTTTAACTGCTCTTGAATATAACTATACGAGATAGAGTCTCATCTATTACAACTTACGCACAGATAACCAATTAGCCACATATTACACTTGATGGTATCCTTTAACGTGACTGTTCGAATTTAGTAACGTAACACTGAAGTGACACAAAAGTTTACGTGTGGCAAACACACTCGTAAGTTAACGCAATCATTAATTAAAAACTCACTGACCTTCAGATCTAACAGTCAAATCAGTACGAATACGATACGCACAGTTAGTGTAATTTAAAAGTAACACAGTTCATGGTCGGATACTATTATGACAGTGAGAATTATTGAAGTTCGACGCAGTCGGCCATAATGTCCAATTAATCATTTAAACTGTCAATAAAACATGGAATAAAGTCCCGGACATAAAATCTACATAAACTGCGGTAAATTTTCCGACTTTTTACTAGTACTAATTCGTCTGCGTAATTTTGGGCACAGATTTTGCTCGTATCATAAACCTCCACAGACTGACATAAAATGACCCCTAAAGGGTGTCTCCTATAATATCACAATAATTAGAGCCAAAGGTAGCTACTATTGTTATCTGTATTTTCGTAATTTACATTTAAAGATTTACATTCCTGATCAATTGAATAGTGGAGAGACATGTGTTTTAATGTCGCCTTTTAGATACCGAAACGATTTGTATTGAATAACGCTGCCCAGTTTGTCGAAATATGGAATTAAATTTCAGTACCAATGTTTTAACTAAGAATGCTAATTACTCTGAGACTAAACGAGTGGAAAATTTGCTAAAATATTTTCGTCAATAACTGTATGGATACTTCACTTATTTGTATATTGTTTTTGTCTATTGACACACAACCAACATGGGCTTAGAAAACATCGTTCCTGTGAAACACAACTAGCTCTTTATTCACATGAAGTGCTGAGTGCTATTGACAAGGGATTTCAGATCGATTCCGTATTCCTGGATTTCCGGAAAGCTTTTGACACTGTACCACACAAAGAGCTCGTAGTGAAATTTCGTGCTTATGGAATATCGTCTCAGTTATGTGACTGGATTTGCGATCTCCTGTCAGAGAGGGCACAGTTCGCAGTAATTGACGGAAAGTCATCGAGTAAAACAGAAGTGATTTTTGGCGTTCCCCAAGGTAGTGTTATAGGCCCTTTCCTGTTTCTTATCTATATAAACGATTTGGGAGACAATCTGAGCAGCCGTCTTAGGTTGTTTGCAGATGACGCTGTCATTTATCGACTAATAAAGTCATCAGAAGATCAAAACAAACTGCAGAACGATTTATAAAAAATATCTGAATGGTACGAAATGGCAGTTGACCGTAAATGACGAAAAGTGTGAGGTCATCCACATGAGACCTAAAAGGAACTCGTTAAACATCGGTTACACGATAAATCAGTCTAATCTAAAAGCCGTAAATTCAGCTAAATACCTAGGTATATTGGAAAGAACACATAGAAAATGTCGTGGGAAAGGCTAACCAAAGGCTGCGTTTTATTGGCAGACCACTTAAAAAATATAACAGTCTTCCTACTAAGGAGAGTGCGGACACTCCGCTTGTCCGTCCTCTTTTAGAATACTGCTGCGCTTTGTCGGATCCTTACCAGATATGATGATGGAGTACATCGAAAAAGTTCAAAGAAAGGCAGCACGTTTTGTATTATCGCGAAATATGGGAGAGAGTGTCACAGAAATGATACAGGATTTAGGCTTGGAAATCATTAAAAGAAAGGCGTTTTTCGTTGCGACGGACTCTTCTCACGAAATTGCAATCACCAACTTTCTCCTCCGAATGCGAAAATATTTTGTTGACACCGACCTACATAGGGAGCATTGATCACCACGATAAAATAAGGGAAATCAAAGCTCGTACGGAAATATATATGTGTTCATTCTTTCCGCGCGCTATACGAGATTGGAATAATAGAGAATTGTGAAGGTGGTTCGATGAACCCTCTGCCAGGCACTTAAACGTGATTTGCAGAGTATCCATGTAGATGTAGATGTACATGTCTAATTTATCAGGAACTCAGTAATGGTATATATGTTTATATAGGAACAATGATAACGAAATCTAAAATTAGTGGTGTTGGTCTTTAGCACTATTTTAGGCAAAGTAATTAGCTCATTAACTCCTGACGGCCAAAGGAAAGTAAGAAATACTAAAATTAAGTTAGTCAAGCGCTGTGTAGATTTTACATTTACAGAGAGTGTGCGCATTTATAAAAATAACACTATTGAAGATATTTAAAAAATAATAATAATAACAATTTTTGGGGGAAGAAAGAATCCTCCTCTTTTGTTACAAATGCAAGAAAGAGGTCAAAAAGAAAGGGAAATGTACCCCTGAAGAAGTCTGGGGCAGCACAATAGAACGCCATCCCTGCCCTGCCCTGACAAATTGGCGGCAGCATTAGCTGCACCGCGATAAGGTCTCACTTCTCACACCTACTCCCAAAAAAAAAAAAGATGGCGCCCCATCCGGTTACACCGGGGTTGATTTCCCCGGGCTTTGAAGAGGCTGGCGGCTGGCATTCACACCCACGATTAATGACCGCGCTGTCCGAACCAGCTTGTTGCGGCTCCTTTGGCGTCGCTGAATGCGGCGGAAATCAAATACAGCGTGCACGCGAGTTTAATTTCACAGGAGATTATTAATCCTTTGTGGTGGCGGGCGGCCTTGGGCGGCCATCCTCTTCGCCAGGTGTTTCGTGTAGCAGCCCCCGGGCTCTCCAGCATGATGCCAAACCACGGATCACTGGCTTCTCTGAGTCACTCTACGGCCAGCTTATTACGACTCGGGCAAAAATCCGCACAAAAACTTCCAGCTGCAGAGATTTTACGTGTGAGTAACACGGGGGATCACACCAACGAACATGACAAACTGTCAGGTTTTTTAGGCAACAAAACTGTTCTTAGCCATCTTAAAACTAGACAGTTGCTGTATTTGGAGAATAATTCAGCAGAAATGTATCTATGGCATGCTCAGTCACTGCGATAACACTCTCGTTACCTAAATAATATGTAATCACAAAGAATGCCTCTTTTTGCAATACACTCGACCTTAGCTCTGATCTATAATTTAATTAAACTGACTGGTGCACAGGACATTGACTTGCAGACCGAATCCTCTGAATGAGCCGTCATTGGTTGGCGACAGTTATGACGAAAATGAGGGTGAATGGGGGGAGGGGGGCGGGGGGTGATATTGGCCAGCACATTGTTTTCCCGCCCGTTAATATCGGTCTTCCAAACACAGTCACTACTTCTCCTATAAGCAACTGTTCATTATGTAAGTCTGTAAGCTATCATGGCCGTTGTCATTGAAGCTAAAATGTTTTTGGTTATTTGGCCGCGTCATATTTCTTCAAACAATCGACACTTAAACCCCTCTGCTGTCACAGACCAGTGTCGCCTTCCGTTGTAAAGGGGCGTTTTCCCCGTGCTTGTGCTGGAAAAGTGCGATTATCGCGCAAAAATCTTAGTCTACCATTGGTAGGCCATCGTCATTGGATAATAAGAGAAGTTTCCCCACGCAAATGACAAAGAAGTGGGTTACTAGCTAAAATTCCTGTGTCTACTATTAGCAAGCCAACGCCATTGGTTTGAAAGGAATTTTTCCCACACTTAGACTGGAGAAGAGTTATTGGATAAAATTTCCTTTCTTCGGAATTAACACGGGAAAACTTCCGTTACCATGTAATGACGTTGGCTTACCAATAGTATCATAAGATCTTACTCAGTATTCCTACTTCTCCAGAGCAAGTGCGGGAAAACTCCTTCTATAAGAGAAGGCGACAGTGGCCTCTGACAGTGCTCCCTGCAGTGGACACCACAAGGTCCTGAAGAAATTCCCAGCAGAGGAGTAGAAACGTCTATTGTGTGAAGAAATATGATGCAGCCTAACAACACAGAAGTTTTTAACTTCAGTCTTCAACCGTACATTGATCAGTTTTCTATGAGAAAACTCTTTCAGTTGTAAATGAAGCCACTAGGGTACAAAGTGGTCATTCAGTCAACCTGTTTGGATATTCCCTATAAAATGCTGAGCGTGCCATATTTACTCGAGGTCTTTGATAAGTGTAAGTAATCAAAGTAATATACTATACAGTTATCCTTAACTATCAACATATAAGCAGTACTATTTTCTTCAGTGGAACATTGTAATCTTCTTGACGACATTCTAAATCTTGTAAAACAGGAGTGCAATGATATAAGACAAGTTTAAAATGAAAGAGTAACGCATTTTTTAAAAAAAACGATAAATGTGCTGATGTGAGATCAGCTTCCAGCAGCGAAGCACAGCTTCGGTTTTAAAATAAGTTTACATGGTACTCGGTACAGGATACTAAGAAACAAACTCGAAAAATGCAAAAATATAAAAACTAAGACATGTAAAATAACTAAGAATGAATTGACCATAAGAGAAACTGGCCTTAGATATAGAAAAGTTAAACAATTTTAACTTAGTATAGTGGGCAGTAATAATGTGAGATATTGGGAGCATACATAACAAATCACTTTGAAGAATGGTTCAAATGGCTCTGAGCACTGTGGGACTTAACATCTGAGGTCATCAGTCCCCTAGAACTTAGAACTACTTAAACCTAATTAACCTAAGTACATCACACACATCCATGCCCAAGGCAGGATTCGAACCTGCGACCGTAGCAGTCGCGTGGTTCCGGAGTGAAGCGCCTCGAACCGCTTTTTTTTTTTTTTTTTTTTTTTTTTTTAAACCGCTCGGCCACAACGACCGGCAGAACAGAGGAGACAAGATGCAGACGGAACTACTACAATGTAGCGTATTAGGTTAGGAGAGAGGAAGAACGGGAATATCATAGTGTCTCTAGTGAGATACAAGAAAAAATAGTGCCAGAGTGATGAAGAAGTAGATGCAGGACTGAAATCAATAAGAGGGTGAAGATTTAAAACCAGACATGACAGCAGATATGAGTTATACAGAATTTATCACAGCTTATAGTGAAAACTGACAATGGAAAATTATACGATGATAAGAACAGAAACGTTCCGGTAAACACTGGTTCGCAAACGAACCGTTTGTGAGATTATTATGAATGTGTGGTTGCGAGTCGCCTCTGACTGTCTGAAAAAAAAAAAAAAGGAAGCACCAGCAGGGAAGGAGGAAACTAAATGAACTTCACGGGTTTAAACATTACTTCGGTGATTACTATATCGAGTCAAATTTAGGAAGATGCTTTATTATTCCAGTCTCTGATCACAAACGAATTGTTTAGACGATGACCGGTTTCAGTCTGTAATAACCATCTTCAGATCATTTTTACACCATGTCCTAAAGTGATACGCCCATAGTGGCATCGTCAAAACATATAATCAGGATAGCATCGTCACATAAATTTAAAACATGGTGTAGAATAGGCCAAATCGTCCACATAGTGATTATTGCCAACTAGCTACTAGCTCAGTAGCTTGTTGGCAATAATCACTATGTGGACGATGTGGCCTATTCTACACCATGTTTTAAATTTATGTGACGATGCTATGCTGATTATACTTATATGTTTTAACGATACCATTATGGCCGTATCACTTTAGGACATGGTGTAAACAAGATCTGAACATTGTCATTACAGACTGAAACCGGTCATCGTCTAAACAATTCATTTGTGATCAGAGACTGGAATAATAAAGCATTTTACATTATTGGATCACTGTTTGTACACGCGATTATGTCGCAGTTGGTGAAATTTACGAAGGACTCGACAGTATGACCGTACTTATCAGTATGAAGTTGCACCAACTCTGGCCTTGGTGCATGTACTAATTCGGTTGCGAAGGGTGTTATACACTCACGTTCATAAATTAAGGATAATGCTGTTACATGGTGAAACAACGCTCTGGTGGGCGGTTTGCGGTTTTAAATCACCTCGGGGTATGACCATGCGGCGCATTTGACCTGTGGTCGTCGCACAGTAGCGCTGCCAGCAGTCCACATACGCAGAGGCGTGTAGATGCATGTCAGAGTGCGGTGCAGAGAGTAAGTGTGCAGACGTTTTCAGACGTGCTAATGGTGACTGTGTGTTGAAAATGGCTCAAAGAACACATATTGATGATGTTATGAGGGGTAGAATACTAGGGCGACTGGAGGCTGGTCAAACACAGCAGGTCGCAGCATGGGTCCTCCGTGTACCACAAAGTGTGATCTCAAGATTATGGCAACGATTCCAGCAGACAGGAAACGTATCCAGGCGCTACAGTACGGGACGTCCACAGTGTACAACACCACAAGAAGACCGATATCTCACCATCAGTGCCCGCAGACGGCGACAGAGTACTGCATGTAGCCTTGCCCGGGACCTTACCGCAGCCATTGGAACAGTTGCCTCCAGACACACAGTCTACAGACGCCTGGACAGACATGGTTTATTCACCACGAGACCTGCAAGGTGCATTCCACTGACTCCTGATCACAGGAGAGCCCGTAAAGCCTTATGTCAAGAACACAGTATATGCTCATTGGAACAGTGGTCCCAGGTTATGTTCACAGACTAGTCCAGATATAGTCTGAACAGTGATTATCGCCGGGTTTTCATCTGGCGTGAACCAGGAACCAGATACCAACCCCTTAATGTCCTTGAAAGGGACCTGTATGGAGGTCGTGGTTTGATGGTGTGGGGTGGGATTATGATTGGTGCACGTACACTCCTGCATTTATAGAGAAACTGTAACAGGTCAGGTGTATCGGGACATCATTTTTTATCAGTATGTTCGCTTTTTTTCAGGGGTGCAGTTGGTCCCACCTTCCTCCTAATAGACGATAACGCACGGCCCCACCGACCTGCCATCGTGGAGGAGTACCTTGAGATAGAAGATATCAGGCAAATGGAGTGGCCTGCCTGTTCTCCAAACCTAATCTCCATCGAGTACGGCTGGGATACTGTCGGTCGACGTATCGCTGCACGTCTTGAAACTCCTAGGACACTTCAGGAGCTCCGACAGTGACTGGTGCAAGAATGGGAGGTTATACCCCAGCAGCTGCTCGACCACCTGGTCCAGAGTATGCCAATCCGTTGTGCGGCCTGTGTCCGTGTGCATGGTGATCATATCCCGTATTGATGTCGGGGTACACGCGCAGGAAACAGTGGCGTTTTGTAGCTCATGTGTTTCGGGACGGTTTTCTCAACTTATCACCAGCACCGTAGACTTACAGATCTGTGTCGTGTATGTTCCCTATGTGCCTATGCTATTAGTGGCAGTTTTGTGTAGTGCCACGTTGTGTGGCACCACATTCTGCAATTATCCCTAATTTATGAGAATGAGTGTAGATCCGTTGTATCCTCTTCTGACGCACGCTGCTCCACAACGTAATTGGCCATTGATGTTCTAGATACTGGGGCTGGGACGGACTGATGCCTGAGCTAGCCCCATATATGTTCTGTTGAGACAGATATGCGTATGCTGCTGTCCTAAAGAGTGCGCCAACGTCACGGAAACAGTTCATAGATACACATGTCATGTGTGAACAAGCATTGTTCTATTGAAGAATGGCGTCATAATACTGTCTCATAACACGTAACATATGAGGATGCGGGGTGTCCGTGACGTGTCGCTGTGGTGTCAGAGTTCCATCAGTCACTACCAGCTGTGACCTGACGTCATAACCGATGACTCCACACACCATGACTCCAGGAGTAACACGACTGTGCCTTTCCAAAATATTGGAAGAAAGGGACTCTCTTCAGGTCACCGCCATAAATGCTGACGATGGTCTTCTTGGGTACGGCAGAATCGCGATACCTTGCTGAACACGATGCGACGCGAGTCATCAGGAGTCCACGATTCCCGGTAACGGCGCCCCTCCAGACTCAGCTGGATCTGTTGTGATGTTAACAGCATCCTACGCATGGGACAGCAACTGTCTCGTCCCGCTGCTGCTACCTGCGACCAATTGCGGGGAGATGATGCAGAATGTTGCACAGTCCATTAATTGCTGTCGGGTGGCAGACGGAGATGGGTAGGGATTACCATGCGCTTAGTGCACGATTCGGCGATACTCCCTCTTGGTGGTCAAACGGAAACTTGATGACCAGTATACCAGCCCTTGAGTTTCCGTGCAGTCCAAAATCGGGGCACTGACACTGGATATTTGTGAACGACCAGCAGCTGTTTCTTAAGAATGTGCGGTATCTGACTGAGCACTCAATATCCAAAGCTTTTCATGTTCGCACCGGTAGCTGGTCAGTGCAACAGAATGTCAATCCTAAGGGCCTGGGTTCGATTCCCGGCTGGGTCGGAGATTTTCTCCGCTCAGGGACTGGGTGTTGTGGTGTCCTAATCATCATCATTTCATCCCCATCGACGCGCAAGTCGCCGCAGTGGCTTCAAATCGAAAGACTTGTACCCGGCGGACGGTCTACCCGACGGGAGGCCCTAGTCACAGGACATGGCCGATATAAACCCTACCAGGCCTGGTAACAACACTTAACACTGAAAAAGAGATAGATAACCGTCTATTAATTCAAAAGTAATCGCCATAACTGCCAACACACTTATTCTAATGTGACACAAGATGGTTAGTGTCTTCATGGTAAAATATTTACGGTTGCCTACGGAACCATGATTGAACCCAGATGTGCACCATTTCTTCCAAGGCAAATCAATGTCCACGAATGTCTTCCTTCGGAACTCCAAAAATACAGAAATAGTGTAAGGAGAGATGGAGACCTAGTGGACACTTTGCAAAACCTGAAGCTCGCCACGAAGTCCAACCGTTCAGGAATGTTGTCGGACGGCATCATTCTTTGGCAGGATAATGCCCGATCACCCGTTGGCAACGTTGTTTCGACTACGTTGCAAACGGTTCGCTGGGAAGCCCTTACACATCATCTACTCAGTGTAAGGAGTGTGTCAGAGCTCTCCATTACATTGATTAAATATTACATTGAGTACTGAAAACAATATAGCCAATTAAGGGTATTTTTAACATTGTGTAAGATTCTGCGATTCTATATGGAAACAAAATAAGCACTCAGATATCGATAGCAGCAATCTGATGGCGAAATATGGGAGCGAGATTCTAAGCATTGTTGTGAGACCAGTTCTGCTGCGAGAGTGGGAGTAGTAGTGTTGGTCGAGAGCTCGGAGACAAAAGACGTGTCGCCGGCCGAAGTGACCGAGCGGTTAAAGGAGCTACAGTCTGGAACCGCACGACCGCTACGGTCGCAGGTTCGAATCCTGCCTCGGGCATGGATGTGTGTGATGTCCTTAGGTTAGTTACGTTTAAGTAGTTCTAAGTTCTAGGGGACTTATGACCACAGCAGTTGAGTCCCATAGTGCTCAGAGCCATTTGAACCATTTGAACAGAGGACGTGTCACGCTGCCCTCACGTCGATGATGGCAGATCTTACCACACTCAAGGCCTGATTTCATTAATATGACCAGGGGAGATTTAGATGGCTTAACTACGCTTGGAGATGGAATTCAAGGTAAAATTCGCAAGCGTGGCATAAAGCGCAACTGAAATTGGTGTTCTCAGCATACTCTTGAATCTGAATACAGAATTCCATAACGATTTCCAGAATAGAATGTCGCATGCGTCTAGCTCCAACTACCATTCCACACCAATTACAAAGTCTGTTAATTCCCGTCGTGCAGCCATGATCACGTCCGACACCTTTTCACGTGTATCACCTGGGTACAGATGACAGCCCTGCCAATGCACTGCCCTTTTGCACTACGAGTAAGCGGTACTACCGCAGTCTGTATATGCGCTGTCGCTATCTTATTGAAACCTTCCCATCTCCTCTATATCTCTTTTGTTACGCAACCTTCCCTTCTACAATAACCCTTAGGATTTCTATCTCGCCGGCCGTTGGGGCCGAGCAGTTCTAGGCGCTTCAGTCAGGATCTGCGCTGCTGCTACGGTCGCAGGTTCGAATCCTGCCTCGGGCATGGCTGTGTGTGATGTCCTTGGGTTAGTTAGGTTTAAGTAGTTCTAAGTCTAGGGGACTGATGACCTCAGATGTTAAGTCCCACAGTGCTTAGAGCCATTTGAGCCATTTTGATTTCTATTTCTTGCTTAATAATAACAAATGAAATCTTCCCTTTGAAATTAATTCTCTTTCTCAATCTTCGCATACAAATTTAAATGCTGCTTGTTAAAAGTGATTTTCTGATTATTTCAACGAAACATAGAACATTCGTCGTCGTGGCCCTCAGTCGTTACCTGCAATAACCCAAAACTGTTCCTTACCTTTTTTACTGTTACTGGATCGCCATCTGACTGCTACATCGTACTGCGACATGAATATACTTACTCTGTTTTACTATACTCTATTAGCTGCTGGTGGGCTGTCGTAATAATTGGCTGTATTTATTACCAAAGCTGACGTTATTCTTTAATAGTAAAGCTGACGTTATTCTTTAATTAATTTGATTGAATTTACGTAATTCATAGTTAAACTTTTTTTGACAACAATAAAATTTTGGAAAGTTTTACGTTGATGGTTTTTGGGATGGATTATAATCAGTAATGCAAAATTGCTGGCAAAAATTAATTATATTCTCAATGAAATTATTTGACAAACATTTAAATGGGACTTACTTTTTACAATAAACTTACAACTAGCATTGCGCAAACACACCTTCAGTAGTCTTGAGTTTCTCAAAAAAAATAATTCAGTAATATTAGCTCCTCTTATGATAATAGTTAGCTGATGTCTCCGTACATCCGTTTATAATCTCTTGTAAATAATAGCTGGTGGCTGGCAGGCACACCGCTCCTCTCAACCTCTCGCTTCAGACCTGCTACCGACTCGCTTCACATCTCGCTTAATACTGACTTCCTACGAACGCTGAAGTGCGGTCTCTCCCGCCAACAATGCTTTCTGGTGGAGACAGTCCCTGCTACCATTGCAAAATGTATCAATGCGCGGTCTTTCCCGCTCTTTTGTTAAAATGTATCCATACGCGGTCTCTCCCACCCTTTTTAAATTTATATCAATGTGCGGTCTCTCCTGCCAACAATACTTTGGTGCCGACATTCCCTGCTACCACAATTATTTCCAACATGAGAAATATTAATTATTCTTACTTAATCCTATTAATAACATATAAACATCTTTCATAAATTGTGTTTTGACAATAGACAACAGAAATATACACGTCTTGCATTATCACTTTTCTCAGCTCAGTGTACATGATGTGGAAAAAAATCTAGAAACACCAAAAAACAACACATTACCATGACAACACGCTGTAGGAAAACCTTTGGTGCTGAAAACAGCTTCCAGTCGTCTAGGAATGGATAAGTCCAGGTCCTGGATTTTTTTCAGCAGAATCTTACATCTTTCTTCCTGAAAAATAATGGCAAATTCAGGCAACGATGATGGAGGTGGATTGCGATCACGCACCCTTCTCTCCAATGTAGACCACAAAAGCCCAATAATATTAAAATCTGATGACTGTGGTGGTCGGGGCAGATGCGACAATTCATCCTCGTACTCACGAAACTGTTCCTGCACGAGGGCACTGTCATCTAGGACCACAGTATCGCCATTGGGGATATACATGGGATGGACCTGATCAGCCAGAATGATCGCGTAGTCGTTGACAGTATTGCGACCTTGCAGAGTAACTATTGAGCTGCGGAATACCACGATATGGCTGCCATGTTGCAACTGAACTGCTGCCATGTTTCACACTTGGGACATAAACTTCGCCAGAAGTTGCAAACAGTCTGCTACAAGAACCGCCCGACCAAATGGCTTTCTTCTATTGAACCATGGTCCACGTTTTATGGCACCGGCACAACGTTTTCCTGTTCCGGGTATTTTAATCAATTATGAATTGTTTTCGAATTCCAGCTCTCCACCCAATTCGCTGCTTATGGAGTTCCCTTCGTTTGGTTTTGGTGTTGACAGGGTTCGCGGGTGACATATTCAGAATTTCAGTTCAGCAGTGACTTTTGCTTCACAATGCTCTTCAATCATCGTCTTGTCATCAGGTTCAACAAACTCTTTCGTCCGAGTTGTGACTTACTCGAAGATGTTTTTCAGCTTTCCCTGTATGCAGTACCAATCTTCGATACGGTACCTCTTGAAACACCAAACATTTGGACTAACTTGGTGAAGGAAGCACCCATCACACGAGCAATTTGTCCACATTCGAATTCACTCTCAACTACACAGAAGTCCGCCCCCGGTAGCCGAGTGGTCACTGCGACCGAATGTCAGTCCTAAGGGCCCGGTTTCGATTCCCGGCTGGGTCGGAGATTTTCTCCGCTCAAGGACTGGGTGTTGTGTTGTCCTGATCATGATCATTTCATCACCACCGGCGCGCAAGTCGCTGAAGTGGCGTCAAATCGAAAGCCTTGCAACCGGCGAACGGTCTACCCTACGGGAGGCCCTAGTCACACGACATCTATTTATTTAACTACACAGAACACTGTTCTTACCACGGCTAACTCATGTAACTTGTTGACCGTTCGTGGTCAAATGCAACAGCGCAACCTGCTTGTTTCCGTATTTTTGTTCAAACCCTGTAATTATAATAAGGCTTCTAGAAAATATTGTCTTCCCAATAACGAGCAAAGCATGATTGTATATGGATGGTAAGTAGCTTGGCATCTGACCCATCAAAATCATTGACCATACTGATATACAAGAGGGCGGAAAAATATTTGTGATTTATTGGAACTGATAAAGATTTTTTAATAGGAACGAAACTTGAAGGGACACGAAATATTTGCAGTAAAATGGAGAAAAATAAAAGTGAGTAGAAAGAAAAATAGCTTATTTAAAAGGTAGAAATTTAGTTCTGTGTTATTTCTGTTGAATCTTTTCCTAAGTGTTGATTGTCATAATTTCTGTCGATTCTTTCCCTGAGAAGAGGAAAAAACTCAATTCTTCTAATGAGACCATTTTAAATCGTCTTAATAGATTCACTGAAGTCCGTGAATTAAGACGAAAAGTCTGTGATTTTTACGAATAGTTGCTGGCGAGCGTGAGGCCAAATGTGATTATTCTCTAGGAATGTCATTATTACTTCTTATTATCAACTAATTTGTTAAGAAACGAAAGTAAAATACTGAAATTATTTTCCAAATCTATAGATATCTCGAAAGTATCTTAGCGCCCGCTGCTTCGCTCACGTAGAGAGTATTTAATCGAATTTTTAAATTGTTCACAAGTTGCAACACCTTCTAAGCTTTTCACGCTAATTAAGGTCATATATGCATGGTCTTTTCCGAATGTATTTCTAACCAAAAAGCAGTTCTGGTATCTGAAGTCCAAGTTATTGGTTAATCGTGCCTTTTGTGTTCTTGTGCAGGTATTTCGATAGTAACTTTCATGACCTAACAAACATTTTTATGTATCTAACCGAGAAGTGAAATACCAGTTTTCCTAAATTTAGCTTTAAATTTATTTTAATGTAACGAAATATTTTCTTAAAAAGTTTCATCCCCTGTTGCACCCTCTTAGGGGTTGAATTTCCAGAAACGCTGAAACAATTATATTTTTATTTCTAACTGAGAAATCATATACTAGTTGTCATAAATGTAGCCTTAAAAATCATTTAGCAGTCCTTTAGCAATTATTTATTTTCAAGAAAGGTTTCATCCACTATTATAACACCCTAGTGGTTTAATTTCCAAAAATGATGAAAGAAGTATTTTTTATTTTCTGAGTGAGAAACCAAATACCAGTTTTCTTAGTTGTAACTCGAAAATTCCGTTAATAGCTACATACTTTCAAAACGCCTTACATTCCCTATTTGCAGTGGAATTTCGGACAATTCCTTCTTAAACGATGCCTACAGTATAAAATCCAGATCCTCTCCAAACTTCAAGTCTCTATCCATTGCGGTTTTTGGATGGGCGATGACGAATCAATGAATCAGTCTGACCATATTTCACCTCCTTTGGGGTTGAATTTCCAAAAGCAGTGACATGTGTATGTTTTGTTTCTAACAGAGAAGCCAAACATAAATTTTCATCTATTTAGCTTCAAAAATGCTTGCACGATGAAATATTTCCATAAAAATTTTCATCCCCCACTTCGCCCACATAGGGACTGAATTTCCAAAAACAGTGAAACACGTATTTTTTATTTCTAACTGAGAAGCCAAATTTAAATGTTCATAGTTTTAGCTTTAAAAATGATTTCGTAATAAAATTTTATCATAAAAATCTCATCCCCTACTTCACCTCATTAGGGGTCCAATTTGCAAAAACAGCGAAACACGTATTTTTTTAATTTGTAACCGAGAAGTGAAATACCGGTATTCAAAGATGTAGTTTTAAAATACTTTAGTAGTTCTTTAATAACGATATATTTTTTAAAAAAGGTTTAACCCACTATTTCACCCCCAGAGGATTATATTTCCGAAAATGCTGAAACGCGCAATGCTTTATTTCTGGCCGAGAAACCAAACACCAATTTTCGTAGGTCTAGCTTCAAAGTTGCCTTAATAGCGACATTCATCAAAAAAACTCTTCATCCGCTATTTCACTCCCTTAGGGCTGCTATTTTCTAAAACCCCTTCTTAACGAACACCTACAGTATAAGATCCACACCTTCTCCAAATTTCAAGTTTCCATCCTTAGCGGTTTATGAGTCAGGCAATCAGTCAGGACATTGCCTTTTATATATAGAGATTAAAACATCGAAATATTAGAGGGACAAGACACACATCAACTGTTTTAAAATCGCGATATTCCTGAATAGTTGCTCTTGTTCAGCTGTAATAACTAAATACATCCTAGACAATGTACCCCACGTGCATCAAACGATTTAAATACAGGTGAACCATCGAATGAAATGGACAATATACTTAGCAAAGAATAGGAAACGCTAAAAATTAAAAGAGGTTTTAATAGTGTCAAATACAACTGATTTTTACGAACACCTTAGATGACCCAAACGAAGAATGAAAGCTGGCCAGGGTGGCCGAGCGGTTCTAGGCGACCCACACGGTCGCAGTTTCGAATCCTGCCTCGGGCATGCATGTGTGTGATGTCCTTAGGTTAGCTAGGTTTAAGTAGTTCTAAGTTCTAAGGGACTGATGACCTCATAAATTAAGTCCCATAGTGCTCAGAGCCATTTAAACCATTTTGAAGAATGAAAGAAAGAAGGAAGAAGTATCAAATACGAGCTCGAGGTATTTGGAAAGTTACTTATTGTGCACAGCAAAATGGGTCAAATGGCTCTGAGCACTAAGGGACTCAACTACTGAGGTTATTAGTCCCCTAGAACTTAGAACTAGTTAAACCTAACTAACCCAAGGACATCACACACATCCATGCCCGAGGCAGGATTCGAACCAGCGACCGTAGCGGTCTCGCGGTTCCAGACTGCAGCGCCTAGAACCGCACGGCCACTTCGGCCGCCTGTGCACAGCAGAACATGAAAGTAAGAAGTTGCAATGACAGTAGAGAAAAGAAAGAATTTGGGATACTCTTGAGTGGAAATACGTTCCAAATTAAAAGAGCCGATAAAATGGCAAGAGAAAATGTACAAGGAAAAGTAATGAACGAACTAAGGTTATTTAATACGTGACACGAGAAGAATCGGTACCGAGATAAAATTCAAGTAACGAAAAAGAGTAGAATATGCCAAAGAGAAGATTTGTGTGCAACACGCACGTAGATTCGTAAAAAAAGCACAAGACAAATGATAAGTCAAAAAAGAATCAGGCCAGTTACACTATTGATGATTTAAAAGAGCAATGACTGATAAATGTGAAGTGCGTAGTTAGTTTCACCTGGTTTCATATTCA
This sequence comes from Schistocerca serialis cubense, assembly GCF_023864345.2. Lineage (NCBI taxonomy): Eukaryota > Metazoa > Arthropoda > Insecta > Orthoptera > Acrididae > Schistocerca > Schistocerca serialis. Next base: position 142,972,271 of record NC_064646.1, read on the forward strand.
CGACTGTGAGAAGGGTGTTTGTAGGATGGCAAGTCCATTCTTTGATTGATATGCAGCAACGTCAGTGACTCAGAAATGACCTATAGTTGAAAAAGCGAGGATCGTAATAGTCTCTGGAGTGGTATCGGTGTCACAAGTTTCAATGGCTAGCATTTGTGTGGCACTCAGGAAATGTCTTGAGAAAAAGAAACGAAAAATATCGTTCACCGCCTTTTCAAAAAGATACGTCGAAATTATTTATTACTCTACTTGGATTTATATCACTAACGACCGTGTTTCTACTGGCAAAACTTGTCTTAGACAACAGTAGAACCGTCCCTCGGTGCCTGAACAACTGCTATTGTGCCCCACAAAACTACTGTAAAATATCATCGACATCCATCCGTTTAAGATTATTAGTACGTATTACCACCTCTAATGGAGTTAGAATCCGTTACGTCCAGTCCAACATTCATTTGATTATTTTATACTACGCAAGATCTTCACAATACCAGTAAACATTCTAAAAGTTATTTGCATATGAAGGAGACCACTGGGCTGCAAGAAAAACTAGAACAACGAAAGAAAAGATATGACTTGAAATGTGTTCGGCCAAAAACTACGCGAAGTGACAAAACGAAACAATTTCTCTGATCATATAGAAATGTTAGCTAAGCATGCCTGAGGTAAAATTACACCTGCTTGGCAATGGATAAGCAATTACAAATCTGTTGTCTACTCATGAGTTAAAGAGAAGCGGCTAGTTGACTTAACAGAAGGAAGGTAAGTGAAACCCGCACATCCTTGAGTTCAGTGAGGCATGACAGACTCGGGCGTAGCATCCTATTTAGCGACGCCGCGCTTACAAAATTTAACACCCGCCATCGTAGAGTGGAGTCGGCTTGTGTACAAGGCAGATTGTGTGCCCAGAGACTTGGAGTGTGTGCCGCTCAGCATCGGCCGCCAGGGTTGAAGACTGCCAGCGCCAAATTCTCGAAGACTGCTCTTCTCACAGTCTTCCACGAGAATATACTGCTGGTCCTGTCCGAGGCTAGCACAAGAATGTTTTTCGTTCTCTCCATCTCAGTTACACTTAGCGGTTCGTAAATAAAACGCGTGGCTTGCTTCGTCATTCAAAATCTATTGTCATCGGTCGAGTGAAGCGAGAGAAACGAGAAGTTGCTGCCTCCTTCCACGTAAGCCGGCCGCGGTGGCCGAGCGGTTCTAGGCGCCTCAGTCCAGAACGGCGTGACTGCTAAGGTCGCAGGTTCGAATCCTGCCTCGGGGATGGATGTGTGTGATGTCCTTAGGTTAATTAGGTTTAAGTAGTTCTAAGTTCTAGGGGACTGATGACCTCAGATGTTAAGTTCCATAGTGCTCAGAGCCATTTGAACCATTTTTTGAACCTTCCACGTAAAGTTTAGGGGATGGCCAATCATATTTTACCACACTTGTGTAGAAAATATTTCGTTGATCATCAAACTGTGTGGCGGTAGTTTGTCGCGACAATAACTATTTTGTGAACACAGGAATGCGACCATCAGCGCCGTCTTTCCACATAACCGTTGTGCACGTAGGCGTGGCTGAAGAAAGGTCGCCACCAGAGAACAGTTCGTGAAGAACAGCTTCACTGAGAACAAGGGCCTCCTTTTCTACTCCACCGATAAGCGCGCGACCAATGAAGCATCACCCCAAGAAGGAGACATCTTTCCAGTAACCACTTCTCTGACACTACCATTTGGCACTGGCTGCTTACGAAAACATCTCCTACATTTGTAATTAACTTGCAGACAAAACGGGAAGACGTGCCTCACTGAAGCATTTCGTGCCCCCGTGGCGCACGTCTTAAAGAGTCGCTGTATTTGTAAAGGGTCAACCCTGCCAGCCTTGCGACACAAAAGGGGCTCCCGACTATTTTCTGCTGGGTTGAAGAAAGCAGCTCCATGCAGTCGATACGTTCCAAGCCAAATGCTAAGAAGGGGGAGTGAAGCTACTCATGATCGATTAAATTTGCTCAACCATTGCTTTGCAGTCCTATGTATCCAAAATATGGGATGCTCTAATGATCGATTGGCATTCATGATGAATGTTCTCGTTCATTCTCTGATAGGGCTGCGTGAGAAGCATTGCACTGAGCCGTGGTAAAATTTGCTCTTCTGAAGAGCGCGCCGCAGCGCGTAGTGTAAAGCAGTTGCCTTCCGTTTCTGGTTGTGGCGTCGCTGTGGCAATCGCAGCTTAGCTCTCTCCCTCTGGTGGGAAAGGAGAAGAGTTGCCTGTTCACGTGCATTTAAGGGGCACTATGTGTTATATAGTTAGGGAAGGCCGAAATGCACGCTATAAGCTCACGCAGGATGGCGTGAGGTCTGAAACAGGATACGTAATGAAAGCTATAAAGAAAAGTACGTAGCTGCTGGAATACTTAACTTTAATCCATCATTTGTATACATCGTTCTTGATGAGACATGCTTCATACGATAACTATCAATTGCTATGGCGCCTTGCTAGGTCGTAGCCATTGACTTAGCTGAAGGCTATTCTAACTATCTTCTATGCAAATAAACGAGGCTTCGTCAGTGTTGCATCGCTAGCTAAGTCGTCCGTACTACTGGGACGAGTGCTAGTAAGTCTCTCGAGACCTGCCGTGTGGTGGCGCTCGGTCTGCGATCACTGACAGTGGCGACACGCGGGTCCGACATGTACTAATGGACCGCGGCCGATTTAAAGCTACCACCTAGCAAGGGTGGTGTCTGGCGGTGACACCACACTATGAGCTCGGCATGATCAGTCTGTCAGTCGGAGCGAGTCTGGTCAGTTAGTCAGCCGGTTCTGTGTGGGGCAGTCAGTATCTGTCTGTCGCCAGGAGTGCTAGTATGTGTTAGGCCGCCAGTCTGCTCGAGTTTGCTCAGGCAATGGTCATTGGCGGTTGGATCGATCGGTTGGTCGGTCGCGCGCTGAGACACAAGATGACTTGTCCGTCTTGAGTGTCGGCGCATGTGAGGTCGCCACGTCAGTCCAGTTGCACGCGCCGTATAGCGAGGCGTAGTGGCTTCGCGGCCGACACGAGAGCAACAGGAGTCAACCCACGACATCGGTCTGGCCGGCGCGAGCTGCAACGCCGTGAGACGGGAGATCGGCGCGCCTTCCTGCGTCTGTTGAAGCGGCTGGCAGCGGACGGTTCGGGAGAGCGTTTTGGGGGTGCTGCGCCAGGTCTTCGCCAGACATCGCAGTTTATTAGAAGCTAAGTCATTGCTGATATGTTGTTTCATTTACTTGTTAAGTTCTACTTGTTTTCTTGGTCAGTCTCTCGTCCCCAGCTTACTCGTCTGTCTCCCGTCTGCATTTGTAGGCAGTTAGTGTTTGTCTGTCTGTCTGTCGGTCTGCCGTTCTTTATAGCTGCCTCTGTCATGTTTGTCGGATTCGGTGTTAACGAATTTATTGCTTAAGGTGTAAAGGCCGAATTCCTGAAATATGTTTTTATCTTGCCTATCATCTTGAGAGGCGGTATATGTGTAATGTAGAGCATGTTGGTACATTTTATGTAAAACTGCATTTCATGGATTTTATTTAAATGGTCATTCCACCGTAGGAGTTCTTCTAAAAACAAGTTGCGCTTTCGGTGGCAAGTACTTTTAATGTGAGTGTTTTGTACCATTTCCATCCCTCCTACGGGGTGCATAGTTTATGTGTTTTGTGAGTTGTTAAAATTTTTAGTTTAAAGGAATCTGGTGTGTTGCAGATTTGCACCAGTGTAGTCTTTCAGGTTGTTGTGAGCGGTCGTGACTACGGCCATGTTAAAAGGGAGTGGCAAGGTTTTCAGCCCGAAAGCTCATACTACAAACAAACAAACAAAAAAATTAATTTGCTTCATCAGTTACCAACTGGCAACTACTTCCACGCTCACATGGTGTGATTAAATGTATTAATGTTCTTGATGAATCGTTAGTAAATAAAGAAAATTCTTAAGAAAATATTTTGAAAGTAAATTCACGGTTCAAGTATGAAATCAGTAGGTCAGTTAGTTGACAGACTTGAAAGAGATGTTCACTACTAGTCACCCAAACCACTGGTGCGAAGAGAAAATACAAGTATCCAGCTCATGATTGATACATTTTATTTTATATGGACTGCAAGGCATGATCTTTGCCAATGGTTCCTAGTGCGGTATTGAAATGATTGCCTGTGTGTACCCATTACGACTTTCTGCCCAAAATTTACCTTCGGCACAGGAAAACACGCTTCATAAACCTACTGAGATCTACAAGCAAGGATAACACCAACTGGAGATGGCGCCCACCAGTAAATAACTATGCACTCTCACTGTTAGTGGTAATCAATGAGCAAAATATTAAACCTATCCAAAATAATTATTGAAAGATTTTACACTACTGAAATCAAACAATAGCTAACGGGTAACAAAGGTCTTCATTACCCCAAAGATCAGAATGCACGACACAAACAATTAATGAAAAATTCTGTGGATGAGAATAAACTCTGTTCGTAACAAACATCACAATCTGTCGTTGGTCAAATGAATTCGTTCACTTCCTGTAGACAGGAATTCTGGATAACGCAATCTGACTGTAAATGGAATTCGGAAGTTGACTATGATTGTGAATCGACAGAATTGTCTGCTCAACTGAAAACTGGTGGAAATAAGCTCGCTGCAGAAAGTGAAATAAAGCTCGACTCCCCCTAACTACAAAATTGCAAATACTCTTACCAAAAGAACAGCCGTCTGCCAGAAATGGTGCTGTGGCAAACATCCGCTATTTATCTGTCTTCACAGTGTCGGCAGATACCCTCGTTCGCCCTGCCCAGATGGAGACCAACAACCTGCACCCATCTGGATCAAACTCTGTTGTTCGGCGCCTCGTTCCCTTGTTCTAACAAACTTCCTTGTTCATAACGGAAACTCCCCATCGCACCGCCCTCGGATTTAGTGATAACACAGCTTAGTGCATAGGCCGTCAAAAACTGATCTCAAATCAAGCATGAAAACAAGAAGAAGGTGTACTGAACTGCGAAAAAAGAAGCAAAAAAAAAAAAAAGAAAACTAAACGATCCCAGCTCAAGATATGGAACATCGAGTGAATTTGAGTGGTTATGTGGTGACGGTGTTGCACAGCGAAGGAAGAGATCCGTCCGGTCATTGACGTGTCTGTTCGCTGTATTCAACTCTGTGTCCGTGTCGTGGTGTAAGGTCCGTTTGCAACAAAGAGATGTAGGGAAAGGACTTCCAGACGTACGTACCTCCTATTTGCTCTACACAAGTACCTTACGATATGACTCTTGTGTTCCGTTTTGGAAATTTTGACTCTTGAATTCCGTTATTGTAACATAAATCACACCCGTTTATTTGTTGTTTTCATTTCTGTGAGAAGTCTATGCAGCATTCGCATGCTCTCACTATTCATCACATTTAGTTGCGACGGTAATGTATTCTTACCACATAACTCAAAATGGCTCTGAGCACTATGCGATTTAACTTCTAAGGTCATCAGTCGCCTAGAACTTAGAACTAATTAAACCTAACTAACCTAAGGACATCACACACATCCATGCCCGAGGCAGGATTCGAACCTGCGACCGTAGCGGTCTCTCGGCTCCAGACTGTAGCGCCTAGAACCGCACGGCCACTCTGGCCGGCCACATAACTCATATTCCATAATCAGTTAATAGTATGATAATTACCAAGACTAGAGAAGGAGAACAGACACGTCAGTGACGAGACGGAAAGCCTAGTGAAAAAAAAAAAAAAAAAAAAAAAAAAAAGGAGGCATCAGGGAGATTTGAACACGGATCTCCGGCTTTGCAATCTAACACGATCGCCACACTACCACCTTCGCTTGACGTTGTACATCTTTAGCTTGGATCGTTGACTTTTTCTATTTTGCTTCTTTTTTCACAGATCAGTACACCTTACATCCTGTTTTCATGCTAGATCTGTGTTCAGTTTTTCACGAGCTATCCACTATGCCATTTTCACTCTAAATATGAGGGGTGTGCGATGGGGAGTTTCCATTGCCAGTACACCAAGCTCTTCTGACTATTGAACTTTCCTGCTCATCGCGTCGCATTTGTCTGACTATTTGCCATGGCAAACCTCTGTTCAGCCGTGCGGCTCCATCGGGACCGTAGCAAAAATCTGTTCAGCAAATCAGAGTGACTTCATGTTTTTTCAGCATCAATGAACCATCTTACATCAACACATACGCTCACTCCTACATCTGTGAGCCGTAACTTATCTCTGGAACGATTAGTGTGTCGGCTCCTTCTCGTGACCGCGCTTTGTCTACATCTACATCTACATCTATACTCCGCGAGCCACCTTACGGTGTGTGGCGGAGGGTACTTATTGTACCACTATCTGATCCCCCCTTCCCTGTTCCATTCACGAATTGTGCGTGGGAAGAACGACTGCTTGTAAGTCTCCGTATTTGCTCTAATTTCTCGGATCTTTTCGTTGTGATCATTACGCGAGATATATGTGGGCGGTAGTAGTATGTTGCCCATCTCTTCCCGGAATGTGCTCTCTCGTAATTTCGATAATAAACCTCTCCGTATTGCGTAGCGCCTTTCTTGAAGTGTCCGCCACTGGAGCTTGTTCAGCATCTCCGTAACGCTCTCGCGCTGACTAAATGTCCCCATGACGAATCGCGCTGCTTTTCGCTGGATCATGTCTATCTCTTCTATTAATCCAACCTGGTAAGGGTCCCATACTGATGAGCAATACTCAAGAATCGGACGAACAAGCGTTTTGTAAGCTACTTCTTTCGTCGATGAGTCACATTTTCTTAGAATTCTTCCTATGAATCTCAACCTGGCGCCTGCTTTTCCCACTATTTGTTTTATGTGATCATTCCACTTCAGGTCGCTCCGGATAGTAACTCCTAAGTATTTTACGGTCGTTACCGCTTCCAATGATTTACCACCTATGGCATAATCGTACTGGAATGGATTTCTGCCCCTATGTATGCGCATTATATTACATTTATCTACGTTTAGGGAAAGCTGCCAGCTGTCGCACCATGCATTAATCCTCTGCAGGTCCTCCTGGAGTACGTACGAGTCTTCTGATGTTGCTACTTTCTTGTAGACAACCGTGTCATCTGCAAATAGCCTCACGGAGCTACCGATGTTGTCAACTAAGTCATTTATGTATATTGTAAACAATAAAGGTCCTATCACGCTTCCCTGCGGTACTCCCGTGGTGCGATTGGTCGCGATCGCCTGTTTAGGTGAGCGCGGAACGATTCAAAACGGGAGTCGGCGCAGCAGCGAGACGTGGTGCAAGTTGCTCTGGTTTCCGAGAGAGGTCAGTGGCCCTGTCATTCGTGGTCGTGGAGGACTGGTCGTGCCGTGGTCGGTGGAGGGCCGTGAGAACCCGGAGTTTGCTTTGGTCCAGTACAGAAGCAACGCTCGTGAGTGGACGACGTGGCCCGAGACTTCACGCTAACAGCGGAACTGTCTGGAGGACAGTGTAGCCTTGCAGAGGCCTAAATACAACTGTCTGCTTCCTATCACCATGCCCAGATATCTGTCTGCCGATACCAATTCCAACTGTGTTAATTCTGTTGGGTAAGGTCTTTTCACATCCAGGATCGTTCTTGTACGATTAACTGTTGGGTGGTCTGTAAAGTTCTTTAAAAATAAACGTTTAGGATTAGGTTGAATGAATGTCTGATCTGTGGAATGGGTACTGATCTCGAATTATCGTGTAGCATGTTGTAACTGCAAACGATGTGCTTATCTGCATCACTGTTAGCAAAAACTTTATTCTAACCGTTTGAGAAATGCAACTCCCAATGCCAATAAAGAAATACAGTCACTGAAAATACATTCAGCGCCTTAGGCACTGAATCATCTTGCCCTGTTCAAAACTGATAACTTTGGTCCCTGTGCCAATAACAAATAAATGAAATTGTCCTATCTCTAAAGCAGCAACGGAGCAACGCGATATATTCTGGTCTCTCATGAAAAACAAATTTGCTAGCTACAGCCTCAGCAGTGTGCAATGCTGGCCATAATACTTGAAATAGACATGAAATTATTTTGACTGCTAAACGAAAGCATTATGAAGAATCCAACTTCTTTGAAAAACATATGACCTGAATAGGAAGGCGGTACTGATTGTGATGAATTACTAAACTGATTTTTTTTGTGAAATTATATTGCAAGCTAGGTTTGTTTTGCAAAACATTTGACAACTTAATTTGGTCATAAAAATACATCATATTTGCTGACTGATTCACGAACGATGAGATTTATACAGCAAGTATTATCTAATTCACTAATCCAACATAAATGCAAATCATTAAATTACATATACCTCTGTTAACAAATCTTAGGAACATTACAAAAGTGAAATATCTGACTGGCCTTTTTATTAAAGCTGGATTACTCAACAATTACAAATTATCAGCCAACTCATCTATACTAACACGCTGGCAAAAACAAAAATCGTAATCATGTAACATCTTTACCTTGCTTGCATGAAGACTTCTGCTCCCATGTTCAACAATATTGACATACCTACATTAATCTAATACTTGGTGGCTTCACACAGCACACGACATAAACTGCCTACTCCATCGTCTTTGGCTCACAGACAGCTACCTACAACTCTCCTACTCCAACACTATAATAATCTCAGACCAGAAACAGTATCTCTGAGTCTGCGGTTTTACACAGTCAGCGATATAAAGGCTATCAAAGACATACATCGTTTATAAAATCATATTAGGATGGGACAAACAAATGTGCCCCAGTATATTCCTTTCAGCCCTCTACGACTTTTGCGTTGAGCTGTGGCACCTCAAATGTGCTGTCGCGTTTGTGTGTGGGAGTTACTCGCCCTGTAGGTTCCATTGTTCTAACAAGTACTATCTGGGTGTATTGGGTAATTTACTTTGTCTAACTTACGAAAGCTGTGCAGATTGTTCAAACTGTATAGAGTCTGCGTCCGGGAAATTTTGTTGGACTAACATCTGTTTAATTAAAACCCAATGCCTGGCAATTTCCATAAGCTCGACTGTGGTAGAGTCTGTTATGTTTTTTGGAATATGTAGTATTGAATAGCAGCGTGTGTAGTCTTAATTGTGAGTCAACCAAACTACGAGTAAAGGTTGCTCTTGCAGTACTTGATTATTCACTAGCTATCTCTGCTCAACTGTGTGTGCAGGCAACTCAAATTATGGAGTGCCATTTTAGTTGTAATTCTAACAGTGTAATTTTATCTTAACACTCTAATGATCTGTGCATTTACTGCTTTGTGCACTGCTAGAGTATTTGAATAACCTTCGTACTTAAATCATTTGATGGTTAAGGTTGCAATTATAATGTCTCACATGCTTTAAAGTATTGCAATTTGCTTTAAGAACTTCGGGCTTGTTAGCTGTTAGCAAGGCTGTACGCCAATATCTGATTTAACGTCTTGCATGCAGAAGTTTGGCTGGCTTCACAGTAGGCGTAAGACGGGTAGCCGGCTGGGTTGCTCTTCACGCGTTCCCGCGTTACTATTGTCTCTAAGTGCGTCTACGACCGCGGAAGGCTGTCAAGTTTTACCAGTACTGTAATGATGCAAGTATTTTACTTCTAACAATTTTTTTCTGATTTTAAAACTGTATTTTGTAAGTCATGTTATTGATGTTTCAATCTATTCAAAGAATTTCAACCCTTTTCGGAGCCGCCAGGCTTCTTGGTCCTCTGTCAAATAATTTTGTCTAAGGCATTCGCATTGAACAAGTAGACTATCTGTTAGCTCCTTTGTTAAAAATTCATGTTTTTTTTTTTAAAAAAAAAGAAGGAAAACAGTATTTTGCAACTAAATTTTGTCACAAGGTTAAGTATGAGCTCCGAGAGAAAAAAATTATTGAAGGAAATCACTACCAGTTTTCTTACATTAAAGTATATATTCTTAAACGTTATACTTATTTCTTTGCAAGATTATATCTAAACTTTTATACTATATTTGTTATTTGAACAATTATTAAGTTGTAATATCATATAGTCTCTGTGCTATTACCAGTGTGGGTTTTTCCATACCTGGTAAATAAGGTTCGTGTTTGAGAATCCTGTATGGACTTTGTATTTTCGGTCCCCGTAGCCTTGAGACCTGCTCCGAATATGTAAGTCTGTGCAACGGAGAGTCAGCATATCGGAGCTTTGCCAACGAAAACTAGGCAACTATACCATTACTTCTGATGTTATCAACTCCATAGCCAATCAGAGTGAGTTTCGCCGTTTTCAGTGGGAAACATTTCTCATTTAGCTGATGTAAAAAGAATGGCGTGTCGCTGCTCTGTTTTGGGAGCCAGTGTTCTGTCGATGTCATCATGGCGTCTGACGGCGTCAACCACACTATTTTCCCCAGTCAACGCCCTGCCCTGCCCCTGCGTGAGCAGTGCGTACTGGCTCTGTGCACTATGGGACTTAACATCTGTGGTCATCAGTCCCCTAGAACTTAGAACTACTTAAACCAAACTAACCTAAGGACATCACACACATCCATGCCCGAGGCAGGATTCGAACCTGCGACCGCAGCAGTCGCGCGGTTCCGGACTGAGCGCCTGAACCGCTAGACCACCGCGGCAGGCGCAGTGCGTACTTCCACAGGTTCTCCACCCCTGATGGCTGCGGCGCCAATATGGCAGGCGTGAGGCGAAGTTAGTGTTCAGCTTTACCTTCCGCTCGGCCAGCTCTCTGAAAAGCCGTCTGTCCCCTCTACCTTTGTGGTGGGCCGCTGCCCGTTAGTGAACTTAAAAGCCAGCCTTAGAGCAGGCAGAAATTATTACTGGCCTGAAGATTAACTCATGAAAATATGCTGCTTAATATACACTAAACACTGTCAAGCTCTTACTGAAATGCATTGTTATTACCCTTTCGTGAGCACATATTGGTTGGTTAATAATTGCATAAAAAAAAGAAATAGCACAAATAAAGTCTGAGAACTGAAATGCAGACGGTACGAAAGAATAGTTGCCTTTCAGACTCTAACTGACTGACTTGTTTCAAATTGTATTGAGTTACTTCGAATATAACGACCCCCTATACGTCAACCAAGTCTTGCAAAACCAGCCGGCCGCGGTGGTCTCGCGGTTCTAGGCGCGCAGTCCGGAACCGCGCGACTACTACGGTCGCAGGTTCGAATCCTGCCTCGGGCATGGATGTGTGTGATGTCCTTAGGTTAGTTAGGTTTAAGTAGTTCTAAGTTCTAGGGGACTGATGACCACAGCTGTTAAGTCCCATAGTGCTGAGAGCCACTTGAACCACTTGATCTTGCAAAACCAAACTCGTCCATTTGTCATATGACAGTAAAAGACATGGATCAATGAAGTCAGATAGATGCAGTATTTCGTGACTGCCAAAATGAATATAACTAGGTAATAAGTCAACATTTACTAAAAAGGAAAAAAGTACAGTCATGTAGGCTATCAAACGAAATTTGTGAATGGATTGAATATTTCTTTGCTGGGAAGGTACAACAAGTTATTTTCGATGAAGAGTCATCGGTAGAGGTAGCTTCAGGTGTGCCCACAAAAGTATGTTTGGACCCTTCCCATTCATTATGTATGTTAATGTCCTGACAGACAATATTGATACGAGGGTTGTCCAGAAAGTAAATTCCGATCGGTCGCTAAATGGAAACCACAGTGAAAAACAGGAACATTTTATTTGCGAGAGTTAGCTATATTTTCCGGTACTCCTCTAGATAGTCGCCGCTCCGACTTAGACATTTGCAACACCATCGTCATAGAAGGCAGCCACCTGTGCTTTGCGATAATTCTCTACGCTGGTCTGTAGCCCAAGTGTTGTCTTCGTATCCAGAGTTTCACGTGAACAGAGATGGTGCTCAGGACGAGCCAATTAGGGCTGTGTTGTGGGTGATCGAACGCTTCCCATCGAAAAGGCTGCAGGAACGTCTTCACTGCCCCTGCAGAGTGCGGCTGTGAATCGCCATGATGAAGGAAGTGCGTGGCAGTTGTGTTAGGTGGGCTGCATTCATTAAGGCGAAGCCTCCCAGCGCGCCCTCCTACTTGGAGACATCGTTGTTCTAGGCACCTTAACTCGCTCACAGTGCGCTCACTACCGAAAAGAGCATCTTGATGCGATCGACGGTCATACTAGAGACACTACCCAACACATATGTGCAAAGCTTCAACGGGTTTTCACTGTGGTGTCCATTTCGCGACCGATTGGAACTTACTTTCTGGACAACCCTCGTATAAAACTCCTATTTTTCACAAATGATGCTATTATCTGTAGCGAACTTGAATCTGAAAAAATCTACGTAAGTATTCATTCAATTTTTGATAAGTGATAGGTGAAACTGGAGTGGGAAGGTTCAGAAGGTGTCCCCTAATGGAAGAACTGGAGTCCCCTTATCGTTGCTACAGCGAAGAAAAAAATAAAAAATAAAATAAAAAGCTATTCAAACAGCTGCCAGGATTTTAATTACTAACCACGAGACACATATTAGGATACAGACCTTCAACAAACAAACAACGCTTCAGCGTTGTCAGCTCCAGGGGAAAGTTCACAGAGAAGTTGTCTGAATATCTCAGACACAGCTGCTATTTATTACCGAAATGCTTGTGGCTATACTGAACCCAAGAACAAGGTACAGTTACAGTCGGCTAAATGTACTGATGTTTAGGAGAATTTCCCCATATACAATCACTATTTCTTTTAAAAACTACCTGGGCTCGCGCGTGCCTGGCCGAAAGGCGAAGGTGGGATCTGGCCGCGTGGCAGCTGCCTTACCCCTTTCCAACAGGTACGGGGTGCTTCCTAGTGGTGATGACATCGTTTCCGAGCCACCACAGGATGCCTCGCCTGTTGGGCCAGTGGCCGATTCTCCGGCAAGGTCCCGACAGTCACAGAGGGCGGGCCTATTAGTTATAGGGAGCTCCAACGTTAGGCGGGTTATGGAGCCCCTCAGGAAAATAGCGGGTAGGTCGGGGAAGAATGCCAGTGTGCACTCGGTGTGCTTGCCGGGGGGTCTCGTCCGTAATGTGGAGGAGGCCCTTCCGGCAGCTATTGAACGCACTGGGTGTGACCGGCTGCAGATAGTAGCACATGTCGGAACGAATGACGCCTGCCGCTTGGGTTCTGAGGCCATCCTTGGTTCCTTCCGGCGGCTGGCTGATTTGGTGAAGACAACCAGCATCGCACGCGGAGTGCAAGCTGAGCTTAATATCTGCAGCATAGTGCCCAGAGTCGATCGCGGTCCTCTGGTTTGGAGCCGTGTGGAGGGTCTAAACCAGAGGCTCAGACGACTCTGCGACTATAATGGTTGCAAATTCATCGACCTCCGTTATTGGGTGGAGAACTGTAGGGCCCCCCTAGACAGGTCAGGCGTGCACTACACACCGGAAGCAGCTACTAGGGTAGCAGAGTACGTGTGGCGTGCACACGGGGGTTTTTTAGGTTAGAGGGACCCCCCCCTTGGGCGAAACGATAAAATACCTGACGGCTTACCAGAGAGGACATTATCATCGTTGATAAAGAACGTCCGTCCTCAGAGACCAAAAACAGGAAAAGTTAACGTAATATTGGTAAACTGCAGAAGTATCCAGGGCAAGGTTCCTGAATTAGTATCTCTTATTGAAGGAAATAGTGCGCATATAGTATTAGGAACGGAAAGTTGGTTAAAACCGGAAGTGAACAGTAACGAAATCCTAGACACAGAATGGAATATATACCGCAAGGATAGGATAAACGCCAATGGTGGAGGAGTATTTATAGCAGTAAAGAATTAAATAATATCCAGTGAAGTTATTAGCGAATGCGAATGTGAAATAATCTGGGTTAAGTTAAGTATCAAAGGTGGGTCAGATATGATAGTCAGATGCTTCTATAGACCACCTGCATCAGCAACCGTAGTAGTTGAGCGCCTCAGAGAGAACCTGCAGAACGTCGTGAAGAAGTTTCGTGATCATACTATTGTAATAGGGGGAGACTTCAATCTACCAGGTATAGAATGGGATAGTCACACAATCAGAACTGGAGCCAGGGACAGAGACTCTTGTGACATTATCCTGACTGCCTTGTCCGAGAATTACTTCGAGCAGATAGTTAGAGAACCAACTCGTGAAGCTAACGTTTTAGACCTCATAGCAACAAATAGACCGGAACTTTTCGACTCCGTGAATGTAGAAGAGGGTATCAGTGATCATAAGTCAGTGGTTGCATCAATGACTACAAGTATAATAAGAAATGCCAAGAAAGGAAGGAAAATATATTTGCTTAACAAGAGTGATAGGGCACAAATCGCAGAATATCTGAGTGACCACCATCAAACGTTCATTTCTGAGGAAGAGGATGTGGAACAAAAATGGAAAAAATTCAGAAACATCGTCCAGTACGCCTTAGATAAGTTCGTACCGACTAAGGTCCAAATCGAGGGGAAAGATCCACCGTGGTATAACAATCATGTACGAAAGGTACTACGGAAACAAAGAAAGCTTCATCATATGTTTAAGAGTAGTCGAATCATAGCTGATAAGGAAAAGCTGAACGAAGCGAAAAAGAGCGTAAAGAGAGGAATGAGAGAAGCATTCAACGAATTCGAACATAAAACATTGGCAAACAATCTAAACAAGAACCCTAAAAAGTTTTGGTCATATGTAAAATCGGTAAGCGGATCTAAATCCCCTATTCAGTCACTCGTTGACCACGACGGCACCGAAACAGAGGACGACCGAAGAAAGGCAGAAATACTGAATTCAGTGTTCCGAAACTGTTTCACTGCGGAAAATCGTAACACGGTCCCTGACTTCAGCCGTCGCACGGACGCCAAAATGGAAAATATTGAAATAAACGATATCGGAATTGAAAAACAACTGCTATCACTTAGTAGCGGAAAAGCATCCGGACCAGACGAGATACCCTTAAGATTCTACAGTGATTATGCTAAAGAACTTGCCCCCTTTCTATCAGCAATTTATCGTAGATCGCTGGAAGAACGTAAAGTACCTAGCGACTGGAAGAAAGCGCAGGTCGTTCCCATTTTCAAGAAGGGTCATAAATCAGATGCGAATAATTATAGGCCTATTTCGCTTACGTCAATCTGTTGCAGAATAATGGAACATGTTTTGTGTTCTCGTATTATGACGTTCTTAGATAATACAAATCTCCTTCATCATAACCAACATGGATTCCGCAAACAGAGATCATGTGAAACTCAGCTCGCCCTATTTGCCCAAGAAATTCACAGTGCCGTAGACACTGGCGAGCAGATTGATGCCGTATTCCTGGACTTCAGGAAGGCATTTGATACGGTTCCGCACTTACGTTTAGTGAAAAAAATACGAGCTTACGGAATATCGGACCAGGTTTGTGATTGGATTCAGGATTTCCTAGAAGAAAGAACACAACATGTCATTCTTAACGGTTCAAAATCTGCAGATGTAGAGGTAATTTCGGGAGTACCGCAGGGAAGCGTGATAGGACCTTTATTGTTTACAATATACATAAATGACTTAGTTGACAACATCAGTAGCTCCGTGAGGCTATTTGCAGATGACACGGTTGTCTACAAGAAAGTAGCAACATCAGAAGACTCGTACGTACTCCAGGAGGACCTGCAGAGGATTAATGCATGGTGCGACAGCTGGCAGCTTTCCCTAAACGTAGATAAATGTAATATAATCCGCATACATAGGGGCAGAAATCCATTCCAGTACGATTATGCCATAGGTGGTAAATCATTGGAAGCGGTAACGACCGTAAAATACTTAGGAGTTACTATCCGGAGCGATCTGAAGTGGAATGATCACATAAAACAAATAGTGGGAAAAGCAGGCGCCAGGTTGAGATTCATAGGAAGAATTCTAAGAAAATGTGACTCATCGACGAAAGAAGTAGCTTACAAAACGCTTGTTCGTCCGATTCTTGAGTATTGCTCATCAGTATGGGACCCTTACCAGGTTGGATTAATAGAAGAGATAGACATGATCCAGCGAAAAGCAGCGCGATTCGTCATGGGGACATTTAGTCAGCGCGAGAGCGTTACGGAGATGCTGAACAAGCTCCAGTGGCAGACACTTCAAGAAAGGCGTTACGCAATACGGAGAGGTTTATTATCGAAATTACGAGAGAGCACATTCCGGGAAGAGATGGGCAACATATTACTACCGCCGACATATATATCGCGTAATGATCACAACGAAAAGATCCGAGAAATTAGAGCAAATACGGAGACTTACAAGCAGTCGTTCTTCCCACGCACAATTCGTGAATGGAACAGGGAAGGGGGGATCAGATAGTGGTACAATAAGTACCCTCCGCCACACACCGTAAGGTGGCTCGCGGAGTATAGATGTAGATGTAGATGTTATTAGATTAAAATCAAAAGTACAGATTCTTATAAGCAGCAAACAATGTTATTTAAATGGAACAGGCAGGATATCAGCTTTCAAGAAACAGCATTACTCAATTACCTTATGAAACAATCAGGTACATTTTTTCTTTTTTTTTTTTTTTGAGGGGGGGTAGGGGTAGTGGGGTCAGCAACCACTTAATGCACTGAGGAAGCTTAGCAAAATTTCTCATATGCAGTTGCTGTTAGTTATTAAAACACCTGTCATTGTTTTGAAAAAAGAGGCACAGACCTTTATAAACAGCAAACAATGATCAATATAACTACGAAAATTGTCAGTTTTTGACAATATAATGTAAGTGGATAGATAGAAAAGCGTACTCACTAGGCGGCGACTGGAGAGCAAACATATAAAAAAGCACACATACAGTATATGGAAGCTTTCGGAGCCAGTGACTCCTTCGTCTAGCAGAAGGGTTGAAGGGGAGGAAGAGGAATGAAGTAAAAGGGCTGGAGAGGGTAAATTTTTTTGTATCATTTATTTTCTTTTTTTTTGGGGGGGGGGGGGGTTTCAGTAACCACTTACTACACTGAAGAGCTTAGCAAAATTACCCATATAAAGCTGCCGTTAATTATAAAACATCTTTTCATGCGCTGAGGCAAGGAACAGGTTTTCATAAGCAACAAACAGTTATTTTTAAAAAGGGGCAGCCAAAACAGTAGCCGTCAATGGGCGGTTTTAACAAATAATCTTATTAATCAGCAATATCTAGGGTTTCTAGACAAGATCAGTGAACACTAAATGGACAATAACAGACAATCAACATCACTAAATTAGTTTAGGGTAATATCCCATACGCAGCTGTCATCAATTTTAAAACACCTTTCATATATTGAAACCAAATACAGATTTTTTCATAAGTAACAAACAAATATTTTTAAAAGGTGCAGCCAAGAGAGCAGCCCTCAATAAACTGTTATAGCAAGTAACCCCAATGCGGTGGGATAGATCATGTCTAAAGGTAACGCAAGACCCACCAGAAGGTGAAAGAGGAACTGTGAACAGTTCAGTGATAGAGTTGTTCTTATCAGAATCGACAGCAAACCGAGACCGACAACTTAGTTCGGGTATACATGCCGACGTCGCAAGCTGAAGATGAAGAGATAGAGGACGCATATGATGATACCGAAAGGGTAATACATTGTGTAAAGCGAGATGAAAGTCTAAATGTCATACAAGACTGTAAGGCAGTTACAGGGGAAGGAGTGGAAGAAGAGGTTACAGGAGAATATGGGCTTGGGACAAGGAATGAGAGAGGAGAAAGACTAATTGAGGTCTGTAACAGATTTGAGCTAGTAACAGCGAATACTCTGTTCAAGAGCCATAAGAGGCGGAGGTGTACTTGGAAAAGGCCGGGTAATACGGGAAGATTTCAGTTAGATTACATCACGGTCAGACAGAGATTCCGAAATCAGATACTGTATTGTAAGGCGTACCCAGGAGCAGATAGAGACTTAGCTCACTATGTAGTAGTGATGAAGACTAGCTGAAGTGAAAGAGATTAGCAAGGAAGAATCATTATGCAAAGAAATGGCATACGAAAGTACTAAGAAATGACGAGATTCACTTGAAGTTCTCTAAGGTTATAGATACAGCAATAATAAAGAGCTCAGTAGGCAGTACAGTTGAAGAGGAATAGACATCTCCAAAAACTGTAGTCACAGAAGTTGGAAAGACCAACATAGCTACAAAGAAGGTAACTGCAAAGAAACCGTGGGCAGCAGAATAAATACTTCAGCTGATCGAGGAAAGAAGAAAGTACAAAAACGTTCAGGGAATTTCAGGAATACAGAAATACAAGTCGCTTAGGAATGAAATACATAGGAAGTTCAGTTAAGCTAAGATGAAGTGGCTGCATGAAAAATG
The DNA here is from genome assembly GCF_023864345.2 of Schistocerca serialis cubense. Classification (NCBI taxonomy): domain Eukaryota; kingdom Metazoa; phylum Arthropoda; class Insecta; order Orthoptera; family Acrididae; genus Schistocerca; species Schistocerca serialis. Next base: position 142,990,498 of record NC_064646.1, read on the forward strand.
TGAAGAAATCGAAAGAGAAATGATAGTCGGAAGGACTGGCTCAGCATATAGAAAAGTCAAAACAACTTTCGGTGAAATTAAAAGTAAGGATGGTAACATTACGAGTACAAGGGGAATTCCTCTGTTAAATGCAGAGGCTAGAGCGGATAGGTTGAAAGATTACACCGAAGGCGACTATGAGAGGGAAGATTTGTCTGATGAGATAGAAGAAGAAACAGGGGTCGATTCAGAGGAAATAGGGGATACAACATTAGAATCAGAATTTAAGAGATGTTTGTTAAGAACAAATAAGGCAGAATGGATAGATAACATTCCATCAGAATTTCTAAAGTCACTGGGGGAAGTGAGCACAAAAAGACTATTCACGTTGGTGTGTAGGCTGTGATGGCTAATATACCATCTGCTTTCGGAGAAATATCATCCACACAATTCCGAAGACTGCAAGAGCTGACAGGTGCGAGAATTATAGCACAATCTGCTTAGCAGCTCATGCATCCAAGTAGCTGACAAGATAATATACAGAAGAATGGAAAAGAAAATTGAGGAAGTGTTAGATGACGAACAGTTGGGCTTTAGGAAAGGTAAAGGCACCAGAGGGGCAATTCTGACGTTGCGGTTGATAATGGAAGCAAAACTAGAGAAAAGTCAAGACACGTCTATAGGATATGTTGACCTGGAAAAAAAGCTTTTGAAAACATAAAATGATGCAAGATGTTCGAAATCTGAAAAAAATTGGGGTAAGCTATAGGGAGAGACGACTAATAAATAATATAAACAAGAACCAAGAGGGGATAATAAAAGTGGACGACCAAGAACGAAGTGCTCGGATTAAAAAGAGTGTAAGACAGGGATGTAATTTTTTCCCCTTAGTGTTCAGTCTGTACATCGAAGAAACAATGATGGAAATAAAAGAATAGTTCAGGCACGGAATTACAATTCGAGGTGCACGGATATTAAAGATACGATTGGCTGATAACATCGCTATCCTGAGCGAAAGTGAAGAAGAATTACATGATATGCTGAATGGAATGAACAATCTAATGAGTACAGAATATGGACTGAGAGTAAATGGAAAAAAGACGAAAATATTGAGAAGTACGATAGCAGAAATGAGAACGGCGATAAACTTGACATCAGGATTGATGGTCACGAACTAGATCAAGTTAAGGAATTCTGTTACCTAGGCAGCAAAATAACCAATGACGAATGGAGCAAAGGGGACATCAAAAGCAGACTAGCACTGGAAAGAAGGGCATTCCTGGCCAAGAGAAGTCTACTAGTACCTCACATAGACCTAGATATGAGGCAGAAATTTCTGAGAATGTATGTTTGGAGCACAGCATTGTATGGTAGTGAAACATGGAATGTGGGAAACCAGGAACAGAAGAGACTCATAGCATTTGAGATGTGGTGCTACAGACGAATGTTGAAAATTAAGTAGTCTGATACCGTAAGGAATGAGGAGGTTCTGCGCAAAATCGGAGAGGAATATGTGGTAAAAATTGACAAGGAGAAGGCACAAAATGATAGGAAGTCTGTTAAGACATCAGGGAATGACTTCCCTGGTACTAAAGGGAGCTGTAGAGGGCGAAAACTGTAGAGGAAGACAGATATTGAAATACATCCAGCAAATAGTTGAGGACGTAGGTTGCAAGTGCTACTTTGAGATGAAGAGATTGGAGCAAGAGAGGAATTACTGGCGGGCCGCATCAAATCAGTCAGAAGACTGATGACTCAAAAAAAAAAAAATTATCCGAAGGTATTGCTTGCCGTATATGACCTATAATGGTAAGTAATATGTACTTCTAAGGTTGTTAGTTTTCTTCTCTGGTGCCTTTTAGAGATATTAACAATAAACTCGCACGGGCCTACTGTGTATCAAGTACGGCAATGGGCATCTTAGAAAGGTCAGCTGCTTCATTACGCCGTGCTAATCTTCGCATGAGGGCGTTTGGTGATGATTGTGTCATCTGGAACAAGTTCGCTTCATGTTCCTGAAATCGCGCGAGTACTGTTGGTTCCTTCGCTGTTTCGAGCAGGTAAGAGGCTGGAAAATTATGAGGGACTCGGAAAACGCGCCGAAGTGCTCTATTCTGGAGGCGTTGCAATTTCGTTATGTGTGTTAGCGGATGTCCCACACATTGGGAGGCATAATCTATGACACTCCGGATGGAAGTTCTGTATATTCAAAGGCAACACAGCACCGACAATGCGGACCATCACTCAGCAGTGAATAAAGAGCTCCGCGGAGCTGACGCCTTTTTCCAGGCGTCGTTCACATGATACTTCCTGGTCAACGGCCGGTCAAGGGCGACTCCCAAATATTTGGCTTTCGGTGCTCAAGGAATGGGGGTGTCACGTAACATGAAGCTGTCCACTACCACACTTTGTCGTCTCGTAATCAGCAGTGCCTGGCTGTTAGTAGCATTAAACTGAATCCTCCAGTCAGAAGTCCATCCTTGATGTCACGGCTGGCTGGCTGAAGACGGCAATGAACTGCCACCGGACTTCACTGATCACGAAGCCTTCCCGCACCGCGCTTTTATCGTTAGCGAGGGCGCCACTCGCAGGGGCCAAAGTCAAGAGGCAAAGACGATCCTAAAGGGAGGAAATCGATTGAGTATCGAGCCCACAGGGCTCAATAAGGTCTCAAAGTGGTGTAAAGGTTGGCAGCTTCCTTTAAGAATTCGAGAATGTAAAAAATAGCACTCTTCACAAAATTCTGAAACGTAATACAATGTTAATGGAATATCAATGAGTCACAAATGCAAACAGTCAATTCGTACGAATACCTGGGTGTAACAATCTATGGGAACATGAAATTGAACGATCACATACGTTTCAGTCATACGTAATGCAGGAACATGATGTCGGTTCATTTGAGGATACTGGTGAAATGCTAACTTTCTGGAAAGAAGACTGCTGATAAGATCCGCGTGCGAACCATCCTAGAGTACAGCTGAAGTGTATTGAACCTGTAACACAGAGGACTAACAGGAGACATTGAATGAATACAATGAAGGGCAGCACGAATTCTACTGCATTGTTTTATTCACGGAAAGATTGATGGACTTGCTGAATAACAGCAAGTGGCAGGCGTTTGAAAATAGGCGGCTATCATACGATTAGACCAATTGCAATACGAACAGACATACAGGGCCACTATACATCATTCATTCGTTTTCAAGGCTCTATATTTTCCCAAGTATGACATGTACAAACATGACTGATGCACGGATAGAACCGTAAACTCACCAAGGCAACATTTTGCACTCTACAAATGTTCCCCTCTGGTCACACGCCCAAGCGATAGTACAGTTTGTTCCATTTCTTATGTAGCAACATCCGGTCAATGGTCATCACAGCAGCATTGATGCGCTCTCTCAGTTACTCTGGTGTCCTTAGCAGTGAGCATACGCAAACAAGGTCCTTAATATACCCGCAAAGGAAAAGTCACAAGGTTCAAATGGTTCAAATGGCTCTAAGCACTATGGGACTCAACATCTGTCATCAGTCCCCTGGACTTAGAACTACATAAACCTAACTAACCTAAGAACATCACACTCAGTAGTGCCCGAGGTAGAATTCGAACCTGCGACAGTAGCAGCAGCGCGGTTCCGGACTGAAGCGCCTAGAACCACTCGGCCACCGCGGCCGGCAAGTCACAAGGTGCTGGATGAGGAGACTTGGAGAGGGGGGGGGGGGGGGGGGGGTGGAAACAGACACAATTGCAACACGTGGAGGTAAGAGGTAACTGCCACAGTATTCTCACGGAAGGAAACCTGCCCATACAGCTTTGCCCATACAAAATAGAGGGCACCGGCCATAAGCTTTCGATTTTAACTGTCGCACGAGCTGTAAACTTTGCCGTTTCAAACGTAACCTCCGTAGCAAAATCTTCCACACAGTTTGCTGCCATGCTCCAAATTCTTGTCTTGCACGGGTAGTTGATTTTTTTGGACTGCCTACGAAATTTTTCCTTAACTTCCCCACGGCTGCTTCTAACAAATGGCACTTTTCTCTTTATAATGCCCCTACGTTGTCAAAAATAGCTCAAATGGCTCTAAGCACTATGGGACTTAACATATGAGGTCGTCAGTCCCCTTGATTTACAACTACGTAAACCGAACTAACCTAAGGTCATCACACACATCCATGCCCGAGGCAGGATTCGAACCTGCGACCGCAGCAGCTGCGTGGTTTCTGACTGAAGCGCCTAGAACCGCTCGGCCACAGCGGCCGGCCCTACGTTGTCGATACCAACGCACAATGCTCTGTTTACATGGCTCTTCTTTTACGTAATGCCTTTTGAATGCACGCTGCATTGTTGTAACAGCGAAATGTGTCGCATATTCAAACACACAAAACTCTTTTCTTACTTTGTCGCCATTTTGTCAACGCACTGCACTTGAACGACGCTGGTGCGGACAATGCGAATTCGGTGAGTTTACGGTTCTGTTCACGCTTAAATCAAATTTGTACACGCCTAGAACATTGAAACCAAATGAATGATTTATATATAACTCTTTCCAGGCTTTATACGCATATGGAATGGGAAGAAACCGTAAAAGGTGATACAATGGGAAGTACCTTCCGCCATGCACTTCACAACAGTATGCTGGAAGTTGGGAGTTAGATACATATTTACATGTAGATTACAACCTCATAGCCGTAACGTAAGGAAAAAATGGTTCAAATGGCTCTGAGCACTATGGGACTTAACTTCTGAGGTCATCAGTCCCCTAGAACTTAGAACTACTTAAACCTAACTAACCTAAGGACATCACACACACCCATGCCCGAGGCAGGATTCGAGCCTGCGAACGTAGCGGTCGCGCAGTTCCAAACTGTAGCGCCTAGAACCGCTCGGCCACCCGGGCCGGCAACGTAAGGAAACAGAGGTGTGTGTCTGTGTGGGTAGGTGAGTGGTTGAATGTATGTTCAGGTCCAAGTCTTGTACTGATCTGTTAACGATTGAAAGAAAAACCTATTTCATAACGAAAAATGATGTTCGGTACCAGCTAATTGGATAATTGTTCATTCGTAATTTGTCGTGCTTTCGCGCCCGACTCCAAGAGTACTTTCGTAACCCCACTGCCCAGGCAGTTGACCAACAGACAGTTATGTTGACAGATATTATCTCTCGCATCATGCATTTTTCCTTTAAATTTCACGCCGAAAAACTCAGTTCCGCAACATTTGCTTTCATGGTTCGTTTCCAGCTGAATCCATTGTTTGGAGGTGCAAATATCTCGATTCGGAAGAATTCTCACTCGTTATTGGAAACTGCCCATTTCTTTTAACGACGCTATGGACCATAAGACAAGCACGATTCGTTCCATTAGGTTGTCAGCGACTGATATCGCTTTCCACAGATTCTCGGACTACTGTGTCCTTTCACTCTGAGGGCTCCGGTTGCTCATAAGACGCAGTGAAGCAGAATAAAACAATCTAGGTATCGTTCTTCCCTCGTCTTTCTATACAGGTCGTTTGCGATGTACACACATCAAAAAAAGTTTTGCATCACCTCGGTTCCGAGAGTTCCGGAACCTGTTCACAAAATTGGGACAGAATTCAACATAAATATCATTTCCACCCTTTTTGTTCCCCATGAAACCCACACAATGCGTGTTGTATCAGCATACAGACAGACATTCAGAGGTGGTGGTCCAGATTGCTGTACACACCGGTACCTCTAATGCCCAGCAGCACGTCCTCTTACATTGATGCATGCCTGTATTCGTCGTGGTATACTATCCACAAATTCATCAAGGCACTGTTGGTCGAGATTGTCCCACTCCTCAACGGCGATTCGGCGTAGATTCCTCAGATTGGTTGGTGGGTCACGGTGTCCATAAACAGCCCTTTTCAATCTATCCCAGGCATGTTCGATAAGGTTCATGTCTGGAGAACATGCAGGCCACTCAAGTTGAGCGATGTAGTTATCCTGAAGGAAGTCACTCACAAGATGTTCGCAATGAAGGCACAAACTGTCGTCCATGAAGACGAATGCCTCTCCAATATTCTGTCGATATGGTTGCAGTACCGGTCGGAGGATGGCATTCACGTATCGTACAGCCGTTACGGCGACTTCCATGACCACCAGCGGCTTACGTCGGCCCTACATAATGCCCCACATAATGCCACCCCAAAAAAACAGGGAACCTCCACCTTGCTGCACTCGCTGGACAGTGTGTCTAAAGCTTCCAGCCTGACAGGGTTGCCTCCAAACACGTCTCCGACGATTGTCTGGTTGAATGTATATGCGTCACTCATCGGTGAAGAGAATTTGATGCCAATACTGAGCGGTCCATTCGGCATGTTGTTGGGCCCATCTGTATCGCGCTGCATGGTGTCGTGGTTGCAAAGATGGACCTCGTCGTGGACGTCGGCAGTGAATTGCGCAGCATGATGCCTGTTGCGCGTTTGAGTCATAACACTTCGTCCTGTAGGCGCACGAAAAGCATTATTCAACATGGTGGACCTCCGAGCGAAAATCCGTAGGTAGCGGTCATCCACTGCAGTAGTAGCCCTTCGGCGGCCTGAGCGAGTCATGTGATCGACAGTTCCTGTCTGTATCTCCTCCACGTCCGAACAACATCGCTTTGGTTCATTCTGAGACGCCTGGACATTTCCCTTGTTGAGAGTCCTTCCTGGCACAAAGTAACAACGCAGACGCGATCTAACCGCGGTATTGACCGTCTAGGCAAGGTTGAACTACAGACAACACGAGCTGTGTACCTCCTTCCTGCTGGAGTGACTGGAACTGATCGGCTGTCTAACGCCCTCCGTCTAATAGGCGCTGCTGATGCATGGTTGTTTAAATCTTCGGGCGGGTTTAGTGACATCTCTGAACAGTCAAAGGGACTGTGTCTGTGATACAATATCCACAGTCAACGTCTGAGAACCAGGGTGATGCAAAACTCTTTTTGATGTATGTACTATCCGACCAGACTCTTAGTACATTACTTTCTAGTTACATCTATGTTTTTCACTTGTCCTCTTTCCTTCTGTAGCTTCTTGCAACTCGTCATTTTGTGCTAAAGTGTCCCCGAGTATTCATTTCAACTGTGAATATGTAGTGCTTCTGGAAGTAAGCACGAGATTCTTCTTCCTTAAATATCTTATTCCGATAAGTTTCTTAATAAGGATCTCGACAAACCGAATATACAGGAACAGATACTAAACCTTGTGGCCCAGTGCTCAATTTACTAACATCTCAACGATCGTCCCATTTATCGAAGCCGAAAGAAACACCTCGATAGGTGTGCTTCAGGGGCGGTCCGTAAAAACTCACAGAAAAGTGCGTAGGAGAGTATTTCCTGAAGCATATAGAGGTAAGAGAGAAAAAAAAGAAAGAAAGACTCACAGTAAATCTCTGGGATTTGTGCTTGGAAGTCGCGTACTCAGTTCTCAGATCCACTAAATATTTATGGGTAATCCGCATGAAGGTATTCTTTCCCTTAAGACCACAAAAATCATCGAGACGAATACCCGGGCTTCTTGAATGTAATTCCCTGTCTCGGAAAGTGAATGTTACGACAATGAATTCCAGAGGGTGTCCACAAATCCCAAGGATAAATTTCCTGGGCAGAATGGTAACTTCCAGAGGCGGAGCGGCAAATCTTAATTCTAAAGAATGTCTGAACTGCTTAACGGATTACCATTGTTTGTCGATATGGTGGCGTAAGGAATTTTTAAAACCTGTTCATAAATGTGTCCAGACTTTGGTTGTAGGTCTGCTCGTCGTTACTCCTTTGACAACCAGAAAATGGTAAATCAAGATAGGACCGCCCATCATTACTTTCAGTGGTAATTCTGCTGGTTTTGGAGTTGATTGTTGCGTATTTGCCACTTTCATCTCACCACTAATGTTGAACTTATCAAATAGATTGTCACAGTTGTTTCCTTCAGCCCCTCAGCTCTGCAACAGGCAGCAGTGGATCAATTTTTGATTACTTGCAACAAAAACAGTAACGAACAGGCTAGTGTTCCATGTAATACACGGTACCTATCACAGTGTGTGGGATGCAACGCGGGTCATTTTTCAAGAGAGAGAGCCTCTGTGCAGAAATGCACTGTTTCGCAGTTGTGGGACATCGAATTTTGAGGACGATGGTTTTTGATTAGCTATGAAACTTAATCCATCCCGTAGTTTGGTATCACATTACAAATAAGTTCCAACTCACCAGGCACCCCATGTATATACACTACTGGCCATTAAAATTGCTACACCAAGAAGAAATGCAGATGATAAACGGGTATTCATTGGATAAATATATTATACTAGAACTGACATGTGATTACATTTTCACGCAATTTGGGTGCATAGATCCTGAGAAATCAGTACCCAGAACAACCACCTCTGGCCGTAATAACGGCCTTTATACGCCTGGGCATTGAGTCAAACAGAGCTTGGATGGCATGTATAGGTAGAGCTGCCCATGCAGCTTCAACACGATACCTCAGTTCATCAAGAGTAGTGACTGGCGTATTGTGACGAGCCGGTTGCTCGGCCACCATTGACCAGACGTTTTCAGTTGGTGAGCGATTTAGAGAATGTGCTCCCCAGGGCAGCATCGAACATTTTCTGTATCCAGAAAGGCCCGTACATGACCTGCAACATGTGGTCGCGCATTATCCTGCTGGGATCTATGGTTTCACAGGGATCGAATGAAGGATAGTGCCACGGGTCGTAACACATCTGAAACGTAACGTCCACTGTTCAAAGTGCCGTCAATGCGAACAAGAGGTGACGGAGACGTGTAACCAATGGCACCCCATACCATCACGCCGGGTGATACGCCAGCATGGCGAAGACGATTACACGCTTCCAATGTGCCTTCACCGCAATGTCCCCAAACACGGATTCGACCATCATGATGCTGTAAACAGAACCGGGATTCATCCGAAAAATGAGGTTTTGCCATTCGTGCATCCAAGTTCGTCGTTCAGTACACCATCGCAGGCGCTCGTGTCTGTGATGCAGCGTCAAGGGTAACGGCAGCCATGGTCTCCGAGCTGATAGTCCATGCTGCTGCAAACGTCGTCGAACTGTTCGTGCAGATGGTTGTTGTCTTACAAACGTCCCCATCTGTTGACTCAGGAATCGAGACGTGGCTGCACGATCCGTTACAGTCATGCGGATAAGATGCCTGTCATCTCGACTGCTAGTGATACGAGGCCGTTGGGATCCAGCACGGCGTTCCGTATTACCCTCCTGAACCCACTGATTCCATATTCTGCTAACAGTCATTGGATCTCGACCAAGGCGAGCAGCAATGTCGTGATACGATAAACTGCAATCGCGATAGGCTACAATTCGACCTTTATCAAAGTCGGAAACGTGATGGTACGTATTTCTCCTCCTCACACAAGACATCACAACAACGTTTCACCAGGCAACGCTGGTCAATTGCTGCTTTTGTACGAGAAATCGGTTGGAAACTTTCGTGATGTCAGCACGTTGTAGGTGTCGCCACTGGCGCCAACCTTGTTTGAATGCTCTGAAAAGCTAATCATTTTCATATCACAGCATCTTCTTCCTGTCGGTTAAATTTCACGTCTGTAGCACGTCATCTTCGTGGTGTATCAGGTTTAATGTCCAGCAGTGTAAAAAGGTACGGCTTCGAACAGAAAGAGACAATGATAGTGAGAGGAAGAGGGAAATATGCAACGTTAATAGTAAAACACGTGACTATATAGTGCTCGGAATTTCCCGTCACAAACTGCTAGGACTTGTAGCGGGGAGTGAGTACATGATATTTTGAATAAGAACCCGTGTCCGAAAACTTACCGTTTCCGTTCTACGAACGGTTTCAGTTCAGATGTTTAACACATCCACTTTTGCTTGAGGAAATTAATTAGGCATGACGCAGAACATTTGTTTGGTAAAAATTCGAAAGGAAACACAACGAAACATCCGTTTATGGCTTAAGCACATTCGTTTGTATTACCACTGTAACACCATATGTTTACATTATTCCAAAACAAAAAAGAATCCAGCATATTGTACGTACAGAACAGTACTGATGCACTATAACATTGGCTCGGTGTGGCGAACACCAACGTTGTCAATACAACGACGGTTACTGTTGGTTGTAGATGACCCTGGAGTTGTCGTTCGATGATGTCACATATTTGATCGACTAGAGACAGGTTTGGTGATCGACCAAGACAATATGGCGACATTCTGTAGAACATGTTGGGCTACAGCAGTGACAGGTGTTCCAGCGTTATCCTGTTGGAAAAGACCCCCTGCTGTTCATGAATTACAGCACAACAGGTCAAACCACCAGACTGATGTACAAATTTGCATTGAGGGTACGTGGGATAACCATGGGAATGCTCCAGCTGTCATACGAAATCACATCTCAGACCATAACTCCAGATGAGGTCCAGCGTGTCTAGCACGCATACAGGTTGGTTCCATGTCCTCAATTGGCCTAATTAAAACCAACATGCTGCCATCACTGGCACCAAGGTAGAGCCAGATTTGATCAGAAAACACAAGAGACCCCTCGCCCCGGCCTCTCACTTGACACCATTGTAGTCGAAAATGGCGGTGCTTTGGTATCAGTGGTATGGTGGCTACAGAACCGAACATTTATTTAGCTTTTAAATAATATCCGCGTGATCTGTATGAAAAGAAATTTGAAATGTGGTGTTACAGAAAAAGTTGAAAATCGGATGGACTGTTAGGAAATAAGCAGTTTCTCCTCACAAGGGAACCTCCCCATCGCACCCCCCTCAGATTTAGTCGTAAGTTGGCACAGTGGATAGGCCTTGAAACACTGAACACAGATCAATCGAGAAAACAGGAAGAAGTTGTGTAGAACTACGAAAAAAATAAGCAAAATATACAAACTGAGTAGTCCATGCGCAAGATATGCAACATCAAGGAGAGCGTGATCTCAGGAGCGCCGTGGTCCCGTGGTTAGCCTGAACAACTGCAGAGCGAGAGGTCCTTGGTTCAAGTCTTCCCTCGAGTGGAAAGTTTAGTTTTTTATTTTCAGACAATTATCTGTCCGTCCGTCCGTGATTACATTCCTCCAGGTTGTACACCTCTTGTGCAACCGTTAGATGTGTTTAGTTTTCGGCAAGTGAAATACTTTGTGAAAAGATTCTATGATTTTGCGAAGCTGCGCAGGTACACAGAGCAGTATTGTTTACGTGATCGTGTGTCAATTATGAAAGTTCAGGCAGTCACACAAATCAACTTCGCTCTCCAAAATTCCAGGATATGTTCAGATTTGCTTGGACATATGCAGGATTTGACGGTCTACACATGAAAAATTTGAAAGCGTTAAAAACATATGTTTTGACCGAGCACAGGGAAAACTGTGCTACTGTGAAACTGTTGCATTCATTTTTTGCAGTTTATGTAACAAACTCTTATGTTTTCATCACTTTTTTGGGACTGATTATCACATCCACAAGAAAACCTAAATCGGGCAATGGAGAAGAACCTTTTTACCCATTCGCCAAGCGTACGAGTTAAGTTAGGTAGGTCGACAACATATTCCTGTCATGTGACGCACATGCCGTCACCAGTGTCGTATAGAATATATCAGACGTGTTTTCCTGTGGAGGAATCGGTTGACCTATGACATTGCGATCAACTATTTTCGGTTCCCATTGGAGAGGCACGTCCTTTCGTTTACTAATCGCACGGTTTTGCGGTGCAGTTGCAAAACAGAAATACTAAACTTATTACGGTGAACAGAGACGTCAATGAACGAACGGACAGATCATAACTTTGCGAAAATAAAGAAAGTAAAATTTTAGCTCGAAGGAAGACTTGAGCCAAGTACCTCTCGTTCCGCAGCTGCTCACACTAACCACGGGACCACAGCGCTCCTGCGTTCGGAGCATCCATTATGTTGCTTATCTTACGCATGGACTACTCAGTTTGTATATTTTGCTTATTTTTTTCATAGTTCCACACAACTTCTTCCTGTTTTCTCGATTGATCTGTGTTCAGTGTTTCAAGGCCTATCAACTGTGCCAACTTATAACTAAATCTGAGGGGGGTGCGATGGGGAGGTTTCCTTGTCAGAATCAGCGAGGAGAGGCACATGTGAGGAACACTGACAAGAAGGGACAGATTGGTAGGACATGTTTAGACATCAGGGAACGTGGTAGCCGAGGGATCTTTAGAGGGTGCAAACTGTACTAGACAATTGAGATTGGAATGTGCAAGGGTAAGTCAATAAGAGTCTGCTGTTTTACTCTAAGTGAGTTTGATTGGTTCTACGGTTTTGTGCGCTCGAAAACCGCTGGATGGCACTGTTCTCTTCGCCTGTGGCAGGTTGCAGCGTTGTTCCATCAGTCTGCTTTGCACTGTTGCGACGTAAATATGGTCTCGCCACTCTCCGTTTGCACCATAGAACAGCCTTTCTTAATCCATTTTTTGTGGCCTGAAGGCATACGAGGAAGAAGACTTTCAGCACAACACGGGAGCAATCTCTGCCACGGTGACATGTTTACCAGTGGACTGAATAGTTCGAAAGTGGTGAAACGAGACTGAAGATGAGGAAAGAGCGGTTTGTCCCGCTACAGCCACAAGTGATACCAGTATTGAAAAAGTCTGTGCTTTCATTATGAATAACAGACGAGTAACTGTTGATGACGTGGCAAACCATACGCAGATTAGTAATGGTTTTGCATAAGAAATTGTGCATAACAGACTCAACTTTCGCAAAGTCTATGGGAAATGGATTCTAAAACAACTCAATGACGAACAGAAGTGTATCAATGTGAAAATCTGTCAGTATCATTCTAGTAGAATGTTTCTGAAAGCACTACGGTACTTAACATCTGAGGTCAGCCGTCCCCTAGACTTAGAACTACTTAAACCTAACTAACCTAAGGACATCACACACATCCATGCCCAAGCCAGGATTCGAATCTGAACCTGCGACCGTAGCAGCAGCGCGGTTCCGGACTTAAGCGCCTAGAACCGCTCGGCCACAAAGCCGGGCAAATGATTCGTCATTGATGGTCCACTTAAAGAGAGCGTCTAAGAGGTGGCTGATCCAACCCCGATCAACAGTTGAAGGAAACGGTTAGTGTGCACCAAAAACTTGTTTTATTTTTTTTTTATTTTTTTGTTTTTAGAGGGTAGCGGAAAGCTTGTGTAACGGTGGACGAAGTAGCGTGACTATGTTGAAACATGACAGCAATAAAAATTGTGTACTCTTGTAGTAAATTTTAAAACTGATTGCAGATACGTATTGACTTACGTTCACGTCCAACAAATAGTCGAGAATACAGGGTGTAAGTGCTACTGGGAGTTGAAGAGAGTGGCACAGTGCCGGAGAAAAATTATGTAAGTCGGCGTCATTGCTCTCATGGGAAACACCCCTGCATTCGCTTTAATCACTTTAGGAAAATCATGGACTATCTAAATCTTTATGATCGGGCAGGAAACGAATTACTTGCTTCCCGAATAGGAGTGTAACATTGCAACTTTAGTATTTACTCCGTTTAATCTGCGACTGTTTACATTTCTATGACTGAAATTCCAGTGACCCGATGTTAATTTTTTAACAATATAAGACGTGCACGGTGACGCGCAAGCCGCACTGCCACACATAACAAACATTACATACAGGAATTTTTGATTTCTCAGAGAATATGACATTTTGATATCAAAATGGTTCAAATGGCTCTGAGCACTACGGGACTTAACATCTATGGTTATCAGTCCCCTAGAACTTAGAACTACTTAAACCTAACTAACCTAAGGTCATCACACAACACCCAGTCATCACGACATTTTGATATCACAAGATTAACTGAAACCAATTGAATTCTACATGAAAGTATTACGTTGTACTGACATTTAAGGAGTATTGTGTCTTGCTCTTCTACGACGTGTCTCAGAGAGACTGAGAAAGAGAGAAAGGGAAGAGAGAGACAGAGAGAGAGAAGAAAGAGAGAGAGAGAGAGAGATAGATAGAAAGATGAAGGGAGGGCAAGAGAGAGGAGGAAAGAAGGAGTGAGACGAATGGCTCTTCCTATATTGTGTTATAAAAACTATTTCTCCTGCATCGCCTAGTGATGCTGCTGATCAACATCTAGGAACTGGACGCTCTCCACAAACATCACGAGAAGACACGACACGATTTGCCACCCACGCCCTCAGACGCGTACAAGTGGCCATAACTCCGGAGGCAAGCAGCTGAGACCGTGCGTGTGGCGAGTGTAGCGATGGCAGGGACACGGCGTAGCGGTACAGAGCGGCTGGGCCAGGCGCAGCGCGCGTGTCCAGGGCGCAGAGTGCAGAGGCAGGGCGTGTCGGCGGCTGGCGTGGGCCGGCCGCGTGTGGGACGCCGTCACGCCGAGCAGATCGCGACCGCGCGCGGCTCACGGCTCACGGCTCACGGTCGCAGCCTTGGAGCGCCGAGCAGGGGCGACAGGCGGCAGGCAGAGTCTACTGCCCCGCGAGCTCGTACTCTGGTTGCCGGTGAGGCTGTCCCTTCACCTTAAGTCATCTTTTTTCTCTTCTTTATTGTCGTTTCATGCCCCTCACCCCATTGGGACGAGAGGTGGGCTGTCAGCAGATACAAGCTGCAGCTCTTCAACCACGTGAGAGAAAAATGTTTAAAACGGCTTGCAAAATTGGACACGGCGTATTGACAAATAAATGTTTGAAAAAATTAAAAAAAAACTTAGATTCAGGTACATAATTAAAAATACAAAAGGTGGAGTAGTTGATGAATTAAAAGATTGACACGGATGAAATGGCAACAGAGTGTTCCACAAAAGATAAAGGACAGAGACACAAGAGCATAAGTTGAAAGTAGTAAAAAGCCAGTCTGAAGTGAGAAGTGGGCCTAGACTGCCAGGAAGAGGAATATCATGGGGATGTAGCAGTTGGGGTAGTGCATAAAATGGTGTCTGTGCAGAATCCGGACCAAGACTTAGGATGTGAGTGGAGAGCAGTGGACAGGTATGGATTCTTGATCAGAAGAGATCGAAAGGGTTTATTTAGACCAGGAAGGATGGGTACATACCAGAGAGGATTTCATGGTCAGGTAACGGAAGGCGATCCAAGTTCTGTCGAGAGGAAGTGTAGAACTGGGAGAATGTGGTCGTAGAGGCATGCCGGAGAACCAGTAGTAAAAAGCCAGTGTGAAGTGAGAAGTGGACCTAGACTGCCAGGAAGAGGAATATCATGGGAATGTAGCAGTTGGGGTGGTGCATAAAATGGTGTCTGTGCAGAATCCGGACCAAGACTTAGGATGTGAGTGGAGAGCAGTGGAGAGGTATGGAGCCTTGATCAGAAGAGACCGAAAGGGTTCATTTAGACCAGGTAGGATGGGTACATACCAGAGAGGATTTCATGGTCAGGTAACGGAACGCGATCCAAGTTCTGTCGAGGGGAAGTGTAGAACTGGGAGAATGTGGTCGTAGAGGCATGCCGGAGAACCAGTGGTAAAAAGCCAGTGTGAAGTGAGAAGTGGACCTAGACTGCCAGGAAGAGGAATATCATGGTGATGTAGCAGTTGGGGTGGTGCATAAAATAGTGTCTGTGCAGAATCTGGACCAAGACTTAGGATGTGAGTGGAGAGCAGTGGAGAGGTATGGAGCCTTGATCAGAAGAGATCGAAAGGGTTCATTTACACCAGGAAGGATGTGTACATACCAGAGAGGATTTTATGGTCAGGTAAGGGAAGGCGATCCAAGTTCTGTCGAAGGGAAGTGTAGAACTGGGGGAATGTGGTGGTAGAGGCATGCCAGAGAACCAGCAGCAGAGAGCAGAAGGGGAAACTAAGGGATGGGTAGTGTCCAGTTTGCGGGTAAGCTTAGGTTATTCAGAGATGTTCAAGATGGAATAAAAGGGAGGGAAATTTTATACGTTAGTAGAGAAAGCGGATGGGCGAGGGTAATCGGATTCGAAAGGCGAGGGGGAGTGCATGGCGTTCGGGAACCTGTAGGGCGCTATAAAAGAGAGAGGAGCGGAAGTCTGTGCCACAATGGCACAGCAAAAATGGTTCAAATGGCTCTGAGCACTATGCGACTTAACTTCTGAGGTCATCAGTCGCCTAGAACTTAGATCTAATTAAACCTAACTAACCTAAGGACATCACACACATCCATGCCCGAGGCAGGATTCGAACCTGCGACCTTAGCGGGTTCCAGACTGAAGCGCCTTTAACCGCACGGCCACACCGGCCGGCTATGGCACAGCAGAACATGTATCAGATCAGGGATTTATATGTGTGGAGGAGCGTGGAAGGGCGCAGACCCAATGTTTGGCCGGATGGTAGTTTAAGTAATTGTAGTCTATTGTGGGCTTTCTCTCCAATGGTTGATAGATGGGGCTTCCACCTTAGTCGGGGATCAAGCGTTAGTTCACGGTGTTTTAGCATGTTAGTTAACTGGATAGGGTGGCCGTAGATGGTAAGGTTAAAGTCGTGAGGCGGAAGCTGCAGGTGGTTCGACCTATAATTATTGAGCTGGCCAGTGTGGCCGCGCGGTTCTAGGCGCTTCAGTCTGGAACCGCGTGACTGCTACGGTAGCAAGTTCGAATCCTGCCTCGGACATGGATGTGCCTGATGTCCTTAGGTTGGTTAGGTTTGAGTAGTTCTAAGTTCTAGGGGACTAATGACCTCATATGTTGAGTCCCATAGTGCTCAGAGCCATTTGAACCATTTTTTTTATAATTATTGCCTGAGTTTTCGTAGGGTTGATCTTGAGGAGTCACTGGTTGCGCCAGGAGATGAACTGATTGATGTGGAGCTGGAAGGATTGTTTCTGGATGGTAGGATAGAGAGCGAGGAAGGCAGTGCCATTGGCATACTGGAGAAGATGGACAGGAGAAGGGGCTTGGGCATATCGGCATTGTGGAGATGAGAGGACATAACCTTGGTGCACACCTGCAGTGGGATGGAAATAGGAAGTTGGTGTTGTTGATGGTGACATACGATAGGTAGTTAGAGAGGAAGGAGGCGATGAGGCAGGCGTAATTTCTGGAAAGGGAATAGGTCTGGAGCTTGAAAAGGAGCCCAGAATGCGTTACACGATCATAAGTTTACTTAAGATCTAAGGAGACAAAAATGGCCGATTTGCGGTTGTTGGTTTGGTCGGAGAGGAGACGAATAAGGTACAGAAGTTGGTCATCAGAGGAAAAGTTGAGACGGAAGCCACGTTGATGGACAGGAATTGGTAAGAATTGTTGCAGGTGTTTACGAATACGTCGGGAGAGAATGGACTTAAGGACCTCGCTAAACATGGAGGTGAGGCTGATGGGACAGTAGGTGGCGGCGTCAGTAGCATGTTTATTAGGTTTGAGGAAGAGGGGGATTCGAAAAGGTTTCGACGGCTCAGGGTAGAAACCGAGTGAAGTATTATGTTATAAAAGGCGGTTAGCATTTCTAGGAAGGAGAGGGGACATTCTTTAAGGTGTCTGGATGTAAGTGATATCCTTAGATTAGTTAGGTTTAAGTGGTTCTAAGTTCTAGGGGACTGATCACCTCAGAGGTTAAGTCCCATAGTGATCAGAGCCATTTAAGGTGTCTGCAGCGGATGCAGTCACGACCAGAAGTCAGGTTGCGTTTATAGTGGAGTATCTGTTGAATGTCTGTGTTGTTCTTGGAGTAATGAGTTCTTTCCGTGGGATATCGTCGAGTTACTAGGAGCGAGGGGTGGGAGAGTATACGAGCTTCCGTGGAGTGCCGGGAATAAGAAGTAATCGAAGTGGGTGAATGTGTCAGAGAGGTAGGACGCAAAGTGGTTGGTTTTGCTTAGGTTGTAAGAGAGAGGGTCATTATCGTGCAGGAGGGAGTTTGACGGAGCATGGATGTTGCCAGTAATGCAGTGAAATTCATTCGAGTACGTGGAAGAGTTTATGGGCAGCGGGGCGTTGAGGCTTGTGCATGTTTTGCACCAAACCCGGCAATCCTTAGCAGTCAGCACAATCAGGATGTGTCGTTGTAGTTGTCAGTTGCGTGTGAATGTGTCTCTGTCACGGGTCTGCAAGAAGAATCGGTAAAGGCAACGGGATTCACGGAGGAGTTTTTGTCATCTTACCTACATATATACCCTGCAGATCACTGTCATGTGCATGGGTCAAGGTAATTTCAAATGACACATTGAATTACGAGGTCCTCCAGTTCCAGTCGCGTATGGAGCGTGGAAAGAATGTTTAAATGTCTTTATGCACACTGCAGTTGGTCTAATGTTTCCACCGTGACCTCTGCAGAAGTGATAGCAGGGGGCTGTAGTACCCTATCTGATGAGAAGCGTACACTTATCAATATGTAATGTGCAAATGGCCACTAGGTGTTGCAAGAGGCAGATCCGCCATTATAAAAGGAACCGGGTAGTGTTTTGTCAACAGAATAACAGTAACGGCAGAGTGGCTCTGTCACAAGAGCTCAGCGTCTTCGACCGTGGACTAGTCATCGGTTTTCACTTAACAAATTCATCAGGGACATTTCATCCACTATAAAGCTGCCCAAGTCGACTGTTTTTGATGTGACTGTGGAGTGGAAACGCGAAAGAACAGGCACAGTTAAACCAAGACCATGCAGGCCTCATGTACCGACGTACGGGGACCGTCGACCATTCCGGACGATGGCTGTGAAAATGGTATGAAATCAGCGGAAGGAATCACTTGTGAATTCCAAAGTGCCACCAGCTGTCCATCTAGCAAACTGATTGTGTATACATTTTCAACTTCTCACTGCGTAATAAGTAGTCAATTAAATTTCGGGCATGCAGCCGCACAAATAAAATTTCCTACACTGATATTTCCGCTGCGTATCGTCCGGCCATCCTGAGTGAGTCACAAGACTGACGACAAGATGCCAAGCGCGGCCTTATATGCTCCACCGCGGCGGTACTGCGCATGCGGGTCACAGGTGCTGGTCGGCGGCAAAGAAATACGCTTACACATGCGCCGCCTGTGGCAAAAGCGTACAGACATTCGATTACCTTATCGATGTTTGATCGGCGGCGAAGACACCATGACGACTTCTCTGCAGTTTAATTACCCCAAGAGCCGGATTCCATGCTTTGTACAAATTAAAACCATTATCTCTATTTATTAAATTATTAGATAATCTAATCTCTGTAGCTTCCATGAAGACAGATTCCCAAAAGGAAGAGGTGGATGTTAAAAACTTCACATCACTGTAATTCATGGAATGCCCTGTATCAATGCAGTGTTTTGCCACAGCTGACTTGTCTGGCTGTAATAAGCGTGTGTATCTTCGATGCTCCACACACCTCTCATGAACGGTGAGAGTTGTTTGACCTGTGTACGACTTCTCATAATTTCCGCAAGGAATCTGATACACACCCGCTTTACCAAGCTGTAAATCGTCCTTCACAGAGCCGAGTAAAGCTGCAGTCTTGGTGGGGGGGGGGGGGGGGGCAGAAGATCACCTTAACACAGTGTTTCTCAAGAATATGGCCTATTTTCGTGGAAAGAGCATCCACATAGGGTAAAAACGCACTAGATCTGAAGGAATTACCATCTTCTCCCCTTTCACGTACCTGAATTCTAGGTTTTGCATTGAATGCTCTACAAATTTGTTGCGGAGAAAATCCATTCGATTTAAAAATGCTCTTGAGGTATGTGAGCTCTTCTTGCAAATTATCTTTATCGGATATACAGTGCGCCTTATGCACTAAGGCCGTAAGGACACCTATGGTCGGTGAAGGGTGATGGCAGCTACTGGCATGATGATATAGATTTGTGTGTGTTGGTTTTCGATATATGGTGTGCCTAATGTGACATCAACTTTACGGCGAACGACAACATCCAAAAAGGGGAGGCAGCCGTCTTTCTCTATTTCCATAGTAAATTTGATACTAGCATGGATAGAATTCAAATGCTCAATAAATCGATGTAATTCATCCATCCCGTGCGGCCATACCACAAATTTGTCGTCCACGTACCTCCAGAAGACAGTTGGTTTAAAACTTGCTGAGTCCAATGCCTTGTCCTCGAAGTCTTCCATGAAGAAATTAGCTACCAGAGGGGAGAGCGGGCTCCCCACAGCAAAAAGTCTACACGAGAGTGCGAACACATTAATGCTTCACTTACGGTAACGACTTTTGTGCCACATCCTCTTGAAAAGCTTACGGATCGTTTTTCTTTGCTGATAAAACTGTTGTTTTATGTACTTGGGCATGCTGCAGGTATGTCTTGTGCCACAATTACGGCAAGACAATGGAGACTCCGTTTCGTGACAAGATGGTGCTTCACATCTTCTTCCAGACGTTCGTGATTACCTTCATGCTGCGTCAGCGTTGGATCGGCCGTGCTTTTCATCATGATTATCTTCTCCTTCTTCAGTAGCCCCCACGGTCGTCTGACTTAACTCCGTGCTATTTCTACTTATGGGGATATGTCAACAATCGCGTATTCCTGTCTCCACTACCATTTAAATTGAAAAGGTTACAAGGAAGGATAATTAATGTGTCTGCTGATATCGCCCATGACTTGTTGGGACGTATATGGCAAGAAACTGAATACCATACTGGCATTTGCCGCGTCACTAACAGTGTCCAAGTGGAATACCGGTAAACTGAGTTAAAAGGGTAAGTTGCTCTAACCTCTGATATGAGTCTATTTTCTCTAAACCTTGTTTATTTCTGTCGTTGTCGTCTTCTGAAACCCCGGAGGCACTCATGAATGATCCTTCGCAAGTACAGCTCATTAGGCTCTTAGGAACCGTCACAACTTAAACACAAAATCGGTGCCATTGTGACTAGTAGCTGATTTCAGCATATGCATAAAATCTTCCTTATAACACAAGCACGGATATCCAATACAACCAATATGGAAAGTTATCATTCTGTTATTGTCTACTGGAACAGGAATCGAATCTTTATACCGGCACAGGTATTTCTCGTCTAATGGAGCTATGTGCACGCATCTCACCATATAGTTATTGTTACTGCTTTTGCAAAACTTCCAGATAACTACTGACTTAGAGATTGAGAGTAAACGGTGCAATATGTATTTTCTGTTCAATTCTCCCTTTCATATTCTTCCAAGGAGTTAAAAGACATACGCTTATTCTCTGTACTGATTTTTGAAGGAATAAATCTTTTGCTCGATGGAGCAGCGTTCGGTGGAGTAGCATATTATGAGGTGGAGGATGTTGTTTAGAGACCAGGAACTGGGTGAAGTTACAATTTGCAATATGCGCCTAATTATGTATCTAACCCTCTAGTAGCTTTCATGCGTGTCGGTCTGCTGAAAATATAATCGCAAGTGTCAGTTACCTGTAACACTTTACTGACTCAGGAAAATGACTACCTAAAGTACGCAGAATTTCGCAATTAAGTGCTCGAGAAACAAAGAGTGAACACGTAAGGAAAATATTCTTCAGTGTCGAAGCAGAATATATTTTAACCGTTTTCTCAAAAAAGAAATTTGCTACAAAATTCCAGAATGAATGAACTTGCTAGCGAACGAGAATGACCAAATATCAATGGAATGCATACAAATCTCTAAATTAGCATGGGAAATCTGCAGCGTTGTTAAAATTTTACTTAACTCGAGAAGATCAGTAATCTCTAAGCTAAATACTTTGTTAGGTATACAGTAAGCAATCTATCTACAACATGTTGCAAGTAATGGAAGTCTTGAAACTGGTGCAGTGTGCTGATAGGTAATTACTCTTGAAAAAAGAATGATGCTTATGTAGGTGAAATTAGAGGAGATTAAGCGAATCGGGATCACAAGGTTGCGCTACCTGGAGACTTCAATGTTCGGTAGGAACAGCAGCCCAACCCACCGGTGTTTGGGCGGGCTTCAATGGCAAGGTGAGTGTTGTGACCTTCGTCACGGCGCAAGCCAAGAACAATGACACTCATCTGCATCGATACAATTGCCGCAATTAAGCCCACTTTAACTGTCTTATCGGTATTCATTGTGCAGCACAAAGCATCTGAACCTGCTCTCTAGAATCACTCTGAGTTATGTACTCTTCCTGGATGTAAATTTCTGACGTAACCAGTGACACAAGCTATCTGGCAGCATGAGGTGGAAATTAAACTTCCACTTAAAGTGCACAGATTTTTTTACTGATAGAGTTATTATCTGAAAAAGAAAAATGCTGCACTACCAGCGAACAAATAAAGATAAGGTAATTATAGAGCTATAAGCGCATTTGTGCAAAATTCAAACATCTCAGTATTTCGTACATTTCAGTCCATTCACCGCATGACCTTTTCTGTGCGGTCCCAATTAATTGCGTGATAAAAACGATGGTACGCACACAACAACTTTCGTACTATAAGTAGAATGTGCTCGAGTTATTCGTAATATTAATTAACTATTATACTGCTTTCGGAATACAGGTCTTGCGAGTACTAGCTTTTCTATTCTTTTTTTTATTTTATTTATTTATTTTTCTTTTTATGTGAAAGTTCGCCCAGTCACCATGACTACGTCATTGAATATTTCACCTTTACTTGTGAAATACGGTACCTTCCCAAACGTGGACCTCTTACTGCTTCATAATTTGAACACTGTGTTGGTCGCAAATACATGACCGGTGCAGCATATTTTATTTGAATGATAAAACCCCTATTTGTTTATTTGATAATTTATTTTAAAAGTTTGATCCTCTGAACTGTCAAAGATTATTCATTATGTGAACGCTTATTCTGGGCCCACTCAACCTCTAATATCAAGAAGAGCTATTTGAAGGCCAAATAATGTCTTAGGATATAAAAGCGGACAGCATTGAGCCGCAGAACTGTTTATTAACCGTATAGTCCTCCAACACTGCCGTAGAATGGCTATTGAAGCAGTAGATATAACAGCATTCAGCCAGCCTCGATCGATATCGCAGATCTAGTCACAGAGCTGTAAAGGGTATATAAGCTTCTATTTGTACGGGCTTTGTTACTTCGACGTCTGGAACCGCGCGACCGGTACGGTCGTGGGTTCGAATCCTGCCTCAGGCATAAGTTCTAGGGGACTGATGACCTCAGATGTTAAGTCCCATAGTGCTCAGAGCCATTTGATACTTCGACGTTATCTTGGTGTATTTTTCGTTGATATGTATTAATTTTCATTTGGTTGTCTCACATATCCTTCAAGAGCTCCTAATAGTGTAAATGATATTTAGCAAATACGTTCTCCAAATTCCACTAACGTCTTCGTTAACTGTTTTCATGAGCGTAAGGTTGCACCAAGTCAGCAAGTAGTCTCTCTAATCACTACGTTTTGAGTGTTCTTAATGTCAAGGCTATAGACAGCTTCCACTTTAAGGATCTTTCAGTTAAATATTTTGTAGAAAGTACACCAGGCGCACGCTAATCTTACGCTCTTGTCCTTCGTACCTGTTTCTGCTAAAAATGCGGATGTTAGAGAAAGGAATGGCATGTATATGCATAGAGCAAAGAGAATTTGAGTTGTGTTCGTTCGAAGTGTGAATACGAACCGTAGCACTTGTTTCTGCGTTGCCTGCGTAGCCACAGGATGCTCGTTTAGGTGCCAATCAGTCACTCAATAGCATATGTAGACCACTTCAGACAGTTCATCTGTGCTACAGTACCTGCTGATAATGTATCATGCTCTTGCTTATAAGCAAATCAACAGTTAATACTGAACCGTAATGCCCACCTGAGTCTACATCTACATGACGACGACGCTACATATGTTCTTGGCTTGTAGCACCGAAGACACTTTCTTGTGCGGCTCTGCTAAGGGCAGTTAAATTGAAAATGAGACAGATGTAAAGAAGTAACTAAACTGTTTATTATATCAGAAGTAGTTGTCACGTATGTTAATACATTTATCCCACTGTGAGACAAGGCAGTCAGTACCTTCATGGGCAAATGTTCGCCATTGCCTGGCGAACCATGATTGACACCCACAAATACCTTTGGTCAGAGCTCCAAAAACATGGAAACCGCATGGGAAGTGGTCAGGAGTGTATAGAGGATGTGTAGGAACTCCTCAGCAAAACTTCTGCGACATATTGGAAACAATTTTGGGAACATGTGGGCGGACAATTTGTTGACAAATTGTTCAGACTACGCTGCAGACGTTTCACTGGGAAATCGTTACTCGTTCTCTATTTAATCCCCATTATTCCCCATGTGATTTCCATATTTTCGGAGCCCTGGAAAAAGACATTCGTGACTGTCAGTTTGCTTCGGATGAAGAGATGCACGCCTGAGTGCCATCATTGTTCCGTAAGCAACATTTTTGCATGACTGCGTCGACGGACTTGCCTCACAGTGGGTTAAATGTATTGACAGTTACGGCGATTAATTTGGATATAGTACACGGTATACTTACTCCGTCCGTCTCATTTACATTTGACTATCAGTTATGCTTTAGTTCTGGCTGACTTGATGCTGCCCGCCATTAAATCCTCTCGTGCACCAACCTTTTTATCTCAGAGTAACACCTACACCCAACACCCTCACTTATTTGCTGTATGTATTCCACCCAATCTCTGTCTTCTCCTGCAGTTTTTACCATCAACAACTCCCTCTAGTGCCGTAGTAGTCATTCCTGATATTTTTACAGATTTCGTGTCATTCTGTCAGTGTTTTACATATATTCCTTTCTTCGACGTTTCTATGGCGAACATTCTCACTTCGTATCTTTATAGGCCCACGTAATTTTAATATATTTCTATAGCACCACACGATTTAAGTCTTTTTTTCGGGTTTTGACGCAGCCCCTGACTGACATGGAGATAATACTGTACTCCAACGAACATTTTCAGAACTTTCTTTTCCAAACTGTGGCCTATGTTTGACAACAACGAATTTTTTTACCAAGAAATGTCCGCTTTTTATGTCTTCTTTGTTCCGTAAATCACGTGTTATTTCGTTTCCACGATGGAAATTTTCACACAAAACACAAAGCATGGAGATAATGAAATAACCAAATTCAAAAATTCAAAATTCTTCAAAAGTCTTAAGCCAGTTCTAACTCAATATATTCAAGATATGTCAATGTAAATAATTGACTGCAAATCTGTCAGTACCAAGAATATCGATACAAAACCTCGATAATCGATACTGACTCACATGCTACAGTCCGCCATCTTGTGTTGTGTGTATCACATCGAAGCAATTTGTGCAGTGAATTACGTTGGCAATCAGTGACAAAATATAATGTTCAATAGTGTAATGTCAATCAACAGATCCGCCATTACACCAGTGATGCAAGTGAAGCAGCAACATGGTGAAACTGTGAGTGATCAACTGTCATATAAAAGCCTTTCACACTATTTTCGCAACACATAACTAATGCAAATCTATCTGCATCCTGTACAGGCTGTGATATACATAGTCAACCACAAAGAATAAAACCAGCAGAAGACATCACTGATTTCGATTTCTAACCATACACTGCCCCCCTCCTTCCCCCCCCCAAATGCCACACCAGTGGCTACAGCAAAAAACAATGGACAATGTGTTCTAGATCAACCTAGTTTGAGACTGTTTATTTTTAAGTAACATTTCTCTATGTATGTATGTATAAATGCCTGAAGATGAATAGAACATGTTCGAAACGCGTTGCATTATGTTAGATTAAGTATAAAATAAAAAGTGACTGGTAGCAGAAACTTGAAATAAATAATTGTCCCACACAATCCCGGTTCACAAACATAGCCATTATGGCTGAAAATAATAATAAAACTCCTTACCTTCTTCTACATCGTGATCATCAATTTTGATGTTAAGTTTGTCCCTAATCTCATTTCTGCTACTCTTCATTTCTTCCTTTAGTCCTTTTTTTGGGTTATCCTCAACCCATTTGCTGTGTTCATTAAACTGCTCATTCCATTCAACAGGTCCTGCAAATCTTCTTCACACACATTGATGGTAGAAATGTTATCAGTGAATTTTATCATTGATATCCTTCCACTCTTGAACATTCGTTTTATTTTTATCAGCAGTTTCTCTTGTACAGACCGAAAAATAAGGGCTAACGGCTGCATCCCTCACTTATATCGTTTTTAATCAGAGCACTTCTCTCTAGGTCTCCCAATCTTATTACTCCCTCTTTGTTTTTGTGTGTTTTATGCATACCCTGCCTTTCCCTGTAATTCACACATAATTTTCTCCTAATTTAGAACACCTTGTACCATTTTACACTCTCAAACGCTTTTTCTAGGTCGACAAAAATATGAAATCTTGCCTCTCTGATGACTTTATCTTCCCGAAAGCCAAACTTGTCGTTATCTAACCCAACCTAAAATTTCTTTTCCATTCTTCTGTATATTTTTATTGTCAGTGACCCGAATGCATTAGCTCTTAAAGTGATTGTGCATAGGTCTTACATTTTTCTGCCCTTGCTGTCTTGGGAATTGTGTCAATGAAATTTTTCCGAAAGGCTGACAGCACGAGGGCCTGCTGAAAAGTAATGCCTGCGAATTTTTTATGTGAAAATTCTTAAATTTAAATGAAACGGGTTTTATCAACATTGGTTGGTTGGTTTGTGGGGGTTGAAGGGTCCAGACTACAAAGGCCATCGGTCCCTTTATCAACATTCTACATCTTTATTCTTCATACAGCCACCCTCGCGGCGAAGCCACCCTAGCGGCGAAGCCACCCTCGCGGCGAACAGATTTCTCCCAACAAGAGACTAGTTTGTTGATAGCGTCACTGTAGACTGTTTGATTTTGTTGACGGAGCCACAACCTCACCTCTGCTTTCACCTCATCATCACTATCGAAGTGAAGTCCTCGAAGGTGTTGTTTGTTTTGGAAACAGATAAAAATTGGATAGGGGGAAGTCGGGAATATATGGAGGATAGTCGGTGGCAGTGAGCCCAAGGCGTCGGATTGCTACATATGTTCCAGTGCTCGTGTGTGGTCTGGCATAGCCATAGGCGAGGGTGCTCCATGTGTGGACGAGTTATTCGAATTTGTACGTTCGGTTTTCTGTGGGTCTCACAGTGGTATGAGCTTGATTTTTCCCGCTGATGGCGTGGTCGTGAATGTTTCTGGCGTCGGTGATCTTTTGTGCCGGAACGCCATTAATGCTCTCCAGTTTTTGGGATCAAAACGGTGAAACCAGCTTTCATCACGAACAGCCCTATGTCACCCGTTACTGATGTCGATACATTAATAATCACCTCTCACAGCTCACTTGAGTGCATGCGAGGTGAAGTAGTTAGCGAAAATTTTGTAAAAGACTGTATGAAAACAGTGCAGTGAATAGCAGTTGTTCGAGACACCAGACACACGCAAGAGGACGAAAGATTTTGCAGATGACATGCTGTCAAAAAAAACACGCAAAAGACCACAAAAACTGGTATATAGTAATGCAGTTCATTTAGCGATGTAATTTTAAGAAATTAAAATTTGAGCTACAGAAGATGACAGGTGTCGAAACATGACTGGGTAAATATAAAAATAAACTAACTGTGTTTGAATAAGGCTGATTTTCAAAACACCTCAATTTTTACGTTTTCTACTGTTCGAAACCCGATTATAGGACGCTGCTTCTCACACACAGAGTTACGTTACACACTGCCCTGTTACACGCTGCAATTCGGAGCCCTCTAGCGGCAGAGGGTTCCAACTTGTGTCAGCGAAGCGTGAAAGTTGACCAAATAATATGCGTGACAATTTTGATAATATAATAAAAAATTAGGAGGAATTACTTTTGGCCACGACCTCGTATGTTCCCAGATTTATAGAATCTATAAACCAACTTGAATAGTCGTTTGGTTTCCATCCTTTCCGCCCTTCCCCTCCCCCCGCCCCCACACACTCTCTAACCCTCCCCCATCTGTAACTACAGAAATTCTGAAGGATCGTTATTAAATATTTTTGCTTTATTTGACCGCAGGTCTTCCAAAGTTCTTTTAAATTGTGACTCTTCTTCTGCCTCTAATCTCTCTTCCACGTCGACTCCAATTTCTCCTTATATCACGTCATCAGACAATTTCTCCTTCTTTGAGTGTACTCTTTCCACATACCCGCCTTCTCCTCTCCGTTTAACAACGGAAATTTCTCTAAACTCTTAATATCGGCGATCTTGCTTTTAATTTCGTTGTATGTTGTATTGAACTTTCGCTATACTGAATAATTTCTTTCGACGACCATTTATTCTTCGTTTTCTTCACATTTTTCCTGAAGCCGTTTCGCCTTGGCATCTCCGCATTTCCCATTTTTTTTATTCCTACGTGACTTTTTTGCTGTATTCCTGTCTTTCCCTGAACATTTTCACGCTCCTTCCTTTCGTCCAGCGATTGAAGTATTTTTTTCTGTTATCCAGTGCTCCTTCGCAGTTACGTTCATTGTACCCTTATTTGTCTTTCCAACTTCTATGAGTGCACTTTTTAGCGTCTCCCACTCTTCCTCAACCGAACTGCCTACTGTGGTATTCATTATTGCAGTATTCATAGCCGCAGAGAATTTCAGACAAAACTCGTTATTTCTCAGTATTTGCAGCGTCCCGCTTCTTTCCACACTCTCTTCCGAAACGTTCTATTAAACATTGGTCTACTCTTCGTTATTACTAAATTGTGCTATGATTCAATTACATCCTACCCACGCAGAATGTGTATCATCAAATATCAAAGCAGAAAAAACTGTCGCCGAAACCATGTTTTCTCCAGCGCCGAAATCAGTCACCATGCTTCAATGAATCCGTAAATTAGACATTGTTTCCGGAAGGTATCTTCGAGACCCTCTAGCTGTTGGAATTGTCAACTTACTCTTTCCTTTTCGGGCACAATAGCTAAATTCCTACTTCATTCATATTCTTTAGCATCATTAAAACAAAAAATCCGTTCTTTGATTCAAATCCATTTGTATATTCTCGTTTTTACCATCATTTCGTCTTTAGAGAAAGTGGGGTTTGGCGGAAGGTGGTACGCTATGTTGCATATCTGTTGCTATATGAGTAATACTGGAAATGTTTATCGAAAGACTAAAGTAAGATAGTACTAAATAGCAATCTCCGCTCTTAACAGCTTTCGACAGAGACTGAAACGAAAAGTGCAGTTTCACTTTCATAACTAATGTAAACATTAGAACACCGGGCGAACATCACAGCGCGCAAGTTCCTTGTTCAAGCTGGAATACTATTACGGGGCAGTTCCGTAGGCTCAAAATTAGTGTTTAAATGGCAAAAGAAAGCAATAAGGTGCATAGCAGAACTTAGCCCATATGAATTATGTCGAGATTATTTTAAGAAACTAAATATAATGACAGTGCTTGGCCTGTATATTTACAACTGCCTTGTCTACGTTAAAGAGAATCTGAGTAAATTTGACTTAAGGAGAACAGTTCAGGACCATAACATAAGAAGTGGACATACAATTAATATGCCATATTCTAAGCTTGCAAAGACACATAACAGCTACAAATATCTTGGTCCTGTCTGCTTCAACAAATTACCTGAAAATGCCTACGCAGTGTCAATAAATAATTTTAAAACTAGTCTTTCGAGGTGGACCAAAAGTAAAGTAATTTACTCTGCTCAAGAGTTCCTTAAGAATGTGACAAATGACCCACTTTCCTTATGAGAATGAACTATAAATTAAGTACGAACTATACATATGCCGCACTAA
Organism: Schistocerca serialis cubense; assembly: GCF_023864345.2. Lineage (NCBI taxonomy): Eukaryota > Metazoa > Arthropoda > Insecta > Orthoptera > Acrididae > Schistocerca > Schistocerca serialis. The sequence goes on from NC_064646.1 coordinate 143,020,028, forward strand.
GCAACTATTTTATTACTATTTCATGCACTTATTCTTAATTATCTGTTTGACAATTTATTTGTCATTCACTGAACTATGTAGTTCATTTATCTAGTAATTGATCTATTACGAAACTTGTTGTTGATAGTGACATTTGCACAAATATGTATTGTATCCATCCTGGATTATTATGTTGTAGTCAATAATATTTGTCATGTCGAAGTTTATATTACTTTTACTGTTATTATTATTATGTAAACACTGACGACACCAATTGCATGTAAATATGCTCAACAGTGGAATAAAACATTGGTATTTGTAATATACACCAGACCCATACTTCATAATTTTTTTGGCCATGTTGTAAGTAGGCTGTTTATGTTTTTATGATGGTAACGCCATGTAGCGCTCTATATGAGAATCACTGGCTGTGCTGTGTGCAGTCTGTGGCTGGTTTGCATTGTTGGAATAGTCGCCTTTGTAGTGTTGGGCAGTTGGATGTTAACAGCGCGTAGCGTTGTGCAGTTGTAGCTGAGCCGCCAGCAGTGATGGATGTGGGGAGTGAGATGGCGGAGTTTTGAACAGAGACAGTAAATTTGTAAGACTGGATGCCATGAACTGATATATATATTATGACTTTTGAACACTATTAAGGTAAATACATTGTTTGTTCTGTATCAAAATCTTTCATTTGCTAACTATGCCTATCAGTAGTTAGTGCCTTCAGTAGTTTGAATCTTTTATTTAGCTGGCAGTAGTGGCGCTCGCTGTATTGCAGTAGTTCGACTAACGAAGATTTTTGTAAGGTAAGTGATTCATGATTATTGTTAGTCAGGGCCATTCTTTTGTAGGGATGTTTGAAATTCAGATTGCGTGGCGCTAAAAATATTATGTCAGTTTAGTGTTGATCAGAATAAAGTAAAGAGCGAAATGTCTGAGTACGTTCAGTTCTGCTCAGCTGTTTGAAAATCAAATAATGTAAGAGGTTAATCAGCACAGTAATTCATAAATTTTTCTGAGGGGACGTTTCAAAATTTTTACTTGTAAAATTGATACCCGTTATATTGCTGCCACATCCTTTCTGCACTGACTACATCTTGACTGAATAATTCTGTGGAGGCGTGCTGACCCGTTATACAATTCCCTCATGCAGTTTCCTGCTCTTTCATAAGTCTGGGAAGGGCTCTCCGTGTTTGGTGGCGGTCCCCAGAGTCAGGAAGCGTTCAACTGGCGTCCCCAAAACAGACGCCCACCAGAGTAGCGGTCGGCAGAGTTGCTTACACAACGCCTCGCAGTACAGGCCGTTGGGCAGCATAGGCGTATTTCGCTGTCTTTTGAAATCCAGCGCGCAAGCCCCTACGGGTGAGAGAGAAAGAAGGTAAGTTCAAGGTGGCATCAACTTCGTGCCCGTTACAATCGGTTACAAGCTCGGAAAGACAATGATGGAGAAGGAAACCCACGAAAGCTATTTAGAACGTACTGGCAGTAGATTAAAGATATTCAGCGAAACCACAAATAATATTTAAGCGCTTTCAAATGCCATTCTTCACTCTGTGAAAAAGTGCGGAACATATAATACACTACTGGCCATTAAAATTGCTACACCAAGAAGAATTGCAGATGATAAACGGGTAATTGGACAAATATATTATACTAGAACTGACATGTGATTACATTTTCACGCAATCTGGGAGCATAGACCCTGAGAAATAAGTGCCCAGAACAACCACCCCTGGCCGTAATAACGGCCTTGATACGCCTGGGCATTGAGTCAAACAGAGCTTGGATGGCGTATACAGTTACAGCTGGCCATGCAGCTTCAACACGATTCCACCGTTCATCAAGAGTAGTGACTGGCGTATTGTGACGAGCCAGTTGCTCGGCCACCATTGACCAGAAGTTTTCAGTTGGTGAAAGATCTGGAGAATGTGCTGGCCAGGACAGCAGTCGAACATTTTCTGTATCCAGAAAGGCCCTACAGGACGTGCAACATGCGGTCGCGCATTATCTTGCTGAAATGTTGGGTTTCGCAGGGATCGAATGAAGGGTAGAGCCACGAGTAGTAACACATCTGAAATGTAGCGTCCAATGTTCAAAGTGCCGTCAATGCGGACAAGAGATGACCGAGACGTGTAACCAATGGCATCCCGTACCATAACGTCGGGTAATACGCCAGTATGGCGATGACAATTACACGCTTCCAAGGTGCTTTCACCGCGATGTGGCCAAACACGGATGCGACCATCATGATGCTGTAAACAGAGCCTGGGTTCATGCAAAGAAATGGCGTTATGCCGTTCGCGCAACCAGGTTCGTCATTGAGTACACCATTGCAGGTTCTCCTGTCTGTGATGCAGCGTCATGGGTAACAGCAGCCATGGTCTCCGAGCTGATAGTCCATGCTACTGCAAACGTCGTCTAACTGTTCGTGCAGATGGTTGTTGCCTTGCAAACGTCCCCATCTGTTGACTAAGGGATCGAGATGTGGTTGCACGATCCGTTACAGCCATGCGGATAAGATTCCTGCTATCTCGACTGCTAGTGATACGAAGCCGTTGGGATCCAGCACGGCGTTCCGTATTACCCTCCTGACCCCACCGATTCCAAATTCTGCTAACAGTCATTGGATCTCGACCAACGCGAGCAGCAATGTCGCGATACGATAAACCGCAATCTCGATAGGCTACAATCATACCATTATCAAAGTCGGAAACGTGATGGTAGGCATTTCTCCTCCTTACACGGGGCATAAAAACAACGTTTCACCAGGCAACGCCGGTCAACTGCTGTTTGTGTGTGAGAAATCGGTTGGAAACTTTCTTCATGTCATCACGTTGTAGGTGTCACCACCGGCCCCAACCTTGTGTAAATGCTCTGAAAAGCTAATCATTTGCGTATCTCTACCTTGCCGGCCGGAGTGACCGAGCGGTTCTAGGCGATACAGTCTGGAACCGCGCGACCGCTACGGTCGCAGGTTCGAATCCTCTCAGGGCATGGTTGTGTGTGATCTCCTTACGTTAGTTAGGTTTAAGTAGTTCAAGGGGACTGATGACCTCAGATGTTAAGTCCCATAGTGCTCAGACCCATTTGAACCATCTTTTTCCTGTCGGTTAAATTTCCCCTCTGTAGCACGTCATCTTCGTGGTGTAGCAATATTAATGGGCAGTCACATTGATGTGTCCACTGCCTACTTTCGACGGCAACGTGCAATAAGTGTTCACAGATGGCTGGTAGCAGCGCTATCAGTTGAGGGTCTTGGGTTCGGAGACACTCGAAACAGTGCACTGTTGTCATAATTTGTCTGACGTGCAAAATGGCATGGTCATTAGGTTTCGGGCCAAGGGTGGAAGCATTACCGAAACGGATATGTTTGTAAAATGTTCGCATGCCGCCGTGTTCAAAGTATACTGTGCGTGACAGAATGGTGCAATGCAAAATCTACGCCGAGGCAGCAGTAATGCATCACGCTGTGAACGGTTGCTGCAGAGATGTGTACGGTCGAATATACGAGTAACTGTTCAGCAACTGTCCGCCCAGATGAACTAAGAGGTATGAAACGTCTCTTCGAAGACAGTTCAGTGAATGTTACTAAAATGGTCCACCGCAGCAAGCTCCTGGTTCAAAATGGTTCAAATGGCTTTAAGAACTATGGGACCAGCTGAGGTCATCAGTCCACTAGAACTTAGAACTACTTAAATGTAACTAACGTAATGACATCACACACATCCAAGCCCGAGGCAGGATTCGAACCTGCGACCGTAGCAGCCGCGTGGTTCCGGACTGAAGAGCCTAGAACCGCTCGGCCACCGCGCCCGGCCAAGCTCCTGGTTCATGCACTCAAGCGACCGCTGCTCATCGGCGACGAAGGCCGCAGTTTGCACGCCAGTGCCACAATTGGACATCTGCTGAGTGGTAACAGGTGGCCTTTTCAGAAGACTAGCGTTTTATACCCCGTCGGATACATGGTCGTTGATGTGTACGGCGCGTAACGCCTAAACGAAAATGACCCAATACACAGGAGGGAGCGTTTTGATCTGGTGAACATTTTCGTAATATTGCCTGGGTGATCGCATCATTCAGGAAGGCAGTTCAAGTACGTACAATGGATCAGCACAAGTGTGCACCTGTCCTTTTTTGAAAATTTGTGGTAAGTTGTATGGGACCAATCTGCTGAGGTCATCGGTCCCTAGGCTTACACACTATTTCAACTAACTTAAACTTACACTAAGAACAACACACAGACCCATGCCCAAGGGAGGACTCGAACCTCCGACGAGGGGAGCCGCGCGAACCGTGGCAAGGCGCCACAGACCGCACGGCTACCCCGCGTGGCCGCACCTGTCCTTGGGGACCATGTCCGCCCCAACATGCAATTTCTTTTGCCTCGGCACGACGACACCTGCTAGAAGCACTACAATGTAGCGTCTCACACGGCTCGCAGTTCGGTTCGAAGAGCACGAATGTGAGTTTACCGTGCTACCCTGGCCACCGAACCCCACGCATTTAAAGCCAGTCGAGAATCTGTAGGATCACCTTGTATGGGCTGCTCGCACCCTGGATTTTCAACCGAGCAACCTACCACAGCTGGCAATGGTGCTAGAGTCGGCATGGATCCACATCCCCATTGGTACCTTCCAGAACCTAAACGACTGTCTTCTTGCACGTCTCGCAGTGGTCCGCACTGCAACAGCTGGTTATTCAGGCTTTTGACATGTGGGCACGAATGACTGGACAGACCTCCATAGCGGATTTTTTAAAGCACACTTGGAACCAATACTTATTATTGTGTGCTGACCATTTAGGTTGGATAGGTGCTAGAGGTTCAACAACTGAAATCGGACACATTTAGTGAATAGCCGCTCCAGTTGCTAAAAAGTTATTTGCTTTACTCCACGATCGGTTTAAGCTTTCGTATTCAATGTATATTCTAGTGGAATCTGAAACTTCGATTGTAAACGCATGATATAATTAGTACTTATATACGGTACCGAACATAGATTTGAGAGTTTCGACAGAAAAACTTCAGGCTTACACATGTGTGCGATAAGTACAGAAAAAAATTAAAAAATTCGGCTTACAATGTGTTGTTTTGCAACGACGTCAAAACAGTATCAGAGTAAAAGTAGGTTGATTCAAAAATGATATGCTCAACAATATCGTTGAAAAATGGTAAGTCATGATTATAAAAAGTGTAAATTTTGACACGTCAAAGGTAATGGCTTGGTTTAGCGTAATTCAGTATGCATGCGACAGCAAGACTTCCCAATATATTCCAAAACGCCGGGCATAAAAACAGGATTTCCTGGTGCTCATACCAAGGGTTCTATTGGTGATATAAGTGAAGTGTCAAGTGTTTTGCATAGCCCTTCGGCTAAGGACCATTTTTATATCCAACAGAATGATAACTTTGGTGTCGCTGTCGTACAGTGTAGGGTCAAAGTGTGAATGCTACCCACTTCCTCCTGCTTAGGCAAATGGAGCAAATAGATTGGGACTTTCTTCATTTGATGTGGTCAACGGTGGGCTTGACGGAACCTATGGATACACCATTAGTTCATGGGCGGTTCCTCGGAAAACCGTAAAAAAGAATTTTTAACTATATTCCTCCCTCCCCACCTACTCCACGCCCCCGCCCCCTCCCCCCATGAACCGTGGACTTTGCCGTTGGTGGGGAGGCTTGCGTGCCTCAGCGTTACAGATGGCCGCAATGTAGGTGCAACCACAATGGAGGGGTATCTGTTGAGAGGCCAGACAAACGTGTGGTTCCTGAAGAGTAGCAGCAGCCTTTTCAGTTGTTGCAGGGGCAACAGTTTGGATGACTGACTGATCTGGCCTTGTAACTCTAACCAAAACGGCCTTTCTGTGCTGGTACTGCGAACGGCTGAAAGCAAGGGGAAACTACAGCCCCTATGTTTCCCGAGGGCATGCAGCTTTGCTGTATGGCCAAATGATGATGGTGTCCTCTTGGGTAATATATCCCGGACATAAAATAGTTCCCCATTCGGATCTCCGGGCGGGGACTACTCAGGAGGACGTTGTTATCAGGAGAAAGAAAACTAGTGTTCTACGGATCGGAGCGTGGAATATCAGATCCCTTCATCGGGCAGGTAGGTCAGAAAATTTAAAAAGCGAAATGGATAGATTAAAGTTGGATATAATTGGAATTAGTGAAGTTCGGTGGCAGGAGGAACAAGCCTTCTGGTCAGGTGAATACAGAGTTATAAATACAAAATCAAATAGGGGTAATGCAAGAGTAGGTATAATAATGAATAAAAAAATAGAAGTGCGCGTAAGCTACTACAAACAGCATAGTGAACGCATTATTGTGGCCAAGATTAACACGAACCCCACGCCTGCCTCAGTAGTACAAGATTATATGCCAACTAGCTCCGCAGATGACGAAGAGATTGATGAAATGTATGATGAGATAAAAGAAATTATACAGATAGTGAAGGGAGGCGAAAATTTAATAGTCATGGTTGACTGGAATTCGATAGTAGGAAAAGGAAGAGAAGAAAACATAGTAGGTGAATGTGGAATGGGGGTAAGAAATGAAAGAGAAAGCCACCTGGTAGAATTTTGCGCAGAGCATAACTTAATCATAGCTAACACTTGGTTCAAGAATCATAAAAGAAGGTTGTATACATGGAAGAGGCCTGGAGGTACTCGAAGGTTTCATATACACTCCTGCAAATTGAAATAAGAACACCGTGAATTCATTGTCCCAGGAAGGGGAAACTTTATTGACACACTCCTGGGGTCAGATACATCACATGATCACACTGACAGAACCACAGGCACATAGACACAGGCAACAGAGCATGCACAATGTCGGCACTAGTACAGTGTATATCCACCTTTCGCAGCAATGCAGGCTGCTATTCTCCCATGGAGACGATCGTAGAGATGCTGGATGTAGTCCTGTGGAACGGCTTGCCATGCCATTTCCACCTGGCGCCTCAGTTGGACCAGCGTTCGTGCTGGACGTGCAGACCGCGTGAGACGACGCTTCATCCAGTCCCAAACATGCTCAATGGGGGACAGATCCGGAGATCTTGCTGGCCAGGGTAGTTGACTTACACCTTCTAGAGCACGTTGGGTGGCACGGGATACATGCGGACGTGCATTGTCCTGTTGGAACAGCAAGTTCCCTTGTCGGTCTAGGAATGGTAGAACGATGGGTTCGATGACGGTTTGGATGTACCGTGCACTATTCAGTGTCCCCTCGACGATCATCAGTGGTGTACGGCCAGTGTAGGAGATCACTCCCCACACCATGATGCCGGGTGTTGGCCCTGTGTGCCTCGGTCGTATGCAGTCCTGATTGTGGCGCTCACCTGCACGACGCCAAACACGCATACGACCATCATTGGCACCAAGGCAGAAGCGACTCTCATCGCTGAAGACGACACGTCTCCATTCGTCCCTCCATTCACGCCTGTCGCGACACCACTGGAGGCGGGCTGCACGATGTTGGGGCGTGAGCGGAAGACGGCCTAACGGTGTGCGGGACCGTAGCCCAGCTTCATGGAGACGGTTGCGAATGGTCCTCGCCGATACCCCAGGAGCAACAGTGTCCCTAATTTGCTGGGAAGTGGCGGTCCGGTCCCCTACGGCACTGCGTAGGATCCTACGGTCTTGGCGTGCATCCGTGCGTCGCTGCGGTCCGGTCCCAGGTCGATGGGCACGTGCACCTTCCGCCGACCACTGGCGACAACATCGATGTACTGTGGAGACCTCACGCCCCACGTGTTGAGCAATTCGGTGGTACGTCCACCCGGCCTCCCGCATGCCCACTATACGCCCTCGCTCAAAGTCCGTCAACTGCACATACGGTTCACGTCCACGCTGTCGCGGCATGCTACCAGTGTTAAAGACTGCGGTGGAGCTCCGTATGCCACGGCAAACTGGCTGACACTGACGGCGGCGGTGCACAAATGCTGCGCAGCTAGCGCCATTCGACGGACAACACCGCGGTTCCTGGTGTGTCCGCTGTGCCGTGCGTGTGATCATTGCTTGTACAGCCCTCTCGCAGTGTCCGGAGCAAGTATGGTGGGTCTGACACACCGGTGTCAATGTGTTCTTTTTTCCATTTCCAGGAGTGTAGATTATATAATGGTAAGCAGAGATTTAGGAACCAGGTTTTAAATTGGAAGACATTTCCAGGGGCAGATGTGGACTCTGACCACAATTTACTGGTTATGAAGCGTAGATTAAAACTGAAGAAACTGCAAAAAGGTGGGAATTTAAGGAGATGGAACCTGGATAAACTGACTGACTAAACCAGAGGTTATATAGAGTTACAGGGAAAGTATAACGGAACAATTGACAGGAATGGGGGAAAGAAATACAGTACATGAAGAATGGGTAGCTTTGAGGGATGGAATAGTGAAGGCAGCAGAGGATCAAGTAGGTAAAAAGACTAGGGCTAGTAGAAATCCTTGGGTAACAGAAGATATATTGAATTTAATTGATGAAAGGAGAAATATAAAAATGCACTAAATGAAGCAGGCAAAAAGGAATACAAACGTCTCAAAAATAAGATCTACAGGAAGTGCAAAATGGCTAAGCAGGGATGGCTAGAGGACAAATATAAGGATGGAGAGGCATATTTCACTAGGGGTAAGATAGATGCTGCCTACAGGAAAATTAAAGAGACTTTTGGAGAAAAGTGAACCACTTCTATGAATTTAAGGAGCTCAGATGGAAACCCAGTTCTAAGCAAAGAAGGGAAAGCAGAAAGGTGGAAGGAGTATATAGAAAGTCTGTACTAGGGTCATGCACTTGAGGACAATATTATGGAAATGGGAGAGGATGTAGATGAGTATGAAATGGGAGATATGATACTGCGTGAAGAGTTTGACAGAGCACTGAAAGACCTAAGCCGACACAAGGCCCCGGGAGTAGACAACATTCCTTTAGAACTACTGATAGCATTGGGAGAGCCAGCCCTGATAAAACTCCACCATCTGGTGAGCAAGATGTATGAGACAGACGAAATACCCTCAGACATCAAGAAGAATATAATAATTCCAATCCCAAAGAAAGCAGGTGTTGACAGGTGTGAAAATTACCGAACTACCAGTTTAATAAATCACGGCTGCAAAATACTAACACGAATTCTTTACAGACGAATACAAATACTGGTAGAGACCAACCTCTTGGAAGATCAGTTTGGATTCCGTAGAAATGTTGGAACTCGTGAGGCAATACTGACCCTACGACTTATCTTAGAAAATAGATTAAGGAAAGGCGAAGCTACGTTTCTAGCATTTGTAGACTTAGAGAATGCTTTTGACAATGTAGTCTGGAATACTGTCTTTCGAATTCTGAAGGTGGCAGGGGTAAAATACAGGGAGCGAAAGGCTATTTACAATTTGTATAGAAACCAGATGCCAGTTATAGGAGTCGAGGGGAATGAAAGGGAAGTAGTGGTTGGGAAGGGAGTGACACAGGGTTGTAGCCTCTCCCCAATGCTGTTCAATCTGTATATTTGAGCAAGCAGTAAAGGAAACAAAAGAAAAATCCGAAGCAGGAATTAAAATCCGATTACATTAATCCTGTCAGAGACAGCAAAGGACTTGGAAGAGCTGAACGGAATGGACAGTATTTTGAAAGTAGGATATAAGATGAACATCAACAAAAGCAAAGCGAGGATGGTGGAATGTAGTCGAATTAAATCGGGTGACGCTGAGGGTATTAGATTAGGAAATGAGACGCTTAAAGTAATAAATGAGTTTTGCTATATGGGGAGCAAAATAACTGCTGATGGTCGAATTAGAGAGGATATAAAATGTAGACTGGCAATGGAAAGGAAAGCGTTTCTGAAGAAGAGAAATTTGTTAACATCGATTATAGATTTAAGTGTCAGGAAGTCGTTTCTGAAAGTATTTGTATGGAGTGTAGCCAAGTATGGAAGTGAAACGTGGACGATTAATCGTTTGGAAAAGAAGAGAATAGAAGCTTTGGAAATGTGGTGCTACAGAAGAATGCTGAAGACTAGATGGGTAGATCAAGTAACTAATGATGAGGTATTGAACAGAATTATGGAGAAGAGAAATTTGTGGCACACCTTGACTAGAAGAAGGGATCGGTTGGTAGGACATGTTCCGAGGCATCAAGGGATCACCAATTTAGTATTGGAGGTCAGTGCGGAGGATAAAAAGCATAGGGGGAGACCAAGAGATGAATAGACTAAGCAGATTCAGATGGATGTAGGTTGCAGTAGGTACTGGGAGATGAAGACGCTTGCACAGGATAGAGTATCATGGAGAGCTGCATCAAACTAGTCTCTGGACTGAAGACCACAACAATAACAACTATATTTCTAAAACCCAGCCGATTCAAAGATGGCTATGCACAGCAAATGGCTGAAATTGTTATGATATATCCGTCTATAAATTAATGGATGACTGAATGAATGATGCATTTACGTAAATTCACGAGCGGTTCCTGTGAAAAACCTCAAAAAACCGTTTCTCTCCATTTTTTTCGCATTCAGCAGCTGACCAAACCCAGCCTCGGATTCGAAGACGGCTATGGACAGCAAGTGGCTGAAAGTTTTGCAATATATACATAAGATTTCAATCTCGAACTACCTTGAAAGTTTAGATATGTTTACCGTTTCAAAGGAATAGAGGCTCAATGTTGCACTGCTTAATAAATAAAATGTGCGTGTAAAAATTAAATTAATTGATTGATGATAGCTACAGGTACAAGAGCCATTAAATGAATGACTGACGCATTTGCGTAAATTCATGGATGGTTCCTGAGGAACCCCAACAAAAAGCGTTTTCCGCCAACTTTTTCTGCCGTTAGCAGCGGACTAAATCCGAGCCACGAACTCCAAGACGGCTATGCACAACAAAAGCTATAATTTTTATAACATATTCCTAAAATTCAAATCTCGAACAACCTTGAACATTTTCTAGATATCTTTGTCCGTTTCCGAGACACAGAGGTTCAAAATTACCCTGCTTGTGCACGTAAAATGCGGTGTGAGGCAAAAATGTGGTTTCTAAAGTGACATAGCAAGAATAAATATGATGCAGAGTGTATCCTTCATCACCAGAAGGGCTCCAGGAACTCCACGTTGTTGTACTGAACCACGTGCAAAAGTTCTGTGCCCGCGAAATGCGGTCTGAGGTGTAAAATTAATTCTGCATTATTTCAACTTGAGATAAGTAAACTATCAAAATTTTAACTAACCATCAAGTTCTTTTCATATGAGTGACATGCCTGCTGTTGAAAGGAGTCTACTGGATACACTTATATGTGGAACCCGAAAATTGTATTGATACTAATGTTAACTATAATCAAACTATTATACTGTAAACGATGTATGTCTTTGATGGGCTCTATAAACCGGATCCCTGACTTTGCACGACCGCAGAGCCAAAGATACTGCTTCTGGTCTGAGACTGTAGTGTTGGAGTGAGAGATTGCTTGGCGCACAGCAGTGAGTGTGTATCAGTCTGTGAGCGAAATAGAATCCAGTAGACAGTTTTTGTGGTGTGCTCTGTAAAGCCACCAAGTGTTAGATTATAATGTAGGAATTTTCTCATACCAAAATTTCATGTTACAATGCACGTAAAATAGGTAGTTAAAATAGTGGAATATAAAGTGAAAGGATAAAAATGTAAATTTAATTGTAACAGGAAAGGATTACTGGATTGGTATTACAAAGAAGCTTTACGAGTACATGTATTAATGGAAATATAAAATTGGAAGCAGAAGTCTTCTCGCACTTGAAGTAAAGAATTTAATTTTTTATTTCTTTCCTTTTGCCAGTGCGTTAGTGTAAATGTGTTCGTTGATAATTGGTAACAGTGAATTCTTGTTGAGTAACCCAAGATCTTACATAAACAGATTTGATGTATAGGCTAGTTAGATATTTACCTTTTGTAATATTTCTGAGATTTGTTGACACAGGTAGACGGAATTTGAAGATTTGTCTTTATGCTTTTTAGTGATGTTAGATAATATTTTCTGTACAAATCTCATTGTTTGTGACTACGTCAGCAAAGAAAGGTTTGATTTAACAAAAAGGATGTAATTTTTCTCAGTAATGTAATTTCAGTTGTCAGATTTTTGAAAAGCCAAACTTGACTTCGAATACAACTTCACTATTCAAGAAGTCAGTGTTAGTAATTCACCCAAATCACCACCATCTCCCTGTCCAGGTCATACGTTTTTTAAAGACATTGAATTTTTCTTAAATGTTGTCATTTATCAGTCAAAAGAATTTCGTGTATATTTCGAAGTATTACGCCCAGCATTGCACACCGCTGAGCTTGTAGCCAGTATATTTTATTCTTCTTCATGAGAGAGCAGAGGGAAGACAATTTTATTTATTTGTTACTTGCAGAGGGACCAAAGTTATCAGTTCTGAACAGGGCCAGAGGATTCAGTACCTATGGGGCTGAATGTATTTTGCAGTGACTATTACTTTATTGGTATGGGCAGTTGCATTGCCCAATCAGTTCGCATATAGTTTTGCTAACAATAACACAGAGTAAGCACACCACTTGCAGCTACAACACGCTACACGATCACTCCAGTTTTGTATGCATTCCCAGTTCAGGCATTCATTTAAGTGTTGCAATAAACTTCAAAGGACGTTACACTGTGCCAGGGAGAAGAAGGAAACCAGCGGAATATTTCACCTATAGAAGCACAAAAAAGGTTAATATGCACCTTTTTAAAAGACTGACTGAAAATTTGGATACCATCTACCTCATTTTACGTTCCTCGGCAGTTTTAAAGGTTTTGACATGCGAACATATTCGCGCTTTTTATGCTGAGACAGAAAAAGTCAGCGGCAGCGGGAAAGGGACGGAAAAGTAATAAATACTGAACGATAGTAGAGAGTGGTGGTGGTATAGATAGAGCGAAGAAGACAGTGGGAACATAGCTGACAGTGACAGAACAGTGCTAGGAAAAGAGTGGAGGAGACAGTACCAGCAGGAGAGGAATAAAAGAAGGAGCAGGTGGAAACGGGTGAAACCAATGATAATGAGAGACAAAATCTATGATGGTGACAGCGAGGAAGAGATAGATAGTGACGGTGAGAAGATAAAGAAGCAGTGGGAAGAAATTAGGTAGTAGCAGTTAGAGCGAGCAAGAGTTGGGTTGACTGAGTGAGTGCGAATGAGCAAGAGGGAGTGGATGGGTATGAGCGACTTATAAATGGTTCAAATGGCTCTGAGCACTATGGGACTTAACTTCTAAGGTCATCAGTCCCCTAGAACTTAGAACTACTTGAACCAAACCAACCGAAGGACATAACACACATCCATGCCCGAGGCAGGATTCGAACCTGCGACCGTAGCGGTCCCAGACTGTAGCGCCTAGAACCGCTCGGCCACCCCGGCCGGCAGCGACTTATAGCGAAGGACTGATGGGTGTGAGCGAGTTACAGTTAGGGGAGCTTGTGGGACTAGGGAGTGAGTTGTATGTTAAAAACAGCGCGAATGTGTCCGCATCCCAAAAATTCTGGGAAATTTTTTAAAGGTGCTGAGGAGAGCAGAATGAGGCAACTGGTACCCCACTTTCCTATCAGTCTTAAACAAAAGCATATTCGTCTTTTTGGTGCTTTGATCGGAGCATTTTTTCACTAGTGTTATTATATTTTGTCATTCTGCAAATTTTAAATGGCATATTTTACTAATGCGAAAGATAGTTTTTTGATTTAATGAAATACTAAAATACAGTGGTTGCAATGGACGATACATGCAGATGAAGGGTAACGCTACGTCTTCTGGCTTCGATGAGAAAACATTCGAACATAGGGAACGCAACGTGGACTTCCTACAAGATAGGAATATGTTTGTTAATCACGAAAGCAGCTGTAAGTTTTCGGAGTCCCTTTAAAGGAAGCTCTCAATAACGTGGTTGCATGTATCTATGAATCTGATGTTTCTCAGAGCACATTGCTCCCTGAGTGTTGTTCCCTGGAATTTTTGCAGGTGGATATAAATGCCTATTTCTTCACACAAGTCCGTAAAGTGTCGTTTCTTTGTTGTGAAAAGAATTACGATATTATTTCAAATACCGTGAGCAGTGTATCTTGTTTGAGGTGTGCTGCGAAGATGTATTTACTTCTGTAAGTCTTTTTCCTTCCTAATTCTGTGTGGCTCGTTCGTGTTTTAAACTTCCATACAACAGAAAGAGCTGATGATGATGACGCGGTAACTTCGAAATGTACATTGACATAATAAAACTGATGTTAAGGTGGTAGTTGGATTGTTTATTAAGTTTTTCATTTTACACCTGCAAATAGTTCGTACTTTTTACAGTCGGTGTTGTCTTACGCATGCAACAGCCACTCCAGTACACGACATCGGCACCAGTACTCCTTTAAATGCCAGGTCGGCTGCACCAGAACAATTTGACGTCTGCGTGGCTTCCTGGATTCAGCGGGTGGTAGCCGTAGCTCGTTGCCGATGACTTCAGCCTAACTACAACATCATGTGTTTGAATTCCTAAGGGACCAAACTTACAACATCACGTCGCGCCCGTCTTATTGCTGCTGTGGTACGCTAAGGCCAAATTCCTTGTGTCGGTAAACGAGATTCGGTGCACTCGATTTAGAATTCTCTCCTTAATTACGGTGCCCTAGAAACCAGTCGCCTTCATTGTCCGACGTGCGATTTACCTCACTGGAAGTGGATCGCATGCGCTACGCGTGTAGGTGCCTCGAGGTTATCTTTCATCCTGATATGAACATTTCTTATTTTTGCAGGTGGTCCAAATATTGGCTGTATTCCTTTGTCGGCCAGAATTCAACTTAGAAACAGGCATCACCAGGTCCAGATGGAATCCTAGTTCGGATTAACATAGAGTACTCTTCGGCATTGGACCCGCAGTTAGCTCGCGCTTACAGCGGCCCTCTCACCCAGCACAAGGTCCCAAGTGACTGGAGAAACCACAATGACTACAGTTTATAAGAAGGGTAAAAGAACGGTCCCAAAGAAGTACACACTAATATTCTTAATGTCATTCTGCCGCAGAATTATTGAGCGTATTCTAAGTTCGAATGTAAGGAATTTCCTTTGGACACAAAAGCTTTTGTCCACAAAACATTATAGATTTTGAGAGCACAGCTCCTACAAAACTACGCTTGCCCGTTACTCGCATGCTGTACTGCGAACCATGGATGAAGAGCAACAGGGGGATTCCCCTGTCCTAGATTTCCAGAAAGTTTTCTACATAGTGCCCAGCTGCAGACGATGGTTTGAGGATACGGATTAGCTTCAAAGGATGTCAGTGGCTTGAACACTGTTCAAGTAATACAACCCAATATTTATGTCCATTAACTGGAGATTGGTGAGGTACAACTCGATGACAACCACCATGTTCTGCATGTTTTTAATATTATGGAGGTGAAATTTTATATTTTAATCCGACGCCTTTCGGCCATACACACATCAAAAAGTTTTGCATCTCCCCAGATCCCAGAACTCCCGAAGATAGACGTTGACTGTGGATATTGAATCACAGACACAGAACCTTTGACAGTTCAGAGATGTCACTAAACTCGTCCAAAGATGAGTAGCGCCTATTAGACGAAGGAGGTCCGACAGCCGATCAGTTCCATGCACTCCACCAGGAAGGAGGTACACGGCTCGTGTTGTCTGTAGTTCAGCCTTGCCTAGACGGACAATACCGCGGTTAGATCGTGTCAGTGTTGTTACTTTGTGCCAGGAAGGGCTCTAAGCAAGGGAAATGTCCAGGCGTCTCAGAATGAACCAAAGCGATGTTGTTCGGGCATGGAGGAGATAACAGGAACTGTCGATTATATGCCTCGCTCAGGCCGCCAAAGGGCAACTACTGCGGTGGATGACCGCTAACTACGGATTATGGCTCGGAGGAACCTTGACAGCAACGCCACCATGTTGAATAATGCTTTCCGTGCAGCCATAGGACGTCGTGTTACGACTCAAACTGTGCGCAAAAGGCTGCATGATGTGCAACTTCACTCCCAACGTCCATGGCGAGATCCATATTTGCAACCATGACATCATGCAACGCGATACAGATGGGCCCAACAACATGCTGAATCGACCGCTTAGGGTTGGCATCACGTTCTCTTCACCGATGAGTGGCGCAAATGCCTTCAACCAGACAATCGTCGGAGACGTGTTTGGAGGCAACCGGTCAGGCTGAACTCCTTATACGCACTGTCCAAAGAGTGCAGCAAGGTGGAGGTTCCCTGCTATTTTGGGGTGGCATTACTTGGGGCCATGGTGGTCATGACAGGCGCCTAACGGCTGTACGATACGTGAATGCCATCCTGCGACCGATACTGCAACCATATCGGCAGCATACTGGCGAGGCATTCGTCTTCATGGACGACAATTCGCGTTCCACCGTGCACATCTTGTGAGTGACCTACTTCAGGATAACGACATCGCTCGACTAGATTGGCCAGCATGTTCTCCAGACATGAATCCTGTCCATCATGCCTGGGATAGATTGAAAAGGGCTGTTTATGGACGACGTGACCCACCAACCACTCTGAAGGATCTACACCGAATCGCCGCTGAGGAGTGGGACAATCCGGACCAACAGTTCGTTGATGAACTTGTGCATAGGATGTCATGACGAATACAGGCATGCATGAATGTAAGAGGACGTGCTACTGGTTATTAGAGGTACTGGTGTGTATAGCAATCTGGACCACCACGTCTGAAAGTCTCGTTGTATGGTGGTACAACATGCAATGCGAGGTTTTCATGAGCAATGAAAAGGGCGGAAATGATGTTTATGTTGATCTCTATTTCAATTTTCTGTACAGGTTTCGGAACTATCGGAACGGAGGCGATGCAAACGTTTTTTGATGTGAGTATTGTATCTCCGCTACAGCATTTAATCCAGTTGCCACTATTTTCCTTTTGAAAAAAAAAACTTTCATATAAACGTTGAGACCATGGTCAAAGGTTTTAAGTAAACATTCCATTTTGCAACTGTAGCTTGTTTACTTATCTTACGGTTGCTCCAGCCACGTACAAAATTTTAGAACCCAGAAAGTTGTCCTTGACGGCAAGTGTTCATCAGAGAAAATGCTATCGCCAGGAATGCCCCGGCGAAGTGCGATAAGATGTCTCTTGTTCTCCATACACACAAACTATCTGACGCATAGGATGTGTAGCATTCTCCGATTCTTGTTCTTGAAGCTGCTGTGTACGGCAAAGTGTCGTCGTTGTGGAGTTTACAGAGTGATTTTGACAGAATACCTAATTCGTGCGATGAGGGGCAGCTTGGTCGAAATGTAGAAAAAACTAATTCAGATGAGTAATAAAAACAAACTTGTAAAATTCGAATACAGAATTATTGGTTTGCTGCTTGACACAATCATAACGATTAAATTTGCAGCTGTTAATTTGCAGAACGACACGAAATGCAACTAGCGCGTTAGATCGGTTGTAGCGAAGTCGAATGGCGGCTTCGGTTCACTGGGAGAACTCTTGTGAAGTGTAGCTCATATGTAAAGAAGTTCAGTTTCGTAATTCTTGTATGACCACTGCTTGAATAGTGCTCGAGTGTTTGAGAGCTCCACCGGATCGGATGACAGGAAGACATTGAAGTACTTTAGAAATGTGCAGCTAGATCTGTTACCGGTTTGTTCGATCAGGAGGGTGTTATGCAAATGGTCCGTGAACTCAAATGGGAATCCCTGGAAGGGAGGAAACGTTCATTTCACGAAATACTGTTGAGAATTTTTAGAGAAGTGCGAGGCTACAACGGAGGTTTCGACGTATCCGTGTAGACGTCAGAGGGATGCGCACCGGTTGGACTGGCTGATAGTCAGACCGCTCACTATGAACTCATTTACATTGAACGAGAAATATGTCGTGCTGCGGATAACTAATAGGGCAGGAGAGGCTCTAGCATGAGACACGGGCGTTGCACTACACCGAAAAGGGTGATCATCTGACAACGAGATTGAACAGTGGTCCACGTTAATATCTGTTTACTAAAAAGTTTCCTGCTGACATACACGAAAAAGAAATTATTGCAGGGTATGTTAAACGACAATAAATTCAGAGAATAAGAAAATTAACAATTTTTGACAAAGTACAGTAGTAATGTAACGTCCCGCCATAAGATAGATAGGTTAGGTGAATGGAAGAAGACAGTAATCTATGCGTGATTATGCGAAGAAGAATCTGCCACAAGAATGAGGAACTACACATGCGACTAACGCTGCTACTCGAGTCAAGAGTGAGTCTCTACACTCGATAAAAGTATTGGAGGCCGGCCGCGGTGGTCTAGCGGTTCTAGGCGCTCAGTCCAGAGCCGCGCAACTGCTACGGTCGCAGGTTAGAATCCTGCCTCGGGCATGGGTGTGTGTGATGTCCTTAGGTTAGTTAGGTTTAAGTAGTTCTAAGTTCTAGGAAGTTCTAGGGGACTGATGACCATAGATGTTAAGTCCCATAGTGCTCAGAGCCATTTGAACCAAAAGTATTATACGTCCATGTAGCTAACCCTAACAACGCACCTACAAACCCACGGTAATTCTCACACCCTGCTGTGGTTCCTCACCATATTTAAAATTCAGCTGTAAGTAACGTAGCAAGCGCCGTAATCTGCCGTGGCAACACATCAATTCTCTATCGGATTTCCAGAAAAAATCTCTTGACCAGTTGTTCCCAAACAAAGTTTCCTCCATTCTGCCCCTGGCTGAAGGGTGTTCTCCTCTGTCACAGAGTCCTTTGTCCTCTCTAGAAGTCACTGCAACTCCTGTGCGCCAATGAAAAAGTCTCTGCAGAACGCTGCTCAATGATGTTTCTGTTGACGTGTCATCTCCCATCCTAATAAATGTTTTACAACGTTAATCAAGTGTTATACACCGATGTACACAGTTCTTAATCAGTTCTGAGTTACTCTCCCACCCCTCAGCAATGATTGTTACGTTATCCAATACGCTCGTCTCCATGTCTGCATTTATAGGAAACAGGCGCCATGGACTTGTCCTATTCTGCTATTCTTTTTTAAGGTAGCCAATGAAGAGTCCCCTTACAACTTTGTAGACTAGCGGCTATTCACACAACAGAAAACGGCGCTCAGATGTCGGCTCATCCCATTTCAAAGAGAAAAGAATACCTGTCCAAAATGTAGGGTGTCGCTTTTCACAGAATGCTGAGATCTTTGTCATTGCCTTCCACTTGACCAGCATTCTGAGAATGCGACTTGTTGGCATGAAACAAGGTTACTTTGAAGCTGATATGGGGTGGGTGGCAATACTTGTAAAAAGTGAGACCTTCCCTGTGTTCAGGTTGAAAGGTTAACGTGGTTCCTTTTTCAAATTTCTTTTGCAAAATTCAGACATAAGGCCACGATCAGCTTTTTTTCTGTGATATACTCAAAGCCTATGGAGGAAACACGGCTGATGTGTAGATATTTATTTAGTCTTTTGCACATCCTGTCCCAACCCTAGTGTGTCCTCAGACTCCTTTTTAGATTTGTTTTGTGCGTTGGATAATTTTCTGGTGCTGGAATTGGGTGCATTAATCAGTATTTCTACCTCCGTGAGTGTGTTGTCTGCTACATATGGGGGCAGATGTCATGGATTCTGCTATTTCTTAATTGCAAGTCCTTACCACCTTATGGCCACCGCCCTTGGGTGCAGAAGTCAAAGATGCGAACGGAACTGCAGTTGCAGTGTGCCATGGTTGGGTGCCCTTAGGAAGTCCGGCTCTCCCCTCCACAAAGACCAGAAGGAGAGTTAAGTGCTTTGGCACTGACTGTAAACGAGTGAAGTTGAGTTTTGTATGTGCTCCAAATGATCTCAAAAATATTGGTATTTGTGAGATATATAAGATAAATTAGCCACAAAGCCATTTCTTTCACAAGAAAAGCTTACTCCGGCCGCTGTGGCCGAGCGGTTCTAGGCGCTTCAGTACGGAACCACGCTGCGTCTACGGTCGCAGGTTCGAATCCTGCCTCTGGCATGGATGTGTGTGATGTCCCTAGGTTTAGTTAGGTTTAATTAGTTCTAAGTACAGAGGACTGACGACCTCCGATGTTAAGTCCCATAGTCCTTACAGCCATTTGAACCATTTGAAATGCTTGCAGAAAGCAAAAGGGGAGATTCGTTATTTCATGCTAGGATTTTCACCTAGGAAAAATTTTGTTAGTTAGGTCTTTGTGTTGAAAACGGAGGTAAAATCTTGGGTGTTCGTAGAGATAAATTTGAATTATTTATTGTGTTAGGTAGCAAAAGTCCTAGATTTCATCTGAGTGTGAAATATTTTCTGCAACGGCCTTCCCGCTGTGGTAACACCAGTTCCCGTCAGATTACCGAAGTTGTCGGGCTGGGCTAGCACTTGGATGGGTGAGCACCCGGTCTGCCGATCGCTCTTGGCAAGTGGGTTGCAGTCAGCCCTTGTGAGGCAAACTGAGAAGCTACTTGATTGAGAAGTAGCGGCTCTGGTCTCAGAAATTGACATGTGGCCGGGAGAGTGGTGTGCTGACCACATCCCCTTCCACATCTGCGTCTGGTGAAGCCTGTGGGCTGAGGATGATATGGCGGTCGGTCGTTATCGCTGGGTCCGCCAGGGCCTGTGGACAAAGTTCACGTTTTTACGTGAAATATTTTGCTCGAGCAAACACGATTTTATTGTGATTAATGGATTACTTTAACTCCAGTAGACCTCGAGGTCGGGGTCTGGACAGACAAGGTGAAGGCTTCGTGCTTGCTCTGTATTCGTTCAAGTTAGGAGGCATAGTAAGAAGTTGAAATAATTGCGCTTGAAGTAATTGTTGGGAGAACGAGCACAATCCCGTGGTAACTGAGCCATTGCCTCTGGCACACCATGTGGCCATCAGCCTCAAGAGCCAATCGAAATGAACCCCAGTAACTCCCAGGAACAGCATATGGTGAGTAAATGCCTTTGTTCCCACAGCCCATAGACGGGCATGGCACGAGGCAATGTGAAGCACCGTTCTTGAGGCATGCAAAGAATGATAGTAGGCAGTGCACGAGTGTGGCATAGTTGAGAAAAACATCGTGTGAAGATTATTCAGCCAGGATGGCAACAACGCAAATGTGATAAACCAGAAGTGGCCTGCTGGCTGATGCACTACATACTGTGTCAGTTTCAGGATTTATAGCATGTGAAAGGATGTGTTTAATTGGGGGAATGAATGTTTGTTGAATCTCTTAAGTTGATCATTGGAAGTAGATTATTGTTCTTAGAGGACTAAAGGCTTGTAAGCTCCTTGGTTTATATGAGTAGGACTTGTGAGTTTTATTAATACTTTTGAGAAATTTGAAT
Source organism: Schistocerca serialis cubense (assembly GCF_023864345.2). NCBI lineage: Eukaryota > Metazoa > Arthropoda > Insecta > Orthoptera > Acrididae > Schistocerca > Schistocerca serialis. Next base: position 143,041,288 of record NC_064646.1, read on the forward strand.
GCATGATTCAATAAATGTACGTGTGAATATGTGAGAGGTTGTCGAAGAGAGTGAAGAATGAGGGCACATCCTGGCGAGTATTTCCTTACATAGTTACGATATGTATATGAGACCGCTTCGTTTCTATTTGAAAGAGTTTGAGATATGGCAGAATCCCCCCTCATATTTCTATCTTACTCTGAGTAATTCAATTTTCCTCTCTAATTGCATGCGGTGAGAAGTTGCTATTCCTTTACACGCGGACTTCCCACGCAGCATCTCTTGTCACCCGGGTGGTATGGTGACAGGCGGGCTCTGCTGATCTTGAAAGGGTTAAGCCGACGGGTGTGAGGGAGTCGAGTGAATGCTCTCCAGACGCCGAAATTGTCATAATAGCGGCGGAGACACGCCCGCAGGGGCCTGAAGGAGCGGCTGGGCTAGAGATTCCGTTACTTCGCAGAAACTTTGCGAAAACACTTTCTGGCGGGCTACCAGCGAGGCGTGGGAATGACTTGTGTTCCCAGGCAGTCTGGGCTGGCAAATTCCCGCGTTTTCTGCAAAATCGTAACTGTGATTGGCTTGCTCAGGGCATAGCTCCGTGACGTAACAAAATAGGCGCAGAAATTGACGCCAAGAATCTCCATTGGTGGAACGGTAGTGCTTCGGCAATAGAGTGGAATTTTCCGCCGGTTTTCGAGTTGCTGATTGGAACGTTTAACCACAGCCACTGTCATGGGGATGGGAATGTTCTGTGTTCAGCTTGTACAGGTGCTCTTGAGAGGAGTCGGCTCTCACCTTTCGGTCGGAGTAGGTTACAAGACTGAGCTCTCGGTGCTCCGGACAGCCTGCCTTCTGTTGGCTGTCTAATACACTTTTATTTAATTGTAACTGTTTGACGAAGTTGCTGAAGTTTCGACTTCAACGTAACTTTCCGAGTACAGTTGGAAATTGAGCGTTCTGCGTACAAGCGGCCTATGTTGTCTGTCTTGAGCAGTTTTGGCTAAAGTCGACCGTATTGGAGTTACTGTATGACTTCGCTTGTTAAAATCAATCACTGTGACGTCAGTGATTGTGTGGCGAGCCTTTTCGTCTCCCTCAGAGGCGCATTTGTACTGATAGGAAGTCTTTAGTCTGGAACAACCAGGCAAGGATATTTTGTTTTGAGCTATACTCGCGACATTATCATCACCACGACGGGACGTCAAAGCAAACAGCCATCGCTTCCGGTACGCCAGATCGTGTTCTTACAGTTAAGAAGATAGCTTGGTAATGTATGTCCGCAGCACTGGCAGCTTAAGGAATTTTGCTAGGTGATAATCAGAGCTCAGCAGAGCGCGCCTGGTCGTCTTTTCTAACTTTGTTCTGTCTTGGGTGTTCATTGTCTGAGTTCTCACTACTGTAGCAGCAATTAATGTTGGGTTGGCTGTGTGTTTCTCTTAAGATTTGAGTTGCAAGGAATTGGCTCCACATACCACTTCGTCATAAATGTCACAATCTAATTTATGGACAACTTCACCTTCACAGCATTTATTTGAGTATCCAAGTTGATCCAATTTGATGTACTGTAAATGTTTCATGTGTTTTGTTTATGATTTTGAGTTTAGTCATAATAAATCAAATTGTTATTTTGGACAGAACTTTCATTCTGTTAATTAGTAGAACAACCCTTTCATTTCTGACTACGTTAATGAAACTTTCCTCTATTTAAGTAATTTCTATCAAATTAAATTACTGCAGGTGCCAAACTCTTCTACTCCACTTGCAGGATCGATTACAGTCAGTTCGCGTTTCTTCTTAATCCATGTGCAACAGCAAAAGTCAGAGTTAGAATAGGGGGGAGGGGGGGGGGGCTTAGAGCATCATTTACTTATGAAGATTCTAGAAGAATTTAGTGTTAAATACACTGCCAGCCCCGGCACCTTGCAAATTCGATAGTAATTGATGATGATATTGTTAGGTTAACTTGTAGCGATAAATCTATGCTCTACCCAAGACATTATTCTGACACTTAACTTTATGCAAAATGTAGGTAGCTTTCACGCTGAATAAATCGACGTGTCTTCAGAACTGATTCGTCATACACCCAAGTAAACTACAGAGAAAATTACACCTAAAACGGCCACTGGGGAAAGGAAGGAATTAATACAGAAGAACACAGCTGAACCCGGCAATCATTGACTTTATTAATTACAAGTATCGACTGCTTTATTAATTGTCGAGATACAGTTGAGCTAGCAATGATTTTAAACCAATTATGAATCATACACGAGACATGTCAGCCCTACAATGGACTTGCATGGGTCACTAGCAATTGAGACAAACTCCAAAACGATCCTACACATGTTACTCGGCTAATGGCTGTGAAGCCAAGATAAGAGATATAAGGGCTAACACTGAATCTTATAGACAGTCGTTTTACGCTCACTTCATGTGTAGTGGAACTGGAAACGGAATGACTAACAGTAGCACAAGGCTCATTTCACCATCCACCACACAATTGTTTGCGAAGTATGTATTCAGACATAGTTGTGGACCGAATGTTACGAATGTTCCGCCAGTGTACGGTAAGGAGACAATTTACTTCTCCCCTTCTTTGCAGTTGTTGTTGCGGGTGGGGAGACGCAGGCGGTGTGTCTCCGTGGTTTGATAATACCTTCAATCTCATTACTTTTGACAGAAGAGATTCAGCTCCATTGGTAGAATGCCATCTCATGCATCATTCTCGCTCAGTGTTCAGCACTCCAGCGGAACATACAGTTTTGGAAAGTTCCAAGTAGTCGCTGGAAGCTATAGGTCTGTCTCTGCTCCATGCCATCAGATTTATTCGTTACGTCGACATTCAGTAACGGAGGATAGCTATTTTCATCGAACACCATACTGTTCTTGATGCTGTCAACATGCCAGGCGTCTTCGTGATAATCGACATACAATCTCAGTTCAGCATGCTGAGATACTACTTACAGTCTTCCATGTAAGTACTTATCTGACGCCATTAGGGTTTCACAAAAACTTTAGATGTCAAGGGAGAAATAAGTGCGCCTTCAGTCCTTGTTTTTCACGAGCTATAAAAATCCTCCGAACATAAGTTGTCATCCCCAGTTTGTTTGGGCGGTTACCTTGTACAACACCTCACCGTGTATTCGGTATATACAGGTTATTTTCCGTATAATCTCCAGAAACGCTCTTGTCTTAGATATTGCTACAGTAGAGTGCAAAGCGTTGTTCAAACTGCCAATTTCAGATAAGGTATTTTCTCTGTAAGTTACAAAATAGCAACAGAAAGGAATATTCATTTAAATCAGCAACCATAAGAGACGTTATTCACTTGATGTAGAGTTACAGCTCCTGTGTTTCCTCCGTATTTGCCCCGCAGCTACACAGGGTAAGCATGGTTATTAACAGATATGGCATGGTTAATTTAAGGGATTGCCGGATTCCCTTCCTGCCGCCAACCCGTTACGCTCCAGGGAGGAGTATTTGTACCGTAACGCGGCGGGGCGTGTTTTGCTCTTACTTTCCTTTAAGCAATCAGTCCACCTACCTGGATAGGTTTCAGGTCTTCTGATCCTTCACTCTGCGATGGTACATATACATATCATACTCCGCAAGTCACCTAATGGTGTGTGGCGGAGTGTACTTCCGGTACCACTATCTGATCCCTCCTACCTTCTTCCACTCGCGAATAGTGCGAGGGAAGAATTATTGTCGGTAAGCCTCTGTATTGCCTCTAATTTCTCGAATTACCAAACTTACTTGACATACACAAAAGTAAAACACGCATGGCACAAACTAAGCGCCTTTGACTGTTTCAGGTGTCTCGATAGTGTAAGGTAATCTTTGCTACAGCGGGCATATCGTCTGCTGAATCGGTAAGAGAAGTGTGATAAAGCTTCATTCACGTATGTCATCTTTCATCGTCCCCTGAATTTTGTACCACCCCTTGTTGCTGAAACTTCTTTCGTCTTACTTCAGGCTGTGATACGACTGTGTGTACGGTGCCACGAGTCGCTCATGAGTTGCGTCCGCTCCGCAGCACGGAGGAGGCCGAGCCGCATTGTGGTGGCTGCCCATCAGTCACTGCAGACAGCACGTGCGGCGGCGAGTGCTCACGTTTCTCTGCGTCCCACGGCTGGCCTGAGCAGACTGCGGGAAACATGCCCAGCAGAAAACATGTTTCTAGGACAGGGAAACGAACTACACTGGCGCAAAAGAAACATCAGTCCGATAGTTATCAAAATCTGTTGTAATTCTCATCATGAAATAGATACTGAATGATTAAATACTAATTCCTATTCGGCGCTGCTGTGAATTGAAATCGAAAACAATGGATGCGACTACACTCCTCTATTGGTTGTAGTGAAGAAGTAAACAGCCTCCGAATGTCACCTCGATGAACTCATTGGCATGCATGAAATGTCTGCCGTGTCATTTCACATTTCATGAAGGCTGGTAGGAAAGCATAGGCCTTCCCATCGCATCCCAGACAAGCATGTGAGTGACAAATGAGGGGACTGGGCATGCCAGGGAAGGATCCATACGCTCCTGCAGGCGTTGCGTTATCAGCTACAGTGTGAGGTCCTGCATAATCATTCTGCAATATTTTATTTGGTGCCAGGCCGTGATAGATACGACGACAGAACTTACCGTTCTTACCACTTGCTACCGAGTATTCAGTCCTCTTCGATAATACCAAATCAGTCGTCATATACGATGTCTCCCTGTACCATGGCCGGCCGAAGTGGCCGTGCGGTTAAAGGCGCTGCAGTCTGGAACCGCAAGACCGCTACGGTCGCAGGTTCGAATCCTGCCTCGGGCATGGATGTTTGTGATGTCCTTAGGTTAGTTAGGTTTAACTAGTTCTAAGTTCTAGGGGACTAATGACCTCAGCAGTTGAGTCCCATAGTGCTCAGAGCCATTTGAACCATCCCTGTACCATGATTCCATTGCTTAGAGTGGAATAGGTCTCTAGAATCGCTGCTTACTGTGACCTATCACCATACTGCCTAACGTCACTTTTGTCGTTGATCTCATCGTCACAATTAGAAACGAGACACATCGCTGGACACGAGAGAATGCCACTCAATGCCCAGGTTGATCCTGGCTTTCACCATGAAAGTCTTTGTTGTCTTTGGTGAGGTGTCAGCAGTAAACGACGTTGGCGACACAAGATCTGAAATCAGAATCAAGTAATATTCCTGAATAACTGTTACCTGTAGCTGTGCTCGGATATATTTTTGTTGGTTAGTTGATTTGGGGGAAGGGAGCAAACACTGAGATCATCGGTCCCAGCGGATGGTGTAAGGATGGGGAAGGAAGTCAGCCGTGCCCTGTCAAATGAACCATCCCGGAAATTGCCTGAAGCGATTTAAGGAAATCACAGAAAACCTACATCAGGATGGTCGGACATGGATTTGACCGCCATCCTCCCGAATGCGAGTCGAGTGAGCTAACTGCTATGCCGTCTGCTCCGATAGCTGAGTGGTTTAAGTTCCGCTTTAGACGCCGTGCAGTGTGGACGTGCCTAGTCTTCCGCTCCGCCGTAGCGTTACGTATAGTGGACTATCGTTTTTGTTTACGTGTTGTGTTGCAACTTCAGTGAGTGTTTCTCCGTCGTTGTTTCGTACCTTGTGTTACTTTCTGTCCTTATTTCAGTGTGTTGTGTGTAGCGGTTTCGACCGCATATTTTGAAAATGTCGTCCCAGGTTATTCCTCGTCAGGCTACAGTTAGTTTTACTTTTGACAAGTCAACCCGCCATGTGCAACCTAGTTCCCTTGAGATTCATGATTGGTTGGTAGATACCTTTGGTGTTCATTCGGATCAGGTGCACACTGCTTATTTTGATACCGAACTGTATGTTTTCTTTGTTAAGTTCATGGACCCACTTCAGGTTGATAAAGTTCTTTCTAAATATGGTCATCAAGTTCTCTTTCGGCATCCGGATGATTCTGTCAGTACCGTACTGCTTTCCAATGCTTCCATCACGTATACCAATGTTCGTGTTTACAACCTTCCACCGGAGGTGGGTAATGTATATCTTAAGGAGGGTCTACAAAAGTATGGTGATGTAAAGAGCATTCGCCTTGAACGCTGGTCAAGCCAACATCGCCTGCAATGTTACAGTGGTATTCGTTCAGTCGAAATGCACGTTAAGCAGAATATTCCATCTCACCTGCAGATCGGTGGATATCGTGTCCATGTAACATATAGTGGTCAGGTTGGCACCTGTTTTTTTTTGCAATGAAAGTGGTCACGTGCGTACCGACTGTCCGCGGAGGGTTTTTGTTTTAAAAAATTCTCTCGAACAGCGTCGCAAGTTAACGGTCGCTGACCTCGTTGCAGGTGGTTCTGCTCTTGGTGTAGCACAGTCCAGTGGTAGTAGCGCTCCGCCACAGGTTTTGCGCACCCCTGACACAGAATTTCCTCCTTTGTGTGCTAAATCTGATGTTGTTCCGTCTGTCCCTCAGGTGGGTGTGCCACTTTTGAATAATAAGAGGCGTCGCCCACACGATGGAAATAGTACGGATGAGGATCTCTGTGAGATGCCCCAGTCCGAGCGACCGGCATCCTCCGAGCCACTGTGTACTGTAGCTGCTCCCTGCCCTCCTGAGGTAGCGGTTCCGGTGGCAGCTGCTGGCGCCCCTGCAGCCTCCGACGCTGCTTCTCTCGAGTCGGATCGTCGGTCGGGCCTGTTGGCGCCGTCTTCCGAACCGACTTCGATGTCACAACAAGTGGAGCCGCGACAACTTCCTGCTTCGCTGCCCCATTCCTCTGCCAGCGGAGCTGCTCCGCTTTCTTCCAACTTTGCGGCCTCGGACCTTCCTGCTCACGTTTCGCCTCCGTGCAGTCCATGTTTGCCGGAAGCTAGTGTAGGTGTTAACCATTCCGTTTTGTCGGATGTTTCCCCCGCGACCCCGGATCCCGCATGTGGACCGGAGCGGGTGGTGTCGGATACAGAACTTGACCCTCCTACGTCACCGGCGGCTGAAGCTTCCTTGCCCGTCAGCCGACGCAAGTTACGCGTTCAGCCGAACGTTAATGCTGTTCGTAAAAAACCGAAGCGTAAGGGATCCGCGAAACGGGGTAGCAGTCCCCCTCCCTCGGATGCCTCCGTCTCCCCTGCTATGGACTGTGACGCTGGTGCGTCGGTGTAGGTGATTTCTTTTCTCGCTTTTCTCTCTATGGTTCAAGCATACACCTTTCTTACCTTAAATGTAAACCGTATTGAGTCCGACGTTCGCATTGCCTCTTTGCGGCAGTTTATTTACGACGCCTGTGCGGACGTAGTGTTTTTGCAGGAAGTGTTGTTTTCTGATCTCTCTCTACCTGGATTTCAAACTGTTTTTAATGTCGCGCCGGAATATTCAACAGGACCTGCTCTTTTCTTTCGAGAGGGCATTCCTATTACTGATATTGAATTCCTTGACTCTGGCCGTGGGATTGGTTGTCGTCTTTTTGATCTCCGCCTCGTTGTTTTGTATGCCCCCTCTGGTTCGGGTCACACTGTGGCTCGATCGCGCTTTTATAAAGAAGAGCTTATTTATCTTTTGCGCCAGAGTCCTCGGAGTCTCCTGCTCGGAGGCGATTTTAATTGTGTTTTACGCCCTGAAGACCAGTCCCCCAATTTTAATTATTGCCGTGATTTACATGACTTAGTGCGTACGATGCATCTGCGTGATGTATGGGAACACAAATATCCAACCCTGGTGAAATATACGTTCTTTACCGCGTCCTCATGCAGTAGACTCGACAGATTCTATTTATCTGATTTTTTATGTGATAAAATTCTTTCTGTCGATGTTATTCCTACTAGTTTTTCTGACCATTGTGCTTTTACTGCAACTGTAAATCTTAGTCACCAACCTGCAAAACTTTATCGTTCCCAGTGGATGTTCAATGTTTCCCACCTTGCCGACAGTGCTATGGATGATGTTATAAGTGGCGTGTGGGAGCGATGTCTTCGCTCTGTCCCGCGATACCCCTCCTTGCTGGTTTGGTGGACTGCGTTTGCCAAGCCCAAGATTCGTCAGACTTTGATTTTTTACTGTGCTGCAAGGGCGCGTGATTTTAAGAACACGTATGAATTTTACTACTCTGTCCTGCGTGAACTGTATGACGCGGCGGGTCCCTCTCCTCTGCGGATCCATGATGTTCGTCGTATTAAAGCCAAGCTCTTGAGCCTTAAACGACGACAGATGGATGGTCTGCGAGTCAAGTCGAAACCTCACTCCCTTGTTGAAGGTGAGCTGACATCCTTGTACCACCTGCTACGGCATCAGACTCGTCGTCGTCGCTCCTTCATCTCTTCTCTTACGGTGGATGATGGGCGACAGCTTATTGCACAGGAGGAACTGGTTCGTGCTCTTCACCAGTATTACACTAGTCTATATTCTGCCGATGATTCTGGTGAGTCTCTTTCGGATGATGTCTTTGGGGATCTAACTGCGACGATCGCGCCTGACGCGAACGGCGAATTTCTCCGGGAGTTCCAGGTAGATGATGTTTTCGATTTTATTGCTCGCTCTCCGTCCAGTAAATCGCCGGGTCCAGACGGCCTGCCTAAAGAATTTTATCTCCGTTTTTGGCCTCTCTTGGGTGGCATTTTTACGCAGATTTTAAATGAGATTGTCAGGGGGATGGATGTGCCTGCCGATTTTAAAGTAGGGAAAATTGTTTTACTTCCGAAGTCCTCTGGTCGTTTATCTGCTGCCAATCTTCGTCCGCTCACATTGCTGAATTTTGACTACAAGACAGCTGCTAGAGCGCTCAATAGCCGGTTGTCTTCTCTGCTTCGGGGTGTGATTGGTGCACATCAATGTTGTTTTCATGATAGATCTATTCTGACACCAGTAGCCGAATATCGGGATGTTGTCTCGGTTGCGGCGGTTACAAACGTACATTGTGCCTTTGCCTTCCTTGATTTTTATAAGGCTTTTGATCACGTCAGTCATGTGTTTTTAGATCGTGTTTTAGGTACAATAGGTTTTAACGCTTCATCACGTGGTGTTATTGGCAAGTTGTATAGGGGAATAACAGCTCGGATGTCAGTCAATGGGCAGCTGACGCCGCCCATTGCTATCCGCCGCGGGGTGCCTCAGGGTAGTCCGCTCTCTATGTCTTTATTCGTATTGTCCCTGGAACCGCTGCTTCGGACTATTGCTCTCAAGCTTCAGGGTATGTCCCTCTCTGGTGGGAAGCTCTCTGTTAAGGCATATGCAGATGATGTCGTTGTTCTCCTCCGTCAACGTGATGATATCCCGTTGTTGAAAGGGGCAGTTGATGCATACTGTCGTGTCTCTGGAGCGCGTCTCAATCAGGGTAAATGTAAGTTCCTTGATATTCGAGGATTTCGCGATGCTGATGTCCCTTGGGCCACTTTTGTCGATCGCCATACGTCCTTGGGGATTATCATTGATCGGTGTCCTCTAAAAATGGCAGCTCTCAATTGGAAACCTGTCACCGAGAAGATACAGGGGGCTCTGATGGTCCATGAGCAGCGCTCTGCTACCATTTTGCAAAAAGTCAGAATTTTAGACACCTACGTTCTATGTAAAGCTTATTATGTTGCTCAGCTGTTCCCACTTCCCATGATGGTGGCGAAAAGGTTGCGCCAATTGTCTAGCAGGTTTATATGGAAGGGCCATCTATTCAAGTTACGTTACGAGGTAATGACGAAACCGCGTCTCTCCGGAGGCTTGGGCCTCTCTGACATTACTCGCAAGGCGTCTGCTTTGTACGTCCGCCGAACGACTCTAATTGTTACGCAAGAAGTGACTTCAATTACATCCAGGCTTTTTACTGTTGTGCGTCCGGCGAGCCTTGCTCCACCTGTCGATGTCGGACGCCTAAATTTTAAGTTGAAACACATTCGGGAATTTTACATTGCGGTGAGTTACCTCGGTGACGTCTTCTTGCGGCGACCGGTGCCAACGACCAAGGGCTTGATTGCCCGCTGGGAGGGGCTGGCCGGTCCCAATCCAATAGAACTGGCGTCTCCATCCGTGTCCTGGAGGAACGTCTGGAAGAATGTTAGTCTGCCGATCCACTCTATGGCCGTGGCGTCCACGTGGTATAGGGTAATAAATAATTTGGTTCCCACCAATGTACGACTGCACCGTATTGGTCTTTCTGACACGGACACCTGTACTCGGTGTGGTCTCCTGGACACCCTTGAACATCGATTCACCTGCTGTGGGCACCTTGCTAATTGGCGTTGGCTCAGGAAACAACTTGCTTTTGTCACTAGGTCTGCTGAAGCCGCTTATACTATTGACATCATCGTCCGGCCCGATTCTTCCTTTTTTCCGCGAACGAAGCTCCATACAGTCATGTGGTTGATTGGACATTTCGTACATTTTGTCAACAGTTGTCATGAAGAGGATGGACACCTAGCGTTTCAGCAGTACATGCTTACTGCTTACTGGCAGCGCTTGCGATTGCCAGGCCTCCGTGATGATTTTGCCAATATGCTTAGCCTGACATTTGAAAGAGAGGGTGTTGGCTAAGGTCACCTGTGTGAGCCATTTTCTTTTATACTGTTTCTGGATTTGCCGCCTTTATGTATGTTTCTTCTCTACACCAGGACTGAAGTTTTCGTGGACCTTTAGCGCGCACAAGAACAAAAAAAAAAGAAAAAAAAGTCGGTAGAGCATTAGGCTTTTAACCTAAGGGTCCAGGGTTCAAGTCCCTGTTAAAAAAAAAAAAAAAAAAAAGTGGTAGAAAAAAAAAGTGGTCAGCGTGACGGATTGCCGTCCTCCAGGCCCGGGTTCGATTCCCGGCTGGGTCGGGGATTTTCTCCGCTCAGGGACTGGGTGTTGTGTTGCCTTCATCCACATTTCATTCTCATCCGGCGCGCAGGCCGCCCAATATGGCGTCGAATGTAATAAGACCTGCCCCGTAAGGGGCCTCCCAGCCAATGGCGCCAAACGCTCATTTCCATTACTACTTTGCCTTGGTAGGGCTTTTCTTATTATTAGTGATGGTGGGTATGTAAACTGCTGTTGTACTGGTGATGATGTCAGCTGCCCTCAAGTGTCTGCCTGCTCCAGTAAGCACAGCTTGTGATGTCGCCCTCGCCGCCCTCCCCCGCCACCAGCAAGAGTGTCCCAATGGATGTGCAGTATCACTGCCGATAGATGCATGCGGAGCGGCACGGGTAGGATTGTGCCTTTCAGCATTGTGCTACTGTAGTATCTGTACGTATGGCAGTGTGGACATTATACGACATATTTAATAATTTTTTAAAAATGGCTCTGAGCTCTATGGGACTCAACTTCTGAGGTCATCAGTCCCCTAGAACATAGAACTCCTTAAACCTAACTAACCTGACATCACACACATCCATGCCCGAGACAGGATTCGAACCTGCGACCGTACCGGTCTCGCGGTTCCAGACTGTACCGCCTAGAACCGCTCGGCCACTCCGGCCGGCAATAATTTTTAGCATAATTTATATTCACTGATGTAAAAACAGATGTTTCATCATCTAATTCACATTCTTAGGCGTCGATAGACTTATTTATAAAATAGCCCTCTCCTTCCTCATGGTTCAAGCTACCTCCATACAATATTTCATTGCAATCGGCTCTGCAATTTAGTTGTCAAACTTAACAGAGCTATTTTCACATTTAATAATATTAGTTGAAAGTATATATTAAACACATTGAGGACTGTACAATATGTGGAACATATCAATCAATAAAAGCACTTTCAGAAATATAATACAGTTCAAACGCCAAACAGTATACAGCGTTTTCAAACAGTAAATATTTTTTTCCTAAGGCGTGTTAAAACTTTAAATTACAATATCTTCTTTCCGTGGTCTGAGTTTGATGAAAAAAAGGCTACACGCTGACCCAAGCTAAGTTCAACTTACCTGTGAAAAATCCATGTAATTCTTCTGGTAGTTTTGGAGATTAGCGCCTTGAAAGAGACAGACACGACGGTTTTACAGTTTTACTTTTATTATTAAATAAATATGGATACAATGTCTTGCTTGCGTATTTCTAACTTTTAGAATTCTCGGCTGTCCACTCGCGTCACATCGCAATTCCTCCATAGGTTGGCGCCCTCCCGTTTCTCGATAACCTGATGAAATGGAAACCACACGGCAAACGGGAATTCGGTGCGTACAAAAAGCCTACGCACAGTGATCGTTCTCTACTTGACTCCAGTACTCACCAAAACTCCCGAGTGCGGATGCTTGTTACGTACACTTGTTCACAGGACGCGATTGTCTGCGACCAAGACAACCTTCCAACTGATGTGAAACACTTGGAGAAGACATTCCCGAGAAATGTGTACAGCAACAGCAAATAAGGCGTGTATAGTGAACAGCTGGAAGAAAAACAGAGATCTCAAATCACTAGTGTACATCTGGTTTTTGATATATATCTTCAGAAAAGTCGGCAGAATCTTGGAGCGACATAATATTAAATGCGTATTTCGTCCACCACCTAAAACCGTAACACTACTAGATACAGAAAAGGTGATCTAGGTCTTCGAAAGTCAGCGGCCTACCAAACCCTCTGTCAGTGCGACAAAGCATACACTGGAAAAAGGTACGCAACGTCCAGGAGAGGTGTCGTGAACACAGACAGGATAATGAAATACGCCATACCACCAGATCAACCGTGGTCGGCCGTAGTAAAAAACTTGCCATGCTATAGATTACATCAACGGCAAAATACTTAGGCAAGCTTCCTTCTTCTGGGACTGCGTGACTAAAGAGGCTACCGAAATTAGGGTTCAAGATGGTCTAATCAACAAAGATAGCGGCCTACAACTGAGTCAGGCTTGCAACCCTGCACTAGGCCTTGAAAAGGAAACGCGTTCCCGTACAGTGAGGTCTGCGCCCGACTGTGATGTCGCGGACATTGAGGCCACAGTTCGGAGATGGCCCCTGCTACCACCCCCTCTCCCCCCCCCCCCCCAACCACCACCCACCACCACCACCATTCACCTCGGCGGCCGCACGAGTAGCAATAGGAGCAGAGTGGTGAAGGGGTTGGTTGGGTTATTTGGGGGAGGGACCAAACAGCGAAGTCACAGGTCTCACCGGTTTAGGGAAGGATGGGGAAGGAAGTCGGCCTTGCCCTTTCCAAGGAACCATACTGGTATTTGTCTTAAGCTATTTAAGTAAACCACGAAAAACCTGAATCAGGTGGCTGGGCTTGGGTTTGAACCGTCGTCCTCTCGAATGCAAGTCCGGTGTGTTATCCACTGCACCACCTCTCTCGGTGGTGCAGGGGGTAAAGGCCAGCTATGTGGGACTCCTACAAGAGCGGAGCAACGGTCATCATGGAACACCTGAAGAAGGCAACGAGTCTTTCTCCCCAAATAGCGTGTAGCAATTACGACATCACCCAGGCGGATACCCGATAATTCTAGAAATATTCATGATGGTTCGTAGTCGACTCTAACCTCTGCTTAGGTATCAAGTGTTGTCGTCCGTCTATTCATCAGAACTAGCTGAGCAAACTCTCTCGTGGAGCAGTCCTTCTGGTAGGTACCGTTCCTACTATTCTTGCCACGCGGTTTTCGTGAGTCCATCTCGTTACGCTTCGTTCTGCAGTCATTGCGCTACAGCCAAGTCAATGTCTGGTACGTCAGTATGAGGCTCCATGCCCCTCGTGCTGGTAATTCAACGTTTGTCAAAGTCTGAAAGATGTCGATACGCTGCACGTGTTCGTAATCGGTGCTTGCTGTGTTCCAAACTGCAACAGAAAAGTTCCAGTAACCTTAAACACACGCGGTGGCCATTATGTACTCACACTATTATCTGAAAATAATGAAAATTGTCTTTCATAAGCATTACATTTTTATCAACACACCTCACAAGCAGGCAAATGCTGCAGTATCAGTTTGACATCATTCGTCCAAAAAGTTCACAGTGTAGAATTTTCGATTTCCGTCAGTCTTTTGTCGCTTTGGTTTTTTTAAATATTTTTTTTTAATAATCGGTCTACCGACTGGTTTGACGCATCCTGTCCTGAATCAACCTTTTCATCTCAGAGTAACACTTTCACCCAACGTCCTCCCTTATTAGTTGAATGTATTTCAGTCTCCGTCTTCCCCTAAGGATTTCACCTCCAACGGCTTCCTCAGCTGGCTTGGTGGTTATTCACTCATATCTTGATACATACCGTATCATTCTGTCCTCAATACTTGTCAATGTTTTCGACATGTTTCTCTCTTATTTTCTTATCCTAAGAGTCCACCTTATTCTCAGCGTCCATCTGTAGCACCAAATGTCAAACACTTGGATTCTCTCCTTTCCATTTTTCTGATAGTCCATGATTCACTTCCAAGTAGTGCTGTGCTTCAAACCCACATTCTCAGAAATATCTTTGTTTTACAGGAAATAATTTTTGGAACTTCTCAAACAACATACAAACAGTGCAACTACCCGCGGTCGATAGGCATTCGGCAATCATAAATATCGAAACTCTCGATCATGAAGCAAATATTACTATCACGAAAGAGATATATACGTCTTTATAGCTCTGTAAAGGAAGGAGCATTAGACACATGGCGCCATTCTCTGGAACGGTTCACTTCTGCAAAACAGAGGAGAGCCAGACTCCAACTAGGGCGAGGTTACGTCACGTCAAAAGAATGAACGCGAAACTAACACAGGTCCACCTCATACATTTCCACTTAAACAAAGACTTTACTTCTCCGTTTTACGAAGATTACTGACAAGAACTGGTAGATCTAAATCAGCAATTCCTCATCTGTTCGCGACACAAGAGTGAGCAGGCTAAGCTTGACAAGTCAGTCGTCAATCTGGGAATTCCTCATAGCCACAAGTACCGCGATACTTCTTCGAACCAAAAATACATGTCCACATCGCATGATATTTTTAAGAATAGACAATCAGCTCTCAGTTCCAAGATTGGGGCCACAGACGCACACCAATCAGTTGATGCCAACAGATGAAACCGTCTGCATTCATTTGTTCATCAACTACTTATTTTTTCACAGGGCCAATACCTAGTCTCGGCCAGTTACTTAACTCTACTGATGAATCTCGTAGAAGGCACTGCGAGTGCTCCACTATTGTTAGTTATTGCTGTTCACACTAAAATAATTTTATATTAATTGTTGAAAAGAAAATTATAAAAGCATGTTCGTATTACCTCGATTTACACTACGTAAATGAGTGCAGTTGGAGCGGTTCTCGTAATCTTGACATTTCTTGACTAGTTGTTAGTGGTTAGTCTTCTTTCTGATCTCAGAGCGTGTTAATTATTAATTTTCTTTGCGAGGAGACATCAGAATTTAGTGTCTTCAGAATTCGTCGTAAAACAGGGTTGGCAGTGGAACTTTGTAGTATCTTTCTCTCTATAGCTTTGACGGATTAATCAACGAATGAAGAAGATAATCTTTAAGTAAGTCCTGTCTAAATTAATTTTTCACTCTTGCAAGCAACTTAAATTCAGGTCAAGAGTTATTATAAAGTCAATGTTCTTTGAGGCTGGCAGTCAAAGTTCCTATTCCAGTGTTAGCTTTCGTTCGATTTGCTGAAGAAATGACGATAACTGCGCTGTACAATGAGATGATGATGAAGTCCCATACTCCGAGGAGTGTAGGTGACGATGCGGGAGATCCAAACCGCTGTACTAGGCAAGGTCCTAGTGGAGGTGGAATGATGATCACGCGACACAAAGTCATCTCGAGGCAGGAAAAATTCTTGACCGCGTGGGGAATCGAACCCGGGACCCCGTGCGCGTGAAGTTAGAACGCTACCGCAAGACCACGAGCCGCAGACCTGTAACATGTAGCGGTAAAAAATACTTAACATTGTCACAGATTTAGCTTTAAATTAATTACTGTCCATTAAAATTCACCATATCACTTCCCTGAATTTACTTTAAAAAATTAATCATCAGTTCTTTTTAATAATAAAACTTTTTCCTTTTACAAAGATAAGTTTTTTTCAGATAAGGTGGAAGGTACTTCTGAAATTAAAGTTTTGACTACTTTCACTCTATATATTTGCACAGTTAAGAGTCATATATGTGCACTCGAGCTAACACAATACACACAACGTGAGGCAAGATGACCTGAGACAAAATGAAAGCGAGACGCTATTGTCTCGACTATATATAAACTTATACAAACCTAAAGTTGTCGTAACTCTAACTTCTTACGCCTAGATGTTCTTAGTACACTACTTGTGCTTTTGAAATTATTATTCTTAAATAATTCACAGTAATACAAAAAATGTTAACGAAAGTGTTTAAAATCATGGCTTATGGCCATATAAGAGTGTCTTCATTAGTCCCCCGGCTGGGGGTAGTAAATAACTGTAAATCAAGTCCAGAAGAAGCCACAATGTTACACGAAGCAACCTCACATGATTTTACATTTGCACTTTAATCTTGATGATAAAATACCCAGTATGTCAATGGCAACTCGATACACAAGAATGTTTTCTAGCACAACAACTGCAGTTTTATAAAATGTTGCTAGTCCATTACTGTTTTACAAATGTGCACATCAGAAATGTTCAATGTTTATCTATTTGATCTGAAGAATCATACGTTAATGAACATTAACTGGGTGTAATAACAGCAGAATAGAACTGAAGAGTCTTTTAGGAACAAAATAATCCCTCATGAGAGTGAATATAGTATTAAATTATCAATTTCTGACAGCAGCTTTACTTCGTTTAAAGCTGTAGTTAAGTAATAACAGACAAATATTGTAGGTGCGTGAAAACAATTAACAAACGGCAAGCAGGCTGCTGTGGCCGAGCTGTTCTAGGCGCTTCAGTCCGAAACCGCGCTGCTGCTACGGTCGCAGGTTCGAATCCTGCCTCGGACATGGATGTGTGTGATGTCCTTAGGTTAGTTAGGTTTAAGTAGTTCTAAGTCTAGGGGACTGATGACCTCAGATGTTAAGTCCCATAGTGCTTAGAGCCATTTGAACCATTAACGGCAAAATTTTGAATACCAGCAGAAGGCGCAAACTTCATGGAAATTTCACTTAATTTAAGGCCAACACATGGAAAAAAAATCATTTTTACAAAACAAATGCCTACATTTAGATACCAAAAGGCAAAAGGAATATATTACTTAAAAAAATACTTCATTGCTAGTCACTACATCTGTAACACAAACAAATAAACATTTCTTTCATAATTTTTCACACACTTATGGAGATATAAACGTGTTATCTTTTTAGTTTCTGGTTAACAAAATAAGTAGCTCCCTTCATGAGGAATATCTAAAATAAATAAATGTCCATAATAAAGAGCTTGTCACTATATGTTCTGTTTATACAATCGGACTCTTTAGGGTGCGTTCTGAGGAGAATCTTGTCTCGAATTTTGAGCTGTGTTATTTACCCTAGCCTTTTATCAAACTACGACTTTCTCTTTTGAGCAACACGTCACAGCTCTTGTAAAAACTCAGCGTATCTGCTTGTCTTTGTTGCTGGCTATCTCGGATACTTTAAGTATTGGGTCTATCCAGTCATTCTTTTCTATTTCGTTAAATGTTACCTCAGACAGCACGTGTTTCGTAGACAAATTGGGTAAATTATTAAACACATTTTCAAAGGTAGTGCCGTAGTCAATCCACTTTGACTGCTGTTTTGGAGCATATGATTTTATAAATCTGTTAAATTCTCTAAATAACTTTTCAATGGGGCTGACTTCAGATTAAACTTAATACTATGTTCTCTCATAAAAGATTTACGTTTATGACATGTGAAATGAGATGCGTTATCTGACAAGCTAGCGCCGGGTTTTTCTATCTGTGGAATATAATTTTGTATTATTCTTCTACCTACAGATGTAGGTGTTGCTACTCATATGGGATACAATTTAACATGTTTAGAAAACAAACCATATAATGCTACTATATACTTAATGCCACCTCTGGCAGACAGTAGGGAACCAACTACATCACAAGATAATAGCTCTAAAGGTTTCATAGGAACAATGGGATGTAATTGCATCCTATTGCATCCTACCAGCCTTTTCACAAACTACACAAATTCTTAGTACAGCAGTTACTTATTTTTTTAGCATGGTATAATATCAATGCCAAAGCATTTTAGCTGTGCATTTATCAGATCCGAAATGTCCCCACACCTAAAAGGTAAACCAAATAAGGCTCAAGAGACACTGTGATGGAATGCATGATTTCAAGATTTTACCTCGTAACTGCTCTTATAAAACAATATACCAGAATACAATTTTCATTTTCTAGCAACAGTTTGATCATTGTCCTGAAGTAATGCTTGCTTATTTTTATCCACTTTGGGATCGGCGTCTTGTAACTTTGCCCTGTTTTTGCACATGTTCAAGTATTACAAAATGATATTTTTAATATCAGAATTTTAAAGTTGGACAACTGTTCTTGCAATTTCGTTAGACCTTGAGGAAGTCTCGAGAGAGCGTCTGCTACTACGTTGTCATTTCCTTTGAGATGAATCAATCCTATATCATAACATTGTAAAACTAATGCTCATCAAGCAAGCGTGGCATGTAATAATTTGCAAGATTACACGAATGCTGCAGATTCGTGAACGCAGCATACTTTAATTATTTTCCTGTACACAGAATAATTAAATTTCTCAAAAGCCAATTTTACGGCTAGAACTTCTCAGTTACAGTGTAACCTCTGTCACAGTAGGACATAATCTGGCTGGGTAAAACTATCGTTCTAACGTCTCGCTGTTTTTCTACCTTTACCACACGCAAGAGAAAAGCGCTTAATCCCATCAGTGATGTATTAGCAGCTAAACAAAAATCCTCGTTCACGTTCAGATGGTGCAAAATGTCTGAGGATACTAAAGCAGCTTTTATTTGCTCATATACTTCTGCATACCGTGGAGACCAATACCGTGGATTAATCTTTCTCAACAGACTCAAGATGTGGAAATTATCCAGGAAGTGTTTCAGTACGAATCTTCGGCGGAATAAATGATTTGAATTGTTTTTTATTGGCGGGATGTGGAAAATTTCTAATTGCATCCAACATTTTTTGATCTGGCTTTATTCCTAATGAGGTGATAATATGAGCCAAAAACTTACTTTGATTTTTGCGAAACTACGATTTCATCAAATTTGCAGTAGCGCCATGCTCTGTGAAACTTTCAAATACTCTTTCTAATAATTTAATATTTTCTTCCCATGTTTTCATGGCTATTAGCAAGTCGTCTACACATAAATTGATTTTATCAAGCGGCTCTGGTCCTAATATAATATGGAGCACTGTTACGAAAACGCCTTTGCTTACATTCATATCAGATGGCATCACTTTAAACTGGTAACTTCGGCCAGAGAAGATGAAGGGTGGGTACTTCATGGATTCTTTGTATAATTTGATCTTCCAGTATGATGATCTTAAATCTTAATAATGCTTTGCTTTTCATCGAATACCTTAACATAATTTTTTGACAGATAACAAAATTCTCTTTGTTGTTCATTTGTCACATACATGGATTCACGTACTTTAATTTCGATGAGATCTGTTATCTCAACGTCCTTGCCATGGTATGAATCATACAAACTATTTTAAGTTGTTATGTGCAGTCCCATTGGAATAACACATCTGATACTAATTAGCTGACAATATTTAACAAACTTCCGGCAGCTTCACTAGGTCCAGCTTTATACTGCTATCGCTACTTTCTAATACTAATACTCCTGCCTAAAGATCCATTATGGTTTTCTTCTGGCACAGAAAATCTCATCCCTAAATACATGAAACTGACAATTTATTTAATACCAAGAGCATGCTTTTTAGTTCTTCCTTATGGATCATAATGTCGACCTGTATTTGAAATTTTATAGTCTGTGACTGCCCCCCAGGAGCTCCAATAACATTGTACTTGTGAACAGAGAAAACCGGAATCTGCTCTCCTTACCGATTTGTTTGTATAAATTGTAACTCATAATAGAAGTAGTAGCCCCAGTAACTATAATTATATTAGTACATGTATCATTAATTGATGCCTTAACCATCGCTTGTATAATTTTGCCCTTTCCTGGTTTATATTTCAGATATTCTTTACTTAATTCGTCCTAGATTTATTCCCGTCATTGCATCTTAGCATTAAAATTTGACTTCCACATTTGTCTCCCTCTTCATCTGCGACTCAGCCTCGGAAGGCAATGATTAGTCGACTATTCTCACACTATGATTATTCTGTGGCCAAGACTTCGACGGGTCTGGCATAGGTGTAGGATTATATACACGTCAATTCATCTGATGTTGCATTTGCAAAAGCTGTTTGATTACAACAGCACCAGCAGAGGGTTGCCAAGAAGCTGGATTATTGTTATTATGCCACAGAGGATTCATATTTCAGTTATCATTATTATAATTACCAACGTTGTAATTGTCATTATATTTTTTTCTCGGATTGTTATTCTTCTGTGCATATTGATTTTGATTTTGGTGGTCTTGCGGAAGTTAGGTTTGGAAATTATGGCTCAAATGGTTCAAATGGCTCTGAGCACAATGGGACTTAACAACTGAGGTCATCAGTCACCTAGAACTTAGAACTACTTAAACCTAAGGACATCACACAAATCCATGTCCGAGGCAGGATTCGAACCTGCGACCGTAGCGGACTCGCGGTTCCAGACTGAAGCGCCTAGAACCGCTCGGCCACAACGGCCGGCTGTAAATTATGGATGGACTTGAAATATATGTAATATTTCCATTCCCGTTCCCATTGCCATTACACCGACCATTTCTATTTCCCTTGTAATTTTTATTATTGCTGTCGGAATAGAAACCATCTTTGCTGTGATTATGATTATTATAATTATTGTGGCTATCTTTAGAATTTCCATGATGCTGGCTGGCCGCTGTGGCCGAGCGGTTCTAGGCGCTTCAGTCCGGAACCGTGATGCTGCTACGGTCGCAGGTTCGAATCCTGCCTACGGCATGGATGTGTGTGATGTCCTTAGGTTAGTTAGGTTTAAGTAGTTCTAAGTCTACGGGACTGATGACCTCAGATGTTAAGTCCCATAGTGCTCAGAGCCATTTGAACCATTTTTGAACCATCCATTATGGTTTTGGTTATTTACGTTTCCATTCGGTTGTTTGATATCCTTTTGAATCAGATCAAAGGAATCTACGATTGATAAGAAATGTTCCAGATCGGTATCAGGAACGTAGATAATTTTTCCCTGATATTGATTAGTAATTTAGCTTTCAAAATTCTGAGTACTTCTCGGGGTGAAATTGGTTCATCTCAATATCGGGTCTTATTTACGTAGCGCTCAAAATATTTTCGCAAGCTACCTCATTTCGGATATAATACCCGGGACTGTGTACCTCCTTCCTCGGTTTTTCTTGTTTTCTAAGGGACCAGAATTTGGCGATAAATCTATGTTCGAAATCTTTGTATATACTGGATAAATCCACAACTTCATCGGCCCACAACGCGACATCGCCTATTATGCGGGACACAACGAACTGGAGTTTATGATACTCATCCCAGGATCGTCGAAAAATATTCCTATGACTTTCGGTGAATACTATTGGTGCGGAACAACGTTTTCCTAAAGAGTGTGTCTGGAATTGCCTGTTTTTCAATATGCTTTTGTCAAGTTTTAGTAATGATAAAGACGGAAATCTACTATTGGATTGTTGTTCTTTCAGAATATGGTCTGAACGTTGTGTGTTGATTACCATATCTGTAGCTAGGTGAATCATTTTGAAATGATTTGTACAGATTTGGAAAGTCCCTCTGTTCTTTGTTGGTTCCAACAGGAACATTGTTTCAGTGTGCGGTAAAATTACGACTAATTTCACTATGCCATTTAGGGATTCGAGTATGACCTTATCTTCTATTTGTTTGAACTAAGCTTTCATTTATTCGATCATTTACGGCGTACTGGTATTTGTATCTTTCTTTGCTGTTTGAACTGCTGCAGCTATTTCGGAAGTGAACTCAGTACTAATTTCAGTATTTTTGGCTTCCATCCATTCCGACATATCCGTTTCCCACTTTTTAGATTGTTTGACTAAATATTCATTCCTGTGTTTTTGATTGTCGCTTCCAAGTTCTCGATCTTTTGCATAACTGATTCTAATATATTATATCTAATATATTTTAAGATCTTAATTTCTTCCTCCCCCCCCCCCCCCCATGAACCATGGACCTTGCCGTTGGTGGGGAGGCTTGCGTGCCTCAGCGATACAGATAGCCGTACCGTAGGTGCAACCACAACGGAGGGGTATCTGTTGAGAGGCCAGACAAACGTGTGGTTCCTGAAGAGGGGCAGCAGCCTTTTCAGTAGTTGCAAGGGCAATAGTCTGGATGATTGACTGATCTGGCCTTGTAACAATAACAAAAAGGGCCTTGCTGTGCTGGTACTGCGAACGGCTGAAAGCAAGGAGAAACTACAGCCATAATTTTTCCCGAGGGCATGAAGCTTTACTGTATGATTACATGATGATGGCGTCCTCTTGGGTAAAATATTCCGGAGGTAAAATAGTCCGCCATTCGGATCTCCGGGCGGGGACTACTCAAGAGGATGTCGTTATCAGGAGAAAGAAAACTGGCATTCTACGGATCGGAGCGTGGAATGTCAGATCCCTTAATCGGGCAGGTAGGTTAGAAAATTTAAAAAGGGAAATGGATAGGTTGAAGTTAGATATAGTGGGAATTAGTGAAGTTCGGTGGCAGGAGGAACAAGACTTCTGGTCAGGTGACTACAGGGTTATAAACACAAAATCAAATAGGGGTAATGCAGGAGTAGGTTTAATAATGAATAGGAAAATGGGAATGCGGGTAAGCTACTACAAACAGCATATTGAACGCATTATTGTGGCCAAGATAGATACGAAGCCCACGCCTACTACAGTAGTACAAGTTTATATGCCAACTAGCTCTGCAGATGAAGAAATTGAAGAAATTTATGACGAAATAAAAGAAATTATTCAGATTGTGAAGGGAGACGAAAATTTAATAGTCATGGGTGACTGGAATTCGAGTGTAGTAAAAGGGAGAGAAGGAAACATAGTATGTGAATATGGATTGGGGGACAGAAATGAAAGAGGAAGCCGCCTGGTCGAATTTTGCACAGAGCACAACATAATCATAACTAACACTTGGTTTAAGAATCATGAAAGAAGGTTGTATACATGGAAGAACCCTGGAGATACTAAAAGGTTTCAGATAGATTATATAATGGTAAGACAGGAATTTAGGAACCAGGTTTTAAATTGTAAGACATTTCCAGGGGCAGATGTGGACTCTGACCACAATCTATTGGTTATGACCTGTAGATTAAAACTGAAGAAACTGCAAAAAGGTGGGAATTTAAGGAGATGGGACCTGGATAAACTAAAAGAACCAGAGGTTGTACAGAGATTCAGGGAGAGCATAAGGGAGCAATTGACAGGAATGGGGGAAATAAATACTGTAGAAGAAGAATGGGTAGCTTTGAGGGATGAAGTAGTGAAGGCAGCAGAGGATCTAGTAGGTAAAAAGACGAGGGCTAGTAGAAATCCTTGGGTAACAGACGAAATATTGAATTTAATTGATGAAAGGAGAAAATATAAGAATGCAGTAAGTGAAACAGGCAAAAAGGAATACAAACGTCTCAAAAATGAGATCGACAGGAAGTGCAAAATGGCTAAGCAGGGATGGCTAGAGGACAAATGTAAGAATATAGAGGCCTATCTCACTAGGGGTAAGATAGATACCGCCTACAGGAAAATTAAAGAGGCCTTTGGAGATAAGAGAACGACTTGTATGAATATCAAGAGCTCAGATGGAAACCCAGTTCTAAGCAAAGAAGGGAAAGCAGAAACGTGGAAGGAGTATATAGAGGGTCTATACAAGGGCGATGTACTTGAGCACAAGATTATGGAAATGGAAGAGGATGTAGATGAAGATGAAATGGGAGATATGATACAGCATGAAGAGTTTGACAGAGCACTGAAAGACCTGAGTCGAAACAAGGCCCCCGGAGTAGACAATATTCCATTGGAACTACTGACGGCCGTGGGAGAGCCAGTCCTGACAAAACTCTACCATCTGGTGAGCAAGATGCATGAAACAGGCGAAATACCCTCAGACTTCAAGAAGAATATAATAATTCCAATCCCAAAGAAAGCAGGTGTTGACAGATGTGAAAATTACCGAACTATCAGCTTAATAAGTCACAGCTGCAAAATACTAACACGAATTCTTTACAGACGAATGGAAAACCTAGTAGAAGCCAACCTCGGGGAAGATCAGTTTGGATTCCGTAGAAACACTGGAACACGTGAGGCAATACTGACCTTACGACTTATCTTAGAAGAAAGATTAAGGAAAGGCAAACCTACGTTTCTAGCATTTGTAGACTTAGAGAAAGCTTTTGACAATGTTGACTGGAATACTCTCTTTCAAATTCTAAAGGTGGCAGGGGTAAAATACAGGGAGCGAAAGGCTATTTACAATTTGTACAGAAACCAGATGGCAGTTATAAGAGTCGAGGGACATGAAAGGGAAGCAGTGGTTGGGAAGGGAGTGAGACAGGCTTGTAGCCTCTCCCCGATGTTGTTCAATCTGTATATTGAGCAAGCAGTAAAGGAAACAAAAGAAAAATTCGGAGTAGGTATTAAAATTCATGGAGAAGAAATAAAAACTTTGAGGTTCGCCGATGACATTGTAATTCTGTCAGAGACAGCAAAGGACTTGCAAGAGCAGTTGAATGGAATGGACAGTGTCTTGAAAGGAGGATATAAGATGAACATCAACAAAAGCAAAACAAGGATAATGGAATGTAGTCTAATTAAGTCGGGTGATGCTGAGGGAATTAGATTAGGAAATGAGGCACTTAAAGTAGTAAAGGAGTTTTGCTATTTGGGGAGCAAAATAACTGATGATGGTCGAAGTAGAGAGGATATAAAATGTAGGCTGGCAATGGCAAGGAAAGCGTTTCTGAAGAAGAGAAATTTGTTAACATCCAGTATTGATTTAAGTGTCAGGAAGTCATTTCTGAAAGTATTCGTATGGAGTGTAGCCATGTATGGAAGTGAAACATGCACGATAAATAGTTTGGACAAGAAGAGAATAGAAGCTTTCGAAATGTGGTGCTACAGAAGAATGCTGAAGATTAGATGGGTAGATCACATAACTAATGAGGAAGTATTGAACAGGATTGGGGAGAAGAGACGTTTGTGGCACAACTTGACCAGAAGAAGGGATCGGTTGGTAGGACATGTTCTGAGGCATCAAGGGATCACCAATTTAGTATTGGAGGGCAG
Organism: Schistocerca serialis cubense; assembly: GCF_023864345.2. Taxonomy (NCBI): domain Eukaryota; kingdom Metazoa; phylum Arthropoda; class Insecta; order Orthoptera; family Acrididae; genus Schistocerca; species Schistocerca serialis. The sequence continues at coordinate 143,066,500 of NC_064646.1, forward strand.
CGTGGAGGGTAAAAATCGTAGAGGTAGACCAAGAGACGAATACACTAAGCAGATTCAGAAGGATGTAGGTTGCAGTAGGTACTGGGAGATGAAAAAGCTTGCACAGGATAGAGTAGCATGGAGAGCTGCATCAAACCAGTCTCAGGACTGAAGACCACAACAACAAGAATTTCTTTCTTTACGTTTTCAACTGTTGGATGATGATGTTTGGTTTGTGGGGGTCTCAGCTGCGCGGTTACCAGCGCTCCTACAGGTTCCCAATCTTTGATGAATCCAATCTCGCCATTTTCATGAATAATGATGAAATGATAAGAATTACATAGATATCCAGACATCTCGAGGCAGGTGAAAATCCCTGATCCCGCCGGGAATCGAACACGGGATCCCCTGCTCGGGAAGCGAGAACGCGACCGGGAGACCACGAGCTGTGGACTCAGGTGCTGGAGGCAAAAGACTACTTTGCGGTGTAATTATATGACATGACGTCAAAGAAGTTAGTGTTCTAACAGTCATACTATATGCGACGCAAACTTCCCACTGTCACGATGTATATTAATTATTTTATCGTTTTAAGTCCTATAAGCAAACTGAAAGGAAATGAGAAACAGATTTAAAGCTTTACAGCACAAAATATCTTGTAATAGAAGACGAGTGTTTTCATGTTTGCTCTTCTTGTTAAGATGTGAGGGGAAGACGATTCTTCGTAGCCACCTAGAATGGCTAACAAAAGGGACTAGTGATTCTAAATAAACACTCGCCTCCGTAAATGAGGGCGGTAACGTGTGCCTGTGCAGTTGCACTCGATTCGGAGGTAAGCCGGCTAGAATTCTGGTGCCAGATATAATTTTCACTGCCAATATGTAGCCGGCAAGAGAAGGAGAGGTGATCAGTAGTTTTTGGGCCAATAACCTGGATTAAATTTCCAATCTCTCATCAGTGTCTCAAGAAGTAGGGCACGTGGCCGCTACTGTCTGATTTTCATTTGGCTGAGGGCCGTCCTCACCAAAAATACATCATTCTTACGCGGTACAGACATCATATCACTCAGCTGGACCCGTTCTGGACTAAACTAATACATCACAACACTATATAAATAAGGAAATGTTATAAACATTCGGTCACATTCAGACTATTCATAATAAACATAAATAAACGTTTCTCCGTAAATAAGCCAACATTCTTGTGTACATGTGCTCACAATAAATGACAGCAGAATGTCGTTAAATAATATTTAAACAATGATTCATACTTGCTTGTCAGAAGTGTCTCATGGCACTCTTTTAGAAATGTGGTGCCAGCTAAGACATGTGACTCTCTACTTCTCAAATTACCATGATTTTGTACTATCAACTGTGACTAATATTTAAACAAAATTATTGGCAAAATAGTAAACTGTTCATTAAATAAATACACAAGTATGGAAAAATGTGAGGTAGTCATGCTGTACTCATTTGCTGTGTAATTGTGGAAAATATGATTTTCCGACAAACATTTGCATAATGAAAAGATGTAAAAAGAATAATAAATCAATTGATAAACTAGATGTAGATACACAGACTTCAGTGCTATAGTGCAATGATCTTAACTGGGTATCATATGTTGATATCGCGAGAAGCATTTAGGCGTTCTTAATTCAGAGGTTCACTGTGAAAATGTTTATTCACTGTGAAATATTAACTTCCGTAGTTTTAAAGATACTAAAATAGTATTGTGTCGCTGGGTGTGCCCCATTTTTCTGAGAAC